>NC_069071.1:77284545-78534545 GCF_025698485.1 Gossypium arboreum
ACACTTCATCATTATATACTTTCACAAGGTATCAACCAATTCAATAGCTGAAATTGTTAGTCGATCGAGCGAATGTTGCTCAAACATGTCGACTTTCCAATGCACGTATAAACATACCTTATTCTTTGGGCTTTTCGAGCGTACCAATTGAATTCATTACAGCAACCAACACTCACCTCCAGCCCAAGCTTCTTGAATACAACCGGATATAACCACGCACGAATGCCTTTGGGTCTTAGCCGGATAGAACGACTCGCATACGAATGCCTTGGTCTTAGCCGGATGTAGCCGCTAGCACAATTGCCTTGGTCTTAACCGGATATAATTTCCAGCAATAACGTCTTGGGACTTAGCCGGATATCATTCAATTGCTCATTCACACATACATCAATAATCATTAGACATTCATATTTCATTTTCGTTACTAAGGCTCAAACACAAATATAATCACTAGCATAATCGCCTTGGGACTTAGCCCGGTGTCATTCAAATACTCATACACACATAAATCAATAATCAATACACATCCATATTTCATTTCACATAATTCAAGTAGGGTCACTTCTTGAGGACTTACCTCGGATGTTGTCGAACGGCTTTTACGGCTATTCGATCACTTTTTTCCTTCCCCTTGTCCAATTGTGGCCCTCTAAGCTCTTGAGCTAATTCAAACAAATTTAATTTATTAATACCTCATTATGCTAGCTTATGGCCGAATATGACAAGGAGTTTAAATGGTCATATGGCCACCCTTTAGCTTGAGTACACAATGGTCATGCACATTTTTTTATGCCTCAGTTTTGTGGTCCCGAAACCACATTCCGACTAGGGTCAATTTTGGGCTGTCACAAGTAACGGCAACATATGCCGGTATACTTAGCCATCGGTAGGACGTACAAGAGTAGCACCCATATCACATAATCACAATAACCCTAATGACATGTCATTCATATCTTAATCTATTTCTATGGTTCAACTAGGATTTCCAATGCCGATTAGTCTTCGAGTCATTGTTGAACATATTTGTAGTCTCGTATTCATAATTTATGCAATATGAAAGCATTTAAAATACATTTATAACGAAACTTATTACATACGAACTTACTCGGATGCTAAAAGGGCGAAACGAGTCAACTATTCTGAAACTTTATTTTTTCCCCGATCTAAGTTCGTATTTCGCCTTTCTTGATCTAAATATAATCAAAATTAAATTATTTAATTATCTCTCTGTTCAACCTAGTCCAAAAATTTACATTAAGCCACTTTTACACATTTGCCCCTAATGTTTCACATTTTTTACAATTTAGTCATTATTTCATAAAAACACAAATTCATGCAATTCCACCTAAACTCATGCTCGCTGAATTTCATTTAGGTCCCCAGCAGCCCATATTTTTATTTACCTCACATTTTAACCACAAAGTTTCCACATTTCACAATAATCCCTAATTTGAATTTTCATTAAAAATCACTTAACAAAACTTGTATAACTATCATCAAATATTCATAATCTACCATTAATCACTCAAATACATGTTTATTCCTCAATGGAAACATCCTCAATCTTTAACAATTTTGCAAAATAGTCCCTGGGCTAGCTAGATTAAGCTGCAACGAACTCAAAAACATAGAAATCACTAAAAATAGAGCAAGAAAACACTTACATGTATGGATAGCTATGGCCGAATGCTTCAAAGCCCTAACAATGGTGTTTCCTTAGCTATTTTCGATTGAAAATGGTGAAGAAAGATGATAGCCATGTTTTATTTTATTTAATTTATCTTAAATAATCAAATTACTAATTTAACCTTTATTAAAGCATTAAAAATTCATATAAACTATGTACATAAATGTCCACCCACCTTAATAATGGTCTAATTACAACATAAGGACCTCCACTATTTAACTTCATAGCCATTTAATACCTTTAACTAATAGAACTCAAGTTTTTCACTTTACATGATTTTGTCCTTTTTATCGAATTGAACTTTCAAACAATAAAATTTCTTAACAAAATTTTCACATCATCATATTATCATGCTGTAGATATTAAAATAATAATAAAATTATTATTTCAACATCGGGTTTGTGGTCCCGAAACTACGATTCTGATTTGACCAAAAACGGGCTGTTATAGGATACCTAGGTAGTACACACAAGATGTACTTATCATTGATTCGTCAATTCATATACGGGGGTACTCTTTTGAACACATAATCAGGAAGCAAACTCTTGAGCCTTATAATGGAAAGCTCACACAGAGCCATTTCGGGAAACTCATAAGAAGCCTATTAGGAAGCTTATCCAGGCTATATAACGGGAAGCTCATAAGAGCTATAATTGGGAAGTTCATAAAGAACCATATCAGGAAGCTCACAAAGAGCCTATCAAAAAGCTCAGTAGGAGCTATTTAACAGGAGCTCCGGATTGCCATATATCGGGAAGTTCAAGCGAGCACTCTCGGGAAGCTCGCAAAGAGTCAATTTAACGAGAAGCTCATAAAGAGCCTATAATTGTGATGCTCATAAGAGCTAAGGTGTAATAGCCCGATTTTAGCTAAATCAGAATAGTGGTTTTGGAACCAGAAATCCGAGGTTAAAAAATTATTTTAATATTATTTTTGATGTTTATAGTATGTGATTATATATGTGTGAAAGTTTTGTGAAATAATTTTAATGTTTGAATGCTTAATTTCAGAAAAGGACCTAATCGCGTAGTCATGGCTTATTAAATGGGAGGTCGTTATGTTTTAAATAGACCATTGATAGTGGAATTGGATAGAAATGGGCATTAATATGATGTTTTTAAATAGTTTATAATAAGGTTATAATAGTAAATTGATTATTAAGTTGTAATAACTAAAACAAAAGCCATATCATCTTTATTTTTCTTCATCTTGGTCGAATATTTAGGGAAAAATAAAGCTTCCATGTTCATCTAGGGTTTGAACCTTTCAATATTTGATTGAAGTATGTTTAGAGCTTGATTTTTCATGATTTTTATGTTTTTGTGATCATTGCTTTGAGTACTAGCTAGCTCGTGCCTTAATTTTCGGAATTGATGATGATTTTGTAAAGTGCCATTGATGAATGCTTGAGTTCTTGAATGTTTGATGATGGAAAAGGAGTATTTATTGATAGATTATCATGTTTTATAAAGTGATTTTTAGTGAAATTGCCATTTAAGGATTAAATTGTGAAATGTCTAAATTGAGGGCTTGAAATGTGAAATAGATGAAAAATATGGGCTGCTAGGGGCACTATGGTAATTCAACCAAGAATGGGTTAAATTGATTTTTTTTTGAATTTTATGTATTTATGAAATAGGGACTAAATTGTAAGAAATGTGAAACTTTAAGGGCTAAAATGAAAAAATGCCCAAATATATATTTTTGGATGAAATTGAATGAATAGGTGATTAAATGAGTTAATTTTGAATACATATAGATCATGAAAAGAAGAACTCGAACTTAGATCGAGGCAAGAACAAAGTACTCGATTAATCGGCTAGTTTCTTTGTTTCTACGACTGAGGTAAGTTTGTAGGTGTTAATTTTATTATAAAGGAATGCTATAAGCTTTGATATTGCATAAAATGTGTTTATGAGATTGCAAATAATGTTTGAATTGTGAATACGACTATATAGAAGTGTTAAACAATGAAATCGACAACCAAAACTTCTCGGTTAAACCTTAAGTACAGTGATGATGATAATGTAATGTCATTAAGTTAATGCATTAGCTTCGGGCCATGATAACGACACTTCGGGTGTGAATAATACCTTGATTTGGCTACGGGCCATGGTATAGGTATTCAGAGAGGAGTTACCTTGATTTGGGTACGGGCAATTGTATAGGTACCCCGAGAAAAGTTACCTTGATTTGGCTACGGGCCATGGTATAGGTACTCTAGGACAAGTTACCTTGATTTGGTTACGGGCCATGGTATAGGTACTTATCAATTGTGATTTGTGAGTATCTGATTTCTATCCCTAATGGTTCAACTAATAAATGAATGCTGTGGTTGAGAAAGAGGTTAGTACGAGGTGATATGGGTATGTACGTAACCTATTCAAATACTACATTGAGAAAGTTTAATGAAATGGTATTTAATCATGTTTGAAACATGAATAAGGTTTGTATTAATGTAATGTTGATTTGGTAATGTGCACATGGTTGAATTATATTATTTAATGAATTGAATTGTTTAACTATGAACTTACTAAGCTATGATGCTCATTGTGTGTTATTTGTTTATGTTTTATAGATAATCAAAGCTAGCTCGGACTCAGGGATCGTTGGGAATACGTCATCGCACTATCGAACATTTGTTGGTACTTTTAAAAATTGTATATATATGGTATATGGCATGTATAGGTTAGAGTCATTTTGGCATGTTTTGGGCTATGATATTAGCCATGTGATTTGGCTTGTTAATGATGTAAATGTTGGTATGTTTTTAGCCATTTCAGTTGGCTTAAGTTATGTGCTTGATAAGTGATATATGTGATGCATATAATTCCTTATATGTTGGCTTGTTCTGGTATGTTTGTCATAGTTGTGGATATAGTTAAATGGATGTTGATTTGGTTAGTTATCAATATTTGAAAGTTTTGGTATATGGGTTTGGTATAATTGTATATGGAATTTAGTAGTTGAATTGGTTGATGATATATATATAACTTGATAGGTGATTGATTTGGCATGTTTTTGGTTGCCTAAAAATGTATTGCAATGGTGCTATTTTGGTTGATTTGTATGTTTATGGAAAGGGTGGCAAATTGGCTTTACAAATGGCCTATTTTTGTTTATGCGGGCAGAGACATGGGCGTGTGTCGTAGCCGTGTGTGACATATGGTCATGTTACATGGCTGTGTGTCCCTTGAGGTACCCTACGAATTAAGTCAGAATACCCCATAGGTTTGACATGGCCTGGACACATGGGCGTGTCTACTGGCCATGTGTGTCACATAGACTCACAGACGGGCGTGTGATTGACCGTGTGACATAAGTCAGTATACCCCTTAAATGGCACCTGGCCTAGCACACAGGCATGTGTGGCCATTTCGAAGGGTACATGGGCTAGACACATAAGCGTGTGGTTGGCCGTGTGACCCAAGTCAGTAACCTTCCTAGTCTTCCTGGCCATGGCACACGGGCCTATCATCGGTCGTGTGGCACAAGTCAGTATGTATGCCCTGTTTTCACACGGCCTACGCCATGGGCGTGGCTGGTGGTCGTGTGAGGCACACAGCCTCTTCATACGGGCGTGTGACCTATGATTTCATGAAATTTTTCTAAGTGTTCTGAAATTTTTATATGTGATCGGTTTAGTCCCAAACCACTCTTAAGCATGTTTTAAGGTCTCGTAGACCTATTTAAGGGACTTTGTGTATGTGAATGAATGAGATGTGATATTTAATGTTTGACAAATGTTATATTGTCTAGTAATGCCTCGTAACCCTATTCCGGCGACGAATATGGGTTAGGGGTGTTACATAAGGTGTGTCCACAACACATGAAGGATCACAACCTATTGGGACACTGCAAAAAGCTATAATGGGAAGAACTCAAGAGGGCTAATATGGGATGCTCTTTCGAGCTATGGCGTGTCTACAACATAAGCAAGACTTCAACCATTATGGGAAACTTGTATCCATCGATTTTCATTTGTTCAAACTCGACTTAGCATTTATCAGGCATTATTAGATATTCAATCAATTTCATATACATGGCAATTATACAATTCACATATACAACATTTAATTCAAACATATAAATGTTTACACGAACTTATCTCGATACTTGTTTGTATAAAAGAATCTACTAATCTAAGACTTTTTGTTTTCCTCGATCCAACTCAGTATTAGGTCTTTTTAGATCTATATAAATGAATTTAATGTCAATTTAATCCATTTCATACTCAATTTAATTTAATTCACATCTTAGGCAAAATTACCATTTTGCCCCTATACTTTTCATAAATGATGATTTCGTCTTTAGGCTCGGAAATTGAAATTCATGCAATTTAATTCTTGTTCCAAGCCTAACCAATTTTTATATATAATATTTACAGCACATATATTTCTTAAAAATCAAGAATTTTCCATGAATTTTACATTTTTACAATTTAGTCCCTAAATCACAATTTCATGAAAAAACACTTTACAAAAGTTGTTTATCTATCAACAACCTTTTATTTTCTACCATAAATTTCAAAATTTCAGCATTTACATCCATGAAAAATTTTTTATACTTTGATATCTTTACAAATTAATCCCCAAAATAGATAAATTAAGCGATTCTGGTCTCGGAAATATAAAAATTACTAAGAACGAGACAATATTACTTACCCAATTAAACCAAGAAAGCTTCCTTTCTCTTTCCTAGGGTTTCCATGTATTTTTGGGGAAGAAGATGATAATAATATTATGATATTTCTATTTAATTTATTTATCATCCATTTAATTTCCATTTTCCAATTTAGTCATTTTCTTTTTCGAATTTTCCATGGATGATTCATCATAAATATCTACTAACTTTTTCTTAATGGTCTAATTACCATATAAGGACCTCAAGTTTTTAATTCCATAGCTATTTAATCCTTCTAGCTACTAGAATTCAAATTTTGTATTTTTTTGCAATCTAGTCCTTTCTATAATTGATCGTGAAATCGGTAAAATTTTCTTATCAAAGTATTCATATAACATTCCTATCATAATGCAGACAATGCAATAATTTTAAAATAATTTTTCTTTCTGACTCGGATTTGTGGTCCCAAAACCACTGTTCCAATTTCACTGAAAATGGGTTGTTACAACTCTCCCCCTTAAAAATTTTCGTCCTCGAAAATCTTACCAGTAAAAAGGTTTGGGTATTGCTTTCTCATGGCATCCTTCAGTTCCCAGGTAGCCTCTTCTATACCATGTCATTGCTAGAGAACTTTTACTAAAGCCACATTTTTGTTTTGTAACTCAATCGTCTCACGTGCCAAAATTTCAGTTGATTCCTCACTGTAGGACATGTCAGGTTGAATTTCAACTTCTACCGGAGAAATGATATGTGAGAGATCTGACCGATATTGTCGTAACATACACACATGGAAAACATTGTGAATTCTGTCAAGTTCTGGTGGTAATGCCAATCTATATGCAACAAGTCCAATTCATTTAGTAATCTCATATGGTCTGATGCACCTTGGACTCAATTTTCCTTTACGACCAAACAGGAGAGCTTTCTTCCAAGGTGATACTTTTAAGAATATCTTGTCACCGACCTAAAATTTTATTTCTTCTCGTTTAAGATCAGCATAAGACTTTTGACGATCAGAGGCTGGTTTTAAACTATCCCGAATCACCTTTACCTTTTCTTTAGTCTCACAGACTAAATCAACTCCGTGTATCTTCTTCTCACTAAGCTCTGTCTAGTACAATGGAGTTCTACATTTATGACCATACAGAGCCTTATATGGTGCCATTTTAGTGCTCGACTGATAACTATTATTATATGCAAATTCAATCAAAGTAGGTATTTTTCCCAGTTGCCTTCGAATTCCAAAACATTACACCGGAGCATATCTTCTAAAATCTGTATTTCACATTTAGATTGACGATCAATCTGAGGATGAAATGAAGTACTAAAATGTAACTGTGTACCTAGAGCTTCTTGCAATTTGCTCCAAAATTGAGATGTAAATCGAGAATCTCTATCGGAGATAATGGAGACTGGTATTCCATGCAGTTTGATAATCTCAGAAACATATAATTCAGCCAATCTATCTAAGGAAAAATTCATACGTACCATAATAAAGTGTGCAGATTTTGTTAGACGGTCAACGATTACCCAAATATCATCTTTTTTTTTCGAAGATAAGGGTAATCTAGATGTAAAATCCATGGTAACTCTTTTTTGCTTCCACTTTGGTATTGACACTAGCTGTAATAATCCCGAAGGCACTTTATGATCAGCTATAACTTGTTGGTAGATCAAACATTTAGATACAAATTTAGAAATATCCCGTTTCATTCTTGGCCACCAGTACATCTTTTTCAAATCATTGTACATTTTGTTACTTCTTAGATGAACAGTCATAGTACCATTATGAGCTTCATTCAAAATCTTCTGTACAAGTTTTGAATTCCTCGGTACACATATTCTGCCTCTAAATAACAAGCAATCATCAAACCCAATCTGAAATCCTAAATCAGAATTCAACTCACACTGTACTCGTTTAGTTCGTAGTTCATCATTATTTTTCTGAGCTTTAGAAATCTGCTGCAAAAACATCAGTCTAGCATTTTAGCTTAGCTATGATTGAACCATCATCAGATAATAACAATCGAGTATTCATTGCTCACAAGGCAAACATGGATTTTGTCCTCAGAGCATCTGCAACCACATTAGCTTTTCCCAGATGATAATCAATAACCAGATCATAATATTTTAGTAACTTAAGCCACCTGCACTGTCTCAAATTCAAGACTTTCTACGTCATCATATACTTCAAGCTTTTGTGATCCGTAAATATGTGACATTTTTCACCAAACAAGTAAGGCTGCCAAATTTTCAATGTAAACACAATAACTACTAACTCCAAATCATGTATCGAGTAATTTTTTTCATGTGGTTGTAGCTGTCTAGAAGCATAAGCTATTACTTTGCCGTCTTGCATCAAAACATAGCCTAAACCATTCAACGATGCATCACTGTAAATTACAAATTCTTTACCTGATTCAGGTTGAACTAACATAGGTGCTTCAGTCAACAAAGTTTTCATTCTATCTAAAATCTGCTGACATTTATCAAACCACTCGAATTTCACATCTTCTTGCAACAGACGAGTCATTGGAGAAGCTAACATTGAGAACCCTTTTACATACCTTCGATAACAACCAGCTAATCCCAAAAAATTCTAACTTCAGATACATTTTTCGGTGGTTTCTAGTTAATAATAGCTGAGATTTTACTCCAATCCACTCTGAAACCTTCTGCAGACACTATATGCCAAAGGAAATTAACTTCCCGAAGGCAAAATTCACATTTAATAAATTTGGCATATAATTGTTTCTCACGCAAAGTTTGCAACACAATTATCAGATTATCAACATGTTCCTTTTCATCTCAGGAATATACCAGAATATCATCAATAAACACCACCACAAATCTGTCTAGAGATGGTCTAAAAATTCTATTTATTAAATCTATGAATACTGCAGGTGCATTAGTCAGGCCAAATGGCATCACAAGAAAATCAAAGTACTTGTACCTAGTTCTATTGTCTTTGGTACATTTTAGTCTTTCACCCGTAACTTTCAACTGATCTATTTTAGAGAACATAGTGGCACCTTTCAACTGATCAAATAGGTCATCAATCCGAGGCAACGAATACTTGTTCTTGATTGTAACCTTCTTGAGCTGTCTATAATCAATACACAGCCTCAACTATCCATCTTTCTTCTTTAAAAACAGAACCGGTGCACCCTAAGGTGAATGACTAGGTTGAGCAAAGCCCCTATTTGTCAATTCTTACAACTGTGCTTTCAACTCTTTTAACTCCGTTGAGGCTATTCGATAAGGTGCTATAGGTATTGGAGTTGTTCCATGTGATATCCCGAATTAGGGCCTACTTGGAATAGTGGTTTCGAGACCACAAATTTGAGATAGAAATAATTATTTTATTATTATTTTGAGGTCTATGATATGATTACATGATTGTGTGAAAATTTCGTGAAGAAATCTATGTATAAAGTGCTTAATTTGAAGTTAGGGACTAAATTGAATAAGTTACAAAACATGCATTCTAGAAGTTTCTAGTATAAAATTGCTTTGAAATATTAATTAGGAGGTCTTAAATAGTAATTTGACCAATTTCTAAGTTTATGGACAAAAATAGGACATGGATGGAATTTTTGAAAGTTTAGTAAGGAAGGGCATTTTGGTCATTTGAATATTAAATGAAATAAAATGGGAAAATAACACAAAAATGATCATCTTCTCTATAAGTTGCTGCCAAAATTTTCTCTCCACCATAGCTAGGGTTTCAACACTTTTAAGCCTTGATTGTAAGTGATTTCGATGCCCGTTTTTAATGTTCTTTACATTTTTGAAATCCTCATAGCTCGGTTTAACTATTTCTACCAATATTTTGAGCTAGGGTTCATATTTAAAATTTTACCCATGGATGATATGTATGAATTTTGATTTTTTATGTAGAATATGAAGTTTGAGATTGTGTTAAACAACTTTTGCAAAGTGATTTTTCGTAAAAACGAGTAAAATGACATAATCGGTAAAAATACCTAACATTCATAAGTACATGTTAGAGTGTGAATTTGATGTTACTATAGAAGGAAAAAATGATCAGCATGCCATAAAACATAAGAAAATAGGATGAGGTTTAATTTATGAGCCTTGGGGCAAAAGTGTAAATATGTGAAAGTTCAAGGGGCAAAATGGTAACCAAAGTTTGTATTAAGGGCTGTTTTGATGAATGTGTGTATTAAATAAATTAATTTGGTATTATAGATCAAGAGAAAAGAGATTCGAGTCGAGATCGGGGGAAAAATAAAGTTTACGAGGAATAGGCTTGACTATTCTCATTTTGTATCGAGATAAGTTCATATGTAAATATTGTATATAACCGTTATTTTAAATCATTTAATGCTATTTATATGATATTATGATTGTTATCATGCAATTCTATGCTTTATGGTCATTGTTGGACAACATGCAAAAATTTTATGAATTATGTAAAAAAAACGTGAAAGACTACCGAAGTATCGTCATTAGTATTCCAAGGAGAATGGTAAAGAAGTACGAACGAGGAAAATCCCGTTGAACCTTAGGAATAGATTAGGATATTTGGGCATCTAAACTCGTTGAGTTGAGCCTGAGTTCACTTATGGATGCCAATGCCCGAACTCGTTGAGTAGAGTCCGAGTTCGTGAGATGTAACTAGGCATCTGAACTCGTTGAGTTGAGTCCGAGTTCACTTATGGATGCGAATGCTCGAACTCGTTGAGTTGAGTCTGAGTTCACTTATGGATGAGAACGCCCAAGCTCGTTGAGTTGAGTTCAAGTTCGCTTATGGGCGGGTTACATGGTAGCTTGGCTACATATGTGGCACTTATGTGCAAACTTTCCAAGTATCCGAGTTATATTCCGATGTGTTCAACGGGTAAAATTCTAGTGAAATGGAAGAATACTCAAGATGCAAGTGACGTATTGGTAAGGGTTGTGGAATGGGCACTCTGGATAGGTATGTACTTAACCCTCGGGTTGAGACTTGATATGACAACAATAATATGGTAAGACGATGAATGATGAATAGAAATGTGATATATGTTTTGGTGATATTATGCTAATGTTGGTTGGTATAATTGCTTTGTTAAGTTATTTGTTATTTGCATGTGAACTTACTAAGCATTTATGCTTACTCCCTCCCTTCCATTCCTTGTAGTTTTGACAAGCCGATTTGGAGATCAGGACTGTCGGAGGCACGCTCACACTATCAACGGACCATCTCGGTATGGTGGCTTGCATATTTTGGGAATATGGCATGTATAGCATTATAATCCTTTTGTGTATATAATCTTATGATATAGCTCATGGATGGTATGGAAATGTTTGAGAATGATTAGCTATTGGAGTGGCTAATCGAGATTATATTTGATAACACGTATGCTTTATGTGCTAACTAATCTATGGAAATCCATAAAATGGTGAAATTGGCTATAAAACAGAATCACACAGCAGCAGTGATGTGAGTTTGAAAAAAATCACTAAAAATAGTAGAGATAGAACTAGATGATGAATAAAATATGGAATTGAAGCTTAATGAATCTATTTTCATGTGGAAGAAACAAAATAGGCAAAAGAGTTGTATTTTATGAAATATTTACGTTTTGGTGAAACAGGGTCAGAGCAATTTCTGAATCCCTTGTTCTAAATTTAAAAATTCACCATAAATTGTACAAAAATAATTAGGAGTTTTACCTTCCATGTATGAAATCATTATTGAGTCTAGGTTTGTGAGAAACAAACAACATAGTCATTGAAACTCTGGACAGGGATATATCTGATCCGTAATACACAGGGGTCAGAGTAGCCGAACCCTGAAACAGGGGAGACTTTAACTAATAAACTGCACTAATTGGCCCAACCAAAAATTCTAGAAAAAATTTAGTAAGTAGATATATGAGTCTATTTTCAGGAAAAATTTATGTAATTGGATTTCAAGTTTCGTAATTCGAGATATGGATTTTTTAGCCATTGTGACGCAGTTATCCAGCTTGTTTGGAAATTCTAAAATAAATTGTTTGAGCTGTTTAATTAATGAATTAAGTCCGTTAACACCTCATCTCGATTTCGGCGATGGTCTCGGGTACGGGGGGTTACATTCTAGGAACAAGATTTATAGAAAATTCCACCTCTCTGACTGGTGGTAATCCGGGTAATTCTTCCAGAAACGCATCAGGAAACCCACAAACAACTCGCACTGACTTAATTTTTGATTTGGATACTTTAGTGTCCAACACATATGCAAGATAAGCATCATGCCCTTTTTTGACATATTTTTGTGCTGATGTGGTTGAGATTACATTAAATAACATATCCAGTTTATCAGATTCAACATGAAGTAATTCACCATTCTGACATTTCAACACAATGTATTTTTTTTTTACAATTCACCACCGCATCATGTTGAGTTAGCCAGTCCATTCCCAAAATTACATCAAATTCATCAAAAGGCAGTAACATCAAATTAGCCGAGAAACAATAACCTTTTATAATCAACGAACAATTTTTACAAACTTTAACCTCCATAACATATTGGTCCAGGGGGTTTGAAACTTTAACCACAAATTTAGCAAACTCAATAGGTAAATTTTTAACAGACACTAAATTTATGCATATGTATGAATATGTTGAACCAGGATAAATTAAAGCAATAATATCAGTATCAAGAAGATAAAATGTACCAATAATAACATCAGGTGTAGAAGCATCCTCTCGTGCACGTATAGCATATGTTCTCGCCGGTGCTCATGCTTTAGATTTAACTGTTGAATCTTTTGTCACACCTTGGCTACCACTGACATTACTGGGGTGACGGGGTGGTCTTCTTCTCAAGGCGGGATTGTTCGACCTAGAGGTCTGAACAGTATCTTTTTCAGGCTTTTCTAGGTAGTCTCTAAGATAATGGTCAAAAGAACCACACTTAAAGCAAGCTCCAATTCTTATGCGGCATTCACCGAAATGCAATTTATTGCAATATTTGCATATTGGTTTAGGACTTCCAACACTTCCTACACTTGTCATGGATGGAGATGGAGATATCAGATTAAAGCGTTGAGAGCCTCGGTCTTTCTCAAAATTGTAACATCCCGATTTAGGGTCTAGTCGAAATAGTAGTTTCGAGACCACAAATCCAACATAAGGAAGTTTATTTTTATTATATTTTTATGGTCTACAATTTCACAGAATGACTTTTTAAAAATATCGTTTGAAAATTTCGACGTTTGGGCACTCAATTTAGTCAAAAGGATTAAATTGTAGAAAATGCAAAACTTGAGTTCTAGAAGTTAGAGGTGTCAAATTGCTATGAAATTTTAAATTGGAGGTCCTTAAATGGTAATTAGACCATTAATAAATTTTTGGACAAAAATGGACATCAAATAGGTGAAATAGAATATTTTTAAGTTAGGGGTATTTTGGTCATTTAGTAATTAAATGACTTAATAAACAAAATAAAAACCCAAAAATTTGTTCATCTTCTTCCTTGGCCAAAATTTTCAAGAGGAAACCATGGCTAGGGTTTTTCAAGCTTTCAAGCTTGATTGTAAGTCCGTTCTAGCTCCGTTTTTAATTATTTTCATGTTTTTGAAATCCTCGTAACAAGATCTACCTATTTCTACAATTTGTTTGAGTTATGATGAAGGTCTAAGGTTTGAATCATGTTATAAATTTGTGCATTTTGATTTTTAATGGTAGATTATGCATGTTTATGGGTGGAGAAACAACTTTTGCTAAGTGATTTTCGGTGAAAACGTCCAAAAGGACTAAATTGTAAAAGTTATAAAATATGTAGTAAAAGTGTGTTTTAATGGAAATTTTGGGCTGTTATAGTTATGAAAATGATTTGGGTAGCTTGTATGTTAAAGAAATTGAATAAATTTCATTTTACAGGCCTAGGAGAAAAAGTGTAAATATGACAAAGTTTAGGGGCAAAAATGTAAATTTTCCATAGTATGATTTTTGGGTCACATTGAATAATGTGACTAATAAGCGGGCTAAATGTGATGTTATAGATCAAAGAAAATGAGATTCAGGCCTAGAACGAGTGAAAATGAGTAATTGACGATTTGGTCCCTCTTTGCCATTTTGGTGTCGAGGTAAGTTCATGTGTAAATAATACAATATTGTATCATGTTTTAATGCTTTATTAATGTATGAATTTGTATGTTTGATTTTTATAATGAGTGTATGAATGATATTATGGTCAATGAGAATGAGATTGTGAACGAGTTTGACGAATATGAACGATATTATCGTTAATGCTAATAATGTGATATGTTATAATGGGGAGATTATGGTTGCTAGTCTAATGCCAAGGTATACAATTAGTGTTTGTAAGATAAAAGAGTAAGCATTATGAATGAGTAAGTGATAATAATGGGATTTAATGCAAATTGTAATAATAGTATCTTTACGGATGGATAAAGTAAATGAATGTTAATAGTTGTATATTATTTGCATATGAACTTACTAAGATTTGAAGCTTACCCCCTTCCTTTCCCATGTCTTACAGGTTAATTTAGCTAGCTCATGTTGGAGACTGTCAGAGATGCCATCACACTATCAAGCTATCATTTGGGTAAAAGTGAACTCAAGTATTTTAAGTTTATGGCATGTATAGGGAGTTCATCTTTGATTAATTATTTCATTATTAATTTGGCCAAGTGTATTGGCTTATAGTGATTTGGTGATTCATTTTGTATATGACCATGGGATATGGTTCATATTGATTATTTGGTTGTAAATCTATTCATATATGCATGCATGTGCCAAGGTCATAAATGATGTGGTTATAATTGTTTGGCATGGATGAATTGTGGATGTGACTATGGATGTTTGATGACGAAATTGTGAGTGAATGGCATGATAATAACTAAGACATGAGTATGTCAAGTGGACGTAAACTTCAACTCTTAGTGCATGCAAATTTATAAATTTGGCTTGACAAAGTATGAAGTTTTATGCATGTATTAGTAAAGATGGAATGATTATGATCATGTCTTGCTTTTGTATGTTTTAAGTGCTCAATTATGCCATGTTAGGTGCCCTTGAAGTCATATATGTGTTTGTGCAAATAAGGGTGGCAATTGGCTCTGAAAATAGCCTTGTATTTGTCCACACGGGTAGACACACATGCATGTGTCAAGGCCGTGTGTGGCACACGGTCAGCCCTATGGGTGTGTGATCCGACCGTGTGTCCTCTGCACCCTAATTCGGTAAAACAGAATGCCCAATAGTAAACACACAAGTAGAGACATGGCCGTGTGTCTCAGCAGTGTGAAGGACACGACTTTAACACATAGGCGTGTGACTTGGCCGTGTGCACCTATTTTGCTGATGATGTCATAAACAGAGAGTTACACGGGCTGAGGACACGGGCGTGTGTGACCACACGGCTTACCCACATGGGCGTGTAACTCCCCAAAAGAAGAAAATTTTCTAAGTGTTGTAAAAGTTTTGATAGTTCTCGATTTAGTCCCGAACCACACCCAATGTATGTTTTGGGCCTCGAGTTCGTTCTCGTAGATCGCAGTCATACTACAATTTTTAGTTTACCCTAACTAGAGTATTTTAGTACAATCTATGTAACACCCAAAACCCGATCTAGACGTTATGGCCAAACTTGAATATGTCATATTGAAGTGTTTTTCGAAAAATATAAATTCGTAGAAAATTCGTTCTATATTAAAATCTCTTTGTGATCTTAATGAAAAATTAAAATATCTCGTTCATTGTTAAAATGCAAGTCATTTAAGAAAAATGTTAATCATATTAGATTATTATTACACTTTAAAACATTGTTTGTTGCAGAAGCTTTTAAAGTATGTTGCGTGAACGTGGTGCTTTGAAAAGCATTTATCTTTTTGAAAATTCGCGTCTTACTACTAACAGATATAATTCAAAATAAATAAAATCCCAAGTTAAAAGTTAAAAATTTTAAGAGGCCTTATTCCATAAAAATAATTAAATTTAAATTACTTATAAATTAAAAATCCAATATAAAGGCATGAGCAGATGTGTGGCCACCTTCGAGTCCCTCGTAGCACCGATCCGCCTAAGGATTACCTGCGCAGATAAGCAGAAACGGTGAGTTTATGAAACTCAGTGTGTAATCCCTTAATAAACAAGCAGTAAGTCGTATAATAGGCAATTACAGTCTGAGCCTAAACCTCTTTCAGTAACAGTTTAATTTCATTTAAGGCCTTAGCCCATTACAGTATTAGTATCAGTATAGAATGCAAATAAAAATCCTACCCATCCAGCCTCTACACTCCACTTTGTCCAGCCTTACACTCCATGTGGGAATAAAATCAACCCACCCATCTTTACACTCTAAAAATAGCACCGGTTGTGGCACTAAACAGTGGTTGCAGTAGAGCTGCCAGTATAGTACACTTCCTCCAATCACTAATAAACCCGTCCCCATGCAACATATCATAATATATACATGTATGCAATATATATAAAATGGCATGCTCGATTACTGTCATACATACATAAGGGCATAATAGTCTTTTATCAAATTGGGGTCTAGGTATACTTACCAACCCAACAGTAGGTCCACAGTCGTCTCGGGCAACCCGTGCCTTAACAGTCAAACAGTGAAAATGGGCCCAAGGCCCATAATAAAGGCCCATGTGGGCCCACATTCCCGTGAGGCCCACTAAGCCCAAAAATAGCCTTGGCCTTGTGAACTACACAGCCTGGCCCAATAATCTCTACACGTCTGAGTAGTTTACCCATGTGGGCCTATGAGCCCGTGTGGCCCACATGGCCCATTCCGACCCAACATGGCCCAAAGTGGCCTAAGCCCATGGAATCGCTCATGGTAGCCTCTATGATCAAATGCCCACGTTTATGCGTTTAGACTACCAGACAAGCGGGCACACGCTCGTGTAGTGTCGACAGTCACCTATTCCAGCTTGTGCAGATTTACGATAATAGCAGTGTGGTTACACACCTGTTCCCGAATGGTTACAAGTAGAATTCAGCTAGCAAACAAAACAACAAATCAAAGAAAGAAAAAGAGCAAAATGAGCAATAGTTACTGAAATGGAGAGCAAAAACAACACAATTTTTGCACTAAGAGCCTATGACCAAATTGGCATAATGGAATTCCCACATTCGGCAAACTACTCCCACACACCTCTACCTCCCTTAATTCTCTCCTAAAATTTTAGCTACACAACTCCCTCATCCCCCAAACACTCCAACCGCCCACTAGCTTCAGAGTTCCATTGATATTCAATCTCTTACACAGCACAATAGCAAGGTAAAACACCCAGTGCACATACCAGGATTCGAACCTCAAGCCCCTAGGAACAATCCACACGCCCCTATCCCGTAGATCAGTAGGCCTTTTATGACATGATTTCCCCATAATTATTTAAAACCTACTGTCTAAAACCAAGTGTTTTATTCAATTAATACAAAAATTTTTGCTAAAGCCAAGGTTCGAACCCATGACTTCTCACACTTCTCAGGACCATTAACCACTAAAGCAAGTAAGCATTTATGCAACACAATATACAAATTAATCACGTAAGATTTGGAGCGTTACAACTCTACCCCCATAAAAGAAAATTTCAGCCTCGAAATTTACCTGGTCGATATAGATGAGAGTATTATTGTCACATCGCCTCCTCAGGTTCCCACATGGCCTCCTCTGAGCTGTGATTATGCAAATGTACCTTAACCAGAAGGATGGACTTCTTCCTTAACACTTTTACATCATGCTCTAGAATCTGAACTGGCTCCTCCTCAAAGGTTAGATCTGGTCTAACCTCAATCTCCTCGGTCGAGATAATATGTGTAGGATCAGAGCGATCATGCCTCAGCATGGAGATGTGGAACACATCGTGAATCCGGTCCAACTCTGGAGGTAACTCAAGTTGATAGGCAACTGGTTCCACACATTTCAGTATGCGGTAAGGCCCAATGAACCTAGCGCTTAACTTGCCCTTCTGTCCAAACCTCAATACCTTCTTCCATGGTGAGACCTTGAGATACACTAAGTCCCGCACAGAATACTCAATCTCCTTACGCTTCAAATCCGCATATGACTTCTGTCTGTCATATGCTGCCTTCAGTCGATCCCAAATTAGTCTAACTTTATCCTCAGTATCAGAAATCAATTCAGGGCCCAGAACACGCCGATCGCCCAATCCAGTCCAACACAAAGGAGTACGATACCTACGACCATATAACGCCTATTATGGTGCCATCTGTATGCTAGACTGATAGTTGTTGTTATACGCAAACTCTGCTAACGGCAAGTAATCCTCCTAACTGCCTCGGAAATCTATAACACAACTTCTTAACATGTCCTCTAGTATCTAAATCACCTTATCTGACTGACCATTTGTCTGAGGATGGAACATAGTACTGAAGTCCAACCTTGTACCCAAACCCTCATGTAACTTCTTCCAGAACTGAGATGTGAAGCAAGGATCTCTATCTAATATTATGGAAACCGGTACCCCATGCAGTTGCACTATCTCAGACACATACAGTTTAGCCAGCTTCTGCAATGAGTACAGACTGGTATGAAATGAGCTGATTTGGTCAATCGATCCATGATGACCCATACTGACTTCTTAGCAGGCGTTAGGGGTAGCCCACTAGCGAAGTCCATAGTCACTCTCTCCCACTTCCAAAGTGGAATCTTAACTAGCTGAAGTAGCCCTGAAGGTAACTAATGTTTAGCCTTGACCTGCTGGCAAGTCAAACATTTACTCATGAAGTCGGGATAACTTCACGCTTAAGACTTGGCCACTAATATAACTCACGAAGGTCTCAGTACATCTTATTCCTACCGGGATGCATAGCATAAGGGCTACTATTCGCCTTTTGCAGTATAGACTGCCTCAAATCAATATCCCTCTGTATACAGACTCTCCCAAGGAAACACATTACCCCTTTGCTATTTAGTCCAAAATCTAAAGTTCCCCCACTCTCAAGCTGTTGGAACCGAGGAACCAATGACTCATCCTCCAATCGTTTACCCTTAATCTACTCAATCCACGTTGGTTTAACCTGAAGTTTGGCCAACATACTACCATCATCAAATAAGCTAAGACGAGCAAACATTGCCTTCAGATTCGTCATAGCCCTACAGCTTAATGCGTCAGCCACCACATTGGCCTTACCAGGATGGTATTCAATCTAACAGGCATAATCCTTAAGCAACTCAATCCATTTATGCTGCCTAAGATTTAGCTCCTTCTGAGTGAGGTGATACTTGAGACTCTTGTGATCCGTGTAAATGAGACACTTCTCACCGTACAGGTAATGCCTCTAAATTTTCAGTGCGAATACCATCGCAGTCAACTCCAAGTCATGCGTCAGATAATTTGCCTCATGAGTCTTAAGCTAGCGAGACACATATGCCACCACTTTACCCTCTTGCATCAACACATCTCCCAAACCAATGTGTGATGCATCGCTGTAGGCAGTAAACTCTTTCCCAGCCTCTGTGTGTATCAAGATAGGGGCCTCAGCCATAACTTTCTTAAGTTTCTCAAAAGTTTCTAGTTGAGCATCAGTTCAGTTAAACGACACACCCTTACGCAACAACTTAGTCAGAGGTACAGTAATCAATGAAAACCTTTCAACAAATTGTCTATAATACCCTGCCAGACCCAGAAAACTTCGAATCTCAACTACCGCCTTAGGCGGCTTCCAATCCAGAACAGCCTCAATTTTTCAAAGATCAGCCCTAATCCCATCAGCAGATATCACATGGCCCAAAAATGTTACCTCTCGTAACCAGAACTCACATTTACTGAACTTGGCATATAGTTGTTTCTCTCTCAAAATCTGCAGAACAAATCGGAGATGTGTATCATGATCATCTTCAGTTCTCGAATACACCAAGATGTCATTTATAAAAACCACTATGAACCGATTCAGATAAGGTTGGAACACTCAGTTCATCAAATCCATAAAATTCGTTAGTGCATTCGACAATTGAAATGGCATCACTAGGAACTCGTAATGACCATAACGAGTCCTAAATGCTGTCTTGTAAACATCAGCCTCCTTGACTCTCAGTTGATGGTACCCCGATTGGAGATAAATATTAGAAAAGATCGAAGCTCCTCGAAACTGGTCGAATAGATCATCAATTCTCGGTAGGGGGTACTTATTCTTAATAGTCAATTTATTCAGTTGTAGGCAGTTGATGCACATACGCAGGAATCCATCATTCTTTTTCACAAATAAAATCGGTGCTCCCCATGGAGACACACTAGGTCAGACAAACCCTCGATCTAGTAACTCTTGAATCTGAGCCTTAAGCTCCATTAGCTCCTTTGGTGCCATTCTATAAGGGACGATAGACACTGGAGCTGTACCAGGCAGAAGCTCTATCCCAAATTCAACTTCACAGTTTGGAGGTAACCTAGGTAGCTCATCGAGAAAAACATCCGGAAAGTCCTTAACTATTCTAATATCTTTAACGAAAAAAGCCTCAGAATCAGAAATATCGATGTAGGCTAGGTACACCTCACAACCCTTACAAACCAACTTCTCGGCCCTTAGTGCAGAAATCACATTTGACAAATAATTGTGACGCTCCCCAATTACCACTACCTTATTACCTTTCGCAGTTTTCAGTACCACCCGTTTAGCAATGCAATCCAAATTCACTTGATATTTAACCAGCCAGTCCATACCCAGTATTAAATTGAATTCTCTGAAAGGGAGTTCCATTAAATCCGCCAAAAAGATAGTTCCTTGAACCTCAAAAGATACATCTCTGAACAATTTATTTACCCTCACTGACTGCCCTAATGAACTCAACACAATGACCTCATTGGTAGTGCTCTCAACCATTATACCCAAAGTTCCAGATATAGTGCATGCTATATAAGAATGTGCAGACCCAACATCAGTCACTGCAGTATAAGGAGCATTATGGATAAAGAATGTACCCGTATCTCGGCGACGTGCAGCACAAACCAGTTCTGGCTTCTTTACTTCAGTATGGCCAGCACCTCTTCCCGGTGCTCCACGACCACGGCCCATACCATTTCCACATCTAGCTTGACCAAGGCCTCTCGATAGCTGTCGAACACCTTTCGGCGGCTGAATAGTACCCATACTAGTAGCTTGCATCTGATCGGGCCTTCGTGGACAATCTCTGACACAGTGCTCTAATGATCTGCACCTCAAACATGCCCCAATCCTTTTCCAGCATTCGCCCTGATGGCGTCTCCCACAATTCGCATAGGCTACAGTCTAGTAGCACCAACAGGGGCCCCAACTCTGACCGGGCCAGCAACTCTGGCCTTTTTCTTAAGTCTCCCAAATGACCTTGAGGGCTCCAAATCCCTGTTGTTCCTACCTCTTTCCTTTTCATGATTCTGGCGCTCAACGCGCTTCACATCCTCGGTAATCTGTGCCTTATCCAATAAAGCTCTAGAATCTCGCTCCCTCTTTGGAGCTATCAAAACCCTTAAATCATCCCTGAGGCCTTCCTTGAATTGAACATAATGCTCATATTCAGTTGCCACTATCCCACACGTTTAACGACTAAGTCGCAAAAATTCAGCCTCGTATTCGGCCATAGATTTATCCTCCTGAGTCAAATTCAGAAACTCTCTCCTCCAAGCATCGACATAACTAGAACCCACATATTTTCCTTGGAATGCAGTCTTGAAAAATTCCCAGGTTAACTGGTCGGGCTGAGTACCCTCTTTAATTGTAAGCCACCACTGATAGGCTTCATCTCGTAGCAATGACACTGCACCTTTTAGTTTCTACTCGGGGCTGCAGTCAAGGTTGTCCATGATTCTCTCTACGGCCTCAATCCAATATTTAGCCACATTAGGGGCAACTCCAATAATACCCTTAAAATTCTTAGCCTTGTTAGACCTGAATCGTTCCGTAACAGACCCACGGCCCACAATACCAGTATTGGTCCCAACGACCCTCTCCAGAATTCACAACATAGTTTGGGACAAATAGTTTGGGACAATGTGTCATCCCTAGCCACACGATCATAAGACCTAGTCTCAGTCACAAGTGAAGCCGATGCCTCTCTAGCTTCAACATTAGGCATATAACCAGATAACGAAGACCTAGCCCGAGCACCTCCACGGCCTCTGCCGCGACCTCTTTTACCCCTTTTACAAGTACCTTTGGTGCACATTATCGATTTGTGAATTATCTGTATAAACCATTTTATGCATCAGTTTTACAGTTCCAGTGTTTATTGACAGATATTTTATGGAAGATATTATCAGTAATTCATAGTTTTGTTTTCGCATATCGCAGTCTTAGTACAGTTTTAGGTTACCCTAAATAGATTATTTCAGTACATTCTATTACCTATAGTAATCTCAGTATTTCAATTTAAATAAGTAGTAGTTTTAGAGGATTTACAGAATTGGCACCGGAGACTCAGTGTACCACTCATTCAATAAAACATTTCCAAGTATTTCAAATCATTTGAAACAGTTCTTTTTTAAAATTTCAAGTTTAAAAGAAACCCAAATCCACGGCCGAGTTTTGCAACCTGGCTCTAATACCGCTAAATGTGAAACCCCAAACTCGACCTAGACGTTATGGCCGAACCTAGTGATGTCACATTGAAGTGTTTTTCGAAAAGCATAATTTCGTTGAAAATTCGTTCTTTATTAAAACCTTTTTGTAATCATAACGAAAATTTAAAATATCTTGTTCATTGTTAAAACGCAAGTCGTTTAAGCAAAATGTTAATCACATAAGCAGAGGCTTTTAAAGTATGTTGCGTCAACGTGGTGCTTTGAAGAGCATTTATCTTTTTGAAAATCCGCGTCCTACTACTAACACATATAATTAAAAATAAATAAAATCCCAAATTAAAAGTTAAAACTTTTAAGAGGCCTTATTACATAAAAATACCCAAATTTAAATTACTTATAATTTAATAATCTAGTATAAAGGCATGAGCGAATGTGTGGCCACCTTCGAGTCCCTCGTAGCACCGATCCGCCTAAGGATTACCTACGCAGATAACCAGAAAGGGTGAGTTTATGAAACTCAGTGTGTAATCCCTTAATAAACAAGTAGTAAGTCGTATAATAGGCAATTACAGTCTGGGCCTAAACCCATTTCAATAACAGTTCAATTTATGTTAGGGTCTTAGCCCATTACAGTATCAGTACAAAATGCAAACAGAAATCCTACCTATATAGCCTCTACACTCCACTTCGTCCAGCCCTACACTATATGTGGGGATAAAATCAACCCACCCATCCCTACACTCCAAAAATAGCACCGGTTGCGGCACAAAGCAGTGGTTGCAGCAAAACTGCCAGTACAGTACACTTCTTCTAATAAAAAAAAACCCGTCCCCATGCAACATATCATAATATCATACATGTATGCAATATATATAAAATGGCATGCTCGATTACAGTCATACACACATAAGGTCATAATAGTCATTTATCGATTTGGGGTCTAGGTATACTTACCGGCCCAATAGTAGTCCACAGTCGTCTCGGGCGACCCGTGCAATCTTAACAGCCAAACAATGAAAATGGGCCCAAAGCCCATAATGCGGACCTATGTTGTCCCACACGCCCGTTTGGCCCACTAAGCCCAAAAATAGCCTTGGCCATGTGACCTACACAACCTGGCCCCATAATCTCCACACGTCCATGTGGTTTACCCGTGTGGGCCCACGAGCCTATGGGGCCCACACTGCTCATTTCAGCCCAACGTGGCCCAAAGTAGCCTAATCCAATGAAATTACTCATGGTAGCCTATACGATCAAATGCCCACGTTTCTGCATTCGGACTACCACACAAGCAGGCGCACGCTCTTGTAGTGTCGACGGTCACCTATTCTGACTTTTGCCAATTTACGATATTAGCAGTGTGGTTACACACTTGTTTGCGAAAACGTACATCTAGCTCAAGAGTACCCCAGACCTATATCAACATGATACACTATCAGTCCTTTAATTAATAGGGTTAACAATCCCTTAAATAACACTTAACCAAGCTAGAATCTAACGCTTGCCTTGATCGAATGATTAAGACTCCTCACACTTCAATCATTGCCGAAGATTGATTACAGGTTCTTACAGATCATCTGCACTCAAATCGAAACCTGTTAACCTTTATCAATGACGTTCGTATAAATAGTTTGAACCAACATATATCACTTACCAAAATCGAAAAATCAATTTTAGGGAAAGGAAGCAATCGACCTTCAATCTCCAAAAAGAATACCCATACAACAGAGGCAAGGCTAGCACCAACACATCTCTAGCCATAAACAGCAGTAAAGGAAAAAGTTAGAAGTAATATTACTACACAGAGAAAAAGAGTGAGAGAACAGAGAAGAACCAGACACCAACCGTTTGTTCAAAGAAGAACTGTAAAAATCGAAACAAATAGAGAGAGAGTTAGGCAAAAATCAGCCCAAGTATCCAGATGAGAAGAGAGGGAAGAAGATGTAATGATCAAAGGGAAAGTCGATTGAGTGAAAGGGAGAAGAAAGGAAGAATCAGTCAAAACCAAAACTAAAACTTGGAAAAGTTTGAGAGAGAGGAAAGGAGGGTGTTCGGCCAAAACAAAAAGAACAATGGGAAGAATGATTGTCAAGGGTGTATAGAGAACAGAGGAGGTTAGTCTGTAAGGCACTGTTGAAGGGCAAAACCAATATGAAAAGTTCTCGAATGGTTATAAGTAGAATTCGGCTACCAAACAAAACAACAAAGCAAAGAAAGAAAAAGAGTGAAAGGAGTAATAGTTACCAAAATGGAGAGCAAAAACAACACAATTTCGGCACTAAGAGCCTATGACTGAATTGGCATAATGGAATTCCCACAATCGGCAAACTACTCCCACACACCTCAACCTCTCTTAATTCTCTCCTAAAATTTCGACTACACAATTCCCTCATCCCCCAAACACTCCAACCGCCCATTAGCTTCAGAGTTCCACTGATATTCAATCTCTTACACCGTACAGTAGCAAAATAAAACACCCACTGCGCCTACCAAGATTCGAACCTCAAGCCCCTAGGAAAGATCCACATGCCCCTATCCCCTATATCAGTAGGCCTTTTATGACATGATTTCCCCATAATTATTTAAAACCTACTGTCTAGAACCAAGGGTTTTATTCAATTAATACAAAAATTTTTGCTAAAGCCAAGGTTTGAACCCAGGACTTCTCACACTTCTCAGGACACTTAACCACTAAAGCAAGCAAGCATTTATGCAACACAACATACAAATTAATCACTTAAGATTTGGGGCGTTATAGTCTACTACCTACAATAGTCTCAATATTTCAATTTAAACAAATAACAGTTTTAGAAGACATACAGAATCGGCGCCGGAGACTCGGTGTACCATACATTCAGTATAACATTCCAAAAATACTTCAAATCATTTGAAACAGTTCTTTTAGAAATTCCAAGTTTTAAAAGAAACCCAAATCCACAACCGAGTTTTGTAACTTGGCTTTGATACCAATAAATGTAACACCCCAAACTCGGCCTGAACTTATGGCCAAATCTAGCGATGTGACATTGAAGTGATTTTTGTAAAGTGTGATGTCGTTGAAAACCCCATTTCTATTTAATCACTTGTGTGATCTTAAAAATGATTTTAAGACCTGTCGTTCATTCTCAAAATGTGAGTCATTGTAAAAAATTTATTCACATTAAAACGTTATTAATATAATATTATTTTAAAATGCTATTTCTCTTGAAAGCTCTTAAAATCTGTTGTGTGTTCGTGGTATTTTTGAAAAATATTTATCTTTTTGAAAACCCGCATCTTTTCTTACTACTAGCACTATTAAATCAAAAACCAATAAAATCCCCAAATTAAAAATAAAATCCAAAAAGGGCTTATTACAACAAAAATACACCAACTGATAATACTTATAATTAAAATCATATGTGAAAATAATAGCAGTTGTGTGGGCACTTCTGAGTCCCCCGTTGCACCGATCCACCTAAGTCTGGGGATTACCTTCACAGATAAATAGATGGGTGAGTTTACGAAAACTCAGTGTGTAATACCAAGTGAAACAACCATGCAGTGAGCAAATACAGTCTGAGCCTAAGCCCATTTCAGTAATGGTTCAGTTTTAGTTAAGGCCTTAGCCTATTACAATATCAGTATCAATTTGGGCCTGAGCCCATCTTAGTGACAGTAACAGTACAAATATGCAATCAACGAATCCTACCCAACCAGCCTCTACACTCCATCTCTGTTCCAACCCTACACTCCATATGGGGATATAATCAGCTCACCCATCCCTACACTCCAAGTAATACCGGTTGAGGCACTAAACAGTATTTGCAGTAGAGCTGCAAGTACAGTACACTTCATCCAATCATATTAAAGCCCATTTCCATACAACACATCATGCATCATGTCATGACATAATATCATACGTGGACTCAACACAGTTAAAATAGCATGCTAAAATATAGACATACATCACATAAGGTCAAAACAGTTATTTTACCATTTAAGGGCAAAACCATTATTTTATCAAATAGGGGGTCTAGGTAAACTTACTGACCCAAAAATAGGTCCATAGTCATCTCGGGCGACCCGTGCAACCTTAACAGTCAAACAATAAAAATGTGGCCCACACAACCCATAATGGCCTTGGTCGTGTGTATTACACAGCCTGACCTAATAATTTCCACACGTTTGTATTGTTTACTCGTGTGGGGCCTATATGCCCGTGAGGCCCACACGACCCAATTCGGCCCAATACGGCTTCAGCCAATGAAATCACTCACGGTTGGCCTTGTTGATCAGGCGCCCATGCTTAGTCGCACTACCTACCACACGGGTAGCTGGACGCCCGTGTGTTGTCAACTACTCACACTTTTTGACTTTTAACGTTTTCTATAATCGGAGTTGTGTTTGTACACACCTGTATCAACCACGACTCGTAAGTACTTCAGAAGAATCTTGAACCTACAGATTGATCAATACGCACCCCATTAATCACCTTAATGGTCGAAATAAAACCAACCCAACAACTTGCTCAATTTACGAGTGATCGAAACATACCCCCAACGCCTCAACTTTTCTTGCTTACAATGAGGTATGGAAAGGGTCTAAATCCACACGGTTTGCTGCTAAAAACAAAGTGTAGTCACTAACAGAAACACAAGAATAAAAAGAAACGGTTTAAAACCAAGCAGCGACTACCCCAAATGATTATAACCTACCCCTCACTTACTGATGTATAACCAGCGGAGGAGGAATGCACTCCTTGTCTTGGGCAATTGAAAAGGATGCACAAAAGATGAGAAAGATTCAATGGCCAAATCAGCAGCACCAGAGAAAAGGGAGAAAAGAACTATAGAGGTAAAGAAAAGCGTCAAAAAGAGAGAGCATAAAACCGTAATTTATCTAAGAGAGCAAAGAAAGTGCATGCGGCAGCAAAATTAGAAAAGTAAGAAGTAAACTATGCCAAAGCATCGATTTTAGGAGAGTAAAAGGAGAGAAACGGTAGCACGTGGGGGAAAAGATGCAGAAATCGATAGAGAAAGAACAATAGTAAAATAAGAAAACTAATAGCATGATTTGAGTAGCCGAATTTTCCACCACCCATTTCGGTTACCTTCAAACTCTCCTATCCTTATTTTTCTCCCAAAATCCTTAATATCCTCCTAAAATTTAGCCACACCACTCCACACTCCTCAAACACTCCAACCGCCCACTAGCATCAAAATTCTACTATCATACAAACACTTACACGACACCCAGCAAAATAAAACATGCCATTGCTCTAAGTAGGACTCGAACCTCAGACCTCAGGTAACAACAACACACCACTTGTCCCCTAAACTAGCAGGCCCTTTCTGACATAAAATACCCATATTTATTTAAAAGCCTACTGACTAGAGACAGGGGTTTATCCATTTAAAACAAAACTTTTGCACAAGCCAAGGCTTGAAACCAAGACCTCTCAAACACACCCAGAATACTTAACCACTGAAACAGACAGATATTTGTGTCACTTTCTTGCACAACTAGACATTTATGTCTAGCCTCCTAACTGTTCCCATGCTCAAGACCTAATACTTCTAGGCCAAATATTTAGGGCATTATATCAGTATACCCTAAAGTTTTGCCACGGCCTGATACACGAGCTGTGTAGCCATTTTGAAGGGCACACAGGCTAGACGCACGGACGTGTGGTTAGCCGTGTGACCCAAGTAAGTATACTCTTTAGTTTTCACACAGCCTGGCACACGGGCGTGTCCTTGGCCATGTGACACAAGTTAGTATGTATGCCCTGTTTTCACACGGTTAAGCGCATGGGTGTGTCTACTAGTCGTGTGAGGCACACGGCCTGTTCATATGGGTGTGTGATACTTGAAAAGTTGAAATTTTCTATGTTTCTAAATTTTTTAATATGTTACGATTTAGTCTCGAATGTATCTTTCAAGCTTTGTATGCTTGATTTAAGTACCTGTTGAATGTGAATGAATGAAATTGACTGAATTATGATGTTCCTGGATAAATAATTGTTCTGAATTGAGTTACAAGACTAGTAATGCCTCTTAACCTATTCTGGCGATGGTTACGAGTTAGGGGTGTGACTTTTTTGGTATCAGAGCTACGGTTTAATCGATTCTACGACTAACATAGCATATGTGAGTCAACTATACATGCCATATATAAAATTGTGATAGTGTGATGACTCTTGACATTTCCAAATGTGTTTTTGATGTGCGTGATAAGTTTTATATTTATGATTGATCGTGCTTGAAAACTAACTATTATCACGATAAAGGCAAGTGCACCTATCGAACAATAGTATAGCTTATAGCAAGACCGGAATGTCGAACCCACAGGAACTAAAAGTACTAGTATTAACCTTCTTTTCATATTCTAGCCTAAAAATAAGAGGATTTGCTTTATCTAAACTAATTAATTAAACTAAGAATGTGTGACAGCCCAAAATTGACCCTAGTCGGGAAGTGGTTTCGGGACCGCTAAACCGAGTCACCGAAATGTTTGAACGTAATATTTATTGTCTAGAATATGCATTTATGAATGTGTGAAAATTTCAAGCTTCGATTTAGTCGATTGCATGTGAATTCAGTTATTAGGACTTGTGTGACACTTTTGAAATGTGATAGGCTAATCTATAAGGACCTAATAGTGCATGTAATCAAAAGGAGGACTTGCATGTCAAATTCCCCTAATAGCTAGTGGTCGGCCATGACAAGGGATTATGGGCAAAACATGTCATAGACATGTTATGTTGGTGCATCATGGGAGGAAAAAAATAAATTAATGGTTATGGCTAATAAAGAAATGGAAAATAAAAAAAAAGAAAGAATGTGTGTGTTACACCCCATTGCAGTGAGTTGAAGAAAAGAGAAGAAAAAAATTGTTGTTCATCTTTTTTTTCATTTCTTGGAGCCGAAAATTCTAAGGAAGAAGGAAGGGGTTCTTGCTTCATGCTTGGTTTGGAAGAGGATTAGGAGGAGGTTTGGCCATACTTGTGTCTAGATTAAGGTATGTTTGAGGTTGTGCCATGAGATTCATGCATGTTTTTAGTTGCTAGCTTGATGTTCTTATTAGCCCATGGTTCAAATCCTTGCTATGTCATGGGAATGATATTCGGCCAAGGTGGATTTTGTGTTAATGCCATTGCATGCTAAATATGAAGCTTGTTGATGATATATGTGATGGTGGGTTGAGGACTCTTGGATTTTCTTTTAGCATTTTTGAGTGAGACATTAAGTTCTTTGTTTAACCATGACCAAAATTGAAACGGTATGGTGTTGTGGTGTATTCGGCCATGGTATATCCATAAGCATAATTTATGCATATTGCATGGTAGGTAAGATTTGAGCTTTGGATATATGTTTATATTTGGTTATAATCAACTTGAGATTCGGCCCTTGCACCTACATGTATATATGTTTGCACATGATGTATTGGTATGACAATATACTATCTCAAGGTATATATTTGCTTATGATGATGTTTCGGTTATGAAGTAAATGATAGATGTGTATTGAACTACAATATGTAATGCATTAGTTAGTAAAATGTATGCCATTCCTGTGTGGTATTAAACATGTAATTGGCCTCAACATCAACATGCATAATCGGCCACATGAATGAGTACATAGGTTGATGTGTTGTTCGGCCATAAGTAAGCATGTTGAAGGCTTTATCTCGACTTAGAAAATTCGGCTAAGGAGAGTACTAACTAATGTGTTGAGTTTGATTCATGATATCCGTACATATGTGACTTTAATGTCTAATGAATATATGTGGGCTAAGTACCTTGAATTCCTCTTTTCGATGCTCAAATGATTAAATCAATTTATTTGTTAAATTAAGCTCAAGAGCAAAGGGGAACTAAATCCTATAAAGGGAAGGAAAAAGTGGTCGAATAGCCATCAGAATCGTTCGACAACATCCGAGGTAAGTTCTTGAGTAATAGAGCTTAAATTATGATTTGATTAGATCATGTCTCAAGTAAATCAAAATCATGCTCTTTGTGTGTGGATATTGAACCAAAATGTGCAAGAGTGATAAGTGTATTGTATTTGAGTTTTGCTAATGAAAATGAAATACGAATGTGTCATGATTTAGTGTTAAATGTGCATGTTTATTCGAATGGTGTCTGGGCTAAGTCCCGAAGGCATTCGTGCGAGTTACTATATCTGGGCTAATTCCCGAAGGCAATTGTGCGAATCACTATAACCGGGCTATGTCCCAAAGACAATCGAGCGAGTCACTATATCCGGTTAAATTCCGAAGGTACGTGATTCGGGAATGAGCAATCTTGGTGTAAAAATTTCAGTTAATACGCTTGCAAAAATTCCAGCAATGAGGTATGTTCGTATGTGCTTTGAATTAGTTGAGCCCTTACAAGTAAGTATTCGCTCAGTTGATAAACGAGCTACCGGCCTTTGGCTAAGTTGATCTTTTGTGTATGAACATAAGGGTTGGTAATGTGAAGTAAGTATGATATTGAGAATGTGTGCACCTTGTGTTCGACTCCGGTAACGGACTCGGGTACGGGGTGTTACAATTTTGTTGGTATTAGAGCTACGGTTTAGTCGATTCTAGGACTACCGTAATGCGTTTGGGTCTAGCTATACATGCCATTTTATGTGATTAATTGATAGTGTGGTGATTTCTGACATTTGAATTTGTGTTTATTTATAGTAATGGATCCGGTCCCAACCGAGCGATAGGCGATGATGTGGAGAGTGTGGCGCTGCTCCAAGACAAGGGACAATGGCGCCGGACTCTCAACCTAATGCTAGTAATCCAAATGATGAAGCTAGACAAGCTTTCTATAGCGTGATGAATGATTCGTTCAACCAATACATTCGAACTAATACGGCTGTTCCACAACCTCCATTCCCAACAAACACAACCCCGCACCTACAATGCCACCGTGAATCGACCAAATAAGGTCGAATAAGCCCCGATTGATAGAATCCGGAAACATGGGGCTCTTGAATTTAAAGCTATGGATAGCGACGTTGCCGAAAGCAAGCTGAATTTTGGTTGGACAACACTATCCGGCACTCGATGAGCTATCTTGTACACCGATGAATGCCTAAAGTGTACTATCTCCTTGCTACGCAATTACGCCTACTATTGGTGGAGTACTCGACTTCACAGTGCCCGAGAGCAAGTAACTTGGGAGTTTTTCCAAACCGAGTTTGGAAAAAGTATATCAGTCAGAGATTTGTTGATAAAAAACGGAAGGAATTTCTTGAGCTTAAGCAAGGTTCTATGTCAGTTACTGATTACGAGCGAAAATTTGTTAGACTTAGTAGATACGCTCGGGAATGTATTTCGTCCGAGGCTATCATGTGTAAACACTTCGAGGATGGGCTGAATGAAGATATAAAAATGTTCGTTGGCATTCTTGAAATACGAGAGTTCGTAGTACTTGTCGAGCGAGCTTGTAAAGCCGAAGAGCTTAGAAAAGAAAAACAAAAAGTTGATGTGGGAACTGGAGAGTTTCGTAAAAGATCCTCGGGAAAGTCTTTTCAACAGGCATCGAAGAAATTTCGTGATGATGTGGGCCGGTCTAGAGGCACTTCGGGCCTTTTTAGACGAGATCGTGATCGACCCCTTGTGGGTACACGAGGCACTTCGGTCGCCAGTGTTGGGAATGAACGTCGAGACGAGCGGAGTGTCGACATTGTGGCAAATGGCATTCGAAGTTGTAGATTCCGTGACCGCTCTGTTACAAGTGCGGATCGGTTGACCACTTCATTAAAGATTGCCCGAGGTTGTGCGAACAGAATGTAGATCGAGTGGGAAACCGGGCGCTACCATCGCCGAGGTAGACCATCTAGAAATATGGGCAATGCTAGTGGTGGTCGAGAGGATCTAGAGATGCTACGACCAGATCCGAGGCTCGCGCTCTGCTAGGGCTTATGCAATACGCGCACGCGAGGATGCTTCCTCGCCGGATGTTATTACTGGTACTTTCACTCTCTTTGATACTAATGTGATTGCTTTAATTGACCCCGGTTCTACTCACTCTTATATATGCGAAACCTTAGCATCCAAGAAGACTTTACCTATTGAGTCTCATCGAGTTCGTAATTCGGTGTCAAATCCCTTGGGTCGTTACGTCGTTGGTCGACAAAGTGTGTAAGAAATGTCCCTAGTAATTCGAGGTTCTGCTTTTCCGCGGACTTGATGCTTTTGCTGTTCGATGAATTTGATGTTATTCTTGGGTTGGATTGGTTGACCGTGCATGATGCGGTTGTGAATTGCAAAAGCAAGACTATTGATTTGAGGTGCGCAAATAACGAGATGATCCGAGTTGAGTCTACGGACTTAAAGGGTTGCCACTGTAATATCATCAATGTTGGCCCGAAATATGTAAGAAAGGGTGCGAAGCATACCTTGCGTATGTACTTGATGATAAGGAGTTAGAAATAAAACCCGAATCTGTGCCGGTGGTTTGTGAATACCCGGATGTTTTTCCCGAAGAATTACCGGGTTTGCCACCTGTTCGGGAGATAGAGTTTGGTATTGAGCTTGTACCTAGGACTACGCCGATTTCGATAGCTCCGTATCGTATGGCACCAACCGAGCTAAAAGAGTTGAAAGCTCAGTTGCAAGAATTGATGTATAGAGGTTTCGTTCGACCAAGTTTCTCACCTTGGGGTGGACCAGTATTGTTTGTGAAAAAGAAGGACGGAACCATGAGGTTGTGCATTGACTATCGTCAGCTGAATAAAGTGACGATAAAGAATAAATATCCGTTACCGCGTATTGATGATTTGTTTGATCAACTAAAGGGAGCCTCAGTGTTTTCAAAGATAGATTTGAGATCGGGTTATTATCAGTTGCGGATTTGAGATTCGGATGTACCCAAAACTGCTTTCAGAACGAGGTACGGTCACTACGAGTTCTTAGTGATGCCGTTCGGGCTCACTAATGCCCCTGCGGTATTTATGGATTTGATGAATCGGATCTTCAGACAGTATTTGGACCGGTTCGTAGTTGTGTTCATTGATGACATCTTGGTCTATTCAAGAGATGAGACCGAACATGCTGAACACCTGAGATTAGTGTTGCAAATTTTACGGGATAAGCAGTTATATGCTAAGTTCAGCAAGTGTGAGTTCTGGTTAAGAGAGGTTAGCTTCTTGGGTCATGTGGTATCTGCATCGGGTATTCGAGTCGACCCGAGCAAAATTTCAGCCATACTTGTAACACCCCAAACCCGTGACCGTCACCGGATTTGAAAACGTGGTGTTACCGGGCTTACTTCCCTTATTTCTCTCTTTGTAATATCTGATTGCTGTTCCAGGCAGGCTAGCTAACTGCGTCACTGTCGCCCTAAAAATCATATCTCGAGTTTCAAAACTCGGAAACTGATTCCGTAAATTTTCACTGAATTTAGACTCATATATCTATCCATGGATTTATTTCTAGAATTTTTGGTAGGGCCAATTGGTATATTTTATTAGTTAAAGTCACCCATGTTACAGGAGTCGACTACATTGACCTTCGTGCATTACAACTTGAATATCTCTCTGTACAGGGATTTAATACTGGTGCCGTTTGTTTCTAATGAAACTAGACTCAAAATGGAATCTCCACATATAATGAATGACTTCTAATTATTTCTGGATAGTTTATAGTAAATTTTCAAAGTCGCGAAAGGGGACCCAGAAACTGTTCTGGCCCTGTCTCACGAGAACTTTAATATCTCTCAGTATACTGCTCATATGGTCGTTTCGTTTCGTCCATATAAAAGTAGATTCATCAAGGTTCAACTTCATAATTTATTCACTATTTAATTCTACTTCTACTATTTTTAGTGATTTTTCAATCTCATCTCACTGCTTCTGTCCGCAACAGTTACTGCAGTAGACTATGCCAATTTCATGAATCTTTCCTTGGCCTTACTAATCATCCATCATACATGACACAAATTATGGCCACCTTATCAAAATAAAAGTTTCTAAGACTCGTGGCTATAGGTTCTAGCATCCCACTCAACGACCACATAGGCCATTTTCACATGGCTTAAAGTTTACAACCCACAATTCAACAAAACATAATAGCCTATACATGCCAAATGTTCTCCTAGTTCAACTACGAAGACAATACCAAAAGGTTTCCAGCGGTGTGATGACTTCAACGACGGTTCCGAAAGCACGCAACAATACGAGTCCAAGAGACCTAAAATGGGTGACAAGAAAACACCGAGTGAGTTTATAACTCAGAAGTCATAAGCATTCATCAACCATCCATTAGTAAAATTTTCACAACATGAAACGAAGAACGAGGCTAGGTACTTCATCCATATTGGAACTATACCATAATTCCTCGGACCTTTCAGTTCAATCTCATTCCAAGTCATACATCCACATTTCATATTCTATACAATAAGATAATTGAGGCATTTTTACACACCAACTCATTCACACCACAATCATACAATTGCAATCATCACATAGATTTAAAGCTTACCACGCTCAACCCCGAGCAAGAACGTATTGCTATTCGTCATGAGCTCAAGGTACTTACCCGATCCGCTGTCCATACTCAACTCAATGGAGACACACCCTCCATATAATTGTTCGATCGGAGATATATATATATATATAGAGTACGTACACACAGTGCTTAATACTCGATTTCGCACACTTAGTGCCATGCGATTTAAGCCCGCACACACAGTGCCATACCCTTCGAGCTCGCACACTTAGTGCCATATTTTTCCAGCATGCACACTTAGTGCCAATCTCGTCACCGTACACTCGTATTGCCCGCACACTTAGTGTCGAAAGCAACTTTCTACACATTTCACTATTTCTTTTACATTCAACAAATGTCATCATTCCATATACATACATTTTCATTTATAAATATATATATCATCCCATTAAACACAATTGCATAAATTTTACAATCATTTAAGCAATATCAAATACGTGCTTAATGACTTACCTTGTTTGGGGTAGATCGGTTCCAAATCGGCTACTCGTTTGCTTTCTCCTTTCCTTTGTCCAATTTAGTTCCCCTTTGCTCTTGAGCTAAATCAAACAATTTACCTCTCCATCAAACACAAACATACGGCATTCACATGCATTATTATGGTTATTGCCGAATACTTAACACAACTAAGCTGAAAATTTACTCAATCTCATCTTAATTTATTGCTACTTATTTATCAAAATTTCCAATACAAGGTATTTAACACCTATGCCCATTTATACCCCATATGGCCGAATGCTTCATTCATTACCCAATTAACCATCCAACAATTTTCAACCTCATTACCACCTTTTTATGTCTAATTGTTTAAATACCCTCAAGCTCATTCACAAGTACTATTATACATCTCATTAAGCATTAATCATTTTGCAACATAAATTCTATAGCATGGCCGAATACTCATGCACACACACACATAACAACAAGAACTCAATGGCACAAAATTTCCTTTTTGTTAAACATTCGAACTCACTCATCTCCATGCTTTCATCACAACAACATCAAAACACTCACCAAGGAAGACAACATTCATGGCCGAAATTTAACTCACCTAACAACCTAGTTTCGATTCGAGATTCAAGGAAAATTTTGAAACAATCCTTCAAATCATGCATGCATTTTCAAGAGTGGCATAAAACATAACTTCTTGTATCAAAACACCTTAGTCTAGTAAGCTCCCATGGCTGATTTTCTCAAGCTTTTTCCCCCCTTTCTTCTTAGTATATTCGGCCAAGCAAGAAAAAGATGAGAGGATGGACACTTTTTTTTTTCTCTTTTGTTTTCATCATATCCCTTTTTTTTTCAATTTCATTTCTTTATTCTTTCAAGCATAATCCATTAACTAAACATGTTTGAAACAAGTTTTCCCTTGCCTATCACTCTTGACATGGCCGGCCACTAACCTTAGGAATGGGCTATTTGACATGCAAGTCCATTTATTTTACTTCATCCTTTTATTAATCTCTTAAATTTAGCCACATATATTTAAATCCTTTCACATGAGTCCTTTTTCTTTCACTTCACAATCAAATTAACTAAATCAAAGAATTCAAAATTCGCACATGCATTTTCACATATTCTAGACAATAAATATTACGTTCGAACATGTCGGTGACTCGGTTTAGCGATCCCGAAACCACTTCCCGACTATGGTCAATTTTGGGATGTCACAATACTTAACTGGAAGCCTCCGAGAAATATTACTGAGGTTCGGAGCTTCTTGGGACTTGCCGGTTACTACCGACGGTTTGTAAAAGGATTCTCGATGATAGCCACACCCATGACGGCTACTTCAAAAGATGTTAAGTTCGAATGGACGGAAAAATGTCGAAAAGTTTTGATCAACTGAAAACTTATTTGTGGAAGCTCAATTTTAGTGCGGCCGAATCGGGCAAAGAGTTTGTCATCTATAGTGACGCCTCCCTACTTGGGTTAGGTTGCGTATTGATGCAAGAGGGTCGAGTTGTGGCCTATGTGTCGAGACAATTAAAGCCACATGAGAAGAATTATCCGACCCATGATCTCGAATTAGCTGCCATCGTATTCGCCTTGAAAATATGGCGACATTACTTATTTGGTGAGAAGTGCCATGTATTTTCGGATCACAAAAGTCTCAAATATTTGATGACTCAAAGAGACTTGAATCTACGACAAAGGCGTTGGCTTGAGTTGTTGAAAGATTATGAGCTAGTCATTGATTATCACCCGGGAAAGGCAAATTGAGTCCGAGGTTCATCGGGCCATATGAAGTATCCGAACGAGTCGGTCCAGTTGCATATCGATTGATTTTGCCTCCTGAACTTGAAAAGATTCACGACGTTATAGATCTGATCCATCGCACATAATTAGTCCATCAGAGGTCGAAATTCAAGCCGATATGAGTTACGAAGAAGAACCGATTTGTATCCTAGCTCGTGAAGTGAAGGAGTTGCGAAACAAAAGGGTTCCGTTAGTAAAAGTGTTATGGCTCAAACACGGGATGGAAGAAGCTACTTTGGAACCCGAGAGCTCTATGAAAGAGCGTTACCTAAACCTATTTACCGGTAAGATTTTCGGGGACGAAAATTTCTTAAGTGGGGGAGAGTTGTGACAGCCCAAAATTGACCCTAGTCGGGAAGTGGTTTCGGGACCGCTAAACCGAGTCACCGAAATGTTTGAACGTAATATTTATTGTCTAGAATATGCATTTATGAATGTGTGAAAATTTCAAGCTTCGATTTAGTCGATTGCATGTGAATTCAGTTATTAGGACTTGTGTGACACTTTTGAAATGTGATAGGCTAATCTATAAGGACCTAATAGTGCATGTAATCAAAAGGGAGGACTTGCATGTCAAATTTCCCCCCCTAATAGCTAGTGGCCAGCCATGACAAGGGATTATGGGCAAAACATGTCATAGACATGTTATGTTGGTGCATCATGGGAGGAAAAAAATAAATTAATGGTTATGGGTAATAAAGAAATGGAAAAGAAAAAAAAAAGAATGTGTGTGTTACCCCCCATTGCCGTGAGTTGAAGAAAAGAGAAGAAAAAAATTGTTGTTCATCTTTTTTTTCATTTCCTGGAGCCGAAAATTCTAAGGAAGAAGGAAGGGGTTCTTGCTTCATGCTTGGTTTGGAAGAGGATTAGGAGGAGGTTTGGCCATACTTGTGTCTAGATTAAGGTATGTTTGAGGTTGTGCCATGAGATTCATGCATGTTTTTAGTTGCTAGCTTGATGTTCTTATTAGCCCATGGTTCAAATCCTTGCTATGTCATGGGGATGATATTCGACCAAGGTGGATTTTGTGTTAATGCCATTGCATGCTAAATATGAAGCTTGTTGATGATATATGTGATGGTGGGTTGAGGACTCTTGGATTTTCTTTTAGCATTTTTGAGTGAGACATTAAGTTCTTTGTTTAACCATGACTAAAATTGAAACGGTATGGTGTTGTGGTGTATTCGGCCATGGTATATCCATAAGCATAATTTATGGATATTGCATGGTAGGTAAGATTTGAGCTTTGGATATATGTTTATATTTGGTTATAATCAACTTGAGATTTGGCCCTTGCACCTACATGTATATATGTTTGCACATGATGTATTGGTATGACAATATACTATCTCAAGGTATATATTTGCTTATGATGATGTTTCGGTTATGAAGTAAATGATAGATGTGTATTGAACTACAATATGTAATGCATTAGTTAGTAAAATGTATGCCGTTCCTGTGTGGTATTAAACATGTAATTGGCCTCAACATCAACATGCATAATCGGCCACATGAATGACTACATAGGTTGATGTGTTGTTCGGCCATAAGTAAGCATGTTGAAGGCTTTATCTCGACTTAGAAAATTCGGCTAAGGAGAGTACTAACTAATGTGTTGAGTTTGATTCATGATATCCGTACATGTGTGACTTTAATGTCTAATGAATATATGTGGGCTAAGTACCTTGAATTCCTCTTTTCGATGCTCAAATGATTAAATCAATTTATTTGTTAAATTAAGCTCAAGAGCAAAGGGGAACTAAATCTGATAAAGGGAAGGAAAAAGTGGTCGAATAGCCATCGGAATCGTTCTACAACATCCGAGGTAAGTTCTTGAGTAATAGAGCTTAAATTATGATTTGATTAGATCATGTCTCAAGTAAATCGAAATCATGCTCTTTGTGTGTGGATATTGAACCGAAATGTGCAAGAGTGATAAGTGTATTGTATTTGAGTTTTGCTAATGAAAATGAAATACAAATGTGTCATGATTTAGTGTTAAATGTGCATGTTTATTCGAATGGTGTCTGGGCTAAGTCCCAAGGCTTTTGTGCTAAGTGACTAAATCCGGTCAATTTCAAGGCATTTGTGCGAGTTACCAAAAGCTGGGCTAAGTCCCGAAGGCATTTGTGCGAGTTACCAAAACCGGGTTAAGTCCCGAAGGCATTCGTGCGAGTTACTAAATCCGGGCTAATTCCCGAAGGCAATTGTGCGAATCATTATAACCGGGCTATGTCCCGAAGACAATCGAGCGAGTCACTATATCCGGTTAAATTCCGAAGGTACGTGATTCGGGAATGAGCAATCTTACTGTAAAAATTTCAGTTAATACGCTTGCAAAAATTCCAGCAATGAGGTATGTTCGTATGTGCTTTGAATTAGTTGAGCCCTTACAAGTAAGTATTCGCTCAGTTGATAAACGAGCTACCGGCCTTTGGCTAAGTTGATCTTTTGTGTATGAACATAAGGGTTGGTAATGTGAAGTAAGTATGATATTGAGAATGTGTGCACCTTGTGTTCGACTCCGGTAACAGACTCGGGTACGGGGTGTTACAGAATGCACAGGATGTAAATTGGGGAAATACCTTTGGGAAAACTTATTGATTTAGACAATACCCAATGAAGAGTCCACTTAGACTTCACTTGTTATTTGACTCTTAACTAGACGATTTATTCACTTGACTCGATTTGTAGAAATCTTTAATTTATATTATTATCTCTCTCGAGACTAACAACGTCTAACCCTAGGTTGAATAATTGAAATCTCTTTCTAATTAAAACCCCTAGTGTTGCATTAACTCGATCTATGGATTCCCTTATTAGGTTTGACCCTAATCCGGCAGATTTATGTCATCTTATGTCTAGGGGAGCAATCAACTCCACTTAATTATGCTAGATCTACTCTTAGAGAGGGATTTTTGCTTCTCTGAATAAGCACATCAATACTTGAATCAATATCTTGGAACATTAAAACAAGAATTAAGAACACATAATTAAGAAAAAATCAAGTATTTATCATAGAATTTAGCAAATAATAACAAGATCCGTCTTATGTTTCATCCCCTTTAGGTATTTAGGGGACTTAGTTCATATGTGTAAAAGAAAACATCTCAGAAGAATAATAATAACAAAACATAAAGAAACCCAAAAACCCCTAAAGGAAATTGAAGGGAGATTTTCAGTCTTGAAGGAGAATTCAGCTTCTAAGATGGATCAATCAGCTTTTTTTGAGTAATTCTTTGCCTCCCACCCTGTGTGTCCCCTTTAGGTGCCTCATCGAATTTTTATATAGACTTTAGAATGCTTCAAAATGCTCAAAAGTGGCCTTTTCCGAGTAGAACTAGACTTGGCCTCGACAGGGACACGACTGTGTGCCACGCCCATGTGGGGTGGTTCAAGCCGTGTTAAAGTCTACTAAATAGACACGGGCATGTGGTCTACCCATGTGAGGAAGTTCAGGCCGTGTTGATTTCCTACGTTGACCCATTTTCTCCGTTTTTCGCCCGTTTCTCGCTCTTTTTACTCTCGTATGCTCACCTAAGTACAAAACATGAAATTAAAGGATTAGGAGCATCAAAATCCACAAATCTAACGATAATTTATCCAAAAATGTGCTAAGCATGTGATAAAAATATGTATAAATTATCACTTATCAAATACCCCCACACTTAAGCGTTTGCTTGTCCTCAAGCAAAATCCTCAATTCACAATTAAGAATTCATTTTTCTCAACTTATAATTCCTATCAATAATATCTAAAAATAATCCATAAGTAATCATACATTGAGAATTCAACTAGAATAACATCAAAGTTTCAAACATTCCAAGTTGAGCATTTTATCACGAAAACATAGGTGTCTCCTCTTATCTAAGTAATCACCTTTGATTCAAAATATTACAGGGTTTAACATCCTCACTAAAGATCCACTCAAATAACTCGGGGTATTTAACGACAACAAATTTAGCACTCAACAGTCAATATGAAAAGTTATTACCAGAGGCTTGCGTGAAAATCAAATCTCCACCACTATATATTGAGATGATACATCAATCAAAAGGTTTTTAGAGGGTTGTAATGTGGCTTTGGTTGGGGGTGTAGTCAGAAGCTGAAAGGGAAGGTTAGATTTGAGATTGAATTGAAAAATTGCCTAACTAGAAAAATACTAAAAGTGAAAAATTCAATTCCTAATGAGATGATCCTAGAATTGAGCTTTTCTTCATGGATAACATCATTTTAATTCAAGCATTACATAATTTAGTAATATGCTAGATGACAAATCTCAATTGCAGCAACTTCAGTTTTTTTTTTTAAGAATAGATCAAGTAACATCGAACTTTGCTAACTATCAAAAATAAAACATAGCTAAACAATTTATTCAAATCAAATCTCGACAAAAATAGGGATCAAATTAATTAGGGGGATTTCAACAAAGATGGGTTATGGGTTAATATTGAGGGTAAATCAATGAATGGCTTGTTAGGCTCAAGGGGGTTAACTAAGGGTTAATTATGAAGGTAGACTTTTATGGAGTGAGTGGGTTAAACCTAAGTGCCTTTATCATCTCGACATATCAAATCAATGGTGTGGTCTTGACATGCATAATCGAAGCAAGTTTTAGAATAACAAATCAATATTGATGTACTAATAGCAATAATAAAAGTGAGCATGAAAGAAATAATATATGCTCTAAAGGCTCAAGATCTCACAAAAATTTTGGCTTTTTGATGTTAATCCTGTGAATTTTGACTTCAAGATAATACTTAAACTTGGAGAGATAACCTATCAATTTTTAATTCACAAAAAAAAATTCAACTTATCATGCTTGATTCTCTAATTACTTAAAGTTTAAACAATCAATGCATAAATGCCTATGTTTTAATTCAAGACATATCAATAAAAATCATAAATTAATCAAAATTCATTCTAATAGTGATATGTGTGAGTCGCGTGAGAATAAGACTAAGTTCAAGGATTTTTCTGATAATGATATAAATAACCCACCCACTTAAGATGTACATTATCCTTAATGTACAAAGATAGATTTACTGAAAAATATAGATATAAGATCATAAGATAGGGAGATAAGTGAAACTTCCTGAATGTTAAATGGAATCCTTGAATTGTAGTCATGAAAAGTAATCGGCTAAGGCAAGGGTGAGATTGGAGGAGGATACTCCGGTGGTGTAACACCCCGTACACGAGTCCGCTGCCGGAATCGGACACGAGGGGTTAACGGCTTAAACCATTCACTTTCACAGTCCATTTTAAAAATTTTCCAGGCAGTTAGCTAACTGCGTCACTATCACTTTAAAAATCATATCTTGAGTTCCAAAACTCGAAAACCAGTTTCGTAATTTTTCCCTGAAACTAGACTCATATATGCATCTAAAATTTTTTTTCTAGAATTATTGGTCAGGCCAATTAGTACAGTTTATTAGTTAAATTCTCCCCTGTTGCAGGGATCGACTACACTGACCTTCGTGCGTTACGAATTGGATATCTCCCTGTACAGGGCTTCAATACTGATGCTGTTTGTTTCTATAGAAACTAGACTGAAAGAGGAATCTATACATATATGGAATGACTCCTAATTATCTCCGTTTAATTTACAATGAATTTCCAAAATCGGAACAGGGAATCCAGAAACCGTTCTGGCCCTGTCTCACGGAAACTTAAATATTTCTTAACATACTGTTAATATGATCGTTTCGTTACTTTCCTACGAAAATAGATTCATCAAGGTTCGACTACATAATTTATTCACTATTTAATTCCCTTTCTACTATTTTTAGTGATTTTTCACATTCACGTCACTGCTGCTACCAGCATCTATTTTTAAGGTAAACTTTACCTATTTCATGATCCTCCATGGATCAACTAGAGTTTGTCATACATATACCAAAAGTGATCATGAATGACCATTCCCATGGCTAACCGTTACCAACATTTCCATACCTCTTGACAAACAACATACAACGATTATAATGCTATGATCAAAGTATATCTAAGCCATTTTCGCATGGCTATCCGAATTTACACAAAACCGAAGGGTATATGACCTACACCAAAAGGGTAGTCCTATACATTAACCAAGATATCCTCTCACTACTAGTCTATTCTATACATGCCATAAGATATTCCAAAACATAGCAGTACCAAACGGTGGATAGTGATAGTGTGACTAGTTGTTGACGATCCCGAGCCTGTAGCTTCCAAATGAGATCTATAAAACAGAGGAAACAAAGTACACGGAGTAAGCATTACAATGCTTAGTAAGTTTCAAGCGGTGTCAACAGATAACAATCAAGTTATAACATAGTTGTTCGTATTTTTATTTCACTCTTCCTTCGGGCATACCACCCCTTTATCCAAATATGCACATCTCATCATAATCATAGGAATAGTCTCATAGATTGCTCTCGTATACATCACATAACTACCTCATGGTTTAGTTTAAATCAAGCTCACATATAAGCTTGGAGTACATACTGTTTAACCTTTCAGCATTGCGTATTTTTATAAGCAATTCTTATAAAAGAAGTCTTACCGGACATAATCTCCACACGTAGTCATCGGGTCTTACCGGTCATAATCTCCACACGTAGTCATCGGGTCTCACCGGAACATATTCAAGTTTCATGTACATTTAATCACATGTTACAACATTCACATTAGCCATTCGGCTTTACCACATATGCATATCACACATATATTTTACATTAGCCATTAGGCCTTATCACATATACATACACTTTCACATTCACCACATCGGCCATTAGGCCTCATCACATATACATACACTTTCACATTCATCACATCGGCCATTAGGCCTTATCACATATACATACACTTTCACATTCACCACATCGGCCATTAGGCCTCATCACATATACATCCACTTTCACATTCATCACATCGGCCATTAGGCCTCATCAGATATACATACACTTTCACATTCACCACATCGGCCATTAGGCCTCATCACATATACATCCACTTTCACATTCAGCACATCGGCCATTAGGCCTCATCACATATACATACACTTTCACATTCACCACATCGGCCATTAGGCCTCATCACATATACATCCACTTTCACATTCATCACATCGGCCATTAGGCCTTATCACATATACATACACTTTCACATTCATCGCATTGGCCATTCGGCCTTATCACACATATATGTATATCATACATATTTCATATTTTTCTTGTACATCAATTTCAGCAACAGCTTATAAGCAACTCAAATAGTTTCATCAAAGTTTACAACAAAATCACATATTCACTACAAGCTGTTTTTCTGACCAACAGTCACTAAGTTGTTTATAACTGGAGCTACAAAACTCAAAATCAATTGCCGTTAATTTCCCCGAATGTAGACTCATGTATCTTCCACTCATAAAATTTTCAGAATTTTAGGTTTGGCCAATCAATACCAGATTTTTCTTAAAGTTTCCCCTGTTTCACTGTTTGACTAATCTGACCACTCTTCACTACGAATCAAATCTTTCATTGTACAGAATTCATAATGTGTTCTATTTGACTCCATTTAAAACTAGACTCATTAAGGAGTCTAGGCATATAAATCTTATCTCATAACCATTTTTGTACGAATTATAATGATTTTCCAAAAACAGAACAGGGGATTTCAGAGTCATTCCGACACTGTCCCGGACAACATTAAATATCTCTTTATAGGAAATTTCTTTGCTTCCACGGTATCTTTTATAAGAAACTAGACCAACTAAGCTTTGATTACATATTTTATTCAGCCTATAATTCCACACCAACAATTTATAGTGATTTTCTAAAATCACCTTACTGCTGCTGTCCAAGCAATTTATTACAATTTGCTCTTAAATTTCCAAGTCCAAACACTTATGAACTTACCATTTGGGTTTAAGACATATCATGGCCACATCATATCTTATCAAATCAACTCATTATGCCCTATTATGATTGAATTTACTCAACGATTTATCGCTTAAAACTTACCTCGAAAGTGGTCGACGACTAGATATCCACGGCTATTCGTTTACTTCCTCTTTTCCCTTATCCGACTTTGATCCTCTAGGCTCTTGAGCTAAATCAAACAATTTACTTCCCAATCAAACACCATCACACGGCATCCATATACATTTTAGAACCATTCTTAACATATTTACTACTCAAGCATGTAACATAACAACTTAACCATTAGTTGCCGAACCACAAACAAAACATATTCATACGTCAATATCTCAAACCTTACCATAACAACCAATATGCAAGATATCACATATACATAACTTAGCTTATGAGAACATATGTATTACATCATAAACACATCTTTTACCAATTACCTTACTTAAGCCAAATTTTTTATAATCAATCACAACGAAAATATACCACAATCACACTTCCAAAATGAGCTACCTCCATGGCCGATTATACTTCATCATTGACATATCTCATTTTCGAATCATATAATCAACATTTGTTCAAGACATCAAACCTCTTTAATTTCGGCTATTACTAATATAAACATTCACAAATATATTCTTAGGAAGACCGATTTCTTTCCATAACACATTCATCATCAATACACCATCACATGCACCATTACAAAGCTTCACTTTTAGCATGCAAATGATATCAACACAATCTTACCTTAGCGAATATCATCTCCATGACATAGTAAAGATTGGAACCATGGCTAGTTAGAACTCAAGCTAACTACTAAAATATACATGAATCTCATGGCAAAACATCAAACTTACCTTAATAGTGACCTAGGATAGCCGAATGCTTCACTCCTTCTTCCCTTTTTCCTTCAAATTTTCGGCCAAAAGATGAATCAAAGGATGAACATTTTTTTCTTCTTTGTTTTCTTTCTTCCATTCACGGCAAGGGAGGGGGAGCATGGATGAGACCATTTTTTTCTTTCTTTGCCCATGCTCTTTAATTTATTTTTCCACCCATGATGCACCAACAAAACATGTCTATGACATGTTTTGCCCATCATCCTTTGTCATGGCCACCACTAGCAATTAAAAAGGGGAATTTGACATGCAAGTCCTCCTTTTGTTTACATGCACTATTAGATCCTTGTAGATTAGCCTATCACATTTCAAAAGTGTCACACAAGTCCTTTTGACTAAATTCACATGCAATTTACTAAATCGAAGCTTAAGATTTTCGCACATTCATATTCACATATTTTAGACCATAAATATCACATCCAAATAATTTGGTGACTCGGTTTAGCGGTCCCGAAACCGCTTTCCGACTAGGGTCACTTTAGGGCTGTCACAGGTGGTGGTAGAGATTGTTAGTCCACAAGTGCTGTACCAAAAGAAAATTATAACTGGTGGTAGCTACGGTCGTGGTTGAGCAGGGCATGGCAGTCGTGGAGGATCTTTTCCAATGGAGTTGTAAATTCCTAAGTAATAGTGAGCTTTGGAGCTCGTTATAACTGTGATAGAATCAATAACTCTTTAGGAAATATAAAGTAGCATGATTACTAGTAAAGAAATGGTTGAAAACATAAATTTCTTAATATAAATTGTAAAACCTAAAGATCAAGTAAAAATAGTATTAAAGAGAAATAAAATAAAAAGTAATTAAAAATAAATAAAGATAAAAGTAAAATAATAAATAAAAGTCTTCAAAAATCCTCATCGCCAGATGGTTCGTGAGGTGGGGGTGGTACTGAAATGTGAACGTAGTGACAAATCTGATGTAAGGTTGCATCAATGTGATCAAAACACTAAAAACATTACTGCTCGAATCGAGTGAGATGCTCAAAGATGTCAGAGAGTAAAGCAGCCGCATGAACTGGACAATGAATAGGTGGTGGCTGAGATGGTAGATCCTCGTGAGGTGGAGGGACATCATTAGTAAAGTCCTCTGGGTCATCTTGCTAGGCTGACTGGACGAGGTAGTATTGAGGAGGATCAAATCCACGTCGTAGCTCAATCATTCTCATATGGAGCATACTCGAGATACCCTGTAGGGACATCTGACGATAAGGGTAAGAAAGGATGATTGCGCCGCCGTGTTGTGGAGACCGAAGTACCGCTCCAGGTGAGTCACATAAGGGCTGATGGAAAGGACTCCCTTCCTATGCCGCTCTGTCTGATAGCGAATGGCGAGGGCAACGAAATAAGCAAGGTTGAATATGTGCCCATGCGCCATGCTCCATAAAAAATAGGCATCATTAGTGTTGACGACGCCAAGATTCTCTCGCCGTCTTGTTAGGGTGTGGGCTAGGATGGCGTGTAAGTATCTTAGTGATGGGGCGAGAGCCGAAGCCTTGAAGCGGCTAGGGTCATAATAGGCCGAAGCAGGGACTAGGGTCTTCCAACAATTTGAAGGAGAATAGTAGATGTGGCGATGGAAGCTGTCGAAGTCATCGTCATTCATGAACTCCTCCGTATATAGTCCTAATACGATACCGAACTCAGGCACACTCAACTGGCGAACTAAACCACCGAGACAGAACTGGACCGTTTCGGGATCATCAACCTCTATCATAATGATTTGAAAATAGAAGGTCGAATAGCGTTCTAGTGTGAGCTCAAGGTATGTCAACTCGACGATCTCGAAGAAGAGCCTCCATGGGCCAGTAGTCAGGAGAGCCCAGACTGCGTCAGCGAGTTAAATCTACTCTAGAGCGGTCCAATCAATATATCGGCTTGAGCTGATGGGTCTCGCACAAAGTATCTTAAAAAGTTCCTCTTGGGGTCCTAAGGGAAATTGTAGGAAGGTGTGCCGCACTTCGGCAGATGCGCTTGCTGATGTGGCTCTGGGTCCTTTCCACTTTTTTGAAGTAGGGACGGCGGTTTTCTTACCACGTGGATTTGACATGGTATACCTAGAAGAAGAACAAGTATTATGTATTAATGAACGGAGAAGATAACATATGTTAACAAATTTTAAAAAGGAATTAACCATGAATATAATTAAACTAACAAATTCAACAAAAAATTAATGACACTAACAAGACTCAACCAAAAGCAGTCGAACTTGACGACAAAAATTTTATGGCAAATGGCATAGTAATAGAATGACTAAATTCAGTACGAAATAGATGAAAGTAGCTAGTAATGGTAAGAAAAGGGTACAAAATACGTGAAAATAGATCCTAAGAATGAGGATGATATGGTAAGCAAATAATAGCAAAATGTAAGTAATAGGGTAAAATTAAGATCATCATGATAGTAAGCATAAAAAAAAATAAAAGAGAAGAGAAGACCGTTATTGGAGGATCGGTGGCCGGAGGAGCGACGGCGCGATTGTGGGGGTTTGTAGTGTAGAGAAAGTGAGAGAAAGAAAAGAATGTGTAGGGAAGGGAGGACAAGAGAGAAGATTTTGATACGTTATGGAAGGAAAGGGAGGAGAAATGGTGGATTTTGGGTGCTAGTCGGGGCTCAAGTGGAGACGGTGGCGCTGGGAGCGGTGGCTGGGGTTAAGGTATTGGGGAAGGGGATGATGAATAGTGTGGGTTTATATAGATATTGGGGCACATGGCCATGGGGCAAACCCATGTGCCTTTATTTCAGCCCGTGTGTTTCGTGGTTTTCAAATTTGGGTGAGTCTAAAATTCGGCCTATGCTCGTGCTCTTTGGTCGTGTTGGTGCACACGGCCATGTCCTACTTCGTTCGCTTCTCCCACGCCCGTGTATATATGCATACGCCCGTGTTATTCTGACAGTTTCAACCACGGGTGGTGGGCACGAGCTTGTCGCATGCCCGTGTTAATTTCTCAGTTTCTACGACGGCTTATAGACACGGGCGTGTTGCACACCCGTGTTTATTTGGCATGATTGCCCACGGCCATGTCGCACGGCTGTGGCAACGAATCAAATCTCGTGTTTTGGGAAAAAAATTTGCTTTGTTTTCACACGACCGTATTGCACGGCCATGTCACTGTCCGTGGTATGAGCACAGCCTAAGGCACGCCCGTGTGCTTGGCCATGTGGATTTGGAAAACCTATGTTCAAGGACTCCGTTAATGATTTAGATGTAAAAAACTAAAATTTAAAGAAAACAACACCGTTAGTGCTCGGGTTGCCTCTTGAGAAGCGCTTATTTATAGTCTAAGCTCAACTTACCTCGATTTCGCATAGTCATGGTGGTTCAAGGAGTTGACACTCCTCATTCCTGCTATCAATCTTATCAAAATAAGGTTTTAGACGAGAACTATTTACCTTAAAAGTGCTGAATTTGGAATGAGTTACCTTGACTGTACCGTATGGGAAAATGTTAATTATCGTAAAAGGGATTGCTCCATTAGGTTCAAAAGTGGTAATACGAGGGTCTGCTGCATCTAATAGTACTTTGTCTCCAACTGATAAACTGTAATTTATACATATTTCTATCCCATGCTTAGCACATTTTATGGATGATTTTTCCTTAAAATTGGTGAATTCGATGCTCCTAATGCCTTAATTTCATGTTTTATACTTAGGTGAGCATAGGAGAGTGAAAAGAACAAGAAACGGGCCAAAAACAAAGAAAATGAGCCAACGTACGAAATCAACACGGCTTGGACTTCCACACACGGGCAGTCCACACGGCCGTGTTCCTTTGGCAAGGTCAAAGCACAATTTATACAGGTAGATCACATGCCCGTGCCCATTTAACAGCCTTGACCATGGCTTTAAGAAATTGCACACAGGCATGTCCCTACCGAGCCCAAGTTTAGTCCAATTTGGAAAAGGCCAATTTTGAGGGCTCTTAGGCATTCCAAAGCCTATAAATACACCCTAGAAGAGGAGAAGAGGGGGGCTGCAGTGGAGGAAGCAAGAAATTACTCAAGGAAAGCCGATTGATCCACCTCAGAAGCCGGATTCACCATCAAGATTGAAGATCTCCCTTCAAATTCCCTCAGGAGTTTTCTAGCCTTCAATTGTACACTACCAAATCAAAACTAACCTGTGTTTGATTTTCACGAATACAGTGCCCTAACTTTTCAAAACCTACATCCAAAAGAGAACCTCTTTTCAACGAAATGTTTATACATTTTTCCCTTCTATGACCAAGTTGCCTCCGCTCCAAACGAGCTGACTTCGACTCCATAACAGACGAGGGAAGTGCAATTTCACTGGTCACTGTAGAACCTTCCAAAATATGCAGTCTGCCAGTTCTTTTACCTTTTAACAAAACGAGAGCTCTACGAGATACTTTAATGTTGCTTGACTTAATGTTGATTCTGTATCTTTCAAGTCTAAAATACTCAATGAGATGAGATTCTTTCGTAAATCAGGTACATACTTGACATCTGAGAGTGTCCTAATCATCCCATCGTGCATTCTAATTTTAACAGTACCAATACCAATTACCTTACTGGATGAATCGTTTCCCATGCGCATAATTCCACCTTCAACCGAACTGTATGTGGAGAACCATTCTCTATTGGGACACATGTGGAAAGAACATCCTGAATTTAGGATCCAATTGGATATAAGCTCAGAGTTATTGCTTGTTGACACTAACAAGAAATCATCACCGTTTTCATCAGCCAAACTAGCACCAGCTACATCTTCCCCATTCTCTCAGCAGCTTTTTTATTTCATAGTTTATAACAATCTGCTTTGACGTAGCGACACCTTTTATCTCGCTTCTTCGATACTACAAAAATGGAAGCTTGCCTATCTGCTTTGCTATCCAAACCAAACTCATTGTCGAGTTTGTCTCTACTCAACAAATGACCTTTCACATCTTTGAAAGAGAGTTTGTCTTTGCCATAAATTAAGGTCTCCTTGAAAGCTTGATCTTCATCGTCAATCTGAACTTCAACATTCTTTAAATCATTTAAAAGAGTAATGAATTGACTGATTTGATCTCTAAGAAGCTCACCTTCGTTCATGCGAAATGTAAATAGACATTGTTTCAACACTAAACGGTTAGCTAGAGACTTAGTCGCAAAAAGAGTTTACAACCTTTTCCAGAAGGCGGATGAGGTCTTCTCCATCAATACGTCCTGCAATATCGTATTCGTAAGGCATAACTGGGTTGCAGACAAAGCATTTCCATCAAGATCTTCCCATTCTATTTGATTTAGATTCTCAGATTTTTCCCTTTAACAACCTTTTTCACGCAAGTTTGAACTAGAATTGTCATCATCCGAACTTACCTCAAATTGAAGTTTGTCTCACCATCAAAATTTTCAATTTCAAACCTTGTTGTTGCAATCTCTAAATGGGTTGATCTACGAAAATTTATCTAGCTTTGATACCACTTGTTGGGGATCGACCCAATTAAGCAACAAACAAGTAAAAATAGCAGAAGAAATTGAGAAATTGAACACACAAATTTAAAGTGTAAAATCCCCTCCATAGAGGATAAAAAACCACGGGCAAATATGATTTTAGTATAATGGCAAAAGAATGAAAAGAATAAAAGATGGAGATAAAAACTAAATCCCGAAAGCAAAGAATCCTCAAAACGTGAACACAAAATTCTCTAAATGTGTTATGAGTTCTAATCTCTAATAGGTGTTTTTTCTAAGGTTGTAAAAGAGTCTATTTATAGGCTAAATTCATATGTCAAATAATAAAATAACCTAGACTAATCAGAATTTAATTGAAATAAATAAACAGAGTTTAACTAGAAGATTATTCTCAAATTTGACTAAAATAGGAATCATACTTAACATTATATATCAAATATCCTAGATAGTAATTATAAAATATTCATCAATACATTTGAAGTAACGTAAATAATTATTTAAATAAACAAATAATAATTACATCAATAATTAAAAACAAAAAAGATTATGATATCTTGTTTTTTATTAATAAAATAATTCCATAAAATGAAATAATTTAAAACTTTTATTATGTATAGCTTTTACGCTCCCATTTAACTTAGGAGTGCTTCACAACTTTCTATGCAAAAAGAAAAAAGGAAAAGCTTGGTAACTGGTGTTTGTGTGTGTTTGGACTTAACCATTGAGGTGAGATAGGTAGAGCTGGCATATGGGCATGTTTGGGCGGGTTTGGATTAGACTTACTTTGGACTCGAATTTTCTGTAACGCCCTAAAAATCTAAGTATTTGTTTTATATGTTGTATTGCTTAATTGCATGTCTGCTTCAGCGGTTGAGTCTCTTGGGGAGTATTGGAGAAGTCCTGAGTTCAAGCTTTGGCTTGTAAAAAATTTTGTTTTTACTTGCATTAAACCTATCTCTTGTCAGTAGGCCTCTTAAATAAATTTGGGTAAAGTACGACAAGAAAGGCCTACTGGTGCAGAGGTAAGTGGCGTGTCATTCTTGCTAAAGGTCTTGGGTTTAAGTCCTGTTGAGCGCAAGGAGTATTTATTTTGCTGATGTGTCATGTAAGAAGTTGTATGTCAGTGGGTTTCTGATACTTATGGGCTGTTGGAGTGTTTGTGGGGTGAGGGGAAATGTGTAGCCGAATTTGAGGAGGATATTGTGGAGAAAATCGTGGGAAGTGAGGGGAGAGGGGGTAGTGTGCCGAGTTTAAACTGTGGCACTCTAGAGTTCCGGCTGTGGTAAGTTGAAGTACTCTATTTCATTTAGGGAGTAGTTTGGGTTCTTTTTCTTTTGTTCTCTAAAAACCGACTAGTGATAGGGTGCTTCGGGTTAGTTTCTTCTCGGCATTTTTGGTTTGGGTGCATACTTCTTCACTTCTTGGGGTCGATCATAGAAAAAGACCATTCAGGAATCTTCTCTTCTATTTCTGGCAATCTTATTCTTTGTTTTTTGTCTAAACCGTATGCATCTACTCTTCCCCATTTCTGTCTTTCCTCACAACTCTTTCTTCATTGCAACTAGGGATCAAGCTGAATACTTCCCCTTCTAGTCTTTCGGTTCTGGACTATTGCTTTTTGACTTGTATAGGTAAGTGGTAATTCTTCCTCTCTTTCGATCACACTAATAGTTTCATCTAACACCTTTCGGTATTGATGTTTTCTGATTAAGATGCAACCATTCCATCTTGCCATTATTATCTTGTGAATTCGGCTCGTATGTGGCTTAGACCGATTACTCCTATCATCCATTCTTAGTTTACATGGTGGCAAGTTCTTTATATTTTGGTTATAGTTATTTGTGTTCATGGTGAAAGTTAATTAGACTAAGATGCAATGCAGATTCTGTCAAGGTTTTGGAAGTCAATTGATATCATTAGTTTAAAGGGGGAGTAAACCGTATTTGCTCAAACAAGGTAGGTAACGTGTATTTTTGAGGATTAAGTGCTTGTAAGAGGATGTTTAACCTTAATGGTTTAAGGATTGACATTGGGCCGCGTTTGATTCTAGGTTGGTGTTCGTGGGGATTGTGCTCTTTTCGCAAACAGGAGTGTAATCACACTATAGTAGCTGTAAATCGGCAAAAAGTAGAAAATTGATTTTTAGACACTATACGAGCGTGTGTTTGCCCGTGTGGTGATTCGAACGCATAAAACGTGGGCATTTGACAATAAAGGCCCCATGACCGATTTCATGGACTCAAGCCGATCTAGGCCACGTTAGGCTGAAATGGGCCGTGTGGGCCCCACGAGCTCGTGGGGCCGGGTAAACCACACGGGCGTGTGGTGATTATTGGGCCAGGCTGTGTAGCTGACATGACCAAGGTCAATTTTGGGCTTTATAGGCCACACAAGCGTGTAGCCCCACATGAGCCGAATTATGGGCTTAGGCCCAATTTCACCGTTTGATTATTAAGGTTGCATGAGTCGCCCGAGATGACTGTGGGCCTACTATTGGGTTGGTAAGTATACCAAGACCCTAATCTGATAAAATGACTATTATACCCCTATGAGGTAAATGACTGATATACCCCTATAATGATGTATGACTATTTGAGCATGCCATTTTTACTGTAAATACATTTATATTATGTTTCATTACATGGGATGGGATGGGATATATGATATTGGAAGAAGTGTATTGAAAGGCTATAAGCGTATTACTGGCAGCTCTGCTGCAAATATTGTTTTAGTGTCGCAATCGGTGCTATATTTTAGAGTGTAGGGATGGGTGGGTTAATTTTATCCCCACATAGAGTGTAGGGCTGGACGGAGTGGAGTGTAGAAGATGGATGGGTAGGATTTCCTGATTGCATTTCTGTTACTGTTACTGAGATGGACTAAGGCCCACAGTGATACTGTTACTATTTTGGGCTAAGGCCCTAACTGAGATTGAACTGCTACTGAAATGGGCTTAGGCCCAGACTATATATGCTTACTGTACGATTGGTTGTTGATAAAGGATTACACACTGAGTTTTCATAAACTCATCCTTCTGCTTTCTTGTGAAGGTAATCCTTAGGCGGGTTGATGCTGCGAGGGTGTCAACGGGGGCCACACGACTGCTTTTGCTACTGTTTTAAATTTTCATTCTTTAAGCTTTTTAATTTGGGTTTCTGTTATGTAATACGGCCTCTTAAAGTTTTTCTTTGGTTTAGGATTTTATTTACTTTAGATCATATCTGTTAGAAATAGGCCACATTTTTCTAAAAATATATATGCTTTCAAATCACTATGCTATTGCAATATTTTCTACAAGCTTCTGCATACGGACATGGTTTTTAAAAGTTCAACAACAACCTAAAATGAGTAACACTTTGCTATATCAACTTGGGCTTTAAACAACGAACAAGAAATTATAGATCTTCACCACAACGCGATTTTTTTTAAAAGATCAGATTTTTCAACGGAACTACGTTTTTTCAAAATTCACTTCAATGTGACATCGTAGATTCGGCCATAACGTCTAGGTCGAGTTTGGGGTGTTATATTTAGTGGTATCAGAGTCAGGTTGTAAAACTTGGCTGTAAATTTGGTTTTTTTTTAAAACTTAAAACTCTAAAAAGATCTGTTTCAGATGATTTAAAAAATATTCGGAGGAATTTTACTGAATGTGTGGTACATCGAGTCTCCGGCGCTGACTCTATGAGTTCTCTGAAACTACAACTTGTTTAGATTGAAATATTAAGACATCTGTAGTTAGTAGACTGTACTGAAATACTCTATTTAGGGTAAACTAAGACTGTAGGGGAACTGTGATCTATGAAAACAAGAAAACACCGAATTATGATACTGCTTTTCATAAAACATCCGTTAAGAAACACTGGAATTATGAAACTGATGCATAAAACTATTAATATAGATAAATGCGTAATTCGATAATGAGCACTAGAGGTACTCGTGGAAGGGGTACAAGAGGCCGCGGCGGAGGTCGTGGAGGTGCTCAGGCTGGGTCATCGAAATCAGGTCATATGCCTAACAATGAAGCTAGAGAGGCATCGGCTTCACTTGTGACTGAGACTAGGTCACATGATCGTACGGCTAGGGACGATGCACTTTCCCAAGCTATGTTGCAAATTTTGGAAAGGGCCACTGGGCCCAATACTGGTACGGTGGGCCGTAGGTTAATGACGGAACAACTCAGTCTAATGGGGCTGAGATTTTTAGGGGAATAGCAGGAATTTCCCCAATGTTGCCGAATATTGGATTAAGGTCATAGAGCGGATCATAGATGACATCGACTGTGCCATAGAGCTGAAATTAAAAGGTACATCGTTGTTACTACGAGATGAAGCCTATCAGTGGTGGCTTACAGTTAAAGAGGGTACTCAGCCTGATTGGTTGACTTGGGAATTATTCAAAACTGTATTCCAAAGGAAATATGTGAGTGCTAGTTTTGTGGATGCCCAGAGGAGAGAGTTTCTGAATTTGAAACAAGGGGATAAGCCAGTAGCGAAATATGAGTCTGAGTTTTTGTGACTTATCTGCTATGCACGCGGGATGGTGGCAACAGAATATGAGCACTGTGTTCATTTTGAGGGCAGCCTCAGAGATGATCTCCGAGTTTTGGTAGCTCCATAGAAGGAGTGAGATTTTGCTATGTTGGTGGATGATAAATGCCAAATTATACATATTTTTAACCCAAATACTTAGCATATTTATAGATGTTTATTACTAGATTTGTGGATTTTAGTGCTCTTAATCTGGTTATTTCATGTTTTCTATTCAGGAGAGCACTAAGAGTCAAAATGAGCAAAAAAGGGACAAAACGAACCAAATCGAGAATATGACATGGCCTAAGCCTTGCCACACAGGTAGCTCACACGCCCGTTTCTTTTGAGGGTGCCGACTAAGGCTTTCACGATTCACATGGCCTGACCATTGACCCACATAGTCATGTGCAATTTAACGCATCGAACACGGCCTGGCAATCACGTCACACGGTCGTGGCACACAGCCGTGTCCCTTTTTCAATAAGCTGTATTTTACACAGAAAAGGATACTTAAGGAGGAAGAAAGCTAATCCAAAGCCTATATAAACACCCTAAGTATGACTTAGAAAGGGGGTCTCCCTCCAGAACTTTTCTAGAGTATTAAACCACATGCTAGAAATTACTTGAAGGAAGTCAGACGATCCATTCCAAAAGCCAGAGCTACTCCAAGACTGAAGATCTCTCTCAGAATTCCTTCAGGGATTTTAGAGTTTTCTTTATGTTTTGTTATTTTCATACTTTTGAGATGTACTCTTATTTTATTATGGACTAAACCCCTTAGATACCTAAGGGGGTTGAAACCTATGATGGATCTTGTTATTATTATCTGAACTATATGATAAATACTTGATTTGTTCTTAATTATGTGTTCTTAATGCTTGAGTTAATATTTCGAGTATTAATTAATGATTTGATGCGCTTATACAGAGGAGAAAAAGTCCCTGTCTAAGAGTAGATTTGGCATAATTAAGCAGTGTTGATCAAATGCCTAGAAATAAGGTTACGAGATTTTGCCGGATTAGGGTGAAACCTAATATGGGAGTCCATATGTCGATCTACTGCTTCCCTAGGGGTTTCAATTAAAAAAGAGATTTCAATTAATCCAATTGAGGGTTAGACGTTATTTGTCTCGAAAGAGATAATAATATAGGTTAGGGAGTCTCACAGATGAAGTCAAGTGAATAAATCGTTTGGTTTAGAGTCAGATAACAAGTGAAATCTAGGTGGATTCCTCCTTGGGTGTCATCTTTATCAATTAATTTTTTTAGTCTTTTTCCAAATTTTCTCTTTGCTTTAGTTTAATTAGTTAATTAGTTTAGTTAATTAGTTTAATAAACAACCCCTCTTTATTTCTAGGTTAAATAATAAAAAGATAGTTATTACTAGTACTTTTGGTTCCCTTGGGTAAGATATCCCGGTCTTGCCATTACTATACTATTGCTCGATAGGTGCGCTTGCCTTTTCGTCGTGATAATAGTTAGTCTAGGTTTGATAGTCATTATAAATATTTATTACTTGTTACGAATCACGCAAATAAGTTTTTGGCACCGTTACCGGGGAACTAAAATATTAGGAACACTCAGTTTTTATTATTTTAGCCATTTAGTTTTTTCTTGCAATTTAATTATTACTAATTAATTTACTTTTTCTTTCTCTTGGCAGGTTTTCCTAGTTTATGACTAGAAGAAACTCGTCAAGACCATTACTTTTTGACGAAGAAATCGATAGCACAGTTCATAGAAACCAAAGTGAAATAGGGTGCAGCTTAAGATACATAGAAAACAAGCAAGAAGACAATACTCAACCCCGACGAAAGAGATGGCTGAAAACCAAGGCAATTAGCTACCTCCTGCAATTGCGGCTAATCAAAATCCTACTCCACGCACTATGTATGACTATGCTAAACCTTCTTTAATAGGAAATGAATCTAGTATGGTTAGACCTGCTAACGCTGCAAATAATTTCGAACTAAAACCTAACACAATTCAGACGATACATCAATTTGTTCAGTTTGATGGTTTGCAGGATGAGGATCCCAACACTCACTTGGTGAATTTTCTAGAATTTTGTGACACTTTCAAAACTGATGGTGTTTCTGATGATGCCATTCGCCTTTGGTTGTTCCCTTTCTTACTGAGAAACAAAGATAAACAGTGGTTGAACTCGTTACCACGAGGGTCCATCACTACTTGGGAACAAATGACTGAAAAATTTCTACTAAAATATTTTTCGCTGGCTAAAATGACTAAGTTACATAATGATAGTTCTTCTTTTGTGCAGATGGACTTAGAAACACTTTACGATGCATGGGAGAGATACAAGGATCTACTGCGAAGGTGCCCTCACCATGGGTTACCTCTATGGTTGCAAGTTCAAACGTTTTACAATGGTGTGAATCACTCAACAAGACAGATAATTGACGCAGCTGCTGGAGGAACCATCAACAACAAAACACCTGAAGAGGCTTATGAATCCATTAAAGGAATGTCACTGAATAATTATCAGTGGCAAGTCATGAGGACTAAGCCAACAAAAACGGCCGGCATTTATAACGTTGACTCAGTTACTATGTTGTCAAATCAGGTAGAACTCCTCAAGAAAAAGATTGATGGTTTACTTGTTTCTACGTAGGTACATCCACTGTAACGCCGCATACCCAAGACTGCTTCCGGAGTCGAACACGAGGTGTTAACGGACTTAATTCATTTACTTACGCAGTTCATTTTAAAATTTCCAGACAAGCTGGCTAACTGCATCACAGTCACTTTATAAATCATATCTTGAGTTCTGAAACTTGAAAACTGATTTCGTAAATTTTTCCTGAAACTAGACTCATATATCCATCTACAAATTTTTTTCTAGAATTTTTGGTCAAGCCAATTAGTACATTTTATTAGTTAAAGTCTCCCTTGTTTCAGGGTTCAACTACTCTGACCTTCATGCATTACGACTTAGATATCTCCCTGTACAGAGATTCAATACTTATGACGTTTGTTTCTAGTGAAACTAGACTCAAAAAGGAATCTATACATATAAATAATGACTTCTAATTATCTCTGGTTAATGTATGGTAAATTTTCAAAGTTAGAATAGGGGATCCAGAAAATGCTCTGGCCCTGTTTCACAGAAACTTAAACATCTCATAAAATACGGCTCATATGGTTGTTTCATTTCTTTCATATGAAAATAGACTCATCAAGATTCGATTACATAATTTATTCACTATTTAATTCCATTCCTACTATTTTTAGTGATTTTTCCAACTTATGTCACTGCTGCTGTCAGCATCTATTTTAGGGTAAATTTTACCTATTTCATAATTTTCCATGAATCAAATAGTAAATTGACATACATTATTATCAAGGGTAATCCCGATTAGCCATGACGTACGTAGCACCAATAGGACCATGATTGACCATTCCAATGGCTACTCATTACCAAACATTTCCACACCACTTAATAACCATATCACAAGACCATAATGTTATACTTGAAATATACGAGCCATTTTCGCATGGCTATCTGAATACACATTACCAAAGGGTACTTAATTAACAACAAGGGTCAGCCCTATACATGCCATTTTCAAAATTGAACTAAAAGAGTACCAAAAGTGGCTTAGATAGTGTGGATGACTTGACTTTGACACTCCGAGTCCGATAGTGACGAACAAAATCTATAAAGCGAGAATCAAAGTGGCGAGTAAGCATTTTAATGCTTAGTAAGTTCAAGTAATGAAATTATTCACGACTAAGGTATAACGTTCATATGACTACATGAATAATTGCATATATGCATGTTCTCAAATCATACTTACTTCATGCTTCAACCATTATATTCATACACAGGAATCAAACCTAACTAGAGGTCGGAAGTTCGTTAATCAATTGAGCGAATACTATTTAAAAGGAATCAACCTTTCCGATGCATATACGAAACATACCTTATCGTTTGGATTTTATGTGCGTATTAATTGAAATTATTACAGCAAGATCACTCACTTCCAAACCCAAGTACCTTCGGGATTTAGCCGGATATAGCAACTCGCACAAATGCCTTGGGACTTACCGGATATAGTCACTAGCAAAATGCCTTGGGACTTAGCCGGATATAGTCAATAGCACAAATGCCTTCAGGACTTAGCCCGGATATAGTCACTAGCACAACTGCCTTCGGGACTTAGCCCGGATATAGTCACTAGCACCATGCCTTTGGGACTTAGCCGGATGTCATCCGAATAATCATGCACATATATCGATAAATCATGACACATCCATATTTCATTTTCATTACTAAAGCTCAAACACAAGACACTTATCAAACCTTACCAATTTCGGCTCAATAGCCATATACAAAGAGCATGATTTCGAGTGGCTTTATAACATGATCTCTATGCACATTATCGGATACCCGTCATAGGTATAAACTAATCACCTCAATATATCATTCAAGTAAAGTCATTATATCTCCATTTATTCGTTATGCTTATATGTCATGACTTAATCAAATCATAAGCTAAGTTTCATTACTCGAAGACTTACCTCGGATGTTGTCGAACGACTTCAACGCTATTCAATTACTTTTTCCTTCCCTTTATCGGATTTAGTCCCCCTTTGCTCTTGAGCTTAAGTTCAACAAATTTTAAACTAGTCATTAATCGACTATTCAAGTATTACTTTCAGAATATAATACATATAGATTCGACTTTCACACATATAGATTATAGTAAACTTTATAAAATCAATAAATAATTCATTAACAAATTTTCATTAATGTTTACAATATAATTACAATTTCCTATAAGTGACTTCACGAGCAACAGTCACTAAAGTTTTTATAACTGGAGCTACGAAACTTTAAATCAATTGCCGTAAATTTTTCTTGACAGAAGACTTATTTATCTATTATCCATAAAATTTTCAAAGTTTTTAGTTTAGACCAACAATACCAGATTTTTCTTAAAGTTCACCTTGTTTCACTGTTTGACTAAACTGACTACTCTTCACTACGAATCAAATTTCTCATTGTACAGAATTCAAAATATGTTCTCATTTATTTCATTTGAAACTAGACTCATTAAGGAGTCTAAGCATATAAATTTTATCTTAGGGAAATTTTTTTACAATTTATACTGATTTTATAAAAACAGAACAGGGAATCTAGTAGTCATTTTGACTCAGCCCCACAATACTTCAAATATCTCAAGATCGGTAACTCTTTTGTTTTTATAGTTTATTTTGTAAGAAACTAGACTCTTCAAGCTTTAATGACATAATTTATTCAGCTTCTAACTCAACTCCTACAAATTATGGAGATTTTCTAAAATCACCTTAGTGCTGCTGTCCCCAAGCAGATTATTACCAAATCAAATACTAACATTTGCATTTCACCTCAATAGCTAGCTTAGCAAACCTTAATTTAACATATAATTGTTCATAACACAATTAAAGCATCCTCTCCATTCCATCAATTCAAAACACATACATTACCCAAAAATATCCAAAATCATATTCGGCCTTAGTACACAACTTGTTAGCCGATTTTTCTCCATTTAGCAACTAATGCACATATGTGCTCATTTGTTAGACTCTACTTCACCTAACTACCATTTCTTTTTTCATCCAAATAACATGAACAACACCATTTCTTGAACATTTTCTCTTAACCGATTACTCATGTTACCAACAAGATTCAAAATTTGGACATGGGCTAACTAAGGGACTGAGTAACTAGCTTAATACACTCAACAATGTCAAAAGCTACCATGAATTACATACCTTATTTATACATAAATTTTCAAGGATTTCAAAGTACTTACCTCTTCCTAAACATCAACCAAGCTGAACATGAAACAAGGGAATTCTTTTCTTCTCCCACCCTCAAGTCACGGCAAAGGAGGAACAAGGAGGAGACAACTTTTGTTTTTTTCCTCCCACTCACCTCATGTTCTATTATTCTTAATTCATTATTTTATTGTGTAACATAAAATTATTAGCACAAAATAATTATAATATGCTTTAGTCCATAACATGGCCGGCCACCATCTAGAATTTGGCCAATTTGACATGCAAGTACAAGCATTTTCTATCATGCATCAATAGGCCACTTTAATATTTGCCTAGCACATTTCTAAATTTTCTCACACAAGTCCTATTTAATAAAATTCACTTACAATTAACAAAATTCAAACACGAAATTTTCACACATGCATATATACATATAATAAGCATCAAATATGTCTGTTAATTATTTTTATGACTCGGTTTTGTGGTCCCGAAACCACTTTCTGACTAGGGTCACATTAGGGCTGTCACATCCAGTAATGAGGTGTGACTCAAGTGGAGGAGGTGTGCATACAGGATATCAATCCTTCAATCCTACAACTGAAGAGGAACAAGTCAACTATATGGGTAACAATAACTTTAGATCTCAAAATAACCCATACAGTAAAACTTATAATGCAGGTTGGAAGAACCACCCAAATTTCTCCTAGGGTGGTCAAGGGAATCAAAAGCCACAAAATCCTCAGGGTTTTCAATAGCCACCTTATCAACAAGAGAAGAAACCGAACCTTGAGGAGATACTCTCAAAATTCAAATCAATGTCAGAAACCTGTTTCCAAAATACTAAGACAGCACTTAAAAATGAACAAGCATCGATCGAAGGACTCGAAACTCAGATAGGCTAGCTATCCAAACTAATCTCCGAACGACCACAAGGTAGCTTACCAAGTAATACTGAACCTAACCCAAGGGAACACCTCAACGCAATTAGTACTCAAGATAAGGAAGGATTCATTGCGCCTGAGCCAGAATTGATGCAAGAAACTGTGGTGAGCAAAGGTAAAAGTGAGGTAAGTCATAACAAAATGGTGAATAAAGAATATAAACCTCGTGTCCCATATCCTAACGCGACATGGAAAGACCGCTCAGACGAACAATTCGGTAAATTCTTTAAACTTTTGAAAAAATTATATATTAACTCACCGTTTATTGAAGCTTCATTGCAGATGCCAAATGCAATGAAATTTTTAAAAGAGCTTTTAGTAAATAAGCGGAAGTTGGACAAAGCATCGCATGTGGAGCTAAACGCAGTCTGCTCAGCTATTCTACAGAATAAGCTACCCCATAAATTGAAAGATCTAGGGAGTTTTACAATTCCTTGCTTAATTGGTAGTTTAGATATAAGTCATGGATTAGCTGATTTAGGTGCTAGTATTAATGTCATGTCTTACAAAATGTTTAAGCAACTAAGTCTTGGGAAACCTAAACAAACTAGGATGAGCATTCAATTGGTAGATAAAACTATAAGATTCCTTAGGGGTATTATTGAAGATGTACTCATGAAAGTAGATAAGTTCATATTCCCCGTTGATTTTGTTGTTCTAGACATAGAGGAGGATGATAACACTCCTTTGATTTTAGGGAGGCCCTTTTTAGCAACTGCTAAAACAATTATTGATGTTGCCACAGGTGAGCTCATGCTTCGCGTAGGAGACGACACGATCACCCTTCAAGCTCGTAATCCTGGCATCATATCGAACATTGAAGGTAATAGTCTACACCAATCTACTAAAACTGACAATATGACTTTGCAGAAATTGAGCTTCAAAGAAGTTCACGAGCCATGTTCCAGAAATGATAGAGGACACATTCATGAAGAACGAAGGCTACGAATAGAGGAGCTAGACGAATGGCGAGCACATAAACCGACAACACATGATAAACTAAAACTACGCCAAAATGAGACCGATACCTCTCCAAATCAACTTAAGGTTGGTGATAAAGTCTTACTAGATGCCGCAGATCCCCACATTGTCACTACCACACCGAATGAGGAAATCCCTCTTACGGTACTTAGTATTTTTCCATTCGGTACAGTGGAGGTGAGTCATCCCAAGTTAGGCACTTTTAAGGTAAACAACACCTGATTAAAACCCTATTTTGATGAGATTCATAGCAGGAATGAGGAGTACGAACTCCTTGAACCACCCTGACCATTCACTAGATAGGTAAGTCGAGCTTCGACTATAAATAAGTGCTTCTCGGGAGGCAACCCGAGCACTAACATATTTTGATTTCTTTATTTTTAATTTCTAACACTTAAAATAATTAACTTTATCTTTGAATTGCAAAGTTTTTCAGCATACACGGCCAGGCACACGGGCGTGCCTAAAGCTGTGGCCAAACAGGGGAAGAGACACGGCCGTGCAATACGGCCGTGTGGAAGCAGGACATGATTTCCCCAAAACACGGGATGCGATAAATCCCCATGGCTGTGTGACATGGCCATGGGTGAACTTGATAGGTGAACACGGACGTGGGAATAGAAAAACACGGGCGTGCTAGGGGCAAGGCTCGATTCTGTTTCTTCGACACGGGCGCGAGACACGCCCGTGCCATTAAGCCATGGACAATAATACACGGGTGTGGTACCCTAACACACGGGCATGGGAGAACCGAACAAAGCCAGGGACGACCGTGCGACATGGCCGTGTGCCACACACGCCCAAGACACACGGGCGTGGGATAGTAGCCGAGCACGACCTAAATAGCAAAATTTGAAAAACACAGGCTCACCTTCAGAGTACACGGCCGCGGCTCTAGGCCGTGTGGCTCTCCCCTATATAAGCAAACCACTATTCATCTTCTTCCCCCATTCAAAACCTTAGCCGCAATCTCCCATTCTCTACTCCCTAATCCCTATTCTAGCCACCATTCCCCAGATTCTCATTTCCCAAACCATCCTAAAATCCACTCCCCCTGCATTAATCCTCACTTTCCCATCTCTTTTCCCTCCACACGGCTGTACCCCCACGCCACATGCCAGTGCTCGCCTCCAACACGCCCGTGCGCCCCCCTACAGCAGCTTTTGGTTCACTTTCTCACCCTTATTTTTCCAATTTGTGTTGCTACATTGGTATTCTTTGTGCCTTACACAGATATTGTTACTGTTACCAATTTTTTCTGAATAATTTAGGAATTTACTTTACTATTTTCTATATTTGAACTGTTAAAGCTACTAAATAACATATACTAGTTTTAGGATTCTTGCTTAACTGCTGATGCATCTTTGATTCCAGTAAATGTTTCTAAATTGTCATTTAAAATTTTCACCTCTCATTTGATATCGTTAAATGTTAACACATCTTGGAACTACTGCCATAAGATTATATCAATTCTCATACATTTTCAGATACATTATGTCATCATCGAGAGGAAAGAAGGCCGCGATCCCATCCTCAAAAAGACGTAGGGGACCGGGTTATTCCTTCATACGTGTTGCAGCTAAAGTTTGGCACCCGTTCATTGAGTTTCTGCAAGCTTCACAAGAGGAGCTATTTGAAATACTACGCACGCGGCCCCTCACTACAGTCGTTGTATTGATTGGGCTACTGTGGAGCAAGTCTAGCTAGCTGATGCCATCCGCGCCCTCCTGTCCACAAACCTATGGGAACGGTTCTTCATTATTATCGAACCCACTTATTTAGAGCTAAATTTAGAATTATGCTCTACTTTTCATCTACAGGTGGTGATGACGAACAATGATGACCCCGGCACCATTCAATTCCAATTAGGCGGTCTAGTTTGTGCGATGAGAGTCCCAAAGTTTGGAGTCACTCTGAGACTTTACACTGATGAGTTTATGGAGGAGTAGGACATGAATGCACTACCACGCAATATCCACATTTCTCCCTCCTTGTGCTGGAAGGCCTTAGCACCACTCTTTTTCACCTACGACCCCAGCCGCTCGAAGGCCTCAGCTTTTGCCCCTTCCCTACGCTATCTCCATGCCATATTGGCACACACCTTGACTGGAAGGAGAGAGAGCACCAGCGTCATCAACACCCACGACGCCTACTATTTATGGTGCATGGTGAATGCACACGTGACTGACTTGGCATACTTCATCGCTTTCGCCATTCGCCATCAGACTGAGCGGCATCTGAAGGGAGTAATCTCTACCGGTCCCTACGTGACACACCTCGCCAGACACTTTGGCCTTCACAACACCGTGGCCCAGTCATTAGCGCTTACACTGATAGGTCAGATGTCCCCACAGGGTATCATGACTATGTTACACATGAGGATGATCAAGCGCCAACGTGGGACCAATCCTCCTTAGTACCGTCTCACTCATGCCATTGACGAGGAAGATCTTGAGGACGTTCTTGATGATGTCCCCCCACAGTACGAGGAGCCTTCTACCTCGCCATTTAGGGAGCGACTAGTTCATGCGGCTACTTCATTGGCACACCTTTCCGATCGACTTGCTCACTTCGAGTAGTATTGCACTATACAGTTCGAGATGATTCATGAGTGAGGTCGGCGACGTGATAGATAGATGGACGACATGCAGGCCATGATGCAGTAGTTGTGCTAGCACTTTCACATCGCCAGTCCAGCACCACCACCTGAGAGCCCCACTGACGAGGATCATTGAGTCCTTCTATCTTTTTTATTTTTATTTTTATTCTCATTTCAATTTTATCATTTTCTTTTGAAAGACATGTCTATATTAGTAAATTTTACTTTCATCATTTTTCTGGTATTTCTAACAAGTAATCCCACTACACTCTCTTCTACACCCACTCTTAATAAGTGCTTCATGATTCTACAAACTTCCAAGCAAAGCTGCTAGGAATATCTTACGGAATGAGGAAATAAATAGGGAACAATACTTCACGAGTGCCATGTTCAACGACCCAATCTCTTCATCTAGAAATGAACAATGGCATCTACCACTTTCCCCAAACACTCTAGCCTCAGAATCAAGCTTCGAATCCATAAACCAGGGAGTTTCACCTCTTTCCCTCTTATGATTTTCTTTATTTTGAATATTCTATCTTTGTACATTGAGGGAAATGCACATCTTAAGTGTGGGGGGTGAACATGAACATGCTACCTAACTTTTTGCATTATTCTCAAATCCCTGAATTTGGTCTTGTGCTTAAGTGATTTTCTCATAATATTGATCGAATGAATTTTGATTGATCTATAATTATTGTTGATATGTCATGAATTAGATCATGGGAATTATGTACGATTACTTGATTATAGGACATTAGAGAATCGAGCATGATAAATTGATATTTTGAGAACTAAAATTTTTAGATTATTTTCCTAAATTGAGGTATTATCTTGAAATCTTATGTATACAAGAATGACATCACAAACCCAAATTTTTTGTGAGATTTTTGAGCCTTTTGAGCATATAGCTTTCTTTCTTGCTCACTTCTTTTGTAGTTTGAGTATGTCAACATTGAACTGTTATTCTAGAACTTGCCTCGATTATACATGTCGAGATCACACGTATGATTTGATATACTGAGATGATAAAGGCACTTAGGATTTAACCCACTTACTCCATATAAAGCCGTCCCATATAATTAAACCCTTAGTGAACCCCTTTGACCCTACTAACCCTTTTTATTGAGTAACCCTCATCAGTAACCCATTATTGTTGAAATCCTCTTACTTAATTTACTATTTTTTTATCGAGATTAAATTTAATATTGTTACCTCACTATGTTTACCATTTTTTGTTACTAAATCATGAAGTATGATTTCTATGTTGTATTAACTTGATTTGTTCTTAAAAAAAACTCAGTATTATTATTGTAATCCTCAGCAAGCTAAAGTTGTCATGAAAAAAAAAAGAGAGCTCATGTAATATAGTTCTAGATATTTGTTTGTGATTTAGTAATTAAGTTTTTTGATAGTGTGGTAATATATTGAAATTATCTTGATTCTAACCTTTTTCTTTTCAGCTTGTATCTATACCCGTAACCTAAACCTCGTTACAACCATGCAAAGACCTTTTGATTTGTGTATCATATCATTTACAAGGGGTGGAGATTTGATTTTCATGCAAGGCTATGCTAATAACTTCTCATGTTAGACAATCGAGTGCTTAATCTTGAACCCTAAACACTTTTAGTGATTTGAGTAAATCTTTAGTGAGGATGTCATCTCTTGTATATTTAGGACTAAAGTTAATTACTTAGAGGAAGGAGATTACCTATGGTTTTATTATCAAAATATTTGATTTAGATTGTTTGAGGCTTTTAATACCCCTATAGTTGAATTCTAACTGTATGATTTTCCGTGGAATAATTTGTAACATTATCAGTAATTATTATGTGATTGAAAGGAATAAATTCTAGCAGTAAATGAGAGTTTTGCTTTAGGACAAGCAAATGCTTAATTATGGGGGTATTTGATAAACGCCAAATTATACATATTTTACCCCAAATACTTAGCATATTTATGGATGTTTATTACTAGATTTGTGGATTTTGGTGCTCTTAATTTGGTTATTTCATGTTTTGTACTCAGGAGAGCACCAAGAGTCAAAAAGAGCCAAAACCGAGCAAAAAAAGGATAAAACAGACCAAATCGAGAAGATGACACGGCCTAACCCTTGCCACATGGGCGACTCACACCCCGTGTCTTTCAAGGGTGTCGACCAAGGCTTTCACGATTCACACGGCCTGGCAATCACGTCACACAGCCGTGGCACATGGGCGTGTCCCTTTTTCAATAAGTTGTATTTTACATGGAAAAGGATACTTAGGGAGGAAGAAAGCCAATCCAAAGCCTATATAAACACCCTAAGTATGACTTAGAAAGGGGGTCTCCCTCCAGAAGTTTTTTTGGAGTATAAAACCACATGCTGGGAATTACTTGAAGGAAGCTAGACGATCCATCCCAAAAGCCGAAACTAATACTGAAGATCTCTCTCAGAATTCCTTTAGGGGTTTTAGAGTTTTCTTTATGTTTTCTTATTTTCATACTTTTCAGATGTACTCTTATTTTATTATGAACTAAACCCCTTAGATAGCTAAGGGGGTTGAAACCTATGATGGATCTTGTTATTATTATCTGAACTGTATGATAAATACTTGATTTGTTCTTAATTATGTGTTCTTAATACTTGAGTTAATATTCCGGGTATTAATTCATGATTTGATTCGCTTATGCATAGGAGCAAAAGTCCTTGTCTAAGAGTAGATTTAGCATAATTAAGCGGAATTGATCGAACGCCTAGAAATAGGGTTACGAGATTTTGCTGGATTAGGGTGAAACCTAATATGGGAGTCTATAGATCGATTTACTGCTTCCCTAGGGGTTTTAATTAAGAAAGAGATTTCAATTAATTCAACTGAGGGTTAGACATTATTAGTCTCGAAAGAGATAATAATATAGGTTAGGGAGTCTCACGGATCAAGTCAAGTGAATAAATCATTTGGTTTAGAGTCAGATCACAAGTGAAATGTAGGTGGATTCCTCCTTGGGTGTCGTCTTTATCAATTACTTTTCTTCAAGTCTTTTTCCAAATTTTCTCTTTGCTTTAGTTTAATTAGTTAATTAGTTTAGTTAATTAGTTTCATAAACAACCTCTCTTTATTTCTAGGTTAAATAATAAAAAGATAGTTATTACTAGTACTTTTGGTTCCATTGGGTAGGATATCCCGGCCTTGCCATTACTTTACTATTGTTCTATAGGTGCGCTTGCCTTTTCGTCGTGATAATAGTTAGTCTAGGTTTGATCTTCATTATAAATATTTATTACTTGTTACGAATCATGCAAACAGTGGAAAAGGTGAAAATCGCTGTGGATGTGAAGCGTGCTGAGCGCCAAAATCGTGAGACAGACAGGGGTAAGAGCAAGAGGGTTTGGGAGCCTTCAAGTTCAGTTGTGAGGTCTAAGAAAAATACCAGAGTTGATGGGCCAGTTAGAGTTGGGGTCCCTGTTGCTGCTTTTGGGTTGCAGCCTTGTGCTGATTTTGGGAGACACCATCAGGGCGAGTGTTGGAAACAGATAGGGGCATGTTTAAGGTGTGGATCTTTGGCGCATCGCATCAGAGATTGTCCATGGAGGCCCGATCAGATGCAAACTATTGATATGGGTACTGTTCAGTGCCGAGAGTTGTTCAGCAGCCACCGAGAGGCTGTGGTCATGTCAGAGGTGGAATTGGTTTGGGTCATGGTCGTGGACTACTGGATAGAGGGGCTGGTCATACTAAGGTGAGGCAGCCAGTAGTAATTTATTCTGCATGTCACCGAGAGGACGGAGATGCCCCAAATGTTATTACAGGTACGTTCTTTATCCATAATGTACCTTATACTGCATTAATTGATGTTAGGTCTACGCACTCTTATATAGTATGCACTATATCTGAGACTTTGGGTGTGATGGTTGAAAAAACTACGAGTGAGGTTACTGTGTTAAGTCCATTAAGGCAGTTAGTGAGAGTGAATAAACTGTTTAAGGATGTACTTTTGGAGGTTCAAGAAATGACCTTTTTAGCAGATTTAATGGAACTTCCTTTTGGTGAATTCGACTTAATATTGGGCATGGATTGGCTGGTTAAGCATCAAGTGAATTTGGATTGTGCTGCAGAATGGGTGATACTGAAAACTGAAAAAGGTGATGAGGTGGTTGTGATTGGGGAGTGTCAGAATTATCTGTCAAATGTGATTTCTGTACTTAGAGCTGAGAAGTTGATTTATAAGAGTTGTGAGGCATATTTAGCCTACATCATTGCTTTGAGTTCTGAGGTTTTGTCTGTTAAAGATATCAGAATAGTTAAGGATTTTTTGGACGTCTTTCCCTATGAGTTACCTGGGTTAACTCCAAACTGCGAAGTTGAGTTTGAGATTGAGCTCCTGCTGGGTACAGCTCTGGTGTCTATCGTCCCTTATAGGATGGCACCAAAGGTGCTTGAAAAGCTTAAAGCTCAGATTCAATAGTTACTAGATCGAGGGTTCATCCGCCCTAGTGTGTCTTCGTTGGGAGCACCGATATTATTTGTAAAAAAAGAAGTATGGATCCATACATATGTGTATTGACTACCGGCAACTGAACAAATTGACTATTAAGAATAAGTACCCTCTACCGAGGATTGACGATCTATTCGACCAGTTACGAGGAGCTTCGATTTTCTGTACGATAGATCTTTGATCTGGATACCATCAGTTGAGAGTCAAAGAGACTGATGTGCATAAGACTGTATTTAGGACTCGCTATGGTCATTATGAGTTCTTGGTGATGCTGTTTGGGCTGACGAATGCACTAGCAGTTTTTATGGATATGATGAACCACGTGTTCCAACCCTATCTGGACCAGTTCGTGGTAGTGTTTATTGATGATATTCTGGTGTATTCGAAGACTGAGATTAAGCATGATGAACATCATCGAGTGGTTCTGCAGATTTTGAGAGAGAAGCTAAGTTCAACAAGTGTGAGTTCTGGCTACGAGAGGTAACATTTTGGGACATGTGTTATCTGCTGAGGGGATTAGGGTTGATCCTTGAAAAATTGAAGCTGTTCTAGATTGGAAGCAGCCTAAGTCGGCATCTGAAATTCAAAGTTTTTTGGGTCTGGTAGGGTATTATAGATAGCTTTTTGAGGGGTTTTCATTGATTGTTGTGCCTCTAACTAAGTTGTTGCGTAAATGGGTACCGTTTGATTAGACTGATAAGCAGCAAGAAAGTTTTGAGAGGCTTAAGAAAGTTCTAACTGAGGCCCCTGTCTTGATTCAGCTGGAGTCTAGGAAAGAGTTTACTGTCTACAGTAATGCATCACATGTTGGTCTAGGATGTGTATTCATGCAAGTGGGTAAGGTTATGGCTTATGTGTCTCGTCAGCTTAAGAAGCATGAAGTGAACTATCTGACACATGACTTGGAATTAGCCGCGATGGTATTCGCACTGAAAATTTGGAGGCATTACTTGTATGGTGAGAAGTGTATCATTTACACGGATCACAAGAGCCTCAAGTATCTCCTTACTTAGAATGAGCTAAACCTTAGGCAGTGTCGATGGATTGAATTGCTTAAGGATTATGATTGTTTGATTGAATACCATTCGGGTAAGGTAGGGCTGTGACTGATCTGAGGGTGATACTTGCTCGTCTCAGCTTGTTCAATGATGGTAGTCTGTTGGCTGAGCTGCAGGTTAAACCAGTTTGGAATTAACATATTAAGGGTAAAGAGTTGGAGGATGAGTCATTGGGTCCTCAATTCTGACAAATAAAGAGTGGAGAAGCTTCAGATTTTGGACTGAATAGCGAAGGGGTACTTTGTTTCCATGGGAGAGACTGTGTACCAAAGGATACTAATTTAAGGCAGTCGATTCTGCAGGAGGCGCATAATAGTCCTTATGCTATGCATCCTGGCGATAATAAGATGTAAAAAGACCTTCGTGAGTTATATTGGTGGCCTGGTCTTAAGCGAGAGGCTACCGATTCTATGAGTAAATGCCTTACTTGCCAGCAAGTTAAGGCTGAGTATCAGCTACCTTTAGGGTTGCTTTAGCCAATTAAGATTCTGCTATGGAAGTGGGAGAGAGTGACTATGGACTTTTTTAGTAAGTTACCCTTAACACCAACTAATAAGGATTCAGTATGGGTGACTAAATCTGCCCATTTCATACCGGTTCTTACTGATTACTCGCTGCAGAAACTGGCTATGTTGTATGTGTTTGAGATAGTGTGACTACATGGGGTACCAGTTACCATTAATCTGATAGAGATCCTCGCTTCACGTCTCAGTTTTGGAAGAAGTTACATGAGGCATTGGGTACAAGGTTGGACTGTAGTACTGTATCCCATCCTCAGACAGACGGTCAGTCGGAAAGGGTGATTCAGATACTGGAGGACATGTTAAGGAGTTGTGTGATTGACTTCCGGGGCAGTTGGGAGGATTACTTGCCATTGGCAGAGTTTGCGTATAACAATAGCTACTAGTATAGCCTACAGATGGCACCTTAAGAGGCATTATATGGTCGTAGGTGTTGTACTCCTTCGTGTTGGACTGAGTTAGGTGAACGGCGAGTTCTGGGTCCTGAATTGATCTCTGATACTGAGGATAAGGTTAAACTAATTCGGGATCGACTGAAGGCAGCATCGACAGATAGAAGTCGTACGTGGATCTAAAGCGTAAGGAGATTGAGTATTCTTTGGGGGACTTAATGTTTCTCAAGGTCTCGCCATGGAAGAAGGTACTGAGGTTTGGTCAAAAGGGCAAGTTAAGCCCTAGGTTCATTAGGCCTTACCACATATTGAAGTGTGTGGGACCGGTTGCCTATCAACTCGAGCTACCTCCCAAGTTGGACCGGATCCATGATGTGTTCCACATCTTTATGTTGAGGTGATATTGCTCTGATCCCGCACACATCGTCTCAACTGAGGAGATTGAAGTTAGGCCAGATCTGACTTTTGAGGAGGAACTGGTTTAAATTTCAGATTGTGATGTGAAGATGCTGAGGAGGAAGTCTATTCCACTGGTTAAGGTACTATGGCGTAATCACAGTTTTGAGGAAGCCACGTGGGAATCTGAGGAGACAATACGTGTGACAGCCTTAAAACGACCCTAGTCGGAATGTGGTTTCGGGACCACAAAACCGAGGCATAAAAATAATTTAATATTCATTTTGATGTCTATAATATGTGTTAATTCGTGTGTGACATTTTTGATGTTTTGATTTAGGGTTATAAATGTGAATTTCACTAAAAAAGACCTAGTAGTAAACTTTGAAAGTAGGATGGGGAAATGTGTGATGACTAATTGAATCATGCATGCAAAACAATGGTTTTGCATGTCAAATACCCTCTTTTATAAGTGGTGGCGGCCATGACAAAGGAGGATGGGCAAAACATGTCATAGACATGTTTTGTTGGTGCATTATGGAAAAACAATAAACTAAGGTTAGGAATAAAGAAATGGAAAAAAAAAAGAGAGAATGTGTGATTCCCCCCATTGCCGTGAGTTGAAGGAGAGAAAGAAAAAAAAAAGTGTTCATCATTTTTGCTTCTCTTGGCCGAAAATTCTAAGGAAGAAGGAGGGAGTTTTTGCTCTATGCTTGGTTTGGAAGAGGATTAGGAGGAGGTTTGGCCATACTTGTATCTAGATTAAGGTATGTTGAGGTTGTGCCATGAGATTCATGCATGTTTTAGTTGCTAGCTTGAGTTCTAATTAGCCCATGGTTCAAATCTTTGCTATGTCATGGGAATGATGTTCGGCCAAGGTGGATTTTGTGTTAATGCCATTGCATGCTAAATATGAAGCTTGTTGATGTTATATGTGATGGTGGGTTGAGGACTCTTGGATTTTCTTTTAGCATTTTGAGTGAGACATTAAGTTCTTTGTTTAACCATGACCAAAATTGAAACGGTATGGTGTTGTGGTGTATTCGCCATGGTATATCCATAAGTATGATTTATGCATATTGCATGGTAGGTAAGATTTGAGCTTTGGATATATGTTTATATTTGGTTATAAGCAACTTGAGATTCGCCCTTGCACCTACATGTATATATGTTTGCACATGATGTATTGGTATGACAAATATACTATCTCAAGGTATATATTTACTTATGATGATGTTTGGTTATGAAGTAAATGATAGATGTGTATTGAACTACAATATGTAATGCATTAGTTAGTAAAATGTATGCCGTTCATGTGTGGTATTAAACATGTAATTGGCCTCAACATCAACATGCATAATCGGCCACATGAATGAGTACATAGGTTGATGTGTTGTTCGGCCATAAGTAAGCATGTTGAAGGCTTTATCTCGACCTAGAAAATTCGGCTAAGGAGAGTACTAACTAATGTGTTGAGTTTGATGCATGATTTCACATGTATGTGACTTTAATGTCTAATGTATAAGTGTGGGCTAAGTGCCTTGTGTTCCTCTTTTCGATGCTCAAATGATTAAATCGATTTATTTATTTAATTAAGCTCAAGAGCGAAGGGGATCCAAATCCGATAAAGGGAAGGAAAAAGTGGTCGAATAGCCATCGAAATCGTTCGACAACATCCGAGGTAAGTTCTTGAGTAATAGAGCTTAAATTATGATTTGATTAGATCATGTCTCAAGTAAATCGAAATCATGCTCTTTGTGTGTGGATATTGAACCGAAATGTGCAAGAGTGATAAGTGTATTGTATTTGAGTTTTGCTAATGAAAATGAAATACGAATGTGTCATGATTTAGTGTTAAATGTGCATGTTTATTCGAATGGTGTCCGGGCTAAGTCCCGAAGGCTTTTGTGCTAAGTGACTAAATCCGGGTCAATTCCCGAAGGCATTTGTGCGAGTTACCAAAACCGGGTTAAGTCCCGAAGGCATTTGTGCGAGTTACCAATACCGGGTTAAGTCCCGAAGGCATTCGTGCGAGTTACTAAATCCGGGCTAATTCTCGAAGGCAATTGTGTGAATCACTATAACCGGGCTATGTCCCGAAGACAATCGAGCGAGTCGCTATATCCGGTTAAATTCCGAAGGTACGTGATTCGGGAATGAGCAATCTTGCTGTAAAAATTTCAGTTAATACGCTTGCAAAAATTCCAGCAATGAGGTATGTTCGTATGTGCTTTGAATTAGTTGAGCCCTTACAAGTAAGTATTCGCTCAGTTGATAAACGAGCTACCGGCCTTTGGCTAAGTTGATCTTTGTGTATGAACATAAGGGTTGGTAATGTGAAGTAAGTATGATATTGAGAATGTGTGCATATGAAATTATCCGCTTAGCTATATGAATGCTATGCTTTTGTTGTCTGGAATCCTTGCTCAAAACTTACTAAGCATAAATTGCTTACTCCGTTTCTTTGTTCTCTGTTTTATAGATTTTGCTCGTTAGCTATCGGATTCGGGGTCATCGAAGTCGAAGTCATCCACACTATCAAAGCCCTTTTGGTACTCTTTTAGTTGAACTCTGGATATGGCATGTATAGTTCTACCCTTTGTTGTTTTTTTCAAGTACTTTTTGTGATGTATGTGTCTACGGCCATGCGAAAATGGCTCGTAGAAGTGGAGTATGGCATTAGACCATTTGTGTTTATGTATATATGTATGGTTTCATGATGTGACTATGGACTGGAATGGAAGTGTTGGGCAAATGATCAGCCATTGGAATGGCTAAATATGATTATATGTGGACCTATGTATGACAAAACTCTAGTTGGTCCATGGAAACCACGAAATAGGTAAAGTTTACCTTGAAAACAGATGCTGACAGCAGCAGTGGTGTGGATTTGAAAAATCACTAAAATTTGTAGGAATGGAATTAAATGGGGAATAAATTATGTAAATGAAACTTGATGAATCTACTTTCATATGGAAGAAACGAAACGGTCATATGAGTTATATGTTAAGAGATATTAAAGTTCTCGTGAAATAGGACCAGAACGGTTTCTAGATCCCCTGTTCCGAATTTGGAAATTCACTATAAATTAACCAGAGATAATTAGGAGTCATGCCATATATGTATAGATTCCTCTTTGAGTGCCGTTTTTATATAAACAAATGGCATCAGTATTGAAGCCCTGTATAGGTAGATATCCAAGTCGTGATGCGCGAAGGTTAGTGTAGTTGATCCCTGTAATAGGGGAGACTTTAACTAATAAACTGTACTAATTGGCCCAACAAAAAATTCTAGAAAAAAATATGTAGATGGACATATGTGTCTAGTTTCAGGGAAAAATTACGAAACTGATTTCTGAGCTTTGAAACTCAAGATATGATTTTTAAGGCGACAGTGATGCGAAGAAGAAGCTTGTCTGGAAATTTTAAATAGATCGTGAAAATAATTAAGTCTGTGCACCTTGTGTTCGACTCTAATGAGATTCACTGCACGGGTGTTACAATTTTATTGGTATCGAGCTACGGTTTAGTCGATTCTAGGACTACCGTAATGCGTTTGGGTCTAGCTATACATGCCATTTTATGTGATTATTTGATAGTGTGGTGATTTCTGACATTTACAAAATGTGTTTATTTATAGTAATGGATCCCGATCCCGACCGAGCGGTAGCTGATGATCTTGAGAGCGTAGCGCTGCTTCAAGACAAGGCAAGCAGCGCGGACTCTCAACCTAATGCTAGTAATCCGAATGATGAGGCTAGGCAAGCTTTTTATAGCGTGATGAATGATTGGTTCAACCAATACATTCGAACTAATACGGCTGTTCCACAACCTTCATTCCCGACAAATACCACCCCCGCACCTACAATTTTTCCCAGAATCGACCAAATAAGGTCAAATAAGCCCCATTGATGTAATCCAAAACATGGGGCTACTGAATTTAAAGCTACGGATAGCGACGATGCCGAGCAAGCTGAATTTTGGTTGGACAACACTATCCGGGTACTCGATGAGCTATCCTGTACACCCGATGAATGCCTAAAGTGTACTATCTCCTTGCTACGCGATTCTGCCTACTATTGGTGGAGTACTCGACTTCACAGCCTCGAGAGCAAGTAACTTGGGAGTTTTTCCAAACCGAGTTTGGAAAAAGTATATCATCGAGATTTGTTGATAAAAAATGAAGGAATTTCTTGAGCTTAAGCAAGGTTCTATGTCGATTCATCGATTACGAGCGAAAATTTGTTAGACTTAGTAGATACGCCGAGAATGTATTTCGTCCGAGGCTATCATGTGTAAACGCTCGAGGATGGGCTGAATGAAGATATAAAATGTTCGTTGGCATTCTTGAGATACGAGAGTTCGTAGTACTTGTTGAGCGAGCTTGTAAAGTCAAGAGCTTAGAAAAGAAAAACAAAAGTGGATGTGGGAACCGGACGGTTTCAGTAAAAGATCCTCGGAAAGTCTCTTCAACAGCATCAAGAAATTTCGTGATGATGTGGGCGGTCTAGAGGCACTTCGGCCTTTTAGACGAGATCGTGATCGACCCCACGTGGGTACACGAGGCACTTCTGCCGCCGGTGTTGGGAATGAACGCCGAGACGAGCTGAGTGTCGACATTGTGGCAAATGGCATTCGAAGTTGTAGATTCCGTGACCGCCTGTTACAAGTGCGGATCGTTGACCACTTTATTAAAGATTGCCCAAGGTTGTGCGAATGAATGTAGATCGAGTGGGAAACCGGTGCAACCACCGCCGAGGTAGACCATCTAGAAATACGGGCAATGCTAGTGGTGGTCGAGAGGATCTAGAGATGCTACGACCAGATCCGAGGCTCGCGCTCTGCTAGGGCTTATGCCATACGCCAGACGTGAGGATGCTTCCTCGCCGGATGTTATTACCAGTACTTTCACTCTCTTTGATACTAATGTGATTGCTTTGATTGACCCCGGTTCTACTCATTCTTATATATGTGAAACCTTAGCATCCAAAGAAGACTTTACCTATTGAGTCTCATCGAGTTCGTAATTCGGTGTCAAATCCCTTGGGTCGTTACGTGCTTGTCGACAAAGTGTGTAAGAAATGCCCCTAGTAATTCGAGGTTCCTGTTTTCCGGCAGACTTGATGCTGTTGCCGTTTGATGAATTTGATATTATCCTCGGTTTAGATTGGTTGATCGTGCATGATGCGGTTGTGAATTGCAAAAGCAAGACTATGGATTTGAGGTGCGCAAATAACGAGATGATCCGAGTTGAGTCTACGGACTTAAAGGGGTTGCCAGCTGTAATATCATCAATGTTGGCCTAGAAATATGTAAGAAAGGGGTGCGAAGCATACCTTGCGTATGTACTTGATGATAAGGAGTTAGAAATAAAACCCGAATCTGTGCCGGTGGTTTGTGAATACCCGGATGTTTTCTCAAGAATTAGGGTTTGCCACTGCTCGGAGATAGAGTTTGGTATTGAGCTTGTACTGGGGACTATGCCAATTCTGATAGCTCCGTATAGTATGGCACCAACCGAGTTAAAGGAGTTGAAAGCTCAGTTGCAAGAATTGACGGATAGAGGCTCGACCAAGTTTCTCACGTTGGGGTGCACCAGTATTGTTTGTGAAAAAGAAGGACGGAACCATGAGGTTGTGCATTGACTATCATCAGCTGAATAAAGTGATGATAAAGAATAAATATCCGCTATCACAGTATTGATGATTTGTTTGATCAACTAAAGGGAGCCTCGGTGTTTTCAAAGATAGATTTGAGATCGATTTATTATCGCTATGGATTCGAGATTCGGATGTACCCAAAACCGCTTTGAACGAGGTACGGTCACTACGAGTTCTTAGTGATGCCGCTCGGGCTCACTAATGCCCCGCGATATTTATGGATTTGATGAATCGGATCTTGACGACAAGATTTGGACCGGTTCAGTAGTTGTGTTCATTGATGACATCTTGGTCTATTCAAGAGATGAGACCGAACATGCTGAACACCGAGATTAGTGTTGCAAATTTTATGGGATAAGCGTTATATGCTAAGTTCAAGAAGTGTGAGTTCGTTAAGAGAGGTTAGCTTCTTGGGTCATGTGGTATCTCAGACGGGTATTCGAGTCTAATTCGAGCAAAATTTCAGCCATACTTAACTCGGAAGCCTCCGAGAAATATTACCGAGGTTCGGAGCTTTTGGGACTTTCCAGGTTACCGACGGTTTGTAAAAGGATTCTCGATGATAACCACACCCATGACGAAGCTACTTCAAAAGATGTTAAGTTCTAATGGACGGAAAAATGTCGAAAAGTTTTGATCAACTGAAAACTTATTTGACTAAGCTCCAATTTTAGTGCAAATTTAATCGTGCAAAGAGTTTGTCATCTATAGTGACGCCTCCCTACTTGGGTTAGGTTGCGTATTGATGCAAGAGGGTCGAGTTGTGGCCTATGCGTCAAGACAATTAAAGCCACATGAGAAGAATTATTCGACCCATGATCTCGAATTAGCTCCCATCGTATTCGCCTTGAAAATATGGCGACATTACTTATTTGGTGAGAAGTGCCATGTATTTTCCGATCACAAAAGTCTCAAATATTTGATGACTCAAAGAGACTTGAATCTACGACAAAGGCGTTGGCTTGAGTTGTTGAAAGATTATGAGCTGGTCATTGATTATCACCCGGAAAGGCTAATGTGGTTGCGGACGCCTTAAGCCGGAAATCCTTTTCGCTTATGAAGCGATGAATGTACACTTGTGCATTCTACCCGACAATGTGTTAGTAGCTGAATTAAAAGCCAAACCATTATTGATTCATCAAATTCGTGAAGCTCGAAAGTCGATGATGAATTGGTTGCAAAACGGGTGAGTGTGTTCGAACAAGGAATCGAGTTTCAAATTGATGATGATGATTGTTTGAGGTTCGAAGTCGTTTGTGTGTTCCAAGGAATTCGTAACTCATTTCGATGATTCGAACGAAGCCCATTGTAGCCGAATGTCAATTCACCAGGAGTACGAAGATGTACAACGATTTGAAACGCCGCTTTGGTGGCATGGTATGAAACGAGACATCTCCGACTTTGTTTGAGATGTTTAATATGTCAACAAGTGAAAGCGGAACATCAAGTGCCTTGAGGATTACTTCACCGATCAAGATACCGAGTGGAAATGGGATCGAGTCACAATGGACTTTGTGTCCGATCGCCATTGTCCGCAAGTAAGAAGGATGCGATTTGGGTTGTTGTTGATAGAGTGACTAAGTCGGCTCACTTTATCCCCGTGCGTACGGATTTTTCATTGGATAAACTAGCTGAATTGTATGTTTCTCAGATTGTGAGATTACACAGGGTACCGATTTCTGTTGTGTCGGATAGAGATCCGAGATTCACCTCGCGATTTTGGAAGAAACTACAAGAAGCTTTGGGTACCAAGCTGCATTTTAGCACCACTTTTCATCCACAAACCGATGGTCAATCCGAGCGGATAATTCAGATACTTGAGGATATGTTGAGATGTTGCATCCTCGAGTTCAATGGTTCATGGGAACGGTATTTACCTTTGATTGAATTCGCTTACAACAATAGTTTTCAATCAAGTATTAAGATGGCACCTTACGAGGCTTTGTACGGTCGTAAATGCCGTACACCATTATTTTGGACCGAGCTCGGTGAAAGTAAAATTTTCGGAGTTGATTTGATTAAAGATGCTGAACAGAAAGTAAAGGTAATCCGTGAAAGTCTGAAGGCGGCCACAGATCGTCAGAAATCGTACGCGGATTTGAAACGAAAAGACATTGAATATCAGGTGGGAGATAAAGTATTTCTTAAAGTTTCACCTTGGAAAAAGATACTCAGATTTGGCCGTAAGGGCAAGTTGAGCCCGAGATTCATTGGGCCGTACGAAATCTCCGAACGAGTTGGTCCAGTTGCGTATCGTTTGATTTTGCCCCCTGAACTCGAAAAGATTCACACGTCTTCCATGTTTCGATGCTTCGACGCTATAGATCTGATCCATCGCACATAATTAGTCCATCAGAGGTCGAAATTCAAGCTGATATGAGTTATGAAGAAGAACCGATTCGTATCCAAGCTCGTGAAGTGAAGGAGTTGCGAAACAAAAGGGTTCCGTTAGTAAAAGTGTTATGGCTCAAACACGGGATGGAAGAAGCTACTTGGGAACCCGAGAACTCTATGAAAGAGCGATACCCAAACCTATTTACGGTAAGATTTTCGAGGACGAAAATTTCTTAAGTGGGGAGAGTTGTGTGACCTTAAACGACCCTAGTCGGAATGTGGTTTCGGGACCACAAAACCGAGGCATAAAAATAATTTAATATTCATTTTGATGTCTATAATATGTGTTAATTTGTGTGACATTTTTGATGTTTTGATTTAGGGTTATAAATGTGAATTTCACTAAAAAGACCTAGTAGTAAACTTTGAAAGTAGGATGGGGAAATGTGTGATGACTAATTGAATCATGCATGCAAAACAATGGTTTTGCATGTCAAATACCCTCTTTTTATAAGTGGTGGCGGCCATGACAAAGGAGGATGGGCAAAACATGTCATAGACATGTTTTGTTGGTGCATTATGGAAAACAATAAACTAAGGTTAGGAATAAAGAAATGAAAAAAAAAGAAAAGAGAGAAGGTGTGATTCCCCATTGCCGTGAGTTGAGGGAGAGAAAGAAAAAAAGTGTTCATCATTTTGCTTCTCTTGGCGAAAATTCTAAGGAAGAAGGAGGAGTTTTTGCTCCATGCTTGGTTTGGAAGAGGATTAGGAGGAGGTTTGGCCATACTTGTATTTAGATTAAGGTATGTTGAGGTTGTGCCATGAGATTCATGCATGTTTTAGTTGCTAGCTTGAGTTCTAATTAGCCCATGGTTCAAATCTTTGCTATGTCATGGGAATGATGTTCGGCCAAGGTGGATTTTGTGTTAATGCCATTGCATGCTAAATATGAAGCTTGTTGATGATATATGTGATGGTGGGTTGAGGACTCTTGGATTTTCTTTTAGCATTTTTGAGTGAGACATTAAGTTCTTTGTTTAACCATGACCAAAATTGAAACGGTATGGTGTTGTGGTGTATTCGCCATGGTATATCCATAAGTATGATTTATGCATATTGCATGGTAGGTAAGATTTGAGCTTTGGATATATGTTTATATTTGGTTATAAGCAACTTGAGATTCGCCCTTGCACCTACATGTATATATGTTTGCACATGATGTATTGGTATGACATATATACTATCTTAAGGTATATATTTACTTATGATGATGTTTCGGTTATGAAGTAAATGATAGATGTGTATTGAACTACAATATGTAATGCATTAGTTAGTAAAATGTATGCCGTTCATGTGTGGTATTAAACATGTAATTGGCCTCAACATCAACATGCATAATCGGCCACATGAATGAGTACATAGGTTGATGTGTTGTTCGGCCATAAGTAAGCATGTTGAAGGCTTTATCTCGACCTAGAAAATTCGGCTAAGGATAGTACTAACTAATGTGTTGAGTTTGATGCATGATTTCACATGTATGTGACTTTAGTGTCTAATGTATAAGTGTGGGCTAAGTGCCTTGTGTTCCTCTTTTCGATGCTCAAATGATTAAATCAATTTATTTATTTAATTAAGCTCAAGAGCGAAAGGGAGGTCGAATAGCCATCGAAATCGTTCGACAACATCCGAGGTAAGTTCTTGAGTAATAGAGCTTAAATTATGATTTGATTAGATCATGTCTCAAGTAAATCGAAATCATGCTCTTTGTGTGTGGATATTGAACCGAAATGTGCAAGAGTGATAAGTGTATTGTATTTGAGTTTTGCTAATGAAAATGAAATACGAATGTGTCATGATTTAGTGTTAAATGTGCATGTTTATTCGAATGGTGTCCGGGCTAAGTCCCAAAGGCTTTTGAGCTAAGTGACTAAATCCGGGTCAATTCCCGAAGGCATTTGTGCGAGTTACCAAAACCGGGTTAAGTCCCGAAGGCATTTGTGCGAGTTACCAATACCGGGTTAAGTCCCAAAGGCATTCGTGCGAGTTACTAAATCCGGGCTAATTCCCGAAGGCAATTGTGCGAATCACTATAACCGGGCTATGTCCCAAAGACAATCGAGCGAGTCACTATATCCGGTTAAATTCCGAAGGTACGTGATTCGGGAATGAGCAATCTTGCTGTAAAAATTTCAGTTAATACGCTTGCAAAAATTCCAGCAATGAGGTATGTTCAGTATGTGCTTTGAATTAGTTGAGCCCTTACAAGTAAGTATTATTTCGCTTGATAAACGAGGTACCGCCTTTGGCTAAGTTGATCTTTTGTGTATGAACATAAGGGTTGGTAATGTGAAGTAAGTATGATATTGAGAATGTGTGCATATGAAATTATCCGTTTAGCTATATGAATGCTATGCTTTTGTTGTGCTGGAATCCCTTGCTCAAAACTTACTAAGCATAAATTGCTTACTCCGTTTCTTTGTTCTCTGTTTTATAGATTTTGCTCGTTAGCTATCGGATTCGGGGTCATCAAAGTCGAAGTCATCCACACTATCAAAGCCCTTTTGGTACTCTTTTAGTTGAACTCTGGATATGGCATGTATAGGACTACCCTTTGTTGTTTTTTTCAAGTACTTTTTGTGATGTATGTGTGTACGGCCATGCGAAAATGGCTCGTAGAAGTGGAGTATGGCATTAGACCATTTGTGTTTATGTATATATGTATGGTTTCATGATGTGACTATGGACTGGAATGGAAGTGTTGGGCAAATGATCAGCCATTGGAATGGCTAAATATGATTATATGTGGACCTATGTATGACAAAACTCTAGTTGGTCCATGGAAACCACGAAATAGGTAAAGTTTACCTTGAAAACAGATGCTGACAGCAGCAGTGGTGTGGATTTGAAAAATCACTAAATTTTGTAGGAATGGAATTAAATGGGGAATAAATTATGTAAATGAACCTTGATGAATCTACTTTCATATGGAAGAAACGAAATGGTCATATGAGTTATATGTTAAGAGATATTAAAGTTCTCGTGAAACAGGGCCAGAACGGTTTCTGGATCCCCTGTTCCGACTTTGGAAATTCACTATAAATTAACCAGAGATAATTAGGAGTCATACCATATATTTATAGATTCCTCTTTGAGTCTAGTTTTTATAGAAACAAACGGCATCAGTATTGAATCCCTGTACAGGGAGATATCCAAGTTGTGATGCGCGAAGGTCAGTGTAGTCAATCCCTGTAACAGGGGAGACTTTAACTAATAAAATGTACTAATTGGCCCGACCAAAAATTCTAGAAAAAAATACGTAGATGGACATATGAGTCTAGTTTCAGGGAAAAATTATGAAACTGATTTCCGAGATTTGAAACTCAAGATATGATTTTTAAGGCGACAGTGATGCAGTAACCAGCTTGTCTGGAAATTTTTAAATGGACTGTGAAAATAATTAAGTTAAGTCTGTGTGCACCTTGTGTTCGACTCCGGTAACGGACTCGGGTACGGGGTGTTACAATGCAACAGCAATACCCTCATCTGTTTTGATCAGGTAAATTTTGAGGCTGAAATTTCTTTTAGGGGGTAGAGTTGTAACGTTCCAAAAATCTAAGTATTTGTTTTATATGTTGTGTTGTGTAATTGCATGTCAACTTCAGTGGTTGAGTGTCTTGGGGAGTATTCGAGAAGTCCTAAGCTCAAGCTTTGGCTTGTACAAAATTTTGTTTTTTCTTGAATTAAACATGTCTTTGGTTAGTAAGCCTCTTAAATAAATTTAGGTAAAGTACGACAAGAAGGGTCTGCTGGTCCAGAGGTATGTGGCGTGTCATTGCTGCTAAAGGTCTTGAGTTCAAGTCCTGTGGAGCATAAGGAGTATTTATTTTGCTGATGTGTCATGTAAGAAGTTGTATGTAAGTGGGTTTCTGTAACACCCCTAACCAATATCCTTCACCGAAATAGGTTAAAAGGCATTATCGGACTCGTAACTTAGATCGAAACAACCAAATATCAAAGACCATCTCAATTTAATAAAATGCCATTCATTCGTGTTCATTACGAACTTAAACCAAGCATACAAGGTCTAATCCATGCATCTAGGACTGGATCGATAACATGTGAACTTTTCAGAACTTATAAAAATTTTCAACTTTTAAAAGGTCACAAGCCCGTGTGAATAGGCCATGTGCCTCACACGGCATTAGACACACCCGTGTGTCTAAGCTGTGACAAAACAGGGCATACATACTGACTTGTGGCCGTGTGAAAATTAGGGAGGCTATTGACTTGGCCACACGGCTGACCACACGCCCTTGTGCCAACCCTTGGAGGGTATACTGTCTTTAATTCGAAGGGTACCTCAAGGGACACACAGCCATGTAACGTGACCATGTGTCACACACAGTTGAGACACAGGCCCGTGTCTCTGCCCATGTGGACAAAAATAGGCCATTTGATTAGCCAATTTGTCACCCCAATTTGGGTCAACCTACAAGTAAAGAAATAAGCATATATGCACAACCAATCCAACCAAATTCCAAACCAAAACATAAGCCACTCATGACATATCAATTCCAACCAAATACATACTCATAAGCCTTACCAATCTATACCAAAACATAAGTCAAAAGCTTGTCAAAACATTTCTTTCTATACATCATTCAATTTCATGCGAAAACTTGCCAAAACTTATCAACATTTACCATTTCTTTTGTCCAACTAAAACATATCAAATATATCATATTGCACCACATATCTTATAACAAAACCATGACATATCCACAACCATACCAAGCCATATCACTTTGAGTAATATATACATCACAAAACATAATCCCACAACTTCTAGCCTATATATGTCATACTTTAATAAATACATTTTCAAAGTACCAAAATGAGGTTCGATAGTGAGGTGATGATCCTTGACGATCCCCGAGCTCACAGTAGCTTCGATATTTAGAAAACAATGTAAACACACACACAAAGTAATCTTTCAAAAGCTTAGTAAGTTCATACCAAAATCATCAACAGTATATAAAATATGAAACATCAACACATAAGTACTTATAAATTCTCAACTCATCTATCAATTTCATGCTAACATCATCCATATGTTTCTTTGTTCTTTTTTTTTATATTTTTTCAGCCTTAACTTGAGTTGTTTATCCCTCATAATCAGATTTTAAACCTATTTAAATTAGGGAAAAATGTTCTTGATCGATTGGCCATTCAAAACCCACAAATTGTGAAGCTTAAGTGCAATTAAGGGTAACTAGTTTGTTAGTTTAACGTAGTTGTTGGTAAAGGTTATGAATTGATTAAATGAAGGAATTTAATCATTAATTAGCTACTGATTTTCTAGTATATTATTGAATTAGGTGCTGACCCAAACACCCCAAATGATCCATAAAAGGCGAAGAACGATTGTACGTATAGTTCACATCTATACATTGTAAGGAATCTAACTAGTTTGAATTCATAAAATAGTTATAATTTTAACAATTGGTTTGAACTCATAAGTGGGTGTTTTGGGGTTGGTTTAATAGTAAATTTATTGAATATATACTAAATTTTGGTTTAGGTTCATTTCAGGGATTATTAAGGAAAATTGGAAGATTTGCTAGTGTGTTGCGATGAAGCAAAAAATTGTTTGAAAATTTTATATCATGTTATATTTGAAAAATTAGCGTACTGATTAGATTGGATTAATAGCCAAATTATTGATTTTGTGAGTGGTCGAACCAGGTGTGTTTTGAGCCTTAAAAGACTGACATGTTTGCAAAATTGCTAGTTTGATAGTATGAATGTTTGATTGAGTTTGTAATTGCATATTTGAGTTATGAGATATGAGAATGTTTGACTAAATGATACAATGTGTTGAGATATTAAGCTTATGAATGATTAAAATGCATGAGATATTTGTTATATTGTGTACTTAAAAGGGTGTTATAAATGTACAATGAAAATCCGCAGAGTATGTGAAATTTAACGATATTGATTAACGATATTGATTGATACCAACACAATAGTAATTTGAAAGATTGGAACACTATTTCCATTTACTGAAAGTATGTTATTATTGAGAACATGTTGAGCATGCCAAATGAATGTGAAAAGTATTGAGATATTCAGTTTTTTCAGCTGAGTTGTCTAGGAATAGTATTCTCCACTCGATTCTTTCTTATTTCTTTCTAAATGCTGGTGATTATTCTCTCTTTTCTATTTGTATGGAAGTACACATGAATTCTTGGTGAAATGTTATCTTATTCAATCTTGCTTTTGTTGTTTAATCTTGGGGTTTGAATGTTTTTGCTACACGAAAAATGTTATTGCAGTCACTGACACTGGAAAGTGTAGTGACAATTAGAGCCAACAAGCATTTCAATAGAAGTTGAGTGAGGATTAGAGGAATTTATTCCACTTGTTCTTAATAGTGTCGTACTGCCATCATCGGAAGGTGGGGTTAGTATGTAGGTTTAAGTCTCGGATTAAATAGAGGAGTGATGCTAGGAAAGATATAGATTGAACTTTATTGCCTTGACAATCACCTATCTGTTTATACCTGGTAAGCACTTTGTATTCTGCTGAAGATTCATGTTGGGGATCCTAGTTTATTACAATCATATTTTATTTTATTATTTTCGAGTTATTGCATCGACAACTATTCTCATAATTTATCTTGTTTCTATCTAGTTATTGCACTGACATTAATAGACAAAAGACTACCATCCCTGTAGGATCGATACCCGACAGAATCATATCTGTCTACTATACTTACATCGGCAGTGTACGCTTGCACATTATTGTTGTGATTTTAACTACCAATCAACCCACTTACCCTTTTTAATTAACCCTTAGTGAACCCAGTTGAGCCTAACACACCGTTTCTTGATTAACTGGTTAATGTTACCCCATGATCCATTTTTCGTTGTGACTCTTTCCCGTTTTATTGACTGCCTTTTTGTCGAGATTTGATTTGGTTAATTGTCTAACTATGCTCTTTTGTTTGATTTGCTAAATTATTTCTTATTATTCTAGATAAAATAAAAAAATAAAAAAAGATTATATATTGATTATTAATTAGTTTTATGTTGATTGAGCTTGAACATTTAAATTTGTATTTTGAGAATAAGCTTGATCCCGTGATTCGTAACAAGTAATAAATATTTATAATGAAGATCAAACCTATACTAACTATTATCACGATAAAAAGGCAAACGCACCTATCAAACAATAGTATAGTAATGGCAAGACCGGGATATCGTACCCAAGGGAACCAAAAGTACTAGTAATAGCTCTCTTTTTATTATCTAGCCTAAGAATAAATGTAACACCCCGAACCCGAGACCGTTGCCGGTGTCGGACACGAGGGGTTAACAAGCCAAAACCACTTATGGCACCGACCAATTTGACATTTCCAGGCAAGCTGGAAAACTGCGTCACTGTCACCTTAAAAAGCGTATCTCGAGTTTCACAACTCGGAAACTGATTCCGTAAATTTTCCCTGAATTTAGACTCATATATCCATCCATGGATTTATTTCTAGAATTTTTGGTCAGGCCAATTGGTACAGTTTATTAGTTAAAGTCACCCATGTTACAGGGGTCGACTACACTGACCTTTGCGCGTTAGAACTTGAATATCTCTCTGTACAGGGTTTCAATACTGATGCCGTTTGTTTATAATGAAACTAGACTCAAAAAGAAATCTGCACATATAAGGCATGACTTCTAATTAAATCTGGATAATTTATGATAAATTTTAAAAGTCGCGACAGGGGACCCAGAAACCGTTCTGGCCCTATCTCACGAGAACTTTAATATCTCTCGGTATACTGTTCATATGATCGTTTCGTTACTTTCATATGAAAATAGACTCGTCAAGGTTAGATTACATAATTTATTCACTATTTAACACCGTTCCTACAAATTTTGGTGATTTTCCACGTCCACGTCACTGCAGCTGGCAGCATCTGTTTTTAAGGTAGGCTTTACCTATATTGTAGTTCCCATGAACCAACTATAGTCTAGTCATACTTAGGTCCACATATGATCATATTTAGCCATTCCAATGGCTGATCATGTGACCAACTCTCTCATTCCAAACCATAATCACATCATGAAACCAAATATAATTACAAACCACAAATGGTCTAATTCCATACTCCACTATTACGAACCATTTTCGCATGGCCGTACACATATACATCACAAGTACTTAAAACAACCGAGGGTAGTCCTATACATGCCATATCCAAAACTCAACTAAAGGAGTACCAAAAGGGCTTTGATAGTGTGGTTGACTTCAACTTCTATGATCCCAAATCCGATCGCTAACGAGCAAAATCTATAAACAGAGAAACAAAGAAACGGAGTAAGCAATTTATGCTTAGTAAGTTTCGAGCCATAATATACACACAACCAAAGCATAGCATTCAAGTAGCTAAACAATAATTCATATGCACAATTTCTCAAAGACATGCTTACTTCACAATCCCAACTCTTATATTCATACACAAATAACGGCCTAGTTAATGCCGATAGCTCATTTATCATTAGAGCGAATATTCATACGCACTTACTCATAGTGTGCGAAGCACACACAAAACATACCTTGTTGTTGGGAATTTCACAAGTGCATTAACTGAAAATTTTCCAGCAAGTTCAAAGTTCTCGAATCACATACCTTCGGATTTTATCCGGATATAGCTACTCGTTCAAACGCCTTCGGTACATAGCCCGGTTATGGTAACCCGCACAAAGGCCTTCGAGACTTAACCCGGATATCACAATTTGCACAATTGCCTTCGGGCTTAGCCCGGATATCATAACTCGCACAATTGCCTTCGAGCTTAGCCCAGGTATCACAATTTGCACAATTGCCTTCGGGCTTAGCCCGGATATCATAACTCGCACAATTGCCTTCGGGCTTAGCCCGGATATCACTCGAACATTCATACACATCTTTGTTTCAATTTCATAACACAACTTTTATGCACAATTCCCTTAGCAAAAATATCATTTCGGCTCAATGGCCACATACAAAGGCATAAATTCGATTGCTCATTACTTCATTCAATCGAATCAAAATCTAAGTTTCGATACTCGAAAACTTACCTCGGACGTGGTCGAACGATTTTGACGGCTATTCGACGACTTTTTCCTTCCCTTATCGGATTTAGCTCCCTTTGCTCTTGAGCTTAATTTAACAAATAAATTGGTTTTATCATTTGAGCATCGAAGAGGAACTCAAGATACCTAGCCAATATATATGCTCATTAGGCATCAAAGTCACATATGTACGAAATCACTTAATCGAACTCAACACATTAGTTAATATTCCTCTTAGCGAATTTTCTAAGCCAAGAATAGGCTCAATATGCTTGCCTCTAACCGAATGCATGCACACCAATTTCCCTCATGTGGCCGAATATGCATGTCCATGTTGAGGCCAATTATGCACTTAATACCACACAAAAAAACAGCATGCATTTTACTAACTAACGATTACATATTGTAGCTTAATACACATCTCTCATGTACTTCATAACCAAACATCATCACAAGCAAATATATACCTCGAAATAGTATATATGTCATGCCAATACATCATGTGCAAACATGTATACACATATAGGTGCAAGGTCAATCTCAAGGGGTTTATACCCATCCAAACACAAATTTTACCAATCAAGTAACAAGCATAAATCATGCTCATGAATGCACCATGGTCGAATACATCACAACCATACTCTTTCAACTTCGGTCATGGTTAAACAAAGAATTCAATGTCTTACTCAAGATTGCTACAAAGAAATTTCAAGAGTAGTCAATCCATCATTGCATGCATCATTAGCAAGCTTCACATTTAGCATGCAATGGCTTCAACACAATAACAACCTTGGCCAAATACCATTTCCATGGCATAACAAGGATTTGAACCATGGCTAACATGAACATCAAGTTAGCAACTAAAACATGCATGAATCTCATGACACAACCTCATACATACCTTAATCTTGATGCAAGTATAGCCAAAATCTCCTTCTAGATCTCTTCCAAACCAAAAAATGGAGCAAAAATCCCTCCTTCTTCCTTAGTTTTGGCTCAAAGAAAGGATGAACAAAATTTTTCTTTCTTTCTCTACAACTCACGGCAATGGGGGGGGAATACCACACTCACACACATTTTTTTTTTCATTCTTTTCTTACCCATACACCTTTGTTTATTATTTCTCCCCAATGCACCAACAAAACATGTTTCATGACATGTTTTACCCATCCTCTCTTGCCATGGCCGGCCACTTCATGTTGGGGGAAATTTGACATGCAAATCCCTTATTTTTGCATGCATGAGCAACTAGTCATCACACATTTCCCCATCATACTTTCAAAGTTCACTACTAGGTCCTTTCTAGTGAAATTCACATTTATAACACTAAATCGAAACATCAAAAATGTCACACACAAATTAACACATATCATAGGCATCAAAATAAATTTTAAATTATTTTTATGCCTCGGTTTTGTGGTCCCGAAACCACATCCCGACTAGGATCAATTTTGGGCTGTCACAATAAAAGGGTTTGTTTATTAAACTAATTATCTAAACTAATTAACTAATTTAATTAAAGCAAAAAGAAAATTTAGAAAAAGACTTGAAGAAAAGCAATTGATAAAGACGACACCCGAGGAGGAATCCACCTAGATTTCACTTGTTATCTGACTCTAAATTGGACGATTTACTCACTTGACTTGATCCGTAAGACTCCCTTACCTATGTTATAATCCCTTTCGAGACTAATAATGTCTAACCCTCAGTTAAATTAATTGAAATCTCTTTCTTAATTGAAGCCCCTAGGGAAGCAGTAAATCACTCTATGGACTTCCATATTAGGTTTCACCCTAATCTGGCAAAATCTTGTAACCCTATTTCTAGGCGTTCGATCAACTCCGCTTAATTATGTCAAATCTACTCTTAGGCAAGGTCTATTCCTTCTCTGCATAAGAACATCAAATCATGAATAAATACCCGAAATATTAACTCAAGCATTAAGAACACATAATTAAGAACAAACCAAGTATTTATCATACAGTTCAGATAATAATAACAGGATGCATCATAGGTTTTATCCCCCTTAGGTATCTAAGGGGTTTAGTTCATAATAAAATAAGAGTACATCTCAAAAGTATAAAAATAACAAAATATGAAGAAAACTCTAAAACACCTGAAGGAATTCTGAGAGATATCTTCAATCTTGGAGTAGCTACGGCTTTTGGGATGGATATTCTGGCTTTCTTCAAGTAATTCCTGGCATGTGGTTCTGTATTCTAGAAAAGTTCTAGAAGAGGGCCCTTATTAGGTCACACTTAGGGTGTTTATATAGGCTTCGGATTAGCTTTCTTTCTCCCTAAGTATCCTTTTTTGTGTAAAATACAACTCTTTGAAAAAGAGACACGCCCGTGTGCCACAACCGTGTGACGTGATTGCCAGGCCGTGCTCTTGCACACGGCCGTGTGGGTCAATGGCCAGGCCGTGAAAATCGTGATAGCCTTGGTCGACACTCTCGAAGGACACGGGCGTGTGAGCAGCCCGTGTGGAAAGGCTTAGGCCATGTGGTCTTCTCGATTTGGTCCATTTTGTCCCTTTTAGCTCGTTTTTGGCTCCTTTTGACTCTTGGTGCTCTCCTAAGTACAAAACATGAAATAACTGAATTAAGAGCACCAAAATCCACAAATCGAGTAGTAAACATCCATAAATATGCTAAGTATTTACGGTATAGATATGTATAATTTGGCGTTTATCAAATACCCCCACACTTAAGCATTTGCTTGTCCTCAAGAAAAATTCTTATTTACTGCTAGAATTCATTCCATTCAATCCCATAAGGATTATTGATAATGTTACAAATTATTCCACAGAAAATCATACAGTGAGAATTCAACTATAGGGGCATTAAAAGCCTCAAACAATTTAAATCGAATATTTTGATAATAAAATTATAGGTAGCCTCCTTCCTCTAAGTAATTAACTTTAGTCATAAATATACAAGAGATGACATCATCACTAAAGATTCACTCAAACCACTTAAAGTGTTTAAGGTTCAAGATCAAGCACTCGATTGCCTAACGTAAAAAGTTATTACCATAGGCTTGCATGAAAATCAAATCTCCGCCACTTGTAAATGATATGACATACTAATCAAAAGGTCTTTGCATGGTTGTAATAGGGTTTAGGTTACAGGTATGGACACAAGCTGAAGAGACAAGGGTTAGAATTGAGATAATTTCAATATGTTACCCCATTATCAAAAACTTAATTACTGAACCACAAACAAATATCTAGAACTATTTTACATGAGTTCATGACATCTTTAGCTTGCTGAGAATTACAATAATAATACTTAGTTTTTTTTTTAGGAACAAATCAAGTCAATACAATATAGAAAGCGTACTTCATGATTCAGTAACAAAAAATGGTGAACATAGTGAGGTAACAACATTAAATTTAATCTCGATAAAAAGGTAAATTGAGAAAGAGGATTTCAACAATAATGGGTTAATGGGTTAATGATAAGGGTTAATCAATAAAAAAAAAGTTAGTAGGCTCAAAAGGTGTTCGCTATGGGTTTAATTATGTGGGAAGGCTTTTTATGGAGTAAGTGGGTTAAATCCTAAGTGCCTTTATCATCTCAGTATATCAAATCATACGTGTGATCTCGACATGTATAATCGAAGTAAGTTCAAGAATAACAGTTCAATGTTGACACACTCAAACCACAAATAGAAGTGAGCAAGAAAGAAAGCTATATGCTCAAAAGGCTAAAAAATCTCACCAAAAATTTGGGTTTTTGATGTCATTCTTGTATACTTAAAATTTCAAGATAATACCTCAATTTAGGAAAATAGTCTAAAAATTTTAGTTCTCAAAATATCAATTAATCATGCTCGATCTTCTAATGTCCTATAATCAAATGATCATGCATAATTCCCATGATCTAATTCATGACATATCAACAATAATTATAGATCAATCATAATTCATTCGATCAAGATTATGAGAAAATCACTTAAGCACAAGACCAAATTCAGGGATTTGAGAATAATGCAAAAAGTTAGGCAGCATGTACATGTTCACCCCCCCACACTTAAGATGTGCATTGCCCTCAATGTACAAAGATAGAATATTCAAAATAAAGAAAATCATAAGAGGAAAAGAGGTGAAACTCCCTGGTTTATGGATTCGAAGCTTGATTCTGAGGCTGGAGTGCTTGGGGAAAGTGGTAGATGCCATTGTTCATTGCTAGATGAAGAGATTGGGTCGTTGAACATGGCACTCGTGAAGTATTGTTCGCTATTTATTTCCTCATTCCGTAAGATATTCCTAGCAGCTTTGCTTGGAAGTCTGTAGAATCATGAAGAGCTTATTAAGAGTTGGTGTGGAAGAGAGTGTAGTGGGATTACTTGTTAGAAATACCAGAAAATGGAAAAAGTAAAATTTACTAATATAAATATATCTTTCAAAATAAAATAATAAAATTGAAATGAAAATAAAAAAAATAAAATAAAATAAGAATAAGAATAAATAAAAGATAGAAGGATTCAATGATCCTCGTCGGTGGGGCCTTCAGGTGGTGGCACTGGAATGGCGATGTGAAAGTGTTGGCACAGCTACTACATCATGGCCTACATATCGTCCATCTGTCGGTCTCATCGCTGATCTCGCTCGTGAATCATCTCGAACTATGTAGTGCAATACTACTCGAAGTGAGCGAGTCGGTCAGAAAGGTGTGCCAATGAAGCAGTCGCATAAACTGATCGCTCCCTAGGTGGCGTGGTAGAAGGCTCCTCGTACTGTGGGGGGACATCATCAGGAACATCCTCTAGATCCTCCTCGTTAATGGCATCAGTGAGACGGTACTGAGGAGGATTGGTCCCACGGCGGCGCTCAATCATCCTCATGTGTAACATAGTCGTGATGCCCTGTGGGGACATCTGACCTATCAATGTAAGCGCGGATGACTGGGTCACTGTGTTGAGAAGGTCGAAGTGTCTGGTAAGGCGTGTCACGTAGGGGCCGGTGGAGATCACTCCCTTCCTATGCCACTCGGTCTGATCGGGAATGGCAAAAGTAATGAAGTATGCCAAGTCAGTCACGTGTGCATTTGCCATGCACTATAAATAGTAGGCGTCATGGGTGTTGACAACGTCGGTGCTCTCTCTCCTTCCAGTCAAGGTGTGTGCCAATCTGGAATGGAGATATTGTAGGGAAGGGGGGAGAGCTAAGGCCTTCGAGCGGCTGGGGTCGTAAGTGGAAGAGAGTGGTGCCAAAGCCTTCCAGCACAAGGAGGTAGAAATGTGGATGTTGCGTGGTAGTGCATTCATGTCCTCCTCCTCCATAAACTCATCGGTGTAAAGTCCCAGAGTGACTCCAGACTCTGGGACTGTAACACCCCGAACCCGAGACCATCGCCGGTGTCGGACACGAGGGGTTAACAAGCCAAGTTCACATATTTTGCCCCCCAATTTGACATTTCCAGTCAGGCTGGAAAACTGCGTCCCCGTCGCCTTAAAAATCATATCTCGAGTTTCAAAACTCGGAAACTGGTTTCGTAAATTTTCCCTGAATTTAGACTCATATATCCATCCATGGATTTATTTCTAGAATTTTTTGTTGGGCCAATTGGTACATTTTATTAGTTAAAGTCACTCATGTTACAGGGATCGACTGCTCTGACCTTCGCGCGTTATAACTTGAATATCTCTCTGTACAGGGCTTTAATACTGGTGCCGTTTATTTCTAATGAAACTAGACTCAAAATGGAATCTGTACATATAAGGCATTACTCCTAATTCTTTCTGTATAATTTATAGTAAATTTTTAAAGTTGCGACAGGGGACCCAGAAACCGTTCTGGCCCTGTCTCACAATAGCTTTAATATCTCTTAACATGTAACTCCTATGACCATTTCGTTTCTTCCATATGAAAATATACTCATCAAGGTTCATTTACATAGCTTATTCTCTATTTAATACCATTCCTACAAATTTTGGTGATTTTTCACATTCACGTCACTGCAGCTGGCAGCATCTGTTTTTAAGGTAGGTCTTACCTATTTTGTAGTCTCCATGAACCAACTAGTCTTGCCATACATAGGTTCATATATGATCATTTTAACCATACCAATGGCTGATCATGTGACCAACATTCCCATCTCCAATCCATAATCACATCATGACACCATATATATATATACAAATCGCAAATAGTCTAAGTTCGTACTTCACTTTTACGAGCCATTTTCGCATGGCCGTACACATATACATCACAGCATATTTAAACCAACAAGGGGTAGTCCTATACATGCCATTTCAAAGTTCAACCAAAAACTTATACCAAAATAGAGGCGTTGATAGTGTGGATGACTTCGACTTTAATGATCCCGAATCCGATTACTATCGAGCGTAATCTATAAAACAGAGAGCCAAAGCAACAGGGTAAGCATTTTTATTCTTAGTAAGTCTCAAGGAATAAAATCAGCTTTAATTTAAGCAATACATTCACATAACCAAATGCATCATTTCATTAATACACATTCTCATAATCATTCTTACTTCACTCTTCATCATTATATACTTTCACAAAGTATCAACCATTCCAATAGCTGAAATTCGTTATTCGATTGAGCGAATGTTGCTCAAATATGTCGACTTTCCAATGCACATATAAACGTACCTTATTCTTTGGGCTTTTCGAGCGTACTAATTGAATTTATTACAGCAACCAACACTCACCTCCAGCCCAAGCTTCTTGAATACAACCGGATATAACCACGTGCACGAATGCCTTGGTCTTAGCCGGATAGAATGACTCGCACGAATGCCTTGGTCTTAGCCGGATGTAGCCACTAGCACAATTGCCTTCGGGTCTTAACCCGGATATAATTTCCAGCATAATTGTCTTTGGGGCTTAGCCCGGGTATCATTCAATTTCTCATGCACACATACATCAATAATCATTGGACATACATATTTCATTTTAGTTACTAAGGCTCAAACACAATTATAATCACTAGCATAATCGCCTTCGGGACTTAGCCCGGGTATCATTCGAATACTCATACACACATAAATCAATAATCAATACATCCATATTTCATTCCACATAATTCAATTAAGGTCACTTCTTGAGGACTTACCTCGGATGTTGTCGAACGGCTTTACGGCTATTCGATCACTTTTTCCTTCCCCTTGTCCAATTGTGGCCCTCTAAGCTCTTGAGCTAATTCAAACAAATTCAATTTATTAAAACCTCATTGTGCTAGCTTATGGCCGAATATGACAAGGAGTTTAAATGGTCAAATGGCCACCCTTTAGCTTGAATACACAATGGTCATGCACATTTTATACTACATCAAGCAATTCAATACAATTCATTCGGGCATCAAGGAAAAGCTAAGGCCTTCAATAGGCTACCTAAGGCGAATATACATGTCCATGTTGAGGCCAATTATGCACTTAATACCACACAAAAACAGCATGCATTTTACTAGTTAATGCTTTGCATGTTGTAGCTCAAAACTTATAATATAGCATCAAGCACTCATATGTGTGCTAGGCGAATGTGCTTGCAATTTCACAAGCATTCTTCAACATCTTCTTCTTTAAACAAACATATTCATCACTTACTTCATAGCCAAAACATCATGTGCAAACATATATATACATATATGAGCATGGCGAATTTCAAGGTATCCATAGCCATCTAAAACACAAATTTTAACTAACATGCAAGAAGCATGAACCATGCTCATGAATGCATCATGGCCGAATACATCATAATCATGCCCTTTTATCTTCAATCATGGTTAAACAAAAGAAAACTCAAAGTCTTACTCAAGATGGCTACAAAGAAATTTCAGAGTAGACAATCCATCATTGCATGCATCATCATCAAGCTTCACACTTAACATGCAATGGCTTTATCACAATACCAACCTTGACCAAATACCACTTCCATGGCATAACAAGGATTTGAACCATGGCTAACATGAACATCAAGTTGGCAACTAAAACATGCATGAATCTCATGACACAACCTCATACATACCTCAATCTTGATGCAAGTTTAGCCAAACATCCTTCTAGATCTCTTCTAAACAAAGGAAATGAAGCAAAATCTCTTCTTCCTCTTAGTATTTTTGGCCAAAAGGAGAGAACAAGGATGAACAAATTTTTTGTTTTCTTCTTGGTTGCACGGCAATGGGGAATGCTACTGTCTCACACACATTTTTTTTTCATTCTTTTCTTACCCATGCTTATTTGTTTATTATTTCTCCCTAATGCCAAACAAAACATGTTTCATGACATGTTTAGCCCATATCTCTTTGTCATGGCCGGCCATCACTTGTAAAAGGGAATTTGACATGCAAGTCCATTATTTTGCATGCATGCTTTAATTAGTCATCACACATTTCCTTTCGTACTTTCAAAGTTCACTACTAAGTCCTTTCTTGTGGAATTCACCTTTATAACACTAAATCAATCATCATAAAATGTCATACATGAGCACACATATTATAGGCATCAAAATAAATTTTAATTATTTTATGCCTCGATTTTGTGGTCCCGAAACCACATTCCGACTAGGGTCAATTTTGGGCTGTCACAACTCTCCCCACTTAAGAAATTTTCGTCCCGAAAATCTTACCGTAAATAGGTTTGATATCGCTCTTTCATAGAGTTCTCGGTCTCCCAAGTAGCTTCTTCTATCCCGTGCTTGAGCCATAACACTTTCACTAGCGGAACCCGCTTGTTTCGCAACTCTTTCACTTCTCGTGATAGGATACGAATCGTTCTTCCTCATAACTCATATTAGCTTGAATTTCAATTTCGATGGACTAATCACGTGCGATGGATCGGATCTATAGCGTCAAGCATCGAAACATGAAAGACATCGTGAACCTTTTTGAGTTCGGGGCAAAATCAAACGATATGCCACCGACCGACTCGCCGGATATCTCATATGGCCCAATGAACCTCGAGCTCGGCTTGCCCTTACGGTAGAATCGAGTATCTTTTTCCAAGGCGATACCTTGAGAAACACTTTATCACCCACCGATACTCGATATCCTTACACTTCAGATCCGCGCACGACTTCGACGATCGGAGGCTATCTTCGACTTTCACGGATTACTTTCACTTTCGCTCAAAGATCTCTAATCAAATCCACCCAAAATCTTGCTTTCACCAAGCTCGGTCAAAACAATGGTGTACGGCATTTACTAATCGTACAAAGCCTCGTAGGGTGCCATCTTAATACTCGATTGAAAGTTGTTGTTGTAAGCGAATTCAATCAACGGCAAATACCGCTCCCATGAACCACTAAACTCGAGGACGCAACATCTCAACATATCCTCAAGTATCCGAATTATCCGCCGGATTGACCATCGGTTTGGGGGTGAAAGGCGGTGCTAAAATGCAACTTGGTACCCAAAGCTTCTTGCAACTTTTTCCAAAATCGCGAGGTAAATCTCGGATCTCTATCCGACACGATGGAAATAGGCACCTGTGTAATCTCACAATCGAGAAACGTACAATTCGGCTAATTTGTCCATTGAAAATCCGACGACGGGACAAAGTGGGCCGACTTAGTCAATCTATCTACCACGACCCAAACCGCATCCTTCTTACTTGTCGACAATGGCGGTCCGGATACAAAGTCCATTGTGACTCGATCCCATTTCCACTCGGGTATCGTGATTGGTGAAGTAATCTCAAGGCACCGATGTTCCACTTTCACTTGTTGACATATTAAACATCTCAAACAAAGTCGGAGATGTCTCGCTTCATACCATGCCACCAAAACCGGCGTTTCAAATCATTGTACGTCTTCAGACTCCCGGTGGATTGCCATTCGGCTACAATGGGCTTCATTGAATTATCGAAATGAGTTCAATTCTTTGGAACACACAGACGACTTCGAACCTCAAACAATCGTCATCATCGATTTGAAATTCGAGTCCTTGTTCGAACACACTCGGCCGTTTTGCGACCAACTCGTCGTCGACTTTTGAGCTTCTCGAATTTGATGTATCAATAGTGGTTTGGCTTTCAATTCAGCTACTAACACACTATCGGATCGAATGCAGACAAGTGCACGTTTATCGTCAGAAGCGAATAATGATTTACGACTCAAGGCATCCGCAACCACATTCGCCTTTCCCGGTGATAGTCAATGACCAGCTCGTAATCCTTTAATGCTCAAGCCAACGTCTTTATCGCAGATTTAAGTCTCTTTGGGTCATCAAATATTTGAGACTTTTGTGATCCGAGTACACATGGCACCTTTCACCAAATAAGTAATGTCGCCAAATCTTTAAGGCGAACACGATGGCGCCAATTCGAGATCATGAGTCGGATAATTTTTCTCATGTGGCTTTAATTGCCTCGACGATAGGCCACAACTCGACCTTCTTGCATCAATACACAACCTAACCCAAGTAGGAGGCGTCGCTATAGATGACAAACTCTTTGCGGACTCGGGTTGCACTAGAATTGGGGCTTCAGTCAAATAAGTTTTCATTGATCGAAACTTTTTGGCATTTCTCGTCCATTCAACTTAACATCCTATTGGAGTAGCCGTCATCGGCGTGGCTATCGTTGAGAAACCTTTACAAATCGTCGGTAATAACCTAAGCAAGCCCCAAAAGCTCGAACCTCAAGAATATTTCTGAGGCTTCCAATTAAGTATGGCTGAAATTTTATTCGGTCGACTCAAATACCCGATGCAGATACCACATGACCCAAGAAGCTAACCTCTCTTAACCGTAACTCACACTTCTTGAACTTAGCATATAATTGCTTATCCCGTAAAATTTGCAAAGACTAACCGCAGGGGTTCAAGATGTTCGGTCTCATTTCTTGAATAGACCAAGATGTCATCAATGAACACGACTACGAATCGATCCAAATATGGTCTAAAGATCTGATTCATTAAATCCATAAATACCGCAGGGGCATTAGTGAGCCCAAACGGCATCACTAGGAACTCATAGTGACCATATCTCGTTCTGAAGGCAGTCTTGGGTACGTCCGAATCTCGGATTCGCAATTGATAATAGCCCAATCTCAAATCTATTTTCGAGAACACTGAGGCTCCCTTCAGTTGATCGAACAAGTCATCGATACGTGGTTACGGATATTTGTTCTTTATCGTCGCTTTATTAAGCTGACGATAGTCGATGCATAGCCGCATGGTTCCATCCTTCTTTTTCACAAACAACACTGGCGCACCCCAAGGCGAACAACTCGGGCGAGCAAAACCTCTATCCACCAATTCTTGCAACTGAGCTTTCAACTCCTTTAATTCCGTTGGTGCCATACGATACGGAGCTATCGAAATTGGAGTGGTACCGGTACCAATTCGATGCCAAATTCTATTTCCGAACAGTGGTAAACCGGCAATTCTTGTGGAAAACATCCGGTATTCACAAACCACGAGCACAGATTCGGGTTTCTTTTCGATTCCTTGTCATTGAGCACGACGCAAGGTACGCCGCACCTTTTCTTACATATTTTCGGGCCAACATTGCGATATTACCGGCAACCCCTTTAAGTCCGTAGACTCAACCCGAATTATCTCATTATTCGCACCTCAAATCGATAGTCTTGCTTTTGCAATTTACAACCGCATCGTGCATGGTCAACCAATCCAAACCAAGAATAACGTCAATTCATCGAACGGCAAAAGCATCAAGTCCGCGGAAAACAAGAACCCGGAACACTAGGGGACTTTTCTTGCACACTTTGTTGACAAGCACGTAATGACCCAAGGGTTTGACACCGAATTACAAACTCAAGAGACTCAATAGGCAAAGTCTTCTTGGATGCTAAGGTTTCACATATATAAGAATGAGTAGAACCGGGGTCAATCAAAGCAATCACATTAGTATTGAAAAGAGTGAAAGTACCGTAATGACATCCGAGAGGCAGATCCTCGCGTCGCGGCAGATTGCATAAGTCCTAGCAGGGCACGAGCCTCGGATCGATGGTAGCATCTCTAGATCCTCTCGACCGCCACCGACATTGCCCATATTTCTAGGTGGCCTACCTCGGCAATGGTAGCACCGGGTTTCCACTCGACTTACATTCTGCTCAAGCATCCTCCTGCAATCCTTCATAAAGTGGTCGGCCGATCCACACTTATAGTAGGAGCGATCACGAAACCAACAGCTCCCGAATGCCATTTGCCACAATGTAGACACTCGCCTCTGTCGGCGATCATTTCCACCATTGGCGATCAAAGTGACTCGTGTGGTCACAGGGGTCGATCGCGTCCTCGTCTAGAAAAGCCCAAACGCCTCTAGACCGGCTCACATCATCTCAAATCTCTTCGATGCTGTTGAAGAGACTTTCCCAAGGACCTCTTCGAATTCTCCGGTTCCCACATCAACTTTTTGTTTCTCCTTTCTAAGCTCTTCGACTTTACAAGCTCGCTCAACAAGTACTACGAACTCTCGATTTGAAAATGCCAACGAACATCCTTATATCATCATTCAGCCCATCCTCAAGCGTTTACATAATGGCTTCGGACGAAATGCATTCTCGCGCGTACCGGCTAAGCCTCACAAATTTTCGTTCGTAGTCGGTAACTGACATAGAACCTTGCTTAAGATCAAGGAATTCCCTTCGCTTTTGGTCGATGAATCTCTGACTAATATACTTTTTTCGGAACTCGGTTTGAAAGAATTCCCAAGTCACTTGCTCTCTAGGCACCACAGAAGTCAGAGTACTCCACCAATAGTAGGCGGACTCGCGTAGCAAGGAGATGGTACACTTTAAGCACTCATCGGGTGTACAGGATAGCTCATCGAGCACCCGGATAGTGTTATCCAACCAAAATTCAGCTCGCTCGGCATCATCATCATCCGTAGCCTTAAATTCAGTGGCCCCATGTTTTCGAATCCTATCGACTGGGGGCTTACTTGACCTTATTTGGTCAGTCACCGGAGGTATTGTAGGTCTTGGGGTTGCATTTGTCGGGAATGGAGGTTGTGGAACAGTAGTGTTAGTTCGAATGTATTGATTAAACCATTCGCTCATCACACTATAAAAGGCTTGCCTAGCCTCATCATTCGGATTGCTGGCCATAGGTTGAGAGTCCGCGGCGCTGTTCCTTACGCGGAGCAGCGCCACACTCTCCACATCATCAGCTATTGCTCGGCTGGGATCGGGATCCATTGCTATAAACAAACACAAAGTCAAATTGTCAGAAATCACCACACTATCGATTCATCATTTAATGGCATGTATAGCTAGACCCCAAACACATCACGGTAGTCCTAGAATCGACTAAACCGTGGCTTTGATACCAATAAAATTGTAACACCCCGAACCCGAGACCATCGCCGGTGTCGGACACGAGGGGTTAACAAGCCAAGTTCACATATTTTGCCCCCCAATTTGACATTTCCAGTCAGGCTGGAAAACTGCGTCACCGTCGCCTTAAAAATCATATCTCGAGTTTCAAAACTCGGAAACTGGTTTCGTAAATTTTCCCTGAATTTAGACTCATATATCCATCCATGGATTTATTTCTGGAATTTTTGGTCGGGCCAATTGGTACAGTTTATTAGTTAAAGTCACCCATGTTATAGGGATCGACTGCTCTGACCTTCGCGCGTTATAACTTGAATATCTCTCTGTACAGGGCTTTAATACTGGTGCCGTTTGTTTCTAATGAAACTAGACTCAAAATGGAATCTGAAATATAAGGCATGACTCCTAATTCTTTCTGGATAATTTATAATAAATTTTTAAAGTTGCGACAGGGGACCCAGAAACCGTTCTGGCCCTGTCTCACAATAGCTTTAATATCTCTTAACATGTAACTCCTATGACCATTTTGTTTCTTCCATATGAAAATAGACTCATCAAGGTTCATTTAAATAGCTTATTCACTATTTAATACCATTCCTACAAATTTTGGTGATTTTTCACATTCACGTCACTGCAGCTGGCAGCATCTGTTTTTAAGGTAGGTCTTACCTATTTTGTAGTCTCCATGAACCAACTAGTCTTGCCATACATAGGTTCATATATGATCATTTTAACCATACCAATGGCTGATCATGTGACCAACATTCCCATCTCCAATCCATAATCACATCATGACACCATATATATATATACAAACCGCAAATAGTCTAAGTTCAGACTTCACTTTTACGAGCCATTTTCGCATGGCCGTACACATATACATCACAAAGATATTTAAACCAACAAGGGTAGTCCTATACATGCCATTTCAAAGTTCAACCAAAATTTATACCAAAATAGAGGCGTTGATAGTGTGGATGACTTCGACTTTAATGATCCCGAATCCGATTGCTATCGAGCGTAATCTATAAAACAGAGAGCCAAAGCAACGGGGTAAGCATTTTTATGCTTAGTAAGTCTCAAGGAATAAAATCAGCTTTAATTTAAGCAATACATTCACATAACCAAATGCATCATTTCATTAATACACATTCTCATAATCATTCTTACTTCACACTTCATCATTATATACTTTCACAAAGTATCAGCCATTCCAATAGCTGAAATACGTTAGTCGATTGAGCGAATGTTGCTCAAATATGTCGACTTTCCAATGCACATATAAACGTACCTTATTCTTTGGGCTTTTCGAGCGTACTAATTGAATTTATTACAGCAACCAACACTCACCTCCAGCCCAAGCTTCTTCGGAATACAACCGGATATAACCACGTGCACGAATGCCTTCGGGTCTTAGCCCGGATGTAGCCACTAGCACAATTGCCTTCGGGTCTTAACCCGGATATAATTTCCAGCATAATTGTCTTCGGGGCTTAGCCCGTGTATCATTCAATTTCTCATGCACACATACATCAATAATCATTGGACATACATATTTCATTTTCGTTACTAAGGCTCAAACACAATTATAATCACTAGCATAATCGCCTTGGGACTTAGCAGGGTATCATTCAATACTCATACACACATAAATCAATAATCAATACATCCATATTTCATTCCACATAATTCAATTAAGGTCACTTCTTGAGGACTTACCTCGGATGTTGTCGAACGGCTTTTACGGCTATTCGATCACTTTTTCCTTCCCTTGTCCAATTGTGGCCCTCTAAGCTCTTGAGCTAATTCAAACAAATTCAATTTATTAAAACCTCATTGTGCTAGCTTATGGCGAATATGACAAGGAGTTTAAATGGTCAAATGGCCACCCTTTAGCTTGAATACACAATGGTCATGCACATTTTATACTACATCAAGCAATTCAATACAATTCATTCGGGCATCAAGGAAAAGCTAAGGCCTTCAATAGGCTACCTAAGGCCGAATATACATGTCCATGTTGAGGCCAATTATGCACTTAATACCACACAAAACAGCATGCATTTTACTAGTTAATGCTTTGCATGTTGTAGCTCAAAACTTATAATATAGCATCAAGCACTCATATGTGTGCTAGGTCAATGTGCTTGCAATTTCACAAGCATTCTTCAACATCTTCTTCTTTAAACAAACATATTCATCACTTACTTCATAGCCAAAACATCATGTGCAAACATATATATACATATATGAGCATGGTCAATTTCAAGGTGTCCATAGCCATCTAAAACACAAATTTTAACTAACATGCAAGAAGCATGAACCATGCTCATGAATGCATCATGGCCGAATACATCATAATCATGCCCTTTTATCTTCAATCATGGTTAAACAAAAGAAAACTCAAAGTCTTACTCAAGATGGCTACAAAGAAATTTCAGAGTAGACAATCCATCATTGCATGCATCATCATCAAGCTTCACACTTAACATGCAATGGCTTTATCACAATACCAACCTTGACCAAATACCACTTCCATGGCATAACAAGGATTTGAACCATGGCTAACATGAACATCAAGTTGGCAACTAAAACATGCATGAATCTCATGACACAACCTCATACATACCTCAATCTTGATGCAAGTTTAGCCAAACATCCTTCTAGATCTCTTCTAAACAAAGGAAATGAAGCAAAATCTCTTCTTCCTCTTAGTATTTTTGGTCAAAAGGAGAGAACAAGGATGAACAAATTTTTTGTTTTCTCTTCTTGGTTGCACGGCAATGGGGAATGCTACTCTCTCACACACATTTTTTTTTCATTCTTTTCTTACCCATGCTTATTTGTTTATTATTTCTCCCTAATGCCCAACAAAACATGTTTCATGACATGTTTAGCCCATATCTCTTTGTCATGGCGGCCATCACTTGTAAAAGGGAATTTGACATGCAAGTCCATTATTTTGCATGCATGCTTTAATTAGTCATCACACATTTCCCTTTCATACTTTCAAAGTTCACTACTAAGTCCTTTCTTGTGGAATTCACCTTTATAACACTAAATCAATCATCATAAAATGTCATACATGAGCACACACATATTATAGGCATCAAAATAAATTTTTAATTATTTTTATGCCTCGGTTTTGTGGTCCCGAAACCACATTCCGACTAGGGTCAATTTTGGGCTGTCACAGGGACAGTCATCGCGTGAACTAGATTGCCTAATCAGAAGTGAATGGTGCCTGGGTCGTCATTGTTCGTCATCACCACCTGTAAATGAAAAGTAGAGAATAATTATAAAGTTAGCTCTAAATAAATGGGCTCGGTAATAGTGAAGAACCGTTCCCATGGGTCTGTGGACAGGAAAACGCGGATGGCATCAGCTAGATAAACTTGCTCTACAGCAGCCCAGTCAATGTAGCGAACTGTAGTGATGGGTTGCGCGCGTAGCAGCTGAAATAGCTCCTCTTGCGAAGCTTGCGAAAATTCAAGGAACGGGTGCCAAACTTCGGCTGTAGCATGTACCAAGGAAGAACCTGGTCCCCTACGTCTCATTGAGGATGGGACTGCGGCCTTCTTACCTCTCAATGATGACATAATGTTCCTGAAAATACATTAGCATTGATAGAATCCAAGATGCATCAGTAGTTAAACAAGAGGCCTAAAACTAGTATATGCTATTTAGTAGCTTAAACAATTCAAATATAGAAAATTCCAAAGCAGATTCCTAACTTGTCTAAAACATATTTGTAATAGTAATAATATCTATGTAAAGCATGTAGAATACTAATGTAGCAACACAAATTGAAAAAATAAGGTTGAGAAAGTGAACCAAAGGCTGCTGTATGGCGGCGCACAGGCGTGTGACACAGAGATATAGCGTGTGGAGGAAAAATGGAGGGTATAGAGAGGGGAAAGTGGGGATTAATGCAAGGGGAATGGATTTGAGGGTGGTTTGGGGGTTGGGGAAGTGAGAATCTGGGAATGGTAGCCAGAATAGAAATTAGGGAGTGGGGTAGGCTAGGTTTCGGCTAGGGTTTTGGAAGGAGAAAGAAGATGAATAGTGGTTTGCTTATATAAGGGAGGGCCACACGGCCTAGGGCCACACCCGTGTACTTTGAGAGTAAGCCCGTGTTTTTTGAATTTTACGATTTAGGTTGTGCCCGGCTACTATCCCACGCCCATGTATCATGGGCGTGTATCGAACACGACCATGTCACACGGTCGTGCCGAGCTTTGTTTGCTTCTCCCATGCCCGTGTATTGTTGTACACGACTGCATGGCATGGGTGTGTCTAATGCCCGTGTCGAAGAAATAGAATCGAGCCTTGTCCCTGGCATGCCCGTGGTTTTTCATTCCCACGCCCGTGGTATCCTATAAAGTTCACCCACGGCCATGTCACACGGCCGTGGGGATTTATTACACCCCGTGTTTTAGGGAAATCATGTCCTGCTTCCACACGGCCGTATCGCACGTCCGTGTCTCTTCCCTTGTTTGGCCACGGTACGCCCGTGTGCCTGGTCGTGTGTGCTGAAAAACTTTGCAATTCAAAGATTAAGTTAATGATTCAAAGTGTTAGAAATAAAAATTAAAAATAAATAAATCAAAATATGTTAGTGCTCGGGTTGCCTCCCGAGAAGCGCTTATTTATAGTCTAAGCTCGACTTACTGAACTTGGGATAACTCACCTCCACCGTACCGAATGGAAAAATACTAAGTACCGTAAGAGGGATTTCCTCATTCGGTGTGGTAGTGACAATGTGGGGATCAACAGCATCTAGTAAGACTTTATCGCCAACCTTAAGTTGATTAGGAAAGGTATCGGGCATGTTTTAGCGTACCATTCGTCTAGCTCCTCTATCCGTAGTCTTCGTTCTTCATGGACGTCTTTGTTCTCTTCATGACAGTAGCGCACTGTCCCTATTATCTTGGTTCGAGGAAGTTCCTGCAAGGACGATTGAATATTAGTTTTATCATCGACAGGTTTTATAACATTATCTTGAATTTTAGAGGTCTTGACTAAGTCACGTGCTTGGAGTTTTACTGCGTCGTCACCTGCACGAAGTGTTAGCTCTCCTATGCCTACATTAATAATGGAGTTGATTTGAAATGTTTCAGGCAAACATGTTATTTTGCGCATCTGAATTGTGGTATTTTATAAAGATATGATCTAGTTTTAAATATGAATGCTTGATGATTAAGCTGAAGATATTTGGTAAGATGATAATCTTGGTATAAATATATAAGTGGTACTATAATAAACAAGGTAAAATGAGTATGAGAGACACATGTATGATGACATACAAATGCTATATTTGTGGTTTAATTGAGAATATTTAATCATTAAATGAATATCATGTTTTATGCTTTTGATTATGTATAAGTGTGTAAGAGATTAAGGTTGACCAAAGCTTGGAAAATAGCCTAGGTATATTCCACACAGGCAGAGACACGACCATGTGTCTCAGCCGTGTATGGAACATGACTTTGGGACATGGGTGTGTAGAGCCTTAAAGCATGAAATTTCCAAGATTTTCGTAAGTTCTCGGTTTAGTCCCGAACCCTTTCTAAAGTATGTTTTGGGCTTCGTAGACTCAAATAAGGGACTATGTGTAAATGAATGAACGTTTTGAAATATGAATGAAATTTTATGGCCCGTATTTTAGTTTAATGTTTGTATATTTATTTGGTAACGCCTCGTACCTTATCTCGGCTTCAGGTACGGGTAAGGGGTGTTACATAGGTAGCACAAAAACTTGAATCAATAGTTCTTTTAAACAGGTTGTATCATGGCTAGGCTAGGGATAGGTAAAAGATAGGTAAATTTAGGCTAAAACCCCTAGACTCAGCTTGAATTGAACCGTTAGAATAATTACCTTCACTACACCAACTTATTTTACTTTCACATGCTGTTTTGTACATCTATTTATTTCGAGAACATATGCTCTCTTTTTTTCTTTTCTTTTCTTTCTTTTCTTTTCACGAGCATTTTGCTGTATGTACTACAAATTTTTTTGAGCATTTAATACTTCTTTACAAATCCCCCAGACTTATTTTCAAAGAATAATCTGAATAGTACTGAGTCTAGTGTTTGGGACAATTTAAAGATAATTCAGAGAAAAGTGATGGCTAAATATTGCAAAGGTTCAAATAAAATTAGGCCATATTGTCTCAAAGTTAGATTCCAAAGGATAAAAATTTATTAAGGTTAGCTTAAAAGGCTCAAACAGTCCAAACAAAAGTTGCCTAAGTCATTTTCAACATTCCATGCTTCCTAGGATTTCGCCTCAAGAAATTACTAAATCAATTCTAGAGACTTAAACTTTCATGCATGCCTAACTTTCCAAACAAACTAAAATTTAATGGTATCATTTACATACTTTATTAAGAGTACACTTATGTCATAATTCAACTAACATAACAATTATTTAAATAATAGAACTTTATTCATACTGAATTTTAGAACTTTATTCATACTGAATTTTAGCATACTTAATAAAATTTCAAGAACAAAATATAACCTAAACATAATTAAAAATAAATTTATTTTGAGAGGAAATAATTTCAATTTTTCGGTCCCCCTACTTAAGATGAGTAATGTCCTCATTGTTAGAAGTGAATAGATACTATACACTAGGTAGGATTATAGAAAAGAGGAGGTGAGTCAATTTGACTGCTTAAGTATCAAGCTCTCTCTTGATCCAATCCTAGCATGTATATATCTATTGCCACATTTTGTGCTTTACAACTTGTTCATTTTTATTTATGATTTTCACCTCTTGTTTTATTTGCAAAAAATAAAAATCCTAATAGAATCTAATCCTAAAACATTAAATAGCCTAGAAAAGAAAATAAATTAAAGTAAAGATCCCCACTTTTTTATTTATTTGCAGATCCCTTAGAATCTGACTTGTCTTTTTCCTTCCTCGACATTGGATTCAATAGTTTGAGTATAAAGTTTGGAAATTCAGGCACAAAAATAAATGGCTTATGAAATATATATTTTAAATGCATCTCTGATTGAGTCATCCCATATTTTTTAGTATCTCTAGTAATCTTGTTGCTGCAGCTGCATGTGATGCAACATAACCGTTATATCAAACTATTCACTTCGTGGAATGGTGCTAGATGAATGGACTCTTGGTGTCAAATTTAGAAAATCTGTTAAGGGTGGTTTCAGTTTTGGGCAGGTGGGTGAGTAGTTGAGGGTAAGATTTAGAATTGGAGGGGGTGGTGGTTTTAAGGATAGTTTAGGTGCAATGGTTAGTGGTTTAAAATAAAGATGTTTAGGGTGGTGATTTAAGGAGTTAAGGGCTATGACATTAAAGGTGAAACATCCCGAATTAGGGTCAAGTCAAATCGAGACCACAAATCCAAAGTAGAAATAATTATTCTATGATTATTATGAGGTCTATGATATGATTGCATGCTTGTGTGGAAATTTCATGAAGAAATTTTATTGATAAAGTGTCCAATTTGACATTTAGGACTAAATTGAAAAACTTGAAAAATATGAGTTCTAGAAGCTTTAAGCATGAAATTGCCATGGATTATTAATTAGAGGTCCTTAAATAGTAGTTTGCCCAATTTTTTTTTATGGACAAAAATGGGCATGAATAGGAAAAATTTGAAAGAAAGGCCCTAAGGGCATTTTTCTCATTTGGTTAATAAAAGAATAAAAAAGGAAATGTAAGTCAAAATTGTGTCCATCTTTCTTCCTTGTTGTCAAAAAGGAGCCATAGCTAGGGTTTTGCTCATCCTTTCAAGCTCAATAGTAAGTACATCCTAGCCCCATTTTTTATGCTCTTTATGTTTTTGAGATCATTGAAGGATGGTCTAGCTATTTCTACCATTATTTTAAGCTAGGGTTCATGTTTAAAAACTTACCCATGTGTGGGATGCATGTATTTTGATGTTTAATAGAGGAATATGAAAGTTTGATGTTTGATAAACATCTTTTACTAAGTGGCTTTTCATGAAAACACCTAACATGTACCTTTTTGTAGAAATTATAAAAATGAGTAGTAAAAATCTGATTTGAAGGAAAGTGTGGGTTGTTATGAGCATGTGTTAAGTTCGGCTAGGCTTCGGTAACAAAGAAAATGGACTCATTTCATTTTATGAGCCTAAGGATTAATTTGTAAATATGTCAAAGTTTAGGAGCAAAATTGTAATTTTGCCAAAATATAATTTTTGGACTGATTTGAATAATGTGATGATTAAATGAGCTGAATATGCTATTATAGATAAAGAAAAATGGAGTCCAGACCTACACCGAAGAAAGAACAAGATTTTGGACTAAATCGAATTAATTGTCCATATTTTGTACTGAGGTAAGTTCATGTGTAAATAATGCAATGTAATATCATCTTCTTAATGCTTTATTAATGTATGAGTTTCTACGTTTAAATTGTTATGATGAGTGTATGAACGACGTTATGGTTTATGAGAATAACATTGTAAACGAGCTCAATAAAGATGTGACCTTGAGAAAATCCCGTTTGAACCTTAGGAATAATTTAGGATACAATGTGACATGTCACTAGGAACTATATGTGTTGAGCTCATAAGATATGCGATATGTGTCTATGTGAATTCGGGTGCTAGTCTTTTACGTTCTACCGGTGGCTGGGTAGCCTGAATGTGTTGTGGAAACCTGTCAGCTTGTGTGAGCAGCCCGAGTAGTTACGTCCTGACTATCAGCTGGTGTGAGCAGGCCCGTGATTAGCTCGAGAGTGAGCAATATGTAATTTATGATATGAGGTAGCATGTGGCTACGTTGGAAGCACTATGTGCAAGCCTTCCGTGTATCTAATAGTATTCCAAGTGTTCAATGGGTAAATTAGTGAGTTATTCAACAAATAAGTCATTGATGAGGATATATGAGAATGTATTATGAGTTGGTATAAGTATGTATGAAAAAATCATATGAATGAACTCAGTATGTGATGATCTTTTGGTAAAAATGAAAATGTATACGTTATGCCTATGAATTTATGATGACATTTATGTAAACTATGTTATGTCAATGGTATATATATATTCATGATTATGTTGCTATCTATTTGCATGTGAACTTACTAAGCTTTATGCTTACTCCCCTCTCTTTTCCATTTTCTTATAGTATCGCCAAGCTAGCTCAGGGATTGAAGGACGTTGGAGACTTGACCACACTATCAATTTGATATTTGGGTATAGTTAGTCTCAACATTTTGAGTCTGGCATGTATAGGGACTTGGTCATATGTCATATTGGTTTAGCCAAATGTGTTGGCTTTTAATGATTTGATGATTCATTTTGTATATGGCCATGAGATATGGCTCATATTAATTATGGGGATGTAATCTTATTCATATATGCATGCATGTGCTAAGGTCACTCATGATGTGGATAAATTAATTTGGCATGGATGAATTGTGGATACGATTATGGATGTTTGATGATGGAGTTGTGAGTAAATGCCATAATAACAACTAAGGCAAGAATATGTAAAATGGAAGTAAATTGATGTTATGTATATTGCATGTGATTTGGTAAGCTTAGTTTAAATAAAATATGGAGTCTTAACAAGTACTAACTGATAAGAAGTTGACACGCATGAGCCATGGTTGTGAATGTGTAAGTTCTAATTTATGCCATGTGAGTTGTCATTGAGATGTATAAGTGTGCATGTGTTATTATGGGTGACAAGAGGCTTAGAAAATAGCCTCAAAGTTGTCCACACGGGCAGTCACACGGGTGTGTGTCTAGGCCATGTGTGACACACGATCTGCCCCATGGGCGTGTGTTTCGGCATGTGTCCCCTGCACCCTAATTAATGTAAAACAAAATGCACAATAGTAAACACATGGCAGAGACACGACCGTGTGAAGTCTGCACCATGTTTTTGGAATTTAATTTGCCACACGGACTAAGCACATGGGCATGTGACTCGGCTGTGTGACCCTAATTTGTTGATCACATCATAAACAAAGAATTACACGAGCTGAGGACACGGGCGTGTCCCAAGCCACACGGGCGTATGTGACCACACGACTTGTAACATCCCAAAATAGGGCCTAGTCAGAAAAATAGTTTCGGGACAACAAATTCGACATTAAAATATTTGTTTTATGATTACTTTGGGGACTAGAATATGAAAATATGCATGTGCTAAAGTTTCATGAAGAAATTCTATGAGTAAGGTGTCCAATTGAAAAATAATGACCAACTTGAATAAATTTCAAAACTTGGATTCTAGAAGCAATTTGCATGAAATTGCTTTAGATTATTAATTAGAAGTCCTTAAAGAGCGATTTTCCCAATTTCTAAATTTTTGGACAAAAATGGGCATGTATGGATAAAATTCTAAAGAAAAGGCTTAAGGGTATTTAGGTTATTTGGCTAATTCATGAAATAAAATGGGAAAATGAAGGCAAAAGTCAGCCATTCTTCTCTCTCATCTAGCCAAATTTCTCAAGCCCTCTATAGCTAGGGTTTTCAACATTTTCAAGCTCAATAGTAAGTGCTCCTAAGCCTCATTTTTAATGTTCTTCGTATTTTTGAAATCCCGGTAACTTACTTTCTCCATTTCTACCCATATTTTGAGTTAGGGTTCATGTTTGCAAAGTGACCCATGTGTGACATATTTATTCTTTGATGTTTTATGGAGGAATATGAAAGTTGGATGTGTGTTAAACATCTTTTTCTAGGTGATTTTCATGAAAAACCCCTAAAAGGACCTTTTTGAAAAATGTGTAAGATATGTGGTAGAAATGTGAAATAATGGAAAAATGTGGGCTGCCATAAAGGAAAGAACATTCGGCTAGGCTTGGGTAATGTAGAAAATTCATTCATTTCATCATACGAGCCTAGGGACTAAATCGTATATAATGTGAAAGGTTAGGGGCAGAATAATCATTTTGTCTGGGGGTGAAATTTAGACTTGAAAAGCATAATGTGAGGTATTAATAATTCATTTTTATTGTTATAGACCCCGAGGAACAAATTCCAGAGGTGGATTGAGGAAAATGAAAAGTTCGAAATAACCGAAACGCGAAACCGAAACGAGTACGAGGTAAGTTTGAATAACTTTAAGTAAACTATTAATATGCCTAATTACATGTGTTATGAATGCATAATATTTGGTTATAATGATGGCATGAAAATCCATGAAATATGTTAATAATAATGATATGATAATAAATGTCCCGGTTGAAGTCAAAAGGGAAATTCGATAGATAAACCATGGCTTACATAACTTGAGATCCTACATGTGTTGAAGAAAAGGATTTAGCCCAAACGGGTAATCCGTTGATCTCAAATATAGAAATGATCTAGCCCAAACAGGTGTTCCTTGAGTGATCGAGCCTCCCAAAGAATATGTGTGCATTGTGGATTTGGCCCGGATGGGTAATTCGATTAGGGTCTAAATTTAGCCTGGACTGGTAATTCAGATCCAAGCTCATTAAGGGTGTTTGTCGCTATAAGGGATTTAGCCTAGATTGGTAATCCCGACATCACCCTATGAGTTTACATTATAGGGATTTAGCTTGGACTGGTAATCCTGCCGTATGACGTGAGGTTCGCAGGAGCGCGTACTTGAGACAATCGCTCTTATGAATTGACGGTAAATGGATAATCCATCGAGATTTTTGAGAAACTCCACGGGATTAACATGAGATAGAAAAAGATCAAAATGTTGGATGATGATCTCATCTAAGACAAATTACATGGTGTATTGCTATGGGACTAACCTGTTGATTGAGTGCATGTGATAGGGAAACTATTTCATGCTTGTTTGTTTTATTGCCTAATATGGATGCATGATAATTAATCGGTAAGTTTACTTTCCAGTTATTCGGGCTTACAAAGCATGTAAATGCTTACCCGTCTCTTTTCCCTATCTTACAGAGCTCGTGGATTTGCGAAGATTGGGAGATGGTTGGAGAATCAACACACTATCATCTTGTTTAACTTCCGTAAATAGATACTCTTATTTTGTTCAATGGCATGTATAGGGCTTTTGTTACTTTGTTATATGTGTCATTTGATTAGCCAATAAGAAGGCTTATAAAAGTATACATATTCACTTGTATATGGCCATGTGAATTGGTTCATTTTGGTGTAGGTTATGACCTACCAAATAGTGCATGGTTATGTTCCAATGTTCCTGTGATGATTAAATATGGCATATCACAATTAAGTACTTGTAATGTCACAAGGGATGGCTAGGTTATACTTGGCAATGGGTTAAGATAATGAGCCAATCTTAATCGTGTTATAAGACACAGAAATCCTTAATACAAAAGGGAATAATCTAGCATGTATAAAATCGATGAGATGAGGTTTACATGCAATGAGATATATCAAGGTCATTTAGGATGTATAATTAGGCCTAACAAGGTCTGTACGGGTAGACACATGGGCATGTGTCTAGGTGTTGTGTGACACAAGGACCATCCCATGGGCGTGTGATATGGTCGTGTGTCCCCTACACCTAAAATTTTTAAGTCAGAATGCATGGTAGTAAACACACAGATAGAGACATGGTCGTGTGTCTCAACCGTGTAGAGGGCACGGCCTAGCACACGGGCGTGTGACTCGGCCGTGTGCCCTTAAATGCATGCTGATGTCATAAACAGAATGCTTGAGTTTTTGGATACGGGCGACCATACTGGCGTGTCTAGGTCGTGTGAAGGACACAGGTCAGGGACACGGGCGCGTGCTTGGCTGTGTGAAAACCCTTGTAGGTTCGAAATAGAAACAAATTCAATTAATTCCACACGGGTAAGGGACACGGGCGTGTCCCAAAGCACACGGGCGTGTGAGACACTAACCTAGAAATTTTCTTAAAATTTTCTTAGGTCCTTAGTTTAGTCTCAGACCATTTTCAATGTATGTTTTGGGCCTCGTAGGCCCATAATAGGGACACTAAGATGTTTGATTGGATTCAAATTGGAATAAAATTTTATAACCCGTATTTCCTGAAAATGTTCAAGTACATGCCTGGTAACGCCTCGTACTTGGTCCCAGTCTCGGGTACGGGTAAGGGGTGTTACATTTAGTGGTATCAGAGCTACAGTTTAGTCAGTTCTAGGACTACTATAGAGTGTATTGAGTTTAGCTATACATGCCATTATATGAACGTTGATAGTGTGACTTTCTAACTGTTTAATCATCTTTGAATATAGTAAATGTCTTCCAATCAAGCACAATATGAGTCCGAGGGAGCCGAGAGCCATGCTCCAGCTTCCATACAATGAGTTGTTTCTAGTAGTAGTAAAAGGCCTATGTCTGAAGGCTGGGAAGAGGCCGAAGCCGCTTTCTTTGACATGATGGATGAGTGGTTTGGGGATTATTTTAAAAATCGCCCTAATATACCACGACCTCTGATAAACCATAATTTATACATATTTTTATCCCATGCTTAACACATTTTATGGATGGTTTCTCCTTCGAATTGGTGAATTTGATGCTCCTAATTCTTTAATTTCATATTTTATACTTAGGTGAGCATAGAAGAGTAAAAAAGGCGAGAAACAGGCTGAAAACGGAGAAAATGGACCCACGTGGGTAATCAACACGGCCTGGACTTCCTCACACGAGCGTGTCACACGGTTCTGTCCCTTTGGAAAGATTGAAGCGCGACTTGCATAGGGAGATCACACGCCCATGCCCATTCAATAGTCTTGACCACAGCCTTAAGTAATCGCACACGGGCGTGTCACATGGGCGTGACCTTGCTGAGCCCAAGTTTAGTCCAATTCAGAAAAGGCCAATTCTGAGGGCTTTTAGGAATTCTAAAGCCTATTTAAACACCAAAAGAGGCACTTAGAATGGGGACAGAGAGTAGGAAGCAAGGAATTACTCAAGGAAAGCCGATTGATCCATCTCAAGAGCCAGATTCATCATCAAGACTGAAGATCTCCCTTCAAGTTCCTTCAAAAGTTTTGGGTTTTCTTATGTTTTGTATCTTTATGCTTTTGAGATGTTTTCTTTCATAAATATGAACTAAACCCCCTAAATACCTAAGGGAAATGAAGCCTAAGACAAATCTTGTAATTATTATCTGAATTGTATGATAAATATTTAACTTGTTCTTAATTATGTGTTCTTAATTCTTGTTTTAATATTCTCAGATATTGATTCAGGTGTACGTTCTTATTCAGAGGAGGAATAGACCCTGTCTAAGAGTAAAATTGTCATAATTAAGCGAAGTTGATTGCGCGCCTAGAGATAGGGTGACAAGATTTTACCGGATTAGGATGAAAACTAATAAGGGAATCCATAGATCGAGTTAATGCAATTCTAGGGTGTTAATTAGAAAGAGATTTCAATTAATCAACCTAGGGTTAAACGTTATTAGTCTTGAGAGGGATAATAATATAATTTAGAGATTTTTACAGATTAAGTCAAATGAATAAATCGTCTGATTCAGAGTCAAATAACAAGTGAAGTCTAGGTGGATTTTTCCTTAGGTATTGTCTCAATCAATCGAATTTTCCCAAAAGTATTTTCCCAAGTTTTCTTTCTGTGCATTCTTAGTTAGTAATTAGTTTAGATAACCAAACCTCTTAATTTTTAGGCTAGATAATAAAAAGGAAGTAAATACTAGTACTCGTAGTTCCTTTGGGTTCGACAATCCGGTCTTGCTGAACTATACTATTGTTTGATAGGTACACTTGCCTTAATCGTGATAATAAGTTAGTATCAAGAATGAGTTATTTATAAATCTTTAAAACCTGTTACGAATATAACGCATCAAGTTTTTGGTGCTGTTGCCGGGGAACTAGGATACTAGGAAAACTCGATTTTTATTACTTTAGCCATTTAATTTATTTGCAATTTAAGTTTTTATCTTTTTATCTTTTCTAATTTTTCTCTTATTTTCTTCTGACAGGTTTTTCTAGTTTATGACTAGAAAAAACCCATCAGGACCCTACTTCTTGATGGTGAGATCAACCATAGAGTTTGTAGAAACAGACGAGAAATAAGGCGAAGCCTAAGATACGCAGAGGACAAGAAAGAGAACGATACTTCAACCACAACCGAGGAGATGGCTGAAAACTAAGAAAATCCACTACCTCCTGCGATTGCTGCTGATCCAATAAATCAAAATCCTGCTCCACGCACTATGTATGATTATGCTAAACCTAATTTAACAGGAACTGAGTCAACCCGCTATTGCTGCCAATAATTTTGAACTGAAACCTAACAGAATTCAAATGATACAACAGTTTGTTCAATTTGATGGTTTGCAGGATGAGGATCCAAACAATCACTTAGCAAATTTCTTAGAGTTTTGTGACACTCTTAAAATCAATAGTGTTTCTGATGACTCCATTTGCATTCGATTCTTTCCCTTTTCATTAAGGAATAAGGCTAAAAAATTGTTAAACTCGTTACCACGAGGGTCAATCACTACTTGGGAATAAATGACCGAAAAGATTTTATTAAAAAAATTTTCGCCGGTTAAAATAGCCAAATTACGTAATGATACCTCTTCTTTTGTGTAAATGGATTTAGAAACACTCTACAATGCATGGGAGAGATATAAGGACCTTTTGCAAAGATTCCTCTACCATGGGTTACCGTTTTGACTATAGGTTCAAACGTTTCATAATGGCCTGAATCCTTCGACTCGACAGATGATCGACACAGCCGCTGGCGGAACCATCAATAATAAGACACCTGAGGCAACTTACGAATTTATTGAGGATATGTCACTAAATAACTATCAGTGGCAAGTTATGAGGACAAAACTGATGAAAGCAGCCGGTGTTTTCAACCTCGACGCGGTTACTATGCTATCTAACCAAGTATAACTCTTAAATAAAAAGACTGACGGTTTGTGTGGTTCTACTCAGGTACATCCAGTGATAAGGTGCGATTCAAATGGAGGAAGAGCATGCACAGAATATCAACCCTTCAACCCTAGTATCGAGGAGGAACAAGTCCAATATATGGGTAACAATAACTCTAGACCCTAAAATAACCCGTATAGTAACACTTATAGTGCAGGTTGAAGGAACCATCCCAATTTCTCGTGGGGCGGCCAAGGAAATCAAAGGCCACAACATCCTTCAGGTTTTCAACAAGCACCTTCCCAACAAGAAAGAAAGCCAGACCTTGAGGAGATGTTAACAAAATTCATCTTGGTATCAGAAACTTGTTTCCAGAATACCGAGACTGCCATTAAGAATCAACAAGTGTCAATCCAAGGGCTTGAAACTCAGATAGGCCAACTCGCCAAACTAATTTCTAAAAGATGACAAGGTAGTTTGCCAAGTAACACTGAATCTAACCCAATGGAGCAGATCACTGCAATTACCATTCAAGATATGGAAGGATTAGTTGCACCTGAACTAGAACCAAAGCAAGAAACTGTGGTAAGGAAAGGTAAGGATGAGGTGGACCACAATGATTAGAAACCAGTAAGTAAAGAATACAAACCTCGTGTGCCATACAAAAACGCGACAAAGAAAGACCACACAGAAGAACAATTCGGTAAATTCCTTAAATTATTAAAAACTTACATATTAATTTATCATTTATTGAAGCTCTTTCGCAGATGCCTAACGCAGTTAAATTCTTAAAGGAGCTTTTAACAAATAAATGAAAGTTGGATGAGGCGTTGCATGTGGAATTGAATGCAGTTTGCTCAACCATATTACAGAATAAGCTATCCAACAAATTGAAAGATCCAAGGAGCTTTACGATTCTTGTTTAATCGGTAGTTTAGATGTTCATAATGCATTGGATGACTTAGGGGTAAGCATTAATGTTATGCCTTACAAAATGTTTAAACAGATAGGTCTTGGGAAACCAAAACAAACTAGGATGAGCATTCAATTGGCTAATAAAACCATTAGATTCCCTAGGGGTATCATTGAAGATGGTCTTGTTAAGATCGATAAATTTATATACCCAGTAGACTTTGTTGTTCTAGACATGGAAGAAGATACTAACGCACCTTTAATTTTAGGACAACCCTTTTTAGCGACTGCTAGAACCATTATTGATGTTGGCATAGGTGAACTCACACTACGTGTGGGAGACGAAACAATCACCTTTCAAGCTTGTAATTGGAGTAACACATCGAAAATTGAAGGTGGTTGTATAAATCATTCTACTAGTACTGATATGTGGTGAAACCTTCTGTGCAGGAAACATTTACGAAGAACGTATATGAGTTATGTTCAAACAACAAAAAATGACCTATCTATGAAGAATGAAGGCTACAATCAAGAAGCTAGATGAATGGCAGATACAGAAATCGAGAACACTCGATAAATCAAAATCGAGCCAGGACGAGCTCAATACCTCACCAAATCAACTTAAGGTTGGAGACAAAGTACTACTAGATGTAGCAAATCCTCGCATTACCACTTCTGAACCTAATGAAGAAATTCTTCTTACAGTACTCAGTATTTTCCCATATGGTACAATCGAGGGAATTCATCCCAAATTCAGTACTTTTAAGGTAAACAATACTCGTCTTGAACCTTATGTTGATAAAGTTTATAGCAGGAATGAGGAGTGTAAACTCCTCACACCATATTGACCATGCAAAAGAGAGGTAAGTCAAGCTTAGACTATAAATAAGTGCTTCTCGGGAGGCAACCCGAGCACTAACAGTGTTAATTTCTTTAAATCTTAGTTTCCAACATCTAACATACTAGCTGAATCATGGAACGTAGGTTTTCTAAATACCACACAGCCAGACAGATGGGCATGCAGTAGTCTGTGTGAAAATAGGGCAAGATTTATCCCCAACACGGGGTATGATAAGTTGCCACGGCCGTGCGATAAGGTCGTGGGCGAAACTGCCAGAACAATAAGGGTGTGAGACACACTCGTGCCTCAAAATTATGGTTGAAACTGAGAAAGTAACACGGGCGTGCGACACACCCGTGCCATCCACCCGTGGTCGACACTGTCAAAACGAACACAAGCTTGGACCTATGTACACAGGCATGGGAGAAGCGAACAAAGCTAGACATGGCCGTGCGACATGGCCGTGTGTACCCACACGCCCAAAGAAGACGGGCGTGGGCCAAATGTCAGAAGTGCCAAAATTCAAAATTCACGAAACACACGAGCAAAAATTAGGCCACACGGGCGTATCCCACGGTCGTATGCCCTAAAATCTATATAAACCCCTCACTATTCATCATCTCCCTCCCCAAAAGTCCCTAACCCTAGCTGTTGCAACTCTACATGCCCTACCACCCATGCCCGTGCGCCGCCTACAACTCTGATTCCGACACCCCAAGCTCCTTCCTTTTGCGTTTGTTTACTCTTTTCTCTCTATTTTCTTTAAATATGTTGCTTATTTCATGATTTCTCTACTCTATTGAACTATTTTGAATGAATATTCATAGTTAGAATATTAAAATACTTATGCTTGTTTTATAAAAATTGTCATTTTAGTTATTACATTATGCTATACTCCTTCATTTTTCCTTGTTTCCATGAAATTTATACTGGCCCACATGCATTCATTCATTATTCTCATAATCCTATAACTTGATATGTTTAGTTGTCTTAGTTTGTAGCATCTTGTACAATATTCATATTTAATCTTAATTTTATTCTTGGGGCATATTGGTTTAATTTCAATTTTTCAATGCAGGTACAATGTCGCCCTCACGTGGTAAGAAGACCGCTATTCCTGCATTGAAGAAGAGGAAAGGAGCAGCCTCATCCTCAGGTCCTACCACGGAGATTAGACACCCATTCCTCCTGTTTCCCTTGGGACCCCAAAAGGAATTATACTAGATATTACGGGCCCAACCTCTAGGTGTAGGCCACTACATTGACTGGGCCACACTCAAACAGATTCAATTGGCTGACACAGTCTGAGCCCTCCTAATGACTGACCCGTAGGGGCTCTTCTTTGAGATCGTTGAGTCGACATATCTCGAGTTCACATTAGAACTCTACTCGACATTCCATCTTCAGACTGTCATGACCAACTTCGACAATCCTGGAACGGTCCAGTTCTGCCTCGATGGCCTAGTACGCCAGTTGAGCGTACCCGAGTTCGGGATTGCACTAGGGCTGTACACAGAGGAGTTCATGGATGACAATAAACCCGAGTTCGGGATTCCACTACTCCCTCTCGAAATGCTGAAGGGACCTCGTCCCTATCTCAGTCACCTACGATCCTAGCCGCTCCAAGGCATCAGCTCTCCCCCCATCCTTGAGGTATCTACATGCTATCTTGGCACACATTCTGATAGGGAGACGAGAGAGCACCAGGGTCGTCACCACCCATGACACCTATTTCTTATGGAGTATGGCGAATGGGCATGTCATCGACCTCGCCTACATTATTGCCCTCACCATTCGCCACCAGACGGAGTGGCACAGGAGGGGTCATCTCTATCGGGCCCTATGTGACTCGACTGGCTCGGAACTTCAGGCTCCTCAATACAGTAGCACAATCATCCTCCCTCACTCTCATCGTCCAGATGTCCCCACAGGGCATCTCGAGCATCCTAAGTATGAGGATGATCGAGAAACGACGTGGCACCTAGCCTCTTCAGTACCGCCTCGTCCAGTCCATTAAAGAGGAGGATCTAGAGGACATTACTGATGATGTCCCTCCACATCATGAGGATCCACAGACTCAGCCACCACTCCCCACTCGTCTAGTTTATGCAGCAGCTTCATATGCTGACATCTCTGAGCGCCTTACTCTATTCGAGCAACAATGTTTTCAGTGTTTCAATAACATTGATGCTACTTTACAGCAGATTTTTCAGCACTTTCACATCTCATCACCACCCTCACCTAGCAAACCATCTAGCAATGAACATGTTTAAAAACTTTTATTTATTATTTTATGTTTTTACTTTTATTCTATTTTAAGACTACTTTTTATTTTTCTTTAAGCTTATTTTTATTAGGTTTTATAATTAGTATTTTACAATTCTTAATTTCAGCTATTTCATTCCCAGTAATCATGCTTCCTTATATTTCCTAAAATGCTCCTGATTCTATCATAGTTATAAAGAGCTCCAAAGCTCATTATCGCATAAGAACTAAAAATTCCACCGGGAAAGGTTCTCCATGATTGCCATGTCCTGCTCGACCATGATCATAACTACCACCAGATATAATATTCTTTTGGCGCAGGACTTAGGGACTAATGAACCTCTACCACCACCGGAGTATCCTCCTGCACCCTCATTATTGTTTCGGCCAATTATTCTCCATAACTCCAATTCAAGGAGTTCATTCATCATTCAGGAAGTTTCACTTCTCTCCCTATCTTATGATTATAAATCTATCCTTTTCAATATATCTATCTTTATACATTGAGGGCAATATACATCTTAAGTGTGGGAGGTCTTTTATATCATCATTAGAAATCCCTGAATTTGGTCTTCTTCTCACATGAATAACTCATATCACTATTAGAATGAATTTTAATTAACTTATGATTTTTATTGATATGTCTTGAATTAAAACATAGGCATTTATGCATTGACTATTTAAACTTTAAGACATTAGGCAATCAAGAATGATAAGTTGATTTTTGAAGAATTAAAAACTCTTAGGTTGTTTCCCTAAGTTTAAGTATTATCTTGAGTTGAAATTCACAAGTTTGAACATCCAAAAGCCATAATTTTTGTGAGATCTTGAGCCTTTAGAGCATCTATTATTTCTATCATGCTCACTTTTATTGTTGCTTTGAGTGCGTCGCTATTGAATTGTTATTCTAGAACTTGCTAGATTATTCATGTCAAGACCACACCATTTGATTTGATATGTCAAGATGATAAAGGCACTTAGGTTTAAACCACTCAATCCACAAAAGCCTACCTTCATAATTAACCCTTAGTTAACCCCTTTGAGCCTAACAAGTCATTAATTGATTCGCTGTAACACCCTGAATTTGGGCCTAGAAGTTTTGGCCCTTGAGCATAGGAATGGTTGAAGGCAGGTTATAATATTCTGTTGTGCGTGAAAATTTCGTAGTTGAAGGCTTGCTTTAGTGGTTAATGGCTTTGAGAAGTGTTGGAGAAATCTTGGGTTCAAACTTGGGCTTTAGCAAAAATTTTGGTATTAAGTGAAAAAAACCTAGATGCTTAGATGAGGGCCTTTTAAATTATTGTGGTAAATAAATGACACAAGGAAGCTTGTAGTCTAGTGGTTGTGGCGTGTGACATCCCTAATTTGACCCTAGTCGGGAAGTGGTGTCGGGACCATTAAACCGAGTCTTATAAGTAATTAAAAGTTATATTCTATGTTTATGATGTTAGCAAATGCATGTGTGAAAGTTGCATGCATTAATTTGATCATTTCTATGTGAATTTATTAGGATGGACTTATATGAAACATTGTTGAAAGGTGATAGGCCAATCTTCAATGGTCTAATAGTATATGCATGCAAAAGAATGGTTTTGCATGTCAATTTACCCAAAGAGAAGGAAGTGGCGGCCATGGTGATGAAGATGGGCAAAAGAAAACATGTCTTAAACATGTTTTGCTAGTGGTGGATGTTAGAAATAATAAAATAAGAGCATGGGTAAAGAAATGAAAAAAAAATGAGTGTGGATGCTTTCCCCCTTGTGCCGTACATGAGAGAAACAAAACAAAGAAAAAAAATTTTATTCATCTATTTTCACTCTCCTTTTGGCCGAAAATACTAAGGATAAGGAAGGAGTTTTGCTTCATACTTGGTTTGGAAGAGGATTAGGAAAAGGTTGGTTATACTTGCATCAAGAGTAAGGTATGTTTGAGGTTGTGCCATGAGATTCATGCATGTTTTTGGTTGCTAGATTGATGTTCTTGTTAGCCCATGGTTCAAATCTTTTTATGTCATGGGAATGAAATTCGCCCAAGTGAATATGGTGATAAAGCCATTGCATGCTAAGTGTGAAGCTTGATGATGATGCATGCAAAGATGGATTGTCTACTCTTGAAATTTCTTTGTAGCCATCTTGAGTAAGACTTTGAGTTTTCTTTTTGTTTAACCATGATTGAAGTTGAAAGGGCATGATTGTGATGTATTCGCCATGATGCATTCATGAGCATGGTTCATGCTTCTTGCATGATAGTTAAAATTTGTGTTTTGGATGGCTATGGGCACCTTGAAATTCGGCCATGCACATATATGTATATATATGTTTGCACATGATGTTTTGTTAATGAAGTAAGTGATGAATATGTTTGTTTAAAGAAGAAAATGTTGAAGAATGTTTGTGAAATTGCAAGTATAATCGGCCATATGAGTGCTTGATGCTATATTATAAGTATTGAGCCACAATATGTTGAAGAATGTTGAAGAATGTTTTTGTGTAAACGCTTCGAGGATGGGCTGAATGATGATATAAGGATGTTCGTTGGCATTCTCGAAATACGAGAGTTCGTAGTACTTGTTGAGCGAGCTTGTAAAGCGAAGAGCTTAGAAAGGAGAAACAAAAAGCTGATGTGGGAATTGGAGAATTCGAAGAGGTCCTCGGAAAGTCTCTTCAACAGCATCGAAGAGATTTCGAGATGATGTGAGCCGGTCTAGAGGCGCCGGGCTTTTCTAGACGAGGACGCGATCGACCCCTGTGACCACACGGGTCACTTGATCGCCGATGGTGGAAATGATCGCCGAGAGAGGGCGAGTGTCTCGCATTGTGGCAAATGGCATTCGGGAGCTGTTGGTTCCGTGATCGCTCTGCTATAAGTGTGGATCGGCCGACCACTTTATGAAGGATTGCCCGAGGATGCTTGAACAAAATGTAAGTCAAAGTGGAAACCGGGTGCTACCATCGCTCGAGGTAGGCCACCTAGAAATATGGGCAATGTCGTTGGCGGTCAGAGAGGATCTAGAGATGCTACCATCGGATCCGAGGCTCGTGCTCTGCTAGGACTTATGCCATCGCGCACGCAAGGATCTTGCCTCTCCGGATGTCATTACTGGTACTTTCACTCTTTTCAATACTAATGTGATTGCTTTGATTGACCACGGTTCGCTCATTCTTATATATGTGAAACCTTAGCATCCAAGAAGACTTTGGCTATTGAGTCTCTCGAGTTTGTAATTCGGTGTCAAACCCTTGGGTCATTACGTGCTTGTCAACAAAGTGTGCAAGAAAAGTCCCCTAGTGTTCCGAGGTTCTTGTTTTCCGGCGGACTTGATGCTTTTGCCGTTCGATGAATTCGACGTTATTCTTGGTTTGGATTGGTTGACCATGCGATGCGGTTGTAAATTGGAAAAGCAAGACTATCGATTTGAGGTGCGCGAATAATGAGATAATTCGGGTTGAGTCTACGGACTTAAAGGGGTTGCCACCGTAATATCGCAATGTTGGCCGGAAATATGTAAGAAAAGGGTGCGAAGCGTACCTTGCGTCGTGCTTTCGATGACAAGGAATCGAAAAGAAACCGAATCTGTGCCGTGGTTTGTGAATACCGGATGTTTTCCTGAAGAATTGCGGGTTTACCACTGTTCGGAAATAGATTTTGGCATCAAATTGGTACCGTACCACTCCAATTTTGATAGCTCCATATCGTATGGCACCAACGGAATTAAAGGAGTTGAAAGCTCATTGCAAGAATTGGTGGATAGAGGTTTTGCTCGCTTGAGTTGTTCGCCTTTGGGTGCGCCGGTGTTGTTTGTGAAAAGAAGGATGGAACCATGAGGCTGTGCATCGACTATCGTCAGCTTAATAAAGCGACGATAAAGAACAAGTATCTGTTACCACGTATCGATGACTTGTTCGATCAACTGAAGGGAGCCTCAGTGTTCTCGAAAATAGATTTGAGATCGGGCTATTATCAATTGCGAATCCGAGATTCGAATGTACCCAAGACCGCCTTCAGAACGAGATATGGTCACTATGAGTTCCTAGTGATGCCGTTTGGGATTACTAATGCCCCTGCGGTATTTATGGATTTAATGAATCGGATCTTCAGACCATATTTGGATCGATTCGTAGTCGTGTTCATTGATGACATCTTGGTCTATTCAAGGAATGAGACCGAACATGCTGAACACCTGAGGTTAGTGCTGCAAATTTACGGGATAAGCAATTATATGCTAAGTTCACAAGTGTGAGTTACGGTTAAGAGGTTAGCTTCTTGGGTCATGTGGTATCTCAGATCGGGTATTTGAGTTGACCGAATAAAATTTCAGCCATACTTAATTGGAAGCCTCAGAAATATTCTTGAGGTTCGGAGCTTTTTGGGGCTTTAGGTTATTACCGACGATTTGTAAAGGTTTCTCAACGATAGCCACCGATGATGACGGCTTACTCCAATAGGATGTTAAGTTCGAATGGACGGAGAAATGCCAAAAAGTTTCGATCAATGAAAACTTATTTGGTGAAGCCCCAATTCTAGTGCAACCCGAGTCCGGCAAAGAGTTTGTCATCTATAGTGACGCCTCCCTACTTGGGTTAGGTTGTGTATTGATGCAAGAAGGTCGAGTTGTGGCCTATGCGTCGAGGCAATTAAAGCCACATGAGAAAAATTATCCGACCCATGGTCTCGAATTGGCCGCCATCGTATTCGCCTTAAAGATTTGGCGACATTACTTATTTGGTGAGAGGTGCCATGTGTACTCGGATCACAAAAGTCTCAAATATTTGATGACCCAAAGAGACTTAAATCTGCGACAAAGGCGTTGGCTCGAGTGTTAAAGGATTATGAGCTGGTCATTGACTATCACACAGGAAAGGCGAATGTGGTTGCGGATGCCTTGAGTTGTAAATCATTAGTCGCTTTACGAGCGATGAATGTGCACTTGTCTGTTCGATCCGACAGTGTGTTAGTAGCTGAATTGAAAGCCAAACCATTATTGATACATCAAATTCGAGAAGCTCGTAAAGTCGACGACGAGTTGGCGCAAAAGCGGGTGAGTGTGTTCGAACAAGGACTCGGAGTTTCAAATCAATGATGATGATTGTTTGAGGTTCAAAAGTCGTCTGTGTGTTCCAAAGAATTCGGAACTCATTTCGATAATTCTGAATGAAGCCCATTGTAGCCGAATGGCAATCCACCCGGGGAGTACGAAGATGTACAACGATTTGAAACGTCGATTTTGGTGGCATGGTATGAAACGAGACATCTCCGACTTTGTTTCGAGATGTTTAATATGTTAACAAGTGAAAGCGGAACATCAAGTGCCTTCAAGATTACTTCAGCCAATCACGATACCCGAGTGGAAATGGGATCGAGTCACAATGGACTTTGTATCCGGACTGCCATTGTCAGCGAGTAAGAAGGATGCGGTTTGGGTCGTGGTAGATAGATTGACTAAGTCGGCTCACTTTGTCCCCGTACGTACGGATTTTTCAATGGACAAATTAGCCGAATTGTGCGTTCTCGATTGTGAGATTACACGGGGTGCCTATTTCCATCGTGTCGGATAGAGATCCGAGATTTACCTCGCGATTTTGGAAAAAGTTGCAAGAAGCTTTGGGTACCAAGTTGCATTTCAGCACCGCCTTTCACCCCCAAACCGATGGTCAATCCGAGCGGATAATTCGAGATACTTGAGGATATGTTGAGATGTTGCGTCCTCGAGTTTAGTGGTTCATAGGAGCGGTATTTGCCGTTGATTGAATTCGCCACAACAACGACTTTCAATCAAGTATTAAGATGGCACCCTACGAGGCTTTGTACGGTCGTAAATGCCGTACACCATTATTTTGACCGAGCTCGGTGAAAGTAAGATTTTCGGTGGATTTGATTAGAGATGCTGAGCAGAAAGTGAAAGTAATCCGTGAAAGTCGAAGATAGCCTCCGATCGTCGAGAAGTCGTACGCGGATCTGAAGCGTAAGGATATCGAGTATCAGGTGGGTGATAAAGTGTTTCTTAAGGTATCGCCTTGGAAAAAGATACTCAGATTCGGCCGTAAGGGCAAGTTGAGCCCGAGGTTCATTGGGCCATATGAGATATCCGAGCGAGTCGGTCCAGTGGCATATCGTTTGATTTTGCCTCCTGAACTCGAAAATGTTCACGATGTCTTTCATGTTTCGATGCTTCGACGCTATAGATCCGATCCATCGCACGTGATTAGTCCATCAGAAATTGAAATTCAAGCTAATATGAGTTATGAGGAAGAACCGATTCGTATCCTATCACGGGAAGTGAAAGAGTTGCGAAACAAGCGGGTTCCGCTAGTGAAAGTGTTATGGCTCAAGCACGGGATAGAAGAAGCTACTTGGGAGACCGAGAACTCTATGAAAGAGCGATATCCAAACCTATTTACGGTAAGATTTTCGGGACGAAAATTTCTTAAGTGGGGAGAGTTGTGACATCCCTAATTTGACCCTAGTCGGAAGTAGTGTCGGGACCATTAAACCGAGTCTTATAAGTAATTAAAAGTTATATTCTATGTTTATGATGTTAGCAAATGCATGTGTGAAAGTTGCATGCATTAATTTGATCATTTCTATGTGAATTTATTAAGATGGACTTATATGAAACATTGTTGAAAGGTGATAGGCCAATCTTCAATGGTCTAATAGTATATGCATGCAAAAGAATGGTTTTGCATGTCAATTTACCCAAAGAGAAGGAAGTGGCGGCCATGGTGATGAAGATGGGCAAAAGAAAACATGTCTTAAACATGTTTTGCTAGTGGTGGATGTTAGAAATAATAAAATAAGAGCATGGGTAAAGAAATGAAAAAAAATGAATGTGGATGCTTTCCCCCCTTGTGCCGTACATGAGAGAAACAAAAACAAAGAAAAAAATTTTTGTTCATCTATTTTCACTCTCCTTTTGGCCGAAAATACTAAGGATAAGGAAGGAGTTTTGCTTCATACTTGGTTTGGAAGAGGATTAGGAAGAGGTTGGCTATACTTGCATCAAGAGTAAGGTATGTTTGAGGTTGTGCCATGAGATTCATGCATGTTTTTGGTTGCTAGATTGATGTTCTTGTTAGCCCATGGTTCAAATCTTTGTTATGTCATGGGAATGAAATTCGCCCAAGTGAATATGGTGATAAAGCCATTGCATGCTAAGTGTGAAGCTTGATGATGATGCATGCAAAGATGGATTGTCTACTCTTGAAATTTCTTTGTAGCCATCTTGAGTAAGACTTTGAGTTTTCTTTTTTGTTTAACCATGATTGAAGTTGAAAGGGCATGATTGTGATGTATTCGGCCATGATGCATTCATGAGCATGGTTCATGCTTCTTGCATGATAGTTAAAATTTGTGTTTTGGATGGCTATGGGCACCTTGAAATTGACCATGCACATATATGTATATATATGTTTGCACATGATGTTTTGGTTATGAAGTAAGTGATTAATATGTTTGTTTAAAGAAGAAAATGTTGAAGAATGTTTGTGAAATCGCAAGTATAATTGGCCATATGAGTGCTTGATGCTATATTATAAGTATTGAGCCACAATATGTAAAACATTAACTAGTAAAATGCATGCTGTTTTTTTGTGTGGTATTAAGTGGATAATTGGCCTCAAATTGGACATGTATATTCGGCCTTAGGTAGCCTATTGATGGCCTTAGCTTTTCCTTGATGCTTGAATGAATTGTATTGAATTGCTTGATGTAGTATAAAATGTGCATGACCATTGTGTATTCAAGCTAAAGGGTGGCCATATGACCATTTAAACTCCTTGTCATATTCGCCATAAGCTAGCATAATGAGGTTTTAATAAATTAAATTTGTTTGAATTAGCTCAAGAGCTTAGAGGGCCACAATTGGACAAGGGGAAGGAAAAAGTGATCGAATAGCCGTAAAAGCCGTTCGACAACATCCGAGGTAAGTCCTCAAGAAGTGACCCTACTTGAATTATGTGAAATGAAATATGGATGTGTAATGATTATCGATTTATGTGTGTATGAGTATTTGAATGATACCCGGGCTAAGTCCCGAAGGCGATTATGCTAGTGATTACCTTTGTGTTTGAGCCTTAGTAACAAAAATGAAACATGAATGTCTAATGATTATTGATGTATGTGTGCATGAGCAATTGAATGATATCCGGGCTAAGCCCCGAAGACATTTATGCTGGAAATTATATCCGGGTTAAGACCCGAAGGCAATTGTGCTAGCGGCTACATCCGGGCTAAGACCCGAAGGCATTCGTGCAAGTCATTCTATCCGGGCTAAGACCAAGGCATTCGTGCTGCGTGGTTATATCCGGTTGTATTCGGAGAAGCTTGGGCTGGAGGTGAGTGTTGGTTGCTGTAATAAATTCAATTAGTGCGCTCGAAAAGCCCAAAGAATAAGGTATGTTTATATGTGCATTGGAAAAGTCGACATGTTTGAGCAACATTCGCTCAATCGACTAACGAATATCAACTATTGAAGTGGTTGATACCTTGTGAAAGTATATAATGATGAAGTGTGAAGTAAGAATGATTATGTGAATGTGTTTTAATGAAATGATGCATTTGGCTATGTGAATGTATTGCTTTAATTAAAGCTGATTTTATTCCTTGAGACTTACTAAGCATAAAAATGCTTACCCCGTTGCTTTGGCTCTCTGTTTTATAGATTTTGCTCGATAGCAAACGGATTCGGGATCATTAAAGTCGAAGTCATCTACACTATCAAAGCCTCCATTTTGGTATAATTTTGGTTGAACTTTGAAATGGCATGTATAGGACTACCCCTTGTCGGTTCAATTGTGTTGTGATGTATATGTGTACGGCCATGCGAAAATGGCTCGTAGAAGTCAAGTACGAACTTAGACCATTTGTGATTTGTATATATATATATGGTTTCATGATGTAATTATGGATTGGAAATGGGAGTGTTGGTCACATGATCAGCCATTGGAATGGCTAAAATGGTCATAGGTGAACCTATGTATGGCAAGACTAGTTGGATCATGGAGACTACAAATAGATAAGACCTACCTTGAAAACAGATGCTGGCAGCAGCAGTGAAGTGGTTTTGAAAAATCACCAAAATTTGTAGGAATGGTATTAAATAGTGAATAAGTTATGTAAATGAACCTTGATGAGTCTACTTTCATATGGAAGAAACGAAACGGTCATAGGAGTTACATGTTAAGAGATATTAATGCTATTATGAGACAGGGCCAGAACGGTTTCTGGGTCCCCTATCGCAACTTTAAAAATTTACTATAAATTATCCAGAAATAATCAGGAGTCATTCCTTATATTTACAGATTCAATTTTGAGTCTAGTTTCATTAGAAACAAACGGAACCAGTATTAAAGCCCTGTACAGAGAGATATTCAAGTTGTAATGTGTAAAGGTCAGAGCAGTCAATCTCTGTAACATGGGTGACTTTAACTAATAAACTGTACCAATTGGCCCAACCAAAAATTCTAAAAATAAATCCATGGATGGATATATGAGTCTAAATTCAGGGAAAATTTACGAAAACAGTTTCTGAGTTTTGAAACTCGAGATATGATTTTTAAGGCGACAGTGACGCAGTTTTCCAGCCTGATTGGAAATGTCAAATTGATGGGCGAAACATGTAGATTTGGCTTGTTAACCCCTCGTGTCCGACACCGGCGATGGTCTCGGGTTCAGGGTGTTACATGGCGTCATTAAGGTTGTATGGGAGCCTGGGTTCAAGCCTTGGCTCTTGCAATTTATTTTGGTGTTTTTTAAGGGAACCTGGACTTTGGCCTTTAGACCTTATAATTAATTGGGGATAAAATATAACATGGGTTCGAATCTCATGGCAAGCAAGGAGCATTTATTTTGCAAACAGGGGGGCGGCAAGAGTTAGTGTTGAATTTAAACTCTGATGTTGAAGGGATCCCACATCGGGAAGCTAACATAAGAGTGGTTGCGAAGCTGGCTTTAAATAGAGGGAACCATAAGGAGAGTAAAGGTACCTTTCTTGGCTGATCCCTTTCGCTTTATGGCGTGCTCGTTTGGGTTGGGCATCGGCTAAGAGTGCCCGGAGCGTGGATTAACTCCAGTCTCCAATCAGGTGTGTATTTCTCACTACTCTAGCTGTAGGATGGCTACTTCGGGCCATGTGGGCCCAATAGGCCTACGGGCCCAATTGGATAAGTTGTTTGATTGTGTAGTAAATATTGGACTAGGCTAGTGAATCTCATATCTGTGGCTAGATTTGGCTAAAAGGGCCACACGAGCGTGTGGGCCCATTTGGGCTGAGAATGGGCTTTAGGTCCATTCGTATTGTTATCTCTGTTTAGAATACTTTAGTTTACCAAATTACTGAAATACCCCCAGTTGTAAAATTACCAAAGTACCCCCGGTTTATAAAATTACCCAAATATCCTCGATTTGTACAATTACCAAAATACCCTTGGTTTACAAAATTACCAAAATACCCCTAGTTTGTAAAATTACTAGAATACCCTTGGTTTATAAAATCACCAAAATACCCCTGGTTTGTAAAATTATCAAAATAGCCCTAGTTTGTAAAATTACCAAAATACCCCTGATTTGTGAAATTACTGAAATACCTTCGACCTGTAAAATTATTGAAATACCCTCGACTTGTAAAATTACCAAAGTACCCTTATTTTACATAATTATCATTTTACCCTCGATTTACAAAATTACTAAAATACCCTTGTAGGGTAGAAACATCGAAATACCCCTGTAGGGTAGAATTACTGAAATACCCCTGTAGGGTAGAATTACCGAGATACCCTTGTGGGGTAAAATTACCATTTCACCCCTAGGGTGTTAAATGACTGTTTTGCCCTTGTGGGCAAGTGATTGACTTGGACTGTGTGGTTGACAGATTTGATTGTGAATATATGTTGGTGATATGAATGACTTGACTGTGATTGTTTGATTCAAATATGGACATGATATTCTGATTTTGTATGTTGTATGCGATGACATGTATATCTGTTGCATGAGATATGGGTTATATTAATGGAGGAAGCGTTACAGCGACCTCATTTGCAATCTGGTGGCCTCGCCACATATATCTGATACAGTGACTTCGTCATAATATCCGTAGCCTCATTTGCAATCGGTGGCTTCGCCACATATATATATCTGATACGGTGGCATAGCCACAATATTTATATCTGGTGACTTCGTCACAATATCCATGACCTCGTTGCAATTTACGTGGTGTGTAGCGGTTGGGTGGGTTGAGTAGTCTCCCATATGGTGTAAGGTTAAATGCGGGGGTGTATACTTTGGATTGGGTTGGGATTGCATTCACATTCGATTTTGATTACATTACGATACTAATTACGGTTTTGATTACATTACGACATCGATTCGATTCTAATTCGATTCTGTCACCGATTCGATTCGATTCGATTCTAGTTCTAATAATGTTTCTTATTCGTAATGGGTTAAAGCCCATCTAATCTTGTCTGTTATAATGGGCTAAGGCCCAATTGATCTTGGCTAAGTAAGTAATTTGGGCGGACTTTTAATTCTTTTATATGACCGATTGTTCCTTTTATAGTAGGGATTTCTGCGAGTTTTCGTAAACTCACCCGTTTATTAACCTTCGGTAATTTCCAACCTTAGACGGATCGAGCTGCGAGGGCTCGGAAGAAGCCACACACTTGTTTATTTTATAGTTTTGATTATTACTTTTAAATGTTTTATGTGGGTTGTAGTAAAGCCGTTGTAATTTTCTGGATTTCAAATTTGAAATTTTACGTATTATTCTTATAATTGCTAGTATTAGAACACGGTTTTCCAAAGCAACTACTATTTTTCAAAACATCATGTATCCGCATTTATTTTTAAATTAAACTTCTGCAACTGCCAAGATTTTTACAAAGTTGTTAAGAATGTTATTTAGCTGAGGTTTTCTAACAAGGTTTAAAAAGGGTATAAGTTTTTAATTATTAAGAAGGGTTTTTAATGGAAACATGGTTTTCAAAAAACACTTCAATATGACACGCCAGATTCGAGACAAACTTCCAGGCTGGGTTTGGGGTGTTACATTTAGTGGTATCAGAGCTTGGGTTGCAACAACTCGGCTGTGGATTGGGTTTTCAAAGGTTGAATTTCAGAAAATTATTTTTAACCACGAGGTTTGTTTGAAGTATTTCTCTTAAAAAGTGTGGCACACCGAGTCTCCGGCGCCGAATCCGTAAATCTTCTGAATACTTTTGTCTGTTTAGAAATTGAAATACTGTGGATTCCTTAGATATTGGTCTGAATTTAAATTTGGTTTTTATTTTATGTGGATGTGATATTTATGTGTGATAAATATGTGTCTGCTTCAATGAATAAGTGTTGTATGTATGAGATGTTTCAAGCTCTAGTTGAAGTGTGATAGTGATAGTAGGATCAGAGTGCGCAGGGGTAGCGTAGTGGGGTAGATGTTACCCGACCACCCTGTTAGATGAAAATTTCGTAGTTGAAGGCTTGCTTTAGTGGTTAATGGCTTTGAGAAGTGTTGGAGAAATCTTGGGTTCAAACTTGGGCTTTAGCAAAAATTTTGGTACTAAGTGAAAAAAACCTGGATGCTTAGATGAGGGCCTTTTAAATAATTGTGGTAAATAAATGACACAAGGAAGCTTGTAGTCTAGTGGTTGTGGCGTCGTTAAGGTTGTATGGGAGCCTGGGTTCAAGCCTTGGCTCTTGCAATTTATTTTGGTTTTTTTTAAGGGAACCTGGACTTTGGCCTTTAGACCTTATAATTAACTAGGGATAAAATATAACACAAAAAGCCTTGTGGCTTACTGGCAAGTAGCGTGTGGAACATCTGAGGGGAGGCATGGATTCGAATCCATGGCAAGCAAGGAGCATTTATTTTGCTAACAGGGGGCGGCAAGAGTTGGTGTTGAATTTAAACTCGATGTTGGAGGATCCCACATCGGAAGCTAACATAAGAGTGGTTGCTAAGTCGGCTTTAAATAGAGGAACCATGAGGAGAGTAAAGGTACCTTTCTTGGTGATCCCTTTCGCTTTATGGCGTGCTCGTTTGGGTTGGGCGTTGGCTAAGAGTGCTCGGAGCGTGGATTAACTCCAGTCTCCAATCAGGTCTGTATTTCTCACTACTCAAGCTGTGGGATGGCCACTTCGGGCCATAATGGGCCGAAAGGGGCCATGTGGGCCCAATGGGCCTATGGGCCCAATTGGGTAAGTTGTTTGATTGTGTAGTAAATATTGGACTAGGCTAGGTGAATCTCATATCTGTGGCTAGATTTGGGCTAAAAGGGCCACACGAGCGTGTGGGCCCATTTGGGCCGAGAATGGGTTTTAGGTCCATTCGTATTGTTATCTTTGTTTAGAATACTTTAGTTTACCAAATTACTGAAATACCCCCAGTTGTAAAATTACCAAAGTACCCCCGGTTTATAAAATTACCCAAATATCCTCGATTTGTACAATTACCAAAATACCCTTGGTTTACAAAATTACCAAAATACCCCTAGTTTGTAAAATTACTAGTATACCCTTGGTTTATAAAATCACCAAAATACCCCTGGTTTGTAAAATTACCAAAATACCCTTGGTTTACAAAATTACCAAAATACCCCTAGTTTGTAAAATTATCAAAATACCCCTAGTTTGTAAAATTACCAAAATACCCCTGATTTGTGAAATTACTGAAATACCCTCGACCTGTAAAATTATTAAAATACCCTCGACTTGTAAAATTACCAAAGTACCATTGATTTACAAAATTATCATTTTACCCTCGATTTACAAAATTACTAAAATACCCTTGTAGGGTAGAAATACCGAAATACCTTGTAGGGTAGAATTACTGAAGTACCCCTATAGGGTAGAATTACCGAGATACCCTAGTGGGGTAAAATTACCATTTTACCCCTAGGGTGTTAAATGACTGTTTTGCCCTTGTGGACAAGTGACTGACTTGGACTGTGTGGTTGACGGATTTGATTGTGAATATATGTTGGTGATATGAATGACTTGACTGTGATTGTTTGATTCAAATATCGACATGATATTTTGATTCTGTATGTTGGATGCGGTGACATGTATATCTGTTGCATGGGATATGGGTTATATTGATGGAGGAAGAGTTCTGGCAACCTCGCTGCAATCTGGTGGCCTCACCACATATATCTGTTTTGGTGACTTCTTCATAATATCTGGCAGCCTCGCTACAATCTAGTGGCTTTGCCACATATATATATCTGTTCTGGTGGCCTAGCCATAATATATGTATCTGGTGACTTTGTCACAATATTTGGCAGCCTCGCTGCAATTTCTGTGGTGTGTAGCGGTTGGGTGGGTCGAGTAGTCTCCCCACATGGTTTAAGGTTGGTACAGGGGTGTATACGGCTGGATTGGGTTGGGATTGCATTCACATTCTAATTTTGATTACATTACGATATTGATTACGATTTTGATTACATACACGATACTAATTACGATTACGATTACGTCACCGATTCGATTCTAATTCGATTCTAGTTATGATAATGTTTCTTATTACGTAATGGGTTAAAGCCCATCCGATCTTGTCTGTTATAGTGGGCTAAGGCCCAATTGATCTTGGCTGTAAGTAAGTGGGCCAAACTTTTAATTCTTTTATATGATTTGTTCCTTTTATAGTAGGGATTTCACATGAGTTTTCGTAAACTCACCCCGTTTATTAACCTTCGGTAATTTCCAGCCTTAGACGGATCGAGAGCTGCGAGGGGCTCGGAGGAAGCCACACTGCTTGTTTATTTTATAGTTTTGATTATTACTTTGAAATGTTTTATGTGGGTTGTAGTAAAGCCGTTGTAATTTTCTGGATTTCAAATTTGAAATTTTACGTATTGTTCTTATAATTGCTAGTATTAGAACACGGTTTTCCAAAGCAACTACTATTTTTCAAAACATCACGTATCCGCATTTATTTTTAAATTAAACTTCTGCAACTGCCAAGATTTTTACAAAGTTGTTAAGAATGTTATTTAGCTGAGGTTTTCTAACAAGGTTTAAAAAGGGTATAAGTTTTTAATTATTAAGAAGGGTTTTTAATGGAAACATGGTTTTCAAAAAATACTTCAATGTGACACGCCATATTCGAGACAAACTTCCAAGCTGGGTTTGGGGTGTTGCATTCACCTTCAATATTAACCCATAACCCGTTATAGTTGAAATCCCCTAATTTGATCCCTATTTTTGCCGAGATTTGATTTGAACTAATTGCTTAGCTATGTTTTGCTCTTCTATGTATTTGACTTGTTCTTAAAAAAAATGAGTGTACTTCAATACATATTAGTTGTAATTTGTCATTTTTGTGCTTGAATAATAGTTCCATATTCTTAGAAAAAGCTCACTTGTATTCAATTGATGACTAGTTATTTTTCTAGCTAAGTGTTTTTTCAAATTCAATCTCGATTCTAACCTTTTCTTTCAGCTTGTGACCACACCCCCTAACCAAAGCCACATTACAACCCTCTAAAAGATCTTTTTGATTGATGTATCATCTCAATATACAGTGATGGAGATTTGATTTTCAAGCAAGCCTATGGTAATAACTTTTCACATTGACTGATGAGTGCTTTAATTGACGTCCTTAAACACCTTGAGTGATTTGAGTGAATCTTTAGTGAGGATGTTAAACTCTGTGATATTTTGATCAAAGGTAATCATGTAAATGAGAGGAGACACCTATGTTTTCATGATAAAATGCTCAACTTGGAATGTTTGAAACTTTGATATACCTTTAGTTGAATTTTCAATGTACGAATACTTATGGATTATTTTGAGATATTATTTATAGGAATTATAAATTGAGTAATTTATTTTGATTGTGAGTTGAGGATTTTGCTTAAGGACAAGCAAATTCTTAAGTGTAGGGGTATTTGATAAACCATAATTTATACATATTTTTATCCCACGCTTAACACATTTTATGGATGGTTTCTCCTTAGAATTGGTGAATTTGATGCTCTTAATCCTTTAATTTCATGTTTTATGCTAGGTGAGCATAGGAGAGTTAAAAGGGCGAGAAATAGGCCAAAAACAGAAAAAATAGGCCCACGTGGGAAATCAACACGGCCTGGACTTCCTCACACGACCGTGTCCCTTAGGCAAGATTGAAGCACAACTTACACGGGTACATCACACGCCCGTGCCCATTCATCAGCCTTAACCACGACCTTAAGTAATCGTACACAGGCGTGTCATACGGGCGTGTCCCTACTGTAACAGTCCGGTTTTTTACCCTAGTCAGAATAGTGGTTTTGGGACAACAAATTTGAGTTTGAAAAATATTTTAATATTATTTTCTGTGTCTGTGATAAGTGAATTTATATCTGTGAAATTTTTGTGATTTAATTTGTCTATTTCTGTGCTTAATTATGAAGAAGGCTTAAATCGCGTAAGTGTAAAAGTTGAGTGCTAGATGCTAAAGCGCCTATTTGGCTTAGCTTTTAAAATAAAAGTCCTTGCAGGTCAAATTTACCATTTTTTTAATGGTGGACAAAAATGGTCATGTAGTTGGTGAATTTAATGTTATATTGTTAACGGCAAAATTGTAAAAGGTGATTATAGTGCTTATTATAATAAAATGAAAACAAAAAGGTGGCTTATTATCATGCATATTAGTCGAAAATTAGCCAAAGAAAGAAGGGTTTGAAGCTTTTGTACATTCGGCACTTTGGTAGCTAAATTGAGGTATGAAATTTTTTTTTTTTAATTTTTGATAATTTTTACGTTTCTGTGATCGTTGCTTCGTGTTCTTCAAAACCCATGTTTGAATTTCTGTTTCTGTTAAAGATTTCATGAAATGCCATTGTTGATATCATGAGTTTTGTGATGTTTTTGAATGAATTATGAAGGCTTGGTAGATGGTTCATAAGTTTTGTCTTGGAGTTTTTGATGAAATTGAGCTAATTGGGTTAAATTTTGAAAATGAGGTTTTGAAGGACTAAACTTGTGAATTAAACATGTTGTATGGGCTTATATAAAAGCCATGAAAATTCGGCTAGCTCTTGTTGCAAAGAAAGTTTTCATATTTGTGATTTTATGAAAAATGGACTAAATTGTCAAAGTGTGAAAATGTAAGGGCTAAAATGCAAAGTGCCCTAAATATGTGTATATGGATTATATTGAATGAAATAATGATTGAATGGTTGAATTTGTATTGTATTAGATCAAGAGCAAAAAAAATCGAACTTAGATCGGGGGAAGTCCAAAATAGTTGAATAGTCGACTGGTTTTATCCGAAATCCATCTAAGGTAAGTCAAATTACAATTACGTGTTAATTGAAATAAATTCTGCACATATAAACTATAATCTGTATTGGATGGCTTTGAGTGCCGGATGAATATATTTAGAGTAAAGTATGATAATATGTTAGTATCTGAAAAGCTCTGTATGTTTCTAAGAAAAGTTGACATATGTCTGAGACATTGTGTAAGACCGTGTTTGGGACACAGGCCTTGATTGAGATTTACATATAAGACCATGTCTAAGATATCGGCATCATATCTGATTTCGTGTAAGACCCTGTTTGGGACAGAGGCATCAATATTGAATTACATGTAAGACCACGTCTGGGATGTCAGCATTGTACTTGTTTATAAGCATTTGTATCGTTTCTAACCTATCTGATGATAGCGTACGAAATCTGAGATTAGTATATGAAATGTATAACCTATGCAGGTACGTTTGTATCATACTAAATTTTTGAATAGGAAAAAAACTCTGTCTTTGTGAAATATGTATGGAAATGAAGCCTGACATATATGCAAACAAAGGAGCATGGTTAAGTTTATGAATTATTCTATGAAATAATTATGAATCTTTATGGTCGATTTTTACTTATATGCTTTAGTAGTTAGACCAATTATATTTGGCTTACTAAGCTCTTTGTAGCTTACTCTATGTGATTATTGTTTGTTTTTCAGTTATCGTAGCTACTAAAGGCTGTGAGATAGTCGAGCATCATCACAACACTATCGATCTCATTTTGGTACTTTTGAAGTGTAAATATTTTAAAGTATAGCATGTATAGGCTATAAGGTTTATGTATATAAGTTTTTATGTGTATATATTATGCCATGGGAGTTGGCTAACAAATGAAATGTTGTATATAGTTTTGGTTTTTGGTTGAAGGTGTCGAATGGTGTATGGTTGTAGTGTTTTATGAGCTAATATGTTTTCGTATAATGAAGTATGTTATGAGTATGGAATTAGTTGAAAATTTTAAGTACAAATGTTGTCTATTATGGCTTGTAGGGATGACCTCTAAAAGGGGTGGCAAATTGGCTTAATTCAAGCCTGCTTGGTGCCACACGATTAGGGGACACGGGCGTGTCATATGGCCGTGGGCTAAAGTTAGTATCTAGCTAAGTATAACACGACCATAGCACACGGGTGTGCCTATTGGCCATGGGTGAAAGTCAGTATGGATACCCTGGTTTGGCACGGTTGGTTCACATGGGTGTGTCTGATGCCCGTGTGAGGCACACAGCCTGGATGCACAGGCGCGTGTCCTCAATAGAATTGAAAAATATTCTATGTTCTGAATTTTATGAATGTGTTCGGTTTAGCTCTAACCGTTCTTAAATATATGTTTTAGGTCTCGTAGACCATCTTAATAGATGATTGCTTATGAAATGATGTTTAATAATATCTGTGATTCTGGATTGATCTGAAATGTTCTGTTTGTCTGGTAATGCCCCTTACCTATTCTGGCGACAGATACGGGATAGGGGTGTTACATTTTATTGGTATCAGAGCTATGGTTTAGTTAGTTCTAGGGCTACCATAGCGTATATAAGTCTAGCTATACATGCCACATATCTGACTCTATGATAGTTTAAATGACTCCTGACATTAAAATGTGCTTTTATGCAGCAAATGGATCCCGGTAGAGCTGTAGCTGATGATGTTGAAAGCAATGCACATGCTCCCGCGCAAGGGACGGTGCAAGCTGATTCTAGATCGGCTATGAGTAGCCGTGATAGCAAGGCTAAGCAAGCTTTCTATCAGATGATGTATGAATGGTTCACCTAATACATTAGAACCAATCCGACTGTACAACAACCTCCACCCCTGGTTAATCCTCCTCAAACTTCTGATATGCCATGAGTGAATTCGATACAATTGAGTAGACCACTAGTTGATAAGATTAGAAAGCATGAAGCTGAAGAGTTCTGAGCTACAACGAATGATGATGATGAAAGAGCCGGATTTTGGTTAGAGAATATGATAAGAGTGTTTGATGAAATGTCTCTAAATCCTGAGGAATGTGTGAAATGTGTCATTTCACTTCTGAGAGATACAACGCACCATTGGTGGAAAACCTTAATACCTGTGGTTCCAAAAGAATGAGTTACTTGGGATTTGTTCCAAACTGAATTCCAAAAGAAATATATCAGTCAGAGATTCATTGATCAAAAACATAAAGAGTTACTCGAGCTTAAACAAGGCCGTATGTCTGTTACTGAATACGAACGTGAATTTGTGAGATTGAACTAGTATGCTCATGAATGTGTATCGAATGAAGCATTAATGTGTAAAAGATTTGAAGATGGACTAAATGAATATATCCGTCTATTAGTTAGGATTTTGGAGATTAAAGAGATGGTAGTGCTCGTTGAGCGAGCTTGTAAAGCTGAAGAATTAAGTAAAGAGAAAAGAAAAGTTGATTCTGAAGTCAGGGATGTTAGAAAGAGATCTACAAATAGATCATTTCAGTCTGTGTCAAAGAAATTTTGAGATGATTATAGCCGTTCAAAGGCTGATGTAGGACATTTTAATCGAGATCGAGCTAGATCGTATTCTAATTTCAGAACTTCTGCTACTTCTGTTGCAAGTGTCAGGAATGTCTGATCTGAGAGACCTGAATGTAAACACTATGGTAAAAGACATTCGAGAAATTGTAGATTGAATGACCGAGCCTATTTCGGATGTGGATCTCTAGACCATTTTGTAAGAGATTGTTCTGAACCTGCTGAGTAAGAGAATGTACAAAATTCGAGATCGAGCAACACCTCAGCTAGAGGTAAACCTTCCAGAAATTCAAGAAATGCAAGTGGTGGTCAAAGAGCTACTAGGGATACTGCTATTAGATCTGAGGCCAGAGCACCTGCCAGAGCCTATGCTATCTGAGCTCGTGAGGAAGCCTCATCTCCAGATGTGATTACTGGTACTTTTACTCTTTATGATACTTCTGTGATTGCATTGATAGACTCTGGATCAACACATTCTTATATCTGTATGAATTTAGTGCACAGTAAGACTTTGCCTGTAGAGTTTACTGAATTCGTAATTAGAGTATCGAACCCCTTAGAAAAAAGTGTCCTGGTTGATAAAGTCTGCAAGAATTGCCTATTAATGATTCAAGATGTTTGTGTTCCTGCTGATCTGACACTTTTGCCTTTTGATGAATTTGATATAATTCTGGGAATGGATTGTTTAACTCTGCATGATGCTATTGTGAATTGTAAACGAAAAGTCATTGATCTAAGGTGTAAGAATGATGAGATAATTTGAATTGAATCTAGTGATCTAAATAGACTACCAACTGTGATATCTGGAATTAAAGCACGGGAATAAGTGAAGAAAGACTGTGAAGCCTACTTAGCTTATGTGTTAGATTCAAAAGTGAATTATAAGAAAGTTGAATCGGTGTCTGTTGTCTGTGAATTCTCTAATGTGTTTCCTGAAGAACTACCTGGTTTGCCTCCGATTCGAGAAGTTGAGTTTGGCATTGAATTAGAACCTGGTACTACTCCAATATCGATAGCTTCGTATAGAATGGCTCCTACCAAATTAAAGGAATTGAAATCTCAGTTACAAGAATTGACTGATCGAGGGTTTGTTAGACCGAGTTTTTCACCATAGGGTGCTCCTGTTCTGTTTGTGAAAAAGAAAGATGGCACAATGAGAATGTGTATTGATTACCGTCAACTTAATAAAGTGACTGTAAAGAACAAATACCCTCTGCCTAGAATTGAGGATTTATTCGATCAGTTGAAAGATGGTACTATGTTTTCTAAGGTAGATATGACATCGGGTTACTACTAGTTGCGAGTAAAGGATTTTGATATTCTGAAAACTGCTTTTAGAATGTGGTACGGGTATTATGAATTTTTAGTTATGCCTTTTGGATTAACGAATACACCTTCCATTTTTATGGATTTGATGAATAGAATTTTTAGACTGTATTTAGATCAATTTATGGTTGTATTCATTAATGGCATATTGATTTAATCACAAGATGAATCTGAACATGCTGAGCATATAAGAATAGTGCTACAGACTTTGTGAGACAAAATAGTTATATGCAAAGTTTAGTAAATGTGAGTTCTGGTTGCGAGAAGTTGGTTTCTTGGGTAATATTGTATCAGCCTCCGGTATCCGGGTTGATTTGAGCAAAATTTCAGCTATTCTGGATTGGAAACCTCCGAGGAATGTATCTAAAGTTCATAGTTTTCTGGGACTCGCTGGTTATTATTGAAGATTCGTAAAAGGTTTCTTGATGATTGCAACTCCGTTGACAAAGTTGCTCCAGAAAGATGTGAAGTTTGAGTGGTCTGAAAGATGTCAGAACAGTTTTGATCAGTTGAAGACTTTGTTGATTGAAGCTCCAATATTAGTACAACCTGAATCGGGTAAATAATTTATAATTTACAGCGATGCTTCGTTGATTGGTCTGGGAAGTGTTTTAATGCAAGAAGGAAAAGTTATTGCTTATGCTTCGAGACAGTTAAAGCCGCATGAAAAGAACTATCCGACACACGATCTTGAGTTAGCTGCAATTGTGTTTGCCTTGAAGATCTGGTGTCACTATTTGTTTGGTAAGAAATGTCATGTATTTTTTTATCATAAAAGTCTGAAGTATTTAATGACGCAAAAAGATTTGAATCTGCAATAGAGAAGATGGTTAGAACTGTTAAAAGACTATGAACTTGTGATTGATTATCATTCGGGCAAAGCTAATGTTGTTGCTGATGCTATGAGTAGGAAATCATTGTCTGTGTTGCGTGCTATGAACGCTCAGTTAGCACTGTTTGATGATACCTTGGTTTGTGCTGAACTGAAAGCAAAACCTTTGTTTATGCAACAGATCTGTGAGGCTCAGAAATATGATAATGAATTGATATCAAAACGAACTCTGTGTGATTCTAAATTTCGGGTTGATGTTGATGGTTGTTTGAGATTTAGAAATAGACTTTGTATTCCTAGAAATCCAGAGTTGATTCAAATGATTTTGAGTGAAGCTCACAGTAGAAGATTTTCTGTACATCTGGGGAATATGAAAATGTATAATGATCTGAAGAAGCATTATTGGTGGTCCAGAATGAAAAAAGATATCTCAGATTTTGTTTCTAAATGTTTAATCTATCAGCAAGTTAAAGCTGAGCATCAGGTGTCATCTGGGTTATTACAACCAATTATGATTCCGGAGTGGAAATGGGATCGAGTGACCATGGATTTTGTTTCGGGTTTACCCCTGTCTCTGAGAAAGAAGGATTCAATCTGGGTTGTAGTTGACAGATTAACGAAGTCAGCTCATTTTATTCCAGTATGACCTGATTTCTCACTCAATAAATTGGCTGAGTTATATATTTCTGATATTGTGAGATTGCATGGTGTGCCATTGTCGATGGTGTCAGATAGAGACCTGAGATTTACATCGCGATTTTGGAAGAAGTTGCAAGATGCTCTGGGTACTAAATTGCATTTTAGCACTGCTTTTCATCCACAAACTGATGGTCAATCTGAACAGATTATTCAGATACTCGAGGATATGTTGAGATGTTGCATTCCTGAGTTTGGAGGTGCGTGGGAACAATATCTACCTTTGATTGAATTCGCTTATAATAATAGTTTTCAATTGAGCATTAAAATGGCACCGTACGAAGCCTTATACGGTAGAAAGTGTAGAACTCCATTATACTGGACTGAACTCATTTAGAATAAGATTTAAGGTATTGATCTAATAAAAGAAACTGAACAGAAGGTCAAAGTAATCTGAGATAGTCTAAAAATTGCCTCTAATCATCAGAATCTTATGCAGATTTAAAACGAAAAGATATCAAATTTGAGATCGGTGATAAAGTGTTTCTAAAATGTTCTGATTTGGTAAAAAGGGGAAGTTGAGTCCGAGGTTCATTGGACCATATGAAATCACCTAGCGAGTCGGGTCGGTTGCTTATAGATTGAGGCTACCATCTGATTTGGAAAAGATACATAATGTATTTCACGTATCGATACTTTGACGGTACAGATTAGATTCGTCCCATGTGATATCCCCTTCTGAAATTGAGATTCAATCTGATATGACTTATGAATAAAAGTCGATCAGTATTTTAGCTCGCGAGATTAAAGAATTGCAAAACAAGAAAATATCGTTACTTAAAGTGATGTGGCATCGACACGGTGTTGAAGAGGCCACGTGGGAGCCTGAAGATTCAATGAGACAACAATATCCGAATCAGTTTAACGGTAAGATTTTTAGGGACGAAAATCGCTAAGGGGGGAGAATTGTAACAGTCTAGTTTTGACCCTAGTCGGAAAAGTGGTTTTGGGACCACAAATCCGAGTCTGAAAAATATTTTAATATTATTTTCTGTGTCTGTGATATGTGAATTTACATCTGTGAAATTTATGTGATTTAATTTGTCTGTTTCTATGCTTAATTATGAACAAGGATTAAATCGTGTAAGTGTAAAAGTTGAGTGCTAGATGCTAAAGCACCTATTTGGCTTGGCTTTTAAAATAAAAGTCCTTGCATGTCAAATTTACCATTTGTTTTATGGTCGATAGAAATGGTCATGTAGTTGGTGAATTTAATGTTATATCATTAAGGGCAAGATGGTAAAAGGTGATTATAATGCTTATTATAATACAATGAAAACAAAAAGGTGGCTTAATATCATGCATATTAGCCAAAAATCAGCCAAAGAAAGAAGGGTTTGAAGCTTTTGTATATTCGGCACTTTGGTAGTTAAATTAAGGTATGAAATTTGTTCGATTTTTAATAATTTCTACGTTTCTATGATCGTTGCTTCATGTTCTTCAAAACCCATGTCTGAATTTTTGTTTCTGTTAAAGATTTCATGAAATGCCATTGTTGATATCATGAGTTTTGTGATGCTTTTTGAATGAATCATGAAGGCTTGGTAGATGGTTCTTAAGTTTTGTCTTTGAGTTTTTGATGAAATTGAGCTAATTGGGTTAAATTTTGAAAATGGGGTTTTGAAGGACTAAAATTGTGAATTAAACATGTTGTATGGGCTTATATAGAAGCCATGAAAATTCAACTAGCCCTTGTTGCAAAGAAATTTTGCATATTTGTGATTTTATGAAAAATAGACTGAATTGTCAAAGTGTGAAAATGTAAGGGCTAAAATGCAAAGTGCCCTAAATATGTGTATATGGATTATATTGAATGAAATGAATGATTGAATGGTTGAATTTGTATTGTATTAGATCAAGAACAAAGAAAATCGAACTTAGATCGGGGGAAGTCCAAAATAGTTTAATAGTCGACTCGTTTTATCCGAAATCTGTCCGAGGTAAGTCAAATTACAATTACGTGTTAATTGAAATAAATTCTGCACATATAAACTATAATCTGTATTGGATGGCTTTGAGTGCCGGATGAATATATTTGGAGTAAAGTATGATAATATGTTAGTATCTGAAAAGCTCTGTATGTTTCTAAGAAAAGTTAACATCTGTCTAAGACATTGTGTAAGATCGTGTCTAGGACACAGGCCTCGATTGAGATTTACGTATAAGACCATGTCTGGGACATCAGCATCGTATCTGATTTCGTGTAAGACCTTGTCTACGACAGAGTCATTGATATTAAATTACATGTAAGACCACGTCCGAGACGTCGGCATTGTACTTGTTTATGAGCATCTGTATCGTTTCTGACCTGTCTGATGATAGCGTACAAAATCTGAGATTGAGTATATGAAATGTATAACCTACGTAGGTACGTTTGTATCGTACTAAATTTCTGGATATGAAAAAAACTCTATCTCTGTGAAATATGTATGGAAATGAAGCATGACATATATGTAAACAAAGGAGCATGCTTAAGTTTATGAATTATTCTATGAAATGATTATGAATCTTTATGGTTGATTTTTACTTATATGCTTTAGTATTTAGACCAATTGTATTTCGCTTACTAAGCTCTTTGTAGCTTACTCTATGTGATTACTGTTTGTTTTTCAATTATCATAGCTACTGAAGGCTCGGGGATAGTCGAGGATCGTCACCACACTATCGATCTCATTTTGGTACTTTTGAAGTGTAAATATTTTAAAGTATAGCATGTATAGGCTATAAGGTCTATGTATATAAGTTTTTATGTGTATATATTATGCCATGAGAGTTGGCTAGCAAATGAAATGATGTATACAGTTTTGGTTTTTGGTTGAAGGTGTCGAATGGTGTATGGTTGTAGTGTTTTATGAGCTAATATGTTTTTGTATAATGAAGCATGTTATGAGTATGGAATTAGTTGAAAAATTTAAGTTCAAATGTTGTCTATTATGGCTTGTAAGGATGACCACTAAAAGGGGGGGAAAATTGGCTTAATTCAAGCCTGCTTGGTGCCACACGGACAGGGGCACGGGCGTGTCATATGGCCGTGGGCTAAATTCAGTAGCTAGCTAAGTATCACACGACCATAACACACGGGCATGCCTATTGGCCATGGGTGAAAGTCAGTATGGTTACCTTAGTTTGGCACGGCTGGTTCACATGGGTGTGTCTGATGCCCATGTGAGGCACACGACTTGTACGCACAGGCATGTGACCTCAATAGAATTGAAAATTTTTTTATGTTATGAATTTTATGAATGTGTTCGGTTTAGCTCTAATCGTTCTTAAATGTATGTTTTAGGTCTCGTAGACCATCTTAAGAGATGATTGCTTATGAAATGATGTTTAATAATATCTGTGATTCTGAATTGGTTTGAAACATTCTATTTGTCTGGTAATGCCCCTTACCTATTCCGGCGACGGATACGGGATAGGGGTGTTACACTTGTCGAGCCCAAGTTTAGTCCAATTCAAAAAAGGCCAATTCGAAAAACACCTAGTGAGGCACTTAGAAGGGGGACGGAGAGTAGGAAGCAAGGAATTACTCAAGGAAAGCCGATTGATCCATCTCAAGAGCCGGATTCATCATCAAGGCTGAAGATCTCCCTTCAAGTTCCTTCAGGAGTTTTGGGTTTTCTTATATTTTGTTATCTTTATTCTTTTGAGATATTTTCTTTCATAAATATGAACAAAACCCCTTAAATACCTAAGGGGAATGAAACCTAAGACAGATCTTGTTATTATTATCTGAATTGTATGATAAATATTTGACTTGTTCTTAATTATGTGTTCTTAATTCTTGTTTTAATATTCCAGGATATTGATTCAAGTTTACACTCTTATTCAGAGCTGGAATAGACCCTGTCTAAGAGTAAATTTGTCATAATTCAGCGGAGTTGATTGCGCGCCTAGAGATAGAGTGACAAGATTTTGCTGGATTAGGGTGAAACCTGATAAGGGAATCCATAGATTGAGTTAATGCAATTCTAGGGTGTTAATTAGAAAGAGATTTCAATTATTCAACCTAGGGTTAGACATTATTAGTCTTGAGAGGGATAATAATATAATTTAGGGATTTCTATGGATCAAGTAAAATGAATAAATCGTCTGATTCAGAGTCAAAAAACAAGTGAAGTCTAGGTGGATTTTTCCTTAGGTATTGTCTCAATCAATCGAATTTACCCAAGTTTTCTTTCTGCGCATTCTTAGTTAGTAATTAGTTTAGATAACCAAACCTCTTAATTTTTAGGCTAGATATTAAAAAGGAAGTAAATACTAGTACTTATAGTTCCTTTGGGTTTGACAATCCGGTCTTGCTGAACTATACTACTATTTGATAGGTACACTTGCCTTAATTGTGATAATAAGTTAGTCTCAAGAATGAGTCATTTATAAATCTTTAAAACCTGTTATGAATATCATGCATCAACCTCCCCTACCCCCTAACCGACCTAACGAGGAAGTACCATGAGGTATGGCACCTGTAAGAATTGGTAAAGCCCCTGTAGACAAGCTTAGAAAGTATGGGCTAAGGAATTTAGAGCTAAGATTGATGATGATGCTGAATGAGCCAAGTTCTGGCTCGAGAACACTACACGAGTTGAGTTATCTTGTACACCTGAGGAGTGTTTAAAGTGTGCTGTATCTCTTCTAAAGGATACTACATACCAGTGGTGGAAGACTGTATCTTCAGTACTGCCAAAGGAAAACATCACTTGGGAATTTTTCCAAGCGGAGTTTAAGAAGAAATACATCAATCAGAGATTTCTAGGCTTGAAGCGAAAAGAGTTCTTGGAACTCAAACAAGGAAATAAGACTGTAATGGAATACGAAAGGGAGTTTGTGAGGCTAAGTCAATATGCGACTGAATGGGTTCAAACAAAGTCTAAATGAGGAAATCAAGTTGTTGATTGGGATTTTTGAGATACGAGAGTTCCCTATATTAGCTAATCGGGCCAAGAAGGGCGATGAGCTCAATAATGAAAGGAAGCAAGCTAAGAGAGAAGCTTGAGTTACGAGCAAGAGATCCAGTGGTAAGACTCTCTCATTTCCCACAAAGAAATCAAGGAGCCAACATGAACGCTCTACTTCATCGGTAGGATATTCGGGTAAAGTGAGAAGCTCCAAACGGCGTAACCAAAAGTCTTCTTTCCCAATGGTGACTAGTGTGGGGAGTGTAGATGACCAAAAGTTGAAGTGTAAAAGCTACAATAAATTCCACTTCGGAGAGTGCTGGATGAAGAGCGATGTGTACTATAGATGTGGTTCTCTTGACCTCTTGCTTAGAGACTACCTAGAGCGAACTGATAAAGAGGCAGAAGTAGCCTCAAAATTGAGTGGTCCTATTTCACGAGGTAAACCACTGAGATATCCTAGAAGTGCTAGTGGCAGTCAGGTTACGGTCAAAGACACTACGAAATCAGAGGCTCGAGCTCCGGCAAGAACGTATGCAATATGCGCTTGAGAGGAATCCTCTATTCCTGACATCATCACGGGTACTTTTTCTCTTTTTAATACTTGTGTTGTTGCCTTAATTGATCCGGGATAGATGCATTCATACATTTGCATGAGATTAGTGTCTAGTATGAATATATCCATTGAACCTGCGGAATTTATTATCAGAGTGTCGAACCCATTAGGCAAGTCAGTCCTAGTTGATAAAGTCTATAAGAATTGTCCTTTGACAATTCAGGGTCATTGTTTTTCAGCTATGTTACTGCCATTTGATGAGTTTGATGTAATACTTGGTATGAATTGGTTAACCATGCATGATGTAATTATAATTGTGGTTGCAAGTATATTGAATTGAAGTGCCCTGATGGTGAGATTCTACAAGTTGATTCAAGAGAATTTGGTGCACCACCGGTCGCAATTGCCTCAATAAGGGCTCAGAGTTATGTGAGAAAAGGGTATGGGGCCTACCTTGCTTTTGTACTGAGCACTAAGGAAACAGAGTTGAAGATTGAGTCCGTACCAATAGTATGTGAATATCCAGACGTGTTCCCGGAGGAACTACCCAAATTACCTCCTGATAGAGAGATAGAGTTTGGTATTAAACTGGTGCCAAGAATAGCTCCTATTTCTATTACTCCGTACAGGATGGAACCAACCGAGTTGAAAGAATTAAAATCACAGTTGCAAGAACTGACGGATAAAGGTTTTGCAAGGCCGAGCTTTTCACCTTGAGGTGCTCCCGTATTATTTGTAAAGAAGTAAGATGGTTTAATGAGGCTATGTCTAGATTATCGGTAGCTAAATAAGGTAACTATCAAGAATAAGTATCCTTTGCCAAGGATCGATGATTTGTTCGACCAGTTGAGGGGAGCCATTGTATTCTCTAAGATAGACCTGAGATCTGGCTACTATCAGTTGCGAGTTAAGGAGTCAGATGTGACTAAGACAGCTTTCAGAACGAGGTAAGGGCACTATGAATTTCTTGTCATGCTGTTTAGGTTAACGAATGCACCAGCCGTATTTATGGACCTAATGAATAAGATATTTCAGCCATACTTAGACAAGTTTGTCGTTGTGTTCATTAACGACATTTTGATTTATTCTAAGGATGAGATGGAGCATGCAAAGCATCTGAGGACTGTGTTGCAGACCTTACGGGAAAAGCAATTGTATGCTAAGTTTAGTAAGAGTGAATTTTGGCTCTAAGAAGTAGGGTTCTTGGATCATATTGTTTTGGGTGATGGCATCCGAGTTGATCCAAGTAAGATCTCTGCCATAATTGAATGGATACCGCCTAAAGATAGAACTGAGGTTAGAAGCTTTTTGAGCTTAGCCAGTTACTACCAAAGATTTGTGAAAAGATTCTCCAATGATGAGGTTGCTACAGAAAGACATTAAGTTCGAATGGTCAGAAAAGTGTCAGTAGAGTTTTGAAAAGTTGAAGACATTGCTGACGAAAGCTCCAGTTCTAGTATTACCCGAGTCGGGAAAAGAGTTTGTGGTCTACAGTGATGCATCCTTAAATGGACTGGGTTGTATCTTTGCAGTAGTTGAAGCCACACGAGAAGAATTATCCGACGCACGACTTAGAGCTTGCCACCATTGTTTTTTCCTTGAAAATCTGGAGGCATTACTTATATGGTGAGTGTAACACCCCGTACCCGAGACCGTCGCCGGAGTCGGACACGAGGGGTTAACGGGCTTAATCCACTTATTTGCACAGTTCATTTTAAAATTTTCCAGACAGCTGGCTAACTGTGTCACTGTCACCTTAAAAATCATATCTTGAGTTCCACAACTCAAAAATCAGTTTTGTAATTTTTCCCTGAAACTAGACTCATATATGCATCTATAAATTTTTTTCTAGAATTTTTAGTCAGGCCAATTAGTACAGTTTATTAGTTAAATTCTCCCATGTCACAGGGATCGACTACACTGACCTTTTCTCATTACGACTTGGATATCTCCCTGTACATGGCTTCAATACTGATTCCGTTTATTTCTACAGAAACTAGACTCGAAAATGAATCTGTACATATATGGCATGACTTCTAATTATCTCTGGTCAATTTATAATGAATTTCCAAAGTCGGAATAGGGACTCCAGAAGCCGTTCTGGCCCTGTCTCACGAAAACTTAAATATCTCTTAACATACTGTTCATATGATCGTTTCGTTACTTTCCTATGAAAATAGACTTGTCAAGGTTATTTTACATAAATTACTCACTATTTAATTCCATTCCTACTATTTTTAGTGATTTTTCACATTCACGTCACTGCAGCTATCAGCATCTGTCTTTAAGGTAGGCTTTACCTATTTCATAGTTTCCATGATTCAACTAGCCCATTTAACATAAATAGCACAAAATATGATCATGATTAACCATCCCAATGGCTAATCGTTTCCAAACATTTCCATACCTCTTAATGAACAACATACAATGATTATAATACCATGCCCAAAGTATACTTAAGCCATTTTCGCATGGCTATCCAAATTTACACAAAATCGAAAGGTACATGACCTACAACAAAAGGGTAGTCCTATACATGCCATTTCAAAGTCCAACCAAAAATATACCGAAAGGAGCTTTGATAGTGTGGGCGACTTCGACTTCAAAATCCAGTCGATAGTGAAGAACCAAAATCTATAAAACAGAGAATCAAAGAAAACGGAGTAAGCATTTAATGCTTAGTAAGTTTGAGCCATGAATTTAAACACAACCAAAGTATAGCATTCATGTAGCTAACAGATAATTTCATATGCATAAATTCTCAATATCATACTTACTTCTTATTACCAACCCTTATATTCATACACAAAGATCAACTTAGCTAAAGGCGGTAGCTCATTTATCAAGCGAGCGAATACTTATTTGTAAGAGCTCAACTAATTCAAGCACATCTGAAACATGCCTCATTGTTGGGATTTCAAGCGTATTAACTGAAATTTTTACAGCAAGTTCATTCATTCCCGAATCACGTACCTTGAGTTTAACGGATATAGCTACTCGTTCAAATACCTTCGGGACATAGCCCGATTATAGTAGCTTGCACAAATGCCTTCGGGACTTAACCCGGATTTAGTAACTCGCACAAATGCCTTCGGATCTTAGTCCGGATTTAGTAACTCGCACAAATGCCTTCGGATCTTAGTCCGGATTTAGTAACTCACACAAATGCCTTCGGATCTTAGTCCGGATATAGTCACTTAGCACAAAGCCTTGGGACTTAGCCGGACATCATTCAAGAACCATGCACACATATATCAATAAATCATGACACATCCATATTTTATTTTCATTACCAAAGCTCAACACAAGACACTTATCATATTTACAATTTCGGCTCAATAGCCACATACAAAGAGCATGATTTTGATTTACTTAAGAAATAATCTAATCGAATCATAATTTAAGTTCCATTACTCGAAAACTTACCTCGGATGTTGTCGAACGATTCCGATGGCTATTCGACCACTTTTTCCTTCCCTTTATCGGATTTAGTTCCTCTTTGCTCTTGAGCTTAATTTAACAAATAAATTGATTTAATCATTTGAGCTCGAAAAGAGGAACTCAAGGTACTTAGCCCATATATATTCATTAGACATTAAAGTCACATATGTATGGAATCGTGAATCAAACTCAACACATTAGTTAATATTCTCCTTAGCCGAATTTTCTAAGTCAAGAATAAGCCTTCAATATGCTTACCTATGGCCGAACAAACACATCAACCTATGTACTCATTCATGTGGCCGAATATGCATGTCTATGTTGAGGCCAATTATATACTCAATACCACACACAAATGGCATACATTTTACTAACTAATGCATTACATATTATAACTCAATACGCATCCATCATTTACTCTATAACCGAAACACCATTATGTGTAAATATATACCTTGATATATTGTATATGTCATACCAATACATCATGTGCAAACATATATATATATATATGTGCAAGGGCCGAATCACTAAGTTGATTATTACCAAACATAAACATAAATCCAAAACACAAATCTTACCTACCATGCAATAAGCATAAATCATACTTATGAATATACCATGGCCGAATACATCACAACACCATACCATTTCAATTTTGGTCATGGTTAAACAAAGAACTTAATGTCTCACTCAAAAATGCTAAAAAGAAAATCCAAGAGTCGTCAATCCACCATCACATGTATCATTAAGAAGCTTCACATTTAGCATGCAATGGCATTAACACAAAATCCACCTTGGCCGAATATCATCCCCATGACATAGCAAAGATTTAAACCATGGGCTAATTAGAACTCAAGCTAGCAACTAAAGACATGTATGAATCTAATGACACAACATCAAACATACCTTAATCTAGATACAAGTATGGCCGAACCTCCTCCTAATTCTCTTCCAAACCAAACATGAAGCAAGAACTCCTCCCTCTTCCTTAGAATTTTCGCCAAAAGAAATGAAAAGGATGAACAAATTTTTTTCTCTTTCCTTCACTCATGGCAATAGGGGGAGAAACACTCACACACATTCTTTCCTTTTTTTTCCATTTCTTTATTACCCATACTTCTTATTTTATTTTTCCTACCATACATCACTAACATAACATGTTTGTGACATGTTTCCACTCATAGCATGGCCGGCCACTACTAATTAGGGGGAAATTTGACATGCAAGTCCCCATTTTATTACATGCACTATTAGATCCTTATAGGTTACCCTATCACATTTGAAAGTATCACACATAAGTCCTACTAACTGAATTCACATGCAATCGACTAAATCAAGCTTGAAACTTTCACACATTCATATTTACATATTCTAGACAATAATTATCACATTCAAATATTTTGGTGCCTCGGTTTAGCAGTCCGAAACCACTTTCCGACTAGGGTCACTTTAGGGCTGTCACAACTCTCCCCCACTTAAGAAATTTTCGTCCCCGAAAATCTTACCGGTAAATAGGTTTGGGTATCGTTCTTTCATAGAGTTCTCGGTCTCCCAAGTGGCTTCTTTCATTCCGTGTTTGAGCCATAACACTTTCACTAGCGGAACCCTTTTGTTTCGCAACTCTTTCACTTCACGTGCTAGGATACGAATCGGTTCTTCTTCATAACTCATATTGGCTTGAATTTCAACCTCTGATGGACTAATTATGTGCGATGGATCAGATTTATAACGTCGAAGCATCGAAACATGAAAGACATCGTGAATCTTTTCAAGTTCAGGGGGCAAAATCAATCGATACGCAACTGGAGCGACTCATTCGGATATTTCATATGGCCCGATGAATCTCGGACTCAATTTGCCCTTACAGCCAAATCTGAGTATCTTTTTCCAAGGCGATACCCTAAGGAACACTTTGTCTCCCACCTGATACTCAATATCTCTTCGTTTTAAATCCGCGTCGACTTCGACGATCGATCTCGCCTTGACTCTCACGAATTATTTTACTTTCATTCAGCATCTTTAATCAAGTCCACTCCAAAATTTTACTTTCACCGAGTTCGGTCCAAAACAATGGCGTACGGCATTTACGCCCGTATAAAGCCTCGTAAGGTGCCATCTTAATATTTGATTGAAAACTTGTGACAGCCCAAAATTGACCCTAGTCGGAATGTGGTTTCGGGACCACAAAACCGAGGCATAAAAATAATTAAAAATTTATTTTGATGCCTATGATATGTGTTAAATTGTGTATGACATTTTGGTGTTTCAATTTAGAATTATAAATGTGAATTTCACTAGAAAGGACCTAGTAGTAAACTTTGAAAGTATGATGGGGAAATGTGTGATGACTAGTTGATCATGCATGCAAAAATAAGGATTTGCATGTCAAATTTCCCCAAAGATGGTATAGTGGCCGGCCATGACAAGGAATATGGGCAAGGAAAACATGTTATGACATGTTTTGTTAATGCATGATGTGATAAATGATAAAAAATTCAGCATGTAGGAAGAGAAACAAAAATCAAAATTTGCTCATCCTTCCCCCTTTGCCGTGAGTGAAAGAGAAGCAAAGAAAAAATTTTGTTCATCTATTTTTCTTCTTTGGCCCAAAATACTAAGGAAAAGGAAGGATTTTTGCTTCATTTTCTTTGTTTAGAAGAGATCTAGAAGGAAATTTGGCTAAACTTGCATCAAGAGTAAGGTATGTATGAGGTTGTGTTGGGAGTTTCATGCATGTTTTGGTTGCTAACTTGATGTGCATGTTAGCCATGGCTCAAATCTTTGTTATGCCATGGAAATGGCATTTGGCCAAAGTTGTTATGGTGATAAAGCCATTGCATTGTAAGTGTGAAGCTTGATGATGATGCATGCAATGATGGATTGTCTACTCTTGAGTAAGATTTTGAGTTTTCTTTTTGTTTAACCATGATTGAAGTTGAAAAGGGCATGATTGTCATATTCGCCATGATGCATTCATGAGCATGGTTCATGCTTCTTGCATGTTAGTTAAAATTTGTGTTTTGGATGGCTATGGACACCTTGAAATTGGCCATGCTCATATATGTATATATATGTTTGCACATGATGTTTTGGTTATGAACTAAGTGATGAATATGTTTGTTTAAAGAAGAAGATGTTGAAGAATGATTGTGAAATTGCAAGCACATTCGACCTAGCACACATATGAGTGCTTGATGCTATATTATAAGTTTTGAGCTACAATATGCAAAGCATTAACTAGTAAAATGCATGCTGTTTTTGTGAAGTATTAAGTGCATAATTGGCCTCAACATTGACATGAATATTCGCCTTGGGTAGCCTATTGAAGGCCTTAGCTTTTCCTTGATGCTCGAATAAATTGTATCAAATTGCTTGATGTAGTATAAAATGTGCATGACCATTGTGTATTCAAGCTAAAGGATGGCCATATGACCATTTAAACTCCTTGTCATATTCGCCATAAGCTAGCACAATGAGGTTTTAATAAATTGAATTTGTTTGAATTAGCTCAAGAGCTAAGAGGGCCACAATTGGACAAGGGAAGGAAAAAGTGATCGAATAGCCGTAAAAGCCGTTCGACAACATCCGAGGTAAGTCCTCAAGAAGTGACCTTACTTGAATTATGTGGAATGAAATATGGATGTATTGATTATTGATTTATGTGTGTATGAGTATTGAATGATACCGGGCTAAGTCCCAAGGCGATTATGCTAGTGATTATAATTGTGTTTGAGCCTTAGTACTTGAAAATGAAATACGTATGTCCAATGATTATTGATGTATGTGTGCATGAGAAATTGAATGATATCCGGGCTAAGCCCCGAAGACAAATATGCTGGAAATTATATCCGGGTTAAGACCCGAAGGCAATTGTTCTAGTGGCTACATCCGGGCTAAGACCCGAAGGCATTCGTGCAAGTCATTCTATCCGGGCTAAGACCCGAAGGCATTTGTGCACGTGGTTATATCCGGTAGTATTCCAAAGAAGCTTGGGCTGCAGGTGAGTATTGGTTGCTGTAATAAATTCAATTAGCACGCTCGAAAAGCCCAAAGAATGAGGTACGTTTATATGTGCATTGGGAAGTCGACATGTTGAGCAACATTCGCTCAAACGACTAACGAATTTCAGCTATTGAATTGGTTGATACTTGGTGAAAGTATATAATGATGAAGTGTGTTGTAAGAATGATTATGAGAACGTGTATTAATGAAATGATGCATTTGGTTATGTGAATATATTGCCTTAATTAAAGCTGATTTTTATTCCTTGAGACTTACTAAGCATAAAAATGCTTACCCGCTGCTTTGGCTCTCTTTTATAGATTTCGCCGATAGCATTCGGATTCGGGATCAATAAAGTCAAGTCATCCACACTATCAACACCTCTATTTTGGTATAAATTTTGGTTGAACTTTGAAATGGCATGTATAGGACTACCCTTGTTGGTTAAATATGCTGTGATGTATATGTGTACGGCCATGCGAAAATGGCTCGTAAAAGTGAAGTACGAACTTAGACTATTTGTGGTTTGTATGTATATATATGGTGTCATGATGTGATTATGGATTGGAAATGGGAATGTTGGTCACATGATCAGCAATTGGCATGGTTAAAATGATCATATGTGAACCTATGCATGGCAAGACTAGTTGATTCATGGAGACTACAAAATAGGTAAGACCTACCTTAAAAACAGATGCTGCCAGCTGCAGTGACGTGAATGTGGAAAATCACCAAAATTTGTAGGAATGGTATTAAATAGTGAATAAGCTATGTAAATGAACCTTGATGAGTCTATTTTCATATGGAAGAAGCGAAATGGTCATAGGAGTTACATGTTAAGAGATATTGAAGCTATTGTGAGACAGGGCCAGAACGGTTTCTGGGTCCCCCGTCGCAACTTTAAAAATTTTCTATAAATTATCGAGAAATAATTAGTAGTCATGACTTATATGTACAGATTCCATTTTGAGTCTAGTTTCATTAGAAACAAACGGCACCAGTATTAAAGTCCTGTACAGTGAGATATTCAAGTTGAAACACGCGAAGGTCAGAGCAGTCGATCCCTGTAACATGGGTGACTTTAACTAATAAACTGTACCAATTGGCCTGACCAAAAATTCTAGAAATAAATCCATGGATGGATATATGAGTCTAAATTCAGGGAAAATTTACAAAACCAGTTTCCGAGTTTTGAAACTCGAGATATGATTTTTAAGCCGACGGTGATGCAGTTTTCCAGCCCAACTGGAAATGTCAAATTGGTGGGCAAAATATGTGGACTTGACTTATTAACCCCTCGTGTCCGACACCGGCAATGGTCTCGGGTTCGGGGTGTTACAATTTTATTGGTATCAGAGCCAGGTTTAGTCGATTCTAGGACTACCGTGATGTGTTTGGGGTCTAGCTATACATGCCATTAAATGATGAATCGATAGTGTGGTGATTTCTGACAATTTGACTTTGTGTTTGTTTATAGCAATGGATCCCGATCCCAACCGAGCGATAGCTGATGATGTGGAGAGTGTGGCGCTGCCCGCGCAAGGGACAGCGCCGGCGGACTCTCAACCTATGGCCAACAATCCGAATGATGAGGCTAGGCAAGCCTTTTATAGTGTGATGAACGAATGGTTTAATCAATACATTCGAACTAACACGGCTATTCCACAACCTCCATTCCCGACAAATGCAACCCCAAGACCTACAATACCTCCCAGAATCGACCAAATAAGGTCAAGTAAGCCCCAATCGATAGGATTCGCAAACATGGGGCCACTGAATTTAAAGCTACGGATGATGATGATGCCGAAGCGAGCTGAATTTTAGTTGGACAACACTATCCGGTGCTCGATGAGCTATCCCTGTACACCGATGAGTGCTTAAAGTGTACCATCTCCTTGCTACGCGAGTCCGCCTACTATTGGTGGAGTACTCGACTTGTGGTGCCTAAAGAGCAAGTGACTTGGGAATTCTTTCAAACCGAGTTCAAAATAGTATATCACCGAGATTCATCGACCAAAAGCGAAGGAATTTCTTGATCTTAAGCAAGGTTCTATGTCCGTTACCGACTACTGAACGAAAGTTTGTGAGGCTTAGCCGGTACGCGCGAGAATGCATTTCGTCCGAAGCTATTATGTGTAAACACTTCGAGGATGGGCTGAATGATGATATAAGGATATTTATTGGCATTCTCGAGATACGAGAGTTCGTAGTACTTGTTGAGCGAGCTTGTAAAGTCAAGAGCTTAGAAAGGAGAAACAAAAAGCTGATGTGGGAACCGGAGAATTCGAAAGAGGTCTCGGAATGTCTCTTCAACAAGCATCGAAGAGATTTTGAGATGATGTGAGCCGGTCTAGAGGCGTTTGGGCTTTCCTAGACGAGGACGCGATCGACCCCTGTGACCACACGAGTCACTTCGATCGCTGATGGTGGAAATGATCACGAGAGAGGCGAGTGTCCACATTGTGGCAAATGGCATTCGGGAGCTGTTGGTTTCGTGATCGCTCGCTATAAGTGTGGATCGGCCGACCACTTTATGAAGGATTGCCCGAGGATGCATGAGCAGAATGTAAGTCGAATGGAAACCCGGTGCTACCATCGCCGAGGTAGGCCACCTAGAAATATGGGCAATGTCGTTGGCGGTCGAGAGGATCTAGAGATGCTACCATCGATCCGAGGCTCGTGCTCTGCTAGGACTTATGCCATACGCCGCACGCCGAGGATGCCGCCTCTCCGGATGTCATTACTGGCACTTTCACTCTTTTCAATACAAATGTGATTGCTTTGATTGACCCCGGTTCTACTCATTCTTATATATGTGAAACCTTAGCATCCAAAGAAGACTTTGCCTATTGAGTCTCTCGAGTTTGTAATTCGGTGTCAAACCCTTGGGTCATTACGTCTGGTCAAAAAGTGTGCAAGAAAAGTCCGGTAGTGTTCGAGGTTCTTGTTTTCCGCGGACTTGATGCTTTTGCCGTTCAATGAATTGACGTTATTCTTGGTTTGGATTGGTTGACCATGCACGATGCGGTTGTAAATTGCAAAAGCAAGACTATCGATTTGAGGTGCGAATAACGAGATAATTCGGGTTGAGTCTACGGGCTTAAAGGGTTGCCACCGTAATATCGCAATGTTGGCCCGAAAATATGTAAGAAAAGGGTGCGAAGCGTACCTTGCGTCGACGTTTCGATGACAAGGAATCGTAAAAGAAACCCGAATCTGCGTCTCGTGGTTTGTGAATACCGGATGTTTTCCCAAGAATTGCGGGTTTACCACTGCTCGAGAAATAGAATTTGGCATCGAATTGGTACCGGTACCCTCCAATTTCGATAGCTCCGATCGTATGGCACCAACGGAATTAAAGGAGTTGAAAGCTCGATTGCAAGAATTGGTGGATAGAGGTTTTGCTCGCCTCGAGTTTTTCGCCTTAGGGTGCGCCGGTGTTGTTCGTGAAGAAGAAGGATGGAACCATGCGGTTGCAGATCGACTATCGTCGACTTAATAAAGCGACGATAAAGAACAAATATCCGTTGCCACGAATCGATGACTTGTTCGATCAACTGAAGGAGCCTCGGTGTTCTCGAAAATAGATTTGAGATCGGGCTATTATCAATTGCGAATCCGAGATTCGGACGTACTCCAAGACCGCCTTGAGCGAGATATGATCACTATGAGTTCCTAGTGATGCCGTTTGGGCTCACTAATGCCCTCGGTATTTATGGATTAAATGAATCGGATCTTCGACCATATTTGGATCGATTAGTAGTCGTGTTCATTGATGACATCTTGGTCTATTCAAGAGATGAGATTGAACATCTTGAACACTGCGGTTAGTGCTGCAAATTTTACAGATAAGCAATTATATGCTAAGTTCAAGAAGTGTGAGTTCGGTTAAGAGAGGTTAGCTTCTTGGGTCATGTGGTATCTCAGATCGGGTATTCGAGTCTAACCAGAATAAAATTTCAGCCATACTTAATTGGAAGCCTCGAGAAATATTCTCGAGGTTCGGAGCTTTTTGGGGCTTTAGGTTATTACCGACGATTTGTAAAGGTTTCTCAACAATAGCCACGCCGATGACGGCTACTCCAAAAGGATGTTAAGTTCGAATGGACGGAGAAATGTCGAAAAGTTTCGATCAACTGAAAACTTATTTGATGAAGCCCCAATTCTAGTGCAACCCGAATCTGGCAAAGAGTTTGTCATCTATAGTGACGCCTCCCTACTTGGGTTAGGTTGCATATTGATGCAAGAAGGTCGAGTTGTGGCCTATGCGTCGAGGCAATTAAAGCCACACGAGAAAAATTATCCGATCCATGATCTCGAATTGGCTGCCATCGTATTCGCCTTGAAGATTTGGCGACATTACTTATTTGGTGAGAGGTGCCATGTGTACTCGGATCACAAAAGTCTCAAATATTTGATGACCCAAAGAGACTTAAATCTGCGACAAAGACATTGGCTCGAGTGTTAAAGGATTATGAGCTGGTCATTGACTATCACCCGGGAAGGCGAATGTGGTTGCGGATGCCTTGAGTCGTAAATCATTATTCGCTTCTGAGCGATGAACGATGCACTTGTCCGTCCGATCCGATAGTGTGTTAGTAGCTGAATTAAAAGCCAAACCATCGTTGATACATCAAATTCGAGAAGCTTAGAAAGTCGACGACGAGTTGGTCGCAAAACGGCCGAGTGTGTGCCGAACAAGGACTCGGAATTTCAAATCGATGATGACGATTGTTTGAGGTTCAAAAGTCGTCTGTGTGTTCCAAAGAATTTGAACTCATTTCGATAATTCAATGAAGCCCATTGTAGCCGAATGGCAATCCACCCGGGAGTACGAAGATGTACAATGATTTGAAACGTCGATTTTGGTGGCATGGTATGAAACGAGACATCTCGACTTTGTTTGAGATGTTTAATATGTCGCAAGTGAAAGTGGAACATCAAGTGCCTTGAGATTACTTGACCAATCACGATACCCGAGTGGAAATGGGATCGAGTCACAATGGACTTTGTATCCGGACCGCCATTGTCGCAAGTAAGAAGGATGCGGTTTGGGTCGTGGTAGATAGATTGACTAAGTCGGCTCATCGTGTCCTCGCACGCACGGATTTTTCAATGGACAAATTAGCCGAATTGTACGCTTTCGAGTTGTGAGATTACACGGGTGCCTATTTCCATCGTGTCGGATAGAGATCCGAGATTTACCTCGCGATTTTGGAAAAAGTTGCAAGAAGCTTTGGGTACCAAGTTGCATTTTAGCACCGCCTTTCACCCCCAAACCGATGGCCAATCCGAGCAGGTAATTCAGATACTTGAGGATATGTTGAGATGTTGCGTCCTCGAGTTTAGTGGTTCATGGGAACGGTATTTGCCGTTGATTGAATTCGCTACAACAACAAACTTTCAATCAAGTATTAAGATGGCACCCTACGAGGCTTTGTACGGTCGTAAATGCCGTACACCATTGTTTTGGACCGAGCTTGGTGAAAGCAAGATTTTCGGTGGATTTGATTAGAGATGCTGAATGAAAGTGAAAGTAATCCGTGAAAGTCGAAGATAGCCTCCGATCGTCGGAAGTCGTGACGCGGATCTGAAGCGTAAGGATATCGAGTATCGTGGGAGATAAAGTGTTTCTTAATGTTTCGCCTTGGAAAAGATACTCGATTCTACCGTAAGGGCAAGTTGAGCCCGAGGTTCATTGGACCATATGAGATATCCGAAGCGAGTCGGTCCAGTGGCATATCGTCTCGATTTTGCCCCTCGAACTCGAAAAGATTCACGATGTCTTTCATGTTTCGATGCTTCGACGCTATAGATCTGATCCATCGCGACGTGATTAGTCCATCGGAGGTTGAAATTCAAGCCAATATGAGTTATGAGGAAGAACCGATTCGTATCCTATCACGTGAAGTGAAAGAGTTATGAAACAAGCGGGTTCCGCTAGTGAAAGTGTTATGGCTCAAACACGGGATAGAAGAAGCTACTTGGCAAACCGAGAACTCTATGAAAGAGCGATACCCAACCCTATTTACCGGTAAGATTTTCGGGGACGAAAATTTCTTAAGTGGGGGAGAGTTGTGACAGCCCAAAATTGACCCTAGTCGGAATGTGGTTTCGGGACCACAAAACCGAGGCATAAAAATAATTAAAAATTTATTTTGATGCCTATGATATGTGTTAAATTGTGTATGACATTTTGGTGTTTCAATTTAGAATTATAAATGTGAATTTCACTAGAAAAGACCTAGTAGTAAACTTTGAAAGTATGATGGGGAAATGTGTGATGACTAGTTGATCATGCATGCAAAAATAAGGGATTTGCATGTCAAATTTCCCCAAAGATGGTATAGTGGCCGGCCATGACAAGGGAATATGGGCAAGGAAAACATGTTATGACATGTTTTGTTAATGCATGATGTGATAAATGATAAAAAATTAAGCATGTAGGAAGAGAAACAAAAAATCAAAATTTGCTCATCCTTCCCCCTTTGCCGTGAGTGAAAGAGAAGCAAAGAAAAAATTTTGTTCATCTATTTTCTCTTCTTTGGCCGAAAATACTAAGGAAAAGGAAGGATTTTGCTTCATTTTCTTTGTTTAGAAGAGATCTAGAAGGAAATTTGGCTAAACTTGCATCAAGAGTAAGGTATGTATGAGGTTGTGTTGGGAGTTTCATGCATGTTTTGGTTGCTAACTTGATGTGCATGTTAGCCATGGCTCAAATCTTTGTTATGCCATGGAAATGGCATTTGGCCAAAGTTGTTATGGTGATAAAGCCATTGCATGCTAAGTGTGAAGCTTGATGATGATGCATGCAATGATGGATTGTCTACTCTTGAGTAAGATTTTGAGTTTTCTTTTGTTTAACCATGATTGAAGTTGAAAAGGGCATGATTGTCATATTCGCCATGATGCATTCATGAGCATGGTTCATGCTTCTTGCATGTTAGTTAAAATTTGTGTTTTGGATGGCTATGGACACCTTGAAATTCGCCATGCTCATATATGTATATATATGTTTGCACATGATGTTTTGGTTATGAACTAAGTGATGAATATGTTTGTTTAAAGAAGAAGATGTTGAAGAATGATTGTGAAATTGCAAGCACATTCGGCCTAGCACACATATGAGTGCTTGATGCTATATTATAAGTTTTGAGCTACAATATGCAAAGCATTAACTAGTAAAATGCATGCTGTTTTTGTGAAGTATTAAGTGCATAATTGGCCTCAACATGGACATGAATATTCGGCCTTGGGTAGCCTATTGAAGGCCTTAGCTTTTCCTTGATGCTCGAATAAATTGTATCAAATTGCTTGATGTAGTATAAAATGTGCATGACCATTGTGTATTCAAGCTAAAGGATGGCCATATGACCATTTAAACTCCTTGTCATATTCGGCCATAAGCTAGCACAATGAGGTTTTAATAAATTGAATTTGTTTGAATTAGCTCAAGAGCTAAGAGGGCCACAATTGGACAAGGGGAAGGAAAAAGTGATCGAATAGCCGTAAAAGCCGTTCGACAACATCCGAGGTAAGTCCTCAAGAAGTGACCTTACTTGAATTATGTGGAATGAAATATGGATGTATTGATTATTGATTTATGTGTGTATGAGTATTGAATGATACCGGGCTAAGTCCGAGAAGGCGATTATGCTAGTGATTATAATTGTGTTTGAGCCTTAGTAACGAAAATGAAATACGCATGTCCAATGATTATTGATGTATGTGTGCATGAGAAATTGAATGATATCCGGGCTAAGCCCCGAAGACAAATATGCTGGAAATTATATCCGGTTAAGACCAAGGCAATTGTGCTAGTGGCTACATCCGGCTAAGACCAAGGCATTCGTGCGAGTCATTCTATCCGGGCTAAGACCCGAAGGCATTTGTGCACGTGGTTATATCCGGTTGTATTCCGAAGAAGCTTGGGCTGGAGGTGAGTATTGGTTGCTGTAATAAATTCAATTAGCACGCTCGAAAAGCCCAAAGAATGAGGTACGTTTATATGTGCATTGGGAAGTCGACATGTTGAGCAACATTCGCTCAAACGACTAACGAATTTCAGCTATTGAATTGGTTGATACTTGGTGAAAGTATATAATGATGAAGTGTGTTGTAAGAATGATTATGAGAACGTGTATTAATGAAATGATGCATTTGGTTATGTGAATATATTGCCTTAATTAAAGCTGATTTTTATTCCTTGAGACTTACTAAGCATAAAAATGCTTACCCCGTTGCTTTGGCTCTCTGTTTTATAGATTTCGCTCGATAGCATTCGGATTCGGGATCAATAAAGTCGAAGTCATCCACACTATCAACGCTCTATTTTGGTATAAATTTTGGTTGAACTTTGAAATGGCATGTATAGGACTACCCTTGTTGGTTAAATATGCTGTGATGTATATGTGTACGGCCATGCGAAAATGGCTCGTAAAAGTGAAGTACGAACTTAGACTATTTGTGGTTTGTATGTATATATATGGTGTCATGATGTGATTATGGATTGGAAATGGGAATGTTGGTCACATGATCAGCCATTGGCATGGTTAAAATGATCATATGTGAACCTATGCATGGCAAGACTAGTTGATTCATGGAGACTACAAAATAGGTAAGACCTACCTTAAAAACAGATGCTGCCAGCTGCAGTGACGTGAATGTGGAAAATCACCAAAATTTGTAGGAATGGTATTAAATAGTGAATAAGCTATGTAAATGAACCTTGATGAGTCTATTTTCATATGGAAGAATCGAAATGGTCATAGGAGTTACATGTTAAGAGATATTGATGCTATTGTGAGACAGGGCCAGAACGGTTTCTGGGTCCCCCATCGAAACTTTAAAAATTTTCTCTAAATTATCCAGAAAGAATTAGGAGTCACGCCTTATATGTACAGATTCCATTTTGAGTCTAGTTTCATTAGAAACAAACGGCACCAGTATTAAAGTCCTGTACAGTGAGATATTCAAGTTGTAACGCGTGAAGTTCAGAGCAGTCGATCCCTGTAACATGGGTGATTTAACTAATAAACTGTACCAATTGGCCCGACCAAAAATTCTAGAAATAAATCCATGGATGGATATATGAGTCTAAATTCAGGGAAAATTTACGAAACCAGTTTCCAAGTTTTGAAACTCGAGATATGATTTTTAAGGCGACGGTGACGCAGTTTTCCAGCCCAACTGGAAATGTCAAATTGGTGGGCAAAATATGTGGACTTGACTTATTAACCCCTCGTGTCCGACACCGGCAATGGTCTCGGGTTCGGGGTGTTACAAAACTATTGTTGTAAGAGAATTCAATCAAAGGTAAATACCGTTCCCATGAACCACTAAACTCAAGGATGCAACATCTCAACATATCCTCAAGTATCTGAATTATCTGCTCGGATTGACCATCGGTTTGTGGATGAAAAGTGGTGCTAAAATGCAGCTTGGTGCCCAAAGCTTCTTGCAATTTCTTCCAAAATCGCGAGGTGAATCTCGGATCTCTATCCGACACAATAGAAATCGGTACCCCGTGTAATCTCACAATCTGAGAAACATACAATTCAGCTAGTTTTTCCAATGAAAAATCCGTGCGTACGGGGATAAAGTGAGCCGACTTAGTCAATCTATCAACAACGACCCAAATCGCATCTTTCTTACTTGCCGACACTAGCAGCCCAGATACAAAATCCATTGTTACTCGATCCCATTTCCATTCAGGTATCATGATCGGTTGGAGCAAACCCGTAGGCACTTGATGTTCCGCTTTCACTTGCTGACATATTAAACACTTCGAAACAAAATCGGAAATGTCTCGTTTCATACCATGCCACCAAAACTGACGTCTCAGATCGTTGTACATTTTCGTACTCCCCGGGTGAATTGACATTCGGCTACAATGAGCTTCGTTCAGAATCATCGAAATGAGTTCTAAATTTCTTGGAACACACCACCGGCTTCTGAACCTCAAACAATCGTCGTCATCCATTTTGCAACCAATTCATCATCGACTTTCTGGGCTTCACGAATTTGATGAGTCAATAATGGTTTGGCCTTTAATTCCTCTACTAACACATTGTCGGGTAGAACAGACAAGTGTACATTCATCGTTCGTAAAGCAAACAGTGATTTCCGGCTTAAGGCGTTTGCAACCACATTAGCCTTTCCCGGGTGATAATCAATGACCAGCTCATAATCTTTCAACAACTCGAGCCAATGCCTTTGTCGCAGATTCAAGTCTCTTTGAGTCATCAAATATTTGAGACTTTTGTGATCCGAAAATACATGGCACTTCTCACCAAATAAGTAATGTCGCCATATTTTCAAGGCGAATACGATGGCGACTAATTCGAGATCATGGGTCGATAATTTTTCTCATGTGGCTTTAATTGTCTCGACGATAGGCCACAACTCGACCTTCTTGCATCAATACGCAACCTAACCCAAGTAGGGAGGCGTCACTATAGATGACAAACTCTTTGCCCGATTCGTTTGCACTAAAATTGAGCTTCATCAAATAAGTTTTCGATTGATCAAAACTTTTCGACATTTTTCCGTCCATTCAACTTAACATCTTTTGAAGTAGCTTCGTCATTGGTGTGGCTATTATCGAGAAACCTTTTACAAACCGTCGGTAATGTAAGCAAGTCCCAAAAGCTCGAACCTCGCTTATATTTCTGAGGCTTCCAGTTAAGTATGGTTGAAATTTTGCTCGGTCCACTCGAATACCCGATCGCGGATACCACATGACCCAAGAAGCTAACCTCTCTTAACCGTAACTCACACTTCATTGAACTTAGCATATAACCGCTTATCTCATAAAATTTGCAACACTAATCTCGTGTGCTCGGCATGTTTGGTCTCATCTCTTGAATAGACCAAGATGTCATCAATAAACACAACTACAAACCGTCCAAATCATGCCTCAAGATCCGATTCATCAAATCCATAAATACCGTAGGGCATTAGTGAGCCCAAACGGCATCACTAAGAACTCGTGAGTGGCCGTATCTCGTTCGAAAGCGGTTTTGGGTATATCCGAATCTCGAAGAATCGTAATACCCGATCTCAAATCTATCTTTGAAAACACTAAGGCTCCCTTTAGTTGATCAAACAAATCATCAATACGTGATAGCGGATATTTATTCTTTATCGTCACTTTATTCACCGACGATAGTCAATGCACATCCTCATGGTTCCGTCCTTCTTTTCACAAACAATACTTTGGTGCACCCCAAGGTGAGAAACTTGGTCGAGCGAAACCTCTATCCGTCAACTCTTGCAACCGAAGCTTTCAATTCTCTTAACTCGGTTGGTGCCATACGATCTGGAGCTATCAAAATTGGCGTAGTCCGGTACAAGCTCAATACCAAACTCTACTTCGAGCAATGTGGTAAACCCGGTAATTCTTCGGGAAAAACATTCGGGTATTCACAAACCACCGGCACAGATTCGGGTTTCTTTTCCAATTCCTTGTCATCAAGTACATACGCAAGGTATGCTTCACACCCCTTTCTTACATATTTCTGGGCCAACATTGCTGATATTACAGCTGGCAACCCCTTTAAGTTCGTAGACTCAACTCGGATTATCTCGTTATTTGTGCACCTCAAATCAATAGTCTTGCTTTTGCAATTCACAACCACATCATGCACGGTCAACCAATCCAAACCAAGAATAACATCAAATTCATCGAATGGAAAAAGCATCAAGTCCCACGGAAAGCAGAACCTCGAATCACTAGGGGCATTTCTTACACACTTTGTCAACAAGCACGTAACGACCCAAGGATTTGACACCGAATTACTGAACTCAAGAGACTCAATAGGTAAAGTCTTCTTGGATGCTAAGGTTTCACATATATAAGAATGAGTAGAACCAGGTCAATCAAAGCAATCACATTAGTATCAAAGAGAGTAAAGGTACCGATAATAACATCTGGCGAGGAAGCATCCCCGCGTGCGCGTATAGCATAAGCCCTAGCAGGAGCACGAGCCTCAGATCTAGTCGCAGCATCTCTAGATCCTCTTTGACCGCCGCTAGCATTGCCGTATTCCTAGATGGTCTACCCGGCGGTGGTAGCACCGGCTTCCCACTCGATTTACATTCTTCGGACAATCTCGGGCAATCTTTGATAAAGTGGTCGGCTGACCCGCACTTGTAACAGGAGTGGTCATGGAACCTACAACTCCTCGAATGCCATTTACCACAATACTGGCATTCTGCCCTGTCTCGACGGTCATTTCGAACACTGGCGATCGAAGTGACTCGTGTGCTCACAGGGGGTCGATCGCGATCTCGTCTAGAAAAGCCGGAACTGTCCCTAGACCGGCCCAAGCCATCTCTAAATTTCTTTGATGACTGTGGGAAGGGCTTCCCCGAAGACCTCTTATGAAACTCCCTTGCTCCCACCTCAACTTTTCTTTTCTCCATACTGAGCTCCTCAGCCTTGCAAGCTCGCTCAACAAGTACTACAAATTCTCAAATTTCCAAGATGCCAACATATAGCTTTATATCATCATTTAGTCCATCCTCGAAACGTTTACACATTACGGCTTCTGAGAAATGCATTCTCGTCATGCTGGCTAAGCCTCACAAATTTTCGTTCATAGTCAGAACAGACATGGAACCTTGTTTGAGTTCAAGAAATTCCTTCCGCTTTTGGTCAATGAATCTCGATCGATATACTTCTTTCAACCTCGGTTTGGAAGAACTCCCAAGTTACTTGCTCTCTAGGCACAATGAAGTCAACGTATTCCATTAATAGTAGGCAGAATCACGCAGCAAGGAGATAGTACACTTTAGGCACTCATCGGTGTGCAAGATAGTTTATCGAGTGCGAATAGTGTTGTCCAACCAAAATTCAGCTTGCTCGGCATCATCACTATCCGTAGCCTTAAATTCAAGAGCCCGTGTTTTCGGATTCTATCAATCGGTGGCTTATTTGACCTTATTTGGTCGATTCGGAGGCATTGTAGGTGCGGGGTTGTGTCATTGGGAATGGAGGTTGTGGAGCAACAGTATTAGTTCGAATGTATTGGTTGAACCAATCATTCATCACGCTATAGAAAGCTTGTCTAGCTTCATCATTTGGATTACTAGCATTAGGTTGAGAGTCCATGGCGTTTGTCCCTTGTCTTGCGGAGCAGCGCTACACTCTCAAAATCATCACTACCGCTTCGGTCGGGATCGGGATCCATTACTATAAATAAACACATTTGCAAATGTCGAAATCACCACACTATCAAATAATCACATAAAATGGCATGTATAGCTAGACCCAAACGCATTACGGTAGTCCTAGAATTGACTAAACCGTAGCTCGATACCAATAAATCAGTAACACCCGTACCCAAGACCGTCACGAGTCGGACACGAGGGGTTAACGGGCTTAATCCACTTATTTGCACAGTTCATTTTAAAATTTTCCAGACAAATGGCTAAGCGTGTCCTTGTCACCTTAAAAATCATATCTTGAGTTCCACAACTCGAAAATCAGTTTTGTAATTTTTCCCTGAAACTAGACTCATATATGCATCTATAAATTTTTTTCTAGAACTTTTGGTCAGGCCAATTAGTACAGTTTATTAGTTAAAGTCTCCCGTGTTACAGGGATCGACTACATTGACCTTTGCGCATTAGGACTTCGATATCTCCTTGTACAGGGCTTTAATACTGATGCTGTTTGTCTCTACAGAAACTAGACTCGAAAAGGAATCTGTACATATATGGCATGACTTTAATTATCTCTGGTCAATTTATAATGAATTTCCAAAATTCGGAACAGGGACTCCAGAAGCCGTTCTGGCCCTGTCTCACGAAAACTTAAATATCTCTTAACATACTGTTCATATGATCATTTCGTTACTTTCCTATGAAAATAGACTCGTCAAGGTTCGTTTAAATAATTTATTCACTATTTAATTCCATTCCTACTATTTTTAGTGATTTTCACATCCATGTCACTGCAATTGTCAAGATCTGTCTTTAAGGTAGGCTTTACCTATTTCATAGTTTCCATGATTCAACTAGCCCATTTAACATAAATAGCACAAAATATGATCATGATGAACCATCCCAATGACTAATCGTTTCCAAACATTTCCATACCTCATAATGAACAACATACAATGATTATAATACCATGCCCAAAGTATACTTAAGCCATTTTCGCATGGCAATCCAAATTTACACAAAACCGAAAGGTACATGACCTACAACAAAAGGGTAGTCCTATACATGCCATTTCAAAGTCCAACCAAAAATATACCGAAAGGAGCTTTGATAGTGTGAGCGACTTCGACTTCAAAATCCCGAGTCCGATAGTGAAGAACCAAAATCTATAAACAGAGAATCAAAGAAAACGGAGTAAGCATTTAATGCTTAGTAAGTTTGAGCCATGAATTTAAACACAACCAAAGTATAGCATTCATGTAGCTAATGAGATAATTTCGTATGCACAAATTCTCAATATCATACTTACTTCACATTACCAACCCTTATATTCATACACAAAGATCAACTTAGCTAAAGGCCGGTAGCTCATTTATCAACCGGCGAATACTTATTTGTAAGAGCTCAACTAATTCAAGCACATACTGAAACATGCCTCATTGTTGGGATTTCACAAGCGTATTAACTGAAATTTTACAGCAAATTCATTCATTCCGAATCACGTACCTTCGGAGTTTAACCGGATATAGCTACTCGTTCAAATACCTTGGGACATAGCCGGTTATAGTAGCTCGCACAAATGCCTTCGGACTTAACCCGGATTTAGTAACTCGCACAAATACCTTGGATCTTAGTCCGGATTTAGTAACTCGCACAAATGCCTTCGGATCTTAGTCCGGATTTAGTAACTCGCACAAATGCCTTCAGATCTTAGTCTGGATATAGTCACTTAGCACAAAGCCTTCGAGACTTAGCCCGGACATCATTCGAAGAACCATGGACACATATATCAATAAATCATGACACATCCATATTTCATTTTCATTACCAAAGCTCAACACAAGACACTTATCATATTTACAATTTCGGCTCAATAGCCACATACAAAGAGCATGATTTTGATTTACTTAAGACATAATCTAATCGAATCATAATTTAAGTTCCATTACTCGAAAACTTACCTCGGATGTTGTCGAAGCGATTAGATGGCTATTCGACCACTTTTTCCTTCCCTTTATCGGATTTAGTTCCTCTTTGCTCTTGAGCTTAATTTAACAAATAAATTGATTTAATCATTTGAGCATCGAAAAGAGGAACTCAAGGTACTTAGCCCATATATATTCATTAGACATTAAAGTCACATATGTACGGAATCGTGAATCAAACTCAACACATTAGTTAATATTCTCCTTAGCCTAATTTTCTAAGTCAAGAATAAGCCTTCAATATGCTTACCTATGGCCGAACAAACACATCAACCTATGTACTCATTCATGTGGCCGAATATGCATGTCTATGTTGAGGCCAATTATAAACTCAATACCACACACAAATGGCATACATTTTACTAACTAATGCATTACATATTATAACTCAATACGCATCCATCATTTACTCCATAATCGAAACACCATCATGTGTAAATATATACCTTGATATATTGTATATGTCATACCAATACATCATGTGCAAACATATATATATATATATATATATATGTGCAAGGGCCGAATCACTAAGTTGATTATAACCAAACATAAACATAAATCCAAAACACAAATCTTACCTACCATGCAATAAGCATAAATCATACTTATGAATAAACCATGGCCGAATACATCACAACACCATACCATTTCAATTTTGGTCATGGTTAAACAAAGAACTTAATGTCTCACTCAAAAATGCTAAAAAGAAAACCAAAGAGTCGTCAATCCACCATCACATGTATCATTAACAAGCTTCACATTTAGCATGCAATGGCATTAACACAAAATCCACCTTGGCCGAATATCATCCCCATGACATAGCAAAGATTTGAACCATGGGCTAATTAGAACTCAAGCTAGCAATTAAAGACATGTATGAATCTCATGACACAACATCAAACATACCTTAATCTAGATACAAGTATGGCGAACCTCCTCCTAATTCTCTTCCAAACCAAACATGAAGCAAGAACTCCTCCCTCTTCCTTAGAATTTTCGCCAAAAGAAATGAAAAGGATGAACAAATTTTTTTCTCTTTTCTTCACTCACGGCAATAGGGGGAGAAACACTCACACATTCTTTCCTTTTTTTTTCCATTTCTTTATTACCCATACTTCTTATTTTATTTTTCCTACCATACATCACTAACATAACATGTTTGTGACATGTTTCCACTCATAGCATGGCCGGCCACTACTAATTAGGGGGGGAAATTTGACATGCAAGTCCCCCCTTTTTATTACATGCACTATTAGATCCTTATAGGTTACCCTATCACATTTCGAAAGTATCACACATAAGTCCTACTAACTTAATTCACATGCAATCGACTAAATCGAAGCTTGAAACTTTCACACATTCATATTTACATATTCTAGACAATAATTATCACATTCAAATATTTTGGTGCCTCGGTTTAGCGATCCCAAAACCACTTTCCGACTAGGGTCACTTTAGGGCTGTCACAGTGAGACTTGTCGTATATTCACAGACCACAAGAGTTTGAAGTATTTGATGACTCAAAAATTGAATCTGAGACAACATAGATGGTTAGAACTAATTAAAGATTACCAGCTAATCATCGAATTATCACCCGGGAAAGGCGAATGTGGTTGCTGACTCATTAAGCAGAAAATATTTGTTTGCATTGAGGGCATTGAATGCTCGATTGGCGTTGTTTGATAATGGTTCGGTCTTGGCAGAGCTAAGGGCTAGGTTGACATTTCTTCAAGAAATTTATGATGCTCAGACTAATGATAGTGTCCTGCAAGCTAAAAGAGCTCAATGTGAGTAGGGCAATGAATCAGATTTTCAGATTAGTCCTGATGGATGCTTGATGATCACAGACAAAGTTCGTGTACCGAGGAATGATGAAATTATTCAGAAGATTTTGCAAGAAGCACATGATAGCCATTTGTCTATTCATCTGGGAAGTACCAAGATGTACGATGATTTAAAGACCATGTATTGGTGGAACGGTATGAAAACAGATATCTCTGAATTTGTATCGAAATGCTTGATATGTAAGCAAGTCAAATCTGAACATCAAGTACTTTCGGTTCACTACAACTTGTGATAGTCCCCGAATGAAAGTGGGACAGAATCACTGTGGACTTCATGACAGGATTACCATTGACCCCCCAAAAAAAAGATGCTATATGGGTAGTGGTTGACAAGTTGACAAAATCGGATCATTTTATTCCGGTAAGGACAGATTGTTCACTTGACAAGTTGGCTGACTTGTATATATCTGAGATCGTGAGATTACATGAGGTACCACTATCGATTATTTCAGACAGACACCGGAGATTCACTTCAAGATTTTAGAAGAAGTTACAAGAAGCCTTGGGTACTAGGTTAAGTTTTAGTAAAGCTTTTCACCCACAGACTGATGGTCAATCTGAATGGATGATTCAGATTCTTGAGGATATGTTGCGATGTTGCATCCTTGAATTTCAGGGTAGCTGGGAAAAATACCTGCCTTTGGTAGAGTTCGCCTACAACAACAGTTTTCAAACGAGTTTGAAGATGGCAGCTTACGAGGCCTTGTTTGGCAGGAACTGCCGAACCCTATTGTATTGGATGGAACTCTAGGAGAATCAGATTCATGGAGTTGATCTGATCAAGGAAATCAAAGAAAAGGTTAAAGTGATACGTGATTGTTTAAAAGCGGCATTGGATAGACAAAAGTCATATGCTGATTTTGTGACAGCCCAAAATTGACCCTAGTCGGGATGTGGTTTCGGGACCACAAAATCGAGGCATAAAAATAATTTAAAATTTATTTTGATGCCTATGATATGTGTTAATTTGTGTGTGACATTTTTGATGTTTCGATTTAGTGTTATAAATGCGAATTTCACTAGAAAGGACCTAGTAGTGAACTTTGAAAGTATGATGGGGAAATGTGTGATGACTAGTTGCTCATGCATGCAAAAATAAGGGATTTGCATGTCAAATTTCCCCCCCCAACATGAAGTGGCCGGCCATGGCAAGAGAGGATGGGCAAAACATGTCATGAAACATGTTTTGTTGGTGCATTAGGGAGAAATAATAAACAAAGGTGTATGGGTAAGAAAAGAATGAAAAAAATGTGTGTGAGTGAGGTATTCCCCCCATTGCCGTGAGTTGTAGAGAAGGAAAGAAAAAATTTTGTTCATCCTTTCTTTGAGCCAAAACTAAGGAAGAAGGAGGATTTTTGCTTCATGCTTGGTTTGGAAGAGATCTAGAAGGAGATTTGGCTAAGTTTGCATCAAGATTAAGGTATGTATGAGGTTATGTTAGGAGTTTCATGCATGTTTTGGTTGCTAACTTGATGTGCATGTTAGCCATGGCTCAAATCTTTGTTAAGCCATGGAAATGGTATTTGGCCAAAGTTGTTATGGTGATAAAGCCATTGCATGCTAAGTGTGAAGCTTGATGATGATGCATGCAATGATGGATTGTCTACTCTTGAGTAAGATTTTGAGCTTTCTTTTGTTTTATCATGATTGAAGTTGAAAAGGAGCATGATTGTCATATTCGCCATGATGCATTCATGAGCATGGTTCATGCTTCTTGCATGTTAGTTAAAATTTGTGTTTTGGATGGCTATGGACACCTTGAAATTCGCCATGCTCATATATGTATATATATGTTTGCACATGATGTTTTGGTTATGAAGGAAGTGATGAATAAGTTTGTTTAAAGAAGAAGATGTTGAAGAATAATTGTGAAATTTGCAAGCACAATTGCCTAGCACACATATAAGTGCTTGATGCTATATTATAAGTTTTGAGCCACAATATGCAAAGCATTAACTAGTAAAATGCATGCTGTTTTTTTGAGGTGTTAAGTGCATAATTGGCCTCAACATGTACATGAATATTCGGCCTTGGCTAGCCTATTGAAGGCCTTAGCATTTCCTTGATGCTCGAATAAATTGTATTGAATTGCTTGATGTAGTATAAAATGTGCATGACCATTGTGTATTCAAGCTAAAGGGTGGCCATATGACCATTTAAACTCCTTGTCATATTCGCCATAAGCTAGCACAATGAGGTTTTAATAAATTGAATTTGTTTGAATTAGCTCAAGAGCTTAGAGGGCCACAATTGGACAAGGGAAGGAGAAAGTGATCGAATAGCCGAAAAAGCCGTTCGACAACATCCGAGGTAAGTCCTCAAGAAGTGACCCTACTTGAATTATGTGAAATAAAGTATGGATGTGTATTGATTATTGATTATGTGTGCATGAGTATTTGAATTCTACCGGGCTAAGTCCGAAGGCAAATATGCTTGTGACTATAATTGCGTTTGAGCCTAGTAATGTGAAAATGAAATATGTATGTCCAATGATAATTGATGTATGTGTTCATGGGAAATTGAATGATATCCGGGCTAAATCAAGACAATTATGCTGGAAATTATATCCGGTTAAGACTCAAGGCAATTGTGCTAGTGGCTACATCCGGCTAAGACCAAGGCATTCGTATGAGACATTCTATCCGGCTAAGACCCAAAGGCATTTGTGCACATGGTTATATCCGGTTATATTCTGAAGAATCTTGGGCTGGAGGTGAGTGTTGGTTGCTGTAATAAATTCAATGAGTACACTCAAAAGCCCAAAGAATGAGGTACGTTTATATGTGCATTGAAAGTCGACATGTTTGAGCAACATTCGCTCAATCGACTAATGAATTTCAGTTATTGAATTGATTGATACTTTGTGAAATTATATAATGATGAAGTGTGAAGTAAGAATGTGTATTAATGAAATGATGCATTTGGCTATGTGAATGTATTGCTGTAATTAGAGTTGATTATATTCCTTGAGACTTACTAAGCATAAAAATGCTTACCTCGTTGCTTTGGCTCTCAGTTTTCTAGATTTCGCTCGAAGCAATCGGATTTGGGATCGTTGAAGTCGAAGTCATCCACACTATCAAGCCTCCATTTTGGTATAAATTTTTGGTTGAACTTGAGATGGCATGTATAGGACTACCCCTTGTTGGTTAAATATGTTGTGATGTATATATGTACGGCCATGCGAAAATGGCTCGAAAATGGCTATGGATTGGAAATGGGAATGTTGGTCACATGATCAGCCATTGGCATGGTTAAAATGATCATATATGAACCTATGTATGGCAAGATTAGTTGGTTCATGGAGACTACCAAATAGGTAAGACCTACCTTAAAAACAGATGCTGCCAGCTATAGTGACGTGAATGTGAAAAATCACCAAAATTTGTAGGAATGGTATTAATTAGTGAATAAGCTATGTAAATGAACCTTGATGAGTCTATTTTCATATGGAAGAAACGAAATGGTCATAGGAGTTACATGTTAAGAGATATTAAGGCTATTGTGAGACAGGGCCAGAACGGTTTCTGGGTCCCCTGTCGCAACTTTAAAAATTTAATATAAATTATCCAGAAAGAATTAGGAGTCATGCCTTATATGTACAGATTCCATTTTGAGTCTAGTTTCATTAGAAACAAACGGCACCAGTTTTAAAGCCCTGTACAGAGAGATATTCAAGTTATAACGCGCGAAGGTCAGAGCAGTCGATCCCTGTAACATGGGTGATTTAACTAATAAACTGTACCAATTGGCCCGACCAAAAATTCTATAAATAAATGCATGGATGGATATATGAGTCTAAATTCAGGGAAAATTTACAAAACCAGTTTCCGAGTTTTGAAACTCGAGATATGATTTTTAAGGCGACAGTGACGCAGTTTTCCAGCCTGACTGGAAATGTCAAATTGGTGGGCAAAACATGTGAACTTGGCTTGTTAACCCTCGTGTCCGATAACGGCGATGGTCTCGGGTTCGGGTGTTACAATTTTATTGGTATCGAGCCACGGTTTAGTCGATTCTAGGACTACCGTGATGTGTTTGGGGTCTAGCTATACATGCCATTAAATGATGAATCGATAGTGTGGTGATTTCGACAATTTGACTTTGTGTTTGTTTATAGCAATGGATCCCGATCCCAACCGAGCGATAGCTGATGATGTGGAGAGTGTGGCGCTGCTCCGCGCAAGGGACAGCGCCGTGGACTCTCAACCTATGGCCAGCAATCCGAATGACGAGGCTAGGCAAGCCTTTTATAGTGTGATGAACGAATGGTTTAATCAATACATTCGAACTAACACTACTGTTCCACAACCTCCATTCCCGACAAATGCAACCCCAAGACCTACAATACCTCCGGTGATTGACCAAATAAGGTCAAGTAAGCCCCGATCGATAGGATTCAAAACATGGGGCCACTGAATTTAAGGCTACGGATGATGATGATGCCGATCGAGCTGAATTTTGGTTGGATAACACTATCCGGTGCTCGATGAGCTATCCTGTACACCCGATGAGTGCTTAAAGTGTACCATCTCCTTGCTACGTGAGTCCGCCTTCTATTGGTGGAGTACTTTGACTTCGTGGTGCCTAGAGAGCAAGTGACTTGGGAATTCTTTCAAACCGAGTTCAAAAAAGTATATCGATCGAGATTCATCGACCAAAAGCGGAGGGAATTTCTTGATCTTAAGCAAGGTTCTATGTCCGTTAATGACTACTGAACGAAAGTTTGTGAGGCTTAGCGATATGCTGCGAGAATGCATTTCGTCCGAAGCTATTATGTAAACGCTTCGAGGATGGGCTGAATGATGATATAAGGATGTTTGTTGGCATTCTCGAGATACGAGAGTTCGTAGTACTTGTTGAGCGAGCTTGTAAAGTCAAGAGCTTAGAAAGGAGAAACAAAAAGCTGATGTGGGAACCGGAGAATTCGAAAGAGGTCCTCGGAAAGTCTCTTCAACAAGCATCGAAGAGATTTCGAGATGATGCGAGCCGGTCTAGAGGCGTTTGGGCTTTTCTAGACGAGGACGCGATCGACCCCTGTGACCACACGAGTCACTTCGATCGCTTGATGGTGGAAATGATCGCCGAGAGAGGGCGAGTGTCCACATTGTGGCAAATGGCATTCGGGAGCTGTTGGTTTCGTGATCGCTCCTGCTATAAGTGTGGATCGGCCGACCACTTTATGAAGGATTGCCCGAGGATGCTTGAGCAGAATGTGAGTCGAGTGGAAACCGGGTGCTACCATCGCCGAGGTAGGCCACCTAGAAATATGGGCAATGTCGGTGGCGGTCGAGAGGATCTAGAGATGCTACCATCGATCCGAGGCTCGTGCTCTGCAAGGACTTATGCCATCTGCGCGCGTGAGGATCTTGCCTCTCCGGATGTCATTACGGTACTTTCACTCTTTTCAATACAAATGTGATTGCTTTGATTGACCCTGGTTCTACTCATTCATATATATGTGAAACCTTAGCATCCAAAGAAGACTTTGCCTATTGAGTCTCTCGAGTTTGTAATTCGGTGTCAAACCCTTGGGTCATTACGTGCTTGTCAACAAAGTGTGCAAGAAAGGTCCCTAGTGTTCCGAGGTTCTTGTTTTCCGCGGACTTGATGCTTTTGCCGTTCGATGAGTTCGACGTTATTCTTGGTTTGGATTGGTTGACCATGCACGATGCGGTTGTAAATTGCAAGAGCAAGACTATCGATTTGAGGTGCGCGAATAATGAAATAATTCGGGTTGAGTCTACGGACTTAAAGGGGTTGCCGGTGTAATATCGCCGATGTTGGCCCGAAATATGTAAGAAAAGTGTGCGGCGTACCTTGCGTCGTGCTTTCGATGACAAGGAATCGAAAAGAAACCCAAATCGTGCCCGTGGTTTGTGAATACCGGATGTTTTCCCAAGAATTGCGGGTTTACCACTGTTCGGAAATAGAATTTGGCATCGAATTGGTACCGGTACCACTCCAATTTCGATAGCTCCGTATCGTATGGCACCAACGGAATTAAAGGAGTTGAAAGCTCGGTTGCAAGAATTGGTGGATAGAGGTTTTGCTCGCCGAGTTTTTCGCCTTTGGGTGCGCCGGTGTTGTTCGTGAAGAAGAAGGATGGAACCATGCGGTTGTGCATCGACTATCGTCGACTTAATAAAGCGACGATAAAGAACAAGTATCTGTTGCCGCGTATTGATGACTTGTTCGATCAACTGAAGGAGCCTCGGTGTTCTCGAAAATAGATTCGAGATCGGGCTATTATCAATTGCGAATCCGAGATTTGGACGTGCCCAAGAGCGCCTTGAGCGAGATATGGTCACTATGAGTTCCTAGTGATGCCGTTTGGGCTCACTAATGCCCTCGCGGTATTTATGGATTTGATGAATCGGATCTTTAGACCATATTTGGATCGATTAGTAGTCGTGTTTATTGATGACATCTTGGTCTATTCAAGAAATGAGACCGAACATCTTGAACACTGCGGTTAGTTTGCAAATTTTACGGGATAAGCAATTATATGCTAAGTTCAGCAAGTGTGAGTTCTGGTTAAGAGAGGTTCGGAGCTTTTTGGGGCTTGCCTGTTATTACCGACGATTTGTAAAAGGATTCTCAACGATAGCCACGCCGATGACGGCTACTCCAAAAGGATGTTAAGTTCGAATGGACGGAGAAATGTCAAAAAGTTTCGATCAACTGAAAACTTATCGATTGAAGCCCCAATTCTAGTGCAACCCGAGTCCAAGCAAAGAGTTTGTCATCTATAGCGACGCCTCCCTACTTGGATTAGGTTGTGTATTGATGCAAGAGGGTCGAGTTGTGGCCTATGCGTGGAGGCAATTAAAGCCACATGAGAAAAATTATCCGACTCATGATCTCGAATTGGCCGCCATCGTGTTCGCCTTAAAGATATGGCGACATTACTTATTTGGTGAAAGGTGCCATGTGTACTCAGATCACAAGAGTCTCAAATATCTGATGACCCAAAGAGACTTAAATCTGCGACAAAGACGTTGGCTCGAGTTGTTAAAGGATTATGAGTGATCATTGACTATCACCCGGGAAAGGCGAATGTGGTTGCGGATGCCTTGAGTCGTAAATCATTATTCGCTTCTGAGCGATGAACGTGCACTTGTCTCGTCCAATCCGATAGTGTGTTAGTAGCTGAATTGAAAGCCAAACCACTATTGATACATCAAATTCGAGAAGCTCGTAAAGTCGACGACGAGTTGGCGCAAAAGCGAAATTTGAGTGTGTTCGAACAAGGACTCGAATTTCAAATCGACGATGACGATTGTTTGAGGTTCAAAAGTCGTCTGTGTGTTCCAAAGAATTCGGAACTCATTTCGATAATTCTGAATGAAGCCCATTGTAGCCGAATGGCAATCCACCCGGGGAGTACGAAGATGTACAATGATTTGAAACGTCGGTTTTGGTGGCATGGTATGAAGCGAGACATCTCCGACTTTGTTTGAGATGTTTAATATGTCAACAAGTGAAAGCGGAACATCGGTGCCTTGAGGATTACTTGACCAATCACGATACCCAAGTGGAAATGGGATCGAGTCACAATGGACTTTGTATCCGGACCGCCATTGTCAGCAAGTAAGAAGGATGCGGTTTGGGTCGTGGTTGATAGATTGACTAAGTCGGCTCACTTTGTCCCCGTACGTACGGATTTTTCAATGGACAAATTAGCCGAATTGTACGTTTCTCAGATTGTGAGATTACACGGGGTGCCTATTTCCATCGTGTCGGATAGAGATCCGAGATTTACCTCGCGATTTTGGAAAAAGTTGCAAGAAGCTTTGGGTACCCAGTTGCATTTTAGCACCGCCTTTCACCCCCAAACCGATGGCCAATCCGGCGGGTAATTCGGATACTTGAGGATATGTTGAGATGTTGTGTCCTCGAGTTTAGTGGTTCATGGGAGCGGTATTTGCCGTTGATTGAATTCGCCACAACAACGACTTTCAATCAAGTATTAAGATGGCACCCTACGAGGCTTTGTACGGTCGTAAATGCCGTACACCATTGTTTTGGATGAGCTTGGTGAAAACAAGATTTTCGGGTGGATTTGATTAGAGATGCTGAATGAAAGTGAAAGTAATCCGTGAAAGTCGAAGATAGCCTCCGATCGTCGAAGTCGACGCGAATCTGAAGCGTAAGGATATCGAGTATCGGTGGGTGATAAAGTGTTTCTCAAGGTATCGCCTTGGAAAAGATACTCGATTCGGCCGTAAGGGCAAAGTGAGCCCGAGGTTCATTGGGCCATATGAGATATCCGAGCGAGTCGGTCCGATGGCATATCGTTTGATTTTGCCCCGAACTCAAAAGGTTCACGATGTCTTTCACGTTCGATGCTTCGACGCTATAGATCCGATCCATCGCACGTGATTAGTCCATCGAAATTGAAATTCAAGCTAATATGAGTTATGAGGAAGAACCGATTCGTATCCTATCACGAGAAGTGAAAGAGTTGCGAAACAAGCGGGTTCATTGGTGAAAGTGTTATGGCTCAAGCACGGGATAGAAGAAGCTACTTGGGAGACCGAGAACTCTATGAAAGAGTGATATCCAAACCTATTTACGGTAAGATTTTGGGGACGAAAATTTCTTAAGTGGGGAGAGTTGTGACACCCAAAATTGACACTAGTCGGGATGTGGTTTCGGGACCACAAAACCGAGGCATAAAAATAATTTAAAATTTATTTTGATGCCTATGATATGTGTTAATTTGTGTGTGACATTTTGATGTTTCGATTTAGTGTTATAAATGCGAATTTCACTAGAAAGGACCTAGTAGTGAACTTGGAAAGTATGATGGGGAAATGTGTGATGACTAGTTGCTCATGCATGCAAAAATAAGGGATTTGCATGTCAAATTTCCCCCAACATGAAGTGGCCGGCCATGGCAAGAGGATGGGCAAAACATGTCATGAAACATGTTTTGTTGGTGCATTAGGGAGAAATAATAAACAAAGGTGTATGGGTAAGAAAAGAATGAAAAAAAATGTGTGTGAGTGAGGTATTCCCCCCATTGCCGTGAGTTGTAGAGAAGGAAAGAAAAAATTTTGTTCATCCTTTCTTTGAGCCAAAACTAAGGAAGAAGGAGGATTTTTGCTTCATGCTTGGTTTGGAAGAGATCTAGAAGGAGATTTGGCTAAGTTTGCATCAAGATTAAGGTATGTATGAGGTTGTGTTAGGAGTTTCATGCATGTTTTGGTTGCTAACTTGATGTGCATGTTAGCCATGGCTCAAATCTTTGTTAAGCCATGGAAATGGTATTTGGCCAAAGTTGTTATGGTGATAAAGCCATTGCATGCTAAGTGTGAAGCTTGATGATGATGCATGCAATGATGGATTGTCTACTCTTGAGTAAGATTTTGAGCTTTCTTTTGTTTTATCATGATTGAAGTTGAAAAGGAGCATGATTGTCATATTCGCCATGATGCATTCATGAGCATGGTTCATGCTTCTTGCATGTTAGTTAAAATTTGTGTTTTGGATGGCTATGGACACCTTGAAATTCGGCCATGCTCATATATGTATATATATGTTTGCACATGATGTTTTGGTTATGAAGGAAGTGATGAATAAGTTTGTTTAAAGAAGATGTTGAAGAATAATTGTGAAATTTGCAAGCACAATTCGGCCTAGCACACATATAAGTGCTTGATGCTATATTATAGGTTTTGAGCCACAATATGCAAAGCATTAACTAGTAAAATGCATGCTGTTTTTGTGAGGTATTAAGTGCATAATTGGCCTCAACATGTACATGAATATTCGGCCTTGGCTAGCCTATTGAAGGCCTTAGCATTTCCTTGATGCTCGAATAAATTGTATTGAATTGCTTGATGTAGTATAAAATGTGCATGACCATTGTGTATTCAAGCTAAAGGGTGGCCATATGACCATTTAAACTCCTTGTCATATTTGGCCATAAGCTAGCACAATGAGGTTTTAATAAATTGAATTTGTTTGAATTAGCTCAAGAGCTTAGAGGGCCACAATTGGACAAGGGGAAGGAGAAAGTGATCGAATAGCCGAAAAAGCCGTTCGACAACATCCGAGGTAAGTCCTCAAGAAGTGACCCTACTTGAATTATGTGAAATAAAGTATGGATGTGTATTGATTATTGATTATGTGTGCATGAGTATTTGAATTCTACCCGGGCTAAGTCCCGAAGGCGAATATGCTTGTGACTATAATTGCGTTCGAGCCTTAGTAACGAAAATGAAATATGTATGTCCAATGATAATTGATGTATGTGTTCATGGGAAATTGAATGATATCTGGGCTAAATCAAGACAATTATGCTGAAATTATATCCGGTTAAGACCGAAGGCAATTGTGCTAGTGGCTACATCCGGGCTAAGACCCGAAGGCATTCGTGCGAGACATTCTATCCGGGCTAAGACCCAAAGGCATTTGTGCACATGGTTATATCCGGTTATATTCCGATGAATCTTGGGCTGGAGGTGAGTGTTGGTTGCTGTAATAAATTCAATGAGTACACTCAAAAAGCCCAAAGAATGAGGTGCGTTTATATGTGCATTGGAAAGTCGACATGTTTGAGCAACATTCGCTCAATCGACTAATGAATTTCAGTTATTGAATTGATTGATACTTTGTGAAATTATATAATGATGAAGTGTGAAGTAAGAATGTGTATTAATGAAATGATGCATTTGGCTATGTGAATGTATTGCTGTAATTAGAGTTGATTATATTCCTTGAGACTTACTAAGCATAAAAATGCTTACCCGTTGCTTTGGCTCTCGGTTTTCTAGATTTCGCTCAAACAATCGGATTTGGGATCGTTGAAGTCGAAGTCATCCACACTATCAAGCCTCCATTTTGGTATAAATTTTTGGTTGAACTTGAGATGGCATGTATAGGACTACCCCTTGTTGGTTAAATATGTTGTGATGTATATATGTACGGCCATGCGAAAATGGCTCGAAAAAGGAAGCATGAACTTAGACTATTTGTGGTTTGTATGTATATATTTGGTGTCATGATGTGGCTATGGATTGGAAATAGGAATGTTGGTCACATGATCAGCCATTGGCATGGTTAAAATGATGATATATGAACCTATGTATGGCAAGACTAGTTGGTTCATGGAGACTACCAAATAGGTAAGACCTACCTTAAAAACAGATGCTGCCAGCTGCAGTGATGTGAATGTGAAAAATCACCAAAATTTGTAGGAATGGTATTAAATAGTGAATAAGCTATGTAAATGAACCTTGATGAGTCTATCTTCATATGGAAGAAACGAAATGGTCATAGGAGTTACATGTTAAGAGATATTAAGGCTATTGTGGGACAGGGCCAGAACGGTTTCTGGGTCCCCTATCGCAACATTAAAAATTTACTATAAATTATCCAGAAAGAATTAGGAGTCATGCCTTATATGTACAGATTCCATTTTGAGTCTAGTTTCATTAGAAACAAACGGCACCAGTGTTAAAGCCCTGTACAGAGAGATATTTAAGTTATAACGCGTGAAGGTCAGAGCAGTCGATCCCTGTAACATGGGTGACTTTAACTAATAAACTGTACCAATTGGCCCGACCAAAAATTCTAGAAATAAATGCATGGATGGATATATGAGTCTAAATTCAGGGAAAATTTACAAAACCAGTTTCCGAGTTTTGAAACTCGAGATATGATTTTTAAGGCGACAGTGACGCAGTTTTCCAGCCTGACTGGAAATGTCAAATTGGTGGGCAAAACATGTGAACTTGGCTTGTTAACCCCTCGTGTCCGACACCGGCGATGGTCTCGGGTTCGGGGTGTTACAGATTTGAAAAAGAAGAGATGGAGTTCCAAGTCAGAGAAAAGGTATTCTTGAAAGTATCTCCATGGAAAAAGGTATTCAGATTTGGCCAAAAAAGAAAACTAAGTCCGCGATTTATCGGACCATACGAGATCACTGAAAGAGTTAGACCAGTTAGACCATTAGCCTATCATTTGGCATTGCCTCCAGAACTGGAAAAGATTCATGATGTGTTCCATGTATCTATGTTAAGGCGATATCGATAAGACCCCTCTCATGTGATTTCACCGACGAAGATTGAAATTAGACCAGACATGATCTATGGGGAAGAACCGATAAAGATTTTGACCTGTGAGGTTAAACAGCTGAGAAATAAAGATGTGGCTTTGGTAAAAGTCTTATGGCATCAACATGGTGTGGAAGAGGCTACATGGGAGCCAGAAGAAACCATGAGAAGCCAATATCTGAACCTGTTTACTGGTAAGACTTTCAAGGACGAATGTCCTTAAAGGGGGGAGAAATGTAACATCCCAAAATAGGGCCTAGTCAGAACAGTGGTTTCTGGACCACAAATCTGATGTTGAAATATTTTTTTTTTTGATTATTATGAGGTCTAGAATATGAAAATATGCATGTGCTAAAGTTTCATGAAGAAATTCTACGAGTAAGGTGTTCAATTGGAAAATAAGGACCAAATTGAATAAATTGCAAAACTTGGATTCTAGAAGCAATTTGCATGAAATTGCTTTAGATTATTAATTAGAAGTTCTTAAAGAGCAATTTGCCCAATTTCTAAGTTTTTGGACAAAAATGGGCATGTATGGATAAATTCTAAAAAAAAAGGCTTAAGGGCATTTTGGTTATTTGGCTAATTAAAGAGATAAAATGGGAAAATGAAGGCAAAAGTCAACCATTCTTCTCCCTCATCCAGCTAAATTTCTCAAGCCCTCCATTGCTAGGGTTTTCAACATTTTCAAGATCAATAATAAGTGCTCCCAAGCCCCGTTTTTAATGTTCTTCGTATTTTTGAAATCCCGGTAACTTACTCTCTCCATTGCTACCCATATTTTGAGTTAGGGTTCCTATTTGCAAAGTGACCCATGTTTTGATGTTTTATTGAGGGATATGAAAGTTGGATGTGTGTTAAACATCTTTTTCTAGGTGATTTTCATGAAAATCCCCTAAAAGGACCTTTTTGAAAAATGTGTAAGATATGTGGTGGAAATGTGAAGTAATGGAAAAATGTGGGCTGCCATTGGAGGAAAGAACAATTGGCTAGGCTTGGGTAATGTAGAAAATTCATGTATTTCATCATAGGAGCCTAGGGACTAAATTGTAAATAATGTGAAATGTTAGGGGCAAAACAGTCATTTTTTTGGGGTAAAATTTAGAATCGAAAAGCATAATGTTAGGTATTAATTATTCATTTTTATTGTTAAGACCCCGAGGGAAAAATTTTGGAGGTCGATCGAGGAAAACGAAAAGTTTCGGAATAATTGAAACGCGAAATCGAAACGAGTACCATGTAAGTTCGAATAACTTTACGTAAACTATTAATATGCCTAATTACATGTGTTATGAATGCATGATATTTGGTTATAATGATGGCATGAAAATCCATGAAATGTGTTAATAATAATGATATGATAATAAATGTCCCGGTTGAAGTCAAAAGGGAAATTCGATGGATAAACCATGGCTTACATGACTTGAGATCCTGCATGCGTTGCAAAAAAGGATTTAGCCTGGACGGGTAATCCATTATCTCAAATATAGAAAGGATCTAGCTCAGACGGGTGTTCCTTGAGTGATCGAGCCTCCCAAAGAATATGTGTGCATTGTGGATTTAGCCAGGACGGGTAATCCTATTAGGGTCTGAATTTAGCCTGTACTGGTAATTTAGATCTGAGCTCATTAAGGGAGTTTGTCACTATAAGGGATTTAGCCTGACTGGTAATCCCGACATCACCCTCTGAATTTACATTACGGGGGATTTAGCCTAGACTAGTAATCTCGCCGTATGATGTGAGGTTCACAGGAGCACGTACTTGAGACGATCGCTCTTATGACTAGACGGTAAATGGATAATCCATCGAGATTTCTGAGAAACTCCACGAGATTAACATGAGATAGAAAAAAATTAAAATGTTGGATGATGAGCTCATCTAATACAAGTTACATGGTGTATTGCTATGGGACTAACCTGTTGATTAGGTGCATGTGATAGGGAAACTATGTAACACCTCGTACCCGAGACCGTTGCCGGAGTCGAACACAAGGTGTTAACGGGCGTAATTCATTTTAAAATTTTCTAGACAAGCTGGCTAATTGCATCACAGTCACTTTAAAAATCATATCTCGAGTTACGAAACTCAAAATCCAATTCTGTAATTTTTTCCTAAAACTAGACTCATATATTTATCTAGTAAAATTTTTGTAGAATATTTGGTCAGGCCAATTAGTACAGTCTATTAGTTAAAATCTCCCCCGTATTAGGGTTCGACTACTCTGACCTCTATGCATTAAGAATCAGATGTACAGGGCTTCAATGCCTATTCCATTTGTTTCAAATAAAACTAGACTCAATAATTAATCTGTACATATAAAGCATGACTTCTAATTATTTTTTTAGAATTTATGGTGAATTTCCAAAGTCAGAACAGGGGATCCAGAAATTATTCTGGCCCTATTTCACAAAAATTTAAACATCTCCTAAAATATAGCTCATATACCTGTTTCTATTCTTCCACATGAAAATAAACTCATCAAGCTTCGATTCCATAATTTATTCATTATTTAATTCCATTTCTACTATTTTTAGTGATTTTTCAAATTCACCACACTATCTTTGTCTGAATCATTTTATGGTAAAATTTACCTATTTCATGGTTTCCATGGATTAGCTAGTAATTTGACCTACATAACACCGAATATGATCATGATTAGCCATTCCAATGGCTAGTCATTACCAAGAATTTCCATACTACTCCATAACCATATCATAAATGTAACACCAAATTTAATCAGCCATGACATACGGCATGATAATCAAATAGACTTAGACTATTACTCAATCAAAACCAAATTCGAACCTAGGATTAAAGTCATTTTCAATGCATGAAATACTTACCACAGACATCATTCATTCGTAGTACTGATCACTTTAACCAAAACGAATTTAAAACCACTATCAATCATAACCAAATTATCAAGACCAAACTTACTAAACCTTATAACTAAGCACCCATAAGCCAAATCTAAACTCAACATTTAAGCCATATTCGCATGGCTAAAAGTATACATATTAAAGTTCAAACAAAACATAATAGCCTATACATGTCGTAATGTTCACCTATATAACTAAGAAAAGATACCAAAGCGTTGCAAGCTGGTGTGATGACTTTGACGATGATCCAAACACACAAAATGGGTCAAGGAAATCTAAATAGAAAACAAACAAACACAAACAAACAAAAAAATGAGTATTCAACCCGATGAAGTCATAAGCAATAATATACATACCGTTGATATGAGATTACGAGAAAAATAATATAAAATCAACCAATTTTAGTCATGCCGAATTATGTTACATTCACATATTTTACTGACCCAACCACAGGCCAAGGCTTACTATCAAATCAACTATCAACCAACCAAATGCTTTAAAACCTTCTCTCAATGTATAAAACAATGTCAAATTATATACACTCATGCATATTCGTTTCAGGCCTCATTTTGATATTTCAATTAATAGCACAAACACTATATGCTTTCCATATGCTACTTAAACCATCAACCGAATTCGCACACATAGTGCACTAGGATTTTCGCACACATAGTGCCAAGATACACCGCACACTTAGTGCCCCGAAAATTCAATCAAGAATTTAACATTCAAATCAGCACACATAGTGCCTTTCAACTACGCACATGTAGTGCTAGTATCGATTCCTTATAGTAAGACAATTTAATTAACTCAATTGGCACATACGGCCACAATTATAAATGCATATATATATATATAATCAATCTCATGAAAGCTTATGTACTTACCTTATATAGTTCGAAATGATTTCCAACCGTCTACTCAATATTCTTTGTTTTTGCCTTTGCTTGACTCCCCTCCTTTGGGTTCTTGATCTAGGATAATTAAATTCGGTAGTTTAATCACTTTGCTAAATACTTATAAATATAATTCAATGATTTTTACATCATCCTACAATCACCATTATTCAAGACTTTGAAATTTCCACAAATGTTCATCTAATGCGTCTAGGTCGAATGTAATATTACATCCAAATTCACATAGTTTTTGTTATATCTAATTCTAATGTACATAATCATAATTCAATTCAACATTTTAAACCATTATCACCCATTTAGCCGATTATAGGGAATTAAATATAATATCTCTAGGATATACTCTACATGGCCGAATATACCACATTAATTTTTTTAACATTACCTATGTAATTACCTATGGGTTCTTATACCTTAAATTTCACACATTTAACCTTTTAGTGCCTATTTATCATTCCTTTGATCTTAACCTAAATGACAACTCCCATTCTCCATATTTCAACCGAATTATTCATAACATCAAGACTAAAATTTTGCACCTTGAACTTCATACATTTATAAAACTTTCATAACTCATTCGCCCTATCAAGAACCATTTAACATGCAAGGAAAATAATCATAGAGGAAGAAATTAACATTCTAAATAAACTCAATTTTTGACCGAATGTACAAGGTGCCTCTAAACTACTCATCCAAAAATCTTTACCCCATTCTAGTCATTCCCTATTGTTCCATACAACATGAAAATAACCCTAATTCTAACACTTAATCATTGGCATATTGCCCAAATCACCATAAGAAATCTCAACTTTCTTGACATTACCAAGAGTGCATCCACAATTTAACTTAGCATATTATAAAACCAAATCAACAAATTCAAAGCTTACCTCCTAATAGCTAAAGATGAATGTCGAATTGCTCTAGGTAAATTTTCCCTTATTTTTCATCTTTGTTTCGGCTTTGAGAGAGGTAGGAGAAGAAGATGAACACCATCCTCTTTCTTCTCTTTTATTTAATTCATTTTATTACAATTATTAAATCATTGGTTAATATAAAATTATTTTAAATTTGAATTAGTGAAGCATTATCATTTCTTGGCCGGCCACTATGTTTATTATGGGTAAATTGACATACAAAACCACTCTTTTCAATGCATGTACTAATAGACCATTGTAAGATTATCCTATCACTTTCCAACAATGTTTCATATAAGTCCATTTTAATAAATTCACATAAAAATGATCAAATTAATGCATGAAACTTTCACACATGCATTTACTCACATCATAAACCCAGAATATAACTTTTAATTACTTATAAGACTCGGTTTCGTGGTCCCGAAACCACTTTTCGACTAGGGTCAATTTAGGGCTGTCACAACTCTCCCCCACTTAAGGAATTTTTCGTCCCCGAAAATCTTACCAGTGAAAATGTTTGGGTATCGTTCTTTCATAGAGTTCTCGGTTTCCCAAGTAGCTTCTTCAATCCCATGTTTGAGCCATAATACCTTCACTAACGGAACCTTTTTGTTTCGCAACTCTTTCACCTCGCGAGCTAGGATACGAATCGGTTCTTCTTCATAACTCAAATCGGATTTAATTTCAACCTCTGCTGGATTAATTATGTGTGATGGATCGGGTCTATAACGTTGAAGCATCGAGACATGAAAAACGTTGTGAATCTTTTCAAGTTCAGGGGGTAAAAGCAATCTGTATGTGACTGGTCCAATTCATTCAGATATCTCATACGGTCCAATAAACCTCGGACTCAAATTGCCTTTACAGCCAAATCTGAGTACCTTTCTCCAAGGTGAGACCTTAAGAAACACCTTGTCTCCGACCTGATATTCAATGTCTTTTCTTTTCAAATCCGCATACGACTTCTGATGATCTGAAGCTGCCTTCAAACTTTCACTGATTACTTTTACTTTCTACTCAGCATCTTTAATCAAATCGACTCCGAAGATTTTACTTTCGCTAAGTTCAGTCCAAAACAGCGGTGTACGGCATTTACGACCATATAAGGCCTCGTAAGGTGCCATCTTAATGCTTGACTGAAAACTATTGTTGTAAGTGAATTCAATCAAAGGTAAATACCGCTCCCATGAACCACTAAACTTAAGGATGCAACATCTCAACATATCCTCGAGTATCTGAATTATCCGCTCGGATTGACCATCAGTCTGGGGATGAAAAGCGGTGCTAAAATGTAACTTGGTACCCAAAGCTTCTTGCAATTTCTTCCAAAATTGCGAGGTGAACCTCGGATCTCTATCTGACACGATAGAAATAGGTACCCCGTGTAATCTTACAATCTGAGAAACATACAATTCAGCTAGTTTATCCAGTGAATAATCCGTACGTACGGGAATAAAATGAGTCGATTTAGTCAGCCTATCAACAACAACCCAAATTGCATCTTTCTTACTTGCCGACAATGGCAACCCAGATACAAAATCCATCGTGACTCGATCCCATTTCCATTCAGGTATCATGATTGGCTGAAGTAAACCTGTAGGCACTTGATGTTCCGCTTTCACTTGTTGACATATTAAACACTTTGAAACAAAATCGGAAATGTCTAGTTTCATACCATGCCACCAAAACTGACGCCTCAGATCGTTGTACATTTTCGTACTCCTCGGGTGAATTGACATTCGGCCACAATGAGCTTCGTTCAAAATCATCGAAATAAGTTCTGAATTTCTTGGAACACATAAACGGCTTCTGAACCTCAAACAATCGTCATCATCAATTTGAAACTCTGATTCCATATTCGAAACACATTCAGCCCGTTTTGCAACCAATTCATCATCGACTTTCTGAGCTTCACGAATTTGATGAATCAACAATGGTTTGGCCTTTAATTCTGCTACTAACACCTTATCGAATAGAATAGACAAATGTACGTTCATCTCTCGTAAAGCAAACAGTGATTTACGACTTAAAGCATCCGCATCCACATTAGCCTTTCCCGGGTGATATTCAATGACAAGCTCATAATCTTTTAACAACTCAAGCCAACGTCTTTGTCATAGATTCAAATCTCTTTGAGTCATCAAATATTTGAGACTTTTGTGATCCGAAAATACATGGCACTTCTCACCAAATAAGTAATGTCGCCATATTTTCAAAGCGAATACGATGGCAGCTAATTCAAGATCATGGGTCGAATAATTTTTCTCATGTCACTTCAATTGCCTCGACGCATAAGCTACAACTCGACCTTCTTGCATCAATACACAACCCAACCCAAGTAAGGATGCATCACTGTAAATGACAAACTCTTTGCCTGATTCGGGTTGCACTAGTACTGGAGCTTCAGTCAAATAAGTTTTCAACTGATCGAAACTTTTCTGACATTTTTCTGACCATTAAAACCTAACATCTTTCTGAAGTAGCCTCGTTATTGGTGTGGCTATCATCGAGAAACCCTTTACAAACCGTCTATAGTAACCAGCAAGCCCCAAAAAGCTTCTAACTTCAGTAACATTTCTCGGGGGTTTCCAATCAAGTATGGCTGAAATTTTGCTTGGTTCAACTCGAATTCCCGATGCAGATACTACATGCCCTAAAAAGCTAACTTCTCTCAACCAGAACTCACATTTACTGAACTTAGCATACAACTGCTTATCCCGTAAAATCTGTAACACTAATCTCAGGTGCTCAGCGTGCGCAGTTTCATTATGTGAAAAAATCAAGATGTCATCTATGAACACAACTACAAACCGGTCCAAATACTGCATGAAGATTCGATTCATCAAAACCATAAATACCGCAGGGGCATTAGTGAGCCCAAACGGCATCACTAAAAACTCGTAGTGACTGTATCTCGTCCTAAAAGCAGTTTTAGGTATATCTGAGTCTCGAACTCGCAGCTGATAATAACCCGATCTCAAATCTATCTTTGAAAACACTGAGGCTCCCTTCAATTGATCAAACAAATCATCAATACGCGGTAACGGATATTTATTATTTATTGTCACTTTATTCAACTGACGATAGTCGATGCACAACCTCATGGTTCCATCCTTCTTTTTCACAAACAATACTGGTGCACCCCATGGTGAAAAACTCAGTCTAGCGAAACCTCTATCCGTCAACTCTTGCAACTGAGCTTTCAATTCCTTTAATTCGGTTGGTGCCATGCGGTACGGCGCTATCAAAAATGGTGTAGTCCCAGGTACAAGTTCGATGCCAAATTCTACTTCTCGAACGGGTGGTAATCCCGATAACTCCTCAGGAAAAACATCTGGATACTCACGAACCACTGGTACCTTTTCAAGTTTCCTTTCCGACTCTTTGTGACTAAGTACATACGCAAGATATGCTTCACTCCCTTTTCTCATACATCTCTGAGTGATCATCGAGGATATTATTTCTGGCACTCCGTTCAAGTCATTAGACTCAATTCGGACTATCTCATTATTTGCACACCTCAAATTAATGGTCTCTCTTTTGCAATTCACCACTGCATCATGCACGGTCAACCAATCCATACCGAGAATAACATCAAATTCATCAAACGGTAAGAGCATCAAATCGGCCAAAAAACAGGAATCTTGGATTATCAGAGGACATTTTTTACTCACTTTGTCAACAAGTACATATCGACCCAAGGGATTTGACACTTGAATTACGAACTCAGTAGACTCAACTGGTAAAGTCTTACTGGATGCTAAAGTCTCACATACATATGAATGAGTAGAACCAGGGTCAATCGATGCAATCACATCAGTATTAAAGAGAGTGACAGTACCAGTGATAACATCAGGGGAGGATGCCTCCTCTCGTGTGCGGATGGCATAAGCTCTAGCAGGAGCACGAGTCTCAGATCGAACAGCCGTATCAGAAGTCCCTTTCTGACTACCACCTCTACCTCCTGAAATTCTCGGTGGTCTGCCTCTAGTCATTGTTCCACTAGGTCTTGCACCTTGCATCTTATTTTTCTCATCGAGTTCCGTGCAATCTCTAATGAAGTGATCCTTCGAACCACATCTGTAACAGGCCATGCTAGTAGACTTACCCCAACATTCACCTATGTGTCGTCTTCCACATTGTGGACATTCAGGTCTTTCTTGGCGATTGTTACCCACACTAGCAATTGAAGGAGCTCGAGAGTCTGTTGAGGGTCGCTCTCTAATAGAAATCCCTGCAGTCGTCTTCGATTTATTAGTATCTTCCCTGAACTTCTTTATAGCCGAGAATGAAGTTTTACCCACCAATCTTTTACGAAAGTCTCTGGCTTCAACTTCAGCCTTCCTTTTCTCCTTTCCAAGTTCTTCTGCCTTGCAAGCTCGTTCAACTAGTGTTACAAATTCCTTTATCTCTAAAATACCCATTAGTAGCTTTAAATCTTCATTCAATCCTTCTTCAAATCTTTTACACATAGCAATTTCATCAACTACACACTCCTGAGCATATCGACTGAGTCTTAAAACTCACGTCAGATTCAGACATCTTGTCATCTGACCTTGCTTAAGTTCCAAAAATTCTTTACGCTTTTGATCGATGAACCGCTGACTAATATACTTTTTTCAAAATTCCGTCTGGAAGAAATCCCAAGTAACTCATTCCTTCGGGACTATAGCAATCAAGGTTCTCCACCAATAGTAGGCTGAGTCTCGTAACAAAGATATGGCACACTTTAAACACTCATCAGGTGTGCAAGACAGCTCATCAAAAACCCGGATGGTGTTATCAAGCCAAAACTCGGCCCTTTCAGCATCATCAACAGTTATGGCTCGGAATTCCTCGGCCCCGCGCTTCCTAATCAAATCCATAGGAGGTTTACTCTGCCTTACAGGATCAGCATCTGATGGTATTATAGGCACCTGAGGTGAATTATTTAAATTCGAAAATGGTTGAGCAGCCGGGTTAGTTCGGACACATTGTGCGACCCACTCATTCATCATGGTAAAGAAGGCTTGTTTTGCCCCATCATCTTGATTATTCGCGGATGATTGAGGTTCAACAGGAGGTGTCCCTTGCGCAGGAGTAGCCGCTACACTTTCAACGTCATCCGCTAAGGTTCTCTCTAGATTGGGTTCCATTTACTAATCAAAACAATAATTTCAACCGTCAGAAGTCATCACACTATCAAATACTAACATTAAGGCATGTACAGCTAGATTCATACGCGCTATGGTTGTGACAGTCCTAAATTGACCCTAGTCGGAAAGCGGTTTCGGGACCGCTAAACCGAATCACCGAAGTATTTGAATATGATATTTATTGTCTAAAATGTGTGAATATGAATGTGTGAAAGTTTTAAGCTTCGATTTAGTCGATTGCATGTGAATTCAGCTAATAGGACTTATGTGTGACACTTTTAAAATGTGACAGGTTAATCTATAAGGATCAATTAATGCATGTTATAAGAATGATGGGTTTGCATGTCAAATTTCCAATTATAATGAGTAGTGGCCGGCCATGGATGGGTCATTGATGATAATATGAATTTTCTATTAGCATTATTAGTTTAGAAAATAAAATAGTGAATTAAGAATGATAAAACATGAGGTGAGTGGGAGGAGAAACCAAAGTTGTCTCACCCTTACTCCCCCATTGCCGTGACTAGAGAAAGAGGAGGAAGAAAAATCTTTAGGGAAGAATTCGGCCAAGGTGGATAGCAATAGGAAGGTAAGTTCAATGCCATTCTTGAAAAAAAAACTTATGCACCATTTGGATGATTAGTTAAATTCTACCTATTTTATGGTTTGAAGATAGGTTTTGTATGAGTTAAGTTTCGGCTAAGGTGGATTTGTGTTGATGTCATTAGCATGCTAAGTGTGAAGCTTTGTAATGATACATGTGATGGTGGATTGATGATTCTTGGATTTTCTTTTTAGCATTTTTGAGTTAGTCATTAAGTTCTTTGCTTAACCCATGGCAAAATTTGAGACGGTGTGGTAGCTAGAGCATTCGGCCATGGTAGAAAATGGAAGAGATATATGGTTGTTGTTTCGTGTTAAATTTAGCTGAACGATGGTAGATGAGTGTTTGAACTATACAAATAATCATATGTGAGCATTGGGTGCTAAGGGTAAAGAATCGGCTACCTTATTATGTGCCAAGACCGAATGTGAATTTGGTTATGTTTGAGTAATTTATGTGCTTAAAATTGATGTAGTATAAACTATCATGTCCTTGCCGAATATATATTTGATCAAAGAGGAGTTTGTTATTGAATATTGGTTCGGCTACTAAGCTAGGAAATAATTGTTGGAAACATGGTATCTAAGCACTTATGTAGATATATATATATATATGGCACTTTAAGTAAAATTGTTCATTTGATAAAGTTGGCTAATAGTTCAAGTAAGGATTACTCTATTTGAGAATGTACATGAATTGAGGGTTGATGTTTAAGTGAGGTAAGTATAGGTATATTTGGCTTGTAGTTTTATAAATGTGATATGAGTGTTTTGTTTTGTAAATGAGTAGTATGTTAAGAATGGTTCTAAAATATATATGGATGCCATGTGATTGTGTTTGATTGGGAAGCAAATTGTTTGATTTAGCTCAAGAGCTTAGAGGATCAAAGTTGGATAAGGGAAAGGAAAAAGTGATCGAATAGCCGTTGAGATCGTTCGACAACTTCCGAGGTAAGTTTTAAGTGATTAAACGTTGAGTAAATTCAATCATAATGAGTTGATTTAATAAGATATGATGTGGCCATGATATGTCTTAAACTCAAATGGTAAGTTCATAAGTGTTTGGACTTGGAAATTTAAGAGCAAATTGTAATAATTTGCTTAAGACAGCGGCAGTAATGTGATTTTAGAAAATCACTATAAATTGTTAGTGTGGAATTATAGGATGAATGAAATATGTAATCAAAGATTAATTAGTCTAGTTTCTTATAAAAGAGACCGCGTAAGCAAAGAAATTTCCTATAAAGAGATATTTAAAGTTGTGTGAGACGATTGTCGAATGACTCGAAATCCCTGTTTTGTTTTTAGAAAATCATTATAATTTGTACAAAAATGGTTATAAGATAAAATTTATATGCTTAGACTCGTTAATGAGTCTAGTTTCAAATGAAATCAAATAGAACATATTTTGAATTCTGTACAATGAAAAATTTTATTCGTAGTGAAGAGTGGTCAGATTAGTCAAACAGTGAAACAGGGGAAACTTTAAGAAAAATCTGGTATTGATTGGCCAAACCTAAAATTCTGAAAATTTTATGGGTGGAAGATATATGAGTCTATATTCAGGTAAAATTAACGGAAATTGATTTTGAGTTTTGTAGCTCCAGTTATAAAAAATTTAGTGACTATTGCTCAGGAAAACAGCTTGTAGTGAATATGTGAATTTGTTGTAAACATTGATGAAACTATTTGAGTTGCTTATAAGCTATTGTAGAAATTGATGTACAAGATAAATATATATGTGTGTGGTAAAGCCGAATGGCTAATGTGAAATATATATGAGATATGTATATGTGGTAAGATATGTATATGTGATAAAGCCGAATGGCTAACGTGAAATATGTATGAGAGATGTATATGTGGTAAAGCCGAATGGCTAGTGTGAAATATGAATGAGATATGTATATGTGGTAAAGCCGAATGGCTAGTGTGAAATATGAATGAGATATGTATATGTGGTAAAGCCGAATGGCTAATGTGAAATATATATGAGATATATATATGTGGTAAAGCCGAATGGCTAATGTGAAATATATATGAGATATGTCTATGTGGTAAAGGCGAATGGCTAATGTGAAATATGTATGAGATATGAGATATGTATATGTGGTAAAGCCGAATGGCTAATGTGAAATATGTATGAGATTTGTATATGTGGTAAAGCCGAATGGCTAGTGTGAAATATGAATGAGATATGTATATGTGGTAAAGCCGAATGGCTAGTGTGAAATATGTATGAGATATGTATATGTGGTAAAGCCGAATGGCTAATGTGAAATATATATGAGATATGTATATGTGGTAAAGTCGAATGGCTAGTGTGAAATATATATAAGATATGTATATGTGGTAAAGCCGAATGGCTAGTGTGAAATATGAATGAGATATGTATATGTGGTAAAGCCGAATGGCTAGTGTGAAATATATATGAGATATGTATATGTGGTAAAGCCGAATGGCTAGTGTGAAATATGTAGGAGATGTGTGTATATTGTGGCCGAATGACCAAATGTGAAGGTGTGTATTATTAGATATTTGATGAGGCAAATGAATTACAAATATAACAGTCGATGTGAATGTTGTAACATGTGATTAAATGTACATGAAACTTGGAAATATATTCCGGGTAAGACCCGATGACTACGTGTGGAGATTATGTCCGGGTAAGACCCGATGACTACGTGTGGAGACTATTCGAGCTAAAGGTTTCGCTGAAGATTCGAGTAAAGCATAAGGTTATACAACTTCACAGTAACAATTGGTAATAAATACGTTCAATGCGTTAAACTGGTCAGGTATGTATTTTGAGATTATATTTAAGCTTGATTTGGACTAAATCACAAGGTCGTTATGTGATGCATATGTGAGTAAAGTAATAAGACTGTTCTATGAGTATTGTGCGTTTTGGTCAATGTGGAAAGTTAGGTGAAAATATGTAATGTACCCATGTTTATAAGAGATCGCTATCAAGTGAGAATTTATCTGCCTATTATATATGATGAGATGTGCATATTCGGTAAAGGGATGGTATGCCCGAAGGAAGAGTGAAATAAAAAAATACGAACAACTATGTTATAATTTGATTGTTATCTGTTGACACTGCTTAAAACTTACTAAGCATTGTAATGCTTACTTCGTTTACTTTGTTTCCTCTGTTTTATAGATCTCATTTGGAAGCTATAGGCTCGGGGATCGTCAGCAACTAGTCACACTATCACTATCCATTGCTTGTTACTTTTATGTTTTGAATTATTTTATGGCATGTAAAGAATAGACCAGTGGCCGAAGAATATTTTGGTTAATGTATATAAGCCATGCGAACATGGCATCTTTTGAATGTGTACTTATAGCAGTTAAATTGTATCCCTGACTGTCTTTAGTATTTACCTAAAGGAACGTTCTTTATAAAAAATATATATATATATTCAAATTTTTACTGTTCGGATATGAGCTTCAAGTCCGGTAATGCCCCTTTACCTATTCCGACGACGGATACGGGATAGGAGTGTTACAATGGTAGTCTTAGAACTGACTAAACCTGGCTCTGATACCAATAAAATGTAACACCTCGTACCCGAGACTGTTGCCAGAGTCGAACACAAGGTGTTAACGGGCTTAATTCATTTTAAAATTTTCTAGACAAGCTGGCTAATTGCATCACAGTCACTTTAAAAATCATATCTCGAGTTACAAAACTCGAAATCCAATTCCGTAAATTTTTCCTGAAACTAGACACATATATTTATCTATTAAAATTTTTGTAGAATATTTGGTTAGGCCAATTAGTACAGTCTATTAGTTAAAGTCTCCCCTGTATTAGGTTTCGACTACTCTGACCTCTATGCATTATGAATTAGATATCTCCATGTACAGGATTCAATGCCTATTCCGTTTGTTTCATATAAAACTACACTCAATAATGAATCTGTACATATAAAGCATGACTTCTAATTATTTGTTTAGAATTTATGGTAAATTTCCAAAGTCAGAACAGGGGATCCAGAAATTGTTCTGGCCTTGTTTCACAAAAATTTAAACATCTCCTAAAATATAGCTCATATACCTGTTTCTATTCTTCCACATGAAAATAGACTCATCAAGCTTAGATTCCATAATTTATTCATTATTTAATTCCATTTATACTATTTTTAGTGATTTTTCAAATTCACCACACTACTGCTGTCTGAGTCTATTTTATGGTAAAATTTACCTATTTCATGGTTTCCATGGATTAGCTAGTAATTTGACCTACATAACACCGAATATGATCATGATTAGCCATTCCAATGGCTAGTCATTACCAAGAATTTCCATACTACTCCATAACCATATCATAAATGTAACACCAAAATTAATCAGCCATGACATACGGCATGATAATCAAATAGACTTAGACTATTACTCAATCAAAACCAAATTCGAACCTAGGATTAAAGTCATTTTCAATGCATGAAATACTTACCACAGACATCATTCATTCGTAGTACTGATCACTTTAACCAAAACGAATTTAAAACCACTATCAATCATAACCAAATTATCAAGACCAAACTTACTAAACCTTATAACTAAGCACCCATAAGCCAAATCTAAACTCAACATTTAAGCCATATTCGCATGGCTAAAAGTATACATATTAAAGTTCAAACAAAACATAATAGCCTATACATGCCGTAATGTTCACCTATATAACTAAGAAAAGATACCAAAGCGTTGCAAGCTGGTGTGATGACTTTGACGATGATCCAAACACACAAAATGGGTCAAGGAAATCTAAATAGAAAACAAACAAACACAAACAAACAAAAAAATGAGTATTCAACCCAGTAAGTCATAAGCAATAATATACATACCGTTGATATGAGATTACGAGAAAAATAATATAAAATCAACCAATTTTAGTCATGCTGAATTATGTTACATTCACATATTTTACTGACCCAACCACAGGCCAAGGCTTACTATCAAATCAACTATCAACCAACCAAATGCTTTAAAACCTTCTCTCAATGTATAAAACAATGTCAAATTATATACACTCATGCATATTCGTTTCAGGCCTCATTTTGATATTTCAATTAATAGCACAAACACTATATGCTTTCCATATGCTACTTAAACCATCAACCGAATTCGCACACATAGTGCACCAGGATTTTCGCACACATAGTGCCAAGATACACCGCACACTTAGTGCCCCGAAAATTCAATCACGAATTTAACATTCAAATCAGCACACATAGTGCCTTTCAACTACGCACACGTAGTGCTAGTATCGATTCCTTATAGTAAGACAATTTAATTAACTCAATTGGCACATACGACCACAATTATAAATGCATATATATATATATAATCAATCTCATGAAAGCTTATGTACTTACCTTATATAGTTCGAAATGATTTCCAACCGTCTACTCAATATTCTTTGTTTTTACCTTTGCTTGACTCCCCTCCTTTGGGTTCTTGATCTAGGATAATTAAATTCGGTAGTTTAATCACTTTGCTAAATACTTATACATATAATTCAATGATTTTAACATCATCCTACAATCACCATTATTCAAGACTTTGAAATTTCCACAAATGTTCATCTAATGCCTCTAGGTCGAATGTAATATTACATCCAAATTCACATAGTTTTGTTATATCTAATTCTAATGTACATAATCATAATTCAATTCAACATTATAAACCATTATCACCCATTTAGCCGATTATAGGAATTAAATATAATATCTCTAGGATATACTCTACATGGCCGAATATACCACATTAATTTTTTTAACATTACCTATGTAATTACCTATGGGTTCTTATACCTTAAATTTCACACATTTAACCTTTTAGTGCCTATTTATCATTCCTTTGATCTTAACCTAAATGACAACTCCCATTCTCCATATTTCAACCGAATTATTCATAACATCAAAACTAAAATTTTGCACCTTGAACTTCATACATTTATAAAAACTTTCATAACTCATTCGCCCCTATCAAGAACCATTTAACATGCAAGGAAAATAATCATAGAGGAAGAAATTAACATTCTAAATAAACTCAATTTTTGACCGAATGTACAAGGTGCCTCTAAACTACTCATCCAAAAATCTTTACCCCATTCTAGTCATTCCCCTATTGTTCCATACAACATGAAAATAACCCCTAATTCTAACACTTAATCATTCGACATATTGCCCAAATCACCATAAGAAATCTCAACTTTCTTGACATTACCAAGAGTGCATCCACAATTTAACTTAGCATATTATAAAACCAAATCAACAAATTCAAAGCTTACCTCCTAATAGCTAAAGATGAATGCCGAATTGCTCTAGGTAAATTTTCCCTTATTTTTCATCTTTTTTTCGGCTTTGAGAGAGGTAGGAGAAGAAGATGAACACCATCCTCTTTCTTCTCTTTTATTTAATTCATTTTATTACAATTATTAAATCATTTGTTAATATAAAATTATTTTAAATTTGAATTAGTGAAGCATTATCATTTCTTGGCCGGCCACTATGTTTATTATGGGTAAATTGACATGCAAAACCACTCTTTTCAATGCATGTACTAATAGACCATTGTAAGATTATCCTATCACTTTCCAACAATGTTTTATATAAGTCCATTTTAATAAATTCACATAAAAATGATCAAATTAATGCATGAAACTTCCACACATGCATTTACTCACATCATAAACACAGAATATAACTTTTAATTACTTATAAGACTCAGTTTCGTGGTCCCGAAACCACTTTTCGACTAGGGCCAATTTAGGATGTCACAAACTATTTCATGCTTGTTGGCTTTATTGCTTAATATGGATGCATGCTAATTAATCAGTACGTTTACTTTCTAATTATTCGGGCTTACTAAGAATGTAAATGCTTACCTTTCTCTTTCCCTATCTTACGGAGCTCATGGACTTGCGAAGATTGGGAGACGATTGGAGAATTAACAGACTATCATTTTGTCTAGCTTTGGTACATAGATACTCTTATTTTGTTCAATGGCATGTATAGGGCTTTTGTTATTTTGTTGTATGTGTCCTTTGATTAGCCAATATGAAGGCCTGATTTTATGGCCTGATTTTGTGAGAATATTTATGTTTTGATCTGGTAACGCCTCGAACCCTACCCCGGCGTCAGATACGGGTAAGGGGTGTTACAAAAGGTTAAGGTTGATGCACTATGAAGCTACTCGGGAGTGACGGTGGAGCAAGGTAAGGGCTACAGGGTTGTGTGGAAAAGGGTTAAATATTTCCTTTCTAGTAGTGTCTTAGGCCTAATGGCAGCTCCTTTTTGGATCCTATGCTCCTATACTGAAAGTAAAATAAAAAAAAAACTCAAAGAAATTAGTGCTTGGGTTAAAAGTTTACCCTTTATTTAACAAAACAAATACTTAAATTCCTCGGGCTACTTAGAAAAATATTTTTCGAAAAATTACATTAAATTAAACTCCCAGGAAATACTAGAGGGGTCATAGATGGTCTTGCTTAAGTCCCAATCTCCTAGATAGAATTTTAATTAATGTAATGACCCAAAGAAAATTTTATCTATGTCTAGCATTTTATTCAATTGATAAAAAAACTAAAAATATAAAATAACGATAGAGAAACTACAGAGATCTCCCTTCGTTTTTTTTTTAGGATTATCATTGACCATGGTGGTGTCAAATGGCCATCTGTCATACCAATCATACCCATCTAGGAAATAATCATATTCTATCCCATCGATTATGTCTAACATCTTATTAGGGAAAGAAAACATGATATAATCTTTCCTGGTGGCCTTGTTTAACTTCCTGTAATTCCTACGAATTGTAACACCCCATACCCATATCCTACACCAGGGCAGAATACGAGGCATTACCTAACTTGAACTCATATTTACAACCAATTCCAAGTCTTCATGACTTGGAAAATTTAAAATTTTCTTAAACTTATCAATATATTCTTAATATGGGCTTACGAGGCCCAAAACACATATCGAAAATCATTCAGGACCAATCCGGGTTCTTTTTCCAACTATAGAGAAATGTCACTTGCTACAGGGGCACACGCTTGTGTGGGAGGGGCAACATGCCCGTGTGAGCATTCCGATATGGTCGTACTGATGGCCCGTGTGTCTCACACGGCCTAAGCAAGATAGGGACACGCCCATATTCTCCACCCATGTGGAATTAATTCTAAATGTACACTACAGGGGTTTTCACACGGCCTGACACACGCCCGTGTCTTTGGCCCATGTCGTTCACACGGCCATGACACGCCCGTGTCCTAGCCCGTGTACAAAACCCTGGACATTCTGTTTCTAATGTCAGCAGTTCTTAGGGGCCACACGGCCAAGTCACACGCCTATGTGCTAGGCCGTGCCCTTCACACGGCTGAGACACACGGCCGTGTCTTTGCCTGTGTGTTTACTACATGCATACTGACTTGAAATCTTTTACACGAAGGGGACACACGGCCGGACCACACGCCCATGGGGTAGATCGTGTGTGACACACGATCTAGACGCACTCCCGTGTACCTACCCGTGTGGACAATATAAGGCTATTTACCAAGCCCCATTACCACCCTTACATATGTAGTTCTATACAAATACCAACAAATACCAAAACAAGCATAATTCCTATAACCAAATCAGCCATAATAGACATTCATCCAACCATGATAATGCATATTTTATAAATTTAAAATGAATGTTAGCCATCATTCAAGGCTTAGTACAAATTGAAGGGTATCCAACCCAAGCCAATACATATGGCCAAACCTCAATGACACAAAATAATAAAGTCTAAATCTTATACATGCCATATTCAAAAATATAAATCCAACTATACCGAATGCTTCGGTTGATAGTGTGATCGATATCTTTGACTTTCGGTGATCCTTGAGTTATTTAGACGGCACTATAATGAAATGAAAAGGGAACAGAGTAAGCATAATAGCTTAGTAAGTTGCATATAAGTAAGTATACAACAACAATTTATCAATAATCAACATGCTCGTAACACCAAGGTAGGCATAAGCATAACTTACACATTACAATCCATAAAAGTCACATATTATATATTGAGCTCATATCTCATACGTACCAATTAGGTACCTGTACCACTTACAACACGGTTATACTTTCCTCATTAGCTTAAGAACATAACTTTCACCGTTGAACCATCCAGAATACTACCGGATATTACATAAACCTCAAGCATAGGGTAAGGTGCCGATGCCATGTCCTAGACACGGTCTTACACTGGCTCATATCTCAAGTTGATGCCATGTCCCAGACATGATCTTACACTGATTATCATCTCGTAACCGATGCATGTCGTAGACATGTCTTACACTGGCTTACATCTCAAGGCCAATGCATCCCCCGATCTAGGTTCGGACTCGATACTTCTTGATCTATAATAACAAAATGCACTTATTAAGTCACTTTATCAACCTAAGCACTCAACAATTCACAATTGGGCTAAATGACCATTTTGCCCCTAGACTTTTACAAAATGACCATTTTACCCCTCGACCCAAAAATCAATTTGTATTGAATTTCTTTATTTCTCATGACTAGTCAAACCTCTTTGACTCTTATAGCAACTCCAAATTCCCACTATTTCACACATTTATTATCTATTTTACAATTTATGGACATTAGTCCTATTAGGTGTTGTCATGCTAACAGCTTTCACAAAAGTTGTTTATAAGACACCCAAGACTCATTTTCTTCCATAAAATTTTAGAAAACACCCTAAATAATCTCATGGTCAAACCCTAAACTCTTAATCATTTGCAATATAGATCCCTCATTTGAAAGCTCATGCTTCAAAGGTCTCAAAAATGCAAAAATCTTCAAGAAAACTCATTAAAATCACTTACTTGTGAGAAGAATAAGTTGCTAAAAGTTTTGAAATTCAAACCCTTAACAATAGCTGAAAAAAATTGGTGGAATAAAGAGAGAATGAAAGAAAAATATGATAGCTAGGCTTAGGTATTATTATAATACACCTTATGTCATCAAATTTCACCTAATGTTGACTTTTCAACATTTCCATCTACCATGGAGGCCATCACCTATTTAATGGCCCAATTTCACTTTAAAAAACCCCCCAATTTATGATACATGGTAATTTGGCACCCTTAGTTATCAATTTAAGACTTTTGCACTTTATGCGATTTAGTTCTTTTTCGCAATTGGGCTCACAAATGCTAAAATAAGCTCACCAAATTTTTCATGCACTATTATAAACATGCTATGACTCTATTTTAATAATAAAATAATTTCTCTGACTTTGGATTTGTGGTCCCGAGACCACTATCTGACTAGCCCCCAAAATCGGGCTGTTACACAAATCCTCTAACCCGTGACTCAAAAATCTACAGTAATCCATCGGACACCCTTCTTGTGCTTTTTCAAAACAACAATTGACTCTTCTTGATTCTTGGTGAACTCAATCAAAATAATGACAGGTAAAGTCGAAGACAGACCCAAATAGTCATATTTCATATGAGGAGACAAAATTTTCAATTCCAATCCAGCTAGTTTTTCAATCAACGACTTTGGTTGTGTATACTCCTGAGATGATAACTCTAATGATTTGAGTGGAACTTCTTGAGTGAATTCCTTTGAATTAGCTTCTAACCAAGCCAAACATTCCTTATCTTCATCATCACTTGGTGAATCCTCCAGTAGAATATGTTCTAATGGATCGTCAAAAGAATTAAGCTCCAATTCTGTAGAAGCCAGTGATTCTATCTTGGAAATAAAAGAGTAGTATTCAACTATATCTGGGGATTTAACAACATCGAAGTCATTAAAAGTCACCTCGTCATCAAAAATTTCTTTCAACTGAGTATCATTTTGTTGCTTCTAGAATCGTTGAGGATATGGCAGTGGTGGAATCCTAGCTTTTACTGGACAACTCTTCTGTGGAAATATTTTTGCATTCGAAAAAGGTGCTAGATAATTAGAACTAACTGGTTTAGAGTTTACCTCATCAAGGATCACTAGATCTGACTTCTGTGAAACATGAGTTTCAACACTTGGTTGAAATTCCTCGTTATCTTTAACTACAACAAGCTCATCTTGAACCTCAACCACCTTAGGCTCCAATGTCTTTCCACTTGGATAAGTGACTGCTTTGCAATGTTCTTTGCCCAAAATTCTTGGATTTTTTGTGTCGCTTGGCTAAATACCATGGGGGCTGCTTCTGAGCTCATTGGCTAGCTGTCCCACTTGGTTTCTTAAATTAATCAATGTTATAGGTTGGCTCTGGATTAGTTCATCATTCTTTTCTATGTACGCATTCTACAAATTCTCAAGATTACTTGAAGATTTAGTTGGTGGGGTTGTTGCACTTGTAGAGAATATTCTGACCCATAATTTGGTCAAAATGGCATAAAAGAGTTGCTATGGTCTACCCATTAATTACTCCATGGTGAAATTGGATGATTCTACCATGAAGAGTTGTAAGAACTTGATTGCGGATCATTCCAATTTTGATTTCCCGTATAATATTTTGACTCTTGATTCAATGGGCAATTTTCAAAGAAATGGCCATCTCCATAGTATTCACAATAAATATTCTATAATTGGTTCGATTGCTAACCTGTCAGGTTACCTTTGAAACCATTAAATGCTATGTTTTTAAACATAGAAAACATAAAGGATACCTGGGCTGCCAAAGAAGCAAGTGTGTACGCTTCATGTACTTCTGCTACTCGTCTTTCTGAGGCTGCTTCGTTGGTTGGCCACTGACGGTAATTGCTAGTAATTCTTTTAATAATCCCATAAGCATCATTATAAGACTTAGAAAGAAGGGTTCCATTTGTCGAAGCATCCACCATCATTCTAGTATGATTATTGAGACCAATATAGAAAGTCTCCATTTGAATGCAATAAGGAATGCGGTGATGAGGGTTTTTTTGTAATAACTCCTTGAGCCGCTCCCATGCCTCATATAAAGTTTGACAATCCGGTTTTAGCTAAATCAGAACAGTGGTTTCGAAACCACAAACTCAAGGTCGTAAAAGTATTTTAATATTATTTTTGGTGCATACAGCATGTGAATATATATATATGTGTGAAAATTTCGTAAGCTAATTTTATCGTTTGATAGCTCAATATGAGAAAAATGGCTTAATTGCGTAAAATGCAAAAGTTACATTCTACTTGTTAAAAGTGCTTAATTGCGATGGCTTATTAAATGAAAGGTTCTTATGTTGTAATTAGACCATTGATAGTGGAATTTGACATAAATGGGCATTAAATGGATGTTTATAATGGTTTTTAACTAAAGTTAATTATGTAAAAGATGAAAACATGTTTATCTTGACTTGTTTACAACCGAGAATAGAAAAGAAAACCTATAATGGGAGAGCTTTAAATTTCGGCACCTTTGAAGCTTGATTAAAGTATGAATTTTGTTCAATTTTTGATGATTTCTATGTTTTTTATCTTTGCTTCGTGTTCTAGCTAGCCCATGTCCTAATTTCTAAAATTTTTGATGATTTCATGAAGTGCCATTGATGACAGCTTGATGTTTTTGAATGTTGATGATGGAAAATGAATAATTGTTGATAGATTTCTATGTTTTGTAAAGTGATTTTTGATGAAAATGCTTAAATAGGATTAAATTGTGAAATTTGTAAATTTAGGGGTTGAAATGTGAAATAAATGTGAAATATGGGTTGCTAGAGGCACAATGGTAATTCAGCTAAGCATGGATCTTATTGAATTTTATGAATTTTGTGTATTTCTGAAATAAGGATTAAATTGAATAAATATGGAACTTTAGGGGCTAAAGTGTAAAAATTCTCAAATATGTGTTTGTGGACTAAATTGAATGTGTTGACGAATAAAAGAGTTAATTTTTAATGTATATATATCAAAAACGAAGGAAATCTAATTTAGATTGGGGAAAATAGAAAGTTGACGAATAGTCGATCCAGTTCATTTATTCCTAGTACGAGGTAATTTTGTATGTGATAGACATTGTTAGAATTATGTTTTTAATGCTTTAATATTGCATAAATTATATAAATGAGACGATGGTTGTGTATAAAGATGAATGAACTATGTTGGCACTTGGTGTGCATTTCGTTATAGCTTCGGCTATAAATAGCACTTAGTGTGCGTATTAGAATAGGTTCAGCTATAAATAGCACTTAGTGTTCGAATTAGAATAGCTTCAGCTATCTATGGCACTAAGTGTGTGATAATGAGATAACTTTGATTTAATGTGGTGGCACTAAGTGTGCAATATCGTTATAGCTTCAGCTAATCATTTTGGCACTAAGTGTGCGAGTTCCTTGAGTATTGAAAGATTTCTGGATGGATTAATGTATTGAGCAAAGAGGTGAAAATGTAATAAATATATACAGCATAGTATAGGTACGTACGATACCTATGTGGTTGTTGATACTAAGTGTATGAAGCTTTATGGAATTGTGTATATATGATAAATGGTCATGGGTTAGAATTGAGTAATGATATGAAACATATTAAGTGATTATTAATTGATGATTTGAATATTATGAACTGTAGAGTTTATTTAGTACGAACTTACTAAGCTATGAACCTTACTATGTGTTATTTGTTTGTGTTTTATAGAGTATCAAAGCTAACTCAGACTCAGGGATCGTTGGGAAACGTCATCACACTATCGGTCGTCTCGTTGGTACTTTTGAAGCTTTGTATATATGGTATATGACATGTATAGGCTAGTGTCATTTTTAGTATGTTTTGAGTCATGATATTAGCCATGAGATTTGGCTTGTAAATGGTGATGTATATGGCCATTTAAGTTGGCTTGAATTGTGCTTGATAAGTGATATGTATGTTATGTATGTAATGCTTTATATGTTGGCTTATTTTGGTATTTTTACAATGGTTGTTGATATAGCTAAATGGTTGTTCTTTTGATTGGTTATTAATTGTTGTACTAATTCTTGGAAGTTGGCATATTGTAGTTTGATTTGAGATGATGACATGGTGAGTTATGTGACTTGAAATAGAGGATAAGTTGAATAGTTAGTGCATTTGAAAAATTAGGTAAGTTGTGATGATTTTGGCATAATGATTTGGTACGTTTGAATATGGAATTGAGTGGTTGAAATGGTTATGAATAGATAACATGATATGTGTATGAATTGGCATGTTTTTTGTTTCCTATATATGTGTTTAGATGATACCATTTTGATGGCTAGATGAGTATTTACATTTCGAGCATATACTTTAACATTTTTCAATTGTTCAAAGCTCATAACATCCCATAATCATTTTATTAGGCAATTATGCCAATCTTTCCTCTTCCACATGTCCGATGAAACACAATTCGTGTGAATAAAACATGTTATATCATAACTCAATTTTGGCCCAAAAGCCAACCACTCAATTGCCAACCAAATTTACCATGTATTTCATCCATCACAAATATAGACCAATAATCTCAAGACTTTCACAAAAATATTCTCATGGAAATCATGAACTCACCATATCTTAAAATCAATGCGTATAACTTATGTACATACCTGTACAGAATTCATAATAATTACATGCTCTTTCTCTTATTTGACATACCCATTTACTTTCCCGTTGAACCACTTGGAATACTAAAGGATACCTGGAAAATCCCATACACATAGTAAGATGCCAATGCCATGTCCCAGATATGGTCTTACATGGGATCACAGATCAAAGTTGATAACCCAGTTGTGGTCTTACACAATGTCTCATATCGATGCCATGTCCCAGACATGGTTTTACACAAAATCACATATCGATGCCAATGCCATATCCTGAAGATGGTCTTACATGGGATCACATATCGATGGCAATGCCATATCCTAGATATGGTCTTACATGGGATCACATATTGATGCCAATTCCATATCCCAGATATGGTCTTACATGGGATCACACATAACCCTAATGTCATGACATTTGTATCCTATCTATTCCTAAGGTTCAACCGAGATTTTGAAGCACCAAATCTTTGTCGAATCGTCATCGAGTCATCAATCACCAAATTCATATAGAAAAATATAAATTTCATGCAATATCAAAGAAATAGATACATAATAACATAATATTGAATTATTTACACACGAACTTACCTCGGATGCAATACAATGGCGAAAAAGACCTATTTGTCCAACATTTGTTTTTCCACCGATCTAGATTCAAACTTCATTTTTCTTGATCTATAAAATCCAATTTAGCTCACTTATTAGTCACATTATACAATGTGACCCAAAAATCACATTATGGAAAAATTATGTTTTTGCCCCTAAAGTTTCACATATTTACATTTTTGCCCCTAGGCTCGTAAAATGAAATTTATTCAATTTATTTAACCTACAAGCCTAGTCGAATCATTTTCATAACTATAAAAACCCACAATTTCCATTTAAACACACTTTTACTACATATTTTATAACTTTTACAACTTAGTCCTTTTAGGCATTTTCACCGAAATTAACTTAGCAAAAGTTGTTTCTCTAGCCATAAATAATCTACAATTAAAAAACAAAATACATAAATATCTAACATGTTTAAAACCCTATACCTTCATCATAACTCAAATAAATGGTAGAAATAGGTAGATCTTGTTACAAGGATTTCAAAAACGTAAAAATCATTAAAAACAGGGCTAAAACGGACTCACAATCGAGTTTGGAAGCTTGGAAAACCCTAGCCATGGTTTCTTCATGTAAAATTTGGCCAAGGAAGAAGATGGAAAATAAATTTTGGCTTTTATTTTGTTTATTAAGTCATTTAATTACTAAATGACCAAAATGCCCCTAACTTAAAAATATTCTATTTCACCTATTTCATGTCCATTTTTGTCAAAACATTATCCAATGGTTTAATTACCATTTAAGGACCTCCAATTTAAAATTCACAATTGGACACCTCTAGCTTCTAGATTTTGGGTGTTTATGTGCAAACGAGGGTGACAAATGGTTTAAAATTTAAAATTTCATATCCAATGATTTAATTATCCATGTTTTATGCCAATAAGATTTTGGGTGTTTATGTGCAAACGAGGGTGAAAAATGGCTTGGTAAATAGCCTTTATTTTATCCACATGGGTAGACTCACGGGCGTATGTCTAGATTGTGTATGACACATAGTCTGCCTCATGGGCATGTGTTTCAGCTGTGTGTCCCCTACACCTTAATTTTGAGAAACAGAATACTCATAATTGAGCATATGGGTAGAGACACGGGCGTGTGTCTCAGCCGTGTGAGGGACACGGCCTCAAGCATAGGCGTATGTACCGACCGTGTGAAATCTGCACCTATTTTATGAAAATTAAATTATCTACACGCCTTGTACACAGGCTTGTGACTTCAGTTTTTTCATGCTTTGCAAAACAAAGTTACACGGGTTAGGGACATGGGCGTGTGTGACCACACGGCTTGCCCACACAGGCATGTCCCAAACCACATGGGCGTGTGACCCTTTTTCATAGCAAAATTTTTTTAAGTTTTGTAAAAATTTCTTGAGTTATCGGTTTAGTCTCGAACCACTTCCAAACCATGCTTTAGGCCTCGTAGGCTCATATTAGGGACTTTATAATTGAATATGAATTGTTTTAATTTGGACGCAGATTTATGACTCGATTTGTATGTTTGTATGCAATGTAGGTCTGGTGATGCCTCGTATCCTGTTCCAACATTAAATTCGGGGAAGGAGTGTTACATCTCCTCTTTTCTCTTCAATTTTCTTTCTTTCTCCCATTGTTTTCCTCGCCCATACCTAATTTTACCATCTCTTTCTTTTGTTTTTTCTTTTTGCCACAAGATTTGTTAACATATTATCCACCATATTGCTGTCATTTTTCCATATTAAAATCAATCCTAAATCTGAAATCTTGAGCTCCAAGATCAATCCAGAACATTGCTAAGAAAGTGTCATTGTCGTTTCTCTCGACTAGCTTGGGTAAGGTTTTTTTTTTCTTCAATTTCATGATTAATTTTTTAATTAAAAACTAAAATTTCCAAATCTTGAATTTTTTGGATTTTAAATGATTTCAAAGGTATTTTTATATATTTTAATGAAATCTCAAAGCGTTTTAAAATTCAGCATCAATTTTGGCCACCGTGGGTGGTGGTGCGTACACCTGTAGGCAAGAAAATGGGCTATTTTGTTTCTTTGTTCTTTCTTATATTTTTCCAGCATTAACTTGAGTTTTTTAACCCTCTTTTTCAGATTTTAAACCCATTTAAATTAGGGAAAAATGTTCTTGATTGATTGGCCATTCGAAACCCACAAATCGTGAAGCGTAAGTGCAATTAAGGTTAACTGGTTTGTTATTTTGACATAGTTGTTGGGTAAAGGTTATGAATTGATTAAATGAATGAACTTAATCATTAATTAGCTACTGATTTTCCAGTATATTATTGAATTATATGCTGACCCAAACACCCCAAATCATCCGTAAAAGGCGAAGAACGATTGTACGTATGGTTCGCATCTATACAATGTAAGGAATCTAACTAGTTTGAATTCATAAAATGGTTATAATTTTAACGATTGGTTTGAAATCATAAGTGAGTTTTTTGGGGTTGGTTTAATATTAAATTTATTGAATATGTGCTGAATTTCGATTTAGGTTCATTTAAGGAATTATTAAGGAAAATTGGAAGATTCGCTAGTGTGTTGCGAGGAAGCAAAAAATAAGGTGTGGGTCCTAAATTCATAAAATTGTTTGAAAATATTATATCATGTTATATTTGAAAAGTTTGCTTGCTGATTGGATTGTCTTAATAGCCAAATTATTGGTTTTGTGAGTGGCCGAACTAGGTATGTTTTGAGCCTTAAAAGACTTACATGTCCGCAAAAGTCCTAGTTTGATAGTATGATTGTTGTAATTGCATATTTTAGTTATGAGGTATGAGAATGTTTGACTAAATGATACAATGTGTTGAGATATTAGGCTTATATATGATTTAAATGCATGAGATATTTGTTATATGTGTATTTAAAAGGGTGTTATATATGTACAATGAAAATCTGCAAAGTATGTGAAATTTAACGATATTGATTGATACCAACACAATAGTAATTTGAAAGATTGGAACACTATTTCCATTTACTAAAAGTATGTTATTATTGAGGACATGCTGAGCATGTCAAATGAATGTGAAAAGTATTGAGATATTTAGTCTTTTCAGTCGAGTTGTCTAGGAATAGTATTCTCCACTCGATTCTTTCTTATTTTTTTCTAAGTGCTGGTGATTATTCTCTCTTGGTGAAATGCTATCTTACTCAATCTTGCTTTTATTGTTTAATCTTGGGGTTTGAATGTTTTTGCTACACGAAAATGTTATTGCAGTCACTGACACTGGAAAGTGCAGTGACAATTAGAGCCAACAAGCATTTCAATAGAAGTTGAGTGAGGATTAGAGGAATTTAGTACACTTGTTCTTAATAGTGTCGTACTGCCATCATTGGAAGGTGGGGTTAGTATGAAGTTTTATGTCTAGGATTAAATAGAGGAGTGACGCTAGGTAGGATATACATTGAACTTTATTGTCTTGACAATCACCTATCTTTTTATACCTTGTAAGCTCTTAGTATTCTGCTGAAGATTAATGTTAGGGATCCCAGTTTATTACAATCATATTTTATTGTATTATTTTCAAGTTATTGCATCGACAACTATTCTCATAATTTATCTTGTTTCTATCTAGTTATTGCACTGACATTAATAGAAAAAAGACTACCATCCCTGTAGGATCGATACCCGAGAGAATCATATTTGTCTACTATACTTGCATCGGCAGTGTATGCTTGCACATTATTGTTGTGATGTTAAACTACCAATCAACACACTTAACCCATAAAAGCCTCCCTTTTTAATTAACCCTTAGTGAACCCAGTTGAGCCTAACACACCGTTTCTTGATTAACCCGTTACCCCATGACCCATTTTTCGTTGTGACTCTTTCCTGTTTTATTGACTCCTTTTTTGTCGAGATTTGATTTGGTTAATTGTCTAACTATGCTCTTTTGTTTGATTTGCTAAATTATTTCTTATTGTTCTAGATAAAATAAAAAAATAAAAAAAAATATATTGACTATTAATTAGTTTTATGTTGATTGAGCTTGAACAGTTAAATTTGTATTTTGAGATGATACGTGATATTCACTACAGGTTTTAAAAATTTATAATTGATCATTCTTGAAACTAACTATTATCATGATGAAGGCAAGTGTACCTATCGAACAGTAGTATAGCTTTAGCAAGACCAGATTGTTGAACCCAAAGGAACCAAGAGTACTAGTAATTACTTACTTTTTATTATCTAGCCTAAAAATTAAGGGGTTTATTTATCTAAACTAATTAACTAAACTAAGGATGCATAGAGAGAAAATTGGGGAAAAGCTTTTAAGAAAACTCGATTGATTAAGACAATACCCAAGGAAAAATCCACCTAGACTTCACTTGTTATTCGACTCTGAATCAGACAATTTATTCATTTGACTTGATTAGTAGAAATCCCTAAGTTATATTATTCTCTCTCTCGAGACTAATAACGTCTAACCCTAGGTTGATTAATTGAAATTTCTTTCTAGTTAACACCTGGTGTTGCATTAACTCGATCTATGGACTCCCTTATTAGGTTTCACCCTAATCCTGCAAAATCTTGTGACCCTATCTCTAGGCGTGCAATCAACTCCACTTAATTACGACAAATTTTATTTTAGATAGGGACTTTTCCTCGTCTGAATAAGAGCATTAACTTGAATCAATATCCTGGAATATTAAAACCAGAATTAAGAACACATAATTAAGAACAAGTTAAATATTTATCATACAATTCAGATAATAATAATAAGATCCATCTTAGGTTTCATTCCCTTTAGGTATTTAAGGGATTTAGTTTATAATTATGAAAGAAAACATCTCAAAATAATAAAGATAACAAAACATAAAGAAAACCCAAAACCCCTGAATGGAAATTGAAGGGAGATCTTCAGTCTTGACGATGAATCCGGCTTCTAAGATGGATCAATCTGCTTCCCTTGAGTAATTCCTTGGCTCCTACTCTGTGTGTCTATTCTAAGTGCCTCCTTAGGTGTTTAAATAGGCTTTTGAATGCCTAAGAACCCTAAAAAGTGGCCTTTTCTGGATAGGACTGTGCTTGGGCTTGACAGGGACACGCCCGTGTGCGATTGCTCCAGCCCGTGGTCAAGGTTGTTAACTAGGCACGGGCGTGTAGTCTACCCGTGTAAGTCATGCTTCGATCCTACCAAATGGACACGGCCGTGTGGCTTACCTGTGTGAGGAAGTCCAGGCTGTGTTGATTTCCCATGTGGGTCCATTTTCTCCATTTTCGGCCCGTTTCTCGCTCTTTTTACTCTCCTATGCTCACCTAAGTATAAAACATGAAATTAAAGAATTAGGAGCATCGAATTCACCAAATCTAAGGAGAAACCATCCGTAAATGTGCTAAGCATGGGATAAAAATATGTATGAATTACGGTTTATCAAATACCCCCACACTTAAGCGTTTGCTTGTCCTCAAGAAAAATCCTCAACTCACAATCAAAATAAATTCTTCTCAATTTATAATCCTTATCAATAATATCTCAAAATAATCCATAAGTAATCATATATTGAAAATTCAACTAAAAGTACATCAAAGTTTCAAACATTCCAAGTTGAGCATTTTATCGAGAAAACATAGGTGTCCCCCCTCATCTAAGTAATCACTTTTGATCAAAATGTCACAGAGTTTAACATCCTCACTAAAGATACACTCAAATCACTTGGGGTGTTTAAGGACATCCAATAACGCACTCATTAATCAATATGAAAAGTTATTACCATAGGCTTGTATGAAAATCAAATCTCCACCACTATATATTGAGATGATACATCAATCAAAAAGGTCTTTAGAGGGTTGTAGCGTGGCTTTGGTTAAGGGGTGTGGTCACAAGCTAAAAGAAAAGGTTAGAATCGAGATTGAATTGAAGAAATCGCCTAAATAGAAAAATAACTAATTATTAGTTGAAAACAGGTGAGCTTCTTCTCAGAATATGGAATTAACACCCAAGCTCAAAAACGACGAATTACTACTAATATGTATGTAAGTATTTTTTTAAGAACAAGTCAAATAACATAGAACTTAATTATTGCAACGAAGAATAAAACATAGCTAAGCAATTAATTCAAATCAAATCTTGACAAAAATAGGGATCAAATTAAGGGATTTCAACAATAATGGGTTATGGGTTAATATTGAGGGTAAATCAATTAATGGCTTGTTAGGCTCAAAGGGGATCACTAAGGGTTAATTATAAAGGTAGGCTTTTGTGGATTGAGTGGGTTAAACCTAAGTGCCTTTGTCATCTCGACATATCAAATCAAATGGTGTGGTCTTGACATGCATAATCAAGCAAGTTCTAGACTAACAAATCAATACTGACGCACTCATAATAAAAGTGAGCATGAAAGAAATAACATATGCTCTAAAGGCTCAAGATCTCACAAAAATTATGGCTTTTTGATGTTTAAACTTGTGAATTTCAACTCAAGATAATATCTAAACTTGGGTTGTTCATGTTATTTGGATGAAAAAAAAATGGTAGTTAGGTGAAGTAGAGTCTAACAAATGAGCACATAAGTGCATTAGTTGCTAAATGGAGAAAAATCGGGTAACAAGTTGTGTACTAAGGCTGAATATGATTTTGGATATTATTGGGTAATGTATGTGTTTTGAATTGATGGAGTGGAGAGGATGCTTTAATTGTGTTATGAACAATTATATGTTAAATTAAGGTTTGCTAAGCTAGCTATTAAGGTGAAATGCAAATGTTAGTATTTGATTGCTAGTGTATATATGTGTATTGCTTGAGTTTTGAACTTGAATAATGGTTTGAGCACCATGTGTTGTATTGAGATTGTTTGAGTGAATTTATAGATATTTATATGATGAATTCGATTGTTGATATACATGCTTAAATAAAATGTATACAAAGAATGTGTGAGAGAGTGATTTGGTAATAATCTGCTTGGGGACAGCAGCAGTAAGGTGATTTTGGAAAATTGCCATAATTTGTAGGAGTTGAGTTAGAAGCTGAATAAATTATATCATTAAAGCTTGAAGAGTCTAGTTTCTTACAAAAGAAACTATAAAAACAAAAGAGTTACCGATCTTGAGATATTTGAAGTATTGTGGGGCTGAGTCAAAATGACTACTAGATTCCTTGTTCTGTTTTTATAAAATCAGTATAAATTGTACAAAAATGGCCCTAAGATAAAATTTATATGCTTAGACTCCTTGATGAGTCTAGTTTCAAATGAACTAAACGAGAACATATTTTGAATTCTGTACAATGAGAAATTTGATTCGTAGTGAAGAGTAGTCAGTTTAGTCAAACAGTGAAACAAGGTGAACTTTAAGAAAAATCTGGTATTGTTGGGCTAAACTAAAAATTTTGAAAATTTTATGGATAATAGATAAATGAGTCTTCTATCAAGAAAAATTTACGACAATTGATTTGGAGTTTCGTAGCTCCAGTTATAAAAACTTTAGTGACTGTTGCTCAGGAAGTCAGCTTATAGGGAAATTGTAAATATATTGTAAACATTAATGAAAATTTGCTAATGAATTATTTATTGATTTTTTATAAAGCTTACTATAATCTATATGTGTGAAAGTCGAATCCATATGTATTATATTCTGAAAGAAATACTTGAATAGTCGATTAATGACTAGTTAAAATTTGTTGAACTTAAGCTCAAGAGCATAGGTGGGCAATTTCAGATAAGGGAAAAGGGAAAGTAACCGAGTAGCCATTCCGCAACTGTACCAAATATCCAAGGTAAGTCTTTGAGTAATGGAACTTAGTTTATGATTTGATTAAGTCATGACATATAAGCATAACAAATAAACGGTGATATAATGATTCTACTTGAATTATATATTGAGGTGATTAGTTTATACTTGTGACGGGTAGCCGAATGTGTATAGGGATCATGTTATAAAGCCAATCAAAATCATGCTCTTTGTATGTGGCTATTGAGCCGAAATTGGTAAGGTTTGATAAGTGTCTTGTGTTTGAGCTTTAGTAATGAAAATGAAATATGGATGTGTCATGATTTATTGATATATGTGCATGATTATTCGAATGATATCCGGGCTAAGTCCCGAAGGCTTTTGTGCTAGTGACTATATCCGGGCTAAGTCCCGAAGGCATTGTGCTATTGTCTATATCCGGGCTAAGTCCCGAAGGCATTTGTGCCAGTGACTATATCCGAGCTAAGTCCCGAAAGCTTTTGTGCTATTGACTATATCCGGGCTAAGACCCGAAGGCATTTGTGCGAGTTGCTATATCCGGCTAAATCCCGAAGGTACTTGGGTTTGGAATTGAGCGATCTTGCTGTAATAATTTCAATTAATACGCTCATAAAATCCAAACGATAAGGTATGTTTCGTATATGCATCGGAAAAGTTAATTCCTTTTTGGATAGTATTCGCTCTATTGATTAACAACTTCCGGCCTTTAGTTCGGTTTGATCCCCTGTGTATGAGTATACTGGTTGAAGTGTGAAGTAAGTATGATTTTAGGAATATGCGTATATGCAGCTATTCATTTAGTCATATGAACGCTATACTTTAGTCGTAAATAATTTCATTACTTGAACTTACTAAGCATTAAAATGCTTACTCATTACTTTGATTCTCTGTTTTATAGATTTTGTTAAATCACCTACGGACTCGGAAGTGTCAAAGTCAAGTCATCCACACTATCTAAGCCACTTTTGGTACTCTTTTAGTTCAATTTTGAAAATGGTATGTATAGGGCTGACCCTTGTTGTTAATTAAGTACCCTTTGGTAATGTGTATTCAGTATAGCCATGCGAAAATGGCTCGTATATTTCAAGTATAACATTATGGTCTTGTGATATGGTTATTAAGTGGTGTGGAAATGTTTGGTAATGAGTAGCCATTGGAATGGCCAATCATGGTCCTATTGGTGCTACGTACGTCATGGCTAATCGGCATTACCCTTGATAATAATGTATGTCAATTTGCTATTTGATTCATGGAAAATTATGAAATAGGTAAAATTTACCTTAAAATAGATGCTGACAGCAGCAGTGACGTAAGTTGGAAAAATCACTAAAAATAGTAGGAATGGAATTAAATAGTGAATAAACTATGTAATCGAATCTTGATGATCCTATTTTCATATGAAAGAAACGAAACGACCATATGAGCTGTATTTTATGAGATGTTTAAGTTTTCGTGAAACAGGGCCAGAGCGTTTTCTGGATCCCCTGTTTTGAATTTTAAAATTTACCATAAATTAACCAGAGATAATTAGAAGTCGTTACTTATATGTATAGATTCCTTTTTGAGTCTAGTTTCATTAGAAACAAACGGCATAAGTATTGAAGCTCTGTACAGGGAGATATCTAAGTCGTAATGCATGAAGGTCAGAGTAGTCAAACCCTGAAACAGGGGATACTTTAACTAATAAACTGTACTAATTGGCTTGGCCAAAAAATTCTATAAAAACATTTGTAGATGGAAATATGAGTCTAGTTTCAGGAAAAATTTACGGAATCAGTTTTCGAGTTTTGGAACTCGAGATATGATTTTTAAAGTAACTGTGATGCAATTAGCCAGCTTGTCTGGAAATTTTAAAATGAACTGTGTAAGTAAATGAATTAAGTCCGTTAACACCTCGTGTTCGACTTCGGCAACGGTCTCGGGTACGGGGCGTTACACCTCCTTTCTTAGGAATAACCTGCATTGGACTCACCCAAGAACTATCAGAAATAGGATAAATAATTCCAGCTTCTAGGAGTTTAATTACCTCCGCTTTAAAAACTTCTTTCATGTTGGGGTTCAGTCGTCTTTGGGCTTGCACGCATGGTTTATATTCATCTTCCATTAAAATTTTTTGGGTGCAAAAAGAAGGGCTGATGCCTTTAATGTCAGGAATTTTCCAAGATATGGCCCTTTTATGCTCTCTTAATACTTGGAGTAATTCCTCTTTCTCCTTGGGTTGCAAGTTGGATGCAATAATTACCAGTAATGTAGAATTATTTCCAAGGAATGCATATTCCAAGTGATTCAGCAATTATTTAAGTTTCAGTTTGAGAGGTTCTTCAATAGAGGGTTTTTGCTTAAGTTCATCTTTTACCTTAATTCCCTCATATCCTGCTAGTTTTGGGGAGGTTTCATTGGAGTTTAGTTCGGTTCCTATCTCAAAATCATCATCCACCCCCTCTTCTTGGACGAGACACGGTTCCATCGTGTCCTTATGTATGATTTCCTAAAAAAAATCTTGAGTAGCATGATCAATAGAGTCGATAAAATAACACGAGTCATCCTGTTCCCTAGAAAATCTCATGGCATCATAAATTTTAAAAATAATCTCTTCGTCACCTACTCTAAGTACCAATTTACCATCACCCACATCACTTACAGCCCTAACAGTGGCCAAAAATGGCCGACCTAAGATTAAAGGCACCTCAACATCTTCATCCATGTCAAGCACAATGAAATCAACAGGGAATATAAATTTATCTATTTTTACAAGTACGTCCTCTATAACTCCCCTAGGATATTTAATAGATCTATCAGCTAGTTGAATACTCATCCTAGTGGGTTTAGGTTCCCCAAGACCAAGTTTTTTAAACATTTTATATGGCATCAAATTAATGCTGGCGCCTAAATCAGCTAGTGCTTTATCAACATTCAAACTACCAATTAAGTAGGGAATAGTAAAACTTCCTGGATCTTTCAGTTTGGTTGGCAGTTTATTTTGGAGTATGGCTGAGCACTCCTCATTAAGTTCCACTGTAGATAAGTCTTCAAACTTCCTTTTATTTGTTAGAAGCTCCTTTAAAAAATTTGCATATGTAGGCATCTACGATATAGCTTCAACAAAAGGTAAGTTAATATGAAGTTGTTTAAAAAGTTTAAGAAATTTACCAAATTGTGCATCCATACGGTCGTTCTTCAACTTTGTTGGGTATGGGATTGGTGGTTTATATTCTTTTGGCATTAGATTGTCATTGTTTTCGGGTTCGACCTCCTTTCTGTCAGCTTCTCGTGGTGGCTTCTTTTCAGATTCAGCTAACACTTTCCCACTCCTTAGTGTAACTCCTTTCACATGCTCTTTTGGGTTGGGTTCAGTGTTACTAGGTAGACTTCCTTGTGGTCGTTAGAATATTAATTTAGTGAGCTGTCCTATCTGAATTTTGAGCCCTTGGATCGATGCTTGTTGATTCTTAAATGCTATCTCGGTATTCTAAAAATGAGTTTCTAACACCGAGATGAATTTTGTTAGCATCTCCTCAAGGTTCGGCTTTTTCTCTTGTTAGTAGGGTGGTTGTTGGAAGCTTGGAGGTGGTGGTCTCTGATTCCCTTGGCCTCCCCATGAGAAATTTGGATGGTTTCTCCAACCTGCATTGTAAGTATTACTATAAGGATTATTTTGGGATCGAGGATTATTACCAATGTAATTTAACTGCTCGTTCTCCATGTTATAGCCATAGGGTGGGTATTCTGAATTGCTTGATCCATCTCCACTTACTTCGCACTGCATTGCTGGGTGAACCTATGAAGGACTAAGAAAATTGTCAATTTTTCTCTTCAAAAGTTTTACCTGATTAGAGAGCATGGTGACCGAATTGACGTTAAAAACGCCGGCTATTTTCGTTGGCTTTGTCCTCATGACTTGCCACTTATAATTATTCAGTGACATCTCTTCTATAAATTCATAAGCATCCTCAGATGCTTATTATTGATAGTTCCACCAGCAGCTGCGTTAATCATCTGTCTAGTCAAAGGATTCAGGCCATTGTGAAACGTTTGAACCTGTACCCAAAGTGGTAACCCATGGTAAGGGCATCTTCGCAAAAGGTCCTTGTATCTCTCCCATCCATCGTAGAGTGTTTCTAAATCCATCTGCACAAAAGAAAAGATATCATTACATAATTTAGCCATTTTAACCGGCGGAATATATTTTAATAAAAACTTTTTGGTTATTTGTTCCCAAGTAGTGATTGACCCTTATGGTAACGAGTTCAACCACTATTTAGCTTTGTTTGTAACACCCCTTACCCGTATGCAAGGCTGAACAGAGTACGAGGCATTACCAGACTTAACAATACACAGACAAAAATCAGGCCATAAAATTTCATTTAATTCAAAACTTTTCGAACACATGCATAACAAACAAAGCTAACTATATCATCATATCAAAACATAGGACATGACACGATTAATTAAACTTATAAACCATAATGGATAAGGACTACATCTCATGATCATATACGATAACTCAATGCAAACTGATACGTATGGTCAAAATCATAATAAAAATACATATCACAAACCAACTTCCTATACATGCCACTCACTTGATATTTCTAATATTTGAATTAATTCTCCCAAAATGATAGTTTTATAGTGTGATTTTGCCTCCTACATCTCCAACCCGAGCCGACCTGCCAATACTAAAAAAATGGAGAGGATGGGTAAGCTTTACGCTTAGTAAGTTCATATGAAAATAATAAGCAATTACTACTACGCTTTTCAAGATAAAACACTATAATTGTACAATTACACATGTTCAGGTTAAACTGTGTTATCGAGTTACAGTTATTAAATCATTCATATCTAAAGGTAAAAATCTTCAAATTTAGTTTTGTTAATTTTTATTGAAACTAGATTCATATATCTTTCTCCCATAAAATTTCCAGAAATATTGGTTTATCCAATTACTAAAGTTTATTCATTAAAGTTTCCCCTATTTCAGGGTACGATGACTCTAACCCCTATGCACTACGAACCAAATTTATCCCTGTACAGAATTTCAATGACCATACCATTTGTTTCCCTTAAAAATAGACTCAATAAGGAATCCATGAATGTAAGGTATGACTCTTAATAATTTTTATAAAAGTTATGGTGAATTTCTAAAATCAGAACAAGGGATCTCGAGTTTATTCTGACACAGTCTCACAAAAATTATAATATCACATAATATATAAGTCTTTTGCTCTGCCTGTTTCTTTTATATGAAAATAGACTCATTAATCTTTAATTCCATAAATTTTTTGAAATTTAATTAAACTTATACAATTTTTGGTAAATTTTCAAAGTCATGCACTGCTGCTGTTCAACACTGTTTCACTACTAAAGTTCACTTTTACACAATTGAATTAATCCATTCCATTTTACCGAGGTTCGCTCATATATCGAGCATATTGCTCATAAATTCAAATAAACATATACTTGCACTTGTTCATCAAATAATCACTTTCACATGTATTTTCATTTAATCGATTTCCCGTTGAACTCATCAGAATAATAACAGATACACAATTGCCTGCACATTTTCCCATTTCCACACTTGTAGCCGAAGCTATCTGGTACGCATAGTAGCCTGCACTTAGTACTACACATGCGACCAATAATCTGGTACATGTAGTAGCCTGCACTTAGTACTACACAAGTGATCATAGTTTTCGGGTACACATAGTAGCCTACACTTAGTACTACACATGCGACCAATTATCTGGTACACGTAGTAGCTTGCACTTAGTACTACACACGTGACCTCACAATAGTTCATTTGTATCGTTTCTATTCCGAAGGTTTAACCGAGAAATTCCTCACTTTTCAAAATTTTACTAAATTATCCGTAATCAATTTAAATTCATAACTTACATCAAATAACCATTTGATAGGCAGCCACATTTCATATGATATCAAAATATAATAACATAAAAAGAATCGATAGATTATTTATGTACGAACTTACTCGAAGTGTCGATCTCACTATCCATAGTACCAATTGTCCATTCATAGTATAATAATACACAACTCAAATATCAAATCAGCTTTTAAGAATTTACATAACATATATCACATATTTAATATATCACTTGTCATGTATCATCATTTTCTTGCATTTCATGTAACATTCTTTCATGTCATATTTCCACATCATAAACACCATTCCATCAACTTTTCCAATATATTAAATCATACAATATATGCAATAATAGTAAGAAATATAATTCAAACATAACATTGCATTATTATTATCATACGAACTTACCTCAATCCAGAAATGGTAATTTACCATTTTAGTCCATAACCTTGTATTTTCCTGATTTAAGCCCGAATCTCGATTTCCTTCATCTATAATATCATATTTAGCCTAATAATTAGCCACACTATTCATACGGGTCCAAAAATCATATTTTTACAAATTTTCATTTTGACCCCTAAACTTTTCATATTTGCACTTTTGCCTCAAGGTTTGGAAATTAAACTTCATCCTTTTTTCTTATGTTTTATGACATGCTGATCATTTTCCCTTCTATGGAAACATCAAATTCTCACTCTAACATGTACTTATGACTATTAGGTATTTTTACCGATTAAGCTCTTTTACTCGTTTTCACTTAAAACCGAGTAGCACAAGTTGTCTAACATAATTTAAAACCTCATATTCTATCATAAAACACCAAAATACACAAATTTCACCTATGGGTATTTTTCCAATTATGAACCCTAGGTTGAATTATTGCTAGCATAAGCTAAATCAAGTTACCGGGACTCCAAAAATGTAAAAATCATTAAAAACGAGGCTAGAACGGACTTACAATCCTTGGAAGCTTGGAAACCCTAGCCATGGAGTCTCCCTTGGTATACACGTCCATGGTGAAGAAGATGAACAAAATTGGCTTTTAATTTTGTATTTGAATTCATTTTACCCCTAAATGACTAAAATGCCCTTTTTACTAAACTTTCCAAAAATTCCATCCATGTCCAATTTTTGTCCATAAACTTAGAAATTGTTCAAATTTCTATTTAAGACCTCCTAATTAATATTTCAAAGCAATTTCATACTAGAAACTTCTAGAATGCAAGTTTTGCAACTTATTCAATTTAGTCCCTAACTTCAAATTAAGCACTTTCTGCATAGAATTTCTTCACGAAATTTTCACACAATCCTAAAATCATATCATAGACCTCAAAATAATCATAAAATAATTATTTCTATCTCGAATTTGTGGTCACAAAATCACTATTCCGATTAGGCCCTAATTCGGGATATTACATTGTTCCTCAATGAAAAAGGGAATAACTGAAGGCAAATGGCATCATTTGAAATGCCATTGATTTTAAAAGTTTCAAAAAATTCTAAGAGATTCACCAAATGATCGTTTGGGTCCTTGTCCTGCAAACCATCAAACTAAACAAACTGTTGGATCATTTGAATGGTGTTAGGTTTTAGCTCAAAATTATTCGCAACAACAGTAGGCCTAATTTTGGCCTTCTAGAAGGATGGAAGTGGCATGAAGATGGACTCTAATGGGAGTGTTCAGAAGAGAATTAAGGAAAAGATCAAGGGGTTATCAAGAAGAAAATCGAAGAGATGAGAAGGGAGAAGTGATGGAGCTGAATTCGGAATTGGGCATGGAAAATTCGACTATAAGGGTTATAAATAGGGGATGAATATAAGGTTTCTAGTCTAATGCCAAAATTCTTCTTCACCTTGTTGCTAGAAACCCCTTTCTCCAAAAGCCGAAAGCCCTTTTCTTTTCAAGATCCAAAAAGCCGAAAATCCTTTTGTTTTTCTTTCTTTTTTTCCTGTCGATTCCTATTCTTCTCTACACAATTTTCTTTGTTTCACTTAGCTGTTTTCTTTTTCTACTATTCTTCTTTAATCTATACCAAATAAACCTTATTCACCATACTAAGTTTGAAAAGCCGAAAAGTCAAATCTCCCAAGGGCCAAATACTCTTTGATCGAATCTAGTGTAAGTGTTACTCTTCCAATCGGTTTTCTTTGCTAGGTATCGATTATTGTCCCTCACTCTTTCTAATCAACTTTGGTAGGGTATTAGTATCGGATCTTGGATCTTAGCTCTCTGTCGAATTGCTCTTTAGGTGTTTGCGGTTTTGGTAAGTATTCCTCTCCCATTGGCAAAGGTGGCTGAATGTTCATAGTTAAGGTAAGGGAACTTGTGTTGGATACGAGTCAGCTATTATTCTGGTTTTAATAGTTAAGATTGGTGCAGATCTAGGAGATGATCGTGGTTAGTGATTTAAGAAAGGGCTGATCGCGCAAGGTAAGGTTAAGGTGAGGTTTCGGTTTTAGAAAGGATATGTATTAAGCATGCGATTAATGAAAGGGTGATATGATTTGTAGGTTGGTGACTAAAGGAATCGTAGCACGGTTGCTTACCAGATGTGTACATACACTGCACACACATTATGAATCAGCAAAAGCCGAAATGCCAAAATGCCGAAAAGTTGAAATGCTGAAAAGTCGAAAGTTTGGCTACTGTAGTCTTGCAAGTGCGCAAACACTCGTAAGGGGGAGACCAATAAGTTACCTGAGACCCACGGGTGATTCCGTGGACTTGGGTTGTGATTTGGCCATATGGGCCAGAATAGGCTAAATGGGCCCGATGGGCTATTGGGCCCATATTAGGCAAAAACTGAATATTGATGCTATGTGATATGAATTTTTATGTGAGCATGAATATGAATGTGACTGGGCCTAACGGGCCATATAAATGGGGCCATATAAATGTGATTTGGGCCTAATGGGCCACATATAGGTGATTTGGGCCTAATGGGCATATGAATATGAGTGGTCTTAATGGGCCAGATGTAGGTATGTGAATTTGTTTAGGCTTTGTAAGGGGTTTTGGGCCTAGTATATGATAACTACGTAAGACTTAATAAATATTTTGCGACCGTGGACAGGTCAAAGGGTTAAGATGTGGCAACGTGTTTATGCATGTCTAGGATTGGATCTAGGGAGAGCTTGGTACTTAAGCGGTCTTAATGACTCACCTCCTCTTCTTTGGAATCTCACCTGGTGCATAGTATTCGTTCATCTTAGCTCTCAGGATTTGTTTACGGGCCAAGGTAAGTGAAATCCATATTTAGGGAAAATTACTGAAATGCCTTTAAGGGCGAAAATGATAAAATTACCCCTAGGTGTTAAATGTAAGTTTTATGAATGTGACATGCATGTTTGCTGCATACATATGATATTCTACTTAGATTGCATAAGGGTTGGGGATTATGGAACGGAGGAAGTATATGAGGATCGCATGGTTGCTTGACAATCATGGATCCACCGACAACTTTTAAAGCCCAATATGTAAATGAAGGTAGTTCTGCAACCGGGCTACCATTAGTGTGTGGGCTGGGTGGGTCGATAGTTATAACCCCACATAGTGTGACGAGGGACGGAGCTAGTGTGTAGCGGATGGATAATTTGGCTGGGATTGCATTGCATGTTTGATGATTTTTCTTTGAATGCTTGTTTTTCATCGAGGGTTGTACACAATGAGTTTGCGAAAACTCACCCCCTCTTTTATTTTATTTTCAGGTGATGCTCAGTAGAAGTTTCGATGTTTGGAGGGACTCTAGGTGGCCAGCTAGCAAGATAATTCGGACCTGGTTTTTTTTTAAGCATTTAAGTTTTTATTTTTTTTAAGTATGATCAAACCAAATTGTAATAAGGTTTTCATTATGTTATTATTACTAGAATTATTATTATTTTCGTTGTAACTACAAGAAGTTAAACATGGATTTCTTAAATTCTAGTATGTTTTCTACATTTTTTCCAACTAAATTTTAAAATGACATGTTTTCATAAAATCATATGTTTTAAACGAGTGATTGGAAGGAGTTTTTTTTTTAAAGTTAATTAAGGTTTCTTTTATTTTAAGAAGGGTTTTCACTGAAAACACAATTTTCACTAAAACACTTCAATGTGACACACCGAATTCGGCCATAACGTCTGGGCTGAGTTTGGGGTGTTACATTTAGTGGTATTAGAGGCTAGGTTGCAAAAATTGGGCTGTGAAGTGGGCTTTATTATTTGATTTCTTTTTCTACTTTTAAAAAAATTTTGGATCATACCGTTCTGGAAAAAGGGAAATTTTGCTGAGTGGCACGCTGAGTCTCCGATGTCGAACCAAGTAAGTTCTTATGTTCTTAAGCTTGTATAAATTGTTGTACAATAGATAGTTAGAGGGCTACTTTAGATGATTTTGTTAGAGTGGAACTAAAGCCCGTAGGATCTTGAAACTGTAGACGATTTTTGAAAACAATCTTCTCTTTATATATTTTCATAAAACATCGATGTAATTATTAAACAGACTAAAACTTCATAAAATTTCTAATCCAGATAATACACGAATCGAGGATGAGTGCTAGAAGAGGTGCAAAGGGCCGTGGCTGAGGCCGCGAAAGTGTGAGGGCTAAATCGTCGGCACCGGGCCATATGCCCAATGTTGGAGTAGAAGAGGCTCCGGCCTCACTCGTGGCTGAGAATGGACAATACGACCAGGCCACGGGGGATGATGCATTGTCGCAGGCAATGCTAAGGATTTTGGAGAGGGTCGCTGGGCCCAATAATGGCATGAGAAATCTGGGGTCCATTCTAGAGCGACTTTGATCAAATGGGGCTAAGATTTTTATGGGCGTGGCTGGTGTGGCTCCTAACATGGCAAAATATTGGTTGGAGGCCATAGAAAGGATAATGGAGGACTTGGACTGCTCACTGGAACAAAAGCTAAAAGTGGCAGTATCACTGCTTAGGGAAGAAGCCTACCAATGGTGGTTGACTGTGAAAGAGGGCACCCAACCAGAGCGGGTCACTTGGGAGTTTTTCAAAGCTGCATTCCAAGGGAAGTATGTAGGAACGATTTATGTGGATGCTAGAAGGAAGGAGTTCCTAAAATTGACCCAAGGAAACAAATTGGTGGCGGAGTATGAGGCAGAGTTTCTATGCCTCAGTAGGTATACAAGAGTAATGGTGGCAATGGACTATGAGCGTTGTGTTAGTTTGAGGAAAGACTTAGAGATAGCTTTAGGGTATTGATAGCTCCACAAAGGGAGCGAGTTTTCTCAGAATTGGTGGAGAAAGCAAAGATAGCGGAGGAGGTAAAGTGCACAGAGCGCCTAAATTAGGAAAAAGAAAGGGTTAAGAATAAGAGGGAGCCTGAGACTCCTGGTGTTGGACAAACGCCTGGGGCTAGGGCCAGAGTTAATGTGTAACACCCCTATCCTATAACCGTTGTCGGAATAGGAAAGGGGTATTACCAGACTTGTAACTCATGTCAGAACAGTAAAATTTTTAACTTTTTCTTGAAATAAAGATCATTCATTTAGATGAATGCTAAATACAGTTAGGGATAAAATTAAACTTCTATAAGTACACATTCAAAAGATGCCATTTTCGCATGGCTTATATACATTAACCAGAATATTATTCCGCTACTAGTTTATTCTATACATGCCATAAAATAATCCAAAACATAGCAGTACCAAACAGTGGATAGTGATAGTGTGACGAGTTGTTAACGATCCCGAGCAAAGGCCAAATTTGATAATCTATAAAATAGAAAGCGTAACAACGAGTAAGCTTTCAAGGCTTAGTAAGTCTTAAGTAAAACAATTAACTTTGCTGGATTAAATACATTTATAACTTACACAAAATCCAAGTGAAGTCTCGATGGGCTTAATAAGCCTACACAAGTACACAATACATACCTGGCCAACTTAATGTGCTGATCATCCGTAATTGTTGATTTATTACTAAGTCACTTAAGATTAGGCCTTACACAAATCACGTTTTGAAATGTCAAGATATATCACTATTCGGTCAAATAGATTAAACCCTATGTATGCACATGTAATTCATCTATTTCATCCCAATTTAAGAGTATATACCCCTTCGCATTTAAAAACATCAATGCTACTTTTAGTTTAATCAGTCGAACTAAAACATAACACTATAATCACATTCGATTTCCATATTTGGAAGCACATATTCATGTTTTCATCTTACATAAACAATTTGATAGAGTCAATACTCGTTGAATATAACTGATAACCATCTCATAAGTGATTCCTCAAGTACATTTGTAATACAAACGAAATCGAGTTCACATAGCAAGTAAGTATCACTTACCATATACTTAACCTTTGTACACTTACCGTTTCCATAGTTACCAATTACCAGTTCAATCTTTCAATATCTCTAACCACTTAATCATATGCACTCATTTCGTACACATACGTAATTGTATATATGTATTTAGGAGCTTAGTTCTTTAGTTCATACTCACATTAATATTTCAAATAATCAAATCATGACAAGTATTAAAGTTTCGTATACGTATATAAAGGACCAAACATATTCCTTATCACATATACATAAATGACCAAACGCAATCCATACCTTGTATTTGCACATCCTGCCGAATACAACTTAAATTAGTAAATTTTTATGAAACTAATTAAATCCTTATCTTAAAGATATACAAATGGTCTTCGGTTTGAAATAATTCAAGGCACTTAGCCATAGCCTGCTAGGTTTTAAAAAAAAAATCCGAATCCAATTACCAGTACCAAGCCTGCAGGACTTTAAGCCCGGATATATCTTCATAGTTAATTCACGAAGTTGTATACAAATCAATTCACATACCTTCGATTTTTCCAACACGGAAACACATTAATAAGGTATCACTTCATTCGAACTTATTCGTATCTCAATATAGCCAGTCTCATTTCACAAGAGCCATTAGGCCACATCACATGATCAATGAGTCTTAACCAGATACTTTCCAAATTCCATGTATATTTAATCACATGTTACCACATTTCACACAAACTATTACCATTGTAATTCATTAACCTCATTCGAATATAAGCGTATAGCATGTACCTTAACTTCATGTCATAATAGCATTCGTCTTTAACACATATTTATATATATATATATATATATATATCAATAAACTTCAACTAAATAAGAAAATACACACATGACTTACATTCTTCTCATGACAACCATTTATTAAACAACATATAAGTCACCACACCTTCAATTTATAAAACTATCAACACATATTACATATACATTGCTTACGTTTATAAAATAGCCATTCGGATATGTAACACCCCGAATTTGGGCCTAGAAGTATTGGGCCTTGAGTGGGGGTCCGTAAGGAGGTTGTATATAGGTATTTAATTATGCAATGAAATGAAACAATTAAATGTTTGCTATTAGTGGTTAATGGCTTTGAGAAGTGTTGGAGAAATCTTGGGTTCAAACTTGGGCTTTAGCAAAAATTTTGGTATTAAGTGAAAAAAAAACCTGGATGCTTGGATGAGGGTTTTAAATTATTGTGTTAAATAAATGACACAAGGAAGCTTGTAGTCTAGTGGTTGTGGTGTCATTAAGGTTGTATGGGAGCACTGGGTTCAAGCCTTGGCTCTTGCAATTTATTTTGTTTTTTAAAGGGAACACGGACTTTGGCCTTTAGACCTTATAATTAATTGGGGATAAAATATGACACAAAAAGCCTTATGGCTTAGTGGCAAGTGGCGTGTGGAGCATTTAAGGGGAGGCATAGGTTTGAATCCCATGGCAAGCAAAGAGCATTTATTTTTGTAACAGGGGGCGGCAAGAGTTGGTGTTGAATTTAAACTCTAATGTTGGAGGGATCCCACATCAGGAAACTAATATAAGAGTGGTTGTGAAGTCGGCTTTAAATAGAGGAACCATGAAGAGAGTAAATGTACCTTTCTTGGTGATCCCTTCATTTGCATGGCGTGCTCGTTTGGGTTGAGCGTCGGCTAAGAGTGCTCGGGCGTGGATTAACTCCAGTCTCTATCGGTGTGTATTTATCACTACTCTTGTTGTTGGATGGCTACTTGGGCGCGATGGGCGAAAGGGGCCATGTGGGCCCAATGGGCCTACGGCCCAATTGGATAGGTTGTTTGATTGTGTAGTAAATATTGGACTAGGCTAGGTGAATCGCATATCTGTGGCTAGGTTTGGACTAAAAGGGCCACACGAGCGTGTGGGCCCATTTGGGTCGAGAATAGGCTTTAGGCCCATTCGTATTGTTATCCATGTTTAGAATACTTTAGTTTACCAATTCTTGAAATGCCCTCGACTTGTAAAATTACCAAAGTACTCCGATTCTGAATTACCGTTTTACCCTCGGGTTATAGAATTATCGTTTACCCTCGATTTGTAAAATTACCGTTTTACCCTCGATTCTGTAATTACCGTTTACCCTCGGTTCTGTAATTACTATTTTACCTCGATTTACTGAATTACCGTTTTACCCCAATTTACATAATTCTTGTTTTACCCCGATTTACATAATTATCGTTTTACCCTCGATTCTGAATTACTGTTTTACCTCAATTTACTGAATTACCATTTTACCCTCGATTTATAGAATTCTTGTTTTACCCTTGATTTCTGAAATTCTTGTTTTACCCTCGATTTACAAAATTACTAAAATACCCTTGGTTTGTAAAATTACCGCAATACCCTCAATTTGTAAAACTACCAAAATACCCTGTATGGTAAAATGACGAATATGCCCTTATGTTCCGTATGGTGATGTGCTTAGGATTTACATATATTGATATTGGATTAGTTAAGTTTGAGTGGATGTGGTGGTTATCGTGGCGATTGATTTTGGAAGCGTTTCAACTTCAACCCATAACAGTGTGTACTAACCTCTAAATAGCTTAGATCAATATTTCTTTGAAAAGCGAAAGCTTCATATTTTAGTGATTAGGAATTAATATTTAGATCTATTTTCTACATACGTTTAAGTTGGATTCTAGCGGATATGGGGTAGGAAGGTATTTGGAGCGTTCTTCAATGAGTAGATCTCTTGGTAAGTATTGAACCTTTTTCCATTTGTATCTTGTGGTTTAAGAAAAGTGAAAACCCTCGTCGACTAAGGCTAAAAGGGTTTTGGTGTTATTTGGTTTGTTGGTATTAGTGAGGATTAAAGGCTACCGATCGAGGAGTGTGTGAAAAGCTTGGATCATCGGAGTGACTAAATCTAGTCATCAACTTCGGCAAAGGTATGAACCCAAGGGCCATTGTGGATGGTGGCCGAATGTGTAAGTGATGATAATAGGTAGTTTTCGATTTGGTTTAATATTAAAATGGTCTAATCTATAAGTGGTTGATTATAGGAGAAATCGCATAGGAGATCTCGTCAAGGAATATCGCAAATCAGGTGTGTAACGAACCCTTTTTCATAGCTTAAAGCGATAAATGCGGAAAAGCCGAAATGCCGAAATTCTAGCATTTCGAGGACTTGTGAGCAAGCGAACACTCACTAGTTAGTTAGAATCGATGAGATGACGATCGGGAACAATGGAAACGGTAAAGACGTGTTTTTGGCATTCACGGTAAGTTGGGCCTCGAGGGGCTGAAATAGGGCCCAATAGGCTTTCGGGCCCATTTGGGTAAAATTGGTAGAAAATGAAAATCTGTTAAATTACGTGTTAAGACTGTTAATGCTGTTATGGATATAGGCTAAATGGGCCTAGATGACAAAATTGGCTAAGTAGGGCCCATTAGGGGTTTTAGGTCCAATAACTCGATTTCGCTAAAAATGGGCCAGAATCACTGTTTGCACCCATGAATTATTAGTAATCGTTAATGAACATGGAAACCCTAATTTTCGGTAAAATTACAAGATTACCCTTATAACATGAAAATGACCGTTTTGCCCCTAGGTAAAAGTGACCATTATACCCCTAGGGTTTATATATGAACTTAATGCATGGGATTTTGATAAACATGATATGTATGATATGCACATGACATATATGATATGCACATGATATGTATGATATGCACACGAGATGTTCATAAATGCATTGGGTTGGGTTTTTATATGAATGGAGGAAGTGAAAAGGGCTTATGCCCCGATTATTAAAGGGCTTATGCCCGATTATCAAAAGGGCTTATGCCCCGATTATCAAAAGGGCTTATGCCCTGATTATCAAAAGGGCTTACGCCCCAATTATTAAAGGGCTTATGCCCCGATTATAAAAGGGCTTTTACCCAGTTTTAAAAGAGGCTAGGCCTCGGTTATATGATAAAGCACTAAGCCGGTGGAGAGTTATGGCGGAGTGGGTCGAGTTAATCCCACATGGTGTGTTGGTTGATGCGGGTGGAGAGTAGAGGATGGTGGGTTGAGTAGTCTCCCAGATGGGTTTGCATTCTTTCACCGACATTATATGTGATATTGAAATGGGCCTATGGGCCATACAGATTTCTAGTAAAGGCTTGACCCGATAATATGAAAATTGAAAAGGCTTGACCCGGTGTTATGAAATATGAAATATGAAAAGGGCTATGGTCCAGTACATGTTTGAGATTGGATTTGGGCTTAGACCCAACAGTTGTTATTGTTTTGGGCTCTGAAAGGGCTTGTTGCACACTGAGTTTCCAAACTCACCCCTTTCCTTAACCTTGCGGTGAGCCTTGATGTGGGGACTTGGGCGGAGGGATTCAGAGTGGCTACGGTGATTGTCTTTGGACTTTTAAATAAGCGTAGGTTTTCTTTAAATTTCCTTTAAATATTATTTATTTTTGTGTTGTAATAAGGCCATTTTAACTTTCCTTTTATTTCTTTTTGGATTACTTTAATTTTAATAACTTTAAACCTGGTTGATAATTATTCAAATGGACTAGACTTAGGACGTGTTTTCAAAATGATACTTGTTTTCAAAATATCTCAACACCACGATTAATCGATTTATCAAAGACGTCCACTTAAACAAATTTAAACTCGATATGACAAAGTGTGGCTATGGTTGTGGGCATGTCTAGGATTGGATCCAATTAAAGAGCTTGGTACTTAAGCAGCCTTCATGGCTCACCTCCTCTATCTCGGATACCTACCTGGTGCCCAGCTTTCATACACTTTGTTAACTCAACAAAATATATTGTTTTAAAACACTAAAAACGAAACGTGGGTTTTCAACTCCAATGTGGCACGTCAGATTCAGCCATAACGTCTGGGCCGAGTTTGGGGTGTTACATTTAGTGGTATCAGAGCTAAGTTGCAACAACTCGGCTGTGGATCGGGTCCGAAAATTTTTCAAAAATTTAGGCCTAAGAAGGGTATTTTTGGAAATAGTTTTTGGAAAGTTCATTTCAAAAATGTTTTACAGAGTATACATGTTAAAATGGTTTAAATTTTTCTGGGGTTTTGAAATTTGGTGACCGAAGAAGTGGCACACTAAATCTCCGGCACCAAGTCTGTAAGTATTTCTGTTCCTCATATTACACTGTATTAAGATATTACTGTAGATAGAACTGAGACCATATCATGACATTATAACTAGGGCAACCCTAAAACTCTAGAATCTGAGGGCTGTAGCTAGGCTATGATTACGTGAAAATAGAAACTTTAAAATACTATCTCGCATAAGACATATGAATAAATAGTAAAATTTTTGAGATCTTTGTAGTTAATTGATATGTGTCTTGGTAATGTAGAGTATTAATATGGATTCGAGGGTAAGCAAAGTCTACCAACTTCGGGTTGCGGTAACTTGGAACTTGGTCTTTGAGGCCCGCCGAGTTAGTAAGGAAAGTGGTAGAGGAAGTATTGGATACCAAAATTAAGGAAATTAGGGAAACACTTCAAGTAGGGTGCTTGGAGTGTAAGAAAAGGAAGGATTCTAGTTCTTAGAAAACCAAGCCTCGTTCTGTGAAACATGTTAAGGCACAACCAAACTATCCAATCTGCAAAGATCGCAATGACGTCATCCGGTGAATGCCATAGGAAGACAGGAGCATGTCTTAGATGTGGGTTCAAGGAGCATCGAGCTCGGGATCGCCAAGTTTATTTTATTTAAATATGTGTTATGAATTGTATGCGTGCTTGATAAATGTTTCTTTACTTTGGTAATTAGATGTTCGGTCGTACTAAGAATTATTTTTAATTAGAGTGCGTAGCGAAGCATAGAGGTTTGACTTGAGTAATGTCGGTTAGTTGATAGTTGGAAATTTCGAGGACGAAATTTCTTTAAGGAGTAGAATTGTAACACCCCAAATTTGGGCCTAGAAGTATTGGGCCTTGAGTGGGGGTCCGTAAGGAGGTTGTATATAGGTATTTAATTGTGCAATGAAATGAAACAATTAAATGTTTGCTAATAGTGGTTAATGGCTTTGAGAAGTGTTGGAGAAATCTTGGGTTCAAACTTGGGCTTTAGCAAAAATTTTGGTATTAAGTGACAAAAAACACGGATGCTTGGATGAGGGTTTTAAATTATTGTGTTAAATAAATGACACAAGGAAGCTTGTAGTCTAGTGGTTGTGGTGTCATTAAGGTTGTATGGGAGCTTGGGTTCAAGCCTTGGCTCTTGCAATTTATTTTGTTTTTTAAAGGGAACACGGACTTTGGCCTTTAGACCTTATAATTAATTGGGGATAAAATATGACACAAAAGCCTTGTGGCTTAGTGGCAAGTAGCGTGTGGAGCATTTAAGGGAGGCATAGGTTGAATCCCATGGCAAGCAAAGAGCATTTATTTTGGTAACAGGGTGGCAAGAGTTGGTGTTGAATTTAAACTCTAATGTTGGAGGGATCCCACATCGAAGCTAATATAAGAGTGGTTGTGAAGCTGGCTTTAAATAGAAGGAACCATGAAGAGAGTAAATGTACCTTTCTTGGCTGATCCCTTTCGCTGCATGGCGTGCTCGTTTGGGTTGAGCATCGGCTAAGAGTGCTCGGAGACTGGATTAACTCCAGTCTCCTATCGTGTGTATTTGTCACTACTCTTGTTGTTGGATGGCTACTTGGCCGCGATGGTAGAAAAGGGGCCATATGGGCCCAATGGGCCTACTGGGCCCAATTGGATAAGTTGTTTGATTGTGTAGTAAATATTGGACTAGGCTAGGTGAATCGCATATCTGTGGCTAGGTTTGGGCTAAAAGGCCACACGCGTGTGGGCCCATTTGGGTAGAGAATAGGCTTTAGGCCCATTCGTATTGTTATACATGCTTAGAATACTTTAGTTTACCAATTCTTGAAATGCCTCGACTTGTAAAATTACCAAAGTACTCGATTCTGAATTACCGTTTTACCCTCGGGTTATAGAATTACTGTTTTACCTCAATTTGTAAAATTACCGTTTTACCCTCGATTTGAATTACCGTTTTACCTCGGTTCTGAATTACTATTTTACCCTCGATTTACTGAATTACCGTTTTACCCCAATTTACATAATTACCGCTTTTACCCCGATTTACATAATTATCGTTTTACCCTCGATTCTGAAATTCTTGTTTTACCCTCGATTCTGAATTACCATTTTACCTCGATTTATAGAATTCTTGTTTTACCCTTGATTTCTGAATTCTTGTTTTACCCTCGATTTACAAAATTACTAAAATACCCTTGGTTTGTAAAATTACATAATACCCTCAATTTGTAAAACTACCAAAATACCCTGTATGGTAAAATGACGAATATGCCCTTATGTTCCGTATGGTGATGTGCTTAGGATTTACATATATTGATATTGGATTAGTTAAGTTTGAGTGACGGTGGTGGTTATCGTAGGCGATTGATTTTGGAAACGTTTCAACTTCAACCCATAACGGTGTGTACTAACCTCTAAATAGCTTAGATTAATATTTTCGAAAAGCGAAAGCTTCATATTTTAGTGATTAGGAATTAATATTTAGATCTATTTTCTCGCATGCGTTTAAGTTGGATTCACAATGGATATGGGGTAGGAAGGTATTTGGAACGTTCTTCAATGAGTAGATCTCTTGGTAAGTATTGAACCTTTTTCCATTTGTATCTTGTGGTTTAAGAAAAGTGAAAACCCTCGTCGACTAAGGCTAAAAGGGTTTTGGTGTTATTTGGTTTGTTGGTACTAGTGAGGATTAAAGGCTACCGATCGAGGTGTGTGAAAAGCTTGGATCATCGGAGTGACTAAATCTAGTCATCAACTTCGCAAAGGTATGAACCCAAGGGCCATTGTGGATGGTGGCGAATGTGTAAGTGATGATAATAGGTAGTTTTCGATTTGGTTTAATATTAAAATGGTCTAATCTATAAGTGGTTGATTATAGGAGAAATCGCATAGGAGATCTCGTCAAGGAATATCGCAAATCGGTGTGTAACGAACCCTTTTCATAGCTTAAAGCGATAAATGCGGAAAAGCCGAAATGCCGAAATTCTAGCATTTCGAGGACTTGTGAGCAAGCGAACACTCACTAGTTAGTTAGAATCGATGAGATGACGATCGGGAACAATGGAAACGGTAAAGACGTGTTTTTGGCATTCACGGTAAGTTGGGCCTCGAGGGGCTGAAATAGGGCCCAATAGGCTTTCGGGCCCATTTGGGTAAAATTGGTAGAAAATGAAAATCTGTTAAATTGCGTGTTAAGACTGTTAATGCTGTTATGGATATAGGCTAAATGGGCCTAGATGACAAAATTGGCTAAGTAGGGCCCATTAGGGGTTTTAGGCCCAATAACTCGATTTCGCTAAAAATGGGCCAGAATCACTATTTGCACCCATGAATTGTTAGTAATCGTTAATGAACATGGAAACCCTAATTTTCGGTAAAATTACAAGATTACCCTTATAACATGAAAATGACCGTTTTGCCCCTAGGTAAAAGTGACCATTATATCCCTAGGGTTTATATATGAACTTAATGCATGGGATTTTGATAAACATGATATGTATGATATGCACATGACATGTATGATATGCACATGATATGTATGATATGCACACGAGATGTTCATAAATGCATTGGGTTGGGTTTTTATATGAATGGAGGAAGTGAAAAGGGCTTATGCCCCGATTATTAAAGGGCTTATGCCCCGATTATCAAAAGGGCTTATGCATGATTATCAAAAGGGCTTACGCCTGATTATTAAAGGGCTTACGCCCGATTATAAAAAGGGCTTTTGCCCCGATTATTAAAAGAGGCTAGGCCTCGGTTATATGATAAAGCACTAAGCTGCCAGTGGAGAGTTATGGCGGGGTGGGTCGAGTTAATCCCCATATGGTGTGTTGGTTGGTACGGGTGGAGAGTAGGGGATGGTGGGTTGAGTAGTCTCCCCAGATGGGTTTGCATTCTTTCACTGACATTATATGTGATATTGAAATGGGCCTATGGGCCATACCATTTACCGTAAAGGCTTCGGCCCAGTAATATGAAATTTGAAAAGGCTTCGGCTCAGTGTTATGAAATATGAAATATGAAAAGGGCTATGGCCCAGTACATGTTTGAGATTGGATTTGGGCTTAGACCCAACAGTCATTATTTTTTGGGGTGTGAAAGGGCTTGTTGCACACTGAGTTTCAAACTCACCCCTTTCCTTAACCTTGCGGTGAGCCTTGATGTGGGGACTTGGGCGGAGGGATTGAGTGGCCACGGTGATTGTCTTTGGACTTTTAAATAAGCATAGGTTTTCTTTAAATTTCCTTTAAATATTATCTATTTTTGGGTTGTAATAAGGCCATTTTAACTTTCCTTTTATTTCTTTTCAGGATTACTTTAATTTTAATAACTTTAAACCTGGTTGATAATTATTCAAATGGGCTAGACTTAGGACGTGTTTTCAAAATGATACTTGTTTTCAAAATATCTCAACACCACGATTAATCGATTTATCAAAGACGTCCACTTATACAAATTTAAACTCGATATGACAAAGTGTGGCTATGGTTGTGGGCATGTCTAGGATTGGATCCAATTAAAGAGCTTGGTACTTAAGTAGCCTTCATGGCTCACCTCCTCTATCTCGGATACCTACCTGGTGCCCAGCTTCCATACACTTTGTTAACTCAACAAAATATATGGTTTTAAAACACTAAAAACGGAACGTGGGTTTTCAACTCCAATGTGGCACGTCAGATTCGGCCATAACGTCTGGGCCAAGTTCGGGGTGTTACAGGATAACTTGCACACATTTATATTTTAGCCATTTTGGCCTCACCACCTATATATTTATCTTGTACATCAATTCAGCAATAGCTTATAAGCAACTCAATTAGTTTCATTAATGTTTACAACAAAATCACAGATTCACTACAAGCTGTTTTCTTGAGCAACAATCATTAAACTATTTGTAACTAGAGGTACGAAACTCCAAATGAAGCACCGTAAATTTTTCCCGAAAATAAACTCATATATCTTCTATCCATAAAATTTTCAGGATTTTTGGTTTGGCCAATCAAAACCAGAATTTTCTTAAAGTTTCCCCTATTTCACTGTTTGACTATACTGACCACTCCTCACTACGAATCAAATTTCTCATTGTACAGATTTCAAAATATGTTCTTGTTTTAGTTCATTTGAAACTAGACTCATTAAGGAGTCTATGAATATAAATTTCATCTTATAACAATTTTTTTACTATTTATAATGATTTTCTAAAAACAGAACAGGGGATTTCAGATTCATTCTGACACTGTCACACACAACTTTAAATATCTCTCTATAGGAAATTCCTTTGCTTGCATTGTTTATTTTATAATAAACTAGACTCATTGATATTTGATTACATATTTTATTCAGTCTCTAATTCCGCTCCAAAAATTTATGGTGATTTTCAAAAATCACGCTACTGCTGCTGTCCTAAGCAGATTATTACAATTTGCTCTTAAATTTCCAAGTCCAAACACTTAAGAACTTACCATTTGAGTTTAAAACATATCATAATATATAAGTACTTCTTATTATCACATACAAATCATAATTTAGATATCACTTTTCTAATAACCAATCGGCTAAGGCTCATAGAAGTAACTTATTCCTTATCATTTTACTATAGGTAATTACACCAATTCATAGTCCCATCTTTACCCGTATTCCATATCATTCTTCATTATAACTAAAATTATATGCTAGAAACTTATTTATTTCAATATGTAATTCAAGTAGAACCATTAGGTCACATTTTATTTATTATGTTCATATAAATATATATCATCGTTTATCAAATCTTAAGCTAAGTTCCATTACTCAAAGACTTACTTTATCTCGGATGAAACGGTTCCAAACGGCTACTCGATACACTTTGTTTTGCCCTTGCTTGATTCTTCTCCTTTGGGTTCTTGAGCTTAAATAAATAAATTAACTAGTTTAATTACCTTGCTAGTTATTTATATCCCATAACATTAATAGTTTCATATCAAAAGAATCATATGGCAACATTTGATTTTTATTCACCTTATGCTTTTTACTAACTTTAAGCCATTCGGCTATTGATCACCTAAGATCCAATTACTATAATTAACCCAATAAATATTTCAATAAAACACACATAAATATTATATACACGACAACCACCCTTGTTAATTACTCATATATATTTTAATAATTTTCGTTTCATCTTACAACCATTCTTGTTCAAAACATTAGAACCTTAACTAATACTTATAAATTGTCTCAAGGCCGAATGCATTCTTACTTCCAAAGTAACATAGTCTATGATATATTTTATTTCAAGGTACATATTCATAAATCAAATTCAACCATATAAACCAATATCACCCACTTGATCAATTATAGAGAATTAAAGTTAATATCACAATGTCTACCCTATATGGCCCATTATACATAATCAAATTTAACATCATCTATATATTTACTCATATGGCCGAATATACATACCCCCATATAATATCATTTTCATTTCATTTAACACTTAATTTCCACCACATAAACACTTGGCCGAATAATCCTAAACTAGCAAAACTCCACATTTGTTCATACCATCTTTTAAATTCACATATATCTATTTAGGTAGCTCATATTTTCCCCTTTCTAATATTTCTATCCAAAACATCAAAACACCATCCTTTTAGCATTTATCCAATAATACTGTATGCACAATTTGTCACCAAAACTAAAGAAAAATCAACATATGGGTTACAATAAGAGGTTGACTACTACTAGATTCTCATAAAAATCAATAGAAATAACATGAACTCCTACCTTATTTAACCTCCAAGATAGCCGAATGCCCTAGACAAATTCCTTCCTCTTTCCCTTTTGTTTGGCTTTGCAAGAAGGTAAGGAAGATGAACACACTCTTACCTTTATTTCTTATTTTATTCATCTTTTCTTATAAATTTATTACATCATTTGTCAATTAAAATTGTTTTTAATTTGACTTAGTGGAATAACATCATTTCATGGCCGCCACTACATGCTTTAAGGGTAAATTGACATGCAAACCCAAGCTTTCTCACCTCATTGTTTTGGATCCTTACAAATTACCTACTATCTTTTCTAAATTTTTCAACTAAGTCCTTTCAAGAAAAATTTACATTCCTAAGACTAAATTGAGACTTTTAATTTTTCCTACATACACTATCACACATAAATATATGCAATTAAAATTAAAATGAATTTTTGTGACTTGGTTTTGTGGTCCCGAAACCACATCTCGACTAGGGTCAAATTAGGGATGTCACATAATGGGCTAGATAGAGCAGGGCCCCCTGCTGTTAATCCAGGGGGGACACTTTGTGCTGATTGTGGGAAAGCTCATCTAAGCGAGTGTTGGAAGAGGACGTGAGCTTGTCTAGCTTGTGATCTATGGAGCATAGGATCAGGAATTGCCCTAGAATGTTAGTTCAGGTGCCAGCCATGGACCGAGGTGATGTACTGTGACAGCCCTAAATTGACCCTAGTCGGAAAGTGGTTTCGGGACCACGAAACCGAGTCTTATAAATAATTAAAGGTTATATTCTGTGTTTATGATGTGCGTAAATGCTTGTGTGATAGTTCCATACTTTAATTTGGTCAGTGTATGTGAAATTTATTAGTAGGGACTTATGTGAGACAATTTAGAAATATGCTAGGCAAGTGTTAAAATGGCCTATTAATATATGTGGGAAAGTGCTTGTCCTTGCATGTCAAATTAGCCAAATTGAAGCATAGTGGCCGGCCATGCTATGGGTGGAAACATGTCACAAACATGTTATGTTAGTGATGTATGTTAGGAAAAATAAAATAAGGGCATGGTAATAAAATAATGAAAGGAATATGATGAAAAAAGAAAAAAAAAAGTGTGTGGTTGTTTCCCCCATTTTGCCGAAACTAGAAAAAAAAAAAAGAAGGCTTCATCCTTTGGTTCATCCTTGGCCGAAAATTTTAAGGAGGAAGGAAGAAGAAGGGTTGAAGAGGTTCGGCCATGCATGTAACTAGGCTAAGGTATGTTTGATGATGTTCCATGAGATGCATGCATGTTTTAGTTGGTAGCTTGAGTTCTACCTAGCCCATGGTCTAAATCTTGCTATGTGATGGAAATGACACTCGGGCATGGATGCATCATTCTTGCTTGGTGTTGATGTCATTTACATGCTAAAAATGAAGCTTTGTAATGATGCATGTGATGGTGGATTGATGACTCTTGAATCTTCTTTTAGCATTTTGAGTGAGACATTAAGTTCTTTGTTTAACCATGACCAAAATCGAAATGGTATGGTGTTGTGATGCATTCGCCATGGTAGAAAGTAGAGGAGAAATATGGTTGTTATTCACGTTATTTGGATGAGAAATGGTAGTAAGGTGAAGAGCAAATGTTAGTGTTTGATTTACTAGTGTGTATGTGTGTATTAGCGAGTTTTGAATTTGAAACAAAATGGCATGTAGTCAATACAAGTAACCATATTTGTAGGAAGTATTAAGCATATAATCGGCCTCAACCTAGAAATGCATATTCGCCACATGAAATAGATTTGTGTGTATGTGTGTTCGGTTAGAGGCAAGCATATTGATGCTTTTATCTTGGCTTAGATAATCGGCTAAAAGAGAGTGTGGGCTAAAATGTTGAGTTTGATTCATGATTTCCATATATATGTGGCTCTAATGCCTAATGTATATATGGGCTAAGTACTATGAGGTTCTCTTTTGATGTTCAAATGAATTGTGTTAAATTGCTTAATGTGATTAAAAATGCGCATGACCATTGTGTATTTGAGCTAAAGGGTGGCCATATGACCTATTAAACTCCTTGTCATACTAGGCCATAAGCTAGCATAATGAGACCTTAATAAGTTAAATTTTGTTTGAATTAGCTCAAGAGCTTAGAGGACCACAGTTGGATAAGGGAAAGGAAAAAGTTATCGAATAGCCCCCGAAATTGTTCGACCACATCCGAGGTAAGTTTTCGAGTAATGGAACTTAGATTATGATTTGATTAGATCAATTTTTTAAGCAAATCAAAATCATGCTCTTTGTATGTGGCTATTGAGCCGAAATTTCAAGTGTGATAAGTGTCTGTGTTTGAGCTTTGGTAATGAAAATGAAATACGGATGTGTCATGATTTATTGATAAATGTACATGGTTATTCGAATGATGTCCGGGCTAAGTCCCGAAGGCTTTGTGCTAAGTGACTAAATCCGGACTAAGATCCGAAGGCATTTGTGCGAGTTACTAATTCAGGCTAAGCAGAAGGCTTTGGTACGAGTCACTAAATTCGAGTTAAGTCCGAAGGCATTTGTGCGAGTTACTATAACGGGCTATGTCCGAAGGCATTTGAACAGTAGCTATATCCGGTTAAATTCGAAGGTACGTGATTCGGGAATGAGCGATCTTGCTGTAAAATTTTAGTTAATACGCTTGTAAAATCCCAACAATGAGGTATGTTTCAGTATGTGCATTGGAATAGTTGATTCCTTGAATAATATTCGCTCGATCGAGTAATGAGCTTCCGGTATTTGGCTAAGATGATCCCTTATGTATGAATATAGGGGTTGGAATGTGAAGTAGGAATGATTTGAGAATATGTATATATGGAATTATCCGTTTAGTTATATGAATGCTATACTTCTGATGTGCTTAAATTCTTTGCTCAAAACTTACTAAGCATTTAATGCTTACTCCGTTTCTTTGATTCTCTGTTTTATAGATTTTGGTTCTTTAGCTAGCGGACTCGGGATTTTGAAGTTGAAGTCGCCCACACTATCAAAGCTCCTTTTGGTATACTTTTGGTTGAACTTTGAAATGGCATGTATAGGACTACCCTTTAGTTGTTGGTCATGAACCCTTCGGTTTTGTGTAAATTTAGATAGCCATGCGAAAATGGCTTAAATATACTTTGATCATAGCATTATAATCGTTTTGTATGTTGTCCGTCGAGAGGTATGGAAATGTTGGTAACGGTTAGCCATGGGAATGGTTATTCATGATCACTTTTGGTATATGTATGACAAACTCTAGTTGATCCATGGAGGATCATGAAATAGGTAAAGTTTACCTTAAAAATAGATGCTGGCAGCAGCAGTGATGTGGATGTGAAAAATCACTAAAAGTAGTAGGAATGAAATTAAATAGTGAATAAATTATGTAATCGAACCTTGATGAATATGTTTTCATAGGAAAGTAACAAAACGTTCATATGAGCAGCATATTATGAGATGTTAAAGTTTTCATGAGACAGGGCCAGAACGGTTTCTGGATCCCATGATCTGACTTTGAAAATTCATTATAAATTAACTAGAGACATTTAGAAGTCATTCCATATATGTATAGATTTCTTTTTGAGTCTAGTTTCTATAGAAACAAACGGCATCAGTATTGAAGCCCTGTACAGGGAGATATCCAAGTCGTAATACATGAAGGTCAGTGTAGTCATACCCTGTAATAGGGGAGACTTTAACTAATAAACTGTACTAATTGGCCCGACCAAAAATTCTAGAAAAAAATTTGTAGATGGACATATGAGTATAGTTTCAGGGAAAAATTACAAAACTGATTTTCGAGTTTTGTAACTCAAGATATGATTTTTAAGGTGACAGTGATGCAGTTAGCCAACTGCCTGGAAATTTTTTTAAATGGGCAGTGAAAGCAAGTGATTTAAGTCTGCAAACCCCTCGTGTCCGACTCCAGAAATGGTCTCGGGTACGGGGTGTTACATGTACAATCACCGAGGGGTGATCAGCTATCACCGAGAGGCCGTGATCAGGCCAGGGGTGGAAACAGTTTGGGTTGTGGAGCACCGGGCAGAGGTGCTAGTCATGCTGAGGCGAGGCAGCCAGCTTTGGTCTATGCAGCACGTCGTCAAGAGGATGGAGATGCTCCAGAGGTGAATAATGGCACGTACTTACCATAGTTTGCTATTTATTTAATTTGGAATTACAGTGCGCAGTGAGAGCGTAGTGTGGTAGTCTGTGTTATGCAGCTGTACTGATAGTTGGAAATTTTGAGGACGAAATTTCTTTTAGGGGGTAGAGTTGTAACACCCTGAATTTAGGGCCTAGATGAATTGGGCTTTGGGCTATGGGTCTCATAAAATTTTTAAGTGAGCAAGAAAATGATAAATGACATGATGACGTTAAAGGTTTAAGGAATTTGAAGTGTCTAGGTATATTGGAGAAGTTCTGGGTTCGAGTTTTGTGGTAGAGGAATTTTAATTTAATTATTAAAAGAATCAGGGTTGGCAAGTAGGTGGCCTTTTAAATAAAAATATGGGAAAATAACATCAAAAAGCCTTGTGGAGGAGTGGCTAAGTGACGCCACTGAAGGAGTAGGGAGGTGGCGTTAGTAGCTAGCAAGGAGATCCAAGGTTCGAATCCTAGCTTAGTATTTTTAGAAGTTTAATTTTGGCCTTCTAAAAGGATGGAAGTGACGTGAAGATGGACTCCAATGGGAGTGTTCAGAAGAGAATTAAGGAAAAGATCAAGGGGTTATCAGGAAGAAAAACGAAGAGATGAGAAGGGAGAAGTGATAGAGCCGAATTGGGAATTGTGCATGGAAAATTCGGCTATAAGGGCTATAAATAGGGCCTGAATATAGGGTTTCCAGGTTACTTCCGAAATTCTTCTTCACCTTGTTGCCGGAAACCCCTTTCTCCAAAAGTCGAAAACCCTTTTCTTTTCAAGATCCAAAAAGCCAAAAATCCTTTTGTTTTTCTTTATTTTCTTCCTGCCGATTCCTATTCTTCTCTACACAATTTTCTTTGTTTCACTTAGCCGATTTCTTCTTCTACTCTTCTTCTTTAATCTATACCAAATAAACCTTATCCACCATACTAAATTTGAAAAGCTGAAAAGTCGAATCTCCCAAGGGCTGAATACTCTTTGACCGAATCTAATGTAAGTGTTGCACTTCCAATCGATTTTCTTTGCTAGGTATCGATTATTGTCCCTCACTCTTTCTAATCAAATTTGGTAGGGATTTAGTATCGGATCTCGGATCTTAGCTTTCTGCCGAATTGCTCTTTAGGTGTTTCCGATTTTGGTAAGTATTCCTCTCCCATTGGCTAAGGTGGTCGAATGTTTATAGTTAAGGTAAGGAGACTTGTGTTGGATATGAGTCACCTATTATTCTGGTTTTAATAGTTAAGATTGGTGCAGATCTAGGTGTTGATCGTGATTAGTGATTTAAGAAAGGGCTGATCGCGCAAGGTAAGGTTAAGGTGAGGTTTCGGTTTTAGTAAGGATATGCATTAAGCATGCGATTAATGGAAGGGTGATATCGTTTGTAGGTTGGTGACTAAAGGAATCGCAGCACGCTTGCTTACTAGGTGTGTACATACACTGCACACACATAATGAATCGGCAAAAGCCGAAATGCCGAAAAGTTGAAAGTTTAGCTACGGTAGTCTTGCGAGTGCGCGAACACTCGTAAAGGGGAGACCAATAGGTTGCCTGAGACCTACGGGTGATTCTGTGGACTTGGGTTGTGATTTGGCCATACAGGCCAGAATGGGCTAAATGGGCCCGATGGGCTATTGGGCCCATAATAGGGAAAAACTGAATATTGATGCTATGTGATATGAATTTGTATGTGAGCATGAATATGAATGTGACTGGTCCTAACGGGCCATATAAATGTGATTTGGGCCTAATGGGCCATATACAGGTGATTTGGGCCTAATGGGCCATATGAATATGAATGGGCTTAATGGGCCAGATGCAGGTCTGTGAATTTGTTTGGGCTTTGTAAGGGGTTTTGGGTCTAGTATATGATAACTACATAAGACTTAATTAATATTTTGCGACCGTGAACAGGTTAAAGGGTTAAGGTGTGGCAACGGGTTTATGCATGTTCAGGATTGGATCTAGGGAGAGCTTGGTACTTAAGCGGTCTTAATGACTCACCCCCTATTCTCTGGATTCCTACCTGGTGCATAGTATTCATTCATCTTAGCTCTCGGGATTTGTTTACGGGCCAAGGTAAGTGCAATCTATATTTAGGGAAAATTACCGAACGCCCATAAGGGCGAAAATGAGCAAATTACCCCTAGGTGTTAAATGTATGTTTTATGAATGTGACATGCATGTTTGGTACATACATGTGATATTCTGCTTAGGTTGGATAAGGGTTGGGGATTATGGAACAGAGGAAGTATATGAGGATCGCATGGTTGCTTGACAATCATGGATCCACCGACGGCTTTTAAAGCCCAATATGTAAATGAAGGTAGTTCCACAACCGGGCTACCATTGGTGTGTAGGCTGGGTGGGTCGATATTTAGAACTCCACATGGTGTGACGAGGGACGGAGCTGGTGTGTAGCAGATGGATAATTTGGATGGGATTGCATTGCATGTTTGATGATTTTTCTTTGAATGCTTGTTTTTCATTGAGGGTTGTACACAATGAGTTTGCAAAAACTCACCCCCTCTTTTATTTTATTTTCAGGTGATGCTCAGAAGAAGGTTCGATGTTTGAGGGACTCTGGGTGGCCAGCTAGCAAGATAATTCGAACTTGGGCTTTTTAAGCATTTAAGTTTTTATTTTTTTTTAAGTATGATCAGACCAGATTGTAAAAAGGTTTTCATATGTTATTATTACTAGAATTATTATTATTTTCGTTGCAACTACGAGAAGTTAAACATGGATTTCTTAAATTATAGTATGTTTTCTACGTTTCTACAACTAAATCTTAAAATGACATGTTTTCATAAAATCATATGTTTTAAACAAGTGATTGGAAGGATTTTTTTTTTAAAGTCAATTAAGGTTTCTTTTATTTTAAGAAGCGATTTCAAGAAAAACACGGTTTTCGCTAAAACACTTCAATGTGACGCGCCGAATTCAGCCATAACGTCTGGGTCGGGTTTGGGGTGTTACATTCCTAATATCTTAGTTCCCCGGCAACGGCGCCAAAAACTTGACACATGATATTCGCGATAGGTTTTAAAAATTTATAATTGATCGTTCTTGAAACTAACTATTATCACGATGAAGGCAAGTGTAACTATTGAACAGTAGTATAACTTTAGCAAGACCAGATTGTCGAACCCAAAGGAACCAAGAGTACTAGTAATTACTTTCTTTTTATTATCTAGCCTAAAAATTAAGGGGTTTGTTTATCTAAACTAATTAACTAAACTAAGGATGCATAGAGAGAAAATTGAGGAAAATCTTTTGAGAAAACTCGATTGATTAAGACAATACCCAAGGAAAAATCCACCTAGACTTCACTTGTTATTTGACTCTGAATCAGACAATTTATTCATTTGACTTGATCCGTAGAAATCCCTAAGTTATATTATTCTCTCTCTCGAGACTAATAACGTCTAACCTTAGGGTGATTAATTGAAATCTCTTTCTAGTTAACACCTGGTGTTGCATTAACTCGATCTATAGACTCCCTTATTAGGTTTCACCCTAATCCGGTAAAATTTTGTGACCCTATCTCTAGGCGTGCAATCAACTCTGCTTAATTACGAAAAATTTTCTTTTAGATAGGGACTTTTCCTCCTCTGAATAAGAGCATTAACTTGAATCAATATCCTAGAATATTAAAACAAGAATTAAGAACACATAATTAAGAACAAGTCAAATATTTATCATACAATTTAGATAACAATAACAAGATCCGTCTTAGGTTTCATTCCCTTTAGGTATTTAGGGGATTTAGTTTATAATTATGAAAGAAAACATCTCAAAATAATAAAGATAACAAAACATAAAGAAAACCCAAAACCCCTGAATGGAAATTGAAGGGAGATATTCAGTCTTGATGATGATTCTGGCTTCTAAGATGAATCAATCGGCTTCCCTTGAGTAATTCCTTGCCTCCTACTCCGTGTGTCTATCCTAAGTGCCTCCTCAGGTGTTTAAATAGGCTTTTGAATGCCTAAGAGCCCTCAAAAGTGGCCTTTTCCGAATAGGACTATACTTGGGCTTGACAGGGACACGCCCGTGTGCGATTACTCCAGCCCGTGGTCAAGGCTGTTAACTAGGAACGGGCGTGTAGTCTACCCGTGTAAGTCGTGCTTTGATCCTGCCAAATGGATACAGTCGTGTGGCTTACCCATGTGAGGAAGTCCAGGCCGTGTTGATTTCCCATGTGGGTCCATTTTCTCTGTTTTCGGCCCGTTTCTCGCTCTTTTTACTCTCCTATGCTCACCTAAGTATAAAACATGAAATTAAAGAATTAGGAGCATCAAATTCACCAAATCTAAGGAGAAACCATCCATAAATGTGCTAAGCATGGGATAAAAATATGTATAAATTACGGTTTATTAGAAGCTCATTTTTAATCTTGAATACTTTTGATTGATGCACTTTTTTTTAATTCAGCATTTGTTTATTTTTCTAGTTTGGTAATTTATCAACTCGATCTCAATTATAACAATTTTTTTTGTCTTTTTCCAAACCCTTAACCTAAGCCCCATTACAACCTCTTAAAGACCTTTTGATTGGTATGTCATATCATTTTATAGTTGTGGAGATTTGATTTTCAAGCAAGCTTATGGTAATGACATTTCTTGTTTGATTATCGAGTGTTTATTTCTTAAACCTTAAACACTTTGAGTGCTTTGAATGAATCTTTAATGAGGATGTCAATTCTTGTCAATTTTGAATTAAAGGTAATTACTTACATAAGGGGAGATATATATGTTTTTGTGCTTTAAAACTTTTGACTTGGATTGTTTGAATCTTTAGTGCCCTTTTAGTTTAATTACAAATACATGATTATTTTTGAATTATTTTGAGACACTATTGATGAGAATTATAAGTTGAGAAAGGTTAACTTTAATGTGAGTTAAAGATTTTGCTTGAGGACAAGCAAATGCTTAAGTGTGGGGATATTTGATAAATGATAAAACTAACATATTTTAATCTCATTCTTAATGTGTTTTTGGATGAATATTTATGCAAATTGGTGAAATGGATGCTCCTAATCCTTTCAATTCATGTTCCTCTACTTATGTGAGATTTGGGAGCCAAAAGAGCTAAAAACGAGTGAAAATCAGACAAAAAGAGCAGATTTCAACAGCCATATAGGCTGGGCACATGGCCATGTGAGTCACAGGGGATGGACACAGGTCATGTGCCAGGTCATGTCAATTTCACAACTCGCTTCCCAAACATAAGAAAAAATGCAATTTTTAGGCTTTCTGAGCATTCTAAAGTCTGTAAATACCAAATAGAAAAAGAGATATGGGGGTCATCAGAGATAATTGAAGAAAACAACTCGAAGAACAACATTGGAGCCAACTTTGAAGTAGATACCCATTAAGATCAAAGACCTCCTTTTAATTTCTTTTGAAGCTTTTACAAGTTTATTTGTTTCTTGTGGTTTTTCTAACTTTGAGATGTTTTATTTCAGAATTATGAACTAATTCGCTAGATACCAAGAGAGGATAAAACCTATGATGAATTCTATTATTTGATTTCTATTTTACGCGATAAATTCTTGATTATTGTTTTCAATTATATGTGCACATCTCTTATTTTAATATTTCTGGGATATTAATTCATGTTTAATGTGCTTAATTCAGTGGAGGAGAAGTCCCTCTTTTATAGTAGATTTAGCATAATTGAGTGGAGTTGCATGCAATCCTAGAAATAGAACGACATAAATCTACTGGATTAGAGTCAAATCTCATAGGGGAATCCATAGATCGAGTTAATGTGACGATAGGGGTTTTAATTAGAAAGAGATTTCAATTAATCAACCTAGATTCAATTGCTCTTACTCTCGAAAAAGATATTATCATAATTTAGGGATTTCTACAGATCAAGATAGCAAGTGAATAATTCATTTAATTCAGATTCATAATAATAGGTGAAGTCTAGGTGGAGTCTTTCCTCGATATTGTCTCTCTCATTGGTTATTATTTGATTATTTTCCTAATTTATTCTCTGTTGAGTTCTTTGTTAAATTAGTTAGTAATTTTAGTTTAAAACGTATCACTCCAAATTGTGGGCTAAATAATAAAAACCAGTAATTACTTATACTTTTAGTCCTCATGGATACGATATCTCTACTCACCATAGCTATACTATTTATCAATAGGTGCATTTGCCTTAGTCGTGTTTTTAGTTAGTTGCGTGGACAGACATCAAGTACTCAATCACATCATAATTTAAACCAAAAGTCACCATGAAGCTCAAACTTTTGACTAAAAAGATGGATGGAGCATACAACTACATCCTTAGCTACTCAGTCCTTTTAGCTACAACGGAGTGCCCCTAATTTTATTTTCGTGAAACACACTATTGCTTAGACTCACCATTCTAATCAACAACAAGATAGAGCAAACAAAGTGATACTGACCTACTTCATAATTTTAAACAGTGCAGTGCCTATTTTCCTTTATCAAATAATGTTCTAGCAATATAACTAATGCTCGGCTTTAAAAATACCTCAGCTCATTAAAAGATACCTAATATATCCAAAAGAAACATTGAGTATAAGACATCCTATTTTTAGGAATTAATTTTCAAACATCTTAACTTAAGCTAAATTCACCCAATCCACTGGGCATGTCATGTTCTAGTTATATAAAAAATATAAACTCATCATTGAGTATCATAACCATAAATTGTACTTCTTATAGACCAACAGTACTTTGGTGGTTACAATGCAGTGGCAAAACATCCATATTGTTTAAGTGCAACCTAAATGCACAATACACTCCTGAACCTAAGGGATGCAATGTCCTCAATGCATGTGCATGAAACAAAAAACTAAGCAATGGATAGGAAAATGTCATGGTAAAAATTAAATAAATGCATGATCATCAAAAGAAAAGAAAAAAAACTTGTCTGACTTGGGTTGTATTGTACATACTTTATTCAGTTCTTCGTGTGGACTTGTGAGCATTAACCTTGTACCTCATCTTCCTTTTTAAAGGATTGACATCCTTACATTCCTTTTCGGTTTTGTGAGATCATCGATTAATTGATCAATCTCACAATCCTGTGCAGTCACAAAGGCTGGTGGAGATGGTGGTACAGGATTTTTACCTTTTGCGGTGGCAGGAGTTGTAGTAGTAGTAGGGTCATTTTATCCTTCCTTTCCTTCTTCTTTATCCTTATCAAGCTTAACGGATGTTGACTTCTCAGTTTCTTCAGCATCTTATCCAACATCAGCATTAGTCTCCTAATTTTTTAAGTCAACTCTGGCAATAGGTGGAGTTGGTTCTGCTTCAGTCGCAGCAGATGGGAGTAACACTGAGGGAAAATAGGAAATTCTAGCATTGGATTCGAAAAATTCTTTTGCAAAGATCGCTTAACTACTAATCCCTATCCCACACATATGACCAATACTAAGCCTACTACTCTTTAGCCTAGACCAACTTTTTAGCTAGTTTGCACTACTGACTTTCAAACAAAGACATCCTTTACTCTAGCTATTTCATGGAATTCAATATTTGCTAATCGAATGAGCCCCGAGTGACTGAAGGTGTTGCTGGGGGAATGCGCATGGTATTCGAAGCCTGACTTTGTTGAGTTGTTGAAGCTGCATCAATGCCTGAGACAATGGAAAAAATTTTCCTTGTTAGTCTATCCTTATTAGGGGTAATATCCTCAGCATTAGTAAGTGGAGCATTAGCATTCTTGCATAATGCAATAACGAGAGAAGGAAAATTCAAACTTCTGAAATTCTTCTCAACACAACGATGGACTTCCTCAAAAATGATCCTTCCTACATTAATCATTCTTCCTTTTATAATAGAATGCAACAACAACATCCTTTCTTTGGAAGTGGTGGTATTAGCATGGATGGCATAAGCCGACTTTTCAAGAAATGATACCACACTTTCCCAATCAATTTTAGTGAATCCTTTTCAACAGTGTAGCATTCCTGACTATATACAATCCATTGTGTGCCCTCGACACATAAATCCTTCAAAAATTTTGTTAAGCCCTCAACTGTAATGTTATCCACAAACTCGGTATGTTCATCTTACACCTATTTAAGGCTAAAATGGGCATTTATATTGTCCTTATTAAACGGTACGGAGGTATCCCTCACATAGATTAAAGGAGAATTAAGGGAGTTCACATGGGCATTGAACTCCATAACTACTCTGCCCAAAACATCCTTTTGGTACAAGTAGAAAATGCCCCACCTATGCTGCTCTACAACCGACGAAATAGACTCATCATACCCCATTTAGGGTTCATTCTTAAATAAAAATCCCTGCTCAAAAAAAAAAAGGGACACTTTAAAATGTTATTTGAGTACCTTGTAGCCACAACAAAGTTGAAGAATGTCTTTGGTTAAGCAACGTCAGTGCATAATGACTCTGTGGCTTTAGAAGCTTTCTTGACTTGAGCCATTAAGAAAGAAGAATTTAAAAAATGCAGTGGAAAGTAAATGGAGTAAAGGTTGAAGACAATGGAACCCTAAAGGTGAGAGCTTTATGAGAAACGTAATATGTGAACAGTTGGTGAGAAGGAAATAAGGGGGTTAATGATGATAGTTTTTACGGAAAATGGAACGTGCTAGGGAAGTTAGTGACATGGTGAGAAGAAAAGAAAGAAATCCTTGGAGGATAAGAAAATGACCTAGCCTTCCAACATAGGCTGACTTCTTAAGGCTCCCCCAAAATATTTTATTAGGTCAATCTGCTTAAGGACTCTCCTTTGGAATTTTCTACCTGGTCAACCCTTGATAATTTAGCACCTCTTCATCCAATTTGTCACGGCATAATGCTCCTTTGTAATGCCACAACAATCTTTCTCCCAGTACTCACCAAGAAGTTTGATCTTTTATCCTGCCTTTACAGAGCTGCGCTAATGTATAAAAAGCAGAAATGAAAAAAAATTTAGCACAGAACCAATGAACAAAAATAGGTAAAAAAAATTTAAGTAAATCAAATAAGTAAAATAAAATAAAAAATCTCTAACTCAAGAATTTTGAAGGTCAATGCTCTACTTGTCACGCTCCACATAAGCACCCTAGTAGTGCTTCAAGTGTTGTCCATTTACTTTGAAAGTAACACCCAGTTTCACGTCTTTGATATCAACAGCTCCATGTGAGAATACATGAACTACTTCAAAAGCACCTGACCAGCAAGATTTCACTTTACTAGGGAACAATTTGATTCTAGAATTAAACAGTAATACCTGTTTTCCTGGTTTAAATTGCCTTGGCATAATTCTGTTATCGTGCGATCGCTTAGTCTTTTCCTCGTATAGTCTAACATTTTCATACGCTTGTGCCCAGTGTAACAGCCCGGTTTAGACCCTAGTTAGAATAGTGGTTTCAGGACCACAAATATGAGGTCAAAAAATTATTTTATTTTTATTTTTGGTTATTATAATATGTGAATTGATATCTGTAAAAATTCTGTATGAAAATTTGATCGTTTGTGTGCTTAATTTGATAAAAGGACCTAATCGTGTAAAATGTAAAAGTGGCCTTCTATATGTTAAAGTGTTTAATTGATATGTATTTATAATTGAGAGGTCTTTATGTGGTAATTATGCCTTTAGATATGTTATTGGACATTTATGGACACTAAATTAATTGATTTAAGGGTAAAATGGTAAAATGGTAAAATGGGCATTAATGTTAATTAAATTAAAACAAAAGTCATATTTTCTTCCAAATTAATCATCTATTGCTGAAAATCAAAAAGAAAAGAAGAATAAGAGCTTTTAGGATTGGGTTCAGCCAAGTAGATTGGTGATTAAAGTATGATTTTTAGTCGGTTTTTGATAATTTCTACGTTTTTGTGATTGTTGCTTTGAGTTCTAGCTAGCCCATGTCCTAATTTTTTAATTTTTTGATGATTTTGAAAGATGCCATTGATGAATTCATCTATTTTATGATGTTTAATGATGAATTATGAAAGCTTGGTATTTTATATACATGTTTTGTAAAGTGATTTTGAGTAAAAATGCATATTAGGGATTAAATTGGGAAAAGTGTAAATTGAGGGGTTGAAATGTGAAATAAATGAAAGTTTTGGGCTGCTAGAGGTCCCTGTGATATTCGACTATGTACGGGTTTGTTGAAATTATATGTATTTTGTGATTTTGTGAAATAGGGACTAAAGTGTCAAAATGTGAAAATGTGAGGGCTAATTTTCAAAATGCCCTAAATATGTATATATGGATTGAATTGAATGAATTTTTGAATAAAAGGGTTATTTTTGAATACATATAGATCAAGAAAAGAGGAATTCGAATTTAGATTGAGGGAAATCGAAGTTTATCGAGTAAACGATCTGAATCGTCAATTTCAAGTACGAGGTAAGTTCGTACATGATAAATGATGTTACAATTTAAGTTTTAATTCTTTGATAATGCATAAATTGTATATATTTGATTATTGTTTGAACACGATGAGAAATCGACTATGTTCGGCATTAAGTGTGAGATTTAAAATAACTTCGGCTATAAATAGCACTAAGTGTGCGAATTGGAATAACTTTGGCTATATGAGGCACTAAGTGTGCGATACCGAGATAGCTTCAGTTAGTTGAGATTGCACTAAGTGTGCAAGATTGTTATAGCTTCGGCTAATCATTAATGCACTAAGTGTGCAAATTCTTAAAGTATGGAAAGACTTCCAAACAAATTAATTTATTTGAACGAGAGGTGAGAATGAAATGAATAAATACGAGAAAGATCAGGTATGTACAATACCTATGTGGTAGATGATACTATGTGTATGAAGCTTGATAAACTAGTAAGAACATATTAAGTGTGATCGAATAGAATTGAAAGAAGATTTGTGAACTACTAAATAATTATTAGATGATGCTTAGTATTATATAAACTGTTGATTATATTTGGTACGAACTTACTAAGCTTTTAAGCTTACTGTGTAAATGTTCTCTATTTTATAGTTTTATAAAGCTAGCTCGGATCAGGGAATCATCAGTGACTCATTCACACTATTCGACATCTATTTTGGTACCATTTTGAGAGTTATATATATGGTATATGCCATGTATAGGCTAGAGTTATTTTGGTATGTTTTGTGATGTGAATATCTAGCCATGTAATATGGCTTGGTTTTGGTTGTGTATAAGAATGATGTATGGATTGTAAACTATGTGAAACAATTATGCCAATATGAGGTGTTCATATATGGCCAATATTAATGGTCGAATTGGTAAGACATTGGTATGTGTTTATTTGAGGTGATGGTATAATGATGCTATGAGAATTAATAAAGTGTATTAAGATTATGGAACATATGTCTTGGTATGATTATAGCTTATGATTTGGCATGATTTGGTATGGATGACAAGCATGAAATTTATTAATGATGGCATGGCATGAATGGTGTATGTTTTGGTTGTGAATTGGTTGAGAATTTGGTATAAAATGGTTTGTTTTGGTGCTTGTAGGGAGGACCCAAAATGGGTGGCAAACTTGGCTTTGCAAATAGCCTATTTTTTTCCATATCGGTAGAGACATGGGCGTGTGTCCCCTAGGGTACCCTAAGAATTAAAGTCAATATACCCTACAGTTTTGACATGGCTTAGACACATGGGTGTGTCTATCAATCGTCTGTGGCACATGGGCTGGCACATTGGCCTGTGGTCGGCCGTGTGACCCAAGTCAGTAGCCTCCCTAATTCACATGGCCTGGCACACAGGCGTGTCTTGTGGCCATGTGGACAAGTCAGTATGTATGCCCTGTTTTGCCATGGCCTAGACACACGGCTGTGTCTAATGCCATGTGAAGCACACAGCCTGTTCACATAGGCGTGTGACCTTTATAACTTTGAAAAATTTTTAAGTTTCAAATAATTTTGTATCTGTTCGATTTAGTCCCGACCCCTTTCTAAAGCATGTTTAAGGTCTCGTTAACCTATGTAAGGGACTCTGTATTGATGTATGACCTATGTTGCTATGATGATCGTGAAATGAATGCTAAATGTTTTGATATGTTAGGAAATGCATCTTAACCCTAGTCAGGAAATGGATACGAATTAGGGGTGTTACACCCAGAACTCTTCCATTTCATTTAACTCAAACAACCTTTTATTGCCAGTAGCAACCCAGTCCATGTTTAGTCTCTTGATAGCCCAAAATGCTTTCTGCTCAAGCTCAATAGGTAAATGGCATGGCCTTCTATAAACAAGTTTAAAAGGTGACATCCCTAATGGTGTTTTAAACGCATTCCGATAGGCCCACAAAGCTTCATCCAGATTCACTAGTATTTCCAAAATCTGTTTAATTTCTCTTTCTGAAATCTCAACTTGTCCATTTATCTTGGGATGATATGCTGTAGGAATCTTATGATTCACCCCATACATGTGCAAGGTATTGGCCACCTGTTTATAATCAAAATGGGATCCTTCATTGCTGATAATGGCTCTAAGTGTACCAAATCTTGTAAAGATGTTCTTATGTAGGAACTTCAGTACTGACTTAGTGTCATTAATGGCTAGGGCTACCGCTTCTACCCATTTAGAAACCTAATCTACTGCCAAAAGTATGTACGATTTGCCTATTGGTGGTAGGAATAGACCCATAAAGTCTATTCCCCATACATCAAATAACTTCACCTCTAGTATACTTTACAGTGGCATCTCATGTCTCCTAGATAGATTCCCCATTCTTTGACAATGGTTACATGATTGGCAATATTCATGAGCATCTTTGAACAAACTTGGCCAATAGAGTCCCGATTGAAACACTTTAGCGGCGATTTTCATTCCTCCAAAATGTCCTCCATAAGAAGCTAAATAACAATGCTCCAAGATACTATGTATTTCATTGTCAGGAATGCACTTCTGAATGATTTTATCGGCATTATATTTAAATAAAAAAGGCTCATCCTAATAATAGTGCTTAGTATCATGAAGAAATTTTTTCCTTTTGTGGGTGTTTAAATCAGACAGCATCACACCACTCACCAAGAAACTCACTGTATCAGCATACCAAGGTAATGCCTTGGCAAATAGCAATTGTTCGTCTAGAAAGTCTTCTTTAATAAAGTTATCATTGCCATCTACAATACCTAATTCTAACCTTAACACATGATTGACCACTTGTTTTTCAGTCCCTATTTAATCCCAAATTTTCAAATCAAACTCTTGTAGTAACAATACCGACCTAATCAACCTCAGCTTGACATCTTTCTTATGCACCAAGTACTTAATAGCTGAGTGATCTGTGTAAACTATGACCTTGGTACCAACTAGATAATGAAGGAATTTGTCAAACGCGAATATCATAGCTAACAACTCTTTTTCCATAGTGGTATAATTAGGTTGTGCATTCGTCAAAGTTTTGCTAGCATAATATATTGCACGCAGTATTTTGTCTCTCCTCTACTCCAATATTACTCCCACGACATAATTGCTGGCATCGCACATGAGTTCAAATGGCAAGGTTCATTTTGGAGCTACTATGATTGATGCTGCTACCAGTCTTTTCTTTAATTCCTCAAAAGCACACAGATAGTGTTAATAAAAATCAAAGGATCTATTTTGTTTCAACAGTGTGTACAAGGGCTTAGATATCTTCCAGAAACCCTTAATGAATCTTCTATAAAATCCTACATGACCTAGAAAACTTCTAACACCCTTAACGTTGGTGGGAGGAGGAAATTTCTCTATTACATCAATCTTTGCTCTATCTACTTCAATTTTCCACTGTGATATTCTTTGCCCTAAGATAATTCCTTCACAAACCACTAAGTGGCATTTTTCCCAGTTCAAAACAAGATTTTTTTCTTCACAACAACATAGAACCAATTCCAAATTTTTCAAACAATCTTCAAAGTGGTTTCCAAATACAGAAAAGTTATCCATGAAAACTTTAAGGAATCTCTCCACCATATTTGAGAATATGGCCATCATACAATGCTGAACAATTGTTAGAGCATTACACAGTCCAAACGACACTTTTCTAAATGTAAAAGTACCATATGGACATGTGAAAGTTGTCTTTTCTTGGTGATTGAGAGCTATGGAAATTTGATTATACGTTGAACCTGTCCAACATCTGATCAGTAAACGATAGGGGAAAATATTTCTTCCTAGTTGCCTCGTTAAGCTTTTGATAATCCAAGCACACACTCCTTTCTGTGATCACGCAAGTTGGTATGAGCTCATTATTTTCATTGCTAACCACTTTGACACCTTCTTTCTTGGAGACACATTGTACAAGGCTTACTCATGAGCTGTCTGAAATTGGGTAAATAATGTCAGTGTCAAGCCACTTTATAATCTCTTTCTTGACAACTTCTTTCATTATCGGATTCAATCTTTTTTGCTGCTCAACAGACTTGTTGTGACAGTCCTCTAATAAGATTTTATGCATGCAAAACGAAAGACTGATACCTTTTATATCCGCAAGGGTCCATCCTAATGCCTTCTTAAATCATCACAGGACTTCCAACAACTTGACCTCTTCTTCGAATGCCAGTTCCACAGAAATCACCATCGGCAAGGTACTGTAATCTCCCAAGTATTCATATTTTAAATGCTGCGAAAAATGTGTCAACTCCAATGTAGGAGATTCCTCTATAGAAGGTTTAGGAGGCTTGAATCAATGACTTGATAAATCCAAAGAGTCAAGAATTTCCCCTAGTCTCTCCAATGTTTGTTTGGCTTCTATGAATTCACCAAGTTCTTTGAAGTGTACTTCATTAATCCTTTCTAATGATTCTTCGCTATTATCAGAATCGCTATGGAAAAATCTGTTGAATTCTTTCTCTACTGTTGTTTCCATCAAACCAATGGCTTGGCATTCTTCATGTTCATTTACACATTTCAAAGAATCAAAAAACATTAAAAGTAACCTACTAACCCTCATGGTCAGTTCACCTTTCTGTACGTCAATTAGAGTTCTGCCTGTAGCAAGAAAAGGTCTTCCAAGGATAATTGACACATTCTAATCAGCTTCAAATTCTAAAATAAGGAAATTAACACGAAAGATAAATTTATCCACTATTACCAGTACGTCCTCAATTTTACCAGGGGCAAATATACAAAGGATTGATAAGTGGAGGGGTTTGAATGCAATTTCAAGGAAGCTTCAAGGGCTATTTTGTAAGCTAAATAATCATCTTGTGCTTGATTGGAAGACAATTACTATATTCAAAACAATTTAAACAATTAAGAGATGTCACACTATCAACATTCGAATAATGGCATGTATAGCAAACTTTATCATCCCCTACGGTAGTCCTAGAACCACTAAATCATAGCTCTGATACCACTAAATGTAACACCCTTCACCCGTATCCGACGTCGGGTTAGGGTTCGAGGCTTTACTAGGACTTTACATTTGTATCACACCAATTTCGGATCGCAATTTTTTTATCAAATTTAAAACCCTATAACCATGAATATTTCATCCCTTACATAGGCCTTCGAGGCCTATAACATACTTAGAGGCAGTGCGAGACTAATTCGTGCACATTTGAAAAACCTTGGGCTTCTTAAAAAATTTTTCTTATCTTAAAATCATACCCATGTTGATGGGCCGTGTGGTCACACACGTCTGTGTGACTTGGGACACGCCCATGCCCTTTGGCCGTGGGCAACACTGACTTATCAACACGGCCATAGCACACGCCCGTGCTGCCTGCCCGTGGACAACACTATCTTTTAGACATGGCAAGTGCACACGCCAGTGCGGCCTACCCGTATGCGCTAGTGATTTAGAATTTTAGGTGCAGGGGACACACGACCATAGCCTACACCTATGGGAAGGAACCGTGTGTCACACACGGCCTAGACACACGCCCATGTGTCTAACCATGTGCACACTAATAGGATATTTTCCAAGACTTTGGTCACCCTTTCTACCATCTATATTTAGTGGTTATCAATTTTTGAAACCAAACATGACTACGCATTTGTAAATCCTTGACAAATCTTATTGTATGGGAACCTCATATCATTGGTTTCCTACATGAAAGGTTATTTCCCATTTAGTGTTTATAGGTTTCCATGTCACTTTAATTCATTCGAAATTGGCTCGTTCATACGAGTCATTGCAAATTGGTAACAACCCATCACACATAAACAAAATAATGCATAGATTCGTAGGTTATAGCCTACTTCAATTAAGCTAATTTCTATGGCCATATACAAAGAAATAAACATATTTTTTTTACATGCCTTCATTTGGCAAAGCAAATGACACATATAACAAAATACTCAAAACACTATACATGCCATTGAACAAAATAGAAATGTCTATATACCAAAGCTGGGCTTGTTGATAGTGTGCTGACTCTCTTATCGTCTTCCAATCTTTACGAGTCCTTGAGCTCTGAAAAACAGGGAAAAGTAAGGGGGTAAGCATTTACATTCTTATTAAGCTCGAATAACAGGAAAGTAAACTTACCAAATATTTAACATGCATCCATGATAGAAAAGGAAACCAACAATTATGAAATGGTTCCCTATTACATGCACTCAATCAATAAGTTAGTAACATAATCAAGCATCATATAATTTAACTAGATGAGCTCATCATTCAACATCTCATTTTAATCTCGTTGAGTTTCTAGGAAATCTCGATGGAATACCCATTAATAGTCAATTCATACGAATGATCATTTCACATATATGCACTCCCGCGAACCTCACATCCTATGGCGGGATTACCAGTCCAGACTAAATCCCCCATTTTATGAACCCATAAGGTGATATCGGGATTACCAGTCCATGCTAAATCTCTTATTACGACAAACACTCTTAATGAGCTCGGATCTTAATTACCAGTCCAGGCTAAATTCAGACCCTAATTGGATTACCCATCCGAGCTAAATCCATACTGCACACATATTCTTCGGGAGGCTCGATCATTCAAGGAACACCCGTCCAGGCTAGATCCTTTTCATACTTGAGATCACGGATACTAGTCCGGGCTAAATCCTTACTGCAACATATGCAGGATCTCAATTCACATGCCAATCGGGGTTATCCATCGAATTCTCTTTTTTAACCTCAACCGAGATATTTTTCACATATTACCATCAAATATACATTTCTATGATATCTCATGCCAATAATAAATGCAATCATCATGCATTCATAAATCATACAATTGTGCATGTTAGGAGTTTACTTTAAGTTACCCGAACTTGCCTGGTATTTGTTTCGGAGCTCTGTTTAGGTTATTCCAAAACCTTGCGTTTACCTAGATCGACCTCTGAAATTTGTTCCTCGGGGTCTATAAGAACAAAATTATATCATTAATACCCCACATTATACATTACAAATCTAATTCTCACCCCTAGTCCAAATGACCGTTTTGTCCCTAACCTTTGACATTTTTACGATTTAGTCCCTAGGCTCGTATAATGAAACACATGAACTTTCTATCTTACCCAAGCCTAGCCGAGCACTTTTCTCTCTTGGTAGCACAAATTTCCCATTATTTTCTCATTTCTACCACACATTTTACAACTTTTACAAAATTGTCCCTACAAGGGTTTTTCATGAAAATCACCTAGGAAAAAACGTTTAACACACATTCTACTTTCATATTCCTCCATAATCGATCAAAATACAAGCAACACATGCATAGGTAAATTTTTAAACATGAACCCTAGCATGAAATATGGGTAGAAATGAAGAGAACAAGCTACTGGGATTCCAAAAATACAAAGAACATTAAAAACGGGGGTTGGAAGCACTTACTATTGAGCTTGAAATGTTTGAAAACCCTAGCTATGCTGACAAGAGAATTTCGGCAGCTATGGGGAAGAAAATGGCTGATTTTGGCTTGATTTTTTTCCCATTTTATTTTATTAAAAAGCCAAGTAACCAAAATGCCCTCATGCCCTTTCTTTAAAATTTCATCCATGCAAGCCATTTTTGTCCAAAAATTTAGAAATTGGGAAATTTACTCTCCAAGACCTTATAATTCATAACCCAAAGCAATTCCATACAAATTGCTTCTAGAATTCAAGTTTTGCAATTTATTCAATTTAGTCCCTAATTTCCAATTGAACACCTTACTCAAAGAATTTCTTCATGAAACTTTAACACATGCATATAATCATATTCTAGGCCTCATAATAACCATAAAATAAATATTTTGATGTCTGATTTTTGTTTTCGAAACTACGATTCTGACTAGGCCTTATTTCGGGATGTTACAAAATGGGCTTAAGAAGTCAATGCCCCATACAGCAAATAATTCAATCTCCAAAATGTTTGTCAAAATCATCTCATTCCTTCTTGACATATTTCTGGTCCTTTGGCATTGATCACAGTTCTTCACATAAGAATAAGCATCTTTAAATATTGTAGGCCAAAAGAAACCTACTTGCAAAATCTTTGCTATAGTACGTGAACCACCAAAGTGTCCCCCACTTGGAGATGAATGGAAATGATACAAGATCTCAGCAATATCACTTCCAGCTACAAACTTTTGGATTATATTATCTGCACACTGTTTAAACAAAAATAGATCCTTCAAAAAATAATACCGACTATCATGAAGGAATTTTTTCCTTTATTGGTATGTCATTTCTCGAGGAATTATTCCACATGCAAGATAATTGGTAAAATCAGCAAACCAAGGTGTTTCATGAATTCGACTTACCTCAAATAAGTGTTCATCTGGGAAATTCTCATTGATAGGCACACATGATCAAGTTACCTCGTCTTGTTCCAACCTCGACAGATGATCAGCTATATGATTTCCGACACCTTTTATGTCTTGGATCTCAAGGTCAAATTCTTGGAGTAAAAGTATCCAATGAATTAGCCTCAGTTTTGCATCTTTATTCATCAGCAAGTACTTAATAGATGCATGGTCAGTAAATACAACAAAAACTATAGCAAAGAGTTCCCTTTTAGTTACCGTATAATTGAGTTGGGCTTCCGTCAAAGTTCTATTTGTATAGTAAATAAGGTGAAACATTTGTTTCTTCTTTGACCCATCACAGCTCCAACGACATAATAACTTGCATTGCACATCAACTCAAAAGGTGAGCTACAATCAGGTGTAATGATTATTGGGGTTGAGATTAACCTTTTTTTTAGATCTTCAAAAGCTTCCAAACATGCTTTGTTGAAATCAAACACTATATCTTTCTCTAACAACAAACACAATGGTTTAGAAATTTTCGAGTAATCTTTGATAAACCTTCGGTAAAAACCGACATGGCCTAAGAAAATTCTGACTCCTTTTATATTAATTGGGGCTGGTAATCTTTCAATTACGTCCACCTTTGCTTTATCGAATTCAATTCCTCTCTTTGAGATTTTATGCCCTAAGACAATCCCTTCCTTAACCATAAAATGACATTTTTCTCAATTAAGAACAAGATTTGTCTCTTCACATTTCTTCAGTACCTTCGCCAAATTACTCAAATAAATATCATAAGTGTTACCAAAAATAGAAAAATCATCCATGAAAACCTCAATAAAATTTTCAACCATATCAATGAATATTGCCATCATGCATCGTTGAAATGTTGCAGGTGCATTGTATAAACCAAAAGGCATTTTGCGAAAAGCAAATGTACTATATGGACAAGTAAAGGTTGTTTTATGTTGGTCCTCTAGAGCTAACACTATTTGGTTATATCCTGAATAGCCATCTAAAAAATAATAGAATTCATTACCTACCAGTCGATCTAGCATCTGATCCATAAAAGGCAACAGAAAATGGTCCTTTCGAGTGGCTTTATTCAATTTTTTGTAATCAACACAGATTTTTGAACTAGTAACAGTTCTCGTTGCAATCAACTTGTTACGCTCATTTTCAACAATCGCGATTCCACCTTTCTTCAGTACACACTAAACCAGACTTACCCAAGAACTATCTGAAATAGGATAGATGATTCCTGCATCTAACCATTTGATCACTTTCTTTCTCACAATTTCTTTCATAATAGGATTGAGGCTCATTCGCTCATCAATTCGAGCTCTTTGACCTTCTTCTAAAATAATTTTATGCATGCAAAAAGAAGGACTTATACCTCAAATATCAGCTATGGTCCAACCGATCGCTTTCTTAAATTTATTTAGAGCAGCAATTAGTTGCTCCTCTTCATCTTTCATCAATTCTGCTGAAATAATCATAGGCAAAGTGGAATAGCCACCTAAATAAACGTATTTCAAATGGGAAAGAAGTATCTTTAGCTCAAGTTTAGGTGGTTCTTCAGTTGATAACTTGGGTTGCATAAATTATTTGACATCTAACTCCAATGGTTCAAACCGTGTGGATTGAATAAAATTTCTCGGATTGGTTTCCATCAAAGCCATGTTTTCTTCACCTTCTTCATCCTCCAAAGGGTCAAGATCTAAGGCTTTCTCCAATAGATCTTTTTCAAAATTGCTTCCCATAGAAGCCAAGTTTTTTATCTCTTCCATAACAGAACACTCTTCTGCCAGATCGGGAAATTTCATCGCTTTAAGAATGTAAAGGTTATCTAATCATCTTGAACTCGCATGGTGAGTTCACCTTTCTGCACATCAATTAACGTTCTTCCCGTGGCTAAAAAAGTCCTCCCAAGGATGACCGGCATTTTTTTATCTGCTTCAAAATCTAAGACAATGAAATCAACAGGAAAAATAAATTTATCAACTCTTACCAAAACATCCTCGATCTTTCCCTCGGGATATGCTAAAGATCGATCCCCTAGCTGAAGCGTCACAGTTGTAGGTATTATTTCACCTGTCCCTAGCATCTTGAAAATAGACGCAGGCATCAAGTTGATACTTGTTCCTAAATCACACAAAGCTTTGCCACAGTAAGATTCACCAATGTTACAGGGTATAGTTAAGCCTCCTAGGTCTTTCAATTTCGATGGCAGTTTGTTTTACGGGAATGCATTGTACTCCTTTTTCAAGGCAACAGTATCATACTCACTCAGCCGTTTCTTCTTAGACAGTATATCCTTCATAAACTTCACATAATTTAGCATTTGTTCCAAAGCCTTCACCAATGGAATATTGATGTGTAACTACATCAGAACATCCAAAAACTTCTTGAATTGCGCCTCATGTTTCTGCTTGTGTAACTGTAATCTTTGCGGATATAGAGGTGATGGAACTTTCGGTTGAATCGGATAACTCTTCAAAGTAGGTAAATCTACATCCAAAGAAGATGTTAGAGTATTTGAATTTACTAAGTTAGGATTTACCCTGTCAATCTTTGCAGGTTTTGACTCTTTTGGTGTAGGAATTTCAATAGCTGGTTGATTCTTCTCAACGGCTTATCTTCGACATGAATCAATCGGGGTTCCAGAATTTTACCACTTCTCAATGCCACTACCTTGATAAGTTCTTTACCCAAATTTCTTGGATTCTCAGTATTGCTCGGCAAGGTTCCTTGTGGTCTATTACGAAGCTCCGTAGCTAACTGTGTAACACCGCATGCAGAGACCGTCGCCGAGTCGGACACGAGGGTTAACGGGCTTAATCCACTTACTTGCAGTTCATTTTAAAAATTTCCAGACAGTAGGCTAACTGTGTCACTGTCACCTTAAAAATCATATCTTGAGTTCCACAACTCGAAAATCAGTTTCGTGATTTTTCCCTGAAACTAGACTCATATATGCATCCAAAAATTTTTTTCTAAAATTTTTGGTCACGCCAATTAGTACAGTTTATTAGTTAAAGTCTCCCCTATTACAGGGTACAACTACACTGACCTTCCTGCATTACGATTTGGATATCTCCCTGTACAGGGCTTCAATACTGATGCCGTTTGTTTCTACAGAAACTAGACTCGAAAAGAAATCTGAATATATATTGCATGACTTCTAATTATCTCTGGTAAATTTATAATGAATTTCTAAAGTCGGAACAGGGACTCCAAAAACCGTTCTGGCCCTGTCTCACGAAAACATAAATATCTCTTAACATACTGTTCATATGATTGTTTCGTTACTTTCCTATGAAAATAGACTCGTCAAGGTTCACTTACATAATTTATTCACTATTTAATTCCTTTCCTACTATTTTTAGTGATTTTTTAGATCCACATCACTGCAGCTGTCAGCATCTGTCTTTAAGGTAGGCTTTAACTATTTCGTAGTTTCCATGATTCAACTAGCCCTTTAACATAAATAGCACAAAATATGATCATGATTAACCATCCCAATGGCTAATCGTTTCCAAACATTTCCATACCTCTTAATGAACAACATACAATGATTATAATACCATGCCCAAAGTATACTTAAGCCATTTTCGCATGGCTATCCAAATTTACACAAAACCGAAAGGTACATGACCTACAACAAAAGGGTAGTCCTATACATGCCATTTCAAAGTTCAACCAAAAGTATACCAAAAGGAGCTTTGATAGTGTGGGAGACTTCGACTTCAAAATCCCGAGTCCGATAGCTGAAGAACCAAAATCTATAAAATGAAAATCAAAGAAAACGGAGTAAGCATTTAATGCTTAGTAAGTTTGAGCCATGAATTTAAACACAATCAAAGTATAGCATTCATGTGGCTAAACAGATAATTTCATATGCACAAATTCTCAATATCATACTTACTTCACATTACCAACCCTTATATTCATACATAAAGATCAACTTAGCCAAAGGCCGGTAGCTCATTTATCAACTGGCGAATACTTATTTGTAAGGGCTCAACTAATTCAAAGCACATATGAAACATACCTCATTGTTGGGATTTCACAAGCGTATTAACGAAATTTTTACAGCAAGTTCAATCATTCCCGAATCACGTACCTTCAAGTTTAACCGGATATAGCTACTGTTCAAATGTCTTTGGGACATAGCCGGTTATAGTAACTCGCACAAATGTCTTCGGACTTAACCCGGATTTAGTAACTCGCACAAATGCCTTGGGACTTAACCGGAATTAGTAACTCGCACAAATGCCTTGGGACTTAACCCGGATTTAGTAACTCGCACAAATGCCTTGGATCTTAGTCCGGATATAGTCACTTAGCACAAAGCCTTCGGGACTTAGCCCGGACATCATTCAATAACCAAGCACAATTATCAATAAATCATGACACATTCAGTATTTCATTTTCATTAGCAAAACTCAAACACAAGACACTTATCACACTTGCAATTTCGGCTCAATAGCCACACACAAAGAGCATGATTTTGATTTGCTTAAAACATGATCTAATCAAATCATAATCCAAGCTCCATTACTCAAAACTTACCTCGGATGTTGTCGAACGGCTTCAACGGCTATTCGATCACTTTTCTTTTCCTTATCCAACTGTGGTCCCCTAAGCTCTTGAGCTAATTCAAACAAATTTAACTTATTAAAGTCTCATTTTGCTAGCTTATGGCCTAATATGACAAGGAGTTTGATAGGTCAGATGGCCACCTTTTAGCTCAAATACACAATGATCATACACATTTTTAATCACATCAAGCAATTTAATACAATTTATTCGAACATCAAAAGAGAAGCTCAAGGCACTTAGCCCATATATACATTAGACATTAGAGTCACATATGTACGAAATCACGAATCGAATTCAACATACTAGCTAATATTTCCCCTTAGCAGAATTTTCTAAGTCAAGCTAAAGCCATCAATAGGCTACCAATGGCCGAACATACCCATCAACTCATGTACTCATTCATGTGGCCGAACATACACATCTATGCTAAGGCCGATTGCAACACTTAATACATTCTACAAGTATGGTCACTTGTATTGACTAAACACCATTTGTTCCTAGTTCAAAACTTGGCTAATACACATATATACACTATTAAAGCATCCTCTCCCTTTACACTAATTCAACACATGCATTACCCATAATATACAAAATTATATTCGGCCTTAGCACACAACTTGCTAGCCGATTCTTCTCCATTTAGCAACTAATGCACATACGAGCTCATTTGTTAGACTCTACTTCATCTAAAACAACCTTATTTCTCTTCTATTTCCTACCATGGCGAATGCATCACAACACCTTACCATTTCGATTTTGGTCATGGTTGAACAAGGAATTTAATGTCTCACTCAAGGATGCTAAAAGGAGATTCAAGAGTTATCAATCCACCATCACATGCATCATTACAAGCTTCACTTTTAGCATGCAAATAACATCAACACAAATCCACCTTAGCCGAATATCATCTCCATGACATAGTAAAGATTTGAACCATGGGCTAGTTAGAACTCAAGCTAACAAAAAAAACATGCATGAATCTCATGGCACAACATCGACTTACCTTCACCTAGCTACAAGCATGGCCGAATCTCTTCAACATTTCCTCCCTTCTTTCTTTTGAATTTTCGGTCAAGAAGAATGGAAAAAGGATGGACACATTTTTTCTTTCTTCCTTAGAACTTTCAGCCAAAAGAAGTGAAAATGATGGACACTTTTTTTCTTCTTCCCTCAACTCACGGCAAGGGGGAACAATCACACATCCTTTCTTTTTTTTTTTTTGTTTCTCATCCTACTAACACTAATATTTTATTGCCCATGATTTTTATTCTATTACTCCTTACATAATGCACTACCCCAACATGTTTATGACATGTTTTTTAGCCATAACATTTTGTCCACCCATGCTCATGGCCGGCCACTACTAGATGGGGGGGGGAATTGACATGCAAGTCCCCCCCTTTTTCATACATACACTAATAGGCCACTTTACATTTGCCTAGCACATTTCTAAATTTTCTCACATAAGTCCTATGTACTCCATTCACATGCAATTAACTAAATCGAAGCTTAAAAATTTTCGCACATTCATATTCACATATTTTAGACAATAAATATCACATTCAAATAATTTGATGACTCGGTTTAGCTGTCCCGAAACCACTTTCCGACTAGGGTCACTTTGGGGCTGTCACAACTCTCCCCCACTTAAGAAATTTTCGTCCCCGAAAATCTTACTGGTAAATAGGTTTGGGTATCGCTCTTTCATAGAGTTCTCGGGTTCCCAAGTAGCTTTTTCGATTCCATGTTTGAGCCATAACACTTTTACTAACGGAACCCTTTTGTTTCGCAACTCCTTCACTTCACGAGCTAGGATGCGAATCGGTTCTTCTTCATAACTCATATCGGGTTGAATTTCAACCTCTGATGGATTAATCACGTGTGACGGATCGGATCTATAATGTCGAAGCATCGAAACATGAAAGACGTCGTGAATCCTTTCAAGTTCAGGGGGAAAAATCAATCTAGAAGCAACTGGACCGACTCGTTCGGATATCTCATATGGCCCGATGAACCTCGGACTCAGTTTGCCCTTACGGCCAAATCTGAGTATCTTTTTCCAAGGTGAGACCTTAAGAAACACTTTGTCTCCCACCTGATACTCAATATCTCTTCGTTTTAAATCCGCATACGACTTCTGACGATCTGATGCTGGCTTCAGACTTTCACGAATTATTCTTACTTTCTGTTCAGCATCTTTAATCAAATCCACTCCGAAAATTTTACTCTCACCGAGCTCGGTCCAAAACAATGGCGTACGACATTTTCGACCGTACAAAGCCTCGTAAGGTGCCATCTTAATACTTGACTGAAAACTATTGTTGTAAGCGAATTCAATCAAAGGTAAATACCCTTCCCATGAACCACTAAACTCGAGGATGCAACATCTCAACATATCCTCAAGTATCTGAATTATCCGCTCGGATTGACCATCTTTTTGTGGATGAAAAGCGGTGCTAAAATGCAGCTTGGTACCCAAAGCTTCTTGCAATTTCTTCCAAAATCGTGAAGTGAATCTCGGATCTCTATCCGACACGATAGAAATAGGTACCCTGTGTAATCTCACAATATGAGAAACATACAATTCAGCTAATTTATCCATTGAAAAATCCGTGGGTACGGGGATAAAGTGAGCCGACTTAGTCAATCTATCAACAACGACCCAAATCGCATCTTTCTTACTTGCAAACCTAATGGCGGCCAGATACAAAATCCATCGTTACTCGATCCCATTTCCATTCAGGTATCATGATCGGTTGGAGCAAACCCGTAGGCACTTGATGTTCCGCCTTCACTTGCTGACATATTAAACACTTCGAAATAAAATCGGAAATGTCTCGTTTCATACGATGCCACCAAAACTGACGTCTTAGGTCGTGGTACATTTTGTACTCCCGGGTGAATTGACATTCGGCTACAATGAGCTTCGTTCGTAATCATCAAAATGAGTTCAATTTCTTGGAACACACAACCGATTTCGTACCTCAAACAATCGTCATCATCAATTTGAAACTCAGATTCCACATTCGAACACATTCAGCCCGTCTTGCAACCAACTCATCGTCGACTTTTCGAGCTTCACGAATTTGATGAATCAATAATGGTTTGGCCTTTAATTCGCTACTAACACATTGTCGGGTAGAATGCACAAGTGTACATTCAATGCTAAGTAAAGCAACAGTGATTTACGGCTTAAGGCGTCCGCAACCACATTAGCCTTTCGGGTGATAATCAATGACCAGCTCATAATCTTTCAACAACTCAAGCCAACGCCTTTGTCGCAGATTCAAGTCTCTTTGAGTCATCAAATATTTGAGACTTTGTGATCCGAAAATACATGGTACTTCTCACCAAATAAGTAATGTCGCCATATTTTCAAGGCAAATCGATGGCGACTAATTCGAGATCATAGGTCGGATAAGTTTTCTCATGTGGCTTTAATTATCTCGACGATAGGCCACAAATCGACCTTCTTGCATCAATACGCAACCTAACCCAAGTAGGGAGGCGTCACTATAGATGACAAACTCTTTGCCCGATTCGGCCGCACTAAAATTGAGCTTCCGTCAAAAAAGTTTTCATTGATCAAAACTTTTCGACATTTTCCGTCCATTCAACTTAACATCTTTTGAAGTAGCTTCGTCATGGGTGTGGCTATCATCGAGAAACCTTTACAAACCGTCGGGTAGTAACCGCAAGTCCCAAAACTCGAACCTCAATAATATTTCTGAGGCTTCCAGTTAAGTATGGCTGAAATTTTGCTCAGGTCAACTCGAATACCCGATACGGATACCACGTGACCCAAGAAGCTAACCTCTCTTAACCAGAACTCACACTTACTGAACTTAGCATATAACTGCTTATCTAGTAAAATTTGCAACACTAATCTCAAGTGCTCAGCATGTTCGGTCTCATCTCTTGAATAGACCAAGATGTCGTCAATGAACACAACTACGAACTAGTCCAAATACTGTCTGAAGATTCGATTCATCAAATCCATAAATACCGCAGGGGCATTAGTGAGCCCAAACGGCATCACTAAGAACTCGTAGTGGCCGTATCTCGTTCTGAAAGCAGTTTTGGGTATATCCGAATCTCGAATTCAGAATCGGTAATACCGATCTCAAATCTATCTTTGAAAACACCGAGGCTCCCTTTAGTTGATCAAACAAGGCATCAATACGCTGATAACGGATATTTATTCTTTATCGTCACTTTATTCGGTGACGATAGTCAATGCACAACCTCATGGTTCCGTCCTTCTTTTCATAAACAATCTGGTGCACCCAAGGTGAGAAACTTGGTCGAGCGAAACCTCTATCCGTCAACTCTTTCAATGAGCTTTCAATTCTTTTAACTCGGTTGGTGCCATACGATATGGAGCTATCGAAATTGGCGTAGTCCGTGTACAAGCTCAATACCAAATTCTACTTCCGAACAGGTGGTAAACCGGTAATTCTTCGGAAAAACATCCGGTATTCACAAACCACCAGACAGATTCGGGTTTCTTTTCCAATTCCTTGTCATCAAGTACATACGCAAGGTATGCTTCGCACCCCTTCCTTACATATTTCTGGGCCAACATTGCTGATATTACAGCTGGCAACCCCTTTAAGTCCGTAGACTCAACTCGGATTATCTCGTTATTTGCGCACCTCAAATCAATAGTCTTGCTTTTGCAATTCACAACCGCATCATGCACGGTCAACCAATCCAAACCAAGAATAACATCAAATTCATCGAACGGCAAAAGCATCAAGTCCGCCGGAAAACAGGAACCTCGAATTACTAGGGGGCATTTCTTACACACTTTGTCAACAAGCACGTAACGACCCAAGGGATTTGACACCCGAATTACGAACTCAGTAGACTCAATAGGTAGAGTCTTACTGGATGCTAAGGTTTCGCATATATAAGAATGAGTAGAACCAGGGTCAATCAAAGCAATCACATTAGTATCAAAGAGAGTGAAAGTACCGGTAATAACATCTGGCGAGGAAGCATCCTCGCGTGCGATATGGCATAAGCCCTAGCAGAGCACGAGCCTCGAGATCTAGTGGTAGCATCTCTAGATCCTCTCGACCGCCGCTAGCATTGCCGTATTCCTAGATGGTCTACCCCAGCAAGTGGTAGCACCCGGTTTCCCACTCGATTTACATTCTGCTCGCACAATCTCGGGCAATCTTTGATAAAGTGGTGGTGACCCGCACTTGTAACAGAGCGGTCATGGAACCTACAACTCCCGAATGCCATTTACCACAATCTGGCATTCCGCTCATCTCGACGGTCATTTCCAACATCGGCGATCAAGTGACTCGTGTGCTCACAGGGGTCGATCGCGATCTCGTCTAGAAAAGCCCAAGTATCCCTAGACCGCCCAAGCCATCTCTAAATTTCTTCGATGATGTGGGAAGGGCTTCCCCGAAGACCTCTTACGAAACACCCTTGCTCCCACCTCAGCTTTTCTTTTCTCCATATTAAGCTCCTCGGCCTTGCAAGCTCGCTCAACAAGTACTACAAATTCTCGGATTTCCAAGATGCCAACATACAGCTTTATATCATCATTTAGTCCATCCTCGAAACATTTACACATTACGGCTTCTGAGGAAATGCATTCTCCTGCGTACCGGCTAAGCCTCACAAATTTTCGTTCATAGTCGGTAACCGACATGGAACCTTGTTTAAGTTCAAGAAATTCCTTCCATTTTTGATCCATAAATCTCGATCGATATACTTTTTCCAAACTCGGTTTGGAAAACTCCCAGTTACTTGCTCTCTAGGCACAATGAAGTCAACGTATTCCACCAATAGTAGGCAGAATCACGTAGCAAGGAGATAGTACACTTTAGGCACTCATCGGGTGTGCAAGATAGCTCATCGAGTATCTGGATAGTGTTGTCCAACCAAAATTCAGCTTGCTCGGCATCATCGCTGTCCGTAGCTTTAAATTTAGTAGCCCCGTGTTTTCGGATTCTGTCAACTGGGGGCTTATTTGACCTTATTTGGTCAGCTACCGGAGGTATCGTAGGTGCGGGGGTGGTATTTTTCGGGAATGGAGGTTGTGGAACAGCCGTATTAGTTCGAATGTATTGGTTGAACCAATCATTCATCACGCTATAAAAAGCTTGCCTAGCCTCATCATTCGGATTGCTAGCAATAGGTTGAGAGTCCGCCGGTGCTGTCCCTTGCGCGGGAGCAGGCGCTACACTCTCAAGATCATCAGCTACGGCTCGGTCGGGATCAGGATTCATTACTATAAATAAACACATTTGCAAATGTCAGAAATCACCACACTATCAAATAATCACATAAAATGGCATGTATAGCTAGACCCAAACGCATTACGGTAGTCCTAGAATCGAATAAACCATAGCTCTGATACCAATAAAACTGTAACACCCCGTACCCGAGACCGTCGCCGGAGTCGGACACTAGGGGTTAACGGGCTTAATCCACTTACTTGCACAGTTCATTTTAAAAATTTCCAGACAGCCGGCTAACTGCGTCACTGTCACCTTAAAAATCATATGTTGAGTTCCACAACTCGAAAATTAGTTTCGTGATTTTTCCATGAAACTAGATTCATATATGAATCTACAAATTTTTTTCTAGAATTTTTGGTTGGGTCAATTAGTACAGTTTATTAGTTAAAGTCTCCCCTTTTACAGGGTGCGACTACACTGACCTTCCTGCATTACGATTTGGATATCTCCCTGTACAGGGCTTCAATAATGATGCTGTTTGTTTCTACAGAAACTAGACTCGAAAAGGAATCTGTACATATATGGCATGACTTCTAATTATCTCTGGTCAATTTATAATGAATTTCTAAAGTCGGAACAGGGACTCCAGAAACCGTTCTGGCCCTGTCTCACGAAAACTTAAATATCTCTTAACATACTGTTCATATGATCGTTTTGTTACTTCCCTATGAAAATAGACTCGTCAAGGTTCGTTTACATAATTTATTCAATATTTAATTACTTTCCTAATATTTTTAGTGATTTTTCACATCCACATCACTGCAGCTGTCAGCATCTGTCTTTAAGGTAGGCTTTACCTATTTCATAGTTTCCATGATTCAACTAGCCCTTTAACATAAATAGCACAAAATATGATCATGATTAACCATCCCAATGGCTAATCGTTTCCAAACATTTCCATACCTCTTAATGAACAACATACAATGATTATAATACCATGCCCAAAGTATACTTAAGCCATTTTCGCATGGCTATCCAAATTTACACAAAACCGAAAGGTACATGACCTACAACAAAAGGGTAGTCCTATACATGCCATTTCAAAGTTCAACCAAAAGTATACCAAAAGGAGCTTTGATAGTGTGGGAGACTTCGACTTCAAAATCCCGAGTCCGATAGCTGAAGAACCAAAATCTATAAAACAGAAAATCAAAGAAAACGAGTAAGCATTTAATGCTTAGTAAGTTTGAGCCATGAATTTAAACACAACCAAAGTATAGCATTCATGTGGCTAAGCAGATAATTTCATATGCACAAATTCTCAATATCATACTTACTTCACATTACCAACCCTTATATTCATACACAAAGATCAACTTAGCTAAAGGCCGGTAGCTCATTTATCAACCGAGCTAATACTTATTTGTAAGGGCTCAACTAATTCAAAGCACATCTGAAACATACCTCATTGTTGGGATTTCACAAGCGTATTAACTGAAATTTTTACAGCAAGTTCAATCATTCACGAATCACGTACCTTGAGTTTAACCGGATATAGCTACTCGTTCAAATGTCTTCGAGACATAGCCCGGTTATAGTAACTCTCACAAATGCCTTCGGGACTTAACCCGGATTTAGTAACTCGCACAAATGCCTTCGGGACTTAACCCGGATTTAGTAACTCGCACAAATGCCTTCGGATCTTAGTCCAGATATAGTCTCTTAGCACAAAGCCTTCGGGACTTAGCCCGGACATCATTCGAATAACTAAGCACAATTATCAATAAATCATGACACATTTGTATTTCATTTTCATTAGCAAAACTCAAACACAAGACACTTATCACACTTGCAATTTCGGCTCAATAGCCACACACAAAGAGCATGATTTTAATTTGCTCAAAACATGATCTAATCAAATCATAATCCAAGTTCCATTACTCGAAAACTTACCTCGGATGTTTTCGAACGGCTTCAACGGCTATTCGATCACTTTTTCTTTTCCCTTATCCAACTGTGGTCCCCTAAGCTCTTGAGCTAATTCAAACAAATTTAACTTATTAAAGTCTCATTTTGCTAGCTTATGGCCGAATATGACAAGGAGTTTGATAGGTCATATGGCCACCTTTTAGCTCAAATACACAATGATCATACACATTTTTAATCACATCAAGCAATTTAATACAATTCATTCGAACATCAAAGAGAAGCTCAAGGTACTTAGCCCATATATACATTAGACATTAGAGTCACATATGTACGAAATCACTAATCAATTCAACATACTAGCTAATATTTCCCTTAGTCAATTTTCTAAGTCAAGCTAAAGCCATTAATAGGCTACCAATGGCCGAACATACCCATCAACTCATGTACTCATTCATGTGGCCGAACATACACATCTATGCTAAGGCCGATTGCAACACTTAATACATTCTACAAGTATGGTCACTTGTATTGACTAAACACCATTTGTTCCTAGTTCAAAACTTGGCTAATCCACATATATACACTATTAAAGCATCCTCTCCCTTTACACTAATTCAACACATGCATTACCCATAATATACAAAATTATATTCGGCCTTAGCACACAACTTGCTAGCCGATTCTTCTCCATTTAGCAACTAATGCACATACGAGCTCATTTGTTAGACTCTACTTCATCTAAAAACAACCTTATTTCTCTTCTATTTCCTACCATGGCCGAATGCATCACAACACCTTACCATTTCGATTTTGGTCATGGTTGAAGAAGGAATTTAATGTCTCACTCAAGGATGCTAAAAAGGAGATTCAAGAGTTATCAATCCACCATCACATGCATCATTACAAGCTTCACTTTTAGCATGCAAATAACATCAACACAAATTCACCTTAGCCGAATATCATCTCCATGACATAGTAAAGATTTGAACCATGGGCTAGTTAGAACTCAAGCTAACAAAAAAAACATGCATGAATCTCATGGCACAACATCAAACTTACCTTCACCTAGCTACAAGCATGGCCGAATCTCTTCAACATTTCCTCCCTTCTTTCTTTTGAATTTTCGGTCAAGAAGAATGGAAAAAGGATGGACACATTTTTTTCTTTCTTCCTTAGAACTTTCAGCCAAAAGAAGTGAAAAATGATGGACACTTTTTTTTTCTTCTCTCCCTCAACTCACGGCAATGGGGGAACAATCACACACATCCTTTCTTTTTTTTTTCTTTTTTTGTTTCTCATCCTACTAACACTAATATTTTATTGCCCATGCTTTTTATTCTATTACTCCTTACATAATGCACTACCCCAACATGTTTATGACATGTTTTTTAGCCATAACATTTTGTCCACCCATGCTCATGGCCGGCCACTACTAGATGGGGGGGAAATTGACATGCAAGTCCCCCCTTTTTCATACATACACTAATAGGCCACTTTACATTTGCCTAGCACATTTCTAAATTTTCTCACATAAGTCCTATGTACTCCATTCACATGCAATTAACTAAATCGAAGCTTAAAAATTTTCGCACATTAATATTCACATATTTTAGACAATAAATATCACATTCAAATAATTTGGTGACTCGGTTTAGCGGTCCCGAAACTGCTTTCCGACTAGGGTCACTTTGGGGCTGTCACAAACTGACCCGTTTGGTTTTCCAAATTTTTCAATGTTGTTGCTTGGCTTTGGATCAAAGCATCATTCTTTGCCATGTACACTTTCAACAAGTTCTCCAAACTATTTGATGCCTCAGCTTGAGGTGGTTTTAGAGCTTGCTGATTAAACCTTTGAGATTAGTTGAGTGTATGCTGCAATAAGTTGTTTTTCGGTCCATTTCCTTAGTTTCTCCAAGAAAATTTAGGATGATTACGCCATGAAGGATTGTAGAAGTTGGACTAGGTCCTTTTGCACTCTTATTTTGATGTCGGTTCCCCACATAGTACACTAACTTGGGATTGATGGACAATTCTCAAAAGAATGACCTTCCCCACAATACACATAGGAAACTACTTCAAATGGACTTGGTGGTTGAGCGGCAAAATTATTAGAACCATTAGTAGTAAACTATTTTAACATAGAGAAAATAAATGATACCTAAGCTGATAACGAAGTGAGGGCGTTAACTTTATGAACTCCGGCTACAAGTCTTCCTAAAGCTGTTCGATTTGTTGGCCATTGATAGTTATTACTCACGATCCTCTCAATGATTTCATCAGCCTCATTATAAGACTTAGACAAAATTGCACCATTCGCAGAAGCATCTACCATCAATCTTGTATGTGCATGGAGACCATTATAGAATGTCTCCAATTGGATACAATAAGGAATCCCATGATGAGGACACTTACGAAGTAAATCCTTGAATTGCTCCCAAGCCTAATACAAAGACTCGTCATCCAATTGTTGGAAAGTTGAGATCTCGTTCCTCAACTTAGCATTTTTGCTAGGCAGGAAATACTTAACCAAAAATCTCTCTGCTAATTCTTGCCATGTAGATATGGAGTTTAGTGGCAATGAATTGAGCCATGCTTGTGCTCTATCTCGCAATGAGTATGGAAACAACTTCAACCTCAGTGCGTCTTCAGTCACATCGGCTATCTTCAATGAATCACTTACCTCCATAAACAATCGAAGGTGGAGATGTGGATCTTTCGTAGGCATACCACTGAATTGGCCCAATGCTTGGAGCATTTGAAACATCACTAGTTTTAATTCAAATTGGGTTGCCTCAATATCTGGCCTTCTAATTCCTAGATTTAACTCACTAAAAAGTGGCACAGCATATTGTCTGATGCATCGATCCCTATCATCAAAAATGAGGATGGGATTTCGTACATTATCAGCTTCATTACCTTGGTCTTGATTTTGATTTCCAAGGTCTTTGACCTGTTCGTTCACGTCTTTTTTGTCTAAAAGTTCACTTAATTTCAGGGTCTACTGTGACACCCCTAATGTGACCCTAGTCGGAGAGTGGTTTCGGGACCACAAAATCGAGTCACAAGAATAATTAGGTGTTATATTCTGTGCTTATTGTATGTGGAATTTGTATGCATAAATATTTCGTGTCTTGATTTTTATTAATTAGGTGCTAATTTATAAGAAAGGACCCATGTGTTAGGACTTGAAAATGTGATAGGTGAATTTTTAAGTGGCCTAATAATGCATGAAGTGAAATAAATGGAGTTGCATGTCAATTATCCCATTTCCTAAGGTTAGTGGCGGCCATGACAAATTATGGGCAAAGTGAACATGTTTCCAACATGTTTTGCTAATGGTTGATGTTAGAATGGTTATTATATTGGTGTTAGTAGGAAGAAAAGAAAAAAACTGGTATGTGTGGTTGCCCCTCCCCATTGCCGTGTATTGAGCAAAGAAAAAAAATTTTGGTTCATCTTCCTCCTAGCTTAGCCGATCCTTCAAGAAGAAAAGGGAAGAGTTAGCATTCGGTCACTTGAGCTTGAACTAAGGTATGGAATCCATGTTAGTCTTTGAAATCTTTGCATATATGAAGCTAGTTACTAAGTCCTTTACTTGCCCATGTCAAAAATTTTGAAGGTGGTAGTAATACAAGTGTTACGCCATGGAAGATGTTTAGGGAAATGGTTGTTGCCTTTATGATTTAAGGAATAATTAGAAATGGGTGAAAGAAACAAGTCTTTGTTCTTGATTCTTCTTGGCCGATTCTAAGGAGAAAAGAGAGCAACCATTTGGTTTCTAAGCCATAAATAAGGTGAGAAATTCATATGAATCCTTGAAATTTTAGATGAAATTGAGCTAGTTACCAAGTATTTTTTAGGTGACCCATGTTAGAAATTGTGATTTTGGGGTGACTAGAACTTTCGCCATAATGGTTATTGAGGATTAAGGTTATGTTTCATGCTAAACTTGATGAATCTTGGTGTATGGGTGCTTGAACTAAACGAATGATCAAGTAGATGCATAAATACAAAGTAAGAAGAATCGGCTATTATGTGTAATACTATTGCGAATATGAAAATGTTATACTTGAATAATGTATATGGTTGGAGTTGATAATATGAAAGGAAGGCTTAGATGTGTTTGTTTAAAGAAGGAATTGTTGAAGAATGTATGTGAACTTGGCCAACGATTCGCTTAGTACATATATGATGTGAAAGTCTTGGAATTTATTTTTGATTTTGTGTATTATGACCATGTATAATCGGCCACATGAGTAATTTGAGAACTTGATGTTATATTAAAATTCTTGAGCTTAAATATATGGATGTATGTATATGTGGTCATATAATGACGTTTTGGTTTAAAGGTTGAATGATAAATTATAATAAAGCGAGATGATATGAGATGCCGAATGTGATTGACAAGTAAACATTATTGATAAAAATATTGAATACTTCTACTTGTATTCGTTAAGCTCAAGAGCAAAGGGGAGCTAAATCCGATAAAGGGAAGGAAAAAGTGGTCGAATAGCCGTTGAAGCCGTCCGGCGACATCCGAGGTAAGTCCTCAAGAAATGACCCTACTCGAATTATGTGAAATGAAATATGGATGTGTAATGATTATTGATTTATGTGTGTATGAGTATTTGTATGATGATCATTATGGGGTATGGAATTGTTTGAAAAGATTAGCCATTGGAATGGTTAATCGTGATCACACTTTGTGCTATGTATGCAAAAAGGGCCAATTGAATCGTGGAAATCATGAAATAGGTAATGGTTACCTTGAAAACAGATGCTGGCAGCAGCAGTGGTGTGGTTTTAAAAATCACCAAAATTTTTAGGAAAGGTATTAAATAGTGAATAAGTTATGTAAATGAACCTTGATGAGTCTACTTTCATATGGAAGAAACGAAACGGTCATAGGAGTTACATGTTAAGAGATATTAAAGCTATTGTGAGACAGGGCCAGAACGGTTTCTGGGTACCCTGTCGCGACTTTAAAAATTTACTATAAATTATCCAGAAAGAATTAGAAGTCATGCCTTATATGTGCAGATTCCATTTTGAGTATAGTTTCATTAGAAACAAACGGTACCAGTATTAAATCCCTGTACAGGGAGATATTCAAGTTGTAACGCGCGAAGGTCAGAGCAGTCGATCCCTGTAACATGGGTGACTTTTACTAATAAACTGTACCAATTGGCCCGACCAAAAATTCTAAAAATAAATCCATGGATGGATATATGAGTATAAATTCAGGGAAAATTTACGGAATCAGTTTCCGAGTTTTGAAACTCGAGATATCATTTTTAAGGCGACAGTGATGCAGATTTCCAGCCTGTCTGGAAATGTCAAATTGGTGGGTGCAATATGTGGATTTGGCTTGTTAACCCCTCGTGTCCGACACCGGCGATGGTCTCGGGTTCGGGGTGTTACATCTACAGAGAGTAAAGTGATAATCCAATCTATGCTCATAAAAAACTGATAAGAAAATCATAAAATTAAAAAGAATAAGTTAGTAATGTTAAAAATAAACCAAATTGGAAGTAAATAATTTCACAAAAAAAATTGAATATGGCAACAGTTAACAATCAAGTTGAGTTGTAGTATATTATGTTTAGATTACTTAATTTGTGAATGATGGTAAGTTATACTTATTAATAATACGAGCTTCCTAAGCTTTATAGCTTACTTTCTTTACTTTTTCGTGTTTTATAGTGATTTCAAAGTTTGATCGGATTTGGGAGTTGTTGAGAGATCTAATTACATTATCCAGCTATCATTTTGGTACTTTTGAACTTGTGTACTTGCTTATATGGCATGTATAGGTGTTTTGATTCATATGGCCTATAAGTTGTGTAACACCCCTAACCCGTATCCATCGCTGGAATGGGGTTACGAGGCATTACCGGAAAAGAGACAACTTTCATACATTCACACAATCACTTAGATCATATTCAAAGGTATATATTTGTAACTTCAGTTCGTCAATTCTTAAATCATTAATACACAAATCACAAAACAATTTTATTAAACTCACATATAACCATTTTTGTTATCTTATAACATGAATTACTATTCATATGGTCAATTTCCAATACAATAATTGAATATTAAAACATGCTAAATACATATGCTTTATTCAATGTCAACTTTCATTTTTTTTATTGCTATATACGCATATAACATTTCATATAACCAAACCAATATGTCAATCATAATTTGCATTTCACATCAAACCCATCACAAGTTTGTATTTATACATATAACATAACATACTCTTGTCTAACCGTTATTTTTTCAAACAATCTACGAACCATTTCTAAGCATAATTATCAAATCAAAACATACCAAAATTTATATGCTAACATCATGACAAAATTACAAATATATAATCAATTCATTTGCTCACCTATTCGACTATCAAAATTAACCATTAGAGTCATACCAATTCCACCATTCAATCTTAAGTTAAAATTTACCATTTGCATATTCGAATACAAATATTAACTTGCCACTTTAATGATTATCCGTTTAGCTAACAAAACATACCCTATACATATTCATTATTTACTAATAGGTACCGAATCAAAGTAGCCATATTACTTCTATAATTTGTCGTTAACTATCAATCCACAAACAAACATGTTATACGCACACATCTTTAATTTACCTATCATTAGCCGAATATGAATGCACATCATTTATAACTAATGATTAAAAACTAATAATCATTATCCATGTTTACTTCATCACATAACCAAATACTAATAATTCAAATCATAACCATTTGCCTAATACATCCCACTTATAAATCATGCATATCACTCAACAGAAATATCCAACCACAATTTCACATCATACCAAATATACTGTACACATATGCTTTGGCATAACTTCATCACCATTAGCAAATATATCAACCATGATTCACACATATAAACATATAATGGTTGAAACATCAAAATCATAACCAAACATATCCATAACTTGTTCAAACTTGAAACACAACTTAACAAAATAAACATGTCATTTTCGCATGGCTTATATATATACATATATCAAAATCAACATATCAAAATATATTCTAGCCTATACATGCCATAGGTTCAAAATTCAGCTTGTAAAGTACCGAAAATAGTTGATGGTGTGATAGTCTTTGTTGACGATCCTTGAGCTCGTAACTAGACTCCAAAATATATAAAACAGAGGCAAACATACACACACAGTAAGCTATCATAGCTTAGTAAGTCATAAGCAAATAAATAACTCAATGACAATATCAACTCAATTTATGCTATCATAATCACATTTAATTTCAAGCTTACAATTTCATCTACATCATATACTTTTATATATAATTTTTACCTTGGTCGAATATGCATATATCTATTATCAAAATAACATAAAATTTTAAAACCATAGTACCATTATATAACCGAATATATGTACACTCATAAGCATATACTCTTGAACCAAACTTTAATATCACATACTTATACATAACATGTGGCTGAATATACATAACAAATGCACATATATTTACATTAGCATCATGTATAATTTGCATCATATATCAAATAACCAACTTACCTTAATTTCAAATAAGTAATCAATTATCTCGTACCTGATCACTTCAGCTCGATTTACACATTCGATCACAACTTAATATTGTCTGTTGAACCATTCGGAATTGAATAGGATACTCAGATAATCACACATATCGTACAATGCCAAAGTCCTAGACGTGGTCTTACATGTAATCACATATCGATGCCACTGTCCTAGACAGGGTCTTACTCGCACAAATATATCAGAATCACATATCGATGCCAACGTATTAAACGTGGTCTTACTCGCACATATATATCGAAATCACATATTGATGCCAACGTATTAAACGTGGTCTTACTCGCACATCACATATCAGAATCCTATGTCATGACATATATATCCTATCTAGTCTTAAGGCTCATATAAGGCTTTCAGATGTCGTAACACGATCGAATCAAAATCGTAACCATTTCTCTCAAACATATATCATTTCGGCACATTCTCAGAACAATTATAACAATTCAATTCTACATTTATAATATACATATATTGAAATTTACAACATCTATTTTCCTATAAACTTATCTTGGACAATGATAATTGGAACGGGACAACTAATCGACAACTTTAGTTTTCCCTTGATCCAAATTCGATTTCTTTGGTTCTTGATCTAAACATATTCAAATTAAACTCATTCAACCAGAATTTCGTTCAATTTAGTCCGAAAACACATAAATAGACAAATTACCATTTTACCCCTAACATTTCACACTTTTTACAATTTAGTCCAAATTGCACAAAACACAAAACATGCAAAATTTGTACACATCATGCTTAGGCCGAATGTATGTTTTATTATAATAACATGTTTATTATTTTACATATTTTGTGACAGCCCAAAATTGACCCTAGTCGGGATGTGGTTTCGGGACCACAAAACCGAGGCATAAAAATAATTTAAAAAAATTTATTTTGATGCCTATGATATGTGTTAATTTGTGTATGACATTTTGATGTTTCAATTTAGAATTATAAATGTGAATTTCACTAGAAAGGACCTAGTAGTAAACTTTGAAAGTATGATGGGGAAATGAGTGATGACTAGTTGATCATGCATGCAAAAATAAGGGATTTGCATGTCAAATTTCCCCAAAGATGGTATAGTGGCGGCCATGACAAGGAATATGGGCAAGGAAAACATGTTATGACATGTTTTGTTAATGCATGATGTGATAAATGATAAAAAATTAAGCATGTAGGAAGAGAAACAAAAATCAAAATTTGCTCATCCTTTCCCCCTTTTGCCGTGAGTGAAAGAGAAGCAAAGAAAAAATTTTGTTCATCTATTTTTCTCTTCTTTGGCCGAAAATACTAAGGAAAAGGAAGGATTTTTGCTTCATTTTCTTTGTTTAGAAGAGATCTAGAAGGAAATTTGGCTAAACTTGCATCAAGAGTAAGGTATGTATGAGGTTGTGTTATGAGTTTCATGCATGTTTTAGTTGCTAACTTGATGTTCATGTTAGCCATGGTTCAAATCCTTGTTATGCCATGGGAATGGTATTTGGCCAAAGTTGTTAATGTGTTAAAGCCATTGCATGCTAAATGTGAAGCTTGCTAATGATGCATGCAATGATGGATTTTCTACTCTTGAAATTTCTTGTAGCCATCTTGAGTAAGACATTGAGTTTTCTTTTTGTTTAACCATGATTGAAGTTGAAAGGGCATGATTGTGATGTATTCGCCATGATGCATTCATGAGCATGGTTCATGCTTCTTGCATGTTAGTAAAATTTGTGTTCGGATCACTATGGACACCTTGAAATTGACCTTGCACCTATATGTGTATATATGATTGCACATGATATTTTGATTATGAAGAAAGTGATAAATATGTTGTTTAAAGAAGAAATTTGTTGAAGAATGTTGTGAAATTTGCATGTACAAATCGGCCTAGTACACATATGATGTGAAAATCTTGCAATTTATTGTTGATTTTGTGCAAGTATGACTAAGTATAATCGGCCACATGGGGGAATTATTGTGCATGCATTCGGTTAGAGGCAAGCTTAATGATGCCTATTCTTGACTTAGGTAATCGGCTACCTTGTTGTGAGCTAAGGCGAATGTGTGCGTAATTAAAGAAAATTGACTAAAGTGCTTGGTTATGTGATGTTGAGTCAATGATATGTGTATTCGCCAAGGCTAAGCGAGACTTTAATGAATTGAATTTGTTTGAATTAGCTCAAGAGCTTAGAGGGCCACAATTGGATAAGGGAAGGAAAAAGTGATCGATTAGCCGTCAAGCCGTTCGACAACATCCGAGGTAAGTCCTCAAGAAATGACCCTACTTGAATTATGTGAAATGAAATATGGATGTGTAATGATTATTGATTTATGTGCATGAGAAATTGAATGATATCCGGCTAAGTCCCAAGACATTTATGCTGGAAATTATATCCGGTTAAGACCAAGGCAATTGTGCTAGTGACTACATCCGGCTAAGACCAAGGCATTCGTGCAAGTCGTTCTATCCGGGCTAAGACCAAGGCATTCGTGCTGCGTGGTTATATCCGGTTGTATTCAAGAAGCTTGGGCTGGAGGTGAGTGTTGGTTGCTGTAATAAATTCAATTAGTACGCTCGAAAAGCCCAAAGAATAAGGTATGTTTATATGTGCATTGGAAAAGTCGACATGTTTGAGCAACATTAGCTCAATCGACTAACGAATTTCAGCTATTGAATTGGTTGATATCTTGTGAAAGTATATAATGATGAAGTGTGAAGTAAGAATGATTATGTGAAGGTGTATTAATGAAATGATGCATTTGGCTATGTGAATGTATTGCTTTAATTAAAGCTGATTTTATTGCTTGAGACTTACTAAGCATAAAAATGCTTACCCCGTTGCTTTGGCTCTCTGTTTTATAGATTTTGCTCAATAGCAATCGGATTCGGGATCATTAAAGTCGAAGTCATCTACACTATCAAAGCCTCCATTTTGGTATAATTTTGGTTGAACTTTGAAATGGCATGTATAGGACTACCCTAATGTTGAAGGTCATGTACCTTTCGGTTTTGTGTAAGCTTGGATTGCCATGCGAAAATGGCTTATATACGTTTTTAGTATGATTCTATAATAGTTTGTATGATATTCATTATGGGGTATGAAATTGTCTGAAAGGATTAGCCATTGGAATGGTTAATCATAATCACACTTTGTGCTATGTGTGCAAAAAGGGCCATTTGAATCGTGGAAATCATGAAATAGGTAATGGTTACGTTGAAAACAGATGCTGGCAGCAGCAGTGGTGTGGTTTTGAAAAATCACCAAAATTTGTAGGAATGGTATTAAATAATGAATAAATTATTTAAATTAACCTTAATGAGTCTACTTTCATGTGGAATAAACGAAACGGTCATTGGAGTTACATGTTAAGAGATATTAAAGCTATTGTGAGATAGGGTCAGAACGGTTTCTGGGTCCCCTGTCGCAAATTCAAAAATTTATTATAAATTATTAAGAAATAATTAGGAGTCATGCCTTACATTTACAGATTCCATTTTTAGTCTAGTTTCATTAGAAACAAACGGCATCAGTATTAAAGCCCTGTACAGAGAGATATTCAAGTTGTAACGCGCGAAGGTCAGAGCAGTCGATCCCTGTAACATGGGTGACTTTAACTAATAAACTGTACCAATTGGCCCGACCAAAAATTTTAGAAATAAATCCATGGATGGATATATGAGTCTAAATTCAGGGAAAATTTACGGAATCAGTTTCCGAGTTTTTAAACTCGAGATATGATTTTTAAGGTGACAGTGACGCACATTTCCAGCCTGTCTGGAAATGTCAAATTGGTGGGTGAAATATGTGGATTTGGCTTGTTAACCCCTCGTGTCCGACACCGGCGATGGTCTCGGGTTCGGGGTGTTACATATTTAACCTTTAAACTAAAATTTTAAACCATTATAAGTGATGATTATAACCATCCATCACTTTAACAATGGTTATATTGCATAATAAATACCTCAAATTAAAAAGACAACAACAATTCAGCCCTTTCACATTTAATCACCAAATTTTCATTTTACGCAATTAAGCCCTTTTATAAGATCAGCACTCAAATGAAAAAATTAAATCACGAAAATTTCGCACATAATAAACACAGAAAATAATTTTTAAAATATTTTTCTGACTTAGATTTGTGGTCCCAAAACCACCTTTCCGAATAGGGTCTAAATCGGGCTGTTACAACTCTCCCCCTTAGGGATTTTCGTCCCCGAAAATCTTACCGGTGAATAGGTTCAGATAACATTCTTTCATTGCATCTTTTGGCTCCCACGTAGCCACTTCTACTCCGTGTTTATGCCACAGTACTTTCACTAACGGAATTTTCTTGTTTCACAATTCTTTAATTTCGCGAGCCAGAATACGAATCGATTTTTCCTCATATGTCATATAAGACTTAATCTCGATCTCTGACGGATTAATGACATGTAAGGGATCAGATTGATATCTATGAAGCATCGAAACATGGAATACATTATGGATCTTTTCTAACTCAGGTGGGGACAATAGTCTATAACTAATCGGCCTAATACGCTCAATAATCTCACACAGTCCAATAAATCTCGGACTCCGTTTGCCTTTACGACCGAATCTGAATATTCTTCCATGGCGAGTCTTTAAAAAATACTTTGTCCCTAATCTGAAATTATATATCTTTCCGTTTCAAGTCAGCATATGATTTCTGACGATCTGACGCTATTTTCAGACTTTCACGAATCACTTTCACTTTCTGTTCAGTCTCTCTAATCAAATAGGCCCCGTGTATCTTGTTTTCACTGAGCTCAGTCCAATATAATGGTGTTTGAGATATACGACTGTACAAAGCCTTGTAAGGTTCCATTTTGATACTCGATTGAAAGCTATTATTATACACACATTCAATCATAGGTAAGTATCATTCCTAGGTACCTTCAAACTCGAGAATGCAACATCTTAACATATCCTCAAGTATCTGAATGATTCGTTCAGACTGACCATCTATTTATGGATGGAAAGCATTGCTAAAATGTAATTTCGTACCTAGAGCATCTTGCAGTTTCTTCCAGAATTGTGATGTAAACCTCAGATCTCTATCTAAAATGATACAAATAGATACTCCGTGCAATCTCACAATCTGAGAAACATACAATTCAGCTAGCTTATCAAGTGAGTAATCTGTGCGAACCAAAAAACAATGAGCTGATTCAGTCAATCTATCCACAATAACCCAGACTGCATCTTTCTTGCTCGGTGTCAACGGCAAACCAGATACAATATCTATTGTGACTCTGTCACATTTCCACTCAGGCATCATGATTGGCTGAAGCAATCCAAAAGGTACCTGATGCTCAGTTTTTATTTGCTGACGGACTAAACATATCGAAACAAAGTCAGAAATGTCTCGTTTCATACCATGTCACCAGTAAAGTTGTTTCAGATCATTATACATTTTCGCACTACCCAGGTGAACAGATAATCGACTATTATGAGCTTCATTCAAAATCATTTGATTCAACTCTGAATTTCTTGGAACACATATTCTATTTTTGAACCTCAAACAACCCTAAGCATCAACTTGGAACTCTGAATGAACATTCGAATCACATTGACCCCGCTTTGCTAACAATTCATTATCAACTTTCTGAGCATCACAAATCTGTCGAATATATAATGGTCTTTCTTTTAACTCAGCTATAATCGAACCATCATTAGACATAACCATATGCGTATTCATTACACGCAAAGAAAATAATGATTTTTGGCTTATAGCATCAGCAACAACATTAGCCCTTCCTGGATGATAATCAATCACAAGCTTGTAGTCTTTTAACAGCTCTGACCATCAATGCTGTCTCAAATTTAGATCTTTCTGAGTCATCAACTATTTTAGGCTTTTGTGATCAGAATAAACATGACATTTCTCACCGAACAGATAGTGACGCCATATCTTCAATGCAAACACAATAGCTAAAATTTTACTCGGATCAATCCGAATACCCGATACTGATATAACATGTCCCAGAAAATTGACTTCACATAACCAGAACTCACATTTATTGAACTTTACATACAACTGTTTATCTCGCAAAGTCTGTAACACAGGTCTCAGATGTTCGGCATGCTCGACTTCATCACAGAAATAGATCAAAATGTCATCTATGAACACAACCACAAATTGATCCAGATACTGTCTGAAAATCCAGTTCATCAAATCCATAAAAATAAAAGGTGCATTAGTAAGTCCAAAAGGCATAACCAAAAACTCATAGTGTTTGTACCTCGTTTGGAAAGTAGTCTTTGGCACATCGGAGTCTTTAACTCGCAACTGATAGTAACCTGATCTCAAATCTATCTTTGAAAACACTGTAGCCCTTTTCAGCTAATTAAACAGGTCATCAATCCATGGCAACAGATATTTCTTATTTACAATCACCTTATTGATCTGTCTATAGTCTATACACATTCTTACAATTTCGTCTTTCCATTTTTCACAAATAAAACTGGTGCACCCCAGTGAAAGAAACTCGGTCGTGCGAAATCTCTATCTGTCAACTCTTGCAACTGAGCTTTTAAATTATTTTAATTCAATAGGTGCCATTCTGTACAGAGCTATCGATATCGGAGTCGTCTGTGACACTAACTTAATACCAAACTCTACTTCTCAAATAGGTGGCAAACCCTGTAATTCTTCAGGGGACACATCTGGATACTCACACACAACTGGTACTGATTCAATTTTCTTTTCAGTTACTTTAGAATCAAGCACATAAGAAAAGTAAACTTCACAACTCTTTCTCACATATTTCTGAGCTAACATCGAAAATATCACCACCGGTTGACCATTCAGATCATTACACTCAATCCGATTAATCTCATCATTTAGGCATCTCAAATCAATAGTTTTTCATTTGCAGTTTACAACAGCATCGTACAAAGTCAACCAATCCATATTAAAAATTACATTGAACTAGTCGAATGGTAACAACATCAAATCAACTGAAAAACACAAATCTTGAATCATCAAAGGACAATTGTTACACATTTTGTCAAGCAGAACACATCGGCCAAAAGGGTTCGATATTCTAATCACAAACTCAGCTGACTCTATAGGCAAAGTCTTACTGGATACTAGGATCTCACATACATAAGAATGAGTCAAACTAGGATCAATCAATACAATTACACTAGTATCATAGGGAGTGAATATACCAGTAATAACATCTGAGGTTAAAGCCTCATCGCAAGCATGAATAGCATAAGTCATGACAGGTGCACGAGCCTCATATCGAACTGCAGTGTCGTTAGTTTCTCTCCGAATGCTACTCAAGTTTCCCTCATTTTTAAGATATCTACCCTTGGTTGAAGTGTTACTCGAATCTCTTGCTTAGCCAACTCAAGACAATCTCGGATAAAGTGATCTAAGGATCCACATTTGAAACAAGCTTGATTATTCAATCTACAAATACCCGAATGTCTTTTACTGCAACGTTTGCACTCAGGTCGATCAGATCTGACATTTTCAACACTAATGATTGAAGTTGTTAAAGCTCTGAAGTTCGAATGTGATCTAGCACGATCTCTACTCGAGTGTCCCACATTAGCCTTTGAACGATTATAATCATCTCGAAATTTCTTTGATGTAGACTAAAATAATTTACCCGCTAATCTCTCACAGGAATCTCTGGCTTCAAAATCATCTTTTCTTTTCTTTTCTTTTCGTATAACTTGGGACGTTATAGGAACTTGAGGGGGTGAAGGTTGTTGAGCAGCAAATTCATTCGGACGAACTCCATGAACCACTCATTCATTAACTAGATGAAGGCTTGCTTAGCATCTCCCTCTATACGATTTGATATCGATCTAGAATCAGCCGGCGCTACCTCCTAAGCAGGAGCAGGTGCATTATCTTCTACATCATCCCGTTACGACTCGATCGGGATCTATTTTTATAAGGAAACACATTTTTAACTGTCAGGAATCATCACACTATCGCAAGTTATAACTATGGAATGTATAGCTAGACTCACACGTGCTACGTTAGTCATAGATTCGACTAAACTATAGGTCTAATACCAAAAAATATAACACCCCTAACCCGTATCCATCGCCGAAATGGGGTTACGAGGCATTATCGAAAAAGATACAACTTTCATACATTCACACAATGACTCAAATCATATTCAAGGGTATATCTTTGTAACTTTAGTTTATCAATTCTTAAATCATTAATACACAAATCACAAAAACAATTTTATTAAACTCACATATTAAACTCACATATAACCATTTTGTATCGATAATATGAATTACTATTCATATGGTCAATTTCAATACAATAACTGAATATTAAAATATGTTAAATACATATGCTTTATTCAATGTCAACTTTCATTTTTTTATTACTATATACGCATATAACATTGCATATAACCAGACCAATTTGTCAAGCATAATTTGCATTTCACATCAAACCCATCACAAGTTTGTATTTGTACATATAACATAACATACTCTTGTCCAACCATCATATTTTCAAACAATCTACGAATCATTTCTAGGCATAATTATCAAATCAAAACATACCAAAAGTTATATGCTAACATCATGACAAAATTACAAATACATAATCAATTCATTTGCTCACCTATTCGACTATCAAAATTAACCATTAAAGTCATACCAATTCCACCATTCAATCTTAAGTTAAAATTTACAATTTGCATATCTGAATACAAATATTAACTTGTCACTTTAATGACTATCCATTTAGCTAACAAAACATACCTCATACATATTCATTATTTACTAGTAAGTACCGAATCAAAGTAGTCATATTACTTCTATAATTTTTCGTTAACACTTTATGCATATAACAAGAATCAAACATTAAACTAATCATCTTGACCTTTAAATATCAATCCACAAACAAATATGTTATATGCACACATATTTAATTTATCTATCATTAGCTGAATATGAATGCACATCATTTATAACTAATAATTAAAAACTTATAATCATTAACCATAATTACTTCATCACATAACCAAATACTAATAATTCAAATCATAGCCATTTACCTAACACATCTCACTTATAAATCATGCATATCACTCAACAAAAATGTCCAACCACAATTTCACATCATACCAAATATACTATACACATATGGCATAACTTCATCACCATAGCAAATACATCATCCATGATTCACACATATAAACATATAATGGCTGAAACATGTAAACCACAACCAAACATGCCCATAATTTGTTCAAACTTGAAACCGAACTTAACAAAATAAACAAGCCATTTTTGCATAGCTTATATATACATATACCAAAATAAACATATCAACATATATTCTAGCCTATACATCAATAGGTTTGAAATTTAGCTTATAAATTATTGAAAATAGTCGATAGTGTGATAGTCTTTGCTAATGATCCTCGAGCTCGTAACTAGACTCCAAAATCCATAAAATAGAGGCAAACATACACACACAGTAAGCTATCATAGCTTAGTATGTCATAAACAAACAAATAACTCAATGACAATATCAACTCAATTTATGCTATCATAATCACATTTAATTTCAAGCTTACAATTTTGTATACATCATACACTTTAATATATATTTTTACCTTCTAGAATATCCATATATCTATTATCAAAGTAACATAAAATTTTAAAACCATAGTACCATTATATAACTGAATATCTATACACTCATAAGCATATACTCTTGAATCAAACTTTAATATCAGATACTTATACATAACATGTGGCCGAATATACTTCAAAAATGCACATATATTTACATTAGCATCATGAATAATTTGCATCATATATCAAATAACCAACCTTAATTTCAAATAAGTAATCAATTATCTCGTACCTGATCACTTCAGCTCGATTTACACATTTGATCACAACTTAATATTGTTCAGTGAACCATTCAAAATTGAACATATCGTACAATGCCAGTGTCCCATGTAACACCCCAAACCCGACCTAGATGCTATGGCCGAAATCTGTGTGGGGCCCACGAGCTATTGGGCCCACACGGCCCATCTAAGGCCAACGTGGCCCAAAACTACCTAAGTCGTGTATGGAACATGACAAGTCTACATATGTCCTACTTAATAGTGAAGTTTACACAAGCGGGCCCATGGGCCCATTGAGGCCCAGAACAGCCCCAGCACACGAGAACACTTGTGGCGGCCTCTATAATCTATCGCCCATGATTTGTGGGCTCGGTTCGCCCCTCGTGCGTTCGCACACTCGTGAGGCCCTGAATGTTGAGGTTTTGGCTTTTAGGCTTTTGTCAACTTCCAACAAAGAAGGGCGTGATTACACACCTGTTAATGAGAACGCGCCAAAGTCCACAATCACTAACCTTGGCACATCCTGCATTGAGTCTTAATCACTTTTTCCCTCACCAACTCATCTGGTTCGCTCTATTTAAAGCCAACTTCTCACCAATTCTCATGTTAGCTTCCCGATGTGGGATTACTTTCAACCATTAGGAAAATTCGTTATTTTTATATGACCACTTCAACCACAGAGTTCCATTCCAACTCCACAGTAAAATAAATACCCCATTGCACATCCCAAGACTTGAACCTTAGACCTCCCAGTTACACAACACACCACCTTGCCACTACACCGCAAGGATCTTTGTGTCACTATTTTAGCCTCAATTAATTATAAGGTCTATAGGCTAAAGTTCAGGTTCCTTTAAAAGAAAAACCAAAATAAATTGCTAGAGCCAAGACTTGAACCCAAGCTCCCTTGCAACCTTAATGACGCCACAACCACTAGACCACATGCTCCCTTGTGTCATTAATTTACCACAATAATTTAAAAGGCCTTCATCCAAGCACCCAGGGTTTTATTCACTTAAAACCAAAATTTTTGCCAAAGCCCAGGTTTGAAGCCAAGACTTTTCCAACTCCTCTCAAGACCCTTAACCACTTGAGCAGACATCTAATTGTGTCATTTCCTTGCACAATTAAATACTTATATACTACCTCCTTATGGACCCATACTCAAGGCCCAATACTTATAGGCCCAAATTCGGGGCGTTACATCCTAGACGTGGTCTTACATGTAATCACATATCGATGCCACTGTCCCAGTCAGGGTCTTACTTGCACACATATATCAGAATCACATATCGATGCCAAACTGTAGCGCCCCAAATTTGGGCTTAGAACTATTAGGTCTTGAGCATGGGAACTGTTGGGAAGCTACTCATAAATATTTGGTTGTGTAAGAAAGTGACACAATTGAGTTTTTGTTTTAGTGGTTAAGTGTGCTGGGAAGTCATGGGTTCAAGCCTTGGCTTCCAAAAAATTTTGATTTTTAAGGATAAAACCTCTGTCTCTGGTCAGTAGGGCTTTTAAATAAAATTTGGTAAAGTATGTCATAAAAAGCCTACTGGTCTAGTGGATAGTAGCGTGTAGAGTGTGTTAGTGGTCTGAGGTTTGAATCCCTACTTGTGTAAGTTATTTTTACTGATGGCCATGGGAGGAAGTTGTGTTTGACCGAAACACCAAGAGTTTGAATAGATTTGTTGTTAGCCAAATTGGGGAATTAAAAAGAGGGATTTTTGAATGTTTGAATTGGTGGATAGAAGAAAATTGAGGACAAAATCATGGGGATTTGTGGTTGGAAAAGAGTTGGTGCCGATTGGGAATTGCAGGCACTCAATGCCTTGGGGATTTGGAGAGGAGTGGAGAGTAGTGCCATTTGTGATCTCCCAACACTCAAAATCTGGCTTTGAGACTAATAAGTGCTCTCCATTTCGGTAGCTACCCCTTGGTTAATGATTTTGTTTTTGTCTGAGGCCGATTACTACTTAGACCATTCAAGCATTTTATTTTTCCTAATTTTTCTTTCGGCTTTCTTCTCCCCCTCATTTTTACTTCACTTAATTTTCTTTACCTTTGCCGAGCCTTAATGCCCCATCTCTTTCAATCAGTCATTAGCATTTACCTCTTCTTTTGTCTTTGACCGATTATATCTACTCTTCCCTCTCATTTTTTTGTTTCGGTTCTCTTCTCCTTCCGTGTGTTGGGTTAGTCGAATAATTTCTCTCTATTCATTTATTCTATTTTCGGCTCGTAAGGGTTCTCTGACGAATCGGTAAGTGCTCTTGGTTTATTCTTGTTTCTCTCCACCATTGTGGTCTTTTCTTCTAACATCTTTTTGTGTTGCTGATTCATGATAAAGGTACAAGCATTTTGACTCTTGTGTAGGCCGATTCCTTTTATCAATCGTTCTTAGTTCTACGTAGTGGTAAGTTGTCACTCTTTCAGTTCTAGTTATTTTCATTCATTGTGATACTTAAAGAGATTAAGATACAATGCAGGTTGTACCAAGGATTTGGTGATCACTAGTTTAAGGAGGGATTATATCATACTTGCTTAACCAAGGTAAGAAGTATGTACCATATTGGGGATTAAGTGTTAATAAGAGGGTGTTTAACCTTAGCGATTAAAAGACTAATATTGGGTCATGTTTGAATCTAGGTTGGTGTACATGGAGATTTGACCTATTCTTGCAAACAGGTGTGTAACACTGCCATTCAACGTGAAACTGCAAAGGCTAACAAGCCGAAAAGTTGAAAGGCTGAAAAGCCGAAAAGTGGGTTGTCGACACCACCTAGGCATTTGGGTACCCGTGTGGCAAGTCGTGTAACAAAACATGGCTGTGTGGTCAACGAGATGGCCATGAGTGTTTTCATCGGCCAAAATGATACTGGGCCGAATTGGGCCACGTAGGCCCAATGGGCCTATGGGCCCCACATGGAAAGAATCACACAAGAGAGTGGTTAATATTGGGATGGCTGTGTGAATCACACTGCTAAGGCCATCTTGGGTTATATGGGCCATACGAGCGTGTGGGCCCACATGGGCCCGCAATATGGGTTGTGGGCCTATTATCACCGATTGGCTGTTAAGGTTGCACGGGTCGCCCAAGACGACTGTGGACCTAATGGTGGGACGGTAAGAGTACCTGGACCCTTATTTATTTGAAAATAACCGAAATACCCCCATAGGGTAAAATGACTGTAATACCCCTATAGGGTAAAATGACTGTAATTGTAACGCCCTAAAATCCTGAACTTTCTTATTATTTCGGTTTTGATAAAAAGTGTGCTTAATATTCCTGGTTAAGAGCTAATTATGTGTTAATAGGCTAGGTTAGTTTTGGGGTTCGAACTTAGGGGTGCAGGAAATTATAGTTTAATAACCAAAAGAACCTTGTTGGCTAGTGGGTTGGTTTTTAAATAAATGGAGGATTTGGACACAAAAAGCCTTGTGTTGGAGTGGCAAGTGGCGTCACATGTGGGGCCAGATGTGGCGTCACATGTGGGGCCAGATGTGGCATCACATGTGGGGCCCAAGGTGGCATCACATGCATGACAAGGAGGTTTAGGGTTCGAATCCCTCCTTGCTCAAAAGGAGGATTTATTTTTGCTCTATAGATGGCTAGTAGTGGCGTTGGATATAAAATCTATAAGGAGTGGTAAGAGGAGAAATTTAAGGAAGGGATTAAGGAGTTATCAGGGAGAAAAATTAGGGGATGAGAGATGAGAATAGAGGTGGAGCCGAATTGGGAGGTTGGATATAGGAAATTCAGCTGTTATATATGTAGGTGCTGAAACTATTTCCCTTCCTTTAGCCAAATTCTTCATTTTGTGTTGCCGAAACACTTTTCAGTCTAAGTGCTCAAAAGCCGAATTCCTTACTCTTTGCTTGCCTTTCTCTTCTCGATTCTCTTTTGACTCACCTTTGGTTTAGCCGATTTTTTCTTCTTTTCTTCTTTGTGCCGAATAACCTTTTTCACCATACAAATCTCAAAAGCCATTTACCTTCTGTGCCGCCACTACTCCCTCTACTTCGGCCGATTCTAGTGTAAGTGCTTGCTCTTTCAGTCAGTTTTTGCTAGTATCAATTACTTCTATCCCTTACTCTTTCTAAATTAGTTTTTTTAGGGGATTAGTATCGAATCTCAGTCTTTTGGATCTCTGCCAATTTGCTCCATAGGTGTTGGGACTTTGGTAAGTGTTTTTCACTTTGGTAAGGATTGGCCGAATGGGCCTTAGTAGGGAAGGATGAATTATGTTGGATACAAATCACCGATTATGTCTTTTTTTTTAAGATAAAGGTTAATGCAGATCTGGGAAGTACTCGTGATTAGTGATCAAAGAAAAGGTATTAAGGCTTGGCATTTTAGGTAAGGATTCAGGTGAGATTTGGCTTCTGGTAAAATTATTCGATAAGTATGTGTGATTAATCATTGAGTGGCATCGATTGTAGGTTCGTGGCTAGGGAGATCACAGCATGCTTTATTACCATGTGTCTACATACACTGCACACACACAGTAGATCGGCAAATCCCGAAATGCCGAAAAGTCAAAATGCCAAAAAGCCAAAACTTTGGCTACAATAGACTTACGAGTGTGCGAACACTCGTAAGGGGAAATCGATAGGTTATCAGAGGCCATATGAGCGATACCATGGACTTGGGTCGTGTACTGGCCAACTGGGCCAGAATGGGCTAAATGGGCCCGATGGGCTGTAGGGCCCATAGTAGGCAAAATTGGAAATTTGGTACTAAGTGATGAGAAATTGTATGAAAGCATTACTATGAATGTGATTTGGGCCTAATGGGCCATATGAATGAGATTGGGCGTAGTGGGCCATATGCATGTATGTAGACTTGTTTGGGCTTTGTAAGGGTTTTGGGCTTAGTATCTGAAACTGCTTAGACGGACATAAAACTTAATTAATTAATTGTGACTATGGATGAGTCATAAGGTTAATGTGTGGCAATGGGTGCATGCATGTCTAGGATTGGATCCAGGGAGAGCTTGCTACTTAAGCGGTCTTAATGACTCACCTCCTCTTCTCTAGAATCCTACCTGGTGCATAGTATCTATTCACTTTAGCCAACGAGGACTTGCTAATGGGCCAAGGTAAGTAATAAACCCATAATAAAGAGAAATTACCGAAATGTCCTTAAGGGCAAAAAATGACCAAAATACCCCTATGTGTTGAAGGTAAGATTTACAAATGTTACATGTATATCTACTGCATTCATATGATATTCTGTTTAGGTTGCATATGGGTTGGGGATTACAGAACGAAGGAAGTATATAAGGATCGCATGGTTGCTTGACAACCATGGATCCACCAACGGCTATTAAGCCAAATATGTGATTAGCAGCTTGCTGCAATGAAGGTAGTACCACAATCGGGATACCATTTATGTGTATCGGATGGGTGAGTCAATATTTATATCCCCACATGATGTGTACCAGAGGACGGAGTTGGTGTATAACGGTTGGAATGTTGGGGTCGGTTGCACAGCATTGCATGTATGACATTATGGTGATTGATATTTGCTTAAGACTCTTTGAGGGTTGTACACACTGAGTTTTCAAAAACTCAACCCCCTCTTTTATTTTTCTTAGGTGATGCTCAGTAGGAGGATCAACGGTTGGAGGGACTTGGACTTGATTTTTGTTTTGAAAAAACATATAGTTTCTAGTTTATTAGGTTATTTCAGACTGGATTGTAGTAAGACCCTCCTTCTGGTTATTGTTCAAATTAGGATTATTATTTCATGCATTATATTTGTGAGAAGTTGAACATGGGTTCCCTAAACCATAGTTTTTGAAATACTATGTTTTCGCAACTAAATTTTTAAATGACAAGTTTCCATAAATCATATGTTTTAAATAAAGCTTCTGCAACTGAAAAGAGACTTTACAAAGTAATTAAGGTTTTTCATTCTATGAAAAGGTTTTCAATGGAAACAAGGTTTTCGATAAAATACTTCAATTTGACACGCTAGATCCTGTCATAACGTCTGAGCCGGGTTTGGGGTGTTACATTTATACCTCTGTAAGGTAAAATGACTATTTTGCCCTTATGTGTTAAAATGATGATTTTGCCCTTATGTGTTAAAATGACGATTTTGCCCTTATGTGATAAAATGACAATTTTTCCCTTATGTTGAAAAATGACTATTTTGCCTTTATGTGTTAAAATGACGATTTTACCCTTATATGTTAAAATGATGATTTTGCCCATATGTGATAAAATGACAGATTTTCCCTTATATGGAAACTGTTTTGCCTTATGTGGTAAAATGACGATTTTACCCTTATGAGGTAAAATGACTATTTTGCCCTTATGTGGTAGGATGACTGTTTTACCCCTATGTGATGTATGTTTATATTTTAGCATGCTATGTGTAATTGTATTGAGTACATGTTTAGTATTATGGTATGATATGTAACACCCCGTACCCGAGACCGTCGCCGGAGTCGGACACGAGGGGTTAACGGGCTTAATCCACTTACTAGCACAGTTCATTTTAAAATTTCAGACGGTGGCTAATCGTGTCACTGTCACCTTAAAATCATATCTTGAGTTCCACAACTCGAAAATTAGTTTCGTGATTTTTCCCTGAAACTAGACTCGTATATGCATCTACGAATTTTTTTCTAGAATTTTTGGTTGAGTCAATTAGTACAGTTTATTAGTTAAAGTCTCCCATGTTACAGGGATCGACTACACTGACCTTTGCGCATTAAAACTTGGATATCTCCCTGTACAGGGCTTCAATACTGATGCCGTTTGTTTCTACAGAAACTAGACTCGAAAAGGAATCTGTACATATATGGCATGATTTCTAATTATCTCTGGTCAATTTATAATGAATTTCTAAAGTCGGATTAGGGACTCCAGAAACCGTTCAGGCCCTGTCTCACGAAAACTTAAATATCTCTTAACATACAACTGATAGTGTAACACCCCAAACCCGGCCCAGACGTTATGGCCGAATCTGACGTGCCACATCGGAGTTGAAAACCCACGTTCCGTTTTTAGTGTTTTAAAACCATATATTTTGTTGAGTTAACAAAGTGTATGGAAGCTGGGCACCAGGTAGGTATCCGAGATAGAGGAGGTGAGCCATGAAGGCTGCTTAAGTACCAAGCTCTTTAATTGGATCCAATCCTAGACATGCCCACAACCATAGCCACACTTTGTCATATCGAGTTTAAATTTGTTTAAGTGGACGTCTTTGATAAATCGATTAATCGTGGTGTTGAGATATTTTGAAAACAAGTATCATTTTGAAAACACGTCCTAGGTCTAGCCCATTTGAACAATTATCAACCAGGTTTGAAGTTATTAAAAATAAAATAACCCCGAAAAGAAATAAAAGGAAAGTTAAAATGGCCTTATTACAACCCAAAAATAAATAATATTTAAAAGAAATTTAAAGAAAACCTACGCTTATTTAAAAGTCCAAAGACAATCACCGTGGCCACTCTGAATCCCCTCCGGCCCAAGTCCCCACATCAAGGCTCACCTGCAAGGTTAAGGAAAGGGGGTGAGTTTGGAAACTCAGTGTGCAACAAGCCCCTTTCAGAGCCCAAAACAATAATAGCCTGTTGGGTCTAAGCCCAAATCCAATCTCAAACATGTACTGGGCCATAGCCCTTTTCATATTTCATATTTCATAACACTGGGCCGAAGCCTTTTCAAATTTAATATTACTGGGCCGAAGCCTTTACTGTAAACGGTATGGCCCATAGGCCCATTTCAATATCACATATAATGTCAATGAAAGAATGCAACCCATTTGGGGAGACTACTCAACCCACCATCCGCTACTCTCCACCCGTACCAACCAACACACCATGTGGGGATTTACTCGACCCACCGCGCCATAACTCTCCTTGGCGGCATAGATAGCTTTATCATATAACCGAGGCCTAGCCTCTTTTAATAAGCAGGGCAAAAGCCCTTTTTATAAGCGGGGCATAAGCCCTTTAATAATCAGGCGTAAGCCCTTTTGATAATCGGGGCATAAGCCCTTTTGATAAGCGGGGCATAAGCCCTTTAATAATCGGGCATAAGCCCTTTTCACTTCCTCCATTCATATAAAAACCCAACCCAATGCATTTATGAACATCTCGTGTGCATATCATACATATCATGTGCATATCATACATGTCATGTGCATATCATACATATCATGTTTATCAAAATCCCATGCATTAAGTTCATATATAAACCCTAGGGGTATAATGGTTATTTTTACCTAGGGCAAAACGGTCATTTTCATATTATAAGGGTAATCTTGTAATTTTACCAAAATTAGGGTTTCCATGTTCATTAACGATTTACAAACAATTCATGGGTGCATACAGTGATTACGGCCCACTTTTAGCTAAAACGAGTTATTGGGCCAAAAACCCTCGATGGGCCCTACTCGGTGATTTTGTCATCTAGGCCCATTTAGCCTATATCCATAACAAGATTTAACGGTCTTAACATGCAATTTAATGATTTCCCATTTTCTACCAAATTTACCCAAATGGGCCGAAAGCCTATTGGGCCCTAATTGACCCTCGAGGCCCAACCTACCGTGAACGCCAAATCACGTCCCCATTGTTTCCATTGCTCCCAATCATCATCTCATCGATTCTAACTAACTAGTGAGTGTTCGCTTGCTCACAAGTCCTCGAAATGCCGAATTTGGCATTTTGCTTTTAAATCATTTATCACTTTAAGCTATGAAAAGGGTTCGTTACACACGATTTGCGATATTCCTTGACGAGATCTCCTATGCGATTTGTCCTATAATCAACCACTTATAGATTAGACCATGTTATTATTAAACCAAATCGAAACTACCTATTATCATCACTTACACATTTGGCCACCATCCACAATGGCCCTTGGGTTCATACCTTTGCCGAAGTTGATGACTAGATTTAGTCACTCCGATGATCCAAGCTTTTCACACACTCCTCGATCGGTAGCCTTTAATCCTCACTAGTACCAACAAACCAAATAACACCAAAAACCCTTTTAGCCTTAGTCGACAGAGGGGTTTTCAGCTTTTCTTAAACCACAAGATACAAATGGAAAGAAGGTTGAATACTTACCAAGAGATCTACTCATTGAAGAACGTTCCAAATACCTTCCTACCCCATATCCATTGTGAATCCAACTTAAACGTCGTGAGAAAATAGATCTAAATATTAATTCCGAATCACTAAAATATGAAGCTTTGACTTTTCAAAGAAATATTAATCTAAGCTATTTAGAGGTTAGTACACACCGTTATGGGTTGAAGTTGAAACGTTTCCAAAATCAATCGCCTACGATAACCACCACCTATCACTCAAACTTAACTAATCCAATATCAATATATGTAAATCCTAAGCACATCAGTCATACGAAACATAAGGGCATATTCGTCATTTTACCATACAGGGGTATTTTGGTAGTTTTACAAATTGAGGGTATTGCGGTAATTTCACAAACCAAGGGTATTTTAGTAATTTTGTAAATCGAGGGTAAAACAGTAATTCTATGAATCAAGGGTAAAACAGTAATTCTATAAATCGAGGGTAAAATGGTAATTCTGTAAATCGAGGGTAAAACGGTAATTCTGTAAATCGAGGGTAAAACGATAATTATGTAAATCGGGGGTAAAATGGTAATTATGTAAATTAGGGGTAAAACAGTAATTCTATAAATCGAGGGTAAAATAGTAATTTTGTAAACTGAGGGTAAAACGATAATTCTGTAAATCGAGGGTAAAACGGTAATTTTACAAATCGAGGGTAAAACAGTAATTCTATAAATCGAGGGTAAAACAGTAATTCTGTAAATCAAGGGTAAAACAATAATTCTGTAAACTGAGGGTAAAACGGTAATTCTGTAAATCGAGGGTAAAATAGTAATTCTGTAAACTGAGGGTAAAACGGTAATTCTGTAAATCGAGGGTAAAACGGTAATTTTACAAATCGAGGGTAAAACAGTAATTCTATAAATTGAGGGTAAAATGGTAATTCTGTAAATCGGGAGTACTTTGGTAATTTTACAAGTCGAGGGCATTTCAGTAATTGGTAAACTAAAGTATTCTAAACATGGATAACAATACGAATGGGCCTAAAGCCTATTCTCTTAAATGGGCCCACACTCGTGTGGCCCTTTTAGCCCAAACCTAGCCACAGATATGCGATTCACCTAGCCTAGTCCAATATTTATTACACAATCAAACAACTTATCCAATTGGGCTCGAGGCCCATTGGGCCCACATGGCCCCTTTCTACCATCACTACCAAGTAGCCACCCAACAACAAGAGTAGTGATAAATACACACGATAGGAGGCGGAGTTAATCCACGCTCCGAGCACTCTTAGCCGACGCCCAACCCAAACGAGCACGCCATACAATGAAAGGGATCACCAAGAAAGGTACATTTACTCTCTTCATGGTTCCTCTATTTAAAGCCGACTTCACAACCACTCTTATATTAGCTTCACGATGTGGGATCCTCCAACATTAGAGTTTAAATTCAACACCAACTCTTGCAGCCCTGTTAGCAAAATAAATGCTCTTTGCTTGCCATGGGATTCGAACCTATGCCTCCCTTAAATGCTCCACACGTTACTTGCCACTAAGCCACAAGGCTTTTTGTGTCATTTATTTAACACAATAATTTAAAACCCTCATCCAAGCATCCGGTTTTTTTTTCACTTAATACCAAAATTTTGCTAAAGCCCAAGTTTGAACCCAAGATTTCTCCAACACTTCTCAAAGCCATTAACCACTAATAGCAAACATTTAATTGTTTCATTTCATTGCACAATTAAATACCTATATAAAACCTCTTTACGGACCCACACTCAAGGCCCAATACTTCTAGGCCCAAATTCAGGGTGTTACAGATAGGATCGTTTCGTTTCTTCCATGTGAAAGTAGATTCATCAAGGTTTGATTACATAATTTATTCACTATTTAATTCCATTCCTACTATTTTTAGTGATTTTTCACATCCACGTCACTACAAATTGTCCAAGATCTGTCTTTAAGGTAGGCTTTACCTATTTCATAGTTTCCATGATTCAACTAGCCCTTTTACATATATAGCACAAAATATGATCATGATTAACCATCCCAATGGCTAATCGTTTCCAAACATTTCCATACCTCTTAATGATCAACATACAAATGATTATAATACCATGCCCAAAGTGTATATAAGCCATTTTCGCATGGCTATCCAAATTTATACAAAACCAAAGGGTATGTAACCAATAACAAGAAGGGTAGCCCTATACATGCCATTTCAAAGTTCAACCAAAAGTATACCAAAAGGAGCTTTGATAGTGTGGGCGACTTCAACTTCAAAATCCCGAGTCCGATGGTGACGAACCAAAATCTATAAAACAGAGGATCAAAGAAACGGAGTAAGCATTTAATGCTTAGTAAGTTGAGTTATGAATTTAGACACAACCAAAGTATAGCATTCATGTAGCTAAACAACTAATTTCATATGCACAAATTCTCAATATCATACTTACTTCACATTACCAACCCTTATATTCATACACAAAGATCAACTTAGCCAAAGGCGGTAGCTCATTTATCAACCGGCGAATATTATTCGAAGGGAATCAACTATTCCAAAGCACATACGAAACATACCTCATTGTTGAGATTTTACAAGCGTAATAACTGAAATTTTTACAGCAAGATCATTCATTCCCGAATCACGTACCTTCGGAATTTAACCGGATATAGCTACTCGTTCAAATGCCTTGGGACATAGCCGGTTATAGTAACTCGCACAAATGCCTTCGGGACTTAACTCGATTTAGTAACTCGCACTAATGCCTTCTTGCTTAGCCCGGATTAGTAACTCGCACAAATGCCTTGGATCTTAGTCCGGATATAGTAACTTAGCACAAAGCCTTGGGACTTAGCCGGTTATCATTGAATAACCATGCACATTTATCAATAAATCATGACACATTCATATTTCATTTTCATTATCAAAGCTCAAACACAAGACACTTATCACACTTACAAATTTCGGCTTAATAGCCACATACAAAGAGCATGATTTTGATTTGCTTAAAACATGATCTAATCAAATCATAATCTAAGTTCCATTACTCGAAAACTTACCTCGGATGTGGTCGGACGTTTTCAGCGGCTATTCGATAACTTTTTCCTTTCCCTTATCCAACTGTGGTCCTCTAAGCTCTTGAGCTAATTCAAACGAATTTAACTTATTAAAGTCTCGTTATGCTAGCTTATGGCCGAATATGACAAGGAGTTTGATAGGTCATATGGCCACCTTTTAGCTCAAATACACAATGATCATACGTATTTTTAATCACATCAAGCAATTTAATACAATTCATTCGAACATCAAAAGAGAAGCTCAAGGTACTTAGCCCATATATACATTAGACATTAGAGTCACATATGTACGAAATCACAAATCGAATTCAACATACTAGCTAATATTTCCCCCTTAGCCGAATTTTCTAAGTCAAGCTAAAGCCATCAATAGGCTACCTATGGCCGAACATACACATCAACTCATGTACTCATTCATGTGGCCGAACATACATGTTTATGTTGGGGCCGATTGCAACACTTAATACATTCTACAAGTATGGTCACTTGTATTGACTAAACACCATTTTATTTCAAGTTCAAAACTTGGCTAATACACACATATACACTAGTAAATCAAACACTAGCATTTGCACTTCACCTTACTACCATTTCTCATCCAATAACGTGAACAACAACATATTTCTCTTCTACTTCCTACCATGGCCGAATGCATTACAACACCATACCATTTCAATTTTGGTCATGGTTGAACAAGGAACTTAATGTCTCACTCAAGGATGCTAAAAAGGAGATTCAAGAGTCATCAATCCACCATCACATGCATCATTACAAGCTTCACTTTTAGCATGCAAATAACATCAACACAAATCCACCTTAGTGAATATCATCTCCATGACATAGTAAAGATTTGAACCATGGGCTAGTTAGAACTCAAGCTAACAAAAAAAAAACATGCATGAATCTCATGGCACAACATCAAACTTACCTTCACCTAGCTACAAGCATGGCCGAATATCTTCAACATTTCCTCCTTCTTTCTTTTGAATTTTCGGTCAAGAAGAATGAAAAAGGATGGACACATTTTTTTCTTTTGTTTTCATCATTTTCTTTCTCCTTTTTTTTTTTCCATTTCTTTATTACTAACTTTATTTTATTGTTTCCTCCCATGATGCACCAACACAACATGTCTATGACATGTTTTGCCCATCATCCTTTGTCCATCCTAATGTCATGGCTACCACTACTAGATGGGGGAAATTGACATGCAAGTCCCCCTTTTTCAACATGCACTAATAGGTCCTTATGTTTTAATCTATCACATTTCAAAAGTGTCACACATAAGTCCTATTGACTAAATTCACATGCAATTTACTAAATCGAAGCTTAAAATTTTCACACATTTATTTTAGACAATAAATATCATGTTCAAATAATTTAGTGACTCGGTTTAGCGGTCCCGAAACCGCTTTCCTACTAGGGTCACTTTAGGGCTATCACAACTCTCCCCCACTTAAGAAATTTTCGTCCCCGAAAATCTTACCAGTAAATAAGTTTGGGTATCGTTCTTTCATGGCATTCTCGGTTTCCCAAGTAGCTTCTTCGACTCCGTGTTTGAGCCATAACACCTTTACTAACGGAACCCTTTCGTTTCGCAACTCTTTCACTTCATGAGCTAGGATATGAATCGGTTCTTCTTCATAACTCAAGTCAATTGAATTTCAACTTCTGATGGATTAATCACGTGTGACGGATCGGATGTATAACATCGAAGCATCGAAACATGAAAGACGTCGTGAATCTTTTCAAGTTCAGGGGGCAAAATCAATCTATACGCAACTAGACCAACTCGTTCGGAGATTTCATACGGCCCAATAAATCTCGGGCTCAACTTGCCCTTACGGCCAAATCTGAGTGTCTTTTTCCAAGGCGAAACTTTAAGAAACACTTTATCTCCCACCTGATATTCAATGTCTTTTCGTTTCAAATCCGCATACGATTTCTGACGATCTATGGCTGCCTTCAGACTTTCACAGATTACCTTTACTTTCCGTTCAGCATCTTTAATCAAATCAACTCCAAAAATTTTACTTTCACCGAGCTCGGTCCAAAACAATGGCGTCGGCATTTTCGACCATACAAAGCCTCGTAAGGTGCCATCTTAATACTTGACTAAAACTATTGTTGTAGCGAATTCAATCAAAGGTAAATACCGTTCCCATGAACCACTAAACTCGAGGATGCAACTTCTCAACATATCCTCAAGTATCCGAATTATCCGCTCGGATTGACCATCATTTGTGGATGAAAAGCGGTGCTAAAATCCACTTGGTACCCAAAGCTTCTTGCAATTTCTTCCAAAATCGTGAGGTGAATCTCAGATCTCTATCCGACACGATAGAAATAGGTACCCCGTGTAATCTCACAATCTGAGAAACATATAATTCAGCTAATTTATCCATTGAAAAATCCGTGCGTACGGGGATAAAGTGAGCCGGCTTAGTCAATCTATCAACAATGACCCAAATCGCATCTTTCTTACTTGCCGACACTGGCAACCCAGATACAAAATCCATCGTTACTCGATCCCATTTCCATTCAGGTATCATGATCGGTTGGAGTAAACCCGTAGGCACTTGATGTTCCGCCTTCACTTGCTGACATATTAAACACTTCGAAACAAAATCGAAAATGTCTCGTTTCATACCATGCCACCAAAACTGACGTCTTAGGTCGTGGTACATTTTCGTACTCTCCGGGTGAATTGACATTCGGCTACAATGAGCTTCGTTCAGAATCATCGAAATGAGTTCTGAATTTCTTGGAACACACAACTGATTTCTGTACCTCAAACAATCGTCATCATCAATTTGAAACTCTGATTCCATATTCGGAACACATTCAGCCCGTTTTGCAACCAACTCATCGTCGACTTTCTGAGCTTCACGAATTTGATGAATCAATAATGGTTTGGCCTTTAATTCGGCTACTAACACATTGTCGGGTAGAACAGACAAGTGTACATTCATCACTCGTAAAGCAAGCGGTGATTTCGGCTTAAGGCGTCCGCAACCACATTAGCCTTTCCCGGGTGATAATCAATGACAAGCTCATAATCTTTTAACAACTCGAGCCAACGTCTTTGTCGCAGATTCAAGTCTCTTTGAGTCTTCAAATATTTGAGAGTTTTTTGATCCGAAAATACATGGCACTTCTCACCAAATAAGTAATGTCGCCATATTTTCAAGGCGAACACGATGGTAGCTAATTCGAGATCATGAATCGGATAATTTTTCTCATGTGGCTTTAATTGTCTCGACGCATAGGCCACAACTTGACCTTCTTGCATCAATATGCAATCTAACCCAAGTAGGGAGGCGTCACTATAGATGACAAACTCTTTGCCTGATCCGGGCTGCACTAAAATTAGAGCTTCCGTCAAATAAGTTTTCAGTTGATCAAAACTTTTTTGACATTTTTCCGTCCATTCGAACTTAACATCTTTTTGAAGTAGCTTCGTCATGGGTGTGGCTATCATCGAGAAACCTTTTACAAACCGTCGGTAGTAACCAGCAAGTCCCAAAAAGCTCCGAACCTCAGTAATATTTCTCGGAAGCTTCCAGTTAAGTATGGCTAAAATTTTGCTCGGGTCAACTCGAATACTCGATGCGGATACCACATGACCCAAGAAGCTAACCTCTCTTAACCAGAACTCACACTTACTGAACTTAGCATATAATTGCTTATCCCGTAAAATTTGCAATACTAATCTCAGGTGCTCAGCATGTTCGGTCTCATCTCTTGAATAGACCAAGATGTCGTCAATGAACACAACTACGAACCGGTCAAAATACTGTCTGAAGATCCGATTCATCAAATCCATAAATACCGCAGGGGCATTAGTGAGCCCAAACGGCATCACTAAGAACTCGTAGTGGCCGTATCTCATTCTGAAAGCAGTTTTGGGTATATCCGAATCTCGAATTCCCAACTGGTAATACCCCGATCTCAAATCTATCTTTGAAAACACTGAGGCTCCCTTTAGTTGATTAAACAAATCATCAATGCGCGGTAACAGATATTTATTCTTTATCGTCACTTTATTCAGCTGACGATAGTCAATGCACATCCTCATGGTTCCGTCCTTCTTTTTCACAAACAATACTGGTGCACCCCAAGGTGAGAAACTTGGTCGAGCGAAACCTCTATCCGTCAACTCTTGCAACTGAGCTTTCAATTCTTTTAACTCGGTTGGTGCCATACGATATGGAGCTATCGAAATCGGCATAGTCCCAGGTACAAGCTCAATACCAAACTCTACCTCCCGAACAGGTGGTAAACCCGGTAATTCTTCAGGAAAAACATCCGGGTACTCACAAACCACTGGCACAGCTTCGGGATTCTTTTCTAATTCTTTGTCATCAAGTACATACGCAAAGTATGCTTCACACCCCTTTCTTACATATTTCTGAGCCAACATCGACGATATTACAGCTGGCAACCTATTCAAGTCAGTAGACTCGACTCAGATTATCTCGTTATTTACACACCTCAAATCGATGGTTTTTCTTTTGCAATTTACAATTGCATCATGTACGGTCAACCAATCCATACCGAGGATAACATCAAATTCGTCAAACGGTAAAAGCATCAAATCGGCCAGAAAACAGGAACCTCGAAGTACTAGGGACATTTCTTACACACTTTGTTGACAAGCACGTAATGACCCAAGGATTTGACACCAATTACGAACTCAATAAACTCAATAGGTAAAGTCTTCTTTGGATGCTAAGGTTTAGCATATATAAGAATGAGTAGAACCGGGGTCAATCAAAGCAATCACATTAGTATCAAAGAGAGTAAAAGTACTGGGTAATAACATCCGGCGAGGAAGCATCCTCGCGTGCGCGTATAGCGTAAGCTCTAGCAGGAGCACGAGCCTCGGATCTGGTTGTAGCATCTCTAGATCCTCTCTGACCTCCACTAGCATTGCCCGTATTCCTAGATGGTCTACCCCGGGCAGCAGTAGCACCAGGTTTCCCACTCTGATTTACGTTTTGTTCAGACAATCTCGGGCAATCTTTGATAAAGTGGTCGGCTAACCCACACTTGTAACAGGAGTGGTCATGGAATCTACAACTCCCCGAGTGCCATTTACTGCAATACCGACACTCCGTTCTATCTCGACAATCATTTCCAACACTGGCGACTGAAGTGACTCGTGCACTCACAGGGGGTCGATCACGGCCTCGTCTAGAAAAACCCAATGTGTCTCTAGATCGCCCCAAATCCTCTCTAAATTTCTTTGATGGCTGTTGAAAAGGCCTCCCCGAAGACCTCTTATGAAACTCCTTTGCTCCCATATCAGCTTTTCTTTTCTCCATACTGAGCTCCTCGGCTTTGCAAGCTCGCTCAACAAGTACCACAAATTCTCAGATTTCCAAGATGCCAACATACAGCTTTATATCATCATTTAGTCCATCTTCGAAACGTTTACACATTACGACTTTTGAGGAAATGCATTCTCGTGCGTACCGGCTAAGCCTCACAAATTTTCGTTCATAGTCGGTAACCGACATGGAACCTTGTTTAAGTTCAAGAAATTCCTTCATTTTTTGATCCATAAATCTCGATGATATACTTTTTCCAAACTCGGTTTGGAAAAACTCCCAAGTTACTTGCTCTCTAGGCACTGTGAAGTCAACGTATTCCACCAATAGTAGGCGAATCATGTAGCAAGGAGATAGTACACTTTAGGCACTCATCGGGTTAGCTCATCGAGTGCCGGATAGTGTTGTCCAACCAAAATTTAGCTTGCTCGGCATCATCATTGTCTGTAGCTTTAAATTCAGTAGCCCCATGTTTTGGATTCATCAGCTGGGGCTTATTTGACCTTATTTGGCCGCCATGAAGGTATTGTAGGTCTTGAGGGTTGTGTTTGTCGGGAATGGAGGTTGTGGAGCAGTAGTATTAGTTCGAATGTATTGGTTGAACCAATCATTCATCACGCTATAGAAAGCTTGTCTAGCTTCATCATTCGGATTACTAGCATTAGGTTGAGAGTCTGCGGTATTTGTCTCTTGTCTTGAGCAGCGCTACACTCTCAAGATCATCACTACCGCTTCGGTCGGGATCGGGATCCATTACTATAAATAAACACATTTGCAAATGTAAATCACCACACTATCAAATAGTCACATAAAATGGCATGTATAGCTAAACCTAACGCATTACGGTAGTCCTAGAATCGACTAAACCGTAGCTCGATACCAATAAAACTGTAACACCCGTGCAGAGACCGTCATGGCGAGTCGGACACGAGGGGTTAACGGCTTAATCCACTTACTAGCAGTTCATTTTAAAATTTCTAGGCAATTTGGCTAAGCGTGTCACTGTCACCTTAAAAATCATATCTTGAGTTCCACAACTCGAAAATCAGTTTCGTGATTTTTCTTTGAAACTAGACTCGTATATGCATATACGAAATTTTTTCTAGAATTTTTGGTCAGGCCAATTAGTACAGTTTATTAGTTAAAGTTTCCCATGTTACAGGGATCGACTACACTGACCTTTGCGCATTACGACTTGGATATTTCCCTGTACAGGGCTTCAATACTGATGGCGTTTGTTTCTACAGAAACTAGACTAGAAAAGGAATCTTTACATATATGGCCTGACTTCTAATTATCTCTGGTGAATTTATAATGAATTTCTAAAGTCGGAACAGGGACTCCAGAAACCGTTCTAGCCCTGTCTCACGAAAACTTAAATATCTCTTAACATACAACTCATAGGATCGTTTCGTTTCTTCCAAGTGAAAGTATATTCATCAAGGTTTGATTACATAATTTATTCACTATTTAATTCCTTTCCTAATATTTTTAGTGATTTTTCACATCCACGTCACTGCAGCTGTCAGCATCTGTCTTTAAGGTAGGCTTTACCTATTTCATAGTTTCCATGATTCAACTAGCCCTTTTACATATATAGCACAAAATATGATCATGATTAACCATCCCAATGGCTAATCGTTTCCAAACATTTCCATACCTCTTAATGATCAACATACAAATGATTATAATACCATGCCCAAAGTGTATATAAGCCATTTTCGCATGGCTATCCAAATTTATACAAAACCAAAGGGGTATGTGACCAATAACAAGAAGGGTAGCCCTATACATGCCATTTCAAAGTTCAACCAAAAGTATACCAAAAGGAGATTTGATAGTGTGGGCGACTTCAACTTCAAAATCCGAGTCCGATGGTGATTTAACCAAAATCTATAAAGCAGAGGATCAAAGAAGCGGAGTAAGCATTTAATGCTTAGTAAGTTGAGTTATGAATTTAGACACAACCAAAGTATAGCATTCATGTAGCTAAACAGATAATTTCATATGCACAAATTCTCAATATCATACTTACTTCACATTACCAACCCTTATATTCATACACAAAGATCAACTTAGCCAAAGGCGGTAGCTCATTTATCAACCGAGCGAATATTATTGAAGGAATCAACTATTCCAAAGCACATACTGAAACATACCTCATTGTTGAGATTTTACAAGAGTAATAACTGAAATTTTTATAGCAAGATCATTCATTCCCGAATCACGTACCTTGAATTTAACGGATATAGCTACTCGTTCGAATGCCTTGGGACATAGCCCGTTATAGTAACTCGCACAAATGCCTTGGGACTTAACTCGGATTTAGTAACTTCGCACCAATGCCTTCGGGCTTAGCCCGGATTAGTAACTCGCACAAATGCCTTGGATCTTAGTCCGGATTTAGTAACTTAGCACAAAGCCTTGGGACTTAGCCGGTCATCATTGAATAACCATGCACATTTATCAATAAATCATGACACATTCATATTTCATTTTCATTATCAAAGCTCAAACACAAGACACTTATCACACTTACAAATTTGACTTAATAGCCACATACAAAGAGCATGATTTTGATTTGCTTAAAACATGATCTAATCAAATCATAATCTAAGTTCCATTACTCAAAACTTACCTCGGATGTGGTCGATCGTTTTCGTGACTATTTGATAACTTTTTCCTTTCCCTTATCCAACTGTGGTCCTCTAAGCTCTTGAGCTAATTCAAACGAATTTAACTTATTAAAGTCTCGTTATGCTATGGCCGAATATGACAAGGAGTTTGATAGGTCATATGGCCACCTTTTAGCTCAAATACACAATGATCATATGCATTTTTAATCACATCAAGCAATTTAATACAATTCATTAGAACATCAAAAGAGAAGCGCAAGGTACTTAGCCCATATATACATTAGACATTAGAGTCACATATGTACGAAATCACGAATCGAATTCAACATACTAGCTAATATTTCCCCTTAGCGAATTTTCTAAGTCAAGCTAAAGCCATCAATAGGCTACCTATGGTAGAACATACACATCAACTCATGTACTCATTCATGTGGCGAACATACATGTCTATGTTGGGGCTGATTGCAACACTTAATACATTCTACAAGTATGGTCACTTGTATTGACTAAACACCATTTTGTTTCAAGTTCAAAACTTGGCTAATACACACATATACACTAGTAAATCAAACACTAGCATTTGCACTTCACCTTACTACCATTTCTCATCCAATAACGTGAACAACAACATATTTCTCTTCTACTTCCTACCATGGCCGAATGCATTACAACACCATACCATTTCAATTTTGGTCATGGTTGAACAAGGAACTTAATGTCTCACTCAAGGATGCTAAAAAAAAGATTCAAGAGTCATCAATCCACCATCACATGCATCATTACAAGCTTCACTTTTAGCATGCAAATAACATCAATACAAATCCACCTTAGCCGAATATCATCTCCATGACATAGTAAAGATTTGAACCATGGGCTAGTTAGAACTCAAGCTAACAAAAAAAAACATGCATGAATCTCATGGCACAACATCAAACTTACCTTCACCTAGCTACAAGCATGGCCGAATCTCTTCAACATTTCCTCCCTTCTTTCTTTTGAATTTTCGGTCAAGAAGAATGAAAAAAGGATGGACACATTTTTTTTTCTTTTGTTTTCATCATTTTCTTTCTCCTTTCTTTTTTTTTTCCATTTCTTTATTACTAACTTTATTTTATTGTTTCCTCTCATGATGCACCAACACAACATGTCTATGACATGTTTTGCCCATCATCCTTTGTCCACCCTAATGTCATGGCCGGCCACTACTAGATGGGGGGGAAATTGACATGCAAGTCCCCCCTTTTTCAACATGCACTAATAGGTCCTTATGTTTTAATCTATCACATTTCAAAAGTGTCACACATAAGTCCTATTGACTAAATTCACATGCAATTTACTAAATCGAAGCTTAAAATTTTCACACATTTATTTTAGACAATAAATATCATATTCAAATAATTTAGTGACTCAGTTTAGCGGTCCCGAAACCGCTTTCCTACTAGGGTCACTTTAGGGCTGTCACATGATATGACATGTTACATGATGCATTGCATGGGAATGGCCTTATATATGATTGGAGGAAGTGTACTGTACTGGCAACTCTGCTGCAAAACACTGATGGCTCTAAGCCTATTATTACTGGCAACGCTACTACAAATATTGTTTAGTGCCGCAACCGATGCTAATTCTGGAGTGTAGGGATGGGTGGCTTGATTATATCCCTACATGGAGCGTAGGGTTGGACAGAGATGGAGTGTAGAGGCTGGATGGGTAGTGTAACGCCCCAAAATTGGGCCTAGAAGTATTAGGCTTTGAGCATGGGAGCGGTTAGGAGACTACTCATAAATATGTTATTTAAGCAAGAAAGTGGCACAAATTTCATGTTTGCTTTATTGGCTAAGTGATTTGGGTGTGGTTGGGAGTGTTTGAGAAGCTTGGGTTCAAGTCTGGGCTTTTGCAAAAATTTTAGTTTTTCCCCTTAAGTGAACCTTGGCTTTAGCTTGTAGGCCTTATAAATATTTGTGGGTAAAACGTGTCAGAAAAAGAGCTTGTAGTGTAATGGTAGGTGACGTGTAGAGTTCTCTTGAGGGCTAAGGTTCAAGTCGTGGCAAGGTAAGAAGAGTATTAGTTTTGCTCTCTTACCATGTAAGAAGCAGAGGTTGATTGAAACTCTGTTGAGGGAAGCTTGAACTGGTCAAGGAGTGGATTATGGAGGAAATCATGCAGAAGATAAAGAAGGATTTTTAAGAGGAAATTGTGGAGAAAATCAAGAGAGGTGGAGGTGTGGGAGAGGAGTGCACCGATTTTGGAAAGTAAAGAACTCAGGAATTTTGGTTTGGAGAAGTGAGTTTTTTTTTCGGGTTTGTAACATTTCGGGATTTTTCTTTTGTTCTCTAGAGGCCGATTAGTACAAAAGAGTTTATGATAGTGCCTTTTCCCCTTTGCTGGTTTCGGTTGTACACTCTTCTTCAAGTTTCTCGACTCTCATTTTTTTGCCTCTTCTACTCTCCCATTCTAAAACTATTTCTCTTTCATTCTCTTTAAACCGAGTACATACTTCCTCCCTTACTCAAACTCTATCATTTTTTTTTTACTTTTGTAGCCTGGAGACTGTAGCCAATTTAATTATTCTTTTTCTCCTTCCTTTCTCAATTACTTTCTCTCTGGACCGATTATTTTAAACACTTTTTCCCTTTCCATAGTTTCGGTTTTGACAGGTTTTTCTCTTGGCTGATTATTGTTTGGTTCCTCTGTGAAAGCAATTCTTTTCCCTTCCTTTTCTTTAGGTTGTCATTTTACCTGGGGTTACTGCCGGAGGTTGGGATTATTGCTAAGTTTAGAACGCTTCATTGTTCTCTGTTATTACCGACATTCCATCTTACTTTTACCCCCACTGTGCTGAAATTGCTCTTTTGTCTTTTCTGCTAACTTTGAATTTTATTCAGTTCTATGTTTTGCGACTTCGGTGAGTATGTGTTTTGCTATGGATCAATTATTTTCATAAATATATGTTAATAGGAGGTTTGATTCATTTGCAATTTTTAATTAAGGAGTGGGTAATCACTCTTGATCAACAGTTAGGTGCGAATATTCGTTGGCTCAAGCAAGGTAGGTGGTTGTGGTTTAAGTGACTAAGAATATTGATAAAGGCTGGTTGTATTCTTATTGGCATGCGATTAATCGTGTGTTGTGAATGAATATAGGTTTTGGTACTCGAGGACTATTCGCATTGTTTTTGCAAACAGGTGTGTAACTATGCACCAAAATCTATCAACATCCTTTGTGCACCTTCCTCACGTAAATCGGCAAAAGTCGAAGTCAAGTGCGAAACTTGACTTGAGGCATTACAAGCATGCGATTGTTCGTGGGGTTAATCGAGCCCACAAACCATGGGCGATACACTGTATAGGCTACCATGAGCGTTTTCGTGGACTTGGGCCGTTATGGGCCACGTTGGGCCATGTGGGCCCAATGGGCTCGTGGGCCTCACACAAATTAAATCTGCAGTAAGTGATAAATATTGGACTGGTCTATGTGGGTCATATAGATGTAATTGAATTTGGGCTAAATGGGCCACACGAGAGTGCGGGCCCACTTGGGCCGAGTAATGGGCCTTGGGCCCATTTACATCGTTATGATCATTTAGGTTATCTGTGTCATTCGAGGTGACTATAGACCTTCGGAGAGGTCATCATTTGACTGTAATGCCCCTATAGGGTAAATGAGAGTAATACTCCTGCAGGGTAAAATGATTGTAATGCCCTTGTGGGGTAAAATGACCGTAATACCCCTGTAGGGTAAAATGACCGCAATACCCCTGAAATAATTCCCTTGTAGGGTAAAATAACCATAATAACCCTGTATGGTAAAATGATGTTTATGCCCTTATGTTCTGTATGACTGATGTGCTTATGATTTACTTATATGATTGTACTGAGTATGAATTTGTGTACACGTAATATTTATGACATGACATACTGCATGTGGTTGGGATTTTGATATGGAGAAAGTATTGTACTGGTGACTATGTTACATTCACTGTTACTGGTGGCTATGCCATAATTACTTATAGTGGTGGCTTTGTCACATTTACTGTTTCTGGTAGCTATGCTGCATTATTATTACTGGCAGCTTTGCTGCGATATAAGTGTGCTGGCTAGGTGTGTTGGTTGGTACGGATGGTGTGCTGGCAAGATTTGGGTGGGATGCATAATTGCATTACATTGTACTGATACTGCATTGGGCTTAGGCCCACACTGCTACTGTATAGGGTAAGGCCCAAACTGTACTCATACTAAATAGGGCTCAGGCGTAGACTATTACCGATCTAGGCTTAGGCCCAGATCGTGTTATTCACTATTTGTTTGTTATTGGGATTACACACTAAGTTTTTGTAAACTCACCATTTCTTTTAACTGTACAGGTAACCCTCAACCTTAGACGGTTTGGAGCCGCGAGGGACTCGGAGGTGGCCACACGATTGCTGATGTTTTATTTTTGACTCTATTTATTTTAAAATTCATATTGGGATTTTAATTATGTAATAAGGCCATTTATGGGTTTAAGTTTTAATTGGGCTTTTGTTTTCTTATATTAAAGTAATAGTTTAGGTAAAGATGAGTTTTTAAAACAATTATTGTTTTCTAAAACACGCATTTTAAACTTCATCAACTTAAAAAGCTTTTGCGTCTTTAAATCAACTTAATATAACACTGATGGTTAATAAGGTAAATGTTTTGACGATAACTTTTTTTAAATAATAATAAAAGGATTTAAACTTAGTAACGAATTTTTACCGAAAAGATTAATTTCTAAAAACACTTCGATGTGACACACCAGATTCAACCATAACGTCTAGGCTGGGTTTGGGGTATTACATTTAGTAGTATCAGAGCCAAGTTACAAAGCTCAACTGTGGAATGGGTTTTGAAAATATTAGGAAATTCTGGGAAAACTGTTCTAGAAATATTTTTGGAAGGTTTACCAGTTTAGCACACTGAGTCTCCAGCGCCGAATCTGTAAGTTCTTCTTTTTATGTAGATTGCTTGAACTAAAAGGTAGTACTGAGGGACTACTATAGGTAGGAGGACTATACTGAAACTCTTTAGTTAGAGTGGACTGAGACTATTGAAGATGAAAAACTATAGTAAGATCTTGTTCTGCGAAAACAAACTCTAATTACTGTCGTTCATAACACATTCGCTAACAATTACTAAAGTTACAAACTGATACATAAGACTTTTAAACAGATAATTTGTTATCGACATGAGAGGTAGAGGTACTCGCGGAAGGGGTACATGTGGCCACGGTAGAGGCTGAGGAAGTGTTAAGGCTGGGTCTTCAGCATTGGGTCACATGCTTGCTACGGAGGCACCAGCTTCACTGGAACATGAGATGGTTCAGGAGACGGAAGTCACGATAAGTCTGACAACATCAGGTAGCAATAACCCGGATCTTGGTACTGAGGCGCTAACCCCATTAGTAAGGGAAGTGCTGGAGGAAGTTAAAGAGATTGGTGAAACACTCCGGGCTGAGTGTGTGGACTGTAAGAAAAAGAGATCATAGTTCTCTGCGGCTAGAGCCTCGTTCTATGAAGCATGTTAAAACACATCCGAACATTCTAACTTGTGAGTATTGCAGAAGGCATCATTCGGGTGAATGCTGGAGGAAGTCAGGAGCATGCCTTAGATGTGGGTCTAAGGAACATCAGGCTCGGGATTGCCAAGTCACTTTTAAGTCAAGTATGTTTTGTTTAAGTGTGATGATTTGGACATAGAAATTGTATATGTACGATGTCTATCTACTCTAGTGGGTAGGTGTTTTGTGTGTGTGTAAGAGGTTCCAAGTTCAGGTTAAAGTGTATTAGTGTCATTGGGATCAGAGGGCGCAACAGGAGCGTAGTGGTGTAGCCTGGATGGTGCAACTATTTTGATAGTTGGAAATTTCGAGGATGAAATTTCTTTAAGGAGGGGTGAATTGTAACACCCCAGAATTGGGCCTAGAAGTATTAGGCTTTAAGCATGGGAGCGGTTACGAGAGCTGCTCATAAATATGTTAGTTAAGCAAGAAAGTGGCACAAATTTCATGTTTGCTTTATTAGCTAAGTGATTTGGGTGTGGTTGGGAATGTTTGAGAAGCGTGGGTTCACGTCTGGGCTTTTGTAAAAATTTTAGTTTTTCCCTTCAAGTGAACCTTGGCTTTTGCTTGTAGGCCTTATAAATATTTGTGGGTAAAACGTGTCACAAAAAGAGCTTGTGGTGTAATGGTAGGTGACGTGTAGAGTTCTCTTGAGGTCTAAGGTTCAAGTCGTGGCAAGGTAAGAAGAGTATTAGTTTTGCTCTCTTGCCATGTAAGAAGCAAAGGTTGATTGAAACTCTGTTGAGGGAAACTTGAACTGGTCAAGGAGTGGATTATGGAGGAAATCATGCAGAAGATAAAGAAGGATTTTTAAGAGGAAATTGTGGAGAAAATCAAGAGAGGTGGAGGTGTGGGAGAGGAGTGTGCCAATTTTGGAAAGTAAAGCACTCAGGAATTTCAGTTTGGAGAAGTGATTTTTTTTTCGGGTTTGTGACATTTTGGGATTTTTCTTTTGTTCTTTAGAGGCCGGTTAGTGCAAAAGAGTTTATGATAGTGCTTGTTCCCCTTTGCTGGTTTCAGTTGTATACTCTTCTTCAAGTTTCTCGACTCTCATCTTTTTGCCTCTTCTACTCTCCTCGTTCTAAAACTATTTATTTTTCTTTCTCTTTAAACAGAGTACATACTTCCTCCCTTACTCAAACTCTATCATTTTTTTTTTATTTTTATAGCCTGGAAACTATGGCCGATTTAATATTCTTCTTCTCTTTCCTTTCTCAATTGCTTTCTCTCTGGATCGATTGTTTTAAACCCTTTTTCCCTTTCAACAATTTTGGTTTTGACAAGTTTTTCTCTTGGCCGATTATTGTTTGGTTCCTCTGTGAAAGCAATTCTATACCTTTCCTTTTCTTTACACTGTCATTTTACCTGGGTTTGCTGCCGTAGGTTGGGGATTATTGCTAAGTTTAGAACGCTCCCTTGTTCTCTGTTATTGCCGACATTCCATCGTACTTTTATCCCCACTTTGCCGAAATTTCTCTTTTTCCTTCTTTACTTACTTTGAATTCTATTCGGTTCTACGTTTCGTGTCTTCAGTGAGTATGTGTTTCGCTATGGATTAATTACTTTCATCAATATACGTTAATAGGAGGTTCAATTCGTTTGAAGTTTTTAATCAATGAGTGGGTAATTGCTCTTGATCAACAGTTAGGTGCGAATATTTGTTGGCTCAAGCAAGGTAGGTGGTTGTGGTTTAAGTGACTAAGTATATTGATTAAGGCGGGTTGTATTCCTATTGACATACAATTAATCGTGTGTTGTGAATGGATATAGGTTTTGGTACTCGAGGTGTAATATCCTGATTTTGGGCATAGTCGGAATAGTGGTTTCATGACCACAAACTCTGAGATAGAAATAATGATTTTATGATTATTTTGAGGTCTATGATATGATTGCATGATTGTGTGAAAATTTCGTGAAGAAATTTTATGCATAAAGTGCTTAAATTGAAATTAGGGACTAAATCGAATAATTTGCAAAACTTGCATTTAGAAGTTTCTCGTATGAAATTGTTTTGAAATATTAATTAGGAGGTCTTAAATAGAATTTTACCAATTTCTAAGTCTATGGACAAAAATTGGACATGGATGGAATTTTTGGAAAGTTTAGTAGTAAGGGCATTTTGGTCATTTAAGGGTAAAATGAATTAAAATACAAAATTAAAAACCAATTTGGCTCATCTTCAGCCCCATGGCCGAATATAGCAAGGAGAAACCATGGCTAGGGTTTTTCAAGCTTCCAAGCTCGATTGTAAGTCCGTTCTAGCCTCGTTTTTAATGATTTTTACATTTTTGGAGTCCCGGTAGCTCGATTAAGCTTATGCTAGCAATAATTCAACCTAGGGTTCATATTTGGAAAAATACCCATAGGTGAAATTTGTGTATTTTGGTGTTTTATGATAGAATATGAGGTTTTAAATTATGTTAGACAACTTGTACTACTCGGTTTTAAGCGAAAACGAGCAAAAGGGCTTAATCGGTAAAAATACCTAATAGTCATAAGTACATGTTAGAGTGAGAATTTGATGCTGCCATAGAATGAAAAATGATCAGCATGTCATAAAACATAAGAAAATAGGCTGAAGTTTAATTTACGAGCTTTGGGGCAAAAGTGTTAATATATGAAAGTTTAGGGGCAAAACTGTAATTTTCCCAAAATATGAGTTTGGGTCAATTTGAATAATGTGAGTCCTAATTAGAATATATTTTAAATGATAGAGCAAGGAAAACTAAAATTCGGGCTAAAATGGGGAAAATACCAAGTTGTGGACGAAATGGTAAAAGTAGCCATTTTACATCACGAGGTAAGTTCATGTGTAAATAATGTAGTATAATTGTTATTTTTAAGTTATTGATGTTAATTATATGATATGCTGATTTTATCATGAAATATATGCTTTGTGGTTATTTTCGAATAAAATGCAAATTATGTGAATTATTTGTTAAATATAAAGTGCTATCGAGTATTGGTTTCGGTATTTTATGGAAGATGGCATGGAGATGTGTTCGAGGAAAACCTCGTTTGAACCTTAGGAATAGATTAGGATACAAGTGACATGTCACTAGGATATTTGGCCATCCAAACTCGTTGAGTTGAGTCCGAGTTCACTTATGGATGCGAATGTCTGAACTCGTTGAGTTGAGTCCGAGTTCGAGTTCGAGAGATGTAACTAGGCATCCGAGCTCGTTGAGTTGAGTCAGAGTTCACTTATGGTTGCGAACGCCCGAGCTCATTGAGTTGAGTCCGAGTTCACTTATGGGCGGGTTACATGGTAGCTTGGCTACATATGTGGCACTTATGTGTAAACTTTCCATGTATTCGAATTATATTCGATGTGTTCAACGGGTAAAATTCTACTCAAATGGAGGAATACTCGAGATGAAAGGGACGTATTGGTAAGTTTTGTGAAATTAATACTTTGAACAGTATGTACTTAACCCTCGGGTTGAAAGCTCGATATAACAACAATATGGTAAGATGATAAATGAAAATGTGATATGAATGTCTCGGTGATGATTATGCAAATGATGTTTTATGTTTTCTTATATAGTTGTGTTACTTGCTATTTGCATGTGAGCTTACTAAGCATTTATGCTTACTTCCTCCTTTTCATTCCTTGTAGTGTTGACAAGCCACTCGAAATCGGGAACCATCGGGGCATGCTTACACTATCTGTATACCATCTTGGCATAATGGCTTGCATATTTTGAGTATGGCATGTATAGCATTATAATCATTTTGTATATATGGTCTTATGATATGGTTATTGAGTGGTATGGAAATGCTTTGTAATGATTAGCCATTGGAATGGCTAATCATGATCATATTTGGTGTTATGTATGCTAAATTGCTAGCTAATTCATGGAAACCATGAAATAGGTAAAATTTACCATAAAATAGATTAGAATAAAGAAGTGGCGTGAGTTTGAAAAATCATTACAAATAGTAGAGATACAATTAGATGATGAATAAATATGGAATTGAATAATTATGAGTCGATTTTCATATGGATGGAACAAAAGCAGTATATGAGTTATATTTTATGAGATGTTTAAATTTTTGTGAAAGAGGGCTAGAGCGATTTCGGATCCCCTATTCGACTTTGGAAATTCACCGTAACTTGTTCAAAGATAATTAGAAGTCATGATTTATATGTACAGATTCCTTATTGAGCCTAGTTTAATTAGAACCAAACGGCATTGTCATTGAAACTCATGCAGGAGATATCTCGATTAAGTAATACGAGGTCGAGCGATGAACCACGAAATAGGGAGACTTTAACTAATAAAACTGTACTAATTTGCTCGACCAAAAATTCTAGAAAAATTAGTAAATATATATATGAGTCTAGTTTGAGGGAAAATTTACGGAATTGGATTTAGAGTTTTGGAACTCGAGATATGAATTTTAAGCGATCGTGATGCAGATTGCTAGCTTGACTAAAAATTTTAAAATAAATTGTTTGATTTGTTTAAGTAATGAATTAAGTCTGTTAACACCTCGTGTTCGACTCGATGTGATCTAGTGCGGGCATTACATTTGGTGGTATCAGAGTAGGTTTAGTCGGTTCTCGGACTAACCTAGCATGTGTAAAAGTTTAGCCTACATGCCACTGATCTGTGATAGTGTGATGTCTTCCGACGCGTATGAGTACCGTCTTATTTAGACAGGGTACTCTCCAACCAAGTCATGCCGACCATGTTCAATGTTATGTGAAGGTATTTGAGTAAAATTATGATTATGATAAGTCTCGGTTCGAAAAGTATGAATAAAAGTTTATGATACATATGTGATAAATATTCATATTTGCTTAATGCTCATATGATGTAATGTATGTGGCTTACTTGATAAGATGAACAGAATAAATAGAAAGTAGTAGAGGTATGAATAAAAGTCATAATATTATGATCTGAATGAAAATGTCCTTGTCTTGATTTGGACGTCTAATGTTGATGAATGCTAATGATATATAATTTTATGAGATAAAGGATTATAATGAAATGAACTTATCTATGTTAATTAAATTGTTGGATTGAATTATATGATTGTAATGATATGTACATTATGATGCACGAAATGAATGTTGTGATTGTGATGCAAATGTCTATGTTTGTTTGGCCTTATATGATGTCATGAGCATGAATTAATTTAATTAAATGAATGGATAAGTAAAGCTATCTAGAAAACATAGAATGTATGCATAAGTATATTGTCTAAATGGGACAATAGAAAAATTTGTGTAAGCCAACATGAATGTTGCATTGCCTGAATGAATGACATGATTTTGATGATGTTGCTATGATGATGGAAGTTGTGACATATGTGTATGTATAAGAAAGTCGAGTCAGAGGTCCTACAACCCCTCCCCCTTACCAAAATGGTACTTATAATGGAATTTCATGAGATTTGTATTGAATAAGTTTCCGGTTGAGAACCTAAAGAGTTCAGTGATAGAATAATTATAAGTATGATCAGAGATTGAAAATGAGCTGATAAGTAAAGTCAGAGTCAGTAAAGTATCGGAGTGATATAAAGATTATTGGAATTATGCAGTGTCCCAGTTAGAGAAGGAATTCTCTTTGGTAAATCGAATTACTCAGGTGCAAGGTCGAGAAAAGTGTAAATCGAAATTTATTCAGAACCGGCCTTCTTTAGTGAATGGTTTAATATGAAATTTGTGATGGCAGAACTAGTTGGGGAAATGATATTTGAAATGTGAACTATCTGAGTGTGAGAGTTATGACTGGACAGATTTAGCAGTCTCTTTTGAGATGTTCTATGTCCCGTTCTCAGAAATATTTCTATGGCTATTGATCTTCTGAAGAAATTTTTGTTATATGGGAATGTCTTCTAATTCTGGTGTTGGATGAAAGCATTGGTAGTGTGACTGGTTTATAATTTATATTGCTCTATTTCATCGGGGTATTCTGTATTTTCTCTATGAGTTTGGTTTTCGATTTTCTGGCATAATATCGTATCTTGGGTTTCTTTATCCTGGATCTCTTTATTCTGGATTTCTTTATTCTGGGTTTCTCTATCTTGGATTTCTTTATTCGGTTTTCTTATTATCTTTGCTCCATAATTTGTCAATTAAGACTCATGTTCGAAGTACGTTCCTTAGCTCGTGATAATCATGTCAAATATGACTATACTTCTAATTTGATCTTGGTAATGTGGTGATTTTAGTATTGGGATTTTTTCTAATTTTTGTGTAAGGATTTGACATCAGTAAAGGCATAGGTGATAAAAGCGCGAGTTTCAGTCGATATGGTGAATTATTTATTTGAAAAATTTCATGTGATAATTATGTCAGGATTATTTTTCTCAAGTCTGATAATATAATTTCATTTTTGTACTGATAAAAAAGTAAATAGTCTGAACGAGAAGTGTATATTTATTAGAAAGAGTTGGATATTTGTTAAAGTTTCTACGAATGATAAGGTTTTCATCTTGTGAAAGCTGAAAAGTTTATTACATGTTGACAAAGTTTGGATAGATGAGAATATTGGTAACTGAAGCGTCTGAACTAGACTAGTCTACATTGAGTAAAGACTTCCTGACTTTCAGTAATGTACTGTTGCATGAATTGTGATGTGTTTCAAGACAGTGAGGTAATGTGATAGTTTAGAGCATTTGATGTTACATAAAATCGGAGTTGTTAAAGGGGTTAAAGCCGAGCATTGGGATCTATCAAAATTATCCTTGTTAGTGTTGATATTGGGATGGAAATGAGAAGGATTATTCTTGAGGCCATATCAGAATTATTTCCATAGCGGAAAGAGGAAAATGTGATGTATCCTGTTGTTAAATGTTTGGCGAGATCTATAAATCATATCTATATTGAATGAATTCCTACTTATCAGATTCATGGAATTTGAGGTCTCTTGGATTGTTGGATTTCTTGGAATTCCGATCTCCATTAATCAAGTTAAGATCCGGGTTTTATGTCATGATATCATGGGAAACTGAGAAGGGTTGAAAATTTAAGAACAGTTGAGAGTTGAGACTATAAGCTTTCAAATCATATGAGAAATTAAAGAGATGTATTGGAGGTACAGCCTAAGTGAAAGTTCTTCGGTAACGAATATGAGATTAAAAGTGAAGACCACTTTTCTGGTAAGATTTTCGGGGACGAAAATCCCTAAAAGGGGGGAGAGTTGTAATATCCTGATTTTGGGCCTAGTCAGAATAGTGGTTTCGTGACCATAAAATCCGAGATAGAAATAATGATTTTATGATTATTTTGAGGTCTATGATATGATTGCATGATTGTGTGAAAATTTCGTGAAGAAATTTTATGCATAAAGTGCTTAAATTGAAATTAGGGACTAAATCGAATAATTTGCAAAACTTGCATTCTAGAAGTTTCTAGTATGAAATTGTTTTGAAATATTAATTAGAAGGTCTTAAATAGGAATTTTACCAATTTCTAAGTCTATGGACAAAAATTGGACATGGATGGAATTTTTGGAAAGTTTAGTAGTAAGGGCATTTTGGTCATTTAGGGGTAAAATGAATTAAAATACAAAATTAAAAGCCAAATTTGCTCATCTTCAACCCCATGGCTGAATATAGCAAGGAGAAACCATGGCTAGGGTTTTTCAAGCTTCCAAGCTCAATTGTAAGTCCGTTCTAGCCTCGTTTTTAATGATTTTACGTTTTGGAGTCCCAGTAGCTCGATTAAGCTTATGCTAGCAATAATTCAACCCAGGGTTCATATTTGGAAAAATACCCATAGGTGAAATTTGTGTATTTTGGTGTTTTATGATAGAATATGAGGTTTTAAATTATGTTAGACAACTTGTACTACTCGATTTTAAGCAAAAACGAGCAAAAGGGCTTAATCGGTAAAAATACCTAATAGTCATAAGTACATGTTAGAGTGAGAATTTGATGTTTCCATACAAGGGAAAAATGATCAGCATGTCATAAAACATAAGAAAATAGGCTGAAGTTTAATTTACGAGCTTTGGGGCAAACGTGTAAATATGTGGAATTTTAGGGGCAAAACTGTAATTTTGCCAAAATATGAGTTTGGGTCAATTTGAATAATGTGAGTCCTAATTAGACTATATTTTAAATGATAGAGCAAGGAAAACTAAAATTTGGGCTAAAATGGGGAAAATACCAAGTTGTGGACGAAATGGTAAAAATAGCCATTTTCGCATACGTGGTAAGTTCATGTGTAAATAATGTGGTATAATTGTTATTTTTAAGTTATTGATGTTAATTATATGATATGCTGATTTTTATCATGAAATATATGCTTTGTGGTTATTTTCAAATAAAATGCAAATTATGTGAATTATTTGTTAAATATAAAGTGCTACCGAGTATTGGTTTCGGTATTTTACGGAAGATGGCATGGAGATGTGTTCGAGGAAAATCCCGTTTGAACCTTAGGAATAGATTAGGATACAAGTGACATGTCACTAGGATATTTGGGCATCCGAACTCGTTGAGTTGAGTCCGAGTTCACTTATGGATGCGAATGTCTGAACTCGTTGAGTTGAGTCCGAGTTCGAGTTCGAGTTCGAGAGATGTAACTAGGCATCCGAGCTCGTTGAGTTGAGTCAGAGTTCACTTATGGTTGCGAACGCCCGAGCTCATTGAGTTGAGTCCGAGTTCACTTATGGGCGGGTTACATGGTAGCTTGGCTACATATGTGGCACTTATGTGTAAACTTTCCATGTATTCGAATTATATTCCGATGTGTTCAACGGGTAAAATTCTACTCAAATGGAGGAATACTCGAGATGAAAGGGACGTATTGGTAAGTTTTGTGAAATTAATACTTTGAACAGGTATGTACTTAACCCTCGGGTTGAAAGCTCGATATAACAACAATATGGTAAGATGATAAATGAAAATGTGATATGAATGTCTCGGTGATGATTATGCAAATGATGTTTTATGTTTTCTTATATAGTTGTGTTACTTGCTATTTGCATGTGAGCTTACTAAGCATTTATGCTTACTTCCTCCTTTTCATTCCTTGTAGTGTTGACAAGCCAGCTCGGAAATCGGGAACCATCGGGGGCATGCTTACACTATCTGTATACCATCTTGGCATAATGGCTTGCATATTTTGAGTATGGCATGTATAGCATTATAATCATTTTGTATATATGGTCTTATGATATGGTTATTGAGTGGTATGGAAATGCTTTGTAATGATTAGCCATTGGAATGGCTAATCATGATCATATTTGGTGTTATGTATGCTAAATTGCTAGCTAATTCATGGAAACTATGAAATAGGTAAAATTTACCATAAAATAGATTCAGACAGCAGCAGTGACGTGAGTTTGAAAAATCATTAAAAATAGTAGAGATACAATTAGATGATGAATAAATATGGAATTGAAGAATTATGAGTCTATTTTCATATGGATGGAACAAAACAGGTATATGAGTTACATTTTATGAGATGTTTAAATTTTTGTGAAACAGGGCCAGAGCGAATTCTGGATCCCCTGTTCTGACTTTGGAAATTCACCATAAATTTTTAAAAGATAATTATAAGTCATGATTTATATGTACAGATTCCTTATTAAGCCTAGTTTTATTAGAAACAAACGACATAGTCATTGAAAATCTGTACAAGGAGATATCTGATTCGTAATACACAGAGGTCAGAGTAGTCGAACCCTGAAACAGGGGAGACTTTAACTAATAAACTGTACTAATTTTCTCTACCAAAAATTCTAGAAAAAAAGTAGTAAATATATATATGAGTCTAGTTTCAGGGAAAATTTACGGAATTGGATTTAGAGTTTTGGAACTCGAGATATGAATTTTTAAGCGACTGTGATGCAGATTGCTAGCTTGACTGAAAATTTTAAAAATAAATTGTTTGAGCTGTTTAAGTAATGAATTAAGTCTGTTAACACCTCGTGTTCGACTCCGGTGACGGTCTCGGGTATGGGGCGTAACTGTGCAGCAAAATCTGTCACTATCAAGAAGTCGGAAAAGGTGTGTAACCGCACATTTTCGTACTATAAATCGGTAAAAGTCGAAAAGTCGAAGTGCCGAAACTTCAGCATTTGAGGCCTTACGAGCACGTGATCGCTCGTAGGGTAAACCGAGCCCACAAATCATGGGCGATAAATTGTAAAGGCCACCACGAGGGTTTTTGTGGGCTTGGGCCGTTATGCGCCACGTTGGGCCGAAATGGACCGTGTGGGCCAAATGGGCTCATAGGCCCCACACAGATTAAATCCACAGTAAGTGATAAATATTGGACGAGGCTATATGGGCCACATACCCGTAACAGAATTTGGGCTAAATGGGCCACAGGAGCGTGTGGGCCCACTTGGGCCGAGTAATGGGCCTTGGGCCCATTTACACCGTTATGATCATTTAGGTTATCTGTGTCGTTCAAGGTGACTGTAAACCTTCGGAGAGGTCATTATTTGACCGTAATACCACTGTAGGGTAAATGACCGTAATACCCCTGTAGAGTAAAATGACCGTTGTAATAGCCCTATTTTGGGGCTAGTCAAAATAGTGGTCTTGGAACCACATATCCGAGTCGAGTAAATTATTTTACTATTGTTTTAAAGTCATAGCATGTTTATAACAGTACATGAAAAATTTTATGGGCTAATTTTAATGTTTGTGAGCACAATTGTGAAAAAAGACTAAATCGCATAAAGTACAAAAGTCTTGAAATGATAGCTAAGGGTGTTAAATAGCTAGAGAACGAAAATTGGGGGTCTTTAAAGGGCAATTAGCCCCTTAAAAGAAAGCATAGCCGGCCATGGGAGGCAAATTGGAGAGAAGGTCAAAATTAGGTAAAGCTTAGGTCACCAATTTTGAGTAGTTGTCTTTTTAATAAAACAAAAAGGAAAAGCTATCATTTTTCTCTCTTCTTAGCTGAAAATATCAGCCATTGTATGGGTTTGAAAGCTTAAAAAAATTCAGCAACATTGAGCCCTATAAAGTAAGTGATTTTGATAGTTTCTCTTGATGATTTTCGTATTTTTGAGACCCTTGAAGCATGAGCTTTCAAATGGGGGGTATATCTTGCAAAATGGTTGAAGGTATAGGGTTTTTACATGAGAGTATTTAGGGTGTTTTCTGAAATTTTATGGAAGAATATGAGTCTTAGTTGTGGAATAGATAACTTTTGTGAAAGGTGTTACCATAAAACATCTAAAGGGACCATTTTGCACAAGTTGTAAAATGATTGATAAATGTATGAAATAGAGAGAATTTGGGGTTGCTATAAGAGTAAAAAGATTTCATCTATGCTTAATATGCAAATAAATTCGATAAAAATTGATTTTTGAGCATAGGGGTAAAATGGTCGTTTTGCCAAAGTTTAAGGGCAAAACGGTCATTTTACCGAATATGTGAATTTTTAATTGCTTAATTTTATTTAGTGATTAACTGAGTACATTTTGCTATTTTAGATCAAGAATTACCAAATCCAAACCTAGACCGGGGGAAAACCAAGCAAATTGACTAAACCGACTATTCGTATACATTTTGTAATCTGAGGTATGTTGTATGTAAATAATACAACTACATTACTAATGTATGTGTTAAATTGTATTTGAATTAATATATCATGAATTACTTGATTGTGGAATTGAGATGGTATGATGAGAATAGGGATAGTAGAGTTCCTGTTCAAACCTAGGAAATAAATCGGATATTCTTACCATGACGTTTGGGTCATTTGAGTGTGAGGTAGTGTAAGACATGTCTGGGACATGCATCAGCCATATTATGAGAGCCAGTGTATGACCATGTCTGGGACATAGCATCAGCATTAAGATGTATCTAGTGTAAGACATGTTTGGGACATGCATCGGCCTCAAGACGTAAGCCAGTGTAAGACATGTCTAGGACATGCATCAGCTATGAGATGATAGTCAATGTAAGACCATGTCTGGGACATGGCATCGACTTGAGATATGAGCCAGTGTAAGATCATGTCTGGGACATGGCATCGGCACCTTATCCACGTCTGAGGCTTAATAAATATCCGATAGTGTTCCAAATGGTTCAACGGTGAACGTTATGTTCTAAGCTAATGAGGAAAGTATAACTGTGTTGTGAGTGGTACAACTACCTAATTGGTACATATGAGATATGAGCTCATTGAACAATATGTGACTTGTATGGATGGTAATGAGTAAGTTATGCCTATGCCTACCTTGGTATCATGAGCATGTGGATCATTAATAAAATGTTGTTGTTGTGTACTTAGTTATATCCAACTTACTAAGCTTTTATGCTTACTCCCTTTCCTTTCCATTTCCTTACAGTGCCGCCTATCTAGCTCAAGGATCACTGGAAGTTAGAGATATCGATCACACTATTAACCGAAGCATTCGGTATAGTTGGATTTATATTTTTGATTATGGCATGTATAGGACTTAGACCTTATTATTTTGTGTTTTTGAGATTTGGCCAAATGTGTTGGTTTAGGTTAGAAGCCCTTCAATTTGTATTATGTCTTGAATGATGACTAACATTCATTTTGAATTTATAAAAGATGCATTATCATGAGATAATGAATGTCTATTATGGCTGCTTTGATTTTAGAAATTGTGCTCGTTTTAGCATTGGTTGGAATTTGTATGGAAATAGGCAAGTAAGGGTGGCAATGAGGCTTGGTAAATAACCTTTGTATTGTCCACACGGGTAGACACACGGGCATGTGTCTAGTCCATGTGTGACACACGGTCTGCCCCATGGGCGTGTAGTTCGGCCGTGTGTCCCTTGCACATAACAATTTCAAGTTAGTATGCATGGTAATAAACACAAGAGTAGAGACACGACTGTGTGTCTCAATCGTGTAGAGGACACGGCCTAGCACACGGGCGTGTGCCTTGGCCGTGTGACATTATGAGCATACTGACGTCAGAAATAGAATGTCTATGTTTTTGCATACGGGCTAAGACACAGCGTGTCGTGGCCGTGTGAGGGACACGGGCAAATGACACGGGTGTATCTCTGGCCATGTGAAAACCCCTGCAAGTGTGAATTAGAAATTAATTCTACACGGGTGTGTCCCAGGGTACTTAGGCCGTGTGAGCCACACGGGCCATCAATACGACCATGTCAAAATGGTCACACGGGCGTGTTACTCTTCCACACGGGCGTGTGCCTTGTTTTAAAGGAAAATTTCTTAAGGTTGGTTTAAAGACCCAGAATGGCTCCAAATAGCTTTCAGTGATCAATTTGGGGCTCGTAGGCCCATAATAAGAAGTTTAAGGAAGATATCTAAAAAGCTTTAAGTTTGAATCGAGTCTTGGTGACTTGAGATTGGTTGTAGGCATGAGATCAAGTTAGGTAATACCTTGTACTCCTCCCCGGCATGGGTTAAGGGTATAGGATGTTACATTTAGTGGTATCAGAGCTATGGTTTAGTCAGTTCTAGGACTAACCTAGCGAGAGTACGAGTCTAGCTATACATGCCATAACTATATATTGATAGTGTGACAATTTCTGACGATTATAAATTATGTTTTCATATAGTAAATGGATCCTGATAGAGCCACGGCAGATGACATTAAAAGTAATGCGCCGGCTCCTGTTGAAGGTACCGCGCCAGTAAAGAGTGAGCCTGTAACTATGGGCGAAGGCAGAGGGGCTAGAGAAGCCTACCTTTGAATGATGGATGCTTGGTACATGGAGTTTGTTCGTGCGAATCTAAACACTCCACCTCCCCTACCTCTTCTGATTCCTCAGTATGCCCTGGTAACTCCACAAGGCGTGGACATGTTTAGAAGAGAGAAGCCTCCGGTAGACAAGATCCAAAAATAAGGGGCCAAAGAATTTTGGGCTAGCATAGATGATAACCTGAAGAGGGCAGAGTTTTGGCTAGAAAATGCCATCAAGGTATTTGATGAATTGTCATACATGCCTGAGGTGTAACACCCCAAACCCGAGACCATCGCCGGTGTCGGACCCGAGGGGTTAACAAGCCAAGTTCACATGTTTTTGCCCACCAATTTGACATTTCCAGTCAGGCTGGAAAACTGCGTCACTGTCGCCTTAAAAATCATATCTCGAGTTTCAAAACTCGGAAACTGGTTTCGTAAATTTTTCCTGAATTTAGACTCATATATCCATCCATGGTTTTATTTCTAGGATTTTTGGTCGGGCCAATTGGTACAGTTTATTAGTTAAAGTTACCCATGTTACAGGGATCGACTGCTCTAACCTTCGCGCGGGATAACTTGAATATCTCTCTGTACAAGGCTTTAATGCTGGTGTCGTTTGTTTATAATGAAACTAGACTCAAAATGGAATCTGTACATATAAGGTATGTCTCCTAATTATTTTTGGATAATTTATAGTGAATTTTTAAAGTTGCGACAGGGAATCCAGAAACCATTCTGGCCCTGTCTCACAATAGCTTTAATATCTCTTAACCTGTAACTCCTATGACCATTTAGTTTCTTCCATATGAAAATAGACTCATCAAGGTTCATTTACATAGCTTATTCACTATTTAATTCCATTCCTATGAATTTTGGTGATTTTTCACATTCACGCCACTGCAGCTGGCAGCATCTGTTTTAAGGTAGGACTTACCTATTTGGTAGTCTCCATGATTCAACTAGTCTTGCCATACATAGGTTCATATATGATCATTTTAACCATGCCAATGGCTGATCATATGACCAACATTCCCATTTCAAGCCATAGCCACATCATGACACCAAATATATACATACAACCCACAATTAGTCTAAGTTCATGCTTCCCTTTTCGAGCCATTTTCGCATGGCCGTACATACTCACATTACAACATATTTTACAAACAAGGGGTAGTCCTATACATGCCATCTCAAGTTCAACCAAAATTTATACCAAAATGGAGGCTTGATAGTGTGGATGACTTGACTTCAACGATCCCAAATCCGATTGCCTCGGCGAAATCTAGAAAAGCGAGAGCCAAAGCAGCGGGGTAAGCATTTTTATGCTTAGTAAGTCTCAAGGAATATAATCAACTCTAATTACAGCAATACATTCACATAGCCAAATGCATCATTTCATTTGTACACATTCCTACTTCACACTTCATCATTATATAATTTCACAAAGTATCAATCAATTCAATAACTGAAATTCATTAGTCGATTGAGCGAATGTTGCTCAAACATGTCGACTTTCCAATGGACATATAACGTACCTTATCCTTTGGGCTTTTCGAGTGTGCTAATTGAATTCATTACAGCAACCAACACTCACCTCCAGCCCAAGATTCTTGAATATAACCGGATATAATCACGTGCACAAATGCCTTGGTCTTAGCCGGATAAAATGTCTCGCATACGAATGCCTTGGTCTTAGCCGGATGTAGCCACTAAGCGCAATTGCCTTGGTCTTAACCGGATAAAATTTCAGCATAATTGTCTTGAGATTTAGCCGGATATCATTCAATTTCCCATGAACACATACATCAATTATCATTGGACATACATAATTCATTTTCGTTACTAAGGCTCAAACGCAATTATAGTCACAAGCATATTCGCCTTGGGACTTAGCGGGTAGAATTCAAATACTCATGCATACACAATCAATAATCAATACACATCCATACTTTATTTCACACAATTCAAATCACGGTCACTTCTTGAGGACTTACCTCGGATGTTGTCGAACGGCTTTTTCGGCTATTCGATCACCTTTTCCTTCCCTTGTCCAATTGTGGTCTTCTAAGCTCTTGAGCTAATTCAAACAAATTCAATTTATTAAAACCTCATTGTGCTAGCTTTTGGCGAATATGACAAGGAGTTTAAATGGTCATATGGCCACCCTTTAGCTTGAATACACAATGGTCATGCACATTTTATACTACATCAAGCAATTCAATACAATTTATTCGAGCATCAAGGAAATGCTAAGGCCTTCAATAGGCTACCCAAGGCCGAATATTCATGTACATGTTGAGGTCAATTTTGCACTTAATACCTCACAAAAACAGCATGCAATTTACTAATTAATGCTTTGCACATTGTGGCCCAAAACTTATAATATAGCATCAAGCACCTACATGTGTGCTAGGCAATTGTGCTTGCAATTTCACAAGCATTCTTCCACATCTTCTTCTTTAAACTAATATATTCATCACTTAGTTCATAACCAAAACATAATGTGCAATCATATATATGCATATATGAGCATGGCAATTTCAAGGTGTCCATAGCCATCCAAAACACAAATTTTAACTAACATGCAAGAAGCATGAATCATGCTCAAGAATGCATCATGGCGAATATGACAATCATGCTTCTTTTCAACTTCAATCATGATAAAACAAAAGAAAGCTCAAAATCTTACTCATGAGTAGACAATCCATCATTGCATGCATCATCATCAAGTTTCACACTTAGCATGCAATGGCTTTATCACCATAACAACTTTGGCCAAATGCCATTTCCATGGCATAACAAAGATTTGAGCCATGGCTAACATGCACATCAAATTAGCAACCAAAACATGCATGAAACTCCCAACACAACCTCATACATACCTTACTCTTGATGCAATTTTAGCCAAATCACCTTCTAGATCTCTTCTAAACAAAGGAAATGAAGCAAAATCCTTCTTCCTCTTAGTATTTTTGGCCAAAAGGAGAGAACAAGGATGAACAATTTTTTGTTTCTCTTCTTGGTTGCACGGCAATGGGGGAATGCTACTCTCACACACATTTTTTTCATTCTTTTCTTACCCATGCTTATTTGTTTATTATTTCTCCCTAATGCCCAACAAAACATGTTTCATGACATGTTTAGCCCATATCTCTTTGTCATGGCGGCCATCACTTGTAAAGGGAATTTGACATGCAAGTCCATTATTTTGCATGCATGCTTTAATTAGTCATCACACATTTCCTATCGTACTTTCAAAGTTCACTACTAAGTCCTTTCTAGTGGAATTCACCTTTATAACACTAAATCAATCATCATAAAATGTCATACATGAGCACACACATATTATAGGCATCAAAATAAATTTTAATTATTTTTATGCCTCGGTTTTGTGGTCCCGAAACCACATTCCGACTAGGGTCAATTTTGGGTGTCACAACTCTCCCCACTTAAGAAATTTTCGTCCCGAAAATCTTACCGTAAATAGGTTTGGATATCGCTCTTTCATAGAGTTCTCGGTCTCCCAAGTAGCTTCTTCTATCACGTGCTTGAGCCATAACACTTTCACTAGTGGAACCCGCTTGTTTAGCAACTCTTTCACTTCCGTGATAGGATACGAATCGGTTCTTCCTCATAACTCATATTGGCTTGAATTTCAATTTCGATGGACTAATCACGTGCGATGGATCGGATCTATAGCGTCGAAGCATCGAAACATGAAAGACATCGTGAACCTTTTGAGTTCGAGGGCAAAATCAGCGATATGCCCTTGGACCGACTCGCTCGATATCTCATATGGTCCAATGAACCTCGGGCTCAACTTGCCCTTACGGTAGAACACGAGTATCTTTTTCCAAGGCGATACCTTGAGAAACACTTTATCACCCACGATACTCGACATCCTTACGCTTCAGATCCGCGTCGACTTCGACGATCGGAGGCTATCTTCGACTTTCACGGATTACTTTCACTTTCATTCAGCATCCCTAATCAAATCCACCCGTAAATCTTGCTTTCACCGAGCTCGGTCCAAAACAATGGCGTCGGCATTTACGACCGTACAAGGCCTCGTAGGGTGCCATCTTAATACTTGATTGAAAGTTTGTTGTTGTAAGCGAATTCAATTAACGGCAAATATCGTTCCCATGAACCACTAAACTCGAGGGCGCAACATCTTAACATATCCTCAAGTATCCGAATTATCCGCTCGATTGACCATCGGTTTGGGGGTGAAAGGCGATCTTTGAAATGCAACTTGGTACCCAAAGCTTCTTGCAACTTTTTCCAAAATCGCGAGGTAAATCTCGGATCTCTATCCGACCACGATAGAAATAGGCACCCGTGTAATTTCACAATCGAGAAAGCGTACAATTCCGCTAATTTGTCCATTGAAAAATCCGTGCGTCGAGGGGACAAAGTGGGCCGACTTAGTCAATCGATCTACCACGACCCAAACCGCATCCTTCTTACTCGCTGACAATGGCAGTCCGGATACAAAGTCCATTGTGACTCGATCCCATTTCCACTCGGGTATCGTGATTGGCTGAAGTAATCCTGAAGGCACCTGATGTTCCGCTTTCACTTGTTGACATATTAAACATCTCAAACAAAGTCGGAGATGTCTCGCTTCATACCATGCCACCAAAACCGACGCGTTTCAAATCATTGTACATCTTTGTACTCCCGGGTGGATTGCCATTCGGCTACAATGGGCTTCATTGAATTATCGAAATGAGTTCGAATTCTTTGGGACACACAGACGACTTTTGAACCTCAAACAATCGTCATCGTCGATTTGAAACTCCGAGTCCTTGTTGAACACACGCAGCCCGTTTTGCAACCAACTCGTCATCGACTTTCGAGCTTCTCGAATTTGGTGTGTCAATAATGGTTTGGCTTTCAATTCAGCCACTAACACCTTGTCGGATCGGATAGACAAGTGCACATTCATCGCTCGTAATGTGAATAACGATTTACGACTCAAGGCATCCATAACCACATTCGCCTTTCCGGGTGATAGTCAATGATCACTCATAATCCTTTAACAGCTCGAGCCAACGTCTTTGTCGCAGATTTAAGTCTCTTTGGGTCATCAAATACTTGAGACTTTTGTGATCCGAGTATACATGGCACCTTTCACCAAATAAGTAATGTCGCCAAATCTTTAAGGCGAATCGATGGCTGCCAATTCGAGATCATGAGTCGGATAATTTTTCTCATGTGGCTTTAATTGCCTCGGCGCATAGGCCACAACTTGACCTTCTTGCATTAATCGCAACCTAACCCAAGTAGAGAGGCGTCGCTATAGATGACAAACTCTTTCTTGGGACTCGGGTTGCACTAGAATTGGGGCTTCGGTCAAATAAGTTTTCAGTTGATCGAAACTTTTTGGCATTTCTCAATCCATTCGAACTTAACGTCCCTTTGGAGTAACCGTCATCGGCGTGGCTATCGTTGAGAAGCCTTTACAAATCGTCGGTAATAAGCAAGCCCCAAAAAGCTTGAACCTCGGTAATATTTCTCGGAGGCTTCCAATTTAGTATGGCTGAAATTTTATTGAATCGACTCGAATACCGTCTGAATACCACATGACCCAAGAAGCTAACCTCTCTTAACGAACTCACACTTCTTGAACTTAGCATATAATTGCTTGTCCCGTAAAATTTGCGGCACTAACCGCGGTGTTCAGCATGTTCGGTCTCATTTCTTGAATAGACCAAGATGTCATCAATGAACACGACTACGAATCGATCCAAATATGGTCTAAAGATCCAATTCATTAAATCCATAAATACCGAGGGCATTAGTGAGCCCAAAGCGGCATCACTAGGAACTCATAGTGACCATATCTCGATTCGAAGGCGGTCTTGGGCACGTCTGAATCTCGGATTCGCAATTGATAGTAGCCCGATCTCAAATCTATTTTCGAGAACACCGAGGCTCCCTTGAGTTGATCGAACAAGTCATCAATACGTGGTAGCGGATATTTGTTCTTTATCGTCGCTTTATTAAGGTCGACGATAGTCGATCTACGATCGCATGGTTCCATCCTTCTTCTTCACGAACAACAGGCGCACCCCAAGGCGAAAAACCAGGCGAGCAAAACCTCTATCCACCAATTCTTGCAAGCGAGCTTTCAACTCCTTTAATTCGTTGGTGCCATACGATACGGAGCTATCGAAATTGGAGTGGTACCGGTACCAATTCGATGCCAAATTCTATTTCGAACGGTGGTAAACCCGGCAATTCTTGGGAAAACATCCGGTATTCACAAACCACGGGCGCAGATTCGGGTTTCTTCTCGATTCCTTGTCATCGAGTACGACGCAAGGTATGCTTCGCACCCTTTTCTTACATATTTACGGGCCAACATCGCGATATTACGGTGGCAACCCCTTTAAGTCCGTGGACTCAACCCGAATTATTTCATTATTCGCGCACCTCAAATCGATAGTCTTGCTCTTGCAATTTACAACCGCATCGTGCATGGTCAACCAATCCAAACCAAGAATAACATCGAACTCATCGAGCGGCAAAAGCATTAAGTCCGCGAAAAACAAGAACCTCGGAACACTAGGGGACTTTTCTTGCACACTTTGTTAACAAGCACGTAATGACCCAAGGGTTTGACACCGAATTACAAACTCGATGAGACTCAATAGGCAAAGTCTTCTTGGATGCTAAGGTTTCACATATATATGAATGAGTAGAACCGGGGTCAATCAAAGCAATCACATTTGTATTGAAAAGAGTGAAAGTACCGGTAATAACATTTGGAGAGGCAAGCATCCTCGGCGTGCGCGTATGGCATAAGTCCTAGCAGAGCACGAGCCTCGAGATCTAATGGTAGCATCTCTAGATCCTCTCGACCGCCATTGACATTGCCCATATTTCTAGGTGGCCTACCTCGGCGATGGTAGCACCGGGTTTGCACTCGACTTACATTCATTCATGCATCCTCGGGCAATCCTTCATAAAGTGGTCGGCCGATCCACACTTATAGCGAGGCGATCACGAAACCAACATCTCCCGAATGCCATTTGCCACAATGTGGACACTCCGCCTCTCTCGTGATCATTTCCACCATTGGCGATCGAAGTGACTCGTGTGGTCACGGGGTCGATCGCGTCCTCGTCTAGAAAAGCCCAAGCGCCTCTAGACCGGCTCACATCATCTCGAAATCTCTTGATGCTTGTTGAAGAGACTTTCCGAGGACCTCTTCGAATTCTCCAATCCCCATCGACTTTTTGTTTCTCCTTTCTAAGCTCTTGACTTTACAAGCTCGCTCAACAAGTACTCGAACTCTCGTATCTCGAGAATGCCAACAAACATCCTTATATCATCATTCAGCCCATCCTCGAGCGTTTACACATAATAGCTTGGACGAAATCATTCTCGCAGATCGGCTAAGCCTCACAAACTTTCGTTAAGTAGTCGATAGCGGACATAGAACCTTGCTTAAGATCAAGAAATTCCCTCCGCTTTTGGTAGATGAATCTCGGTGATATACTTTTTTGAACTCGGTTTGAAAGAATTCCCAAGTCACTTGCTCTCTAGGCACCACAAGTCGAGTACTCCACCAATAGTAGGCGGACTCGCGTAGCAAGGAGATGGTACACTTTAAGCACTCATCGGGTGTGCAGGATAGCTCATCAAGCACCGGATAGTGTTATCTAACCAAAATTCAGCGCTTCGGCATCATCATCATCCGTAGCCTTAAATTCAGTGGCCCCATGTTTTGAATCCTATCATTGGGGCTTACTTGACCTTATTTGGTCGATCACGGAGGTATTGTAGGTCTTGAGGCTGCATTTGTCGGGAATGGAGGTTGTGGAACAGTAGTGTTGGTTCGAATGTATTGATTAAACCATTCGTTCATCACACTATAAAAGGCTTGCCTAGCCTCGTCATTAGGATTGCTGGCCATAGGTTGAGAGTCCATGGCGCTGTCCCTTTGCGAGGGGCAGGCGCCACACTCTCCACATCATCAGCTATCGCTTCGGTTGGGATCGGGATCCATTGCTACAACAAACACAAAGTCGAATTGTCGAATCATCACACTATCGATTCATCATTTAATGGCATGTATAGCTAGACCCCAAACACATCACGGTAGTCCTAGAATCGACTAAACCGTGGCTCGATACCAATAAAATTGTAACACCCCAAACCCGAGACCATCGCCGTTGTCGGACCGAGGGGTTAACAAGCCAAGTTCACATGTTTTTGCCCACCAATTTGACATTTCCAGTCAGGCTGGAAAACTGCGTCACTGTCGCCTTTAAAATCATATCTCGAGTTTCAAAACTCGGAAACTGGTTTCGTAAATTTTTCCTGAATTTAGACTCATATATCCATCCATGGTTTTATTTCTAGGATTTTTGGTCGGGCCAATTGGTACAGTTTATTAGTTAAAGTTACCCATGTTACAGGGATCGACTGCTCTAACCTTCGCGCGGTATAACTTGAATATCTCTCTGTACAGGGCTTTAATGCTGGTGTCGTTTTTTATAATGAAACTAGACTCAAAATGGAATCTGTACATATAAGGTATGTCTCCTAATTATTTTGGATAATTTATAGTGAATTTTTAAAGTTGCGACAGGGAATCCAGAAACCATTCTGGCCCTGTCTCACAATAGCTTTAATATCTCTTAACCTGTAACTCCTATGACCATTTAGTTTCTTCCATATGAAAATAGACTCATCAAGGTTCATTTACATAGCTTATTCACTATTTAATTCCATTCCTATGAATTTTGGTGATTTTTCACATTCACGCCACTGCAGCTGGCAGCATCTGTTTTAAGGTAGGACTTACCTATTTGGTAGTCTCCATGATTCAACTAGTCTTGCCATACATAGGTTCATATATGATCATTTTAACCATGCCAATGGCTGATCATATGACCAACATTTCCATTTCAAGCCATAGCCACATCATGACACCAAATATATACATACAACCCACAATTAGTCTAAGTTCATGCTTCCCTTTTCGAGCCATTTTCGCATGGCCGTACATACTTACATTACAACATATTTTACAAACAAGGGGTAGTCCTATACATGCCATCTCAAGTTCAACCAAAATTTATACCAAAATGGAGGCTTGATAGTGTGGATGACTTGACTTCAACGATCCCAAATCCGATTGCCTCGGCGAAATCTAGAAAAGCGAGAGCCAAAGCAGCGGGTAAGCATTTTTATGCTTAGTAAGTCTCAAGGAATATAATCAACTCTAATTACAGCAATACATTCACATAGCCAAATGCATCATTTCATTTGTACACATTCCTACTTCACACTTCATCATTATATAATTTCACAAAGTATCAATCAATTCAATAACTGAAATTCATTAGTCGATTGAGCGAATGTTGCTCAAACATGTCGACTTTCAATGCACATATAACGTACCTTATCCTTTGGGCTTTTCGAGTGTGCTAATTGAATTCATTACAGCAACCAACACTCACCTCCAGCCCAAGATTCTTGAATATAACCGGATATAATCACGTGCACAAATGCCTTGGTCTTAGCCGGATAAAATGTCTCGCACGAATGCCTTGGTCTTAGCCGGATGTAGCCACTAAGCGCAATTGCCTTGGTCTTAACCGGATAAAATTTCAACATAATTGTCTTGAGTTTAGCCGGATATCATTCAATTTCCCATGAACACATACATCAATTATCATTGGACATACATAATTCATTTTAGTTACTAAGGCTCAAAGCGCAATTATAGTCACAAGCATATTAAGCCCGGGACTTAGCCGGGTAGAATTCAAATACTCATGCATACACAATCAATAATCAATACACATCCATACTTTATTTCACACAATTCAAGTACGGTCACTTCTTGAGGACTTACCTCGGATGTTGTCGAGCGGCTTTTCGGCTATTCGATCACCTTTTCCTTCCCTTGTCCAATTGTGGTCTTCTAAGCTCTTGAGCTAATTCAAACAAATTCAATTTATTAAAACCTCATTGTGCTAGCTTTTGGCGAATATGACAAGGAGTTTAAATGGTCATATGGCCACCCTTTAGCTTGAATACACAATGGTCATGCACATTTTATACTACATCAAGCAATTCAATACAATTTATTCGAGCATCAAGGAAATGCTAAGGCCTTCAATAGGCTACCCAAGGCGAATATTCATGTACATGTTGAGGTCAATTTTGCACTTAATACCTCACAAAAACAGCATGCAATTTACTAATTAATGCTTTGCACATTGTATTAAAACTTATAATATAGCATCAAGCACCTACATGTGTGCTAGGCGAATTGTGCTTGCAATTTCACAAGCATTCTTCCACATCTTCTTCTTTAAACTAATATATTCATCACTTAGTTCATAACCAAAACATAATGTGCAATCATATATATGCATATATGAGCATGGCGAATTTCAAGGTGTCCATAGCCATCCAAAACACAAATTTTAACTAACATGCAAGAAGCATGAATCATGCTCAAGAATGCATCATGGCGAATATGACAATCATGCTTCTTTTCAACTTCAATCATGATAAAACAAAAGAAAGCTCAAAATCTTACTCATGAGTAGACAATCCATCATTGCATGCATCATCATCAAGTTTCACACTTAGCATGCAATGGCTTTATCACCATAACAACTTTGGCCAAATGCCATTTCCATGGCATAACAAAGATTTGAGCCATGGCTAACATGCACATCAAATTAGCAACCAAAACATGCATGAAACTCCCAACACAACCTCATACATACCTTACTCTTGATGCAATTTTAGCCAAATCACCTTCTAGATCTCTTCTAAACAAAGGAAATGAAGCAAAAATCCTTCTTCCTCTTAGTATTTTTGGCCAAAAGGAGAGAACAAGGATGAACAATTTTTTGTTTTCTCTTCTTGGTTGCACGGCAATGGGGGAATGCTACTCTCTCACACACATTTTTTTTTCATTCTTTTCTTACCCATGCTTATTTGTTTATTATTTCTCCTAATGCCCAACAAAACATGTTTCATGACATGTTTAGCCCATATCTCTTTGTCATGGCGGCCATCACTTGTAAAGGGAATTTGACATGCAAGTCCATTATTTTGCATGCATGCTTTAATTAGTCATCACACATTTCCTATCGTACTTTCAAAGTTCACTACTAAGTCCTTTCTAGTGGAATTCACCTTTATAACACTAAATCAATCATCATAAAATGTCATACATGAGCACACATATTATAGGCATCAAAATAAATTTTAATTATTTTTATGCCTCGGTTTTATGGTCCCGAAACCACATTCCGACTAGGGTCAATTTTGGGCTGTCACATGAGGAGTGCGTAAAGTGTGCAGTGTCGCTCTTGAGAGATTTGACCTACCAGTGGTGGAACACTCTCGTGTCTGTGGTATCGAGAGAGAGGGTAACTTAGGAATTCTTCCAGGAAGAGTTCCGAAAGAAATATATTAGTCAGCGGTTTATAGACCAAAAGAGAAAGGAATTCTTAGAGTTAAAGTAAGGCCGAATGTCAGTGACAGAATATGAGCGTGAACTTGTAAGGCTCAGCAAGTATACGCGGGAGTGCTTGTCTACAGAAGCCACCATGTGTAAAAGGTTTGAAGATGTCCTCAATGAAGATATCCAATTGTTTGTTGGCATCTTAGAGCTGCAGGAATCTGTAGCCCTTGTTGAAAGAGCCTGTAAGGCCGAAGAGTTGATTAAAGAAAGGAGGAAAGAGGCATTTGAGTCGCGGGATGCAAAGAAGAGACAGATGGGGAAATCACACCAGTCCTCATCTAGAAGATTGAGAGAATTCATTACCCGATCGAATGCTTCGGTGGGGTATTTAAATAGGAACAAGAACCGACAGAACACAACTTCGAAAGCCCAGACCACTTTAGTCACAAGTATTGGTAGCACTCGGCCAAATAAGCCAGACTGCTCGTAATGTGGAAGGCATCATTTTGGCAAGTGCCGAGAGAATGAAAGGGCTGTTTCAAGTGCAGATCATTGGAGCACTTCATCCGTGATTGTCCCGAGTTGGATGATAGAGAGAGAAAACAAGATGTGAAAGCAAGCAATGCTCCCTTGAGGGGTGGATCACAAAAGAACCCTGGAAGTATGGCTAGCAGTAGAGGTGTAACATCCCGAAATAGGGCCTTAACAGAACAGTGGTTAATGCTTACCCCTTTTATTTTCCTTATGAATGTTGTTGTTTATTTTCATGCAAACTTACTAAGCTTAATACTTACCCCCTTTATTTTCCTTCCTTTTATATTTTTATCAATCTAACTCGGGGATTGTAAAGTACATCGGAGGTCCAGGCACACTATCACAAAGATTATTTTGGTACAGCTAGACATTTCATTTTGAGTATGGCATGTATAGCATCATAGCCATTTTGTGTGTATGATCTTATGATATGGCTAATGAATGGTATGTAAATGCTTGATACTGATTAACTATTGGAATGGCTAATCAAGGACATGTTTGGTGTTATGTATGGCTAAATGCTAGTTATTCCAATGGCTAATCAAGGACATGTTTGGTGTTATGTATGTCTAAATGCTGGTTATTCCATGGAAATCATGAAAAAGGTGAAATTAGCTTTAAAACAGTATCAGACAATAGTAATAACGTAAATTTGAAAGATCACTATAAATAGTATAAATAGATTTATATAGTGAATGAGATATAGAATTAAAGCTTATTGAGTCTATTTTCATATGAAAGAAACGGAGTAAATAAAGGAGTTTTATTTTATGATATTTTTAAATTTTGGTGAGATAGGATCAGAGTGATTTCTGAATCCCCTATTCTAAATTTAGATATTCACTAAATATTGTACAAAAATAATTAGGAGTTATACTTTATATTTATAGATTCCTTATTGAGTCTAATTTTAACAAAAATAAACAGAATGGTTATTTGAATTCTGTACAGAGAGAAAATTAATTCGTAGCGAACAGAGGTCAGAGCAGCCAAACACTAAAACAGGAGAAATTTAACTAACAAATTGTACAAATTGACTAGACTAAAAATTTTGAAACAAATTTAGTAAAAAGATATATGAGTCTAGTTTCAGAGAAAATTTACGGATTTGAATTTTGAGTTTCTTAACTCGAGTTATTATTTATTTAGTGATTATGATGCAGATGGATAGTTTATTGATGAAAGATGAAATAAATTGTTTTAATTTGTTTAAGTAATCAAAAAAATTTTATTGATTCCGGTTTGTTCCCCAACCATTTCAATTTCATGTTTTAGGGTCTCAAGGACCCTTTTTAGGGACATATTGAATGAATGAAACTAAATTAATTTTAAAAGCAAATTTTTATGCCCCAAATTAGTAAGCTAAGTCTGGTAACGCCTCGTGCTCGACTTCACCGACGGGTAAGGGGTGTTACATTTATTGGTATCAGAGCAAAGGTTTAGTCGGTTCTCGAAATATTTAGTAAGAGTAAGAGTCTAGCTATACATTCCATACTTATATGTTGATAGTGTGATGACTCCTAACAATTTTAAAATGTTTTCTTTTATAGTTAAGGATCCCGAACAAGCTGGTGTAGAAGATGTAAAGAGTAACGCGCCTGCAGGGATGGTGCCACCAGATAGTAGTCAAAGGCCCGTTACAGTTAGTCTGTGAGGAGGGGCTCGAGAAGCCTTCGTCCAAGCTATGAATGAATGGTTTACCGAGTTCGTTTGTACGAATCCGACTGTTAGACCTCTACCCCCTCATGATCCTCAAACCACCCATGTAGCTCCCCTAATCACAGGTACGGTTATAAGAGAAAACCCACCAATTGATAAAAATAAAAAACAAGGAGTCGAAGAGTTTCGAGCTACAAAAGATGATGATGTAGAAAAAGCAGAATTTTGGCTCGAGATACTATCAGAGTCTTTGATGAGTTATCTTGCACACTTGAGGAATGTATGAAATATGTTGTATCACTTCTTAGAGATTCAGCCTGCCATTGGTGGAAGACACTTGTATTAGTTGTACCAAAAAAGAGAGTCACTTGGGATTTCTTTCAATAGGAATTTCGTAAAAAGTACATTAGTTAGAGGTTTGTTGACCAAAAAAGAAAAGAGTTTCTAGAGTTGACACAGGGCAATATGACAGTGGCTGAATATGAGCGCGATTTTGCTAGACTCAGTAGTTATGCTCGAGAGTGTGTGTCTACAGAGGCTTTCATGTGCAAAAGATTTGAGGATGGGCTTAATGATGATATCCGATTGTCGGTTGGTGTCCTAGAAATAAAAGAGTTTGTTGTCCTAGTTGAGAGAGCCTGTAAGGCAGAGGAGCTATTTAAAAGAAAGGGAAAAGTTGAAATTGAGATGCAAGACATGAAGAAAAGACCAATGAGCAAGTCATTTCAGTCTACATCCAAGAGGCCTAGAGAGTTCTCTACTAGATCTAATTTTTCAGCCGGATATTCTAGCCGAAATAGAGGCAGAAGATTTATGAGTACTAAAGCTCAGACCACTTCGATTGCAAGTGTTGGCAGTGTTCAGCTTGATAGACCAGAGTGTCCCTGATGTGGTCGATGTCACCCAGGTCAGTGTCGAGCAACTGAGATAGGTTGTTTCCAATGTGCTGCACCAGACCATTTTATTCAGGAGTGTCCCGAGATGATTAAAAGAGAAGCAATACTGAGTGTAAGATCAGGCAACACTCCTGTCAGAGGCAGACCACTGAGAAATCCGGGAGCTAGGGTGTGACAGCCCTAATGTGACCCTAGTCGGAAAGTGGTTTCGGGACCACAAAACCGACTCATAAAAATAATTAACCGTCATATTTGATGCTTATTATATGTGAATATGAATGTGTGGAAGTTTCATACTTTAATTTGGTCAGTATATGTGAAATTTATTAGTAGGGACTTATGTGAGACAATTTAGAAATGTGCTAGGCAAATGCTAAAGTGGCCTATTAATGTATGTGGGAAAGTGCTTGTACTTGCATGTCAAATTAGCCAAACTATAGGTAGTGGCCGGCCATGCTACAAATTATATAATCAAATGTGAATTTTCTATTAACTTTAAATAGCTAGATGCCATATTAGTATGGAGGATGTAATAAAATAAAGAAATGATAATTAAAGGAAGAAAATGGGTGAAAGAAACAAAGTCTTCATCCATGTTTCTTCCTAGCCGATTCTAAAGAAAGAAAAGAACAAGAGCATTCGGTGATCTTGAACTCAAAATAAGGTGAGTAGTTCATGCTAATTCTTGAAATTTTAGTATATTTTGAGTTAGTTCTTAAGTTCTTTGCTTAACCCATGACCAAAATTTGAAATGGTGTGGTGTCTTGAGTATTCGGTTTTAGTTATTATAGGATGAGATTGGGTTATAGTCTTTATGTTTTATGAAGAATTGTTGAAGAGAAAATGTTCAAGAAATGGTTGTTGTTCATGTTATTTGGATGAAAAAGAAAATGGTAGTTAGGTGAAGTAGAGTCTAACAAAGGAGCACATATGTGCATTAGTTGCTAAATGGAGAAAATCGGCTAACAAGTTGTGTATTAAGGCTGAATATGATTTTGGATATTATTGGGCAATGTATGTGTTTTGAATTGATGGAATGGAGAGGATGCTTTAATTGTGTTATGAACAATTATATGTTAAATTAAGGTTTGCTAAGCTAGCTATTGAGGTGAAATGAAAATGTTAGTATTTGATTTGGTAATAATCTGCTTGGGGACAGCAGCAGTAAGGTGATTTTGGAAAATAGCCATAATTTGTAGGAGTTGAGTTAGAAGCTGAATAAATTATGTCATTAAAGCTTGAAGAGTCTAGTTTCTTACAAAAGAAACTATAAAAACAAAAGAGTTACCGATCTTGAGATATTTGAAATATTGTGGGGCTGAGTCAAAATGACTACTAGATTCCCAGTTCTGTTTTTATAAAATCAGTATAAATTGTACAAAAATGGCCCTAAGATAAAATTTATATGCTTAGACTCCTTAATGAGTCTAGTTTCAAATGTAATAAACGAGAACATATTTTGAATTCTGTACAATGAGAAATTTGATTCGTAGTGAAGAGTAGTCAGCTTAGTCAAACAGTGAAACAAGGTGAACTTTAAGAAAATCTGGTATTGTTGGGCTAAACTAAAAATTTTGAAAATTTTATGGATAATAGATAAATGAGTCTTCTGTCAAGAAAAATTTACGGCAATTGATTTGGAGTTTTGTAGCTCCAGTTATAAAAACTTTAGTAACTGTTGCTCAGGAAGTCAGCTTATAGGGAAAGTGTAATTATATTGTAAACATTAATGAAAATTTGCTAATGAATTATTTATTGATTTTTATAAAGCTTACTATAATCTATATGTGTTAAAGTCAAATCTATATGTATTATATTCTGAAAGTAATACTTGAATAGTCGATTAATGACTAGTTTAAAATTTGTTGAACTTAAGCTCAAGAGAAAAGGGGGATTAAATCCGATAAAGGGAAGGCAAAAGTAATTGAATAGCCGTTGAAGTCGTTTGTGACAGCCCTAAAGTGACCCTAGTCGGAAAGCGGTTTCGGGACCGCTAAACCGAGTCACCAAATTATTTGGATGTGATATTTATGGTCTAAAATATGTGAATATGAATGTGCAAAAATTTTTAAGCTCCGATTTAGTAAATTGCATGTGAATTTAGTCAAAAGGACTTGTGTGACACTTTTGAAATGTGATAGGCTAATCTACAAGGATCTAATAGTGCATGTAGTCAAAAGGGAGGACTTGCATGTCAATTTTCCCCCCTAACTAGTAGTGGCTGGCCATGAGCATGAGGATGGACAAAATGATATGGGGTGAAACATGTTGGAAACATGTTGTGTTAGTGGGTTATGGGAGAAAGAAAAGAATAAAGGGTTTGTAATAAAGAAATGAATGGGAAGGGTGATGAGAAAAAAAAAAAGTTGTCTCATCCATGTTCTTTCCCCCCCCCCTTTAGCCGTGACTTGAGAAAGAAAGAAAAGAAGAAGTTGGTTCTTCTTGGCCGTGAATTGAAGGAGGAAGAAGAGGGGAAGTTCGGCCAAGGTGGTTCTTGGGATTAAGGTATGATTAATGCTCTTTCATTGAAAATCTTTGCATATTTGGAGTGGTCGTCAAGTATAGAAGCTAGCTCATGGCAAATGTTTTCGTAAATTTATGAAGATGACATTCGGTCATGGATGGTTGTATTTTTTTTTATGTTGTTTTTGATGCTTTAGAGTATTGAAGGTTGATTATAGATAAGTTGAGCTTGGTAAAAATTGAATAGATGTGGCTTAATTGCTTAATGACAATCGGCTATGTTGAAGTGAAAATGTTTTGCAAATTGGTTATGGACATTCGGTTAAGGGAGAGTATTTGTGTTAGAAATCAAGATTGGATAGTGAGTTAGGCATGTGATCTTTGTGTTCGATTATTGAATGGAAAACTAAAGGGATGAGGTTGCATGTTGAGCTTGTATTCGAATAATACAAATGAATTGCTAATGTGAGATGTTATGTGTTAATATGTGAATTAAGTGATAATTGATAATCAACTAAGTAGCAACATGGCATTTAGATATATATTATAGTAGCTGGTTTTGGATGTGATTCTTATTGTGAATTAGTAGTTGATATGGAGATTAGACCGAATGAAATTTAAAATGTTAAAGAAATTATTTCGGCTAAGTGCTAACCTTGTTTATATTAGCCGAATGTGTAAATGTATACCATGAAGTGGTTTAGCTTAAAGTGAATCAAGGTTCTTGGAAGGTGAATTGCCGGGGATGGTTTAAGAAATGAATCTAATTTTGTTATGTATGTGATGACATTGCCGAATGTAAATTGAGTTGTTGAATTGGTTGATTTAGTTCACGAGCTCAAGGAATCAATCTTGCATAGCGGGAAGGCGAATATAATTGAATAGCAGTTTTGAAAATGTTCAACAGTATTCGAGGTAAGTTCTCAAGTGTTTGAACTTTACTTTAGTATACTTGAAGATTGTATAAACTTAGTAGCGAGAAGGATGAATTTATATAATTTAAGTGCCGAACTAGTCTTGACAGATTTGAGTTATTGCAGTGTTGTAACTTTGAAAATACACCAAAAATTGTAGAAGGCGAGTTCGAAGTTGAATAAAATATGAAAATGAAGCTTATTGAATCTAGTGTCTTATAAAAGAAACTATGTAAGCAAAGGAATTTCCTATGAAGGTATATTTAAAGTTGTGCGGGACAGTGTCGGAATGACTCGAAATCCCTGTTCTGTTTTGAAAAATCATTATAATTTGTACAAAAATGGTTATAAGATAAGATTTATATTCTTAGACTCCTTAATGAGTCTAGTTTCAAATGGAACCAAATATAACACATTATGAATTCTGTACAACGAAAAATTTGATTCGTAGCGAAGAGTGGTCAGATTAGTCAAACAGTGAAACAGGGGAAACTTTATGAAAAATCTGGTATTGATTGGCCAAACATAAAATTCTGAAAATTTTATGGCTGAAAGATACATGAGTCTACATTCGGGGAAAATTAACGGCAATTGATTTTGAGTTTTGTAGCTCCAGTTATAAACAACTTAGTGACTATTGGTCAGAAAAACTGCTTGTAGTGAATATGTGATTTTGTTGTAAACTTTGATGAAACTATTTGAGTTGCTTATAAGCTATTGCTGAAATTGATGTACAAGAAAATATGAAATATGTATGATATACATATGTGTGTGATAAGGCGAATGGCCAATCGATGAATGTGAAAGTGTATGTATATGTGATGAGGCCTAATGGCGATGTGATGAATGGAAAGTGGATGTATATGTGATGAGGCCTAATGGCGATGTGGTGAATGTGAAAGTGTATGTATATGTGATAAGGCCTAATGGCCGATGTGGTGAATGTGAAAGTGTATGTATATGTGATAAGGCCTAATGGCTAATGTAAAATATATGTGTGATATGCATATGTGGTAAAGCTGAATGGCTAATGTGAATGTTGTAACATGTGATTAAATGTACATGAAACTTGGAATATGTTCCGGTGAGACCCGATGACTACGTGTGGAGATTATGACCGGTAAGACCCGATGACTACGTGTGGAGATTATGACCGGTAAGACCCGATGACTACGTGTGGAGATTATGTCCGGTAAGACTTCTTTTATAAGAATTGCTTATAAAAATACATAATGCGAAAGGTTAAGCAGTATGTACTCCAAGTTTATATGTGAGCTTGATTTAAACTAAACCATAAGGTAGTTATGTGATGTATACGAGAGCAATCTATGAGACTATTCCTATGATTATGATGAGATGTGCATATTTGGATAAAGGGTGGTATGCCAGAAGGAAGAGTGAAATAGAAATACGAACAACTATGTTATAACTTGATTGTTATCTGTTGACACTGCTTGAAACTTACTAAGCATTGTAATGCTTACTCCGTGTACTTTGTTTCCTCTGTTTTATAGATCTCATTTGGAAGCTACTGGGCTTGGGGATCGTCAACAACTAGTCACACTATCACTATCCTTTGTTTGGTACTGCTATGTTTTGGATTATCTTATGGCATGTATAGAATAGACTAGTAGTGAGAGGATATCTTGGTTAATGTATAGGACTACCCTTTTGGTGTAGGTCATGTACCCTTCGGTTTTTTGTAAATTTGGATAGCCATGCGAAAATGGCTTAGATATACTTTGATCATAGCATTATAATCGTTGTATGTTGTTTGTCAAGAGGTATGGAAATGTTGGTAACGGTTAGCCATGGGAATGGTCATTCATGATCACTTTTGGTATATGTATGACAAACTCTAGTTGATCCATGGAGGATCATGAAATAGGTAAAGTTTACCTTAAAAATAGATGCTGGTAGCAGCAGTGACGTGAATGTGAAAAATCACTAAAAATATTAGAAATGGAATTAAATAGTGAATAAATTATGTAGTCGAACCTTGATGAATCTATTTTCATAGGAAAGTAACGAAACGATCATATGAACAGTATGTTAAGAGATATTTAAGTTTTCGTGAGACTGGGCCAGAACGGTTTCTGGATTCCCTGTTCCGACTTTGGAAATTCATTGTAAATTAACCAGAGATAATTAGGAGTCATGCCATATATGTATGGATTCCTCATTGAGTATAGTTTCTATAGAAACAAACGACATCAGTATTGAAGCCCTGTACAGGGAGATATCCAGTTCGTAACGCACAAAGGTCAGTGTAGTCGATCCCTACAACAGGGGAGAGTTTAACCAGTAAACTGTACTAATTGGCCTGACCAATAATTCTAGAAAAAAAATTGTAGATGCATATATGAGTCTAGTTTCAGGGAAAAATACGAAACTGGTTTTCGAGTTTGAACTCAAGATATGATTTTTTAAAGTGACAGTGTGTGTTAGTTAACCGCACTGGAAAATTTTAAAATGGATGTGAAAGTGAATGGTTTAAGCCCCTCGTGTCCGATTCCGCAGCGGACTCGGAGTGGGTGTTACAATTTTATTGGTATCGAGCTACGGTTTAGTCGATTCTAGGACTAACGTAGCACGCGTGAGTCTATTTATACATGCCATAAAGTGATAAAATGATAGTGATGATTTTATACTATTAAAATGTGGTTCTTGTATTGTAATGAATCTTGATCCCGATCGAAATGTAGCAAGCTTCGACTATGAGAATTTGTGATATAACTTCACTTAGATACGCCTAAATTATTAAGTTGATCAGGTACGCATCATGTACTCGTATTTGAATTTCGATTTGGATTGAATTAAGGGTATAAGCGATGCAATGTTGAAAGAGTGTTATGACTATAAATGTGATTTTTTGTATGTGGCTATGGAACCGGAAGTTGAATGGTCGATAAGCGAGTTGTGTTTGTATTCAAGTAATGAAAATGATATACTAATGTGTATTGCTATATGTGTATATGTACATGAGAATTGAGAGTGATATATCCGGACTAAGTTCAAGAGCATTCATGCTAGTGATATATCCGGACTAAGTTCAAGAGCATTCATGCTAGTGATGTATCCGAGCAAAGTCCCGAAGAGCATTCATGCTAGTGATGTATCCGGCAAAGTCGAAGAGCATTCGTGCTAGTGATGTATCCGGCTAGGTCCCAAGAGCAATCATGCTAGTGGCGTGTATTCGCCTTCGTGCCTAGTAGGCTTCGTCTTGGTAATTTGAGCAAAGTTTAAGTGTTCATTTCTATACTAATTCAAACTTAAATGAGATGATATGTTTAAAAGTGTACATGTTTTATAGACTTGGTTAAGTCCTTTCAATGGGTAATAATGAATGAATAGGGGCACTATGTGTGCGAGATCAGTAATAGGGGCACTATGTGTGTGAGATCAGTAATCGAGGCACTATGTGTGCGAGATCGATGTCGAGGCACTATGTGTGCGAGATCGATGAATTGAGATCGATAATTGAGGCACTATGTGTGCGAGATCGATGTCGAGGCACTATGTGTGCGAGATCGAGAATTGAGGCACTATGTGTGCAAGATCGATGTCGAGGCACTATGTGTGCGAGATCGATGTCGAGGCACTATGTGTGCGAGATCGATAATTGAGGCACTACGTGTGCGAGATCGATAATTGAGGCACCTTGTGTGTGCGAGTTTTCAACAGAGCACTAAGTGTGTGAAATGAGACTCATGTAAGACCTCGTGCTGGGACGAAGGCATTGACTTGAGATAATGTGTAAGACCATGCAGGACATGGCATCGGCTCGAGATGTCGAATATGTAAGACCATATCTAGGATATGGCATTGTAAGAGCTATCGTGCTTGAATTAGTTGAGCCCTTACAAGTAAGTATTATTCGATTGATAAACGAGCTCTAGGCCTTTGGCTAAATTGATCTTTGTGTATGAACATAAGGGTTGGTAATGTGAAGTAAGTTCTTGAGTGAATAGAGCTTAAATTATGATTTGATTAGATCATGTTTTAAGCAAATCGAAATCATGCTCTTGGTGTGTGGCTATTGAGCGAAATTGTAAATATGATGAGTGTCTTGTGTTTGAACTTTGGTAATGAAAATGTAATAAGAATGTGTATTGATTGGTTGATATATGTTCTTGGTTATTCGAATGGTATCCGGGCTAAGTCCCGAAGGCTTTTGTGCTAAGTTACTAAATCCGGGCTAATTCAGAAGGCAATTATACGAATCACTATAACGGGTTATGTCCCGAGAACAATCGAGCGAGTCGCTATATCCGGTTAAATCCAAGGTACGTGATTGAAATGAGCAATCTTCTGTAAAAATTTCAGCTAATACGCAAAAATTCTAGCAATGAGGTATGTTCAGTATGTCTTGAATGAATTAAATGTTCGGTATGTGGAAGTTGAATATTGAGATACGATGGAGTTATAAAGAATATTTATTGGGATGTTTGAGTATATGTGTATTTTCGGCGAGTTCTGACTTATCGTGGATGAAAATGTGGGTTACAAATATGTGGGTTGATGATATGAATTATACATGTTAGTATGTGCTTGATATGTGGTTGAAATGCAATTGTGAATTAAATTAAGTGATTATTGCTTATGAAATCAAGGAAATGAGATATATGTGCATACTTGTAGAAATGTTTATGTATTTGTTTTGAGATAAGAAAATGATTTTATAGATCGATGTGAAATCAATAATGAATTACAATTGCTATCGATGAGCTAATGTTTATATGAATATAATTCAATAAGAGGACGTTATTCTAAACTATGCATCGGTAGAAATTTTGAGGGACGAAAATTTCTTAAGTGGGGAGAGTTGTGACACCCTAAAGTGACCCTAGTCGGAATGCGGTTTGGGACCGCTAAATCGAGTCACCAAATTATTTGGATGTGATATTTATGGTCTAAAATATGTGAATATGAATGTGCAAAAATTTTTAAGCTTCGATTTAGTAAATTGCATGTGAATTTAGTCAAAAGGACTTGTGTGACACTTTTGAAATGTGATAGGCTAATCTACAAGGATCTAATAGTGCATGTAGTCAAAGGGAGGACTTGCATGTCAATTTCCCCCTAACTAGTAGTGGCGGCCATGAGCATGAGGATGGACAAAATGATATGGGGTGAAACATGTTGGAAACATGTTGTGTTAGTGGGTTATGGGAGAAAGAAAAGAATAAAGGGTTTGTAATAAAGAAATGAATGGGAAGGGTGATGAGAAAAAAAAGTTGTCTCATCCATGTTCTTCCCCTTTAGCCGTGACTTGAGAAAGAAAGAAAAGAAGAAGTTGGTTCTTCTTGGCCGTGAATTGAAGGAGGAAGAAGAGGGGAAGTTCGGCCAAGGTGGTTCTTGGGATTAAGGTATGATTAATGCTCTTTCATTGAAAATCTTTGTATATTTGGAGTGGTCATCAAGTATAGAAGCTAGCTCATGGCAAATGTTTTTGTAAATTTATGAAGACGACATTCGGTCATGGATGGTTGTATTTTTTTTTATGTTGTTTTTGATGCTTTAGAGTATTGAAGGTTGATTATAGATAAGTTGAGCTTGGTAAAAATTGAATAGATGTGGCTTAATTGCTTAATGACAATCGGCTATGTTGAAGTGAAAATGTTTTGCAAATTGGTTATGGACATTCGGTTAAGGGAGAGTATTTGTGTTAGAAATCAAGATTGGATAGTGAGTTAGGCATGTGATCTTTGTGTTCGATTATTGAATGGAAAACTAAAGGGATGAGGTTGCATGTTGAGCTTGTATTGAATAATACAAATGAATTGCTAATGTGAGATGTTATGTGTTAATATGTGAATTAAGTGATAATTGATAATCAACTAAGTAGCTACATGGCATTTAGATATATATTATAGTAGCTGATTTTGGATGTGATTCTTATTGTGAATTAGTAGTTGATATGGAGATTAGACCGAATGAAATTTAAAATGTTAAAGAAATTATTTCGGCTAAGTGCTAACCTTGTTTATATTAGCCAAATGTGTAAATGTATACCATGAAGTGGTTTAGCTTAAAGTGAATCAAGGTTCTTGGAAGGTGAATTGCGGGATGGTTTAAGAAATGAATCTAATTTTGTTATGTATGTGATGACATTGCGAATGTAAATTGAGTTGTTGAATTGGTTGATTTAGTTCACGAGCTCAAGGAATCAATCTTGCATAGCGGGAAGACGAATATAATTGAATAGCCATTTTGAAATTGTTCAACAGTATCCGAGGTAAGTTCTCAAGTGTTTGAACTTTACTTTAGTATACTTGAAGATTGTATAAACTTAGTAGCGAGAAGGATGAATTTATATAATTTAAGTGCCGAACTAGTCTTGACAGATTTGAGTTGCTGCAGTGTTGTAACTTTGAAAATACACCAAAAATTGTAGAAGGCGAGTTCGAAGTTGAATAAAATATGAAAATGAATCTTATTGAATCTAGTGTCTTATAAAAGAAACTATGTAAGCAAAGGAATTTCCTATGAAGGTATATTTAAAGTTGTGCGGGACAGTGTTGGAATGACTCCGAAATCCCCTGTTTTGTTTTTGAAAAATCATTATAATTTGTACAAAAATGGTTATAAGATAAGATTTATATTCATAGACTCCTTAATGAGTCTAGTTTCAAATGGAACCAAATAGAACACATTATGAATTCTGTACAATGAAAAATTCGATTCGTAGCAAAGAGTGGTCAGATTAGTCAAACAGTAAAACAGGGGAAACTTTAAGAAATATCTGGTATTGATTGGCCAAACATAAAATTCTGAAAATTTTATGGGTGAAAGATACATGAGTCTAAATTCAGGGAAAATTAACGGCAATTGATTTTGAGTTTTGTAACTCCAGTTATAAACAACTTAGTGACTGTTGGTCAGAAAAACTGCTTGTAGTGAATATGTGATTTTGTTGTAAACTTTGATGAAACTATTTGAGTTGCTTATAAGCTATTGCTGAAATTGATGTACAAGAAAAATTTGAAATATGTATGATATACATATGTGTGTGATAAGGCCGAATGGCCGATGCGATGAATGTGAAAGTGTATGTATATGTGATGAGGCCTAATGGCCGATGTGGTGAATGTGAAAGTGGATGTATACGTGATGAGGCCTAATGGCCGATGTGGTGAATGTGAAAGTGTATGTATATGTGATAAGGCCTAATGGCCGATTCACCTAATGGCCGATGTGGTGAATGTGAAAGTGTATGTATATGTGATAAGGCCTAATGGCTAATGTAAAATATATGTGTGATATGCATATGTGGTAAAGCTGAATGGCTAATGTGAATGTTGTAACATGTGATTAAATGTACATGAAACTTGGAATATGTTCCGGGTGAGACCCGATGACTACGTGTGGAGATTATGACCGGGTAAGACCCGATGACTACGTGTGGAGATTATGACCGGTAAGACCCGATGACTACGTGTGGAGATTATGTCCGGGTAAGACTTCTTTTATAAGAATTGCTTATAAAAATACATAATGCGAAAGGTTAAACAGTATGTACTCCAAGTTTATATGTGAGCTTGATTTAAACTAAACCATAAGGTAGTTATGTGATGTATCTGAGAGCAATCTATGAGACTATTCCTATGATTATGATGATATGTGCATATTTGGATAAAGGGTGGTATGCAGAAGGAAGAGTGAAATAGAAATACGAACAACTATGTTATAACTTGATTGTTATCTGTTGACACTTTGCTTGAAACTTACTAAGCATTGTAATGCTTACTCCGTGTACTTTGTTTCCTCTGTTTTATAGATCTCATTTGGAAGCTACAGGCTTGGGGATCGTCAGCAACTAGTCACACTATCACTATCCACTGTTTGGTACTGCTATGTTTTGGATTAATTTATGGCATGTATAGAATAGACTAGTAGTGAGAGGATATCTTGGTTAATGTATAGGACTACCCTTTTGGTGTAGGTCATGTACCCTTCGGTTTTGTGTAAATTTGGATAGCCATGCGAAAATGGCTTAGATATACTTTGATCATAGCATTATAATCGTTGTATGTTGTTTGTCAAGAGGTATGGAAATGTTGGTAACGGTTAGCCATGGGAATGGTCATTCATGATCACTTTTGGTATATGTATGACAAACTCTAGTTGATCCATGGAGGATCATGAAATAGGTAAAGTTTACCTTAAAAATAGATGCTGGTAGCAGCAGTGACGTGAATGTGAAAAATCACTAAAAATAGTAGAAATGGAATTAAATAGTGAATAAATTATGTAGTCGAACCTTGATGAATCTATTTTCATAGGAAAGTAACGAAACGATCATATGAAAAGTATGTTAAGATATATTTAAGTTTTCGTGAGACTGGGCCAGAACGGTTTCTGTATTCCCTGTTCCGACTTTCAAAACTCATTGTAAATTAACCAGAGATAATTAGGAGTCATGCCATATATGTATAGATTCCTCATTGAGTCTAGTTTCTATAGAAACAAACGGTATCAGTATTGAATCCCTGTACAGGGAGATATCCAATTCGTAACGCACGAAGGTCAGTGTAGTCGATCCCTGCAACAGGGGAGAGTTTAACCAATAAACTGTACTAATTGGCCTGACCAATAATTCTAGAAAAAAATTTGTAGATGCATATATGAGTCTAGTTTCAGGGAAATATTACAAAACTGGTTTTCGAGTTTTGGAACTCAAGATATGATTTTTTTAAAGTGACAGTGACGCGGTTAGCCAACTGCCTGGAAAATTTTTAAAATGGACTGTGAAAGTGAATGGTTTAAGCCGTTAACCCCTCGTGTCCGATTCCGGAAGCGGACTCGGGTACGGGGTGTTACATCGTTCTTCAACATCTGAGGTAAGTCTTCGAGTAATGAAACTTAGTTTATGATTTGATTAAGTCATGACATATAAGCATAACGAATAAACGGAGATATAATGACTTTACTTGAATGATATATTGAGGTGATTAGTTTATACCTATGATGGGTAGCTGAATGTGTATAGAGATCACGTTATAAAGAAAATCAAAATCATGTTCCTTGTATGTGGCTATCGAGCCGAAATTGGTAAGGTTTGATAAGTGTCTTGTGTTTGAGCTTTAGTAATGAAAATGAAATATGGATGTGTCATGATTTATTGATATATGTGCATGATTATTCAGATGACATCCGGGCTAAGTCCCGAAGGCATTTGTGCTAGCGACTATATCCGGGCTAAGTCCCGAAGGCATTGTGCTAGTGACTATATCCGGGCTAAGCCCCGAAGGCATTTGTGCTATTGACTATATCCGGGCTAAGTCCCGAAGGCATTTGTGCTATTGACTATATCCGGGCTATGTCCCGAAGGCATTTGTGCGAGTTGCTATATCCGGCTAAATCCCAAAGGTACTTGGGTTTGGAAGTGAGCGATCTTGCTGTAATAATTTCAATTAATACACTCATAAAATCCAAACGATAAGGTATGTTTCGTATATGCATCGGAAAGGTTGATTCCTTTTAAATAGTATTCGCTCAATTGATTAACGAACTTCCGACCTCTAGTTAGGTTTGATTCACGTGTATGAATATAATGGTTGAAGCATGAAGTAAGTATGATTTGAGAACATGCATATATGCAATTATTCATGTAGTCATATGAACGTTATACCTTAGTCGTGAATAATTTCATTACTTGAACTTACTAAGCATTAAAATGCTTACTCTGTTACTTTGATTCTCTGTTTTATAGATTTTGTTCATCAGCTATCGGACTCGGGAGTGTTAAAGTCGAAGTCATCCACACTATCTAAGCCACTTTTGGTACTCTTTTAGTTCAATTTTGAAAATGGCATGTATAGGGCTGACCCTTATTGTTAATTAAGTACCCTTTGGTAATGTGTATTCGTATAGCCATGCGAAAATGGCTCGTATATTTCGAAGTATAACATTATGGTCTTGTGATATGGTTATTAAGTGGTGTGGAAATGTTTGGTAATGACTAGCCATTGGAATGGCCAATCATGGTCCTATTGGTGCTACGTACGTCATGGCTAATCGGGATTACCCTTGATAATAATGTATGTCAATTTACTATTTGATTCATGGAAAATTATGAAATAGGTAAAATTTACTCTAAAATAGATGCTGACAGCAGCAGTGATGTAAGTTGGAAAACTCACTAAAAATAGTACGAATGGAATTAAATAGTGAATAAATTATGTAATCGAATCTTGATGAGTCTATTTTCATATGAAAGAAACTAAACAACCATATGAGCCGTATTTTATGAGATGTTTAAGTTTTCGTGAAACAGGGCCAGAGCGTTTTCTGGATCCCCTATTCTGACTTTGAAAATTTACCATAAATTAACCAGAGATAATTAGAAGTCATTCTTTATATGTATAGATTCCTTTTTGAGTTTAGTTTCACTAGAAACAAACAGCCTAAGTATTGAAGCTCTGTACAGGGAGATATCTAAGTCGTAATGCATGAAGGTCAGAGTAGTCGAACCCTGAATCAGGGGAGACTTTAACTAATAAAATGTACTAATTGGCTTGACCAAAAATTCTAGAAACAAATTTGTATATGGATATATGAGTCTAGTTTCAGGAAAAATTTACGGAATCGATTTTCGAGTTTCAGAACTCGAGATATGATTTTTAAAGTGACTGTGATGCAGTTAGCCAGCTTGTCTGGAAATTTTAAAATGAACTGCGTAAGTAAATAAATTAAGTCCGTTAACACCTCGTGTTCGACTCCGGCAACGGTCTCGGGTACGGGGCGTTACAATTTTATTGGTATCAGAGCTACGGTTTAGTCGATTCTAGGACTACCGTAATATGTTCGGGTTTAGCTATACATGCCATTATGTGTTTATTAATAGTGTGGTGATTTCTGACAGTTAAAAATGTGTTTACTTATAGTAATGGATCCCGATCCCAACCAAGCGGTAGTTGATGATGTTGAGAGTGTAGCGCCTGCTCGCGCGCAAGGGACAGCGCCAGTGGACTCTCAACCTATTGCTAGTAATCAGAATGATGAAGCTAGACAAGCTTTTTCTAGCGTAATGAATGACTGGTTCAATCAGTACATTCGAACTAATGCGGCTGTTCCACAACCCCCACTCCCGAATTATACAACCCCAAGACTGTGATACCTCCGAATCTGACGAGATAAGATTAAATAAGCCCGGTTGATGAATTGAAAACAGGGGCTCTTGAATTTAAGGCTACTGAGACAATGATGATGCCGGACAAGTGAATTTTGGTTGGACAACACTATTGGTACTTGATGAACTATCTTGCACACCGATGAATGCCTTAAGTGTACTATCTCCTTGCTACGAGATTACGCCTATTATTGGTGGAATCGTTGATTTCATTGTGCCCAGAGAGCAAGTAACTTGGGAGTTTTCCAAACCGAGTTTGAAAAAAGTATATCGACCAGAGATTCATTGATCAAAAGCGGAAAGAATTTCTTGAACTTAAACAAGGTTCCATGTCGGTTACTAATTATGAACGAAAGTTTGTAAGGCTTAGTCGATACGCTCGAGAATGCATTTCCTCAGAAGCCGTAATGTGCAAACGTTTTGAAGATGGACTGAACGAAGATATAAAACTGTGTGTTGGCATTTTAGAAATCAGAGAATTTGTGGTATCTGCATCGGGTATTCGAGTTGATTCGAGCAAAATTTCAGCCATACTTAACTGGAAGCCTCCGAGAAATATTACCGAGGTTCGGAGCTTTTTGGGACTTTCCGGTTACTACAGACGGTTTGTAAAGGGTTTTTCGATGATAGCCACACCAATGACGAAACTGCTTCAGAAAGATGTTAAGTTTGAATGGACAGAAAAATGTCAGAAAAGTTTCGATCAACTAAAGACTTATTTGACTGAAGCTCTAGTACTAGTGCAGCCCGAATCAGGCAAAGAGTTTGACATTTACAGTGATGCATCCTTACTTGGGTTGGGTTGTGTATTGATGCAAGAAGGTCGAGTTGTAGCTTATGCGTCAAGGCAATTGAAGCCACATGAGAAAAATTACCCAACCCATGATCTCGAACTAGCTGCCATCGTATTCGCTTTGAAAATATGGCGACATTACTTATTTGGTGAGAAGTGTCATGTATATTCGGATCACAAAAGTCTCAAATATTTGATGACTCAAAGAGACTTGAATCTGCGACAAAGACGTTGGCTCGAGTTGTTAAAAGATTATGAGCTTGTCATTGACTATCACCCAGGAAAGGCTAATGTGGTTACGGATGCTTTAAGTCGTAAATCACTGTTTGCTTTACGATCGATGAATGTACACCGTATGCATTCTATCCGACAATGTGTTAGTAGCAGAATTAAAGGCCAAACCATTGTTGATTCACCAAATTCGTGAAGCTCAGAAAGTCGATGATGAATTGGTTGCAAAACGGGCTGTGTGACAGCCTTAAAACGACCCTAGTCGGAATGTGGTTTTGGGACCACAAAACCGAGGCATAAAAATAATTTAATATTCATTTTGATGTCTATAATATGTGTTAATTCGTGTGTGACATTTTTGATGTTTTGATTTAGGGTTGTAAATGTGAATTTCACTAAAAAGGACCTAGTAGTAAACTTTGAAAGTAGGATGGGGAAATGTGTGATGACTAATTGAATCATGCATGCAAAACAATGGTTTTGCATGCCAAATATCCCTCTTTTTATAAGTGGTGGCCGGCCATGACAAGGGAGGATGGGAAAAACATGTCATAGACATGTTTTGTTGGTGCATTATGGAAAAACAATAAACTAAGGTTAGGAATAAAGAAATGGAAAAAAAAAAAGAAAGGAGAGAAGGTGTGATTCCCCCCATTGCCGTGAGTTGAGGGAGAGAAAGAAAAAAAAAAGTGTTCATCATTTTGCTTCTCTTGGCGAAAATTCTAAGGAAGAAGGAGGGAGTTCTTGCTTCATGCTTGGTTTGGAAGAGGATTAGGAGGAGGTTTGGCCATACTTGTGTCTAGATTAAGCTATGTTTGAGGTTGTGCCATGAGATTCATGCATGTTTTTAGTTGCTAGCTTGATGTTCTTATTAGCCCATGGTTCAAATCTTTGCTATGTCATGGGGATGATATTCGGCCAAGGTGGATTTTGTGTTAATGCCATTGCATGCTAAATATGAAGCTTGTTGATGATATATGTGATGGTGGGTTGAGGACTCTTGGATTTTCTTTTAGCATTTTTGAGTGAGACATTAAGTTCTTTGTTTAACCATGACCGAAATTGAAACGATATGGTGTTGTGGTGTATTCGGCCATGGTATATCCATAAGCATAATTTATGCATATTGCATGGTAGGTAAGATTTGAGCTTTGGATATATGTTTATATTTGGTTATAATCAACTTGAGATTCGGCCCTTGCAACTACATGTATATATGTTTGCACATGATGTATTGGTATGACATATATACTATCTCAAGGTATATATTTACTTATGATGATGTTTCGGTTATGAAGGAAATGATAGATGTGTATTGAACTACAATATGAAATGCATTAGTTAGTAAAATGTATGCCGTTCATGTGTGGTATTAAACATGTAATTGGCCTCAACATCAACATGCATAATCGGCCACATGAATGAGTACATAGGTTGATGTGTTGTTCGCCATAAGTAAGCATGTTGAAGGCTTTATCTCGACCTAGAAAATTCTGGCTAAGGAGAGTACTAACTAATGTGTTGAGTTTGATGCATGATTTCACATGTATGTGACTTTAATGTCTAATGTATAAGTGTGGGCTAAGTGCCTTGTGTTCCTCTTTTCGATGCTCAAATGATTAAATCGATTTATTTATTTAATTAAGCTCAAGAGCAAAGGGGATCCAAATCCGATAAAGGGAAGGAAAAAGTGGTCGAATAGCCATCGAAATCGTTCGACAACATCCGAGGTAAGTTCTTGAGTAATAGAGCTTAAATTATGATTTGATTAGATCATGTCTCAAGTAAATCAAATCATGCTCTTTGTGTGTGGATATTGAACCGAAATGTGCAAGAGTGATAAGTGTATTGTATTTGAGTTTTGCTAATGAAAATGAAATACGAATGTGTCATGATTTAGTGTTAAATGTGCATGTTTATTGAATGGTGTCGGGCTAAGTCCAGAAGGCTTTTGTGCTAAGTGACTAAATCAGGTCAATTTCAAGGCATTAAATGCGAGTTACCAAAACCGAGTTAAGTCCGAAGGCATTCGTGCGAGTTACTAAATCCGGGCTAATTCCCGAAGGCAATTGTGCGAATCACTATAACCGGGCTATGTCCCGAAGACAATCGAGCGAGTCGCTATATCCGGTTAAATTCCGAAGGTACGTGATTCGAGAATGAGCAATCTTAATGTAAAAATTTCAGTTAATACGCTTGCAAAAATTCCAGCAATGAGGTATGTTCGTATGTGCTTTGAATTAGTTGATAAACGAGCTACCGACCTTTGGCTAAGTTGATCTTTTGTGTATGAACACAAGGGTTGGTAATGTGAAGTAAGTATGATATTGAGAATGTGTGCATATGAAATTATCCGTTTAGCTATATGAATGCTATGCTTTTGTTGTGCTGGAATCCCTTGCTCAAAACTTACTAAGCATAAATTGCTTACTCCGTTTCTTTGTTCTCTGTTTTATAGATTTTGGCTCGTCAGCTATCGGACTCGGGATTTTTGGAAGTCGAAGTCTCCCACACTATCAAAGCCCCCTTTTGGTACAATTTTGGTTGAGCTTTGAAATGACATGTATAGGACTACCCTTTGTTGTTTTTCAAGTACTTTTTGTGATGTATGTGTGTACAGCCATGCGAAAATGGCTCGTAGAAGTGGAGTATGGCATTAGACCATTTGTGTTTATGTATGTATATATGGTTTCATGATGTGGCTATGGACTGGAATGGAAGTGTTGGGCAATGATCAGCCCTTGGAATGGCTAAATATGAACATAGGTGGACCTATGTATGACAAAACTCTAGTTGGTCCATGAAAACCACGAAATAGGTAAAGTTTACCTGAAAACAGATGCTGACAGCAGCAGTGGTGTGGATGTGAAAAAGCACTAAAAATAGTAGGAATGGAATTAAATAGTGAATAAATTATGTAAATGAACCTTGATGAATCTAATTTCATATGGAAGAAACGAAATGGTCATATGAGTTGTATGTTAAGAGATATTTAGGTTTTCGTGAAACAGGGCCAGAACGGTTTCTGGATTCCCTGTTCCGACTTTGGAAATTCATTGTAAATTAACCACAGATAATTAGGAGTCATGCCATATATGTATAGATTCCTCCTTGAGTCTAGTTTCTATATAAACAAACGGCATCAGTATTGAATCCCTGTATAGGGAAATATCTAATTCATAATGCGTAAAGGTCAGTGTAGTCGAACCCTGGATTAGGGGAGACTTTCACTAATAAACTGTACTAATTGGCCCCACCAAAAATTCTATAAAAACATATGTGGGTGGACATATGAGTCTAGTTTCAGGGAAAAATTACGAAACTGATTTTCAAGCTTTGAAACTCAAGATATGATTTTTAAGGAGACAGTGATGCAGTAACCAGCTTGTCTGGAAAATTTTTATGGATTGTGAAAATAATTAAGTTAAGTCTGTGCACCTTGTGTTCGACTCGATAGCGGACTCGGTCTTGGGTGTTACAATTTTATTGGTATCGAGCTACGGTTTAGTCGATTCTAGGACTACCGTAATGCGTTTGGGTCTAGCTATACATGCCATTTTATGTGATTATTTGATAGTGTGGTGATTTCGACAATTGCAAATGTGTTTATTTATAGTAATGGATCCCGATCCGACCGAAGCGGTAGTGATGATCTTGAGAGTGTAGCGCTGCTCTGCACAAGGGACAATAAGCGGACTCTCAACCTAATGCTAGTAAACCAAATGATGAAGCTAGACAAGCTTTCTATAGCGTGATGAATGATTGGTTCAACCAATACATTCGAACTAATCTACTGTTCCACAACCTCCATTCCCAACAAACACAACCCCGCACCTACAATGCCGCAGAATCGACCAAATAAGGTCGAATAAGCCCCAGTTGATGAATCCGAAAACATGGGGCTACTGAATTTAAAGCTACGGATAGCGGCGATGCCGAGCAAGCTGAATTTTGGTTGGACAACACTATCCGGTACTTGATGAGCTATCTTGTACACCGATGAATGCCTAAAGTGTACTATCTCCTTGCTCGCGATTTTGCCTACTATTGGTGGAGTACTCGACTCACTGTTGTGCCCGAGAGCAAGTAACTTGGGAGTTTTCCAAACCGAGTTTGGAAAAAGTATATCATCGAGATTTGTTGATCAAAACGGAAGGAATTTCTTGAGCTTAAGCAAGGTTCTATGTCGATTCTCGATTCGAGCGAAAATTTGCTAGACTTAGTAGATACACTCGGGAATGTATTTCGTCCGAGGCTATCGTGTAAACGCTTCGAGGATGGGCTGAATGACGATATAAAATGTTCGTTCGCATTCTTGAAATACGAGAGTTCGTAGTACTTGTCGAGCGAGCTTGTAAAGTCAAGAGCTTAGAAAAGAAAAACAAAAGTTGATGTGGGAACTGGAGAGTTTCGTAAAGATCCTCGGAAAGTCTCTTCAACAGCATCGAAGAAATTTCGTGATGATGTGGGCGGTCTAGAGGCACCGGGCCTTTTAGACGAGATCGTGATCGACCCCTTGTGGGTACACGAGGCACTTGATCGCCGGTGTTGGGAATGAACGTCGAGACAGAACGGAGTGTCAGCATTGTGGAAAATGGCATTCTGGAAGTTGTAGATTCCATGATCGCTCTTGTTACAAGTGCGGATCAGTTGACCACTTCATTAAAGATTGCCCGAGGTTGCCTGAACAGAATGTAAATCAGAGTGGGAAACCGGGCGCTACCACTGCTCGAGGTAGACCATCTAGAAATATGGGCAATGCTAGTGGTGGTCAGAGAGGATCTAGAGATGCTACGACCAGATCCGAGGCTCGCGTTCCTGCTAGGGCTTATGCAACACGCGCACGCGAGGATGTTTCCTCGCCAGATGTTATTACGGGTACTTTCACTCTCTTTGATACTAATGTGATTGCTTTAATTGACCTCGGTTCTACTCACTCTTATATATCTGAAACCTTAGCATCCGAAGAAGACTTTACCTATTGAGTCTCTCGAGTTCGTAATTCGGTGTCAAATCCTTGGGTCGATTCGTCTTTGGTCGACAAAGTGTGTAAGAAATGTCCCTAGTAATTCGAGGTTCTGTTTTTGACGGACTTGATGCTTTTGCCGTTCGATGAATTTGATGTTATTCTTGGGTTGGATTGGTTGTTGGGCATGATGCGGTTGTGAATTGCAAAAGTAAGACTATTGATTTGAGGTGCGCAAATAACGAGATGATCCGAGTTGAGTCTACGGACTTAAAGGGTTGCCACCGTAATATCATCAATGTTGGCCCGAAATATGTAAGAAAGGGTGCGAAGCATACCTTGCGTATGTACTTGATGATAAGGAGTTAGAAATAAAACCGAATCTGTGCCGATGGTTTGTGAATACCGGATGTTTTCAGAAGAATTAGGGTTTGCCACTGTTCGGAGATAGATTTTGGTATTGAGCTTGTACCGGACTACGCCGATTTCGATAGCTCCGATCGTATGGCACCAAGCGAGTTAAAAGAGTTGAAAGCTCGGTTGCAAGAATTGACGGATAGAGGTTTCGCTCGACCAAGTTTCTCACCTTGGGGCGCACCCGTATTGTTTGTAAAAAAGAAGGACGGAACCATGAGGTTGTGCATTGACTATCGTCAACTCAATAAAGTGACAATAAAGAATAAATATCCATTACCGCGTATTGATGATTTGTTTGATCAACTAAAGGGAGCCTCAGTGTTTTCAAAGATAGATTTGAGATCGGGTTATTATCAGTTACGGATTCGAGATTCGGATGTACCCAAAGCGCTTTCGAGCAAGCACGGTCACTACGAGTTCTTAGTGATGCCGTTCGGGCTCACTAATGCCCTATGGTCTTTATGGATTTGATGAATCGGATCTTCAGACAATATTTGGACCGGTTCGTAGTTGTGTTCATTGATGACATCTTGGTCTATTCAAGAGATGAGACCGAACATCTTGAACACACGAGATTAGTGTTGCAAATCTTACGGGATAAGCGAGTTATATGCTAAGTTCAGCAAGTGTGAGTTACGGTTAAGAGAGGTTAGCTTCTTGGGTGATGTGGTATCTCGACGGGTATTCGAGTCGACCGAGCAAAATTTCAGCCATACTTAGCGAAAGCCTCAGAAATATTACCGAGGTTCGAGCTTTTTGGGACTTTAGGTTACTACCGACGGTTTGTAAAGGATTCTCGATGATAGCCGCACCCATGACGAAGCTACTTCAAAAGATGTTAAGTTGAATGGACGGAAAAATGTCGAAAAGTTTTGATCAACTGAAAACTTATTTGTGAAGCTCAATTTTAGTGTGCCCGAATCGGGCAAAGAGTTTGTCATCTATAGTGACGCCTCCTTACTTGGGTTAGGTTGCGTATTGATGCAAGAAGGTCGAGTTGTGGCCTATGCGTCGAGACAATTAAAGCCACATGAGAAAAATTATCCGACCCATGATCTCGAATTAGCTGCCATCGTATTCGCCTTGAAAATATGGCGACATTACTTATTTGGTGAGAAATGCCATGTATTTTCGGATCACAAAAGTCTCAAATATTTGATGACTCAAAGAGACTTGAATCTACGATAAAGGTGTTGGCTTGAGTTGTTGAAAGACTATGAGCTAGTCATTGATTATCACCCGGGAAAGGCTAATGTGGTTGCGGACGCCTTAAGCCGAAAATCACTGTTTGCTTTATGAGCGATGAATGTACACTTGTCTATTCTACCCGACAATGTGTTAATAGCCGAATTAAAGGCCAAACCATTATTGACTCATCAAATTCGTGAAGCTCAGAAAGTTGACGATGAGTTGGTTGCAATACGGGCTGAATGTGTTCCGAACAAGGAATCGGAGTTTCAAATTGATGATGATGATTGTTTGAGGTTCAGAAGTCGTCTGTGTGTTCCAAGGAATTCGGAACTCATTTCGATGATTCTGAACGAAGCCCATTGTAGTCGAATGTCAATTCACCCGGGGAGTACGAAGATGTACAACGATTTGAAACGTCGGTTTTGGTGGCATGGTATGAAACGAGACATCTCCGACTTTGTTTCGAGATGTTTAATATATCAACAAGTGAAAGCGGAACATCAAGTGCCCTCAGGGTTACTTCAGCCGATCATGATACCCGAGTGGAAATGGGATCGAGTCACAATGGACTTTGTGTTCAGACTGCCATTATCAGCAAGTAAGAAGGATGCGATTTGGGTTGTTGTTGATAGACTGACTAAGTCGGCTCACTTTATCCCCATGCGCACGGATTTTCATTGGATAAACTATTTGAATTGTACGTTTCTCAGTTGTGAGATTACACGGGTACCGATTTACATTGTGTCGGATAGAGATCCGAGATTCACCTCGTGATTTTGGAAGAGATTGCAAGAAGCTTTGGGTACCAAGCTGCATTTTAGCACCGCTTTTCATCCACAAACCGACGGTCAATCTGAAAGGGTAATTCGAGATACTTGAGGATATGTTGAGATGTTGCGTCCTTGAGTTTAATGGTTCATGGGAGCGATATTTACTTTTGATTGAATTCGCACAACAATAGTTGTCAATCAAGTATTAAGATGGCACCTTACGAGGCTTTGTGCAGGCGTAAATGCCGACGCCATTGTTTTGGACCGAGCTCGGTGAAAGCAAAATTTTGAGTGGATTTGATGAAAGATGCTGAGCAGAAAGTAAAAGTAATCCGTGAAAATCGAAGATAGCCTCCGATTGTCGGAAGTCGTCGCGGATCTGAAAGCGAAAAGACATTGAGTATCGTGGGAGATAAAGTGTTTCTTAAAGTTTTGCCTTGGAAAAGATACTCGATTTGGCCGTAAAGGCAAATTGAGTCCAAGGTTCATCGGGCCATATGAAGTATCCGAACGAGTCGGTCCGATTGCATATCGATTGATTTTGCCCCGAACTTGAAAAGATTCACGGCGTCTTTCATGTTTCGATGCTTGACGTTATAGATCGATCCATCGCACGTAATTAGTCCATCGAGGTTGAAATTCAAGCCAATATGAGTTATGAGGAAGAACCGATTCGTATCCTAGCACGTGAAGTGAAAGAGTTGCGAAACAAGAGGGTTCCGCTAGTGAAAGTGTTATGGCTCAAACACGGGATAGAAGAAGCTACTTGGGAACCCAAGAACTCTATGAAAGAGCGATACCCAAACCTATTTACGGTAAGATTTTCGGGACGAAAATTTCTTAAGTGGGGAGAGTTGTGATGACCCTAAAAACGACCCTAGTCGGAATGTGGTTTCGGGACCACAAAACCGAGGCATAAAAATAATTTAATATTCATTTTGATGTCTATAATATGTGTTAATTGTGTGTGACATTTTGATGTTTTGATTTAGGGTTGTAAATGTGAATTTCACTAAAAATGACCTAGTAGTAAACTTTGAAAGTAGGATGGGGAAATGTGTGATGACTAATTGAATCATGCATGCAAAACAATGGTTTTGCATGTCAAATATCCCTCTTTTATAAGTGGTGGCGGCCATGACAAGGAGGATGGGCAAAACATGTCATAGACATGTTTTGTTGGTGCGATATGGAAAAAAATAAACTAAGGTTAGGAATAAAGAAATGGAAAAAAAAAAAGAAAGGAGAGAAGGTGTGATTCCCCCCATTGCCGTGAGTTGAGGGAGAGAAAGAAAAAAAAAGTGTTCATCATTTTTGCTTCTCTTGGCCTAAAATTCTAAGGAAGAAGGAGGGAGTTCTTGCTTCATGCTTGGTTTGGAAGAGGATTAGGAGGAGGTTTGGCTATACTTGTGTCTAGATTAAGCTATGTTTGAGGTTGTGCCATGAGATTCATGCATGTTTTTAGTTGCTAGCTTGATGTTCTTATTAGCCCATGGTTCAAATCTTTGCTATGTCATGGGGATGATATTCCGCCAAGGTGGATTTTGTGTTAATGCCATTGCATGCTAAATATGAAGCTTGTTGATGATATATGTGATGGTGGGTTGAGGACTCTTGGATTTTCTTTTAGCATTTTTGAGTGAAACATTAAGTTCTTTGTTTAACCATGACCAAAATTGAAATGGTATGGTGTTGTGGTGTATTCGGCCATGGTATATCCATAAGCATAATTTATGCATATTGCATGGTAGGTAAGATTTGAGCTTTGGATATATGTTTATATTTGGTTATAATCAACTTGAGATTCGGCCCTTGCACCTACATGTATATATGTTTGCACATGATGTATTGGTATGACATATATACTATCTCAAGGTATATATTTACTTATGATGATGTTTCGGTTATGAAGGAAATGATAGATGTGTGTTGAACTACAATATGTAATGCATTAGTTAGTAAAATGTATGCCGTTCATGTGTGGTATTAAACATGTAATTGGCCTCAACATCAACATGCATAATCGGCCACATGAATGAGTACATAGGTTGATGTGTTGTTCGGCCATAAGTAAGCATGTTGAAGGCTTTATCTCGACCTAGAAAATTCGCTAAGGAGAGTACTAACTAATGTGTTGAGTTTGATGCATGATTTCACATGTATGTGACTTTAATGTCTAATGTATAAGTGTGGGCTAAGTGCCTTGTGTTCCTCTTTTCGATGCTCAAATGATTAAATCGATTTATTTATTTAATTAAGCTCAAGAGCAAAGGGGATCCAAATCCGATAAAGGGAAGGAAAAAGTGGTCGAATAGCCATCGAAATCGTTCGACAACATCCGAGGTAAGTTCTTGAGTAATAGAGCTTAAATTATGATTTGATTAGATCATGTCTCAAGTAAATCGAAATCATGCTCTTTGTGTGTGGATATTGAACCGAAATGTGCAAGAGTGATAAGTGTATTGTATTTGAGTTTTGCTAATGAAAATGAAATACTGAATGTGTCATGATTTAGTGTTAAATGTGCATGTTTATTGAATGGTGTCGGGCTAAGTCGAAGAAGGCTTTTGTGCTAAGTGACTAAATCAGGGTCAATTCGAAGGCATTCGTGCGAGTTACCAAAACCAAGTTAAGTCCGAAGGCATTCGTGCGAGTTACTAAATCCGGGCTAATTCGAAGGCAATTGTGCGAATCACTATAACAGGGCTATGTCCGAAGACAATCGGCGAGTCGCTATATCCGGTTAAATTCGAAGGTACGTGATTCGAGAATGAGCAATCTTAATGTAAAATTTCAGTTAATACGCTTGCAAAAATTCCAGCAATGAGGTATGTTCGTATGTGCTTTGAATTAGTTGATAAACGAGCTACCGACCTTTGGCTAAGTTGATCTTTTGTGTATGAACAAAAGGGTTGGTAATGTGAAGTAAGTATGATATTGAGAATGTGTGCATATGAAATTATCCGTTTAGCTATATGAATGCTATGCTTTTGTTGTCTGGAATCCTTGCTCAAAACTTACTAAGCATAAATTGCTTACTCCGTTTCTTTGTTCTCTGTTTTATAGATTTTGGCTCGTCACTATCGGACTCAGGATTTTTGGAAGTCGAAGTCTCCCACACTATCAAAGCCCCTTTGGTACAATTTTGGTTGAGCTTTGAAATGACATGTATAGGACTACCCTTTGTTGTTTTTCAAGTACTTTTTGTGATGTATGTGTATACGACCATGCGAAAATGGCTCGTAGAAGTGGAGTATGGCATTAGACCATTTGTGTTTATGTATGTATATATGGTTTCATGATGTGACTATGGACTGGAATGGAAGTGTTGGGCAATGATCAGCCCTTGGAATGGCTAAATACGATCATAGGTGGACCTATGTATGACAAAACTCTAGTTGGTCCATGGAAACCACGAAATAGGAAAGTTTACCTGAAAACAGATGCTGACAGCAGCAGTGGTGTGGATGTGAAAAATCACTAAAATTATCAGGAATGTAATTAAATAGTGCATAAATTATGTAAATGAACCTTGATGAATCTACTTTCATATGGAAGAAACGAAACGGTCATATGAGTTGTATGTTAAGAGATATTTAGGTTTTCGTGAAACAGGGCCAGAACAGTTTCTGGATTCCCTGTTCCGACTTTGGAAATTCATTGTAAATTAACCACAGATAATTAGGAGTCATTCCATATATTTATAGATTCCTCCTTGAGTCTAGTTTCTATAGAAACAAACGGCATCAGTATTGAAGCCCTGTATAGGGAGATATCCAATTTGTAATGCGTAAAGGTCAGTGTAGTCGAACCCTGGATTAGGGGAGACTTTAACTAATAAACTGTACTAATTGGCATGACCAAAAATTCTAAAAAAAAATATGTAGGTGGACATATGAGTCTAGTTTCAGGTAAAAATTACGAAACTTATTTTCGAGCTTTGAAACTCAAGATATGATTTTTAAGGCGACAGTGATGCAATAACCAGCTTATGCGGAAAATTTTATGGATTTGTGAAAATAATTAAGTCATGTGCACCTTGTGTTCGACTCGAACGGACTCAGGTGCGGGTGTTACAATTTTATTGGTATCGAGCTACGGTTTAGTCGATTCTAGGACTACCGTAATGCGTTTGGGTCTAGCTATACATGCCATTTTATGTGATTATTTGATAGTGTGGTGATTTCGACAATTGCAAATGTGTTTATTTATTGTAATGGATCCGATCCCCACCCAGTGATGGTGATGATCTTGAGAGTGTAGCGCTGCTCAAGACAAGGGACGGTGGCCGGACTCTCAACCTAATGCTAGTAATCTAAATGATGAAGCTGACAAGCTTTCTATAGCGTGATGAATGATTGGTTCAACCAATACATTCGAACTAATACGACTGTTCCACAACCTCCATTCCCAACAAACACAACCCCGCACCTACAATGCCGCGGTAATTGACCAAATAAGGTCGAATAAGCCCCAGTTGATGAATCCAAAAACATGGGGCTACTGAATTTAAAGCTACGGATAGCGGCGATGCCGAGCAAGCTGAATTTTGGTTGGACAACACTATCCGGCACTCGATGAGCTATCTTGTACACCGATGAATGCCTAAAGTGTACTATCTCCTTGCTACGCGATTACGCCTACTATTGGTGGAGTACTCGACTTCTGTTGTGCCCGAGAGCAAGTAACTTGGGAGTTTTTCCAAAGCGAGTTTGGAAAAAGTATATCATCGAGATTTGTTGATCAAAAGCGGAAGGAATTTCTTGAGCTTAAGCAAGGTTCTATGTCGATTCATCGATTCTGACGAAAATTTGTTAGACTTAGTAGATACGCTCAGAATGTATTTCGTCCGAGGCTATCAGTGTAAACGCTCGAGGATGGGCTGAATGAAGATATAAAAATGTTCGTTGGCATTTTGAAATACGAGAGTTCAGTAGTACTTGTCGAGCGAGCTTGTAAAGTCAAGAGCTTAGAAAAGAAAAACAAAAGTTGATGTGGGGCGGAGAGTTTCATAAAGATCCTCGGAAAGTCTCTTCAACAGCATCGAAGAAATTTCGTGATGATGTGGGCGATCTAGAGGCACTTGGGCCTTTTAGGCGAGATCGTGATCGACCCCACATGGGTACACGAGGCACTTGATGCCGCCGATGTTGGGAATGAGCGTCGAGACGTAAGCGGAGTGTCGACATTGTGGCAAATGGCATTCGGAAGTTGTAGATTCCATGATCGCTCCTGTTACAAGTCCGGATTAGTTGACCACTTCATTAAAGATTGCCCGAGGTTGCCTGAACAGAATGTAAATCAGAGTGGGAAACCGGGCGCTACCACTGCTCGAGGTAGACCTTCTAGAAATATGGGCAATGCTAGTGGTGGTCAGAGAGGATCTAGAGATGCTACGACCAGATCCGAGGCTCGCGCTCTGCTAGGGCTTATGCAACACGCGCAACGCGAGGATGCTTCCTCGCCAGATGTTATTACGGGTACTTTCACTCTCTTTGATACTAATGTGATTGCTTTAATTGACCCTGGTTCTACTCACTCTTATATATGCGAAACCTTAGCATCCAAGAAGACTTTACCTATTGAGTCTCTTGAGTTCGTAATTCGGTGTCAAATCCTTGGGTCGTTACGTCTTTGGTCGACAAAGTGTGTAAGAAATGTCCCCTAGTAATTTGAGGTTCCTGTTTTCCGGCGGACTTGATGCTTTTGCCGTTCGATGAATTTGATGTTATTCTTGGGTTGGATTAGTTGACCGGGCATGATGCGGTTGTGAATTGCAAAAGCAAGACTATTGATTTGAGGTGCATAAATAACGAGATGATCCGAGTTGAGTCTACGGACTTAAAGGGTTGCCATTTGTAATATCATCAATGTTGGCCCGAAATATGTAAGAAAGGGTGCGAAGCATACCTTGCGTATGTACTTGATGATAAGGAGTTAGAAATAAAACCCGAATCTGTGCCGGTGGTTTGTGAATACCCGGATGTTTTTCCCGAAGAATTACCGGGTTTGCCACCTGTTCGGGAGATAGATTTTGGTATTGAGCTTGTACCTGGGACTACGCCGATTTTGATAGCTCTGTATCGTATGGCACCAACCGAGTTAAAAGAGTTGAAAGCTCAGTTGCAAGAATTGACGAATAGAGGTTTCGCTCGACCAAGTTTCTCACCTTGGGGCGCACCCGTATTGTTTGTGAAAAAGAAGGACGGAACCATGAGGTTGTGCATCGACTATCGTCAACTCAATAAAGTGACAATAAAGAATAAATATCCATTACCACGTATTGATGATTTGTTTAATCAACTAAAGGGAGCCTCAGTGTTTTCAAAGATAGATTTGAGATCGGGTTATTATCGATTCTTGGATTCGAGATCTGGATGAACCCAAAAGCGCTTTCGAGCGAGGTACGGTCACTCGAGTTCTTAGTGATGCCGTTCGGGCTCACTAATGCCCCGCGGTATTTATGGATTTGATGAATCGGATCTTGACAAAGATTTGGACGGTTCGTAGTTGTGTTCATTGATGACATCTTGGTCTATTCAAGAGATGAGACCGAACATCTTGAACACCGAGATTAGTGTTGCAAATCTTACGGGATAAGCGGTTATATGCTAAGTTCAGCAAGTGTGAGTTCGGTTAAGAGAGGTTAGCTTCTTGGGTCATGTGGTATCTGCATCGGTATTCGAGTCGACCGAGCAAAATTTCAGCCATACTTAAGCGAAAGCCTCGAGAAATATTATTGAGGTTCGGAGCTTTTTGGGACTTGCTTAGGTTACTACCGACGACTTGTAAAAGGATTCTCGATGATAGCCGCACCCATGACGAAGCTACTTCAAAAGATGTTAAGTTGAATGGACGGAAAAATGTCGAAAAGTTTTGATCAACTGAAAACTTATTTGTGAAGCTCAATTTTAATGCACCGAATCGGGCAAAGAGTTTGTCATCTATAGTGACGCCTCCCTACTTGGGTTAGGTTGCGTATTGATGCAAGAAGGTCGAGTTGTGGCCTATGCGTCGAGACAATTAAAGCCACATGAGAAAAATTATCCGACCCATGATCTCGAATTAGCTGCCATCGTATTCGCATTGAAAATATGGCGACATTACTTATTTGGTGAGAAATGCCATGTATTTTCGGATCACAAAAGTCTCAAATATTTGATGACTCAAAGAGACTTGAATCTACGACAAAGGCGTTGGCTTGAGTTGTTGAAAGACTATGAGCTAGTCATTGATTATCACCTGGGAAAGGCTAATGTGGTTGCAGATGCCTTAAGCCGAAAATCACTGTTTACTTTACGATCGATGAATGTACACTTGTCTATTCTACCCGACAATGTGTTAATAGCCGAATTAAAGGCCAAACCATTACTGACTCATCAAATTCGTGAAGCTCAGAAAGGTGACGATGAGTTGGTTGCAAAACGGCTGAGTGTGTTCGAACAAGGAATTGGAGTTTCAAATTGATGATGATGATTGTTTGAGGTTGAAGTCGTCATGTGTTCCAAGGAATTGAACTCATTTCGATGATTCTGAACGAAGCCCATTGTAGCCGAATGTCAATTCACCCGGAGTCTGAAGATGTACAACGATTTGAAACGTCGGTTTTGGTGGCATGGTATGAAACGAGACATCTTCGACTTTGTTTCGAGATGTTTAATATGTCAACAAGTGAAAGCGAAACATCAAGTGCCCTCAGGGTTACTTCAGCCGATCATGATACCCGAGTGGAAATGGGATCGAGTCACAATGGACTTTGTGTCCGGACTTCCATTATCAGCAAGTAAGAAGGATGCAATTTGGGTTGTTGTTGATAGACTGACTAAGTGGGCTCACTTTATCCCCGTGCGTACGGATTTTTCATTGGATAAACTAACTGAATTGTACGTTTCTCAGATTGTGAGATTACACGGGGTACCGATTTCTGTTGTATCGGATAGAGATCCGGGATTCACCTCGCGATTTTGGAAGAGATTGCAAGAAGCTTTGGGTACCAAGCTGCATTTTAGCCCCGCTTTTCATCCACAAACCGATGGTCAATCTAAGCGGGTAATTCAGATACTTGAGGATATGTTGAGATGTTGCGTCCTTGAGTTTAATGGTTCATGGGAACGATATTTACCTTTGATTGAATTCGCTTACAACAATAGTTGTCAATCAAGTATTAAGATGGCACCTTACGAGGCTTTGTACAGGCGTAAATGTCGTACGCCATTGTTTTGGACCGAGCTCGGTGAAAGCAAAATTTTCGGAGTGGATTTGATTAAAGATGCTGAACAGAAAGTAAAAGTAATCCGTGAAAATCTGAAGATAGCCTCCGATCGTCAGAAGTCGTACGCGGATCTGAAACGAAAAGACATTGAGCATCAGGTGGGAGATAAAGTGTTTCTTAAAGTTTCGCCTTGGCAAAAGATACTCAGATTTGGCCGTAAAGGTAAATTGAGTCCGAGGTTCATCGGGCCATATGAAGTATCCGAACAAGTCGGTCCAGTTGCATATCGATTGATTTTGCCCCCTAAACTTGAAAAGATTCACAATGTCTTTCATGTTTCGATGCTTCGACGTTACAGATCTGATCCTTCGCACATAATTAGTCCATCAGAGGTTGAAATTCAATCTGACTTGAGTTATGAAGAAGAACCAATTCGTATCCTCGTTCGTGAGGTGAAAGCGTTGCGAAACAAAAGGGTTCCGTTAGTAAAGGTGTTGTGGCTCAAACACTGGATCGAAGAAGCTACTTGGGAAACAGAGAACTCTATGAAAGAACGATACCCAAACCTATTTGCCGGTAAGATTTTCGGGGACGAAAATTTCTTAAGTGGGGGAGAGTTGTGACAGCCCTAATGTGACTCTAGTCGGAAAGTGGTTTCGGGACCACAAGACCGAGTCATAAAAATAATTAACCGTCATATTTGATGCTTATTATATGTGAATATGAATGTGTGGAAGTTTCATACTTTAATTTGGTCAGTATATGTGAAATTTATTAGTAGGGACTTATGTGAGACAATATAGAAATGTGCTAGGCAAATGCTAAAGTGGCCTATTAATGTATGTGGGAAAGTGCTTGTACTTGCATGTCAAATTAGCCAAACTATAGGTAGTGGCCGGCCATGCTACAAATTATATAATCAAATGTGAATTTTCTATTAACTTTAAATAGCTAGATGCCATATTAGTATGGAGGATGTAATAAAATAAAGAAATGATAATTAAGGAAGAAAATGGGTGAAAGAAACAAAGTCTTCATCCATGTTTCTTCCTAGCCGATTCTAAAGAAAGAAAAGAACAAGAGCATTCGGTGATCTTGAACTCAAAATAAGGTGAGTAGTTCATGCTAATTCTTGAAATTTTAGTATATTTTGAGTTAGTTCTTAAGTTCTTTGCTTAACCCATGACCAAAATTTGAAATGGTGTGGTGTCTTGAGTATTCGGTTTTAGTTATTATAGGATGAGATTGGGTTATAGTCTTTATGTTTTATGAAGAATTGTTGAAGAGAAAATGTTCAAGAAATGGTTGTTGTTCATGTTATTTGGATGAAAAAGAAAATGGTAGTTAGGTGAAGTAGAGTCTAATAAAGGAGCACATATGTGCATTAGTTGCTAAATGGAGAAAAATCGGCTAACAAGTTGTGTATTAAGGCCGAATATGATTTTGGATATTATTGGGCAATGTATGTGTTTTGAATTGATGGAATGGAGAGGATGCTTTAATTGTGTTATGAACAATTATATGTTAAATTAAGGTTTGCTAAGCTAGCTATTGAGGTGAAATGCAAATATTAGTATTTGATTTGGTAATAATCTGCTTGGGGACAGCAGCAGTAAGGTGATTTTGGAAAATCGCCATAATTTGTAGGAGTTGAGTTAGAAGCTGAATAAATTATTTCATTAAAGCTTGAAGAGTCTAGTTTCTTACAAAAGAAACTATAAAAACAAAAGAGTTACCGATCTTGAGATATTTGAAATATTGTGGGGCTGAGTCAAAATGACTACTAGATTCCCTGTTCTGTTTTTATAAAATCAGTATAAATTGTACAAAAATGGCCCTAAGATAAAATTTATATGCTTAGACTCCTTAATGAGTCTAGTTTCAAATGTAATAAACGAGAACATATTTTGAATTCTGTACAATGAGAAATTTGATTTGTAGTGAAGAGTAGTCAGTTTAGTCAAACAGTGAAACAAGGTGAACTTTAAGAAAAATATGGTATTGTTGGGCTAAACTAAAAATTTTGAAAATTTTATGGATAATAGATAAATGAGTCTTCTGTCAAGAAAAATTTACGGCAATAGATTTGGAGTTTCGTAGCTCCAGTTATAAAAACTTTAGTGACTGTTGCTTAGGAAGTCAGCTTATAGGAAATTGTAATTATATTGTAAACATTAATGAAAATTTGCTAATGAATTATTTATTGATTTTATAAAGCTTACTATAATCTATATGTGTGAAAGTCGAATCTATATGTATTATATTCTGAAAGTAATACTTGAATAGTCGATTAATGACTAGTTTAAAATTTGTTGAACTTAAGCTCAAGAGCAAAGGGGGACTAAATCCGATAAAGGGAAGGCAAAAGTAATTGAATAGCCGTTGAAGTCGTTCAACAACATCTGAGGTAAGTCTTCGAGTAATGAAACTTAGTTTATGATTTGATTAAGTCATGACATATAAGCATAACGAATAAATGGAGATATAATGACTTTACTTGAATGATATATTGAGGTGATTAGTTTATACCTATGACGGGTAGCCGAATGTGTATAGAGATCATGTTATAAAGCCAATCAAAATCATGTTCCTTGTATGTGGCTATCGAGCCGAAATTGGTAAGGTTTGATAAGTGTCTTGTGTTTGAGCTTTAGTAATGAAAATGAAATATGGATGTGTCATGATTTATTGATATATGTGCATGATTATTCGGATGACATCCGGGCTAAGTCCCGAAGGCATTTGTGCTAGTGACTATATCCAGGCTAAGTCCCGAAGGCATTGTGCTAGTGACTATATCCGGGCTAAGCCCCGAAGGCATTTGTGCTATTGACTATATCCGGGCTAAGTCCCGAAGGCATTTGTGCTATTGACTATATCCGGGCTAAGTCCCGAAGGCATTTGTGCGAGTTGCTATATCCGGCTAAATCCCGAAGGTACTTGGGTTTGGAAGTGAGCGATCTTGCTGTAATAATTTCAATTAATACACTCATAAAATCCAAATGATAAGGTATGTTTCGTATATGCATCGGAAAGGTTGATTCCTTTTAAATAGTATTCGCTCAATTGATTAACGAACTTCCGACCTCTAGTTAGGTTTGATTCCCTGTGTATGAATATAATGGTTGAAGCATGAAGTAAGTATGATTTGAGAACATGCATATATGCAATTATTCATGTAGTCATATGAACGTTATACCTTAGTCGTGAATAATTTCATTACTTGAACTTACTAAGCATTAAAATGCTTACTCTGTTACTTTGATTCTCTGTTTTATAGATTTTGTTCGTCAGCTATCGGACTCGGGAGTGTCAAAGTCGAAGTCATCCACACTATCTAAGCCACTTTTGGTACTCTTTTAGTTCAATTTTGAAAATGGCATGTATAGGGCTGACCCTTATTGTTAATTAAGTACCCTTTGGTAATGTGTATTCGTATAGCCATACGAAAATGGCTTGTATATTTCGAAGTATAACATTATGGTCTTGTGATATGGTTATTAAGTGGTGTGGAAATGTTTGGTAATGACTAGCCATTGGAATGGCCAATCATGGTCCTATTGGTGCTACGTATGTCATGGCTAATCGGGATTACCCTTGATAATAATGTATGTCAATTTACTATTTGATTCATGGAAAATTATGAAATAGGTAAAATTTACCCTAAAATAGATCTTGCTTGATGAAGAAGTGATGTAAGTTGGAAAAATCACTACAAAATAGTAGGAATGGAATTAAATAGTGAATAAATTATGTAATCGAATCTTGATGAGTCTATTTTCATATGAAAAAAACAAAATGACCATATGAGCCGTATTTTATGAGATGTTTAAGTTTTCGTGAAATAGGGCCATAGCGTTTTCTGGATCCCCTGTTTTGACTTTGAAAATTTACCATAAATTAACCAGAGATAATTAGAAGTCATGCTTTATATGTATAGATTCCTTTTTGAGTCTAGTTTTATAGAAACAAACGGCATAAGTATTGAATCTCTGTACAGGGAGATATCTAAGTCGTAATGCATGAAGGTCAGAGTAGTCGAACCCTGAAACAGGGGAGACTTTAACTAATAAAATGTACTAATTGGCTCGACCAAAAATTCTAGAAAAAAATTGTAGATGGATATATGAGTCTAGTTTCAGGAAAAATTTACGGAATAAGCTTTCGAGTTTCGGAACTCGAGATATGATTTTTAAAGTGACTGTGATACAGTTAGCCAGCTTGTCTGGAAATTTTAAAATGAATTGCGTAAGTAAATGAATTAAGTCCGTTAACACCTCGTGTTCGACTCTGGCAACGGTCTCGGGTACGGGGCGTTACATAGGGCAAGTAATAAAGGTGCATCTAGAGATTCAGCAGTGAGGCCAGATGTTAGAGCACCTGTGAGGACCTATGCTATCCGTGCTCGCGAAGAGGCATTCTCCTCTGAAGTGATTACGGATACATTTTCTCTCCATGATACTAGAGTTATTGCTTTGATTGATCCGAGTTCGGCCCATTCATATGTTTGCATTTGATGCCTAGTATGAGTATGCCTACAGAATCTATAGAATTTGTGATTAAAGTATCGAATCCATTAGACAAACATGTATTAGTAGATAACGTATGTAGAAATTTCCCTTTGATGATTAGAGGTCACTGTTTCCCGGCTGATCTCATGCTATTGCCATTTGATGAATTTGATGTGATTCTTGGTATGGATTGGTTGACTACACATGATGTGATAGTGAATTGTGGAAAGAAATTCATTGAGTTGAAATGTGAAAATGGTGAAATTCTTCGAGTTAATTTAGAAGAGTCAGATAGTTCATTTGCCATGATTTCTGTTATATCTGCTCAAAAATGTTTAAGAAAAGGGTATGAAGCTTATCTTGCTTTTGTGTTGAACACTAAAGATCTAGAATTGAAAATTGAATCAGTGCCTGTGGTATGTGAGTTTCCCGATGTGTTTCCAAAAGAACTACCAGGTTTGCCTCCTATTAGAGAAGTTGAGCTTGATACTGAGTTGATTCTAGGTACCACACCCATTTCTATTGGTCCTTATATAATAGCCCCGTTGGAATTGAAAGAATTGAAAGCTCAGTTGCAGGAATTAGCAGCTAAAGGCTTTGCAAGACCCAGTAGTTCACCATGGGGTGCATCTGTGACACCCCTAATTTGACCCTAGTCGAAAAGTGGTTTCGGGACCACGAAACCGAGTCTTATAAATAATTAAAGGTTATATTCTGTGTTTATGATGTGAGTAAATGCTTGTGTGATAGTTCCATACTTCAATTTGGTCAGTGTATGTGAAAATTATTAGTAGGGACTTTGAGACAATTTAGAAATATGCTAGGCAAGTGCTAAAGTGGCCTATTAATATATGTGGGAAAGTGCTTGTCCTTGCATGTCAAATTAGCCAAACTATAGGTAGTGGCCGGCCATGCTACAAATTGTATAATCAAGTGTGAATTTTATATTAACTTTAATTAACTAGGTGCCATATTAGTATGGAGGATGTAATAAAATAAAGAAATGATAACTAAAGGAAGGGATGGGTGAAAGAAAAAAAAGAGATCATCATTCATGTTTCTTCCTAGCGAATCTAAAGAAAAAAAGAGAGGAACAAGAGCATTCGGTGATGAAAACAAGTTGTGTTCCTTGGTTCTTCTTGGCGAATTGAAAGGAGGAAGAAGGAGTGAAGCCATCGGTCATCTTAGGTCAATATTAAGGTAAGGTGTTCATATTAGTTCTTGAAATTTTAGTTGATCTTGAGTGAGATATCAAGTTATTTTTTTTGTAACCCATGATGAAATTTTGATTTTTGGATTGAGTAATGTTTTCGACTATGGTAGCTAATAATGGTGAGTTTTGTTGTTTCATGTTAAAGTTAGGTGAATGATGATAGATGAGTGTTTGAACCATAAAAAGAATTCGGCTACCTTGTTATGAACTAGGGCCGATTGTGAGTTGGTTGTGGTTGAATGTTACATGCTTGGTAGAATGGTGGATGAAAGTGCCGAATGTGGTCTTTGGTTTGGCATCAGGTGATAAATAAAGGTTTAAAGGTAGCTTGAGTTAATTGATACTCACTAATGATTTCGAATGGAAGCTTTGTTAAGTGTGAAATGAGTGGCCGAGAGAGAGAACTATAGACTATTGTCGAATGTATGTTGGGTTGATAGAGTCTCCAAATTGATTTTATGTTAGTATGCATGACCGAACATAATCGGCCACGTGAGTAAAGAAATGAGTTATTTGATATGTGGTAAAAGTTAAGTGTTAAACGAAATGGAAATGATATCATATTGGAATATGTATACTCGACCACATGAATGAACACATAGATTGGTGTTGCATGTATTCAGTTATAAGTAATCATATTGGTGGCTTAATCTTGGCTTAGACAATCGGCTAAAAGAGAGTGTGGGTTAATATGTTGAGTTGATTCATGATTTTATATGTATGTGACTTTAATGTCTAATGCATATATATATGGGTTAAGTACCTTGAGTTTCTCTTTTTGATGTTCAAATGATTAAATCAATTTATTTGTTAAATTAAGCTCAAGAGCAAAGGGGAACTAAATCCGATAAAGGGAAGGAAAAAGTAAACGAATAGCCGTGGACATCTAATCGTCAACCACTTCCGAGGTAAGTTTTAATTGATTAAACGTTGAGTAAATTCAATCATAATAGGACATAATGAGTTGATTTAATAAGATATGATGTGGCCATGATATGTCTTAAACTCAAATGGTAAGTTCATAAGTGTTTGGACTTGGAAATTTAAGAGCAAATTATAATAATTTGCTTTGGACAGCAGCAGTAACGTGATTTTAGAAAATCACTATAAATTGTTGGTGTGGAATTATAGGCTGAATAAAATATGTAATCAAAGCTTAGTTAGTCTAGTTTCTTATAAAAGAGACCGTGGAAGCAAAGAAATTTCCTATAAAGAGATATTTAAAGTTGTGTGGGACAGTGTCAGAATGACTCCAAAATCCCCTGTTCTGTTTTTGGAAAATCATTATAATTTGTACAAAAATGGTTATAAGATAATATTTATATTCTTAGACTCCTTAATGAGTCTAGTTTCAAATGAAATCAAATAAAACACATTATGAATTCTTTACAATGAAAGATTTGATTCGTAGTGAAGAGTGGTCAGATTAGTCAAACAGTGAAACAGGGGAAACTTTAAGAAAAATCTGGTATTGATTGGCCAAACCTAAAATTCTGGAAATTTTATGGATGGAATATATATGAGTCTATATTCAGGGAAAATTAACAGCAAGTGATTTGGAGTTTTGTAGCTCCAGTTATAAATAATTTAGTGACTATTGCTCAGGAAAACAGCTCGTAGTGAATATGTGATTTTGTTGTAAACATGGATAAAACTTGTTTTAGTTGCTCATAAGCTATTGATTAAACCCATACGTGAATTCTAAGTCGTGATATTGTAAAACGATATATGAGTGTTAGACGGATCTTTGATATTAAAATTTGTGAAATTGTAAGTTTATGAGTATTCGAATATGAAATGATAGTATGGCGTGAAATTGAATTATTCACTGGAAAATGATTGATGTAGATTCGGCCAAGACAAAGTGTATACATGATAGTATATGTGGTATGTGAAGTATATTTGGATAATTGTGATGTGAATGCATGAAAATTTATATTTTGATTTAGGATTTTTATGTGATGAATGTGAATGTGTATATATGAGATATGTATATGTGGTAAAGCCGAATGGCTAGTGTGAAATATGTAGGCGATGTGCGTATATTGTGGCCGAACGACCAATGTGAAAGGTGTGTATTATTAGATATTTGATGAGGCAAATGAATTACAAATATGACATCGATGTGAATGTTGTAACATGTGATTAAATGTACATGAAACTTGAAATATATTAGGGTAAGACCCGATGACTACGTGTGGAGATTATATCCGGGTAAGACCCGATGACTACGTGTGGAGATTTTGTCAGGTAAGACCCGATAACCGTGTGGAGATTTAAATGCGAGCTAAAGGTCTCGCCGATAATCCGAGTAGAGGTTAAAGCTATAAGACTTCGTAATAAGAATTGCTTATAAATGTATTCAATGCGAAAGGTTAAACAGGTATGTACTCCAAGTTTATATGTGAGCTTGGTTTGAACTAAATCATAAGGTAGTTATGTGATGCATACGAGAGTAATCTATGAGACTATTCCTATGATTATGTGACATCGGATCAGTGTGAGAGGTTATGTGAAATCATACAATATATTTATGTCACATGAGCTCACTTTTATGTGAAAGTTTATCTGCCTATTGTATATGATGAGATGTGCATATTCGGTAAAGGGATGGTATGCCCGAAGGAAGAGTGAAATAAAATATACAAACAACTATGTTATAATTTGATTGTTATCTGTTGACTTTGCTTAAAACTTACTAAGCATTGTAATGCTTACTCCGTTTACTCTGTTTCCTCCGTTTTATAGATCTCATTGCGAAGCTACTGAGGCTCGGGGATCGTCAAACAACTAGTCACACTATCACTATCCACCGCTTGTTCTTTGTTATGTTTAGAATTATTTTATGGCATGTATAGAATAGACTAGTTGCGGAAGAATATTTTTGGTTAATGTATATAAGCCATGCGAAAATGGCATCTTTTGAATGTTTACTTAGTGAAGTTTAAATTTTACCTCTGGTTGTGCTTAGTACTTATTTAAATGAACGATCTTTTTTTCAAGAAAAAGTTCAAAATTTTACTGTTCTGACATGAGTTACAAGTCCGGTAATGCCCCTTACCTATTCTGGCGACGGTTACGGGATAGGGGTGTTACAGCATCAGTGCTATTTGTGAAAAACAAAGACGGATCAATGAGATTGTGCATAGATTATCGGTAGCTTAACAAGGTAACAGCAAAGGACAAGTATCCACTGCCTAGAACCGATGATTTGTTTGATCAATTGAAGGGAGCCACTGTGTTCTCCAAGATAGATTTGAGATTCGGATATTATCAGTTGCGAGTTAAAAAGTCAGATGTCTCGAAGACTACTTTTCGGACTAGGTATGGTCATTATGAGTTCCTTGTGATGCCATTTGGCTTAACTAATGCTCTAGCCATTTTCATGGACTTAATGAACTGAATTTTCAGACCGTACTTGGATAAGTTTGTAGTTGTGTTCATTGATGATATCTTGATTTATTCTCATGATGAGACTGCTCATGCAGTGTAACACCCCAAACTCGGCCCAGACGTTATGGCCGTACCCAGCATGTTACATTGAAGTGTTTTAACGAAAATCGTGTTTTCAGTGAAAACCCTTCTTAAAATAAAAGAAACCTTAATTAACTTAAAAAAAAACTCCTTAACTTCACTTGTTTGAAGCATATGATTTTATGAAAACATGTCATTTTAAAATTGAGTTGCGGAAGCGTAGAAAACATACTGTAATTTGAGAAATCCATGTTCAGCTTCTCGTAATTACAATGAAAATAATAATAATAATTCAAGTAACAATAACATAATGAAAACCTTATTACAATCTAATCTGAACACCCTTAAAAAGAAATAAAAACTTAAATGCTAAAAAAAACCAAGTCCGAATTATCTTGTTAGCCGGCCATCCAGAGTCCCTTCAAACATCAAACCTTCTACTGAGTATCACCTGAAAATAAAATAAAAGAGGGGGTGAGTTTTTGCAAACTCAGTGTGTACAACCCTCAATAAAAAATAAGCATTCAAAGAGAAATAATCAAACATGCAATGCAATCCCATCCAAATTATCCATCCGCTACACACCAGCTCCATCCCCCGTCACACCATGTGGGGATATAAATATCGACCCACCCAGCCCAACACCAATGGTAGCCTGGTTGCGGAACTACCCTCATTTACATATTGGGCTTTAAAAGCCGTCGGTGGATCCACGATTGTCAGGCAACCAGGCGATCCTCATATACTTCCTCCGTTCCATAGTTCCCACCCCATATGCAAGCTAAGCAGAAGAACATATGTGTGCATGTCACATCCATAAAACTTACATTCAACACTAGGGGTATTTTGGTCATTTTTGCCCTTAGGGGCATTTCGGGAATTTTCCCTTAATTTTGGTTTTCACTTACCTTGACCCGTTAGCAAGTCTCGCAAGCTAAGATGAACGAATACTATGCACCATGTAGGATTCCAGAGAAGAGGAGGTGGGTCATTAAGACCACTTAAGTACCAAGCTCTCCCCAGATCTAGTCCTAGACATGCATATACCTGTTGCCACACCTTAACCCTTTGACTTGTCCGCAGTCACAATATATTAATTAAGTCTTATGTAGTTATCATATACTAGGCCCAAAACCCCTTACAAAGCCCAAACAAATTCACATACCTGTATCTAGCCCATTAAGCCCAATCATATTCATATGGCCAATTAGGCCCAAATCACTTGATATGGCCCATTAGGCCCAAATCACTTGATATGGCCCATTAGGCCCAAATCACATTTATATGGCCTATTAGGCCCTGTCACATTCATATTCATGCTCACATAAAAATTCCTATCACATAGCATCAATATTCAGTTTTTGCCTAATATGGGCCCAACAGCCCATCGGCCCCACTTAGCCCATTCAGGCTCGTATGGCCAAATCACAACCCAAGTCCACGACTTTTTGGCATTTCAGTTTTTGCCGATCTCCTTATGTATGCAGTGTAAGTACACACTGGTAATAAAGCATACTGCGATTTCCTTAGCCCCAAACCTACAATCGATATCACCCTTCAATTAATCGCATGCTTAATACATATCTTTACCAAAACCAAAACCAAAACCTCACCCTTCACCTTACCTTGCGTGACAAGTTATAGCAGCCCCTTCTTTAATCACTAATCACAATCAACTCCTAGATCTGCACCAATCTTAACTATTAAAACCAGAATAACAGGTGGCTTGTATCCAACAGAAGTTCCCCCTTCCCTTAACTATGACCATTCGGCCAACTAAGATCAAGAACACTTACCAAAGTCTCTCACCTGAGAGGCAAATCGGTAGGGATCCAAAAGATTGAGATTCAATGCCTAATCCCACCAAAATCGATTAAAAGAAGTGAGGAACTAAATATTCGATACTTAGCAAAAACTAATTGGGAGAGCAAACACTTACACTAGAATTGACTGAGTGGAAAGGGTAGTGGCGGCACCAAGGGTATTCGGCCAAAGAGATGTTCGGCCCTTGAGATTTGTATGGCAAGAAAAAGGTTATTTGGCACCAAGGTAAAAGAGAAGAAGAAGTCGGCTAAACATAGAGAACTGAGTAGAGGAGGAATGGAAAATCGACACAAGAACAGAAAGAAGAACAAGGGTTTTTCGGCTTTTAGATTTGGGAGAGAAAAAGGGTTTCCAGCAACAAGGAGATGGAGGATTCGGAATTAGCTTGAAAACCTCACATTCGGCACCTATATATAGCTACTATAGCTGAATTTCTCATGCCCAAATTCCCAATTTAGCTCCACTTTTTCTTCACTCCTCATCTCCTTATTTTTCTTCCTGATAACTCCTTAATCCCTTTCTCAAATTTCTCCTCTTATCATCCCCCTGCAGAGTTCATATCCAATGCCACCTCTGTCCACATATTAAGCAAAAATAAATCCCTCTTTTGAGCAAGGAGGGATTCGAACCCCTTACCTCCTTGCCTACCTGTGACGCCACTTGCCACTCCACCACAAGGCTTCCTTGTGTCCAATTCTTCCTTCATTTATTCAAAAAGCCTACCTACTTACCTTCAGGGTTCTTTTAATTATTAATCCCTAATTTTCTTTACTCTTAGGTTTAAACTCAATCCTTAATTGAGACCTAGTCTCACATAATTAACACTTAACCGGGAATACTAAGCACACTTTTTATCAGAATTGAAAAAAATTCGAGATATCGGGATTTTTGGGGCGTTACAACTCTACCCTCCTAAAAGGAACTTCGTCCTCAAAATTTCCAACTATTAGTACAGCTACACAACATAGACTACCACACCACGCTCCTACTGTGCATTCTAATTCCAAACTAAGTAAATAGCATATTATGGATAAAGTACGTACCAATATCCACCTCTGGTGCATCTCTGTCCTCTCGACAACGTGCTGCATAGACCAACACTGGTTGTCTCGCCTCAACACTACCAGCACCTCTGCCTGGTGCTCCACGGCCCAAACCATTTCCACTCTGGCCTGACCATGGCCTTTGGACGACTGTTGACCACCCCTCGGTGGCTGATCACCACCTTGGCCCACTATTGGCTCTCGACCTAGCATTTGGGGGCAATCCTTGATCCTATGCTCCATAGTCCCACAAGCCGAACAAGCTTCCATCCTCTTCCAACACTCGCCTATGTAGCTTCTCCCATAATTAGCATAAGGTGGCACCCCTGGATTAGTAGCAGAGGGCCCTGCTCTAACTGGCTCGTTATTTCTGGCCCTAGCCCTAGGCCTCTGTCCAACAACCAGGGTCTCAGCCTCCCTCTTATTCTTACCCATTTCTTTCTCCTGATTTAAGCGCTTAGTGCGTTTTACCTCCTCCGCTATCTTTGCTTCCTCCACCAATTTTGAGAAAAATCGCTCCCTTTGTGGAGCTATCAACACCCTGAGGCTATCTCTTAGTCCATCCTCAAACCTAACGCAACGCTCATAGTCCGTTCGCACCATTACTCTTGCATACCTGCTAAGGCGTAAAAACTCCGCCTCATACTCTGCCACTGATCTGTTTCCTTGGGTCAAGTTCAGGAACTCCTTCCTTCTAGCATCCACATAGCTTGCACCCACATACTTCCCTTGGAATGCAGCTTTGAAAAACTCCCAAGTTACCCGCTCCGGTTGGGTGCCCTCTTTCACAGTCGACGACTACTGGTAGGCTTCTTTCCTAAGCAGTGACACTCCCCCTTTCAGCTTTTGTTCTGGTGAACAGTCCAAATCCTCCGTTGTCCTTTCTGTAGCCTCCAACCAATATTCAGCCACGTTAGGAGCCACACCAGCTACGCCCTTAAAGATCTCAGCCCCATTTGATCAAAGTTGCTCTGGAATAGACCCCCGATTTCCTGTGCCATTATTGGGCCCAACGACCCTCTCCAAAATCCTTAGCATTGCCTACGACAATGCATCTTTTCCCACAGCCTGATCATACGGCCCAATCCTAGCGACGGGTGAAGCCGGAGCCTCTTCTACTCTAATATCGGGCATACGACCTGATATTGACGATTTAGCCCTAACACTTCCGTGGCGTCGGCCACGGCCTCTCGTACCTCTTCTAGCACTCATCGTCGATTCACCTATTTTCTAGATTAAAAAATTTATGAACTTTTAGTTAGTTTCAATATTTAACCTGATGTTTTATGACAGTATTTAGAGAGAATGTTGTTTTGAAAATCCTCTAGAGTTTCAAGTTCTTGCAAGCTTTGGTTCCGTTCTAACAAAAACATCTAAAGTAGCCCTCTAACTATCTAATGTATAACAATTTAAACAAATTTAAGAATAAAAGTACTTACTTGGTTCGACGTCGGAGACTCAGTGTGCCGCTCAGCAAGGCTTCCCCTTTTCCAAATCATTGTAAAAAAAATTTTAAAACACAAAAAGAAATCAAGTAATAAGGCCCACTTCACAGCCCGCGTTTTGCAACCTGGACTCTGATACCACTAAATGTAACACCCCAAACTCGATCCAGACGTTATGGCAGTATCCGGCATGTTACATTAAAGTGTTTTAGGGAAAACCATGTTTTCATTGAAAACCCTTCTTAAAAGAAAAGAAACCTTAATTAACTTTAAAAAAACTCCTTAACATCACTTGTTTGAAGCATATGATTTTATGAAAACATTTCATTTTAAAATTGAGTTGCAGAAGCATAGAAAACATACTGTAATTTAAGAAATCCATGTTCAGCTTCTCGTAATTACAATGAAAATAATAATAATAATTCAAGTAATAATAACATAATGAAAACCTTATTACAATTTGATTTGAACACACTTAAAAAGAAATAAAAACTTAAATACTAAAAAAACCAAGTCCGAATTATCTTGCTAGCTGGCCACCCAGAGTCCCTCCAAACATCGAACCTTCTACTGAGCATCACTTGAAAATAAAATAAAAGATGGGGTGAGTTTTCGTAAACTCAGTTTGTATAACCGTTGATGAAAATCAAACATTCAAAGAGAAATCATCAAACATGCAATGCAATCCTATCCAAATTATCCATCTGCTACACACCAGCTCCGTCCCCCGTCACACCATGTGGGGATATATATATCGGCCCACCCAGCCCACACACCAATGGTAGCCTGGTTGTGGAACTGCCCTCATTTACATTTTGGGCTTTAAAAGTCGTCGGTGGATCCACAATTGTCAGGCAACCTTGCGATCCTCATATACTTCCTCAATTCCATAGTTCCCACCCCATATGCTACCTAAGCAGAACAACATATGTGTGCATGTCACATCCATAAAACTTACATTCAACACTAGGGGTATTTTGGTCATTTTCTCCCTTAGGGGCATTTCAGTAATTTTCCCTTAATTATGGTTTTCACTTACCTTGACCCGTTAACAAGTCCCGCGAGCCAAGATGAACGACTACTATGCACCAGGTAGGATTCCAGAGAAGAGGACGTGGGTTATTAAGACCACTTAAGTACCAAGCTCTCCCCAGATCCAGTCTTAGACATGCACCACACCTTAACCCTTTGACTTGTCAACGGTCACAATATATTAATTAATTTTTATGTAGTTATCATATACTAGGCCCAAAACCCCTAACAACGCCCAAACAAATTCACATACCTGTATCTGGCCCAATAGGCCCAATCATATTCGTATGGCCCATAGGCACAAATCACCTATATATGGCCCATTAGGCCCAAATCACATTTATATGGCCCGTTAGGCCCAGTCACTTTCATATTCATGCTCACATACAAATTCCTATCACATAGCATTAATATTCAATTTTTGCCTAATATGGGCCCAACATGTAACGCCCCGATTTTTGGGACTGGAAGTATTGGGCCTTGAGTCTAGGTTTGGGTGGAAAACGGCCCGAATATTTTAGATGTTATTATTATTATTTTTTATGTTTAGTTTAGTAATTAAAAAAGAGTAATTTTAATTCGAGGCAATTCCTGAATATTAATTTTTGGAGAGAGGGTTTTGGCGATATGGGCTTTTAAAGTTGAGGTGGTAAAATAGGACACAAATAAGGCCTTGGTAAAGTGGCAAGGTGGCGCCACTAAGTTCCTAAAAAAATGGCGTCTTAGGAGGAATTAAAGGTCCAGGGTTCAAGTTGCAAGGTAGGCATATTGTTACTTTTTAATTTTAGGCATGTGCAGGGCATGTGATCACTTAAGTGAATTTCAGCAAGGGCTTTAGGGAGGTTGGGCTGATTGTTTTAGTTGATATTAAGGTTAGGTTGTTTTCTTTTTCTGTCTGGGAGAATTAGGGTTAGCCACCTGAAAGCTTTCACTGTCATTCATCCTTTCTGAGTTCTCACAAAAGTCGAAAACGCAAATTCCTTCTCCTTGGTGCTGAGTTCTTCTTCCTCTCTTTTTCCTCCATTTTCTTTCTTCCCTTTTTCTTTTTCTTCTAGACAAAACCTTCTAATCACCTTACTCACCTCCTCTATCAATCCCATCTTCCACAAAACCTCCATAGCCGATTGCCATAAAAGCCGAAATCCTGAAAACTAACTTCTAGTGCCGATTACTCCAAGCCAAAATCCTTTAGTTATTTTTGTTCTTTTTGATCAAATTTCATCTTCTCTAAACCCTTAGTATCTGTCGACAACATTATTTCAAAGTTATAGCCTCAAATCATCATCTTCTTAATCACTTAAAAAGCAGAAATACCATAAATTTAGGAACTTATAGCCGAAACTTCAGATCTCTTGGATTCAAGTTCTACTATTGTTTAGAGGATAGATCTGTATCAGATGTGTGTGGAAATCAAAGAGGAATAAATGGTAAGTGCTCATCACCTCAGATCTAGTCTTATTTTACAATCTAGAAAAGCCGAAGTCTCTAAAATATAGGGAGGGTGTCGATTTGGGCATAGGGCTTTAAGGGTCTTTAACTGATGATTTCTTTTGGTGATTAGTGTCTTCTTGAGGTTTGATCGAAGGCTTGGATCTTTGGAGCAACTAGACTTGGACCTAGTCATCGGTTTTCGGCAAAAAGGTAAGATTCTAAAGCCTTTAAGGGCATGGTTCGAATATGGGTAGGTAAATATTGGGATTGGTTGTTGTGGTTTGCAATCTAAGAATTTTGGTAATCAATTGTAGGACATTGTAAGGGATCTCAGTAGCAGTCTTCGCGAAACAGGTGTGTATCGAACACCCTCTCATAGTTCAAATCGGCAAAAGTCGAAATGCTAAAAATCCGGCATTTCGTGGGGTTGTGAGTGTGCGAGTGCTCACAAGACGTTTAGAAATCATTACATCTAAAATCACAAAGTGGTAAGTTAGTCGTGTGTGAAATTTCGTGCACTTCGGTAATTGGACCTCGATAGGCTAAGACTAGGCCTAATGGGCTTACGGGCCCATACGGGGAAAATAATAACAATAGGCAATAAGTATGTTCTGTTAGACTATAGAATTGAAACTGCTTAAACCGGTAAACTGGTCATAAAACTTGAATTAAATGGGCTTAATTTGCTAGTGGACACTGTAGGGCCCATTAGGGGTTTTAGGGCCCAATGGCTAAAATTGTGAAATTGAGACAAATAAATTATTGCGATGAAAAATGGGCTAGTAAGGACCATAACATTCATGAGAACCCCTAAAACTGATAAAATTACTAAAATACCTTTATAGGTGGAAAGTTTACAGTTTTACCCTTAGGAGCAAAATTACTGATATACCCCTAGGGTTAAGGTTGACTTGAATGCATGTTTGACTGTTACTATTTACTGCATGCCATGTTATTATTATCTGATGCATGAGACTGTGTTATTTATGGAGGAAGTACTGAAAGTGGATTGACCACGTACTGGAGGCTTTGCCTCAACTTACTGATATCTGAGCAGCTATGCTCAACTTTGGACTGTAAGGCTGGGTGGGTTGAGCTATTCCCCACATGGAGTGGAGGGCTGATACGGGTGGAGTGTAGTGGTTGGTTATAGGCTAGGTTTGGCTTGAATACATGAATATGTCTGTTCTGTTCTTGAATGGGCCTATGGGCCATACTGTTATCTGAAAAAGGGCTAAGGCCCAGTTTACTGTTTTCTGAAGAGGGCTCCGGCCCAGTACCTGTTGTTAACTGAATAGGGCTTAGGCCCAATGGGCTTGAGCTGACTTGGGCTCTAGATAGGTTTTCCATACACACTGAGTTTTCCAAAATCACCCCCTTTCTCTTCCATCCTTACAGGTGAGCCCTAGTTGGTGGACTTGGAGCTGGGCGGGATTCAGAGTGGCCACGAAGATTAAATTTCTGGTTTTTAAATAAGTTTCAATTAGCTTCCTTTTAAATTTTGCATTTATTTTTGATTATTTCTATTTTGGTTAAAGTTGTAATAAGGCCGCTCTATTATTTTTATTTTGGGTTTTTAAATTACTTAAATTGTTTTCAACTTGAGATTCACATCACTTAAATTGATTCCTTAAAATTGGTTAGCACTAGGGCGCATTTTATAAAAGTTACTTATTTTCAAAATATCGCGATAACCGAGCAAAGCTTCTGCAACGTAAATGTTTTCAAAGGAAATAAATATTTTAAATAGACTTAAACTTAATTTGTTGTTCGTGGGCAAGTAATAAGCTTAAAGTGTGGCAATAGATGTGTGCATGTCTAGGATTGGATCATGGAAGAGCTAGGTACTTAAGCAGTCTAATTGACTCACCTCTTTTTTTCTTGAATCCTACCTGGTGCGCAGCTTCCATTCACTTTAATCTATAACGAAAAATACTTTTATAGATAAAACACTAAGAAAGATTTTAGATAAAAGATGAATTTTTATAGTAACGCTTCAATGTGACACGTTAGATTTAGCCGTAACCTCTGGGCCGGGTTTGGGGTGTTACATTTAGTGGTATCAGAGCCCGGTTGTAACAACTCAGCTGTGGATTAGGGTCTGAAAAGTTTTTCGAAAAACTTTGCTAAACTTAGGCCCAAGAAGGGTATTTTGGAAACGGTTTTGGAAAATTCTTTTCAAAGATATTTTACAAGGTATACATGTTTTAAGGTTCAATCTTAAAATGGTTAAAGTTTTTTTTGGGTTTCTAAAATTTGATAACCGAAGAAGTGGCTGCTGAATCCCGGCACCAAGTCTGTAAGTATTTTTATTACATCTTTGTCTTTGAAATATTGTTATACTACTATAGATAGTACTGAGACCCTACTATGATTCTGTAGTTAGGGTAATACTGAAAACTTTAGAAGACTGAGACTGTAGCTAGGATACGATACTGCGAAAACAAGAACTGTGAAATACTCTTTATACATAGGACATCTGTATAAATACTGAAATTTTTGAATAAAGTTCTTGGTAGTTATTGTTATGCATGCTGGTAATGTAGAGTGTTGATATGGATTCTGAGGGTAAGCGAAGTCTGCCAACTTCGGGTAGCGGTAACTCAGAGCTTGGTACTGAGGCACTGGCCGAGTTAGTAAGGAAAGTGGCAGAGGAAGTATTGGATACCAAAATTAAGGAAATTAGGGAAATGCTTCAAGCAGGGTGCTTGGAGTGTAAGAAGAGGAAGGATTCTAGTTCTCGGAAGACCGAGCCTCGTTCTGTGAAACATGTTAAGACACGACCAAATTTTCCAACCTGCAAGAACTACAATGGGCATCATCCGGGTGAATGCCATAGGAAGACAGGAGCATGCTTTAGATGTGGGTCCGAGGAGAATCAAGCTTAGGATTGCCAAGCTTATTTTATTTAAGTGTGTGTTACGAGTTGTATGCATGCTTGATAATTTTTTTATTTTTACTTTGGTAATTAGATGTTCTGGGTCGTACTAAGAATTATTTTTTTAATTAGAGTGCGCAGCAGAAGCATAGTGGTTTGACTCGAGTAATACGGTTAGTTGATAGTTCGAAATTTCGAGGACGAAATTTTTTTAAGAGGAGTAGAGTTGTAACGCCCTGATTTTTAGGCCTAGAAGTTTCGGCCTTGAGTCTGGGTTCGGGTGGAAAACGGCCCGAATAATTGGGATGTTATTATTATTATTTCGTATGTTTAGTTTAGTAATTAAATAAATTACGAAGGGTTTATGGTATGGGAAAAAAGGCCCAAGAGTAAATTTAATTCGAGGCAATTCCTGGATTTTAATTTTGGGAGAGAAGGTTCTGGCGATATGGACTTTCAAAGTTGAGGTGGTAAAATAGGACACAAATAAGGCCTTGGTAAAGTGGCAAGGTGGCGCCACTAAGTTCCTAAAAAATGGCGTCTGGGGAGGAATTAAAGTTCTAGGGTTCAAGGTGCAAGGTAGGCATATTGTTACTTTTTAATTTTAGGCATGTGCCGAGCACGTGATCACTTAAGTGAATTTCGGCAAGGGCCTTAGGGAGGTTGGGCCAATTTTTTTAGTTGATATTAGGGTTAGGTTCTTGTATTTTTCTGTCTTGGACAATTAGGGTTAGCCACCTGAAAGCTTTCACTGTCATTCATCCTTTCTGAGTTCTCACAAAAGCCGAAAACGCAAATTCCTTCTCTTTGGTGCTGAGTTCTTCTTCCTCTCTTTTTCCTCCATTTTCTTCCTTCCTTTTCGCTTTTTCTTCTAGCTGAAACCTTCTGATCACCTTACTCGCCTCCTCTGTCAATCCCATCTTCCACAAAACCTCCATAGCCGATTGCCATAAAAGCTGAAATCCCAAAAACTCACTTCTTGTGCCGATTACTCAAAGCCAAAATCCTTTAGTTATTTTTGTTCTTTTTGATCAAATTTCATCTTCTCTAAACCATTAGTATCTATCGGCAACATTACTTCAAAGTTATAGCCTTAAATCGTCATCTTCTTAATCACTTAAAAAGCCGAAATACCATAAATTTAGGGACTTATAGCCGAAACTTCAGATCTCCTGGATTCGAGTTCTACTATCATTTAGAGGATAGATTTGCATCAAATCTGTGTGGAAATCAAAGAGGAATAAGTGGTAAGTGCTCATCACCTCAGATCTAGTCTTATTTTACAATCTAGAAAAGCCGAAGCCCCTAAAATCTAGGGAGGCTGTCGATTTGGGCATCGGGCTTTAAGGGTCTTTAACTGACGATTTCTTTTAGTGATTAGTGTCTTCTTAAGGGTTGATCAAAGGCTTGGATCTTTGGGGCAACCAGACTTGGACCTAGTCATCGATTTTCGACAAAAAGGTAAGATTCTAAAGACTTTAAGGGCATGGTTCGAATATGGGTAGGTAAATATTGGGATTGGTTGTCGTGGTTTGCAATTTAAGAATTGTGGTAATCAATTGTAGTACATCGTAAGGGATCTCAGTAGTAGTCATCGTGAAATAGGTGTGTATCGAACACCCTCTCATAGTTCAAATCGGCAAAAGCCGAAATGCCAAAAATCTGACATTTCGTGGGCTTGTGAGTGTGCGGGTGCTCACAAGACGTTTAGAAATCATTAGATCTGAAATTGCAAACTGGTAAGTTAGTCGTGCATGAAATTTCATGCACTTCGGTAATTGGGCCTCGATAGGCTAAAATTGGGCCCAATGGGCTTGCGGGCCCATACGGGTAAAATAATAAAAATAGGCAATAAGTATGTTCTGTTAGACTGTAGAATCGAAATTTCTTAAACCGGTAAACTGGTCATAAAACTTGAATTAAATGGGCTTAAATTGCTAGTGGACACTATAGGGCCCATTAGGGGTTTTAGGGCCCAATGGCTAAAATTGTGAAATTGAGACAAATAATTATTGCGCTGATAAATGGGCTAGTAAGGACCGTAACATTCATGAGAACCCCTAAAACTGATAAAATTACTAAAATACCTTTATAGGTGGAAAGTTTACAGTTTTATCCCTAGGAGCAAAATTACTGATATACCCCTAGGGTTAAGGTTGATCTGAATGCATGTTTGACTGTTACTATTTACTACATGCCATGTTATTATTATTTGATGCATGGGAATGGGTTATTGATGGAGGAAGTACTAAAAGTGGCTTGACCATGTACTGGAGGCTTTGCCTCAACTTATTGATATCTGAGCAGCTATGCTGCAACTATGGACTGTAGGGCTGGGTGGGTTGAGCTATTCCCCACACGGAGTGGAGGGCTAGTACGGGTGGAATGTAGCGGTTGGTTATAGGCTGGTTGGGCTTGCATAAACGAATATGTCTGTTCTGTTCTGGAATGGGCCTATGGGCCATACTGTTATCTGAAAAGGTGTTAAGGTCCAGTTTGCTATATTCTGAAAAGGGCTTCGACCCAGTACCTGCTATTAACTAAATAGGGCTTAGGCCCAATGGGCTTGAGCTGACTTGGGCTTTGGATGGGTTTTCCATACACACTGAGTTTTCCAAACTCACCCCCTTTCTCTTCCATCCTTGCAGGTGAGCCCTAGTTGGTGGACTTGGAGCTGGGCGGGATTCAGAGTGGCCACGGAGATTAAATTTCTGGTTTTTAAATAAGTTTCAATTAGCTTCCTTTTAAATTTTGCATTTATTTTTTATTATTTCTATTTTGGTTAAAGTTGTAATAAGGCCGCTCTATTATTTTTATTTTGGGTTTTTAAATTACTTAAATCGTTTTCAACTTGAGATTCACATCACTTAAATTTATTCCTTAAAATTGTTTAGCTCTAGAGTGCGTTTTGTAAAAGTTACTTATTTTCAAAATATCACAATAACCGAGCAAAGCTTCCGCAACGTAAATGTTTTCAAAGGAAATAAATATTTTAAATAGACTTAAACTTAATTTGTTGTTCGTGGACAAGTAATAAGCTTAAAGTGTGGCATTGGATGTGTGCATGTCTAGGATTGGATCATGGAAGAGCTAGGTACTTAAGCAGTCTAATTGACTCACCTCCTCTTTTCTTGAATCCTACTTGGTGCGCAGCTTCCATTCACTTTAATCTATAACGAAAAATACTTTTATAGATAAAACACTAAGAAAGATTTTAGATAAAACATGAATTTTCTAGTAATGCTTCAATGTGACAAGCCGGATTCGGCCGTAACGTCTGGGCCGAGTTTGGGGTGTTACACAATAGCCCATCGCCCCCACTTAGCCCATTCTGGCCCGTATAGCCAAATCACAACCCAAGTCCACGGAATCGCCCGTGGGTCTCAGGCAACCTATTGGTCTCCCCTTTACGAGTGTTCGTGCACTCGCAAGACTACTGTAGCCAAACTTTCGGCTTTTCGGCATTTCGGCTTTTGTCGATTTACTTGTGTATGCAGTGTAAGTATACACCCGGTAATAAGGCATGCTGCGATTTCCTTAGCCCCAAACCTAAAATCGATATCGCCCTTCAATTAATCGCATGCTTAATACATATCTTTACCAAAACCGAAACTGTAACGCCCCTTACTCGTATTCAACAACGAAACAGGGTACGAGGTATTACTAGAACATAACACATACCATTAAATAAAACCGAGACAAAAATATGGCATCTAATTAGATCATGAATCGTTATAACATATGCCTTTAACAATATTAGCCATCTTCAATGGCTTTGTACAAAATAATCGGTCAAATACTATAACCAATAATTTAAACCTAGGCAATTATGACACGTAACAAAATAAACAAGCCTACTATACCTGCCATAATTCAATATGTTTAGTTCAAATACCAAAAGTATTAATAGTGCGGGTAGATCTTCAACAATCTCTAACTCCTGTGCTAGCTGGATGACACTATAAGACAAAAGAGAAAAAGAAAGTAAGCTTATAGCTTAGTAAGTAATTATATAAATAATAAATAAGGAATCTAATATGTTTACAAAATAACTCAATTATATCTATTTTTAATTTCACTATTTACTCCCATTTGATCAAACTGTCCCTCATGCGTCATGTTCACTGAATAAATCATAACTCGAGTTACAAAACTCGAAATTTAAATCTGTAAAATTTCCCTAAAACTAGACTCATATTAATTCTTACTAATATTTTTCTAGAATTTTTGGTCTATCAAATTAGTACAGTTTATTAGTTAAAGTTTCCCCTGTTATACAGCTCGACTGATCTAACCTCTGTTCACTACAAATTAATTTTCTCCCTGTACAAAAGTCAAATAGCCATGATACTTGTTTCATTTAAACCTATACTCAATAAGGAATCGAGGAATATAAACTATATTTCTTAATTAAGTTTGTACAAATTTTAATGATTTTTCAAAGTCAGAAAAGGAGATCACGTAGTCATTCTAAACAAGTCGCACAAAAATATAAATATCTCAAAATATAGGATTCCTTTACTTGATCTATTTCTTTTACATGAAACTAGACTTATTAAGAGTTAATTTCATATCTCATTCAGCCTCTAATTGAGTTCCTACTATTTTCGGTGATTTTTCAAATTCACATCTTTGCACTGTCCAAACAGTTTTATTATTAATTTTGATCTTTCACACTTTGGTTGCATTCTTTGCTTACCCTTAACAATTTTTCCAACTTCTAGTCACATATCAAGCTTATTACTCATACGTTACACGTGTATTCTTACACTTATCATTACAAGGTCATACATAATTTCATTTAGTCGATTTTCCCGTTGAACATTTCGGATCGAGTCTCCGATACTTGGTTGTTTCAGCGTGTAGTTCCACCCATCACATAGTTCGGCTCTCTTGTACACATGGTGAACATGAACACTAAGTACCACCCATGTGACCTAGCCATTTTATCTCGTAGCTCTCTTGTAACACCCCAAACCCAGCCCAGACATTACGACTGAATCCGACGTGTCACATTGAAGTGTTCCTAGAAAAAGGCATGTTTTATCTAAAATCTTTCTTAGTGTTTAAAGGATATCTTCGATGTAGATTAAAGTGAATGGAAGCCGTGCACCAGATAGGAGGCCAGAAAAGAGGAGGTGAGTCAATTAGACTGCTTAAGTACCAAGCTCTCCATGGATCCACTCCTAGACATGCACACAACCATTGCCACACTTAACTAAATGATTATTCAGGAAAAACCATTTCGTTTTAAGCCTTTGAAAGCAATTATTAATTTTTTTAGAAAACATTTTTGTTACGGAAGCTTTGTTTTGTTTCACGATATTTTGAAACCAGGTAATTTCTTTTAAAAATGTGCCCCAGATCTATTCAATTTCAAACATTTAAATCCAAATCATGCCTAAGCTAATAATCAAACTAAAGCAATCAAAAATAATTAAAGCGGCTTTATTACAACTTAAAACCCAAAGCAATTAAAGTAAATGAAACTAATCAAGTCATAAGAAGAAAATTGAGCTTGCAAAATATGTGGCCACTCCTAATCCCTCTCAGCTCTAAGTCCACTATGGTTGGGGGTTACCTGCATGGATAAAATTAAGGGGTGAGTTTGGTAAACTCAGTGTGTAAAATAACCCAACCATAGTCCAGAACAGTTCAAACCACAGAAATAGATTAAGTTGGGCCTTAGCCCTATACAGAATTTAGAATGAAGCCCATAGGCCCATAACAGATACAGAACAGATATATCATGTATGCAGAAAACCAAACCCATATCCATCCGTATACACCCCCGTGCCAACCTTACACCATGTGGGGAGACTACTCAACCCACCCATCCGCTACACATCACAGAATTTTGCAGCATGGCTGCCAGAACAGATATTGTGACAGAGTCACCAGACACAAATATTGTGGCAAAGCCACCAGAAATAGATATTTGTGGCAGAGCCACCAGAATGCTTCCTCCATCAATATAACCCATATCCCATGCAACAGATATACATGTCATGGCATACAACAAATAGAATCAGAATATCATGCATTTCAGTCAAAGTTAACCCTAGGGGTATAATGGTAATTTTTATATTTAGGGGTATTTTAGTAAATTTAACTATTTTAGGGTTTACATTCATATTACAGCCATTAACACATTAACAGAAACACTTCCCGAGCATTTTTACTGAATTGGGCCCGTTGGCCCACTAACCCGTTTTCGGCCCATTAAACCTCAATATACCGAAGTGCACAAAATTGCGCACTCTGCAATCATACCGCTTGTGATTACCAAAATTAACAAAAAAACCACCTCACGAGCGCTTGCACGCTCGCAAGTTCACAAAATGCCGGCTCTTCGGCATTTCGGCTTTTCAGCTTTTGGCGATCTAGTCTATGAGAGGTTGTCGTTTACACACCTAATTTGCGACAACTGCTACCGAAATCTCCCACGATATCCTACAATCAGTCACTAGACATATCAGATCCAAAAAAACAATGGCAACCATTACAAACTTACTTACCATAATCGGCCATCAATACATATGGCCCTTGAGATCCTACCTTTGCCAAAACTAGTGACTAGATCTCGATCTAGTCGCTCCACTTGTCCAAGCCTTCGATCACCAGTCTCTAGATCACACTAACACCAAAACAAATCAATTGCTACAACCCTTAGAGCCTTAAGCTCCAATCGACAGCCTCCCTATGCCTTTAGGGATTTTGGCTTTTTTAAAACCCGAAATAAAGAATAGATCTCAGTACTTACCACAGGTTCTTTCAACCAAAATGATTCCACTTCAGTTTCTACTCAGATATGATACAGATCCAGCCCTTAAACACTAGCAGAAATTGAATCTTAGAGATCTAAAGATTTGGCTATATGTCCCTAAAAGCTATAGTGTTTTCGACTTTTGGAACTGTGAAGAGGAAGATGATTTGGTATGGTGGTTTTGCAGTGGTATTGCCGACAGGGGTTGATATTTAGAGGATGTAGAAATCGACCAAAAGAGATGAAGCAAATAGGAGGATTTTGACTAGAAGAAATCGGCATAAGAAACAACTTTTGGGATTTCGGCTTTTATGGCAATCGGCTATAGAGGTTTAGAAAAGAATAGGAATGAAAGAGGAGATGAGTAGAATGGTAGGAATGTTTTGTCTAGAGAAGAAAATAAGGAAAAAAGAAAATAGAAGAAGAGAGGAGAAGAGAAGGAAGAATTTGGCACTCAGGAGATCTAGCTATGCGTTTTCGGCTTTTTGCGACACTAAGAAGAGAATAGAGTGAAAGGGAAGGCTCTAGGTGGCTAACCCTAATTCGGAAAAACAAAAAGAAAATAAAGCTTGCCCTAATGGCCATTCAGACCCACGGCCAAACCTTCCTAAAGCCCTAGCCGAATTTCCACTTAAGCTCTATCACATGCTCGGCACATGCACAGAAAAATAAAAGTAACAACACGCTTACCTTGTGACTTGAACTCTGGCTCCCCCTAAACATCCACACATCACTCCCCAAACACCTAGGTGGCGCCACATGCCACTTTACCACAGATCTTTTTGTGTTCTATTTTACCACCTCAATTTTAAAAGCCCATATCGCCAGAGCCCTCTCTCTCCAAAATTAAAAATTCAGGAATTGCCTCGAATTAAATTTACTCTTGGGCCTTTTAAAGGCCCACAAACATACTCGGACCCACACCATAAAGTTGAAACACAATATTTCTAAAATTCATTGGAAATTATAGAAATCCCGAAAATCCCAAAAATTTGGGCGTTACATCGGTTGTCTACATAGTGTCTTTCACCTGGAACCACACATGTGACCTAGCTACATTTATCCCGTAGCTCTCTTGTCTACATGGTATACATCCTGTATCACACATGTGACCTAGCTACCACATAATGTGCACTTGGCACCATACATGTGACCTAGCTACATACCATCTATATATTTCGATTCCGAAGGTTCAACCAGGAAGTATTTCACTTTCTAATACTTATTTCCATTCTTCCAATAATCAATTATGATTCAAAATCAGCTAAAATATATATAAAATATGCTGAAATATAAAAACATAAATAAAGATAATGTATTATTTACATACAAACTTACCTCGGTGCAAAATATGGAAATTTTGCAATTTAGTCCAAAATCTTTTTTGTTTGAGGTCGATTCCACGCCTTTCTTGATCTATAACAACACATTTAGCTCATTTAACACTCATACTATCTATTTCAATCCAAAAATCACATTATAGAAAAATTACGTTTTTGCTCCCTAACTTTTACAAAATTACGATTTTGTCCCTAGGCACGAAAATTTAATTTCAGCCCTTATTCTTATGTTTTATGGAATGCTGAACATTTTTATCTTCTATGACAACATCAAATTCTCACTCTAACATGTACTTATGAACATTAGGTATTTTTACCGATTATGCCGTTTTGCTCTTTTTCGCTAAGAATCACTTAGAAAAGATTGTTCTCCTAACTTCAAACATTCATATTCTACCATCAAACATCAAAATACATGCATATCATTCATGGGTAAATTTTTAAACAGAAACCCTAACTCGAAATAATGGTAGAAATAGGTAGACCGAGCTACGAGGATTTCAAAAATGTAAAGAACATTAAAATCGGGGCTTGAATACACTTACTATAAAGCTTGAAAGCTTGGGAAAAACCCTAGATATGGTGTTTATGAGAGTTTCAGCCAAGCTTGGTGAAGATGATACTAATTTTGGCTTTGTTTTCCCATTTTATTATTTTATTTACCAAAAGACTAAATTGCCCTTCATTAAAAACTATGGTGTTTTATCTTCCTTTAGGTATTTTTGTCCAAACTAGTATAATGGTCTAATTACTATTTAAGGACCTCTACTTAAAACCCCCATTTCAATCAAGTACTTTATGAACTAGAACACAAATTTTTCACCTATTTCAATTTAGTCCTAAATATCAAATTAAACACCCAGTCATAAAATTTTCAACCTCGAATTCGTGGTTTCAAAACCACTATTCTATTTTGGCCCTAAATCAGACTATTACAACTCTCCCCCCGTTAGGGATTTTCGTCCTTGAAAATCTTTCCAGTAAATAGGTTTGGGTACTATTTTCTCATAGCTTCCTCCAGTTCCCACGTAGCTTCTTCTACTCTATGTCTTTGCCATAACACTTTCACTAGAGCTATGCTTTTCCTTCTAAACTGTTTCACTTCTCGAGCCAAAATCTTAATCGGTTCCTCATCATAGGTCAAGTCCCATCGAATCTCAATTTCTGTTGGAGAAATCACATGTGAAGGATCAGAATGATAACGTTGCAACATTGATACATGAAACACGTTATGAATTCTTTCTAACCCTGCCGGTAAAGCCAACCGATATGCCACTGGTCCAATCCTTTCAATAATCTCGTACGGACCAATAAAATGCGGACTCAACTTGCCTTTTCAGCCAAATCTTAGGATCTTCTTCCATGGTGACACCTTCAAGAACACTTTATCACCCACCTGAAATTCAATCTCTTTTCTTTTTTGGAGTCAAAGGCAAACCGGTTACAAAATCCATGGTAATCTTATCCCATTTCCACTCAGGTACCATCACCGGTTGGAGTAATCCTGAAGGCACTTGATGCTCAACTTTTACTTGTTGACAGATCAAGAACCTGGTTACAAATTCAGAAATGTCCCTTTCCATGTTTGGCCCCTAATATAACTTTTTTAAATCATTATACATTTTTGTGCTACCAGGGTGTACTGACAAACAGCCACTGTGCGCCTCATGTAATATTTTCTGAATCAATTCATCATTTTTTGGTACACATATCCTGTCTCGAAACATCAAATAGTCATCTGGTCCAACTCGAAAATCTAAGTCGTAACCCGATTCGCACTGAGTTCTCTTGGTTCGCAACTCACTATCGTTCTTTTGGGTATCACAAATTAGTTGGAGAAATAACGATTTAGCCCTCATCTCTGCAAGATTGACCCATCATCAGACAATGCTAACCTCGTATTCATGGCTCTCAAAGTAAAAAGAGATTTCCTACTCAAGGCGTCAACAACTACATTTGCTTTCCCCGGATTATAATCAATCACTAGCTCATAATCTTTCGAGAATTCAAGCCATCTCCGTTGTCGCAGATTCAAATCCTTTTGATTCATCAAATACTTCAAACTTTTGTGATAAGTAAAAATTTGGCATTTTTCACCATACAAATAATGTCGCCAGATCTTCAAGGCAAAGACAATAGCGGCCAATTCCAAACATGTGTAGGATAGTTCTTCTCATGCGGTTTTAACTATCTCGAGGCATAAGCTACCACTTTACCCTCTTGCATCAATACACATCCAAGGCCTGTCAACGATGCATCACTATAAATTACGAACTTCTTCCCTGGCTCGGGCTGTACTAAAATCGGTGCTTCAGTCAATCGTGCTTCCAGCTTTTCAAAACTCTACTGACATTTATTAGTCCATTGAAACTTAACATTCTTTTGCAGCAACTTAGTCATAGGAGAGGCAATCATCAAAAATCCCTCGACAAAACGTCTATAATACCCGGCCAAGCCTAAAAAGCTTCTAACCTCGGATACATTCTTTGGTGGTTTCCAATCAACGATCACGGAAATTTTTCTCGGATCCACCTGAATACCATCACCTGAGACTATATGTCCCAAAAATCTGACTTCACGAAGCTAGAACTCACTTTTTCTAAACTTAGCAAATAGTTTCTATTCTCTCAAGATCTGCAATATGGTTCTCAAGTGTTCGGCGTGCTCAAACTCATCCCGAGAATAAATTAGGATGTCATCTATGAACACTACCACAAACTTATACAAATATGGTCGAAAGATTTGGTTCATCAAGTCCATAAATATAGCTGGAGCATTTGTTAAGCCGAAAGGCATCACAAGGAACTCATAATGTCCATACCTTGTCCTAAAAGCGGTTTTCGGCACATCTAACTCCTTAACTCTCAACTAGTAGTAATCAGACCTCAAATCAATCTTTGAAAACACTGTTTCCCCCTTCAACTGATCAAATAAATCATAAATCCTCAGTAACGGGTACTTGTTCTTTATAGTCACCTTATTGAGCTGACGGTAATCAATGCAAAGCCTCATTGACCCGTCTTTCTTCTTTACGAACAGTACAAGAGCACCCCAAGGGGAGAAACTCGGTCTCACAAATCCCTTGTCTGTTAACTCTTGTAACTGAGCCTTCAATTCTTTTAATTCAGTCGGAGCCATTCTATATGGAGTAATCGAGATCGGTGTAGTCCCCAGTAATAAATCAATGGCAAACTCTATCTCTCTATCTGGAGGCAACCCAGGCAATTCCTCTGGAAATACATCTGGAAATTCACAAACTATCGGCACTGATTCAAGCTTCAATTCATACATCTCAGTATTCATTACATAGGCAAGATAAGCTTCACACCCTTTCGTTATGTATTTCTGTGCAGACATGTGCAAAATCACCATAGGCAATTTGTTTGATTCATCTGTTTCAACCCACAAAATTTCATCATTTTCACATTTCAACTCTAGTGTTTTCTGTTTACAATTTACCTTGGCATCATACAATGTCAACCAGTCCATTCCCAAGATAACGTCGAACTCATCAAATGGTAACAGCATCAAATTAGCCAGAAAACAGTGACCTTGAATCATTAATGGGCAATTCTTGCAAACCTTATCAACTAGCACATATTGGCCTAAGGGGTTTGACACTTTAATCGCAAACTTAGTAAACTCAACAGGCAACTTCTTATTAGATACTAAATTCACAAAAATATAGGAATGAGTGGACCTGGGATCAATCAATGCAATAAAAATAGTATCATAGAGAAAAAATGTACCAGTATTCACATCAGGAGATGATGCATCCTCTCGGGCACGTATGGTATAAGCTCTAGCAGGTGCTCCAGATTTTGATCTCGCCACTGAATCTTTCATCACAATTTTACTGCTAGCTCCACTTCCAGTATTTCTTGGTGGTCTACCTCTACTAGCGATAGTACTATGTCTAGCACTTTGAAATTTTTCTTCTTTAACTTTCTCTAGACAGTCTCTGATGAAATACTTGCGAGAACCACACTTGAAACAAGCTCGCTCGTTTCCCCAACACTCATCGAAATGTTGCCTGCCACATTGCTGACATTCGGGATTTCTAGACCGCACATTACCCATACTAGCCACTGAAGTAGCTTGAGCTTTAAATCCCGAATATGCCTTATCATGATCTCTGTGTGGATCCCCAGCTGAAACTGCAATTCGAGGGTTTGTCTCTTTGGACCTCTTTGATTGAGATTGAAATGACCTACTTATCGGCCTCTTTCTGGCATCTCAGGCCTCAATAGTAGCTTTTCTTCTTTCTTTGTTCATATCTTCAGGTTTAAGAGCTTGGTCAACCAATACTACAAATTCTTTTAGCTCTAGAATTCCCACAAGCACTTTAATGTCCTCATTAAGCCCATCCTCAAATCTTTTGCACATAATAGCCTCGGTGGACACACATTCTTGGGCATACTTGCTGAGTCTTACAAATTCGCGTTTATACTCTACCACAGACATCTTGTCCTGCTTCAATTCAAGGAACTCCTTTCGTTTTTAATCAATAAATCGCTGACTTATGTATTTCTTTCTGAATTCTTCCTAGAATAAATCCCAAGTAACCCTTTCGTTTGGCACCACTACTACTAAAGTCTTCCACCAATGGTAGGCCGAATCTCTCAAAAGTGATACAGCACGCTTTAAACACTCCTCGGGTGTACATGAGAGCTCATCAAATACACGGGTAGAATTTTCAAGCCAGAACTCTGCTTTCTTGGGATCATCATCGATCTTTTCTCTAAACTCTTCGGCCCTTTATTTTCAAATCTTGTTGACTGGAGGCTTGTTCATTCTTACCAAATCTATGCCTTGAGTAGCTACAGGAACCGACTGAGGTATGGGAGGGGGTGGAGGAGGTTGAGCATTTGGGTTTGCTCGAATAAACTCAGTATACCAATTGTTCATCATTGGGAGAAAAGCATCCCGAGTCTTATCTCCCTGTCTTAATGTCTCAGGTCTACTTTCTACAGGCGCAGTCCCTTGTGCGGGAGTCGATGCATTACTAGCAGCATCATTAGCCGCAATTCCATCGGGATACATTATTATATTAAAACAAAACACGGTTTAGAATAGTCAGGAGTCACCACACTATCACAGTATATTTATGGCATGTATAGCTAGACTTTTACACACACTATATTAGTCCGAGAACCGACTAAACCATGGCTCTAATACCACTAAATGTAACGCCCCTTACCCGTATTCAACTCAGAAATAGGGTACAAGGTATTACGAGAACATAACACATACCATTAAATAAAACCGAGACAAAAATATGGCATCCAATTAGATCATGAATCGTTATAACATATCCCTTTAACAATATTAGCCAACTTCAATGGCTTTGTACAAAATAATCGGTCAAATACTATAACCAATATTTTAAACCTAGGCAATTATGACACGTAACAAAATAACTAAGCCTACTATACATGCCATAATTCAAAATGTTTAGTTCAAATACCAAAAGTATTGATAGTGCGGGCAGATCTTCAACGATCTCTAACTTCTGTGCTAGCTGGATGACACTATATGACAAAAGAGAGAAAAGAAAGTAAGCTTATAGCTTAATAAGTTTATAGCTTAGTAAGTAAGTATATAAATAATAAATAAGGAATCTAATATGTTTACAAAATAACTCAATTATATCTATTTTTAATTTCACTATTTACTCCCATTTGATCAAATTGTCCCTCCTGCGTCATGTTCACTGAATAAATCATAACTCGAGCTACAAAACTCGAAATTCAAATCCGTAAAATTTTCCTGAAACTAGACTCATATTAATTCTTACTCAAATTTTTCTAGAAGTTTTGGTCCAGTGAATTAGTACAGTCTATTAGTTAAAGTTTCCCCTATTATACAGCTCGACTGATCTGACCTCTGTTAAAAAAGTCAAATAGCCATGAAATTTGTTTCATTTAAAACTAGACTCAATAAGGAATCTAGGCATATAAACTACATTTCTTAATTACTTTTGTACAATTTTTAATGATTTTTCAAAGTCAGAACAGGGGATTAAGTAGTCATTCTGAACAAGTGTCACAAAAATATAAATATCTCAAAATATAAGATTCTTTTACTTGCTCTGTTTCTTTTACATGAAAATAGGCTCAGTAAGCTTTAATTTAATATCTCATTCAGCCTCTAATTAAGTTCTGACTATTTTTGGTGATTTTTTAAATTCATGTCTCAGCAACTGTCCAAACAGTTTTATTATCAATTTTGATCTTTCACACTTTGGTTGCATTCTTTGCTTACCCTTAACAATTTTTCCAACTTCTAGTCACATATCGAGCTTATTACTTATACGTTACACATGTGTATTCTTACACTTATCATTACAAGGTCATACATAATTTCATTTAGTTGATTTTCCCGTTGAACACTTCGGATCGAGTCTCCGATACTTGGTGGTTTCAGAGCGTAGTTCCACCCATCACATAGTTCGGCTCTCTTGTACATATGGTGAACATGAACACTAAGTACCACCCATGTGACCTAGCCATTTTATCTCGTAGCTCTCTTGTCAACATGGTGTCCTTCACCTGGAACCACACATGCGACCTAGCTACATTTATCCCGTAGCTCTCTTGTCTACATGGTATACATCCCGTATCACACATGTGACCTAGCTACCACATAGTATCTCGTAGTTCTCTTGTACACATGATGTGCACTTGGCACCATACATGTGACCTAGCTACACACCATCTATAACTTTCGATTCCGAAGGTTCAACCAGGAAGTATTTCACTTTCTAATACTTATTTCCATTCTTCCAATAGTCGATTATGATTCAAAATCAGCTACAATATATATAAAATATGCTGAAATATAAAAACGTAAATAAAGATAATGTATTATTTACATACAAACTTACCTCGGTGCAAAATATGGAAATTTTGCAATTTAGTCCAAAATCTTTTCCTTCCCCCGTTTGAGGTCGATTCCATGCCTTTCTTGATCTATAACAACAAATTTATCTCATTTAACACTCATACTATCTATTTCAATCCAAAAATCACATTATAGAAAAATTACGTTTTTGCCCCCTAACTTTTACAAAATTATGATTTTTCCCCTAGGCTCGAAAATTTAATTTCAGCCCTTATTCTTATGTTTTATGACATGTTGAACATTTTTCTCTTCTATGACAACATCAAATTCTCACTTTAGCATGTACTTATGAACATGAGGTATTTTTACCGATTATGCCGTTTTGCTCGTTTTCGCTGAAAATCGCTTAGAAAAGATTGTTCTCCTAACTTCAAACATTCATATTCTACCATAAAACATCAAAATACATGCATATAATTCATGGGTAAATTCTTAAACATAAACCCTAACTCGAAATAATGGAAGAAATAGGTAGACCGAGCTAAAAGGATTTCAAAAATGTAAAGAACATTAAAAACGGGACTTGAATGCACTTACTATAGAGCTTTAAAGCTTGGGAAAAACCCTAGCTATGGTGTTTATGAGTGTTTCGATCAAGCTTGGTGAAGATGATACCAATTTTGTCTTTCTTTTCCCATTTTATTATTTTATTTACCAAAAGACTAAATTGCCCTTCATTAAAAACTATGGTGTTTTATCTAGGTATTTTTGTCCAAACTAGTATAATGGTCTAATTACTATTTAATGAACTCTACTTGAAACCCCCATTTCAATCAAGTACTTTATGAACTAGAACACACTTTTTTCACCTATTTCAATTTAGTCCTAAACATCAAAATAAACACCCAGTCATAAAATTTTCAACCTCAGATTCGTGGTTTCGAAACCACTGTTCCGTTTTGGCCCTAAATAAGGCTGTTACAGAAACCTTACCTTTCACCTTACCTTGCGCGACAAGTTATAACAGCCCCTTCTTTATTCACTAACCACGATCAACTCCTAGATCTGCACTAATCTTAACTGTTAAAACCAGAATAACAGTGACTTGTATCCAACACAAGTTCCCCCTTCCCTTAACTATGACCATTCGGTCAACTAAGATCAAGAACACTTACCAATGTCTCTCACTTGAGGGGTAAATCGGTAGGGATCCAAAAGACTAAGATTCAATGCCTAATCCCACCAAAATTGGTTAGAAGAAATGAGGAACTGGATATTCGATACTTAGCAAAAACTGATTGGGAGGGCAAACACTTACACTAGAATTGACTGAGTGGAAAGGGTAGTAGCTACACCAAGGGTATTCAGCCAAAGAGATGTTCAGCCCTTAAGATTTGTATGGCAAGAGAAGGGTTATTCGGCACCAAGGGAAAAGAGAAGAAGAATTCGGCTAAACACAGAGAATTGAGTAGAGGAGGAATGGAAAATCGGCACAAGAACAGAAAGAAGAACAAGGGTTTTTTGGCTTTTAGATTTGGGAGAGAAAAAGGGTTTCCAACAACAAGGAGAAGGAGGATTCGGCATTAGCCTGACAACCTCACATTCGGCACCTATATATAGCCACTATAGCCAAATTTCTCATGCCCAAATTCCCAATTTGGCTCCACCTCTTCTTCACTCCTCATCTTTTCGTTTTTCTCCCTGATAACTCCTTAATCCCTTCCTCAAATTTCTCCTCTTATCGTCCCCCTGCAGAGTTCATATCCAATGCCACCTCTGTCCACATCTTAAGTAAAAATAAATCCCTCTTTTGAGCAAGGAGGGATTCGAACCCCTTACCTCCTTGCTTGCATGTGACGCCACTTGCCACTCCACCACAAGGCTTTCTTATGTCTAATTCTTCCTTCATTTATTCAAAAATCCTACCTACTTGCCTTCAGGGTTCTTTTAATTATTAAGCCCTAATTTTCTTTACTCCTAGGTTTGAACTCAATCCTTAACCAAGACCTAATATCACATAATTAACACATTACCGGGAATACTAAGCACACTTTTTATCAGAATAAAAAAAAATTAGGATTTCAGGATTTTTGGGGTGTTACATGCAGAGCATTTGAGAACAATTTTACTGATTCTGAGAGATAATCAGTTGTATGCCAAGTTCAGCAAAAGTGAGTTCTGGTTACGAGAAGTTGGTTTTCTTGGACATATTGTCTTGGGTGAAGGTATCAAGGTTGTCCGAGAAAGATTTCAGCCATTGTTGATTGGAAGCCTCCTCGAAATGTATCTGAATTCAGAAGTTTTCTGTCTTGGCAAATATTATAGATGATTTGTAGAGTGATTTTCCATGATAGGTACCCAGCTGACAAGATTTCTACGAAAGTATGTCAAGTTTGAATGGACTAAGAAATGTTAATAGAGTTTTGAAAAGTTAAAGGAATTGTTGACTGAAGCTCTTGTTTTTGTACAACCAGAACTAGGTAAGAAGTTTGTGATTTACAGTGCTGTGTCCTTGAATGGACTTGGTTGTGTACTTATACAGGAAGGAAAGGTAATTGCTTATGCCTCTAGACAGCTAAAGCCACATGAGAAAAACTATCCGACACATGATTTAGAGCTAGCTACCACTGTTTTTGCGCTAAAGATCTGGAGACATCATTTGTACGGTGAGAAGTATCGAATATTCACTGATCACAAAAGTTTGAAATATTTGATTACTCAAAAAGATTTGAACTTGAGGCAAAGAATATGGCTAGAGTTGATTAAATATTATGAGATAGTGATCAATTATCACCCAAGTAAGGTAAACATTGTTGCTGATGCTTTGAGTAGGAAATCTTTGTTTGCATTAAGAGCTTTGAACACTAGTTTAGCCTTATCAAATGATGGTTTTATCTTAGCTGAGTTGAGAGCTAAACCAATGTTTCTTAAAGAAATTTGTGAAGCTCAAAAAAATAATAGTGAGTTGCTAGCTAAAAGAGCTCAGATTGAGTCGGATATAGAGTCAGATTTTTGGATCAGTTCTGACAGTTGTTTGATGTTCAGAGATAGGGTATGTGTACCAAAGAATGATGAGCTTATTCGAAAGATCTCACCGGAAGCACATAGTAGTTCTTTATCTATTAATCCAGGTAGTACAATGATGTATAATGATTTGAAGAAAATGTACTGGTGGGTACGAATGAAAAGGGATATTTTAGAGTTTGTTTCTTAATGCTTGATTTGTTAGCAGGTAAAGGCCGAACATCAGGTACCTTCAGGTTTATTGCAGCTTGTGCTAGTCCTTGAGTGGAAATGGGATCGAGTTACTATGGATTTTGTGACAGGATTGCCGTTGACACTGAGAAAGAAAGATGCCGTATGGGTTGTGGTTGATAAGTTAATAAAGTCGGCTCATTTTATCCCAGTTCATATGGATTGTTCACTTGACAAGTTGACCGAGTTGTATATTTCAGAATAGTCAGACTACACGGGGTACATTATCGATCATTTTAGACAGAGATCCGAGATTTATTTCACGATTTTGGAAGAAGTTACAGGAAGCTTTGGGCACAAAGTTGAGTTTTAATACAACTTTCCATCCTTAGACCGACGATCAGTCAGAGAGAGTTGTTTAGGTACTTGAAGATATGCTTAGATGTTGTGTACTAGAATTTCAAGGCAGTTGGGAAAAGTACTTACCATTAGTAGAGTTTGCCTACAATAATAGTTATCAGTCGAGTTTGAAGATGGCACCTTATGAAGCTTTGTACAGACGTAAATGTCGCACACCTTTGTATTGGATAGAGCTTAAGGAAAATCAGATTTACGGGGTTGATCTAGATAAAGAAACATAAGAAAAAGTAAAAGCCATCAGCGATTGCTTGAAAGCAACTTCAGACAGAAAAAAGTCGTATGCAGATTTGAAGAGAAAAGAGATTGAGTATCAAGTTGGTGACAAAGTATTTTTGAAAGTATCCCCGTGGAAGAAAGTTCTCAAATTTGGCAAGAAAGGCAAACTAAGTCCACGTTTTAGTAGACCGTATGAAGTGATTGAGTGAGTCGGACCATTAGCAGCATATCAGTTAGCTTTGCCGATTGAGTTAGAGAAGATTCATGATGTATTTCATGTGTCTATGCTACGTCATTATCGTTCAGATCCGTCACACGTGATTTCTCAGATAGATGTTGAAATTCAGCCAGCCATAACTTACGGTGAAGAACCGATAAATATTCTAGCTCGAGAGGTAAAGCAATTAAGGAACAAAAGTATTGCACTTTTGAAAGTATTATGGAATAAACATGGGGTAGACGAGGCTACATAGGATCCCGAAGAGGCTATGCTAAAACAGTACCCAAATCTCTTCACAGGTAAGATTTTCGAGGATGAAATTCCCTCAAGTGGGGAGAAATGTAACATCCTGAAATAGGGCTAAATAGAATAGTGGTTGCGAAACCACTAATTCAAGATAGAAAATTTTATTGCGATAAATTTTATGATTTACAAAGTGATTAGATGAATGTGTTAGAATACCGAGAAGAAATTTTAGTGATTGCACGTCCGATTTGCATATTAGGGCTTAATTGCAAAAGTTGATAAGTATGAGTTTTAAATGCTAAAGGATTAGATTGAAGTGCATAATTGAAGTAGAGGTCCTTAAATGGTAATTAGACAATTATATTTTCTTGGACAAAAATGGATATACATAGGTAGAAATAACTAAAAATTTTAATTAAGGGCATTTTAGTAATGTGTCAAATAAAAGAATTAAAAAGGGAAAAAGATGGAAAAAATGAGCTCATCTTCTTCCTTAGGCTGAATGTCAAGGGTTCTCCATAGCTAGGGTTTGTTTCAAGCTTCCAAGCTCCATAGTAAGTGATTCCAAGCCCCGTTTTTAATGTTCTTTACGTTTTTGGAGTCCCGGTAACTTGATTAAGCTTATTCTATCAATAATTTAGCCTAGGGTTTATATTTGGAAAAATACCCACAGGTGAAATGTGTTTATTTTGATGTTTTATGGTAGAATATGAAGCTTGAAATCGTGTTAAACAACTTTTGCTAAGTGATTTTACGTGAAAACGAGTAAAACGACATAATCGGTAAAAATACATAATGTTCATAAGTACATGTTAGAGTGAGAATTTGATGTTGCCATAGAAGGGAAAAATTATCATCATGTCATAAAAAATAAGAAAATAGGATGAAGTTTAATTTCCGAGCCTTGGGGAAAAAGTGTAAAAATGTAAAAGTTTAAGGGCAAAAGTGTAATTTTGCCAAAGTTTGAGTCAAGGACTATTTTAATAAATGTGAGTATTAAATAAGCTAAATTTGTTATTATAGATCAAGAAGAACGAAATCCAGAGTTAAACCGGGAAAAGAAAAAGATAGTGGACTAAATCAATATAGTGGATCGTATTTTGTTTCGGTGTAAGTTTGCGGTAAATAAATGCAATATTCTATTATTTTATGTTAATGGTAGTAATTTCCAACATGTTTATATTTATTTTATGAAATTATTCAAAGAAGACTCGAGCATGAATTGACGAAGAAGTAATTTCAGAAAGTCCCGGTTGAACCTTAGGAATGTGTAGGATACAAATGTCATGACATTAGGGTTTAAGGATACCATTTAAGACCATGCCAAGGCATGATAATTGGTAAGGTTTCTAAGGCAAGGATACCATGTAAGACCATGTCAAGACATGGCATTGATAAGTTACTATAAGGCAAAGGTCCCATGAAAGACCATGTCAAGGCATGGCATTGATGAGTTCATAAGGCAAGGATACCATGTAAGACCATGTCAAGACATGGCAATGGTAAGTTTCAAAAGGATACCACGTAAGACCATGACAATTCATGGAAATGGTAAGGTACCCATGTATCCTTAGTATTCCTAATGGTTCAATGGGAAAATTTAAAGAGAATATCAAGGTAAGGTAAGGTAAGGCGAGTTATACTAAAAAGGTAAGATAAGTTCATGCTAGAAGAGCAAAGGTAAGTATATAATGTTCATGTATGCTTGATAAGGAAAAAGGTAAGTAAAATGTATTAATCAATTTGATTTAGTAAGTGAGTATTTAAGTAAATGAGTAAGTGAAGAAGTTGAAAATATGTCTATGACAATTAATGAAGTTGCATTAAGTAGTATCATGCTAAGTAGTGAGATAATTCTTATGAATGTTGTTATTTATTTGCATGAAAAATTACTAAGCTTAATGCTTACCCCCTTTATTTTCCTTCCTTTTATATTTTTTTCAAGCTAACTCAGGGATCTTAAAGTACGTCGGAGGTCCGGGCACACTATCACAAGGATTATTTTGGTATAGCTAGGCGTTTCATTTTAAGTATGGCATGTATAGCATCGTAGCCATTTTGTGTGTATGATCTTATGATATGGCTAATGAATGGTATGTCAATGCTTGATTATGATTAGCTATTGGAATGGGTAATCAAGGACATTGTTGGTGCTATGTATGCCTAAATGCTAGTTATTCCATGGAAATCATGAAAAAGGTGAAATTAGCTTTAAAACAGTATTAGACAGCAGTAATGATGTGAATTTTAAAAATCACTAAAAATAGTATAAATGGATTTAGATAGTGAATGAGATATAAAATTAAATCTTGTTGTGTATATTTTCATATGAAAGAAACAAAGTAAATAAAGGAGTTGTATTTTATGAGATATTTAAATTTTAGTGAGACAGGGTTAGAGTGATTTCGAATCCCTGCTCAATTTAGAAATTCACTAAATATTGTAAAAACATAATTATGAGTTATAATTTATATGTATAGATTCCTTATTGATCTAATTTTAAGGGAAATAAATAGAATGGTTATTTGAATTTTTTACAGGGATAAAATTAATTTGTAGTGAACAGAGGTCAGAGCAACTAAACACTGAAACAAAGGAAACTTTGACTAACAAAATGTACTAATTGGCTAGACCAAAAATTCCGAAACAAATTTAGTAAGAAGATATATGAGTCTAGTTTCAAAGAAAATTTATGGATTTCAATTTCAACTTTCTTAACTCGAGTTATGATTTATTTAGTGACTACGATGCAGATGGACAATTTATTTATGAAAGATGAAATAAATTGTTTTGATTTGTTTAAGTAATTGAAAAATTTTTATTGACTCCGGTTTGTTCCCGAACCATTTCAATTTCATGTTTTAGGGTCTCGAGGACCCTTTTTAGGTAATATTGAATGAATGAAACTAAATTAATTTTAAAAGCAAATTTTTATGCCCCGAATTGGTAAGCTAAGTCCGATAACGCCTTGTGCTCAACTCCAACGATGATCTCGGGTAAGGGGTGTTACAAGAGGCACGCCAAGAGAGTTGAGGTGAGGTCCGAGGGCAGAGCGCCTGCAAGGACTTATGCTATACGAGCTCAGGAAGAGGCAGAGTCTCTCGACGTGATCACGGGTACCTTTTCTATCCATGAAAAATCTGTTGTTGCTTTAATTGACCCGGGATCCACCCACTCTTATATTTGTATGGAATTGATACCTCGTATGGGTATGCTAGTAAAGTCCACTGATTTTATAATAAAAGTGTCCAATCCTTTAGGCAGACATGTACTAGTGGACCAAGTATGTAGGAATTACCCTTTGACAATTAGAGGTCATTGTTTTCCAGCTAAATTGATGTTATTTCCTTTTAATGAGTTTGATGTAATCCTTGGGATGGACTGGTTGACTTCTCATAGTGTTGTAGTGGACTGCGGGAAAAAGATAATTGAGTTGAAATGTGAAAACGGGAATGTTCTTCGAGTTGGACCAGATGAATCAGATAATCTACCTATAGTAATATTGTCTTTGACTACCGAGAAGTATTTGAGGAAAGGATACGAGGCTTACCTAGTTTATGTGTTGAATACTCAAGTGTCTAAATTGAAGATTGAATCAGTACCAGTGGTTTGTGAGTTTACAGACGCACTTCCAGAAGAATTACCTGGATTGCCTCCGGTGAAGGAGATAGAATTCGGAATTGAGTTAGTCCTCAATACGACACCTATTTCTATTGCTCCGTATAGAATGGCCTCGACAGAGTTGAAAAAGTTGCGAGACCTAGTTATTCATCATGGGGCGCACCAGTGTTGTTTGTGAAAAAGAAAGACGAGTCGATGAGGTTATGTATTGACTATAGACAACTCAATAAGGTAACTGTGAAGAACAAGTATCCTTTGCCAAGGATAGATGATTTATTCGATCAGTTGAAGGGAGTCACAGTGTTCTCCAAGATAGACTTGAGGTTTGGTTATTATCAATTGAGAGTTAAAGAGCAAGATATGTCGAAGACTGCTTTTCGGATGAGATACGGGCATTATGAGTTCCTTGTCATGCCCTTTGGTTTGACAAATGCCTCGACAGTGTTTATGGATTTGATGAACCATATTTTTCGACTGTATCTAGATAAGTTTGTTGTCGTCTTTATCGATGATAAATTGATTTATTCGCATGATGAGAGTGAACACATGGAGCATTTGAGAACTGTGTTACAGACTTTGAGAGACAAGTAGCTTTACGCCAAGTTCAACAAGAGTGAATTCTAGCTTAAAGAGGTTAGATTTTTAGGACACGTTGTGTCGGAAGACGGGATCTGAGTTGACCCAAGCAAGATTTCAGCTATTGTAGAGTAGAAACCACCGAGGAATGTGACTGAGGTCCGAAGCTTTATGGGCTGGATATTATAGACAGTTTGTAAGCAGATTCTCTATGATAGCTACGCCGATGACACGGCTGCCGCAAAAGGATGTCAAGTTTGAATGGAAAAAAAAGTGCCAGTAGAGTTTCGAGAAATTAAAGGCTTTGTTGACCAAAGCCCCAGTGTTAGTGCAACTGGAGTCGGGCAAGGAGTTTTTGGTATATAGCGACGCCTCCTTAAATGGTTTGGGGTGTGTGCTTATGCAAGAAGGTAAGGTCATAGCTTATGCTTCAAGGCAACTGAAGCCACATGAGAAGAATTACCCGACACATGATTTAGAGTTGGCTGCCATCGTATTCGTGTTAAAAATTTGGATACAGCATCTGTATGGCGAGAAATGTCGGGTATTCACAGACCATAAGTGCTTAAAGTACTTGATGACTCAAAATGAATTGAATTTACAGCAAGGACGATGGTTAGAGCTAATAAAGGATTACGAGTTGATTATCGACTACCACCTAGGAAAAGCGAACGTGGTTGACGATGCATTGAGTAGAAAATCATTATTTGCACTGAAAGTAATGAATGCCGATAGGGTTTGTATTCTTTATGTTTTGTATTCTTTATTCTTCTGAGATGTTTTCTTATTTAGTTATGAACTAAATCCCCTAAATACCTAAGGGGAATGAAACGTAAGACAAATCTTGTTATTATTTTCTGAATGGTATGATAAATATTTAACTTGTTCTTAATTATGTGTTCTTAATTCTTGTTTTGATATCTCAGGATACTGATTCAAGACACACTCTTATTCAGAGGAGGAATAGACCTTGTCTAAGAGTACATTTGTCATAATTAAGCGAAGTTGATTGCGCGTCTAGAAATAGGGTGACAAGATTTTCCCGGATTAGGGTGAAACCTAACAAGGGAATCCATAGATTGAGTTAATGCAACCCTAGAGTGTTAATTAGAGAAAAGTCTCGGTTATTCAATCTAGGGATTAGACGTTATTAGTCTTGAATAGGGATAATAACATAACTTAGGGATCTCTACGGAACAAGTTCAATGAATAAATCGTCTGATTCAGAGCTAGAATAACAAGTAAAGTCTAGGTGGATTTTTCTTTAGGTATTGTCTCAAGTCAATCGATTTTCCCAAAAGCAATTCCTCAATTCTTTTCTCTGTGCATTCTTAGTTTAAATAATTAGTTAATTAAAACAAACCCTTTTATTCTTAGGCTAGATAATAAAAAGATAGTTATTACTAGTACTTTTGGTTCCCTTGGGCACGATATCCCAGTCTTGACATTACTATACTATTGTTCGATAGGTGCATTTGCCTTTTCGTCATATTTGATAAGCTCTCATGTACACCCGAGGAGTGCTTAAAGTGTGCTGTATCAATTTTGAGTGATTCGGCCTACCATTGGTGGAAGACTTTGGTAGCAGTGGTGCCAAAAGAAAGGGTTACTTGGGATTTCTTCCAGGAAGGATTCAGAAAGAAATACATAAGTCAGCGATTTATTGATAAAAAACGGAAGGAGTTCCTTGAATTGAAGCAGGGCAAGATGTCTGCGGCAGAGTATGAACGCGAATTTGTTAGACTTAGCAAGTATGCCCAGGAATGTGTGTCCACTAAGGCTATTATGTGCAAAAGATTTGAGGATGGGCTTAATGAGGACATTAAAGTGCTTGTGGGAATTCTGGAGCTAAAAGAATTTGTAGTATTGGTTGACCTAAAGCCGAAGAATTGAACAAAGAAAGAAGAAAAGATGCTATTGAGGCCCGAGATGCCAGTAAGAGGCCGATAAACAAGTCCTTTCAACCCCAATCAAAGAGGTTTAAAGAGACAAACCCTCGAATGACAGTTTCAGCTGGGGATTCACACAGTGTAACACCCCAAACCCGGCCTGGAAGTTTGGCTCGAATCTGGCATGTCACATTGAAGTGTTTTTCGAAAACCATGTTTCCATTAAAAACTCTTCTTAATAATTAAAAACTTATACCCTTTTTAAACCTTGTTAGAAACCTCAGCTGAATAACATTCGTAACAACTTTGTAGAAATCTTGGCAGTTGCGGAAGCTTGATTTAAAAACAATTGCGGATACGTGATGTTTTGAACAACAGTAGTTGCTTTGGAAAACTGAGTTCTAATACTAGCAATTATAAGAACAATAAGTAAAATTTCAAATTTGAAATCCAGAAAATTACAACGGCTTTACTACAACCCACATAAAACATTTAAAAGTAATAATCAAAACTATAAAATAAACAGTGTGTGTGTCTTCCTTCGAGCCACTCGCAGCTCCAATCCGTCTGAGGCTGCAAATTACCTGAAAGGTTAATAAACGGGGTGAGTTTACGAAAACTCAATGTGAATTCCCCTACTATATAAAAGGAACAGTCAGTCATATAAAAGAATTAAAAGTTGGCCCCAGCCCTAATTACAGTTTCAGTATCAATTGGGCCTTAGCCCATTTTAACAGATAGCACCAGATGGGCTTTAACCCATTACAAAATAAGAAACATTATCAGAACTAGAATCAGAATCAGAATCAGAATCAATATCAGGTAACAGAATCAAAAATCAGAATGTGAATACAATCCCAACCCAATCCAGCCTATAACCAACCGCTACACTCCACCTGTACCAGCTGTGACACCCCTAATGTGACCCTAGTCGGAGAGTGGTTTCGGGACCACAAAACCGAGTCACAAAAATAATTAGGTGTTATATTCTGTGCTTATTGTATGTGGAATTTGTATGTGTGAATATTTCGTGCCTTGATTTTTATTAATTAGGTGCTAATTTATAAGAAAGGACCCATGTGATAGGACTTGAAAATGTGATAGGTGAAATTTAAATGGCCAAATAATGCATGAGTTATTGACATGAGGGACTTGCATGTCAAATGGACCACTTTTAACTTAGTGGCCGGCCATCAAGATGGTGGATAGATATTATATACATTTTATGTTAGCATGATAATAGTTAATGGCCTTATGGTATGGAAGAAAAGATAATTAAAAGGAATGGAAGAGTGTTAGAAAAAAAAAAAGATATTCATCCTTCTTCTCCCCCCCTTTGCCGTACCAAAAGAAAAGAAAAAGGAGAGGAAATTGAAGATTAAGGCATTTTTGATCACCTTTAAGGAAAGAAAGGTAAGAGTGTGTTCATCTTCCTTACTTTCTTGCACAGCCTAAACAAGAGGAAAGAGGAAGGAACTTGTCTAGGGCATTCGGCTATCTTGGAGGTTAAATAAGGTAGGAGTTCATGTTATTTCTATTGATTTTATGAGAATCTAGCTAGTAGTCAAGCTACTATTGTAACCTATATGCTAATCTAAAAGATGCTATGAACAAATGTGAAGTTTTGCTAGTTAGGATTATTCGCCAAGTGTTTATGTGGTAGAAATTAAGTGTTAAATGAAATGAAAATGGTATTATATGGGGTATGTATATTCGCCATATAAGTAAATATGATAGGTATGATTTGTGTTTTGGAGATTTTAGGTCATTGAGTTCTTGTTGTTGTGTGTGTATGTGCATGAGTATTCGCCATGCTATAGAATTCATGATGCAAAATGATAAATGCTTGGTACATTCGGCCATAATGGGCATTAAGATGGTGAAGTTTGAATTAGTTAAATGTTCATATAGGTTGTCTTGATGAAAAGAGAAAGAGAAGAATTAGATATCATATTTGATGATAGTGTGGTATATAAGGGTGTTGAACTTAAATAAGTAATATTTGGCTAGCATGATGAGTATGAAATATTAAGTAGATGAGATAATTGATGGTGAAGTGGCTAATAGGGACTTTTAATGAAATCTATGCTAAGGCGAATCTATCAAATGCTAAATGTGCTTATGTGTATATTCGCCACCTAATTAAGCACATAGGTGGTGTTGAATTTGATCTTGCACATTCGGCCATATGGGTGTACACACTTGTGATACTATTCTTGATTAGGATAGTTGGCAATAGGGTGATAGCCTAAGGTTGTGAACCGAATAGTTCAAAAGCATGGGGTAGAAGGATAAGAATTTGTCATGTGTATCCTATGAAATGAAATTTTAATGTTTAATACAAATATTTTACAAAGTGGTTGAATGGGTTAATTTAATTGTTTAAGCTCAAGATCCTAAAGGAGAGGCGTCCAACAAGGGAAAACGAAGGTCATCGAGTAGCCGACTTGGAATTTATTTTACCCAACACAAGGTAAGTCATTAAGCATATATTTGGTGTTGATTTAAATGATCATAATATATATGCAAATGTGTTTAAATGAGTTGATGTGTAAATGGAAATGTATGTGTATGGAATGATGCCATTGTTGAATGTATAAAGGCAGCAAAATGCATAAGGTATTGGTCTCGGCACTAAGTGTGCGGGTATAAATGGACACGGTGACAAGATTGGCACTAAGTGTGCGGGTTTAAAATTGTACAGCACCAAGTGTGCGAGTTTGATTATATAGCACTAAGTGTGCGAGCTGAATGTATATAGCACTAAGTGTACGGATTCACTATATGCTCTTGCATTACAATTGGCACTGAGTGTGCGACATTATCGAGTTAATCCCGGACAGCGGATCGGGTAAGTACCTTGAGCTCATGACGAATAGGCAATATGTTCATGCTCGGGGTTGAGCTTGGTAAGCTTTAAATCTATGTGATGATTGCAATTGTATGATTGTGGTGAAAATGAGTTGGTGTGTGAAAATGCCTCAAATATCTTATTGTATAGAATTTGAAATGTGGATGTATGACTTGGTATGAGATTGAACCGAAAGGTTCGAGGAATTATGGTATAGTTTCGATATGGATGGAGTACCTAGCCGTTCATCGTTTCATGTTGTGATAACTTTATTAATGGGTGGTTGTCGAATGCTTATGACTTACTGAGTTATAAACTCACTCGGTGTTTTCTTGTCACCCATTTTAGGTCTCTCGGACTCGTATCGTTTGCGTGTTTCGGAACCATCGTTGAAGTCATCACACCGGCTGGAAATCTTTGGTATTGTCGTCAGTAGTTGAACTAGGAGAACGTTTGGCATGTATAGGCTATTTTGTTTTGTTGAATTGTGGGTTGTAAACTTTAAGCCATGCGAAAATGGCCTATGTGGTCGGTTGAGTGTGATTCTAAAACCTATAGTCACGAGCCTTAGAAACCTTAATTTTGATAAGGTGGCCATAGTTTGTATTATGTATGATGTAATAGTTGGCCATGGAAGAATTATGAAATAGTCATTGTTTGCTTTAGTAACAGATGCTGCCAGCAGCAGTGAGGTGAGATGGAAAAATCACTAAAAATAGTAGAAGTAGAATTAAATAGTGAATAAACTATGAAATTGAACCTTGATGAATCTATTTTCATATGGATGAAACGAAACGACCATATGAGCAGTATACTGAGAGATTTTAAAGTTCTCGTGAGACAGGGCCAGAATGCTTTCTGGATCCTCTGTGTCGACTTTGAAAATTTACCATAAATTATCCAAAAGGAATTAGAAGTTGTGCCTTATAGGTACAGATTCCCTTTTGAGTCTAGTTTCATTAGAAACAAACGGCATGAGCATTGAAGCTCTGTACGAGAAGATATCCAGGTCGTAATGTGCGAAGGTCAGTGTAGTCGACCCCTGTAACATGGGTGAATTTAACTAATAAACTGTACTAATTGGCTTGACCAAAAATTCTAGAAAAAAATGTGTAGATGGAATTATGAGTCTACTTTCAGGGAAAATTTACGGAACTGGTTTTGGAGTTCTGGAACTCGAGATATTATTTTTAAGGTGACAGGGACGCAGTTTGCCAGCTAGGCTGGAAATGTTAAAAATAGTCTGTGTGACACATGAGAGTTGGTCCTAGAACCCCTCGTGTCCGACTCCGGCGACGGTATCGGGGATGGGGTGTTACACCAGCCCTACACTCCATGTGGGGAATAGCTCAACCCATCCAACCTTACACTCCACAGTTGCAGCACTGCTGCTCAGTTATTAGATATTGTGACAGAGTCACCAGATGCAGATATTGTGGCAGAGCCACTAGAACAGATATTTGTGGCATAGCCACCAGAAACAGATAATGTGGCAAAGCCACTTAACAAAATACGTGCACAAAGCCATCGATAACTACATTATGTTAGGCACATATCCGTCAACTTGAGTAACATAACCGGCACACAGCCCTAGGTAAATGTGATCTACATAGAGTTGTCAATAACCATATATTGGCACATAGCCTTAGGCAAATACGTTTGGCACACAACCATAATCAGGTTGGCACAGAGCCATATGTAGGTTGACACAAAGCCATAATGTAACACCCCAAACCCGAGACCATCGCCGGTGTCGGACCCGAGGGGTTAACAAGCCAAGTTCACATGTTTTGCCCACCAATTTGACATTTCCAGTCAGGCTGGAAAACTGCGTCACTGTTGCCTTAAAAATCATATCTCGAGTTTCAAAACTCGGAAACTGGTTTCGTAAATTTTCCCTGAATTTAGACTCATATATCCATCCATGTATTTATTTCTAGGACTTTTGGTCGGGCCAATTGGTACAGTTTATTAGTTAAAGTTACCCATGTTACAGGGATCGACTGCTCTGACCTTCGCGCGGTATAACTTGAATATCTCTCTGTACAGGGCTTTAATGCTGGTGTCGTTTGTTTCTAATGAAACTAGACTCAAAATGGAATCTGTACATATAAGGTATATCTCCTAATTCTTTTGGATAATTTATAGTGAATTTTAAAGTTGCGACAGGGAACCCAGAAACCATTCTGGCCCTGTCTCACAATAGCTTTAATATCTCTTAACCTGTAACTCCTATGACCATTTCGTTTCTTCCATATGAAAATAGACTCATCAAGGTTCATTTACATAGCTTATTCACTATTTAATTCCATTCCTATGAATTTTGGTGATTTTTCACATTCATGCCACTGCAGCTGGCAGCATCTGTTTTAAGATAGGACTTACCTATTTGGTAGTCTCCATGAATCAACTAGTCTTGCCATACATAGGTTCATATATGATCATTTTAACCATGCAAATGGCTGATCATATGACCAACATTCCCATTTCCAAGCCATAGCCACATCATGACACCAAATATATACATACAACCCACAATTTGTCTAAGTTCATGCTTCCTTTTCGAGCCATTTTCGCATGGCCGTACATACTTACATTACAACATATTTAACAAACAAGAGGTAGTCCTATACATGCCATCTCAAGTTCAATCAAAAATTTATACCAAAATGGAGGCTTGATAGTGTGAATGACTTGACTTCAACGATCCCAAATCCAATTGCTTGACGAAATCAAAAAAAAAGCGAGAGCCAAAGCAGCGGGTAAGCATTCTTATGCTTAGTAAGTCTCAAGGAATATAATCAACTCTAATTACAGCAATACATTCACATAGCCAAATGCATCATTTCATTAATACACATTCTTACTTCACACTTCATCATTATATGATTTCACAAAATATCAATCAATTCAATAACTGAAATTTATTAGTCGATTGAGCGAATGTTGCTCAAACATGTCGACTTTCCAATGCACATATAACGTACCTTATCCTTTGGGCTTTTCGAGTGTACTAATTGAATTCATTACAGCAACCAACACTCACCTCCAGCCCAAGATTCTTGAATATAACCGGATATAATCACGTGCACAAATGCCTTGGTCTTAGCCGGATAGAATGTCTCGCACGAATGCCTTGGTCTTAGCCGGATGTAGCCACTAGCACAATTGCCTTGGTCTTAACCGGATATAATCTCCAGCATAATTGTCTTGAGATTTAGCCGGATATCATTCAATTTCCATGAACACATACATCAATTATCATTGGACATACATAATTCATTTTCGTTACTAAGGCTCAAACGCAATTATAGTCATAAGCATATTCGCTTCGGGACTTAGCCGGGTAGAATTCAAATACTCATGCATACATAATCAATAATCAATACACATCCATACTTTATTTCACACAATTCAAGTAGGGTCACTTCTTGAGGACTTACCTCGGATGTTGTCGAACGGCTTTTTCGGCTATTCGATCACTTTCTCCTTCCCTTGTCCGATTGTGGCCCTCTAAGCTCTTGAGCTAATTCAAACAAATTCAATTTATTAAAACCTCATTGTGCTAGCTTTTGGCGAATATGACAAGGAGTTTAAATGGTCATATGGCCACCCTTTAGCTTGAATACACAATGGTCATGCACATTTTATACTACATCAAGCAATTCAATACAATTTATTCGAGCATCAAGGAAATGCTAAGGCCTTCAATAGGCTACCCAAGGCCGAATATTCATGTACATGTTGAGGTCAATTTTGCACTTAATACCTCACAAAAACAGCATGCAATTTACTAATTAATGCTTTGCACATTGTGGCCCAAAACTTATAATATAGCATCAAGCACCTACATGTGTGCTAGGCCGAATTGTGCTTGCAATTTCACAAGCATTCTTCCACATCTTCTTCTTTAAACCAATATATTCATCACTTAGTTCATAACCAAAACATAATGTGCAATCATATATATGCATATATGAGCATGGCGAATTTTCAAGGTGTCCATAGCCATTCAAAACACAAATTTTAACTAACATGCAAGAAGCATGAATCATGCTCAAGAATGCATCATGGCGAATATGACAATCATGCTCCTTTTCAACTTCAATCATGATAAAACAAAGAGAAAACTCAAAATCTTACTCATGAGTAGAAAATCCATCATTGCATGCATCATCATCAAGCTTCACACTTAGCATGCAATGGCTTTATCACCATAACAACTTTGGCCAAATACCATTTCCATGGCATAACAAAGATTTGAGCCATGGCTAACATGCACATCAAGTTAGCAACCAAGACATGCATGAAACTCCTAACACAACCTCATACATACCTTAATCTTGATGCAAACTTAGCCAAATCTCCTTCTAGATCTCTTCCAAACCAAGCATGAAGCAAAAATCCTCCCCTTTTTCCTTAGTATTTTCGCCAAGAAGTGAAAATGGATGAGCAAAATTTTCTTTTCTTTCCTTAGGACATTCGCCAAGAGCTATGGTGAAAGATGAACATTTTTTTTTCCTTTTTTCCATACTCTTATTTTATTATTTCTAACATGCACCACTAGCAAAACATGTTTAAGACATGTTTTCTTTTGCCCATATTCATCACCATGGCCGCCACTATAGTCAAATTTGGGGAATTTGACATGCAAGGACAACATTTCTAGTGTGCATCAATAGGCCACTTCCACATTTGCCTATCTCAATTCTAAATTTTCTCACACAAGTCCTTTCTAGTGAAATTCACCTTTATAACACTAAATCAATCATCAAAAATGTCATACATGAATACTCACATATTATAGGCATCGAAATAAATTTTAAATTATTGTTATGCCTCGGTTTTGTGGTCCCGAAACCACATTCGGCTAGGGTCTATTTTGGCTGTCACAACTCCCCCCTCTTAAGGAATTTTCGTCCCCGAAAATCTTACCGTAAATAGTTATGGATATCGTTCTTTCATAGAGTTCTCGGTCTCCCAAGTAGCTTCTTCTATCCCGTGCTTGAGCCATAACACTTTCACTAGCGGAACCCGCTTGTTTCATAACTCTTTCACTTCTCGTGATAGGATACGAATCGGTTCTTCCTCATAACTCATATTAGCTTGAATTTCAATTTCGATGGACTAATCACGTGCGATGGATCGGATCTATAGCGTCGAAGCATCGAAACGTGAAAGACATCGTGAACCTTTTGAGTTCGGGGGCAAAATCAAGCGATATGCCTTTGGACCGACTCGCTCGATATCTCATATGGTCCAATGAACCTCGGGCTCAACTTGCCCTTACGGTAGAACACGAGTATCTTTTTCCAAGGCGATACCTTGAGAAACACTTTATCACCCACGATACTCGATATCCTTACGCCTCAGATCCGCGTCGACTTTCGACGATCGAGGCTATCTTCGACTTTCACGGATTACTTTCACTTTCATTCAGCATCCCTAATCAAATCCACCCCAAAATCTTGCTTTCACCGAGCTCGGTCCAAAACAATGGCGTCACGGCATTTACGACCGTATAAGGCCTCGTAGGGTGCCATCTTAATACTTGATTGAAAGTGTTGTTGTAAGCGAATTCAATCAACGGCAAATACCGTTCCCATGAACCACTAAACTCGAGGACGCAACATCTTAACATATCCTCAAGTATCCGAATTATCCGCTCGGATTGACCATCGGTTTGGGGGTGAAAGGCGGTCTTGAAATGCAACTTGGTACCCAAAGCTTCTTGCAACTTTTTCCAAAATCGCGAGGTAAATCTCGGATCTCTATCGACACGATAGAAATAGGCACCCGTGTAATCTCACAATGAGAAACGTACAATTCCGCTAATTTGTCCATTGAAAAATCCATACGTACGGGGACAAAGTGGGCCGACTTAGTCAATCGATCTACCACGACCCAAACCGCATCCTTCTTACTTGCTGACAATGGCAGTCCGGATACAAAGTCCATTGTGACTCGATCCCATTTCCACTCGGGTATCGTGATTGGCTGAAGTAATCCTGAAGGCACCTGATGTTCCGCTTTCACTTGTTGACATATTAAACATCTCGAAACAAAGTCGGAGATGTCTCGCTTCATACCATGCCACCAAAATCGACGTTTCAAATCATTGTACATCTTCGTACTCCCCGGGTGGATTGCCATTCGGCTACAATGGGCTTCATTCAGAATTATCGAAATGAGTTCCGAATTCTTTGGGACACACAGACGACTTTTGAACCTCAAACAATCGTCATCGTCGATTTGAAACTCCGAGTCCTTGTTCGGAACACACGCAGCCCGTTTTGCAACCAACTCGTCATCGACTTTCTGAGCTTCTTGAATTTGGTGTGTCAATAATGGTTTGGCTTTCAATTCAGCCACTAACACACTGTCGGATCGGATAGACAAGTGCACATTCATCGTCGTAAAGTGAATAACGATTTACGACTCAAGGCATCCGCAACCACATTCGCCTTTCGGGTGATAGTCAATGATCACTCATAATCCTTTAAACTCGAGCCAACGTCTTTGTCGCAGATTTAAGTCTCTTTGGGTCATCAAATACTTGAGACTTTTGTGATCCGAGTATACATGGCACCTTTCACCAAATAAGTAATGTCGCCAAATCTTTAAGGCGAATACGATGGCGGCCAATTCGAGATCATGAGTCGGATAATTTTTCTCATGTGGCTTTAATTGCCTCGACGCATAGGCCACAACTCGACCTTCTTGCATTAATCATAACCTAACCCAAGTAGAGAGGCGTCGCTATAGATAACAAACTCCTTGGGACTCGGGTTGCACTAGAATTGGGGCTTCATCAAATAAGTTTTCGTTGATCGAAACTTTTTGGCATTTCTCGTCCATTCGAACTTAACATCCTTTTGGAGTAACCGTCATCGGCGTGGCTATCGTTGAGAAGCCTTTACAAATCGTCGGTAATAACCTAAGCAAGCCCCAAAAAGCTTCGAACCTCAGTAATATTTCTCGGAGGCTTCCAATTTAGTATGGCTGAAATTTTATTCGGGTCGACTCGAATACCCGATGCAGATACCACATGACCCAAGAAGCTAACCTCTCTTAACCGAACTCACACTTGCTTGAACTTAGCATATAATTGCTTGTCCGTAAAATTTGCAAGACTAACCGCGGTGTTCAGCATGTTCGGTCTCATTTCTTGAATAGACCAAGATGTCATCAATGAACACGACTACGAATCGATCCAAATATGGTCTAAAGATTCGATTCATTAAATCCATAAATACCGCAGGGGCATTAGTGAGCCCAAACGGCATCACTAGGAACTCATAGTGACCATATCTCGTTCTGAAGGCAGTCTTGGGCACGTCTGAATCTCGGATTCGCAATTGATAGTAGCCCGATCTCAAATCTATTTTCGAGAACACCGAGGCTCCCTTGATTGATCGAACAAGTCATCAATACGTGGCAGCGGATATTTGTTCTTTATCGTCGCTTTGTTAAGTCGACGATAGTCGATGCACGATCGCATGGTTCCATCCTTCTTCTTCACGAACAACACCGGCAACCCCAAGGCGAAAAACTCGGCGAGCAAAACCTCTATCCACCAATTCTTGCAACCGAGCTTTCAACTCCTTTAATTCGTTGGTGCCATACGATACGGAGCTATCGAAATTGGAGTGGTACCGGTACCAATTCGATGCCAAATTCTATTTCCGAGCAGTGGTAAACCCGGCAATTCCTCGGGAAAACATCCGGTATTCACAAACCACGAGCACAGATCCGGGTTTCTTCTCGATTCCTTGTCATCGAAAGCACGACGCAAGGTACGCCGCACCCTTTTCTTACATATTTACGGGCCAACATCGGCGATATTACGGTGGCAACCCTTTAAGTCCGTGGACTCAACCCGAACTATTTCATTATTCGCGCACCTCAAATCGATAGTCTTGCTCTTGCAATTTACAACCGCATCGTGCATGGTCAACCAATCCAAACCAAGAATAACATCGAACTCATCGAGCGGCAAAAGCATTAGGTCCGCGGAAAACAAGAACCTCGGAACACTAGGGACTTTTCTTGCACACTTTGTTAACAAGCACGTAATGACCCAAGGGGTTTGACACCGAATTACAAACTCGAGAGACTCAATAGGCAAAGTCTTCTTTGGATGCTAAGGTTTCACATATATATGAATGAGTAGAACCAGGGTCAATCAAAGCAATCACATTTGTATTGAAAAGAGTGAAAGTACCAGTAATAACATCGGAGAGGCAGCATCCTCGGCGTGCTTGCGTATGGCATAAGTCCTAGCAGAGCACGAGCCTCGAGATCCGATGGTAGCATCTCTAGATCCTCTCGACCGATAATCGACATTGCCCATATTTCTAGGTGGCCTACCTCGAGCAATGGTAGCACCGGGTTTGCACTCGACTTACATTCATTCATGCATCCTCGGGCAATCCTTCATAAAGTGGTCGGCCGATCCACACTTATAGCAGGAGCGATCACGAAACCAACAGCTCCCGAATACCATTTGCCACAATGTGGACACTCCGCCCTCTCTCGGCGATCATTTCCACCACTGGCGATCGAAGTGACTCGTGTGGTCACAGGGGTCGATCGCGTCCTCGTCTAGAAAAGCCCAAACGCCTCTAGACCGGCTCGCATCATCTCGAAATCTCTTGATGCTTGTTGAAGAGACTTTCCGAGGACCTCTTTCGAATTCTCCAATCCCCACATCAGCTTTTTGTTTCTCCTTTCTAAGCTCTTGGCTTTACAAGCTCGCTCAACAAGTACTACGAACTCTCGTATCTCGAGAATGCCAACAAACATCCTTATATCATCATTCAGCCCATCCTCAAGCGTTTACACATAATAGCCGGACGAAATGCATTCTCGCGCTGGCTAAGCCTCACAAACTTTCGTTCGTAGTCGATGCGGACATAGAACCTTGCTTAAGATCAAGAAATTCCTCCGCTTTTGGTCGATGAATCTCGATCGATATACTTTTTTGAACTCGGTTTGAAAGAATTCCCAAGTCACTTGCTCTCTAGGCACCACGAAGTCGAGTACTCCTCCAATAGTAGGCGGACTCGCAGAGCAAGGAGATGGTACACTTTAAGCACTCATCGGGTGTGCAGGATAGCTCATCAAGCACCGGATAGTGTTATCTAACCATAATTCATTTCGCTTCGGCATCATCATCATCCGTAGCCTTAAATTCAGTGGCCCCATGTTTTGAATCCTATCGATTGGGGCTTACTTGACCTTATTTGGTCGATCACACGGAGGTATTGTAGGTCTTGGGGTTGCATTTGTCGGGAATGGAGGTTGTGGAACAGTAGTGTTGGTTCGAATGTATTGATTAAACCATTCGCTCATCACACTATAAAAGGCTTGCCTAGCCTCGTCATTAGGATTGCTGGCCATAGGTTGAGAGTCCGCCGCTTTGTCCCTTGCGCGGAGCAGCGCCACACTCTCCACATCATCAGCTATCGCTTTCGGTTGGGATCGGGATCCATTGCTATAAACAAACATAAAGTCAAATTGTCGTAAATCATCACACTATTGATTCATCATTTAATGGCATGTATAGCTAGACCCCAAACACATCACGGTAGTCCTAGAATCGACTAAACCGTGGCTCGATACCAATAAAATTGTAACACCCCAAACCCGAGACCATCGCCGGTGTCGGACCCGAGGGGTTAACAAGCCAAGTTCACATGTTTTGCCCACCAATTTGACATTTCCAGTCGCTGGAAAACTGCGTCACTGTCGCCTTAAAATCATATCTCGAGTTTCAAAACTCGGAAACTAGTTTCGTAAATTTTCCCTGAATTTAGACTCATATATACATCCATGGATTTATTTCTAGGATTTTTGGTCGGGCCAATTGGTACATTTTATTAGTTAAAGTTACCCATGTTACAGGGATCGACTGCTCTGACCTTTGCGCGGTATAACTTGAATATCTCTCTGTACAGGGATTTAATGCTGGTGTCGTTTGTTTCTAATGAAACTAGACTCAAAATGGAATCTGTACATATAAGGTATATCTCCTAATTATTTTTGGATAATTTATAGTGAATTTTTAAAGTTGCGACAGGGAACCCAGAAACCATTCTGGCCCTGTCTCACAATAGCTTTAATATCTCTTAACCTGTAACTCCTATGACCATTTCGTTTCTTCCATATGAAAATAGACTCATCAAGGTTCATTTACATAGCTTATTCACTATTTAATTCCATTCCTATGAATTTTGGTGATTTTTCACATTCATGCCACTGCAGCTGGCAGCATCTGTTTTTAAGATAGGACTTACCTATTTGGTAGTCTCCATGAATCAACTAGTCTTGCCATACATAGGTTCATATATGATCATTTTAACCATGCAAATGGCTGATCATATGACCAACATTCCCATTTCCAAGCCATAGCCACATCATGACACCAAATATATACATACAACCCACAATTTGTCTAAGTTCATGCTTCCTTTTCGAGCCATTTTCGCATGGCCGTACATACTTACATTACAACATATTTAACAAACAAGAGGTAGTCCTATACATGCCATCTCAAGTTCAATCAAAAATTTATACCAAAATGGAGGCTTGATAGTGTGAATGACTTGACTTCAACGATCCCAAATCCAATTGCTTGACGAAATCAAAAAAAAAAGCGAGAGCCAAAGCAACGGGTAAGCATTCTTATGCTTAGTAAGTCTCAAGGAATATAATCAACTCTAATTACAGCAATACATTCACATAGCCAAATGCATCATTTCATTAATACACATTCTTACTTCACACTTCATCATTATATGATTTCACAAAATATCAATCAATTCAATAACTGAAATTTATTAGTCGATTGAGCGAATGTTGCTCAAACATGTCGACTTTCCAATGCACATATAACGTACCTTATCCTTTGGGCTTTTCGAGTGTACTAATTGAATTCATTACAGCAACCAACACTCACCTCCAGCCCAAGATTCTTGAATATAACCGGATATAATCACGTGCACAAATGCCTTGGTCTTAGCCCGGATAGAATGTCTCGCACGAATGCCTTGGTCTTAGCCGGATGTAGCCACTAGCACAATTGCCTTGGTCTTAACCGGATATAATCTCCAGCATAATTGTCTTGAGATTTAGCCGGATATCATTCAATTTCCATGAACACATACATCAATTATCATTGGACATACATAATTCATTTTCAGTTACTAAGGCTCAAACGCAATTATAGTCGCAAGCATATTCGCCTTGGGACTTAGCCGGGTAGAATTCAAATACTCATGCATACATAATCAATAATCAATACACATCCATACTTTATTTCACACAATTCAAGTAGGGTCACTTCTTGAGGACTTACCTCGGATGTTGTCGAACGGCTTTTTCGGCTATTCGATCACTTTCTCCTTCCCTTGTCCGATTGTGGCCCTCTAAGCTCTTGAGCTAATTCAAACAAATTCAATTTATTAAAACCTCATTGTGCTAGCTTTTGGCGAATATGACAAGGAGTTTAAATGGTCATATGGCCACCCTTTAGCTTGAATACACAATGGTCATGCACATTTTATACTACATCAAGCAATTCAATACAATTTATTCGAGCATCAAGGAAATGCTAAGGCCTTCAATAGGCTACCCAAGGCCGAATATTCATGTACATGTTGAGGTCAATTTTGCACTTAATACCTCACAAAAACAGCATGCAATTTACTAATTAATGCTTTGCACATTGTGGCCCAAAACTTATAATATAGCATCAAGCACCTACATGTGTGCTAGGTCAATTGTGCTTGCAATTTCACAAGCATTCTTCCACATCTTCTTCTTTAAACCAATATATTCATCACTTAGTTCATAACCAAAACATAATGTGCAATCATATATATGCATATATGAGCATGGCGAATTTTCAAGGTGTCCATAGCCATCCAAAACACAAATTTTAACTAACATGCAAGAAGCATGAATCATGCTCAAGAATGCATCATGGCGAATATGACAATCATGCTCCTTTTCAACTTCAATCATGATAAAACAAAGAGAAAACTCAAAATCTTACTCATGAGTAGAAAATCCATCATTGCATGCATCATCATCAAGCTTCACACTTAGCATGCAATGGCTTTATCACCATAACAACTTTGGCCAAATACCATTTCCATGGCATAACAAAGATTTGAGCCATGGCTAACATGCACATCAAGTTAGCAACCAAGACATGCATGAAACTCCTAACACAACCTCATACATACCTTAATCTTAATGCAAACTTAGCCAAATCTCCTTCTAGATCTCTTCCAAACCAAGCATGAAGCAAAAATCCTCCCCCTTTTTCCTTAGTATTTTCGGCCAAGAAGTGAAAATGGATGAGCAAATTTTTCTTTTCTTTCCTTAGGACATTCGCCAAGAGCTATGGTGAAAGATGAACATTTTTTTCCTTTTTTTCCATACTCTTATTTTATTATTTCTAACATGCACCACTAGCAAAACATGTTTAAGACATGTTTTCTTTTGCCCATATTCATCACCATGGCCGGCCACTATAGTCAAATTTGGGGAATTTGACATGCAAGGACAACATTTCCTAGTGTGCATCAATAGGCCACTTCCACATTTGCCTATCTCAATTCTAAATTTTCTCACACAAGTCCTTTCTAGTGAAATTCACCTTTATAACACTAAATCAATCATCAAAAAATGTCATACATGAATACTCACATATTATAGGCATCGAAATAAATTTTAAATTATTGTTATGCCTCGGTTTTGTGGTCCCGAAACCACATTCCGGCTAGGGTCTATTTTGGGCTGTCACACATAATCAGAAAGAGTTAAGCCATCGGTAGCTGTATCATGTTAGGCACATAGCCATCAACGACGGTAATATAGTCGGCACACAGCCTCGGGTAAACATGACCAGTACTCAGCCATTGATCGGTCCATAGTCGTCTTGGGTGACTCGTGTGACCTTATCAAATCAATACGAATATACGACTCTTAAGCCTTTGGTGGATCCACAGTCGTCAAGCAACCATGCGATCCTAACAGATCAGATCTTCCTCTGTACAAAATCCCAACCCACGCAACATGTCATGTATGCAGAATGTCATGCTCATATTTGAGTCAAACAATCACAGTCAAGTCATTCATATACCAACATATATTCACAATCAAATTCGTCAACCACACAGTCCAAGTTAGTTACTTGGCCACAAGGGCAAAACAGTCATTTAACACTTTAGGGGCAAAATGGTATTTTTACCCCACAAGGTATCTCGATAATTCTACCTTACAGGGGTATTTTAGTAATTCTACCCTACAGGGGTATTTCAGTAATTCTACCTTACAGGGGTATTGCGATAATTCTACCTTACAGGGGTATTTCGGTAATTCTACCTTACAGGGATATTTCGATAATTCTACCCTACAGGGGTATTTCAGTAATTCTATCATATAGGGGTATTTTAATAATTCTACCATATAGGGGTATTTCAGTAATTTTACCTTACAGGGGTATTTTAGTAATTTTACCTTACAGGGGTATTTCGGTAATTCTACCTTACAGGGGTATTTTAGTAATTTTACCCTACAGGGGTATTTCGGTAATTCTACCTTACAAGGTATTTCAGTAATTCTACACTACAGGGGTATTCGGTAATTCTACCTTACAAGGGTATTGCGATAATTCTACCTTACAGGGGCTTTACAGTCTTTTTACCTATTAGGGGTATTTTAGTCATTTCATCCTACAAGGGTGTTTTGGTAAATCTACAAACCAAGGGTATTTTAGTAATTTTGTAAACCAATGGTATTTCTATAATTTCTAAAAAGTCAAGGGTATTTTTGTAATTTTGTAAATCAGGGGTATTTTGGTAATTTTACAAATTGAGGGTATTTCGGTAATTTCACAAAACAGTGGTATTTCGGTAATTTTACAAACTAGGGGTATTTTGGTAATTTTACAAACTAGGGGTATTTTGGTAATTCTATCCTATAGGGGTATTTCAGTAATTTCACAATCGAGGGTAAAACAGTAATTTTGTAAACTAAGGGTAAAATGGTAATTTTGTAAATCGAGGGTAAAACGGTAATTTTGTAAATCGAGGGTAAAATGGTAATTCTATAAATCGAGGGTGAAACAGTAATTTTCTAAATCGAGGGTGAATCAGTAATTCTGTAAATCGAGGGTACTTTGGTAATTTTACAAATTGAGGGCATTTCAGTAATTTGGTAAACTAAAGTATTCTAAACAGGGATAACAATACGAATAGACCTAAAGCTTATTCTCAGCCTAAATGGGCCTACACGCTCGTGTGGCCCTTTTAGCCCAAATCTAGCCACAAATATGAGATTCACCTAGCCTAGTCCAATATTTACTACACAATCAAACAACTTATCCAATTGGGCCCGTAGGCCCATTGGGCCCTCATGACCCCTTTCGGCCCATTGCGGCCCGAAGTAGCCATCCTACAACTAGAGTAGTGAGAAATACACACCTGATAGGAGACTGGAGTTAATCCGCGCTACGAGCACTCTTAGCCGACGCCCAACCCAAGCGAGCACACCATGAAGCGAAAGGGATCAGCCAAGAAAGGTACCTTTACTCTCCTCATGGTTCTCTCTATTTAAAGCCAGCTTCGCATCCACTCTTATGTTAGCTTCCCGATGTAGGATCCCTCCATCATTAGAGTTTAAATTCAACCCCAGCTCTTGCCGCCCCCTGTTAGCAAAATAAATGCTCTTTTCTTGCCATGGGATTCGAACCCATGCCTCCCCTTAGATGCTCCACACGCTACTTGCCACTAAGCCACAAGGCTTTTTGTGTCACAATTTCTCCAACAATATTCTTAAGGTCTACCTACTACACCCAGGTTTGATTCACCTTATACCAAAATTTTTGCTAGAGTCTAGGTTTGAACCTAGGACTTCTCCAACACTTCTCAGCACACTTAACCACTAAAATAAGCCTTCAACTACGAAATTTTCACGCACAACAGAATATTATAAGCTGCCTTCAACTGCTCCCATGCTCAAGGCCCAAAACTTTTAGGCCCAAATTCAGGGTGTTAGACAGAGATCGTGGTAAGGCATATTCGGGGTCTAAAGCTCAAGCTACTTCAAAGGCAAGTGTGGGTAATGTACGGTCTAGAAAACCTGAATGTCAGCAATGTGGCAGGCAACATTTTGGTGAGTGTTGGGGAAATGAGCGAGCTTGTTTCAGGTGTGGTTCTCGCGAGCATTTTATTAGAGACTGTTCGGAGAAAGTTAAAGAAGAAAAATTTTAGAGTGCTAGACAGAGTATTACCGCCAGGAGAGGTAGACCACCGAGAAATACTGGAAGTGGAGCTAGCAGTAAAATTGTGATGAAAGATTCAGTGGTGAGATCAGAAGCTAGAGCGGCTGCTAGAGCTTATACCATACGTGCCCGAGAGGATGCATCATCTCCCGATGTGATTACTGGTACATTTTCTCTCTATGATACTATTGTTATTGCATTGATGGATCTACTCATTCCTATATTTGTGTAAATTTAGTATCTAATAAGAAGTTGCCTGTTGAGTTTACTAAGTTTACGATTAAAGTGTCGAACCCCTTAGGCCAATATGTGCTAGTTGGCAAGGTTTGCAAGAATTGCCCATTAATGATTCAAGGTCTCTGTTTTCCGGCTGTTTGACGTTATCTTGGGAATGGACTGGTTGACATTATATGATGCCAAGGGATTTTTGAGATCGAGTTTCTCTCCCTAGGGTGCTCTTGTATAGTTCGTAAAGAAGAAAGATGGCTCAATGAGGCTTTGCATTGATTACCATCAGCTCAATAAGGTGACTATAAAGAACAAGTACCCGTTACCGAGGATTGACAATTTATTCGATCAGTTGAAGGGGGCAACAGTGTTTTCAAAGATCGATTTGAGGTCTGGTTACTACCAGTTCAGAGTTAAGGAGTCAGATGTGCCGAAAACCACCTTTAGGACAAGGTGTAGACATTATGAGTTCCTTGTGATGCCTTTCGGCTTAACTAATGCTCCAACTATATTCATGGACTTGATGAACCAAATCTTTCGACCATATTTGGATAAGTTTGTGGTAGTGTTCATAGATGACATCCTAATCTATTCTCGGGATGATTCTGAGCACGCTAAACACTTGAGAACCATATTGCAGATCTTGAGAGAAAAGAAACTATTTGCTAAGTTTAGCAAAAGTGAGTTTTGGCTTCGTGAAGTCAGATTTTTGGGACATATAGTCTCAGGTGATGGTATTCGGGTGGATCCAAGCAAAATTTCCACAATCGTTGAATGGAAACTGCCAAAGAATGTATCCGAGGTTAGAAGCTTTTTAGGCTTGGCCGGGTATTATAGACGTTTCGTCGAGGGATTTTCTATGATTGCCTCTCCTATGACTAAGTTGCTGCAAAAGAATGTTAAGTTTGAATGGACTGATAAATGTCAGTAGAATTTTGAAAAGCTGAAAGTACGATTGACTGAAACACCGATTTTAGTACAGCCCGAGCCACGGAAAGAGTTCGTAATTTATAGTGATGCATCATTGACAGGCCTTGGATGTGTGCTGATGCAAGAGGGAAAAGTAGTAGCTTATGCCTCGAGATAGTTAAAACCGCATGAGAAGAACTATCCTACACATGATTTGGAATTGGCCACTATTGTCTTTGCCTTGAAGTTATGGCGTCATTATTTGTATGGTGAAAAATGCCGAATTTTTACTGATCACAAAAGTTTGAAGTATTTGATGAATCAAAAGGATTTGAATCTACGACAACAGAGATGGCTTGAATTATTGAAAGATTATGAGCTAGTGATTGATTATCATCCGAGGAAAGCGAATGTAGTTACTGATGCCTTGAGCAAGAAATCTCTTTTTACTTTGAGAGCCATGAATAAGAGGTTAGCATTGTCTGATGATGGGTCCATCTTGGCAGAGATGAGGGCTAAACCGTTATTTCTCCAGCTAATGTGATGCTCAAAAGAACGATAGTGAGTTGTGAACCAAGAGAACTTAGTGCGAATCGGGTTACGACTTAGATTTTCGAGTTGGACCAGATGACTGTTTGATGTTTCGAGATAGGATATATGTACCAAAAAATGATGGATTGATTCAGAAAATATTATATGAGGTGCACAATGGTTGTTTGTCAGTTCACCTTAGTAGCACAAAAATGTATAATGATTTAAAGAATTTATATTGGTGGCCAGGCATGAAAAGGGACATTTCTGAGTTTGTAACCAAGTGTTTGATCTGTCAACAAGTAAAAACTGAGCATCAAGTGTCTTCAGGATTATGGTACCTGAGTGGAAATGGGATAGGATTACCATGGATTTTGTAACCGATTTGCCTTTGACTCCTAAAAAGAAGGATGCTGTCTAGGTAGTGGTTGATAGGTTAACAAAGTCAGCTCACTTTATACCAGTACGTACCTATTACTCACTTGATAAATTAGCTAAATTATATAATGAGGTTGCACGGGGTACCTATGTCTATAATATCAGATAGAGATTTGAGGTTTACCTCGAGATTCTGGAAAAAGTTACAAGAAGCTTTGGATACAAAATTTAACTTTAGTACCACGTTTTATCCACAAATAGATGGTCAGTCAGAAAGAGTAATCCAGGTACTCGAAGATATGCTTAGATGCTGTGTTTTAGAATTTGAAGGCAGTTGGGAGAAATATCTACCTTTGGTTGAATTTGCCTAAAATAACAATTTTCAGTCGAGTATACAGATGGCACCATACGAAGCCTTGTATGGTCGCAAGTGTCGGACTCCTTTATATTGGACCGAACTTAGTGAGAAACAGATTCAAGGAGTTGATTTAGTTAAAGAAACCGAAGAGAAAGTAAAAGTAATTCGTGATTGCTTGAAAGCTGCTTCAGATCGACAAAAGTCATATGCAAATTTAAAAAGAAAAGAGATTGAATTTCAGGTGGGTGATAAAGTGTTCTTGAAGGTGTCACCATGGAAGAAGATTCTGAGATTTGGCCGAAAAGGCAAGTTGAGTCTGCGTTTTATTGGGCCGTACGAGATTATTGAAAGGATTGGACCAGTGGCATATCGATTGGCTTTACTGGCAGAGTTAGAAAGAATTCATAACGTGTTTCCTATATCAATGTTGCGACATTATCGTTCTGATCCTTCACATGTGATTTCTCCAACAGAAATTGAGATTCGATCAGACTTGACCTATGATGAGGAACCGATTAAGATTTTGGCTTGAGAAGTGAAACAGTTGAGAAAGAAAAGCATAGCTTTAGTGAAAGTGTTATGGCAAAGACATGGAGTAGAAGAAGCTACGTGGGAACTAGAGGAAGCCATGAGAAAACAGTACCCAAACCTCTTTACCGGTAAGATTTTCAGGGACAAAAATCCATAAAGGGGGAGAGTTGTAACTGCCCGATTTAGGGCCAAAACGGAACAGTGGTTTCGAAACCACGAATCCGAGGTTGAAAATTTTATGATTGGGTGTTTAATTTGATGTTTAGGACTAAATTGAAATAGGTGGAAAATGTGTGTTCTAGTTCATAAAGTACTTGATTGAAATGGGGGTTTTAAGTAGAGGTCCTTAAATGGAATTAGACCATTATACTGTATATGGACAAAAATGGGCATGAATAGGACAAAATTTTAAAGAAAGGCCTTAAGGGTATTTTTGTCATTTGGTAACTAAAAGAAATAAAATGGGAAAAATAAGCCAAAATTTTGTCCATCCATCTTCTTCCTTGGCTGGAACTTGTATGTTCACCATAGCTAGGGTTTTTTCTAAGCTTTCAAGCTCAATAGTAAGTGCATTCAAGTCCCGTTTTTAATGTTCTTTACATTTTTGAAATCATCGTAGCTCGATCTACCTATTTCTACCATTATTTCGAGTTAGGTTTTATGTTTAAAAATTTACCCATGAATGATATGCATGTATTTTGATGTTTGATGGTAGAATATGAATGTTTGAAGTTAGGAGAACGATCTTTTCTAAGCGATTTTTAGCGAAAACGAGCAAAATGGCATAATCGGTAAAAATACCTAATGTTCATAAGTACATGTTAGAGTGAGAATTTATTGTTGCCATAGAAGAGAAAAATGTTCAGCATGTCATAAAACATAAGAATAATGGCTGAAATTAAATTTCTGAGCCTAGGGACAAAATCATAATTTTGTAAAAGTTAGGGGGCAAAAACGTAATTTTTCCATAATGTGATTTTTGGATTGAAATAGATAGTATGAGTGTTAAATGAGCTAAATGTGTTGTTATATATCAAGAAAGGCGTGGAATCGACCTCGAACGGGGGAAGGAAAAGATTTTGGACTAAATTGCAAAATTTTTATATTTTGCACCGAGGTAAGTTTGTATGTAAATAATACATTATCTTTATTTACGTTTTTATATTTCAGTATATTTTATATATTGTAGCTGATTTTGAATCATAATCGACTATTGGAAGAATGGAAATAAGTATTAGAAAGTGAAATACTTCCTGGTTGAACCTTCGGAATAGAAAGATACAGATGGTATGTAGCTAGGTCACTTGTATGGTGCTAAGTGCACATCATGTGTACAAGAGAGCTACGAGATACTATGTGGTAGTTAGGTCACATGGGTGATACGGGATGTATACCATGTAGACAAGAGAGCTACGGGATAAATGTAGCTAGGTCGCATGTGTGGTTTCAGGTGAAGGACACCATGTAGACAAGAGAGCTATGAGATAAAGTGGCTAGGTCACATGGATGGTACTAAGTATTCATGTTCACATGTGTACAAGAGAGCCAAGCTATGTGATGGGTGGAACTACGTGCTGAAACCACCAAGCATCGGGGACTCGATCCAAAGTGTTCAACAGGAAAATCGACTAAATGAAATTATGTATGACCTTGTAATGATATGTGTAAGTATATACATGTGTAACGTATGAGTAATAAGCTCGATAAATAATTGGAAGTTGGAAAAATTGTTGAGGATAAGTAATGAATGCAACTAAAGTGTGAAAGATCAAAATTGATAATAAAACTGTTTGGACAGTCGCAGTGATGTGAATTTGAAAAATCACCAAAAATAGTAGGAATTTATTTAAAGGCTGAATGAGATATTAAATTAAATATTAATTATCCTATTTTCACGTAAAAGAAACAGATCAAGTAAAGGAATCGTATATTTTGATATATTTATATTTTTATGAGACTTGTTCAGAATGACTATGTGATCCACTATTCTGACTTTGCAAAATAATTAAAAATTGTACAAAAATAATTAAGAAATATATTTTATATTCATAGATTCCTTATTGAGTCTAGTTTTAAATGAAACAAATTTCATGGCTATTTTACTTTTGTACAGGGAGAAAATCAATTCGTAGTAAACAGAGGTCAGATCAGTCGAGTTGTATAACAGGGGAAATTTTAACTAAAAAAATGTACTAATTGGCTGGACCAAAAATTCTAGAAAAAGCTTTATAAGAAGTTATATGAGTCTAGTTTTAGGGAAATTTTACGGATTTAAATTATGAGTTTCGTAACTCGAGTTATGATTTATTTAGTGACCATGACGCAGGAGGGACAGCTTGATCAAATTGGAGTAAATAGTGAAATTAAAAATAGATATAATTGAGTTGTTTTGTAAACATATTAGATTCCTTATTTATTATTTATATACTTACTTACTAAGCTATAAGCTTACTTTCTTTTCTCTCTTTTGTCTTATAGTGTCATCCAGCTAGCACAGGAGTTAGAGATCGTTGAAGATCTGCCCACACTATCAATACTTTTGGTATTTGAACTAAACATTTTGAATTATGGCATGTATAGTAGGCTTAGTTATTTTGTTACGTGTCATAATTGCCTAGGTTTAAAATATTGGTTACAGTATTTGACCGATTATTTTGTACAAAGCCATTGAAGTTGGCTAATATTATTAAAGGCATATGTTATAATGATTCATGATCTAATTGGATGCCATATTTCTGTCTCGGTTTTATTTAATGGTATGTGTTATGTTCTGGTAATACCTCATACCCTGTTTCGGTGTTGAACGCGGGTAAGGGGCATTACACACATCACATAACAGAATCCTATGTCATGACATATATATCCTATATATTCCTAAGGCTCATATAGGGCTTTCAGATGTCGTAACACGATCGAATCGAACTCGTAACCATTTCTCTCAAACATATATCATTTCAGCACATTCTCAAAACAATTATAACAATTCAATTCAGCATTTATAATATACATATATTGAAACTTACAACATCTATTTGCCTATAAACTTACCTTGGACAACGATAATCGGAACGAGACGACTAATCAACAACTTCAGTTTTCCCCCGATCTAAATCTGATTTCTTTGGTTCTTGATCTAAACACATTCAAATTAAACTCATTCAACTATAATTTCATTCAATTTAGTCCAAAAACACATAAATGGGAAAATTACCATTTTACCCCTAACATTTCACACTTTTTACAATTTAGTCCAAATTGCAGAAAACACAAAACATGCAAAATTTGCACACACCATGCTTAGGATGAATTTTATCCATGCTTGTATAAGTCCATACATTTCATTTATTTCACATTTTAGTCTCTCAGTTTATTATTTTTGCAATTTAGCCCTAATTACTCAAAATCATCAAAAATTCCAATAGAAAACATATTAATCGAAAACATATCTTTCATAATTCATCAACTAAAATCACAAAGCTTAATTATTCATCAATGGCATACCTCAAAATATTCATCAAAATCAGAAATTCAAGCATGGGCTTTGTACATTACACTGCAACGATCTCAAAAACGTAAAAATTACCAAAAACCGAGCTAGTTACATACCTTAATCAATCTCAACAATGGCCGAAACTTTGAAAACCTTATTCTTTCTCTTTTCTTTTAACTTTCGGTCATGAAGAATAAAAGATAAATGCATGATAATTTTATTGTATGTTTTATTATAATAACATGTTTATTATTTTACATATTTAACCTTTAGACTAAAGTTTTAAACCATTATAAGTCATGGTTATAACCATCCATCACTTTAAAAATGGCTATATTGCATAATAAATTCCTAAAATTAAAAAGACAACAATAATTCAACCCTTTCGCATTTAGTCATCAAATTTTCATTTTACGCGATTAAGTCATTTTTATTCGGCACTCAAATGACAAAATTAAATCACAAAAAATTCACACATATAAATTCACACATAATAAACACAGAAAATAATTTTTTAAATACTTTTCTGACTCGGATTCCTGGTCCCGAAACCACCATTCTGAATAGGGTCTAAATCGGGTTGTTACAAGTTGGTAATGTATATAGTCAATTGATTTGGCTTATAAATTATGAATGTTTTGGTTATGTGTATAGCCATGTGATTTGGCTTGTTCTGGTATACTTAGGAAAATATGTATAAATGGCCTTTTGATATGTTGTGTATAATTGCTCTGTGAATGGCTTGTTGCGGACTGGTATTTTGTGAAGAAAATGGTTAGAATTAAGACGAGTATGTATGCTAAATTAGGCACATAGTCTAAAATAGGTAAATGACCATTTAGGTATACTTTGGAAGCATTTTTAGTATGTTTAAAAGTGGTCAAATGAATGTGCTTGTGGTTATTATGTTGTATGTGTGATTAGTACATGATGTAATCTTGATATTGGTTGGTTTTGAGGGTTTATTTATTCATATTGAGGTGTGCAGGTTGGAAACTCTTTGGGTGAAAAAAAATGGCTTGGAAAGTAGCCTTTTTTGTCCACACGGGCAAAGACACGGGTGTATGTCTCAGTCGTGTGTGACATATAGTTAGATGACACGGTTGTGTGTCCGCTAGTACTTACTTAGACATCAAGTCAGTAGCTCCACATGGCCCAATGCAAGGGCATGTGACTTGGCCATGTGGCATAAGTCAGTATACCTTTCAGTTACTACATGGCCTAGCACACGATCTGGCACACGCGTGTGTGAGGTCAATTCGAAGGGTACACGGGCTAGTCACACGGGCGTGTGGTTGGCCATGTGACCCAAGTCAGGGAATTACACGGGGTAGGACACGGGCTAGGACACAGCTATATTATCCCATTTTGAATGTCCACAGGGCTTATAACACGGGCATGTCTTTGGTCGTGTGAGACAGACGATAGGGCCACACGGGCATGTGTCCCCTATAACTTGGAAATTTTCTATGTTTTCCAAAAATTTTCCTAAGTTCTTGGTTTAGTCCCGAATCATTTCTAATGTTTGATTTGGTCCCTGAAGGCTAGCTTTAGGGACAATATAGTTGATTGTGAATGACTATTATTTGATTATGAAAAATATATGAGAAATGTATGTTTGTTTAAGTGATAAATCCAGTAATGCTCCAAAACCCTATTCCAGCGATAGATACGGGTTAGGGGTGTTACAAGTCATCTGGGATTTTATTTAATGATCTAAAACATTGGACTCATCAGAATAAGTTCATTGTTTGGAAAAAAAATTTCAAATGGCGATTAGTATTACATGCCATGAATATGTCTATTTTATCAAAAAATTAAGTTATAATGCTTTATACTGTTTTTAAGAGTCTGTTATAAATAATAAATGTTTAATTCAAAACTTTTGACTTAGAAAAGATTTTTAAATAAATAAGTACATCTAGTATGGGTTTTCGCCAGTTGAAAAATTTTTTATTGTGACATCCCACATTCTAATCTGGTAAATCGGGTCGAGTATTGGGTGCTCCAATGTGTGAGGGCGGAAAAATAATAAAGAATGATATTATGATGTGCTTCGAGGTTGGGAAGTGTATAAGGGTATCTTAAGGTTGTATTTAAAGGGTTTAATCAGTGTCTTAAGAGCTATACCAACATGTTTCAAAAAAGGAAAATCGACTATTTGTGTGAAAGTCTATAGAAAATCATGCAGATTTGATGTAGTGTCGTGACACCGACCCTCAGTGTCACGAAACCGACCCTCAATGTCATGACATCACATTTTGAACCTTCCAGGATTTTATTTTTAAGGTCACTTCGCTACATTTATTGTGGATTTCGTGATACGGGATCTCTAATTTGAATTTTTCATGCTTTGAAGTATCATGTTGCAACACTGAAGGTTAGTGTTGTGACATTACCCTATTTTCAATGACGTTTAAGTATCAAACTTCGGTGTCAATACATCATAAATGTTGTGTTGTGACACTACTATGGATATATTAAAATCACAACTTTTATTTCATGTAGCTCCTCATTCAAAATTTTTTTTATTATACACAAAATATATAGATACATATTTTCACTGTACAATATGTTACACATTAAGTTCAAGGTCTATCTTATGTGTGACTTCCTGATTCATCTAGATCCCAACTCCAGTTTTGACTATAATTCTCAATGTCATCTTGTATTTCTGTCACCACTCGGCATTCCAAATTCTATCTTTCACTGATCTTCTTAATGTCACCCCTGAAATAGTGTTTCAATCTTTGTCCATTAACAACAAATGTTTCTCCCTCTTTATTTGTTAGCTCCACTACTATGTAAAGGGATGTATGTTTAATAGTGTATAGTCCTATCTATCTCAATCACAATTTCCCCTAAAATAATTCAATCTTAAGTTGAACAATAGAACCTGTTGTCCTGGTCTGAAGGATCGTTTCTTGATCATGGCATCATGTCTTAGCTTCCTCTTGTGCTTATACATCTTCGCATTTTCATAAGCCACAAATCAAAATTCATCTAGCTCATGTAACTAAAATAAGCATGCTTCTTTGGATAAGTTGGGATCTAAATTCAATTCTTTAAGGGCCCAATAAACTTTCTTCTCTAATTTGATTGGCAGATGACAGTTTTGTATGCTATTCCCATAATGCATTGTATAATCGTGTACTCTAATCTTTCAACTTGGGTTCACTGTCTTTTTCAAGATTTTTTTCACTTCTCGGTTTGATACTTCTGCTTACCTATTAGCTTGGGGTTGGTCTGATGTAGTGATTCGATGTTTGACATTGTACTTTTCTAAAGTTGCCTCTAACTGCTTACTGCAAATGTGTGATCCTTCATCGCTTGTGAGTGCCTTGGGGATCCCAAATAGAGAAAAGATATTCTTGCATTAGAATCGGACAATAGCCTTAGTGTCATTGACTGGTAACGCTACAGATTCTACTCATTTAGATGCATATTCAACTTTAAAGAGAATGTCTTGATTCGCAAAAGAACTGGGAAATTGACCCCTAAAATCAATGCCCCACACATAAAAAACTTCTACCTCCAAAATTCCATTTTGCGGCATTTCATCTCTTTTTGATATGTTTCCTTGTCTCTAACATCCATCACATTGTTGAGCAAATTTGTAGGCATCTTTGATCATTGTGAGCCAGTAAAATCCCAACTGAAGTATTTTCTATGTTCTCCTTCCTTAAAAATGGCCTCTACAAGTTGATATGTGTCATCCTAGCAAGATGTCTTCCATTTCCTTCTTTGTCACACATCATCTAATAGGCATCATACATTATTTTTTTTCTTCTTCTACCACGATGCATTTGCAGGAAATACTCCTCTAGCTAGATAGTGCACAATGTCTGTATACGAAGGCATTTTATTGGTCAATTGCATTACTTCATGGTGGACTACTTGGAATAACTACTCATTAGTAAATCTTTCATTAATTTCAATATCATCTTGTTGACTAGCCTCAATCTCTAATCATGGGAGATGACCTACTACTTGATTGTTAGTGCCTTTCCTATCCAGAATCCAGAGATCAAATTCTTGAAGTAATAACACATATCGCATTAGTCGGGATTTGGTTTTTTTTTTCTTCATAACTTACTTCAGTGTAGAATGATCAATATAAATGTACACCTATTTTCGCCATTAGATATGGACGGAATTTTTCACATGCAAACACCAAAACTAGCATTTCTTTTTTTGTATCTTATATTTACACTAAACCAGATTTAAAGTCTTATTAAAATAATAAATTGCATGAAAATTTCTCTTTATTCTATCCTAAGATTGCTCCTACAGCTTAATCACTTATGTCACATATGATAACAAAAGGTTTTGACCAGTCGAGACTGACTATAATCACAGCAGAAACTAACCTCTATTTAATTAACTTGAAATATTGGGTGTATTCTTCATTAGAGGTATGTCTTTTTGCAACAAATGATTCAATGGTTTTGATATCTAAGCAAATTCATGATAAAACTTTTATAAAAATTAGCATGATCGAGAAAGTTTCAGATATTTCAAATCGTAGTGGGGTGTGACAAATTTTCTATGACTTCAATCTTTGCTTTGTCAACTTGTAGTCCCTTTTTTGAGATGTGTCCTAAAACGATTCATTGATTACCATAAAGTGGAAATTTTACCAATTAAGTACCAAATACGTCTCTTCGCATCTCTTAATGACCCTTTCTAAATTTCCCAAGCACTCTATGAATGAATTACAATATACTGAGAAGTCATCTATAAAAATATCAAGTCCATCTTCTAACATATCAGCAAAAATTACCGTCATACATCTCATATAGGTAGTTGGAGCATTACAAAGTCTGAATGACATTCTTCTGAAGGCATATGTTCCGAAAGGGCAGGTGAAAGTCACATTTTCTTGATTTTTAGGGTGTATTAGAATCTAGTAATAGCATGAATACCAATCTAAGAACCAGTAATACTCTTTTTCCCACCAATCTAACATCTAGTTAATAAAACCAAAATTTATTCCTTGCACTAATAAGTCTAAATCGTGTCAATTTAAAAATATATTACAAAAATCAAATTAACATAAATTAATTAATCAAATTATCCTAAAAATTATTTAAACTAAAAATCAACCAGTTTAACAATAGAAAATAATCCAATAAAACAGGTAGGAGATCAATTCACTTCACTGATCATAATTAACTTCAGAACACGAGTTTTATCGAGTTAGCTATTAATTAACCAATTATTACCTCTTGGCCTTTAAGTAATTAACTAATCGACCAATACATGCTTACCTCTCAGCCTCACTTTCTTGACAAGGATAAATTATGATTTACTTGGTAAACTTATCTCTCGATCTTGTTTATCCTAAATTACTTCCTAGGAGTGTCACTTCCTATGGATTAATTATACATAATTTAAACCAACTAACCTAGATTTCAACCCTCGTTCATTCGTTAATTATTCACACATTGATTCGTTACTCTCTCTAAGGAAATTAGACACTCATGGACCTAGATGCAATAATTCCTAAACTCATATTTAACATGCAAAACAAAAAATTAAATAAAAGTAAGGAGTAGAGAGATAAATTTATTTTTATATCGATTTGAGCACGAAGCCAAAATCTCCTTTAACAGTTGTGAAGACCACTTCGATTGCAATTAAATCACCACGAAATAATGAAAAAAAATATTTTATTAAAGCCATGGTTCAAAATCGAATCTAAGTTAAAACAATAACAAAAGTATAAAAGGGACTAAATCGAAAAGAGATACAAACTAAACTAAAACCTAAAATACTAAAACGACTCACTTGGCCAAAACTCCTCAAATAAGACGTAACATGCCTATTTATAGAGTTTATGATCAAACTAAATTAGGGTTCCTAAATAGCCCAAAATTATTATTAAGGTACATTGTACGGATTAAAATACCCTTAATTAAAATTCTAGTTCATCACTTAGTGTCGCGACACCATAGGATAGGTGTCACGACACTGCCTTCAAATTCTAGGTATTTTGGCTTCGAAGTTCACTGTTGTGACTCCATTCATTGGTGTTGTGACTCTAAAGTCCTCCTTCACTTTTTAAGCTCTAAAGAAGTGTCCTACATGCTAGGTAGAGTCGTTAGATCATCCTTAGGCCCATAGCAGCCAATTAAGTCATAGCACAATTCAAAATTGCGTAAAAATGCTTATTTTGCAAAAATTAAACAGAAAGTAATAAAAATTGAAAATGAAATAAAAACATATAAAAACCCTATAGAACAAGCTCGTTAAGTGCCGAAAAGACCTTAATTTTCCACAACGAGTTGTGATAGGTAAGACATTCCATCTCAATTTCCCAATTCATGTATTCAATTGACATAACTATCATTGTTTCAATTCATTACACAAATAGATATTCCACCTTAAATTTTACTTCTATACAATATTCATTTGTAATCTCAATATCAAATACCACATTTCATATTAGATTTTTCAATCTCATGAATTTGAGGGCTTATTCATCATCATCATTTCAATTATGAATATTTCATTTTTACAATTTATCTCCCGATTAACCTGACTTAGACTCCGACAGATACACAAATCCAACCAACACACTAGTTTGGCTCTCAGTGCCTCATCAGATAAATCCAAAGTAATAAGTTGCACAGTGATCGTCGATATAACCGAACTAAATTTGGCACCCAGTGCCTCATCGGACAATGCTAAAGTAAATTTGGCACCTAGTGCCATATCGACTCGTGGTCAAAGTAACCCTGATCTCTTCCTATCCTATGCATGCCAACTATATCTGACTCTGTCTGAACAGTTAATAAGGTATTCATTACTCATTTCATCATTATCCAATATCTCAATTTACATGTATTTTCATCATGAAATCACATATCTATACATATGGCAGCATAAATCCTCTCAATAGATATTCAATTACAGATTTATATAAACATACACATTTTTGCATATATTTGATCTAGTCTGTAACAACCCAAACCTGGCCTGGACATTATGGTCGAATTTGGCGATGTCACATTGAAGTGTTTTTTGTAAATCGTGATAACGTTTGAAAAACCCAATGTTTATGTATCCATAATGTGATCTAGAAAATAATTTTAAAACCTGCATCATTATCAAAAGTATTTACTTTAAAATGTTATTAATTTGAAAATCTCATTTATCACAGAAGCTTCTGAAATGGTTTTGCGTATTTATGGTATTTTGGTAAATCATGCATACCTTTTGAAAACCCGCATCCTACCACTAGTAGGTATAAATCATAATGTAATAATAAAAGCCCAAATTAAAGAATAAAACTTAAAGAGGCCTTTTAATTAAAAAAAAAACCCAATTAAAACTACTTATAAATTAAAAGATAAATTCAAAAGAGTAAGCTGTTGTGTGTCCACCTCCGAGTCCCTCGCAGCACCGATTCGCCTAAGGATTACTTGTACAGTTAAAATTGTTTGGTGAGTTTATGAAAACTCAGTGTGTAATCCCATAATAACAAACAGTTAGACATATAGAGAGCGAATACATTCTGGGCCTAAGCCCATTTTAGTAACAGTAGCGGTGGGCTTTAGCCCATTTCAGTAACATTAATCAGTGCAGTAACCATGATCAATACAGTAACAGTAATCAGTGCAATATGCAAGCAGAAAATCCTACCCAATTCAGCCTCTACACACCATCTTCGCACTAACCCTACACACCATGTGGGGATAAAATCGACCCATCCAACCCTACACACCAAGTAGCACTGGTTGCGGCACTAAAATAGTATTGCAGTAGAGCTGCCAATATAGTAGACTTAAAGCCATCAGTAAGTCCACAGTCGTCTTGCGCAACTCGGGCAACCATATCAGTACAGTACACTTCCTCCAAAATCATATATCCCACCCCATGCAATGCAACATAATATCATACATGGATGCAACATACATATAACGTGGCATGCTCAAATAGAGTCATACACATCATAGAAAAAATCTATCATTTTACCTTACTGGGGTATTTCGGTCATTTTACCCTATGAGGGTATTTTGGTCATTTTACCCGATGGGGGTATTTCTGTCATTTTACCCTATGAGGGTATTTCGATCATTTTACCCTATAAGGTCAAAACAGCCATTTCAATACATTGGGGTCTAGGTATACTTACCGACCCAACAGAAGGTCATAGTCGTCTCACGCGACATGTGCAACCTTAACAGTCCAACAGTGAAAAATGGGCCCAATGCCCATTGTGCGGCCCATGTGGGCCCACACGCCCGTGTGGCCCATGAATCCCAAAAATGGACTTGGCCGTGTGAACTACACTGCCTGGCCCAGTATTCTCTATACTTTAATGTGGTTTACCCATGTGGGGCCCATAGGCCCGTAGGGCCCACACGACCTATTTTGGCCTAGCGTGGCCCAAAACAATGTCGGCCCATGAAATTGCTCATGGTGGCCTCAACGCTCAAATGCCCATGTTTTACGCGTTCAGGTTACCACACGAACGAGCGCACGCTCGTGTAGTGTCAATAGTCTTACTTTTCTGGCTTTTGCCGATTTACATGTATAGCAGTATGGTTACACACCTTGTTCACGAAGATGTGCGAATGCCTACGAGTACTCCACCTATTTCAATTACACGCTTCGGTTAATCACATACTAATTGAGTAATCAAAATCCCCAACAACGCATTTATCCAAACTTACCTATCACACGTCTGAATTAGTTGGTTTAGGCTTGCCCACTTACTTCATTGCATAAGCCCAATCCTTATGCTTTAAGCGATTATCTGCATTTAAACCGAGTCTAATCAACCTTTAGTCAAAACAATAGTGGAACTAGATGATTAACCACTTACCGAAACTTCAAGCCAAGAATAGAGGCAGGGGGCAATCAGCCTACACCCACACCAGACAAAAGTACACAGAATGATAAAGGTAAGGTGAAACAATATCACCCCTTTCAAAAAATGGCAGCACAGGAAGATGTTAGGTTTTAGACTAACATAGCAAAGAGGGAGAAAGAAAAAGAATCGCATCCATACTGAGAGTCAGACTTACATGCAAATTCGAAGAATAGCAGTGACTATAGAAATGGCAGATAGTAATGAAAGGAAAAGTCGGCATAGTGGAGCAATAAGAGTAGTAATATTGGGCCAAGCCTCAAAAAGAAGAGGGGAAAGATTTGAAAGTGAGTAGAGAAAGGAAAAGAAGAGAAGTGTAAGATGTTTATGGAGAAGGAAAGGTCTGGCTACAAGGAGAGATGCTTGGCACAACAAAACTGATTAGGAGTGAAGAAGAATAAGGAAAATCGGCCAAGGTAGCTAGCACCAAAAGAAGAGAATTGTTAGACTCAAAAAGGTTTAGAGAAAGAAGGGGAGTATTCGGTTCAGAAGAAAAGTACAATTTCGAAACAGGCTGTGACACCCCGAATGTGACCCTAGTCGGAGAGTGGTTTCGGGACCACGAAACCGAGTCACAAGAATAATTAAGTGTTATATTCCGTGCTTATTGTATGTGGAATTGGTATGCGTAAATATTTCGTGTCTCGATTTTTATTAATTAGGTGCTAATTTATAAGAAAGGACTTAGTAGTGAACTTTGAAAGTACGATAGGGAAATATGTGATGACTAATTAAAGCATGCATGCAAAATAATGGACTTGCATGTCAAATTTCCTTTTACAAATGATGGCCGCCATGACAAAGTGATATGGGCTAAAGATGTCATGAAACATGTTTTGTTGGGCATTAGGGAGAAATCATAAACAAATAAGCATGGGTAAGAAAAGAATGAAAAAAAAATGTGTGTGAGAGAGTAGCATTCCCCCATTGCCGTGCAACCAAGAAGAGAAAACAAAAAAATTTGTTCATCCTTTCTCATCTTTTTGGCCGAAAATCATAAGGAGGAAGAAAGGGATTTTTGCTCCATTTTTTGGTTTAGAAGAGAACTAGAAGGAGATTTGGCCATACTTGTACCAAGATTAAGGTATGTATGAGGTTGTGTTTGGAGTTTCATGCATGACTTGGTTACTAACTTGATGTGCATGTTAGCCATGGCTCAAATCTTTGTTATGCCATGGAAATGGTATTTGGGCAAAGTTGTTATGGTGATAAAGCCATTGCATGCTAAGTGTGAAGCTTGATGATGATGCATGCAATGATGGATTTTCTATTCATGAGTAAGATTTTGAGTTTTCTCTTTGTTTTATCATGATTAAAGTTGAAAAGGAGCATGATTGTCATATTCGCCATGATGCATTCTTGAGCATGATTCATGCTTCTTGCATGTTAGTTAAAATTTGTGTTTTGGATGGCTATGGACACCTTGAAAATTCGCCATGCTCATATATGCATATATATGATTGCACATCATGTTTGGTTATGAACTAAGTGATGAATATATTGATTTAAAGAAGAAAATGTGGAAGAATGCTTGTGAAATTGCAAGCACAATTCGCCTAGCACACATATAAGTGCTTGATGCTATATTATAAGTTTTGGGCCACAATGTGCAAAGCATTAATTAGTAGATTGCATGCTGTTTTTGTGAGGTATTAAGTGCAAAATTGACCTCAACATGTACATGAATATTCGGCCTTGGGTAGCCTATTGAAGGCCTTAGCATTTCCTTGATGCTCAAATAAATTGTATTGAATTGCTTGATGTAGTATAAAATGTGCATGACCATTGTGTATTCAAGCTAAAGAGTGGCCATATGACCATTTAAAATCCTTGTCATATTCGCCATAAGCAAGCACAATGAGGTTTTAATAAATTGAATTTGTTTGAATTAGCTCAAGAGCTAAGAGGGCCACAATTGGACAAGGGGAAGGAAAAGGTGATCGAATAGCCGAAAAAGCCGTTCGACAACATCCGAGGTAAGTCCTCAAGAAGTGACCTTACTTGAATTATGTGAGATGAAATATGGATGTGTATGATTATTGATTATGTGTGTATGAGTATTTGAATTCCACCGGGCTAAGTCCCGAAGGCGAATATGCTAATGATTATAATTGTGTTTGAGCCTTAGTAACGAAAATGAAATATGTATGTCCAATGATTATTGATGTATGTGTGCATGAGAAATTGAATGATATCGGGCTAAGCCCAAGACAACTATGCTGGAAATTATATCCGGTTAAGACCGAAGGCAATTGTGCTAGTGGCTATATCCGGGCTAAGGCCGAAGGCATTCGTATGAAGTTACTCTATCCGGGCTAAGACCAAGGCATTTGTGCACGTGATTAAATCCGGTTATATTCAAGAATCTTGGGCTGGAGGTGAGTGTTGGTTGCGAAATGAATTTAATTAGTACACTCGGAAAGCCCAAAGGATAAGGTACGTTATATGTGCATTGGAAAGTCGGCGTGTTTGAGCAACATTCGCTCAATCGACTAATGAATTTCAGTTATTGAATTGATTGATGCTTTGCGAACTTATATAATGATGAAGTATGAAGTAAGAATGTGTATTAATGAAATGATGCATTTGGCTATGTGAATGTATTGCTGTAAATTTATAGTTCATTATATTCCTTGAGACTTACTAAGCATAAAAATGCTTACCCCGTTGCTTTGGCTCTTAGTTTTCTAGATTTCGCTCGAGGCAATCGGATTTGGGATCGTTGAAGTCGAAGTCATCCACACTATCAAGCCTCCATTTTGGTATAAATTTTTGGTTGAACTTGAGATGGCATGTATAGGACTACCCCTTGTTTGTTAAATATGTTGTAATGTAAGTATGTACGGCCGTGCGAAAATGGCTCGAAAAGGGAAGCATGAACTTAGACTAATTGCGGGTTGTATGTATATATTTTGTGTCATGATGTGGCTATGGCTTGGAAATGGGAATGTTGGTCATATGATCAGCCATTGGCATGGTTAAAATGATCATATATGAACCTATGTATGGTAAGGCTAGTTGAATCATGGAGACCACCAAATAGGTAAGTCCTATCTTAAAACAGATGCTGCCAGCTGCAGTGGCATGAATGTGAAAAATCACCAAAATTCATAGGAATGGAATTAGATAGTGAATAAGCTATGTAAATGAACCTTGATGAGTCTATTTTCATATGGAAGAAACGAAACGGTCATAGGAGTTACAGGTTAAGAGATATTAAAGCTATTGTGAGACAGGGCCAGAATGGTTTCTGGGTTCCCTGTCGCAACTTTAAAATTGACTATAAATTATCCAAAAGAATTAGGAGATATACCTTATATGTACAGATTCCATTTTGAGTCTAGTTTCATTAGAAACAAACGACACCAGCATTAAAGCCCTGTACAGAGAGATATTCAAGTTATACCGTGCGAAGGTCAGAGCAGTCGATCCCTGTAACAGGGTAACTTTAACTAATAAAATGTACCAATTGGCCCGACCAAAATCCTAGAAATAAATCCATGGATGGATATATGAGTCTAAATTCAGGAAAATTTACGAAACCAGTTTCCGAGTTTTGAAACTCGAGATATGATTTTTAAGGCGACAGTGACGCAGTTTTCCAGCCTGACTGGAAATGTCAAATTGGTGGGCAAAAACATGTGAACTTGGTTTGTTAACCCTCGGGTCCGACACCCGCGATGGTCTCGGGTTTGGGGTGTTACAATTTTATTGGTATCGAGCCACAGTTTAGTCGATTCTAGGACTACCGTGATGTGTTTGGGGTCTAGCTATACATGCCATTAAATGATGAATCGATAGTGTGATGAATTCGACAATTTGACTTCATGTTTGTTTATAGCAATGGATCCCGATCCCAACCGAAGCGATAGCTGATGATGTGGAGAGTGTGGCGCTGCTCTGCGCAAGAAGGGACAGCGCCGGACTCTCAACCTATGGCCAGTAATCCTAATGACGAGGCTAGGCAAGCCTTTTATAGTGTGATGAACGAATGGTTTAATCAATACATTCGAACCAACACTACTGTTCCACCACCTCCATTCCCGACGAATGCAACCCCGCACCTACAATACCTCCGAATCGACCAAATAAGGTCGTAAGCCCCAATCGATAGGATTCAAAACATGGGGCCACTGAATTTAAGGCTACGGATGATGATGATGCCGAAGCGCTGAATTATGGTTAGATAACACTATCAAGGGTGCTTGATGAGCTATCCTGTACACCCGATGAGTGCTTAAAGTGTACCATCTCCTTGCTACGCGAGTCCACCTACTATTGGTGGAGTACTCGACTTCGTGGTGCCTAGAGAACAAGTGACTTGGGAATTCTTTCTAACCGAGTTCAAAAAGTATATTAGTCGAGATTCATCGACCAAAAGCGGAGGAATTCCTTGATCTTAAGCAAGGTTCTATGTCCGTTACCGACTACGAACGAAAGTTTGTGAGGCTTAGCCGATGACGCGTGAGAATGCATTTCGTCCGAAGCTATTATGTAAACGCCGAGGATGGGCTGAATGATGATATAAGGATGTTTGTTGGCATTCTCGAGATACGAGAGTTCGTAGTACTTGTTGAGCGAGCTTGTAAAGTCGAAGAGCTTAGAAAGGAGAAACAAAAAGCTGATGTGGGGATTGGAGAATTCGAAGAGGTCCTCGGAAAGTCTCTTCAACAAGCATCGAAGAGATTTCGAGATGATGCGAGCCGGTCTAGAGGCGTTTCGGGCTTTTCTAGACGAGGACGCGATCGACCCCCTGTGACCACACGAGTCACCTCGATCGCCGGTGGCGGAAATGATCACCGAGAGCGGGCGGAGTGTCCACATTGTGGCAAATGGCATTCGGGAGCTGTTGGTTTCGTGATCGCTCCTGCTATAAGTGTGGATCGGCCGACCACTTTATGAAGGATTGCCCGAGGATGCATGAGCAGAATGCAAGTCGAGTGCAAACCGGGTGCTACCATCGCCGAGGTAGACCACCTAGAAATATGGTCAATGTCGTTGGCGGTCGGAGAGGATCTAGAGATGCTACCATCGGATCCGAGGCTCGTGCTCTGCTAGGACTTATGCCATACGCGCACGCCGAGGATGCCGCCTCTCCGGATGTTATTACCGGTACTTTCACTCTTTTCAATACAAATGTAATTGCTTTGATTGACCCCGGTTCTACTCATTCATATATATGTGAAACCTTAGCATCCAAGAAGACTTTGCCCATTGAGTCTCTCGAGTTTGTAATTCGGTGTCAAACCCTTGGGTCATTACGTGCTTGTTAACAAAGTGTGCAAGAAAAGTCCCTAGTGTTCGAGGTTCTTGTTTTCCGGCGGACTTAATGCTTTTGCCATTCGATGAGTTCGATGTTATTCTTGGTTTGGATTGGTTGACCATGCACGATGCGGTTGTAAATTGCAAGAGCAAGACTATCGATTTGAAGTCGCGAATAATGAAATAATTCGGGTTGAGTCCACGGACTTAAAGGGGTTGCCACCGTAATATCGATGTTGGCCCGAAATATGTAAGAAAAGGGTGCGGCGTACCTTGCGTCACGCATCGATGACAAGGAATCGAGAAGAAACCCGAATCTGTGCCCGTGGTTTGTGAATACCGGATGTTTTCCCAAAGAATTGCGGGTTTACCACTGTTCGGAAATAGAATTTGGCATCAATTGGTACCGGTACCACTCCAATTTCGATAGCTCCGTGATCGTATGGCCCCAACGGAATTAAAGGAGTTGAAAGTTCAGTTGCAAGAATTGGTGGATAGAGGTTTTGCTCGCCCGAGTTTTTCGCCTTGGGTGCTTGCGGTTGTTCGTGAAGAAGAAGGATGGAACCATGCGATTGTGCATCGACTATCGTCGACTTAACAAAGCGACGATAAAGAACAAATATCCGTTGCCACGTATTGATGACTTGTTCGATCAACTGAAGGGAGCCTCGGTGTTCTCGAAAATAGATTTGAGATCGGGCTACTATCAATTGCGAATCCGAGATTGAGGCGTGCCCAAGACCGCCTTGAGAATGAGATATGGTCACTATGAGTTCTGGTGATGCCGTTTGGGCTCACTAATGCCCTCGCGGTATTTATGGATTTAATGAATCGAATCTTTAGACCATATTTGGATCGATTCGTAGTCGTGTTCATTGATGACATCTTGGTCTATTCAAGAAATGAGACCGAACATCTTTGAACACCTGCGGTTAGTCTTTGCAAATTTTACGGGACAAGCAATTATATGCTAAGTTCAGCAAGTGTGAGTTCGGTTAGAGAGGTTAGCTTCTTGGGTCATGTGGTATCTCAGATCGGTATTCGAGTCGACCCGAATAAAATTTCAGCCATACTAAATTGGAAGCCTCCGAGAAATATTACTGAGGTTCGAAGCTTTTTGGGGCTTGCCGGTTATTACCGACGTTTTGTAAAAGGGTTCTCAACGATAGCCACGCCGATGACGAAGCTACTCCAAAAGGATGTTAAGTTCGAATGGACGGAGAAATGCCAAAAAAGCTTCGATCAATGAAAACTTATTTGATGAAGCCCCAATTCTAGTGCAACCCGAGTCCCAAGGAGTTTGTTATCTATAGCGACGCCTCTCTACTTGGGTTAGGGCGTATTAATGCAAGAAGGTCGAGTTGTGGCCTATCGTCGAGGCAATTAAAGCCACATGAGAAAAATTATCCGACTCATGATCTCGAATTGGCCGCCATCGTATTCGCCTTAAAGATTTGGCGACATTACTTATTTGGTGAAAGGTGCCATGTATACTCGGATCACAAAAGTCTCAAATATTTGATGACCCAAAGAGACTTAAATCTGCGACAAAGACGTTGGCTTGAGCTGTTAAAGGATTATGAATCGATCATTGATTATCACCGGGAAAGGCGAATGTGGTTGCGGATGCCTTGAGTCGTAAATCGTTATTCACTTTACGAGCGATGAATGTGCACTTGTCTGTCCGATCCGACAAGTGTGTTAGTGGCTGAATTGAAAGCCAAACCACTATTGACAAACCAAATTGAGAAGCTCAGAAAGTCGACGACGAGTTGGTTGCAAAACGGGCTGCGTGTGTTCGAACGAGGACTCGGAGTTTCAAATCGGCGATGACGATTGTTTGAGGTTCAAAAGTCGTCATGTGTCCCAAGGAATTGAACTCATTTCGATAATTCGAATGAAGCCCATTGTAGCCAAATGGCAATCCACCCGGGAGTCGAAGATGTACAATGATTTGAAACGTCGATTTTGGTGGCATGGTATGAAGCGAGACATCTCCGACTTTGTTTCAAGATGTTTAATATGTCAACAAGTGAAAGCGGAACATCGGTGCCTTGAGGATTACTTCACCAATCACGATACCCGAGTGGAAATGGGATCGAGTCACAATGGACTTTGTATCCGGACCGCCATTGTCGCAAGTAAGAAGGATGCGGTTTGGGTCGTGGTAGATCGATTGACTAAGTCGGCCCACTTTGTCCCCGTCGACGCACGGATTTTTCAATGGACAAATTAGCGGAATTGTACGTTTCTCGATTGTGAAATTACACGGGTGCCTATTTCTATCGTGTCGGATAGAGATCCGAGATTTACCTCATGGTTTTGGAAAAAGTTGCAAGAAGCTTTGGGTACCAAGTTGCATTTCAGACCGCCTTTCACCCCAAACCGATGGTCAATCCGAGCGGGTAATTCAGATACTTGAGGATATGTTAAGATGTTGCGTCCTCGAGTTTAGTGGTTCATGGGAGCGGTATTTGCCGTTGATTGAATTCGCTTACAACAACGACTTTCAATCGAGCATTAAGATGGCACCTTATGAGGCTTTGTACGGCGTAAATGCCGTACACCATTGTTTTGGATGAGCTTGGTGAAAGCAAGATTTTCGGTGGATTTGATTAGGGATGCTGAGCATGAAAGTGAAAGTAATCCGTGAAAGTTTGAAGATAGCCTTCGATCGTCAGAAGTCGTACGCGGATATGAAGCGTAAGGATATCGAGTATCAGGTGGGTGATAAAGTGTTTCTCAAGGTATCGCCTTGGAAAAAGATACTCAGGTTCGGCCGTAAGGGCAAGTTGAGCCCGAGGTTCATTGGGCCATATGAGATATCAGAGCGAGTCGGTCCAGTGGCATATCGTTTGATTTTGCCCCCTGAACTCAAAAAGGTTCACGATGTCTTCCACGTGTCGATGCTTCGACGTTATAGATCCGATCCAACGCACGTGATTAGTCCATCAGAAATTGAAATTCAAGCTAATATGAGTTATGAGGAAGAACCAATTCGTATCCTATCACGAGAAGTGAAAGAGTTGCGAAACAAGCGGGTTCCGCTAGTGAAAGTGTTATGGCTCAAGCACGGGATAGAAGAAGCTACTTGGGAGACCGAGAACTCTATAAGGGAGCGATATCCGAACCTATTTACCGGTAAGCTTTTTGGGACGAAAATCTCTTGAGTGGGGAGAGTTGTGACACCCGAATGTGACCCTAGTCGGAGAGTGGTTTGGGACCACGAAACCGAGTCACAAGAATAATTAAGTGTTATATTCCGTGCTTATTGTATGTGGAATTGGTATGCGTAAATATTTCGTGTCTCGATTTTTATTAATTAGGTGCTAATTTATAAGAAAGGACTTAGTAGTGAACTTTGAAAGTACGATAGGGAAATATGTGATGACTAATTAAAGCATGCATGCAAAATAATGGACTTGCATGTCAAATTTCCCTTTTTTACAAATGATGGCCGGCCATGACAAAGTGATATGGGCTAAACATGTCATGAAACATGTTTTGTTGGGCATTAGGAGAAATCATAAACAAATAAGCATGGGTAAGAAAAGAATGAAAAAAAATGTGTGAGAGAGTAGCATTCCCCATTGCCGTGCAACCAAGAAGAGAAAACAAAAATTTGTTCATCCTTTCTCATCTTTTGGCCGAAAATCATAAGGAGGAAGAAAGGGATTTTTGCTCCATTTTTTGGTTTAGAAGAGAACTAGAAGGAGATTTGGCCATACTTGTACCAAGATTAAGGTATGTATGAGGTTGTGTTTGGAGTTTCATGCATGACTTGGTTACTAACTTGATGTGCATGTTAGCCATGGCTCAAATCTTTGTTATGCCATGGAAATGGTATTTGGGCAAAGTTGTTATGGTGATAAAGCCATTGCATGCTAAGTGTGAAGCTTGATGATGATGCATGCAATGATGGATTTTCTATTCATGAGTAAGATTTTGAGTTTTCTCTTTGTTTTATCATGATTAAAGTTGAAAAGGAGCATGATTGTCATATTCGCCATGATGCATTCTTGAGCATGATTCATGCTTCTTGCATGTTAGTTAAAATTTGTGTTTTGGATGGCTATGGACACCTTGAAAATTGCCATGCTCATATATGCATATATATGATTGCACATCATGTTTGGTTATGAACTAAGTGATGAATATATTGATTTAAAGAAGAAAATGTGGAAGAATGCTTGTGAAATTGCAAGCACAATTCGCCTAGCACACATATAAGTGCTTGATGCTATATTATAAGTTTTGGGCCACAATGTGCAAAGCATTAATTAGTAGATTGCATGCTGTTTTTGTGAGGTATTAAGTGCAAAATTGACCTCAACATGTACATGAATATTCGGCCTTGGGTAGCCTATTGAAGGCCTTAGCATTTCCTTGATGCTCAAATAAATTGTATTGAATTGCTTGATGTAGTATAAAATGTGCATGACCATTGTGTATTCAAGCTAAAGAGTGGCCATATGACCATTTAAAATCCTTGTCATATTCGCCATAAGCAAGCACAATGAGGTTTTAATAAATTGAATTTGTTTGAATTAGCTCAAGAGCTAAGAGGGCCACAATTGGACAAGGGGAAGGAAAAGGTGATCGAATAGCCGAAAAAGCCGTTCGACAACATCCGAGGTAAGTCCTCAAGAAGTGACCTTACTTGAATTATGTGAGATGAAATATGGATGTGTATGATTATTGATTATGTGTGTATGAGTATTTGAATTCCACCGGGCTAAGTCCCAAGGCGAATATGCTAATGATTATAATTGTGTTTGAGCCTTAGTAACGAAAATGAAATATGTATGTCCAATGATTATTGATGTATGTGTGCATGAGAAATTGAATGATATCCGGGCTAAGCCGAAGACAACTATGCTGGAAATTATATCCGGTTAAGACCAAGGCAATTGTGCTAGTGGCTATATCCGGGCTAAGGCCGAAGGCATTCGTGAAGTTACTCTATCCGGCTAAGACCAAGGCATTTGTGCACGTGATTAAATCCGGTTATATTCGAAGAATCTTGGGCTGGAGGTGAGTGTTGGTTGCGAAATGAATTTAATTAGTACACTCGGAAAGCCCAAAGGATAAGGTACGTTATATGTGCATTGGAAAGTCGACGTGTTTGAGCAACATTCGCTCAATCGACTAATGAATTTCAGTTATTGAATTGATTGATGCTTTGCGAACTTATATAATGATGAAGTATGAAGTAAGAATGTGTATTAATGAAATGATGCATTTGGCTATGTGAATGTATTGCTGTAAATTTATAGTTCATTATATTCCTTGAGACTTACTAAGCATAAAAATGCTTACCCGTTGCTTTGGCTCTTAGTTTTCTAGATTTCGCCGAGGCAATCGGATTTGGGATCGTTGAAGTCGAAGTCATCCACACTATCAAGCCTCCATTTTGGTATAAATTTTGGTTGAACTTGAGATGGCATGTATAGGACTACCCTTGTTTGTTAAATATGTTGTAATGTAAGTATGTACGGCCGTGCGAAAATGGCTCGAAAAGGGAAGCATGAACTTAGACTAATTGCGGGTTGTATGTATATATTTTGTGTCATGATGTGGCTATGGCTTGGAAATGGGAATGTTGGTCATATGATCAGCCATTGGCATGGTTAAAATGATCATATATGAACCTATGTATGGTAAGGCTAGTTGAATCATGGAGACCACCAAATAGGTAAGTCCTATCTTAAAACAGATGCTGCCAGCTGCAGTGGCATGAATGTGAAAAATCACCAAAATTCATAGGAATGGAATTAGATAGTGAATAAGCTATGTAAATGAACCTTGATGAGTCTATTTTCATATGGAAGAAACGAAACGGTCATAGGAGTTACAGGTTAAGAGATATTAAAGCTATTGTGAGACAGGGCCAGAATGGTTTCTGGGTTCCCTGTCGCAACTTTAAAATTGACTATAAATTATCCAAAAGAATTAGGAGATATACCTTATATGTACAGATTCCATTTTGAGTCTAGTTTCATTAGAAACAAACTACACCAGCATTAAAGCCCTGTACAGAGAGATATTCAAGTTATACCGCGCGAAGGTCAGAGCAGTCGATCCCTGTAACAGGGGTAACTTTAACTAATAAACTGTACCAATTGGCCCGACCAAAAATCCTAGAAATAAATCCATGGATGGATATATGAGTCTAAATTCAGGGAAAATTTACGAAACCAGTTTCCGAGTTTTGAAACTCGAGATATGATTTTTAAGGCGACAGTGACGCAGTTTTCCAGCCTGACTGGAAATGTCAAATTGGTGGGCAAAAACATGTGAACTTGGTTTGTTAACCCTCGGGTCCGACACCGGCGATGGTCTCGGGTTTGGGGTGTTACACAGGCCATAAGATGAGAAGGTACCTAAAAAGCTATATTTCGCTACGTAAAGAAAAAGAACCAAAAGAATAAAAGGAAAATGAGAGTGATTTTTGCACAGCCGAATTCGTCCAAAACCGAACTCACAAGTTCCTACACTCCCAATTTGGCTCCAACACTCTCTCTACTTCAAAACCCCTTAATTTCCTCCTAAAATCTCTCCTCATATCTCTCATCAACTCCCTCCTACAATCCCTACATGACCAATTCAAACTCCACTCCATTCTGCAGTGTTTCAGTCAAACTCTACTACCTCCTATAACGAACAGTAAAAATAATCTCCATTTGCACAAGCAGGGATTCGAACCTCAAACCTCTATCACACTCCACACGCCACTTACCACTAAGCTACTAGGATTTTTATGACATGTTATCCCCACAATTATTTTAAAGCCTATTGCCCAGAGACAGTGCTTATTCCTTCAAAAACAAAACTTTTTTGCACTTGCTTAGGCTTGAACCGAAGACTTCTAAAGCACTTCCTAGAACACTTGTAACACCCCCTTACCCGAGACCGTCGCCGGAGTCGAGCTTGAGACATTACTAAACTTATTTTAGCATTTAAACAAGTTCAAACAATTCTTGTAGTAAACTATCTATCTGCGTCATAGTCGCTAAAAAAATCATATCTCGAGTTACAAAACTTGAAATAAAATTCTGTAAATTTTTCCTGAAACTAGACTCATATATCTACTTACTAAATTTTTATAAAATTTTTGGTAAGGCCAATTAGTACATTTTATTAGTTAAATTCTCCCCTATTTCAGGGTTCAACTACTCTGACCCCTGTGCACTACAAATCAAATTTCATCCTGTACAGAGATCCAATGACCATTTTGTTTGTTTTTATTTAAACCAGACTCAATACGGAATCCATACATATACATTTTGAGTCCTAATTATTTGTACAAAATTTATGATGAATTTCTAAAGTCAGAACAGGGAATCCAGAAATTACCCTGACCCTATTTCATCAAAACGTAAATATCTCATAAAATAAGACTCTTTTACTTATTTTGCTTCTTCCACATGAAAATAGATTCATTAAGATTCAATTCCATATTTTATTAATCATCTAATTCTATCTCTACTATTTTTAGTGATTTTTCAAACTCACGTCACTACTGCTGTGTGATTCTGTTTTATAGCCAATTTCACCATTTTATGGATTTCCATAGATTAGTTAGCACATAAAGCATAGGTGTTATCAAATATAATCTTGATTAGCCACTCCAATAGCTAATCATTCTCAAAAATTTCCATGCCATCCATGAGCCATATCATAAGATTATATACAAAAAATTATTATAATGCTATACATGACATATTCCCAAAATATACAAGTCATTATACCGAAATAGTTTGTTGATAGTGTGAGCGCGCCTCCGACCGTTCCCGATCTCCTAGTCGGCTTAAAAAAACTACAAAGAATAAAGAGGAGGGAGTAAGCATAATTGCTTAGTAAGTTCACATGTAAATAGCAAGTAACATAACCATGCAATAATACGAAATCCACATTTGCATAATATCACCAAAGCATTCATATCATATTTCTCATTCATGATCCTACCATATTATTGTTAAATTGAAGTCTCAACCCGAGGGTTAAGTACATACCTATACAAATTTTCTCATTCACCACACTTACCAACATGTCACCTTCGTTTTAGGTACTCACCTTATCCACTTAAGATTTACCTGTTGAACACATTGGAATATGATTTGAATACACGGATTTCATGCACATAAGTGCCATACCTGCAGCTAGACAAACTCAATAGCCTGCAGAAATTATGTAGCCAAGCTACCATGTAACCCGCCCATAAGTGAACTAGGACTCAACTCAACGAGCTCGGGCGTTCGCATCCATAAGTGAACTCGGACTCAACTCAACGAGTTTGGATGCCTAGTTATATCTCACGAACTCGGACTCAACTCAACGAGCTCAGAACTCAAATATCTTAGTGACATGTCACTTGTATTCTAATCTATTCCCAAGGTTCAAATGGGCTTTTTCCTCGATCACACATCTTTGCCGTCTTCCACGGAATATCGAAACCGATACTCGGTAGCAATTCATATTTAACAAGTAGCACACAAAATTTTCATATTACTCAATAATAACCACAAAACATAATATTTCATGATATTAATAATCATATCATATAAATAACATTAAATTACTTAAAATGACAATTATGTTACTACATTTACACCTGAACTTACCTTGGTACAAAATAAAAAAATTTTGCAATTTAGTCCACAATCTTTTCCTTTCCCCTATCAAGGTCGATTCCATGTCTTTGTTGGTCTAAAATAACACATTTAGCTGATTTAATACTCACATCTATCAAAATAGTCCTTAACTCTAACTTTGGTAAAATTATGATTTTGCCCCAAACTTTTGCATATTTACACTTTTGCCCCAAAGCTCAAAAATTAATTTTTTTTCCAAAATTATTATTTTTATGACATGCTGATCATTTTTCCCTTCTATGAAAACATAAAATTCTCACTCTAACATGTAGTTATAAACATTAGGTATTTTTACCGATTATGTCATTTTACTCGTTTTCACGTAAAATCGTTTAGCAAAAGTTGTTTAACACAATTTAAAGCTTCATATTCTACCATAAAACATCAAAATAAACACATTTCACCTATGGGTATTTTTCCAAATATAAACCCTAAGTTAAATTCTTGCTAGAATAAGCTAAATCAAGTTACCGGGACTCCAAAAACGTAAAGAACATTAAAAGCGGGGCTTGGAATCACTTACTATGGAGCTTGGAAGCTTGAAACAACCCCTAGCTATGGAGAACCCTTGAAATTTCGTCCTAATGAAGAAGATGGACATATTTTGCCATCTTTTTCCTTTTTTTAATCTTTTAATTACTAAATGACTAAAATACCCTTCATTAAAAACTTTGGTTATTTCTACCTATGTATGTCCATTTTTGTCCATGAAAACCTAATGGTACAATTACCATTTAAGGATCTCTACTTCAATTATGCTCTTCAATTAAATCCTTTAACATCTAAAACTCATATTGATCAACTTTTGCAATTAAGTCCTAATAGGCAAATTAGACATGCAATTCATGAAATTTTCTATCGATATTCTAACACATGCATCTAATCACTCAATAAATTATAAAAATTAATCGGAATAAATTTTTCTACTTCAGAATTGTGGTTTCGAAATCACTATTCCATTTAGGCCCTAATTCAGGATATCACAACACTTAATGTAACGCCCGCTTACCCGAGACCGTCGGCGGAGTTGAGCATGAGACATTACTAAACTTATTTTAGCATTTAAACAAGTTCAAACAATTCTCGTAGTAAACTATCCATCTGCGTCACAGTCGCTTAAAAAAATCATATCTCGAGTTACAAAACTCAAAACCCAATTCCGTAAATTTTCCCTAGAACTAGACTCATATATCTACTTACTAATTGTTTTCTAGATTTTTTGGTCAGGCCAATTAGTACAGTTTATTAGTAAAAATCTCCCCTATTTCAGGGTTTAACTACTCTGACCCCTGTTCACTACAAATCAAATTTCTTCTTGTGCAGATATCCAATGACTATGCTATTTCTTTCAATTAAAAATAGACTCAATAAGGAATCCATAAATATAAAGTGTGAGTCCTAATTATTTATACACAATATATGGTGAATTTCTAAAGTGAGAATAGGGAATCCATAAATTGCTCTAACCCTATTTCACAAAAACGTAAATATCTCATAAAATACAACTCTTTTATCTATTTTGTTTCTTCCATATCAAAATAGATTCATTAAGATTCAGTTAAATATTTTATTCATCATCTAATTCACTTTCTACTATTTTTAGTGTATTTTAAAAGTTGAACTACTGCTACTGTCCAAATTTGTTTTAGTATAAAATGTTGATAACTAAGTTTATAACATCTTCATTCTTCTCTCTACAATATTTACCATCACTTCCTCTTATTACACTTCACTAACATATCAAAAACATACCACACTTAAGGTTTTGGTAACATTTACATAACATACCAAAATATCACTTAACAACTTAGGTACTTTCAAAATGACCAAAAGACATCTTAGGTACAATGCCATTTTCCAAAAAGATAGAAATTTCACCAATTTGAGTTCGGGGATCGGCTTGTATGCTGAATCCTTATACTTCCGTACCTAGCCTGCATACGGAAACAAACCGTACGCTGAGAATATTCTCGGTGGTATTTCTATAAACAATAGCTTAATCAACTTTAAAACATGGTAATTCAAACACATTATTGCTGTTATTCAATATCAATCATCATTTCAATAATAGTCAATCAATCAGTACTTTAATAATCTTTACTTTATTTACTCTTATTAACATAACTGGGACACTGACGGATACATGGATCCAACCCACACTCCAGGATAAGCACATAGTGCTTCATCGGAACAAATCCAGAACATTAACATTATAGTACACAAAGTACTTCATCGGAACAAATCCGAAACTTTAACAGTAGTCGACACATAGTGTCTCATCGACTCAATGTCGGAATATCTCAATACTTCCAATTCCTATGACATGTAAACTATATTCGACTAGCCCAACACTGTAAATAGGGTATTCAAAATCACATTCATTTCAATATGGTAAGAATACTTACCCCATTCACATTTTCATACAATATAAATATCAAATATAGCAATAACGATTAAGCTCGGTTTATAGAAATACAAACCACTATTTATCGAATGTAATCGATATCTTCGTTCACTTTCTCTTTTCCCTTCTTTGATGACGTATCCGGTGCTACGCTAGCTACGGACAATCATACAATTAAAAATCATCAATATACTAATTCATAAAACACATTTTCACTTTCTATTAAACTTTTAGAAAAATTCTAATTTCGTACTTTTCCCATTACTAATCTTTTTTTTTCTTTAGCTAAATCATCATATTTTCATTTAATCAACTCATTAACAATTTCAAGCTCATAAAAAAAATCATCATAAAACATAAATTTTGAGCTCTATATAACTTAGTCCCTAGTTAAACCTAACTTAAAAATTCCTTTAACAAATCACTTCTAACTTCAATTTCTATCAATTTAACCCATAAAACCTCAATTTATTCAACTAAATCAATATCTAAAAATTCTCTATTTTTTTCTTCATTTTAACCTCATACATGTAGAACATTGAATTAGGCATCCATAAACCTAAAAATCACAGGAAAATGAGCTAAAACAAATTACCAATCAAGCTTTAGGGCCTTAATCCTCAAATTTTCCCTCTTCTTTTTCTTTCTTTCTTTCTCACGTTTACTCCCTGTAACTCTTTCTATCTTTTTTTTTTTCATTTCTTTTATTTATAAATCCATATTCAATATAATAATATTAATAATATAACATTATTCTAATAAAATAACTTAATCTATAAGAAAACTACTTTAACACATTTAATATTTTTACCAACTATTACACATGTTATACAATATTAACACACACATGTCACTTAGGGTCTAATTGCTAGATTAGTCCCTTTACTAATCTTTAATCTATAATTAAACTTTTGTACCTTATGCAATTTAGTCCTTATTTTAAATTCAAGCTACTTAACTTAATCAAACATTAATCAACCACTCAACTATAATTCATAAATATTTCTAATAAATATTCATGAATTAATTTCACGGAAACAGTACTCAAGACTCAATTTTTGATACCGTAACTTTCGGTTCATTACAGTTAACCACTGAGACAGACATGCATTTGCGTCACTTCTTGTACAATTAATTATTTATGTGCCGCCTCCTAACTGTTCCCATGCTCAAAACCTAATACTTCTAGGCCGAAATTCGGGGCATTACATAGTCCTCCCTAACATTATTCAATTCAAATCAACCCAAAATAACTCATACTTTTTGAATACAAAATGAGTAGATTTTTACCTTAAAACGGCTTTGAAAGGATGGAAATATAAAGCAAACTTTGTTGAATCCTTGTTGAAATGGAAATGGAATGGTTGTTATTAAGATATTTTTGAGAGAAAAACAAAAAAAAATGAATTTTTTTTGTGGAATGAGGTTTCGAAGATGAAGGCACAGGAGAAGAAAAATGAAATGGGATTTTTGTTTTGGAAACTATTTTTTCACGTCTGCAGAATTTTCAAAATACCTGATAGTATTGATCCTTTTTCTTTAGTATCGATGGTTTTTCTTAATATATATACGAAAATACCTAAAATGATTCCAAACTACAGAAAAATTTTCCCAACTATGTTTCTATGTCCTAAGACAGTCTAAACTTTCCTAAATTGACTTTTTAGCAAATCATATGATTTCACATGATGAAATATGCAAATATAAGTATGATACATATGAATCATAGAATGTCACAAGTACATAAAAAAGTGATTAAATTTTACCGAGTACAGTCTATATAAACACATTCAAAGGCATAAAAATTTGTACACTAGACTAGGTTGATCAAGATAGACTAAACATGCAACTTTTGACTCCCCGTAATTAATTGCATATAAAAACCACAGAAATCATGCTTTTTCAACCAATTTGAAGTTATAAATCATTTTAAAAACATTTAAAGTGCTTAGGGTCAATTGAAAACAAAATTAAGGTAAGGTGGTTAAGTCTCGTTCTCTCCTAAGTATTCAAAATCTTTTTTTTTTCTAATGGTTTGGTAAAAATATCTGCCAATTGGTGCAAAGTGTCAATATATTATATGATTACATGTCCTCTTTGTACATGATCTCTAACGAAATAAGGTCTAATTTCAATCTTCTTAGTTAAAGAGTGTTGGATTGTAACAACCCGTTTTTAGTCAAATCAGAATAGTGGTTTTGGGACCATAAATCTGAGGTCAAAATAGTTATTTTATTATTATTTTAATTTTTACAGCGTGAATGTAGGATGGTGTGAAAATTTCGTTAAGAAATTTTAGCATTTTATTTCTCAATTTGACAAAAGGACTAAATCGTGTAAAATGCAAAAGTGTTGTTCTATTAGCTAAAGGCGTCAATATGCTATGGAACCTTAAAGAAAAGGTCCTTATGTTGTAACTATACCATTATTATTTTGAGTGGAAAAATATGGACAAGTATTAAATGATTTTTAAGTTATATTAATAAGGTTAGTTTAGTAAATTAGTAATTATAAGTAAAATTAAATAAAACAAAGGTCGTATCATCTTCAAACTTGAGTTCTTCCACAAAAATATTGAGAAAAGAAAAGAAACTAGGGCTTTAAAACATTCAGTCATTGCATAGCTTAATTGGTAAGTGATTTTGACTCGGTTTTTAATGATTTCTATACTTTTATGATCGTTGCATCTAGTACTAACTATCTCAGGAACTAATTTGCAAAATTGTTAAAGATTTTGAAAGTTACCATTGATGAATATGTATGAGTTTTGATGTTTGATTATAGAATTTGATTAGTTGTTGATAGTTAAACAAGTTTTGTTAAGTGATTTTTAGTGAAAATGCAAAATAGGGATTAAATTATGAAATGTGTAAAGTTAGTGGTTAAAATGTGAAATAAATGAAAAATATGGGCTGCTATGGGCATAATAGTAATTTAGCTAGCATGGATTTAATTGAAATTTCATTAAATTTTGAATTTATGAAATAAGGACCAAATTGTGAAAAATGTGAAATATGTGGGGCAAAAGTGTAAATGTGTTTTAAAGTGTGTTCGAGAAAGCATGACAACTAAAGGATGAGTCTCTAGGATACCAAAGGTCTAATTAGGAGTGTCTCTTAGGTATCTAAAGATCCTCTTAATGGCTTGTAAATGTGATTCCTAAGACATGATTGATATCTATTACACAAGCAGACACTAAAAATAATATCTGTTTCACTTACAATATATCATTGACCTGTATGATTTTATATCTATACATTTATCTTCTTCATCTTTGTTAAGCATTGTAGAAGGCCTCATCGATGTAGTTTGTGATTTGAAGATATCCATCCAAACATCTTGAGCATTTCCCTTGTATACTTGACTTGATTAATGAAGATGTCATCCTTCCTTTGCTTGATTTGAAGTCCCAAAAAAAATTAATTCTTCCATCATGCTCATCTCAAACTTACCTTGCATTAACTTTGAAAATTCTTAACAAAGAGAATCATTAGTAGCACCAAAAATAATAACATCTACATAAATTTGTACTACTAACAAATCTTGTTCTTTTCTTTTAATAAAAAATGTTGTGTCAACCTTCCCTTTGAGAAAATTTTTTTCAATTGATCTTTCATAACATGTTCTAAGAGTCTGTTTTAAACCATATAAAGCTTTAGAAAGTTTGAAACATAGTTTGGAAATTTTGAATCTTTAAGACTGTGTGATTGTTCAACATACACTTCTTAATTTATAAAATCATTTAGAAAAGTACTTTTAACATTCATTTGATATAATTTCAAATTATTAAAGCATGCAAAGGCTAAAAGCATTTTAATGGCTTCCATTCTACTTACTGGAGTATAAGTCTCATCATAAGTTTCAAATTATTCCTCTTGTTTCTCACTATGTTACCACTCTTATCTAGTTTGTTCCTAAAAACCTATTTAGTACGTATAGTAGATTTATCATAAGGTCATTCAACTAAAGTTCATATTTTACTTCTCCCAATTTAATTTATCTCCTTACATAGTCAATATCCAATATTCATCATTTAATGCTTCTTTAATATTTTTAGGCTCTATGCATGAGATAAATGCAACATAATTACATGTGTTTCTAATAGAAGACCTAGTAGTTACCCCTTTTAATGGATCTTCAAAAATTTTACCACCTTTCACATAGTTATACTCCCTAAGATGATTGACTTTCCTTTTGTAACACCCTATACCTAAACTGACTATCAGATTAAATATAAGAATGCTACATTAAATATCAGAGTATTAACTAACCAAACTTTAACAAGCAAAGAGTTATTTGGAACCCATTTGTATCTTATCGAGTCATTAATTAACCATTATCAATGATAGGGAGGAGCCCAATAAGTTCCTTAAATACTTTAGTATTTAATACAATGTTCTAAAGTGAAATATGAATTTTCATAAAAAAATTGGGCATATGGTCATGTGGTCAGGCTGTGTCTACCAAATGGCTATATGGCTAGGCCATGTAAGTCTCTAAGACCATGTGGTTCCAAAATTGACCAATTGCAGCACTTACACAAATGTGTGGTTAGCCCGTGCGGGTCACACAGTCATGTGGCTAGACCGTGTAACTTTTTGACCCCGTGTCCCTTGTAGTTTGAAAATTTTGAAACCTTTTGCAACTTAGTCCCTAGATGAACACTCAATTTCATTCCAATCCAAAACTCTAATTTCAGTGTAAAAGACACACAAACACTTATATATTTGATGGTCACTAAACTAACTATAATTACGACAAAGGCAAGCGCACCTATCGAAGAATAGTATAGCTATGGTGAGTAGGGAATATTGTATCCACGAGGACTAAAAGTACTAGTAATTACCATTTTTCTATTATTTAGCCGATAAATTGAAGTGATTGTTTTTAATCTAATTTAACTAATCTAATTTAACTACGAACGCAATAGAGAATGAAATGGTAAAAACAACCAAATAAAACCAATGACAAAGACAGTACCCAGGAAAGAATCCACCTAGACTTCACTTTTTATTTTGAATCTGAATTAAACGATTTATTCATTTGTGTCTTGATCCTTAAAAATCCCTAAATTATGTTAATATCTCTTTCTAGGTTGATTAATTGAAATCTCTTTCTAATTAAAACCCCTATCGTCATATTAATTCAATCTATTGATTCCCCTATTAGATTTGACACTAATTCGGTAGATTTATGTCGTCCTATTTCTAGGATTGCATGCAACTCCACTCAATTACGCTTGATCTACTCTTAAGCAGGGACTTTTGGTCTATTGAAATAAGCACGTTAAACATGAATTAATATCCCAAAAATATTAAAACACAAAATAAGCATACATAATTGAGAACAAGAATCAAGTAATTATCATATAAATCAGAAATCAATTAATAAGATTCATCATAGGTTTCATCTTCCTTAGGTATCTAGGGAATTTAGTTCATAATATGGAATAAAAACATCTCAAAGTCAGGAAAACCACAAGATGTAAAGAAATTCAATAAAACTTCGAAAGAAGTTAAAGAAAGATCTTCAATCTTGAAGGAGATCCACTTCTGAGTTGGCCCCGATGGTGTTCTTCGAGTGATTTCTTCAATCTTCTCTGAGTGCCCCCTTAGATCTTCTTATAATTGATATTTATTAACTTTAGAATGCTTAGAAAGCCACAAAAAAAATTGGGCTTTTCTACGTGTTTGAGAAACAGGGAGCGATATCGACAAGGGCTGGCACATGAGCGTGTGGCCAGCTCGTGTGGAAATGCCCAGGTCGTGTGGATCCTAAAAATAGCTCTATTCATCTGATTTTGGGTTTTTTTTGTTCTTTTTTCTCCCAAATGATCTCCTAAGTATAGAAACTAATTTACATCATTAATCATCCAAAAATGGATTAAGAATGGGATTAAAATATGTTATTTTTATAGCTTATCAAAGATCCCCACACTTAATCATTTTCTTGTCCTCAAGCAAAATCCTCAACTCACAATTAAAATTAATCTTTCTCAACTTATAAATCTCATCAAAAAGAGCACTAAAGATTCAAACAATCTAAGTCGAACATTTTTAAAGCATGAAAACATAGGTATTTCCCTTTATCTAAGTAATTACCTTTAATTCAAAATCGACAAGAATCGACATCCTCACTAAAGATTCACTTAAATCACTCAAAGTGTTCAAGGTTCAAGAATAATCACTCAATAGTCAAACATGAAAAGTCATTGCCATAGGCTTGCATGAGAATCAAATCTCCACCACTATAAAATGAGATGATACACAAATCAAAAGGTCTTTAAGAGGTTGTAATGGGGATTAGGTTAAGGGTGTGGAGAAAGGCTAAAAAAGTTGATTAAAATTTAGATCGAATTGATAAATTACCAAACTAGAAAAAATAAACAAATGCTGAATTAAAAACAATTACATCAATAGAAAACTATTCAAGAAGAGAATGAGTTTCTTCTCAAAATATGAATTTAACTGTTCAACCTCAATTAACATAGAACTAAATAATAATCAATATGTATACATATTTTTCTCGATTTTCTTCTTTTTTTTTTCTTTCTTTCTTTTTTTCAATTATTATTATTATTAGAACAATAAGAAATAGTTTAGCAAATTAAACAAAAGAGCTTAATCAGGCAATTAACCAAATCAAATCTCGATAAAAAGGGAGTTAATAAAACATGAAAAAGTTTTAATGAAAAAATTGAGTTATAGGTTAACATTAATGGGTAAATCAAGAAACGATGTGTTAGGCTCAACAGGGTTCACTAATGGTTAATTATGTAGGAAAGCTTTTTATGGGATAAGTGGGTTAAAACCTAAGTGTCTTTATCATCTCAGTATATCAAATCAAAGGTGTGGTCTCGACATGCATAATCGAAGCAAGTTCTAGAATAACAAATCAAATTGACACACTCATAACCAATAATAAAATGAGCAAGAGAAATGTATGCTCTAAAGGCTAAAAATCTCACAAAAAATTATGGTTTTTGATGTCAATCTTGCAAATCTCAAAGTTCAAGGTAATACCTCAATTTAGGGAAACAACCTAAAATTTTTAATTCTAAAAATAAACTGATCATGCTTAATTCTCTCATGTCTTAAAGTTTAAATCAATCAATGCACAATTATCAGCAAATTAATCTAAAACACATCAATAAAAATCACAAATTGATAAAAATTCTTTCTAAAAAAAGTATGAGAAAATTATTTAAACACAAGAAATAATTTAGGGATTTTCTAATAATTATATAAATAACCTCCCCACACTTAAGATGTACCTTGTCCTAAATGTATAAACATATATAATCACAATATAAAAAAAAATCATAAGAGAAGGAGAAAATTGAAACTGCCCTGAATATTGGATGAAATCACCAAAATAGTGAAAAACAGAATTGTAGACAAATTTAGATGTAATGCATGATTCCGAGCAAACTAATAAGAAAACAAACACAAATAGTGAAGAATATTAAGGGATTATAACTCGATTAGAAAAAACCAAAAATAAAAATGTAGTTCAAAAGATAAAAACTAAATAAGTCTAAGAAAATAACAATAAACATAAAAATAAAAATAAAAACAAATAGACTCAATCGTCCTCATCATCAGAAGCGTCGGTGTCGTGAGTCATCGGCACTGAGTGTAACACCCCTAACCCGTATCTATCGCCAGAATAGGGTTAAAGGGCATTACTGAAAAAGATACAACATTCATACATTCACACAGTCACTCAAATCAGATTCGATGGTATACATTTGTAACTTCAGTTTAACAATTCTTGTAATCAAACCATTATGTCAATCAATATATATTCAAACAAACTACGAATCATTTCAAAGCAAAATTATCAAATCAAACATACCAAAATGTATATGCCAACATCATGACAAGATTACAAATACATGATCAATTCATTTGCTCACCTATTCGGCTACCATGATTAATCATATATATATAATACAAAATATGCCATTCAACCACAAGCTTAAATAAAAATTTTCTAATCAAACAAAGTTGATCGTTTCACAGCCAATGACTTCATAGGCATAATTTATTAACTAAAATTGTAACACCCCGAACCCGAGACCATCGCCGGTGTCGGACACGACGGGTTAGCAAGCCAAGTTCACTTGTTTTGCCCATCCATTGGACATTTCCAGTCAGGCTGGAAAAACTGCGTCACTGTCGCCTTAAAAATCATATCTCGAGTTTCAAAACTCGGAAACTGGTTTCGTAAATTTTCCCTGAATTTAGACTCATATATCCATCCATGGATTTATTTCTAGAATTTTTGGTCGGTCCAATTGGTACAGTTTATTAGTTAAAGTCACCCATATTACAGGGATCGACTGCTCTGACCTTCGTGCGGTATAACTTGAATATCTCTCTGTACAGGGCTTTAATGCTGGTGCCGTTTGTTTCTAATGAAACTAGACTCAAAATGGAATCTGTACATATAAGGTATGTCTCCTAATTATTTCTGGATAATTTATAGTAAATTTTAAAGTTGCGACAGGAACCCAGAAACCGTTCTGGCCCTGTCTCACAATAGCTTTAATATCTCTTAACATGTAACTCCTATGACCATTTCGTTTCTTCCATATGAAAATAGACTCATCAATGTTCATTTACATTGCTGATTCACTATTTAATACCATTCCTACAAATTTTGGTGATTTTTCACATTCACGTTACTGCAGCTGGCAGCATCTGTTTTTAAGGTAGGTCTTACCTATTTTGTAGTCTCCATGAACCAACTAGTCTTGCCTTACATAGGTCCACATATGATCATTTTAACCATGCCAATGGCTGATCATGTGACCAACATTCCATTTCAATTCATAGTCACATCATGACACCATATATATATATACAAACCGCAAGTAGTTTAAGTTGATACTTCACTATTACGAGCCATTTTCGCATGGCCGTACACATATACATCATAACATATTTAAACCAACAAGGGGTAGTCCTATACATGCCATTTCAAGTTCAACCAAGAATTTATACCAAAATGGGGGCTTGATAGTGTGGATGACTTCGACTTCAACGATCCCGAATCCGATTGCTATCGGCGAAATCTAGAAAGCGAGAGCCAAAGCAATGAGTAAGCATTTTTATGCTTAGTAAGTCTCAAGGAATATAATCAACTCTAATTACAGCAATACATTCACATAGCCAAATGCATCATTTCATTAATACACATTCTTACTTCATACTTCATCATTATATAAGTTCGCAAAGCATCAATCAATTCAATAACTGAAATTCATTAGTCGATTGAGCGAATGTTGCTCAAACATGTCGACTTTCCAATGCACATATAACGTACCTTATCCTTTGGGCTTTCCGAGTGTACTAATTGAATTCATTTCAGCAACCAACACTCACCTCCAGCCCAAGATTCTTGAATATAACCGGATATAATCACGTGCACAATTGCCTTGGTCTTAGCCGGATAGAATAACTTCATACGAATGCCTTGGGCCTTAGCCCGGATATAGCCACTAGCACAATTGCCTTCGGGTCTTAACCCGGATATAATTTCCAGCATAATTGTCTTCGGGCTTAGCCCGGATATCATTCAATTTCTCATGCACACATACATCAATAATCATTGGACATACATATTTATTTTCGTTACTAAGGCTCAAACACAATTATAATCACTAACATAATCGCCTTCGGGACTTAGCCCGGGTGGAATTCAAATACTCATACACACATAAATCAATAATCAATACATCCATATTTCATTCCACATAATTCAAGTAAGGTCACTTCTTGAGGACTTACCTCGGATGTTGTCGAACGGCTTTTACGGCTATTCGATTACTTTTTCCTTCCCCTTGTCCAATTGTGGCCCTCTTAGCTCTTGAGCTAATTCAAACAAATTCAATTTATCAAAACCTCATTGTGCTAGCTTATGGCCGAATATGACAAGGAATTTAAATGGTCATATGGCCACCCTTTAGCTTGAATACACAATGGTCATGCACATTTTATACTACATCAAGCAATTCAATACAATTTATTCGAGCATCAAGGAAAAGCTAAGGCCTTCAATAGGCTACCCAAGGCCGAATATACTTGTCCATGTTGAGGCCAATTATGCACTTAATACCACACAAAACAGCATGCATTTTACTAGTTAATGCTTTGCATATTGTAGCTCAAAACTTACAATATAGCATCAAGCACTCATATGTGTGCTAGGCGAATGTGCTTACAATTTCACAATTATTCTTCAACATCTTCTTCTTTAAACAAACTTATTCATCACTTCCTTCATAACCAAAACATCATGTGCAAACATATATATACATATATGAGCATGGCGAATTTCAAGGTGTCCATAGCCATCCAAAACACAAATTTTAACTAACATGCAAGAAGCATGAACCATGCTCATGAATGCATCATGGCGAATATGACAATCATGCTCCTTTTCAACTTCAATCATGATAAAACAAAAGAAAGCTCAAAATCTTACTCAAGAGTAGACAATCCATCATTGCATGCATCATCATCAAGCTTCACACTTAGCATGCAATGGCTTTATCACCATAACAACTTTGGCCAAATACCATTTCCATGGCTTAACAAAGATTTGAGCCATGGCTAACATGCACATCAAGTTAGCAACCAAAACATGCATGAAACTCCTAACACAACCTCATACATACCTTAATCTTGATGCAAACTTAGCCAAATCTCCTTCTAGATCTCTTCCAAACCAAGCATGAAGCAAAATCCTCCTTCTTCCTTAGTTTTGGCTCAAAGAAAGGATGAACAAAATTTTTTCTTTCCTTCTCTACAACTCACGGCAATGGGGGATTACCACACTCACACACATTTTTTTTTTCATTTTTTATCACCCATACACCTTTGTTTATTATTTCACCCTAAGGCACCAACAAAACATGTTTCATGACATGTTTAGCCCATCCTCCTTGTCATGGCCGCCACCACCTATAAAAGGGGAATTTGACATGCAAGTCCATTATTTTGCATGCATGCTTTAATTAGTCATCACACATTTCCTATCATACTTTCAAAGTTCATTACTAAGTCCTTTCTTGTGGAATTCACCCTTATAACACTAAATCAATCATCATAAAATGTCATACATGAGCACACACATATTATAGGCATCAAAATAAATTTTTAATTATTTTTATGCCTCGGTTTTGTGGTCTCGAGACCACCTTCCGACTAGGGTCAATTTTGGGCTGTCACAACTCTCCCCCACTTAAGAAATTTTCGTCCCGAAAATCTTACCGTAAATAGGTTTGGATATCGCTCTTTCATAGAGTTCTCGGTCTCCCAAGTAGCTTCTTCTATCCGTGCTTGAGCCATAACACTTTTACTAGCGGAACCCGCTTGTTTCACAACTCTTTCACTTCTCGTGATAGGATACGAATCGGTTCTTCCTCATAACTCATATTAGCTTGAATTTCAATTTCGATGGACTAATCACGTGCGATGGATCGGATCTATAGCGTCAAAGCATCAAACGTGAAAGACATCGTGAACCTTTTCGAGTTCGGGGGCAAAATCAAACGATATGCCACTGGATCGACTCGCCGGATATCTCATATGGCCCAACGAACCTCGGGCTCAACTTGCCCTTACTACGAATCGAGTATCTTTTCCAAGGCGATACCTTGAGAAACACTTTATCACCCACCTGATACTCGATATCCTTACGCTTCAGGTCCGCGTACGACTTCTAACGATCGGAGGCTATCTTCAGACTTTCACGGATTACTTTCACTTCTGCTCAAGTATCCCTAATCAAATCCACCGAAAATCTTGCTTTCACCGAGCTCGGTCCAAAACAATGGTGTACGGCATTTACGACCGTACAAGGCCTCGTAGGGTGCCATCTTAATACTTGATTGAAAGTGTTGTTGTAAGCGAATTCAATCAACGGCAAATACCGTTCCCATAAACCACTAAACTCGAGGACGCAACATCTTAACATATCCTCAAGTATCCGAATTATCCGCTCGGATTGACCATCGGTTTGGGGTGAAAGCGGTGCTAAATGCAACTTGGTACCCAAAGCTTCTTGCAACTTTTTCCAAAATCGCGAGGTAAATCTCGGATCTCTATCCGACACGATGGAAATAGGCACCCCGTGTAATCTCACAATCTGAGAAACGTACAATTCAGCTAATTTGTCAATTGAAAAATCCGTACGTACGGGGACAAAGTGGGCTGACTTAGTCAATCGATCTACCACGACCCAAACCGCATCCTTCTTACTTGCGACAATGGCGGTCGGATACAAAGTCCATTGTGACTCGATCCCATTTCCACTCGGGTATCGTGATTGGCTGAAGTAATCCTGAAGGCACCTGATGTTCTGCTTTCACTTGTTGACATATTAAACATCTCGAAACAAAGTCGGAGATGTCTCACTTCATACCACGCCACCAAAACCGACGTTTCAAATCATTGTACATCTTCATTACTCCCGGGTGGATTGCCATTCGGCTACAATGGGCTTCATTCAGAATTATCGAAATGAGTTCCGAATTCTTTGGAACACACAGACGACTTTTGAACCTCAAACAATCGTCATCATCGATTTGAAACTCTGAATCCTTGTTTGGAACACACTCAGCCCGTTTTGCGACCAACTCGTCGTCGACTTTCGAGCTTCTCGAATTTGATGTATCAATAGTGGTTTGGCTTTCAATTCAGCTACTAACACACTATCGGATCGAGCAGACAAGTGTACGTTCATCGCTCGTAAGCGAATAATGATTTACGACTCAAGGCATCCGCAATCACATTCGCCTTTCCCGGTGATAGTCAATGACCAGCTCGTAATCCTTTAATGTACTCGAGCCAACGTCTTTGTCGCAGATTTAAGTCTCTTTGGATCATCAAATATTTGAGACTTTTGTGATCCGAGTATACATGGCACCTTTCACCAAATAAGTAATGTCACCAAATCTTTAAAGGCGAATACGATGGCGGCCAATTCGAGATCATGAGTCGGATAATTTTTCTCATGTGGCTTTAATTGCCTCGACGCATAGGCCACAACTCGACCTTCTTGCATTAATACGCAACCTAACCCAAGTAGAGAGGCGTCGCTATAGATGACAAGCTCTTTCTTTGGACTCGGGTTGCACTAGAATTGGGGCTTCAGTCAAATAAGTTTTCATTGATCGAAACTTTTTGGCATTTCTCCGTCCATTCGAACTTAACATCCTTTTGGAGTAAGCCGTCATCGGCGTGGCTATCGTTGAGAAGCCTTTACAAATTGTCGGTAATAACCTAAGCAAGCCCAAAAACTCGAACCTCGATAATATTTCTGAGGCTTCCAATTAAGTATGGCTGAAATTTTATTCGGTCGACTCGAATACCGATCGCGATACCACATGACCCAAGAAGCTAACCTCTCTTAACCGAACTCACACTTGTTGAACTTAGCATATAATTGCTTATCCCGTAAAATTTGCAGCACTAACCGCGGTGTTCAGCATGTTCGGTCTCATTTCTTAAATAGACCAAGATGTCATCAATGAACACGACTACGAATCGATCCAAATATGGTCTAAAGATCCGATTCATTAAATCCATAAATACCGTGAGGGCATTAGTGAGCCCAAAGCGGCATCACTAGGAACTCATAGTGACCATATCTCGTTCGAAGGCGTCTTGGGTACGTCCGAATCTCGGATTCGCAATTGATAATAGCCCGATCTCAAATCTATTTTCGAGAACACCGAGGCTCCTTTAGTTGATCGAACAAGTCATCGATCGTGGCAACGGATATTTGTTCTTTATTATCGCTTTATTAAGTCGGCGATAATCGATGCACGTACCGCATGGTTCCATCCTTCTTTTCACGAACAACACCTGGCGCACCCAAGGCGAAAAACTCGGGCGAGCAAAACCTCTATCCACCAATTCTTGCAATCGAGCTTCCAACTCCTTTAATTCCGTTGGTGCCATACGATACGGAGCTATCGAAATTGGAGTGGTACCGGTACCAATTCGATGCCAAATTCTATTTCCGAACGGTGGTAAACCGGCAATTCTTCGTGGAAAACATCCGGTATTCACAAACCACGCACGATTCAGTTTCTTTTCGATTCCTTGTCATCGAGCACGACGCAAGGTACGCCGCACTCTTTTCTTACATATTTTCGGGCCAACAAAGGCTGATATTACGGTGGCAACCCTTTAAGTCCGTAGACTTAACCCGAATTATCTCGTTATTCGCGCACCTCAAATCGATAGTCTTTCTTTTACAATTTACGACCGCATCGTGCATGGTCAACCCATTCAAACCAAGAATAACGTCGAATTCATCGAACGGCAAAAGCATCAAGTCCGCCGAGAAACAAGAACCTCGGAACACTAAGGGACTTTTCTTGCACACTTTGTTGACAAGCACGTAATGACCCAAGGAGTTTGACACCCGAATTACAAACTCAGTAGACTCAATAGGCAAAGTCTTACTGGATGCTAAGGTTTCACATATATAAGATTGAGTAGAACCAGGGTCAATCAAAGCAATCACATTAGTATTGAAAAGAGTGAAAGCACCGGTAATGACATCTGGAGAGGCAGCATCCTCGCGTGCGCGTATGGCATAAGTCCTCGCAGGAGCACGAGCCTCAGATCTGATGGTAGCATCTCTAGATCCTCTCTGACCGCCACTGACATTGCCCATATTTCTAGGTGGCCTACCTCGAGCAGTGGTAGCACCCGAGTTTCCACTCGACTCACATTCATTCAAGCATCCTCGGGCAATCCTTCCTAAAGTGGTCGGCCGGTCCACACTTATAGCAGGAGCGATCACGAAACCAACAGCTCCCCGAATGCCATTTGCCACAATGTTGACACTCCGCCCTCTCGGCGATCATTTCCACCATCGGCGATCGAAGTGACTCGTGTGGTCACAGGGTCGATCGCGTCCTCGTCTAGAAAAGCCCAGCGCCTCTAGACCGGTTCACATCATCTCGAAATCTCTTGATTGCTGTTGAAGAGACTTTCCGAGGACCTCTTCGAATTCTCCAATTCCCACATCAGCTTTTGTTTCTCCTTTCTAAGCTCTTCGACTTTACAAGCTCGCTCAACAAGTACTACGATCTCGTATTTCGAGAATGCCAACGAACATCCTTATATCATCATTCAGCCCATCCTCGAAGCGTTTACATAATAGCTTCGGACGAAATACATTCTCGCGTGTATCGGCTAAGCCTCACAAATTTTCGTTCATAGTCGGTAACCGACATAGAACCTTGCTTAAGATCAAGAAATTCCTTCGCTTTTGGTCGATGAATCTCGATCGATATACTTTTTTTTGAACTTGGTTTGAAAGAATTCCCAAGTCACTTGCTCTCTAGGTACCACGAAGTCGAGTACTCCACCAATAGTAGGTGGAATCACGTAGCAAGGAGATGGTACACTTTAAGCACTCATCGGTGTACAAGATAGCTCATCGAGCACCGGATAGTGTTGTCCAACCAAAATTCAGCTCGTTCGGCATCATCATCATCCGTAGCTTTAAATTCAGTGGCCCCATGTTTTCGAATCCTATCGACCGGGGGCTTACTTGACCTTATTTGGTCAGTTACCGGAGGTATTGTAGGTGCGGGGGTTGCATTTGTCGGGAATGGAGGTTGTGGGACAGCCGTGTTAGTTCGAATGTATTGATTAAACCATTCGTTCATCACACTATAAAAGGCTTGCCTAGCCTCATCATTCAGATTGCTGGCCATAGGTTGAGAGTCCGCCGGCGCTGTCCCTTGTGCGGGAGCAGGCGCCACACTCTCCACATCATCAGCTATTGCTCGGTTGGGATCGGGATCCATTGCTATAAACAAACTCAAAGTCAAATTGTCAGAAATCACCACACTATCGATTCATCATTTAATGGCATGTATAGCTAGACCCCAAACACCTCACGGTAGTCCTAGAATTGACTAAACCGTGGCTCTGATACCAATAAAATTGTAACACCCCGAACCCGAGACCATCGCCGGTGTCGGACACGACGGGTTAGCAAGCCAAGTTCACTTGTTTTGCCCATCCATTGGACATTTCAGTCAGGCTGGAAAAACTGCGTTACTGTCGCCTTTAAAATCATATCTCGAGTTTCAAAACTCGGAAACTGGTTTCGTAAATTTTCCCTGAATTTAGACTCATATATCCATCCATGGATTTATTTCTAGAATTTTTGGTCGGTCCAATTGGTACAGTTTATTAGTTAAAGTCACCCATATTACAGGGATCGACTGCTCTGACCTTCGTGCGGTATAACTTGAATATCTCTCTGTACAGGGCTTTAATGCTGGTGCCGTTTGTTTCTAATGAAACTAGACTCAAAATGGAATCTGTACATATAAGGTATGTCTCCTAATTATTTCTGGATAATTTATAGTAAATTTTTAAAGTTGCGACAGGGAACCCAGAAACCGTTCTGGCCCTGTCTCACAATAGCTTTAATATCTCTTAACATGTAACTCCTATGACCATTTCGTTTCTTCCATATGAAAATAGACTCATCAATGTTCATTTACATTGCTGATTCACTATTTAATACCATTCCTACAAATTTTGGTGATTTTTCACATTCACGTTACTGCAGCTGGCAGCATCTGTTTTTAAGGTAGGTCTTACCTATTTTGTAGTCTCCATGAACCAACTAGTCTTGCCTTACATAGGTCCACATATGATCATTTTAACCATGCCAATGGCTGATCATGTGACCAACATTCCCATTTCCAATTCATAGTCACATCATGACACCATATATATATATACAAACCGCAAGTAGTTTAAGTTGATACTTCACTATTACGAGCCATTTTCGCATGGCCGTACACATATACATCATAACATATTTAAACCAACAAGGGTAGTCCTATACATGCCATTTCAAGTTCAACCAAGAATTTATACCAAAATGGGGGCTTGATAGTGTGGATGACTTCGACTTCAACGATCCCGAATCCGATTGCTATCGAGCGAAATCTAGAAAGCGAGAGCCAAAGCGGGTGAGTAAGCATTTTTATGCTTAGTAAGTCTCAAGGAATATAATCAACTCTAATTACAGCAATACATTCACATAGCCAAATGCATCATTTCATTAATACACATTCTTACTTCATACTTCATCATTATATAAGTTCGCAAAGCATCAATCAATTCAATAACTGAAATTCATTAGTCGATTGAGCGAATGTTGCTCAAACATGTCGACTTTCCAATGCACATATAACGTACCTTATCCTTTGGGCTTTCCGAGTGTACTAATTGAATTCATTTCAGCAACCAACACTCACCTCCAGCCCAAGATTCTTGAATATAACCGGATATAATCACGCACAATTGCCTTGGTCTTAGCCCGGATAGAATAACTTCATACGAATGCCTTGGGCCTTAGCCGGATATAACCACTAGCACAATTGCCTTCGGTCTTAACCGGATATAATTTCAACATAATTGTCTTCGGCTTAGCCCGGATATCATTCAATTTCTCATGCACACATACATCAATAATCATTGGACATACATATTTATTTTCGTTACTAAGGCTCAAACACAATTATAATCACTAACATAATCGCCTTGGGACTTAGCCGGTGGAATTCAAATACTCATACACACATAAATCAATAATCAATACATCCATATTTCATTCCACATAATTCAAGTAAGGTCACTTCTTGAGGACTTACCTCGGATGTTGTCGAACGGCTTTTACGGCTATTCGATTACTTTTTCCTTCCCTTGTCCAATTGTGGCCCTCTTAGCTCTTGAGCTAATTCAAACAAATTCAATTTATCAAAACCTCATTGTGCTAGCTTATGGCGAATATGACAAGGAATTTAAATGGTCATATGGCCACCCTTTAGCTTGAATACACAATGGTCATGCACATTTTATACTACATCAAGCAATTCAATACAATTTATTCGAGCATCAAGGAAAAGCTAAGGCCTTCAATAGGCTACCCAAGGCCGAATATACTTGTCCATGTTGAGGCCAATTATGCACTTAATACCACACAAAACAGCATGCATTTTACTAGTTAATGCTTTGCATATTGTAGCTCAAAACTTACAATATAGCATCAAGCACTCATATGTGTGCTAGGCAGAATGTGCTTACAATTTCACAATTATTCTTCAACATCTTCTTCTTTAAACAAACTTATTCATCACTTCCTTCATAACCAAAACATCATGTGCAAACATATATATACATATATGAGCATGGCGAATTTCAAGGTGTCCATAGCCATCCAAAACACAAATTTTAACTAACATGCAAGAAGCATGAACCATGCTCATGAATGCATCATGGCGAATATGACAATCATGCTCCTTTTCAACTTCAATCATGATAAAACAAAAGAAAGCTCAAAATCTTACTCAAGAGTAGACAATCCATCATTGCATGCATCATCATCAAGCTTCACACTTAGCATGCAATGGCTTTATCACCATAACAACTTTGGCCAAATACCATTTCCATGGCTTAACAAAGATTTGAGCCATGGCTAACATGCACATCAAGTTAGCAACCAAAACATGCATGAAACTCCTAACACAACCTCATACATACCTTAATCTTGATGCAAACTTAGCCAAATCTCCTTCTAGATCTCTTCCAAACCAAGCATGAAGCAAAAATCCTCCTTCTTCCTTAGTTTTGGCTCAAAGAAAGGATGAACAAAATTTTTTCTTTCCTTCTCTACAACTCACGGCAATGGGGGATTACCACACTCACACACATTTTTTTTTTCATTTTTTATCACCCATACACCTTTGTTTATTATTTCACCCTAAGGCACCAACAAAACATGTTTCATGACATGTTTAGCCCATCCTCCTTGTCATGGCCGCCACCACCTATAAAGGGGAATTTGACATGCAAGTCCATTATTTTGCATGCATGCTTTAATTAGTCATCACACATTTCCCTATCATACTTTCAAAGTTCATTACTAAGTCCTTTCTTGTGGAATTCACCCTTATAACACTAAATCAATCATCATAAAATGTCATACATGAGCACACACATATTATAGGCATCAAAATAAATTTTTAATTATTTTTATGCCTCGGTTTTGTGGTCTCGAGACCACCTTCCGACTAGGGTCAATTTTGGGCTGTCACAAAACTTATTACCACCCGAATATAGTCATGCATTTAGTTCACTTAATAACTAATCACATAACCAATACAACATGTTTATAATATAATCATGAAATCAAATCAATTCACCCTAATTTATATGTACAAATGCCAAATCCAATCATGTTAATTACACATACTATGCATTATACCAACATTTAACATAAAACCAACTTACTTCTTATCAATTCCGGTAGCAAAGTTAACCACAAAAATCATACAAATTTTATATACTTTGTAATAAGCCAGAACGTCACTTAATAAGCCAATATATATATACACATCATATTGAGCATTTCTCATTACCGAATCATATGATCAAACATTACCACATACATGCCATATATTAAATTTATCAACATGACTAATTTATAAGTCATACATATCAATACTCGACTAAATCATATAACCAAAACACCATTCATGGAATATACTTACCATAATATATTTATCCCTTGTCAAATTAATAAATCAACTAACCTAATAATCAAGCCGAGCCATATAGCCAAATACCACACATATATATGCCATGAAAAATATACTTTAATAACAAGCCTATGCCATAACCGAATACACATATAAGCATTAACATCAAGATTAAGCCATTTTCGCATGGCTAAGATGTATACAAATTCAAAACCAAAAATACCAATATATCAAGCCTATACATGCCATATGTTCAAAGTTTCAAACTTATAGGATACCGAAAACAGTTGATAATGTGATAGACTTTGCCGATGATCCCCGAGCTCATAACTTGATCCCAAAATCTATAAATTAGAGGCAAACATATACACACAGTATGCTATTATAGCTTAGTAAGTCATAAGCAAATAAGCAACTCAATTTAATTAAACCAATTTACAATAACACAATCACATTTAATCTCAAGCTTAAAGTTTCATAAACAACATATAATTTCATAGATGAACTTTACCTTGGCCGAATATACATATATCTATTATCAAAATATCATACACTTTCAAAGTCATATTATTAATATATATAACCGAATATTAAAACACTTGTATATAATTATGAATCAAATTTTAATATCACATACTTATACATAACATGTGGCCGAATATACTTCACATGTACACATATATTCACATTAGCATCATGTATATTTTTCATCACATACCAAATAACCAACTTACCTTATTTTTAAATAGGTAATCAACTATCACATACCTGATCACTTAGCTCGATTTAGTTATTCGATCACAACTTATAATAGCATGTTGAACCATTCGTAATTGAATAGGATACTCGGATAATCACACATATCATACAATGCCAACCTCCCAGACATGGTCTTACATGCCATCACATATCGATGCCACTGTCCCAGTCAGGGTCTTACACGAATCAAATACGACGCCAATGTCCCAGACATGTTCTTACACGTAATCACATATCGATGCCAACGTCCCAGATGTGGTCTTACACGAGAACATATATCGAAAATCCTATGTCATGACATATGTATCCTAGCTATTCTTAAGGTTCATATGGGCTTTCGGACGTCATAACTCGATCAAGTCGAACTAGTACACATAGCTTTTAACCTTATACATATTCGGCTTCCACATATATAACATCACATTATTCATTTCAGCATATATAGTTCGTATTTAATCAAACAAATAACATCTATTTGCTTATAAACTTACCTCGGACAACGATATTCGGAACGGGACGACTAATCGACAACTTTGGTTTTCCCTCGATCCAAATTCAATTTCTTTAGTTCTTGATCTAAACATATTCAAATTAAACTCATTCAAGCATATTTTTACCCAATTTAGTCCAAAAACACATGAATGGGAAAATTACTATTTTACCGCTGACATTTGACACTTTTTACAATTTAGTCCAAATTTCACAAAACACAAAACATGCAAAATTTGAATACACTCTGCTTAGGCCGAATGTTCCTTATATTCATACAAGTCTATACATTTCATTTAATTCACATTTTAGTCCCTCAATTTAGTATTTTTTCAAGTTAGTCCTAATTACTCAAAATCATCAAAAATTCCAATACAAAACATGTTAATCCAAAACATATCTTTCATATTTCATCAACTAGCATCACAAAGCTCAATTATTCATCAATGGCATAACTCAAAATATTCATCAAAATCAAAAATTCAAGGATGGGCTTTGTACATTACACTGAAACAATCTCAAAAACGTAAAAATTATCAAAAACCGAGCTAGTTACATACCTTAATCAAGCTTCAACAATGCCGAATGGCCTAAGTTTATTTTCTTTATTTCTTTTGTTATTTCAATCAAAAGTATGAACATATTAACATGGCCTTTTAATTTATGTTTTATTATAACATATATAATTTAGCATTTCACAAGTTTAACCTTTACAATAAAATATAAAACCATTATATTATAAGGTCACTATCATCCATTAAATGTTATCATGGGCAAATTTCATCTTAAACACATCAATTTACAAAGACATTCACAATTCGACCTTTACATATTAAACCATCAAATTTTTATTTTACGTGATTAAGCCCTTTTTATTAAATCGGCACTCAAACGATAAAATTAAAACATGAAAATTTCACATTTATAAATTCACACATAATAAAAAGAGAAAATATTTTTAAAATATTTTTTTGACTTGGATTCGTAGTCCCGAAACCACTATTCTGAATAGGGTCTAAATCGGGCTGTTACACTGAGGAGATATGGAGATGCTAACAGATCTGCTGCAATGTCACATCAATATTGTCGAACCTCTAAAAACAGTGTTGCTCAAAGCGAGTGAATCACTTAGAGAGGTCTGCTAAAGTAGCAGTAGAAGAAATAGGATGGTGACTTGGAGATGGAGGATGAGGTGGATCCTCGTGACAGAAGGGACATCATCAGTGAAGTCTTCGGGTTCATTCTGAGAGTTAGAATGAAATAATTAGTACTGGGGAGGATCTACTCCACGATGTTGCTCAATCATCCTCATATGTTTCATGCTCGAGATTCTCTATGGGGACATCTGGCCGGTGAGTATAAGCATAGAGGACTGCTCCAGTGTGTCGAGGAGATCGAAATGTTAAGCAAGTCGAGTCACATAAAGGCCTAAACAGATAGGACCCTTCTTGGTGTGATCAGTCTGATTGCGGAAGGCTAGGGCAATGAAGTATGCTAAATCAAAAATATGCCCAGTGGCCATGCTCTATAAAAAATATGCATTAGTAGTGCTGACGACTCTGGTGCTCTCTCTCCTACTAGTAAAAGTATGGGCTAAAAGGGCATGAATGTACTGTAAAGCCGGAGGGAGAGAAGTCACCTTCGAGCGACTCGCGTCATAGGGGTCATACTCGTCGTAAGATCTATCCAAAAACTAGCTGGCGAGTAGTGAATATGCCGATGTAGGCGGAGGAAGTTTTCGGCACTCATAAACTCCTCAATGTATAGGCCCAAAGCAGCACAAAACTCGAGGACACTCATATGGCGCACCAAGCTACCGAGTCTGAATGTGATGGTGCTTGACTTGTCATGAGTCGTCATGACCTGCTGTAGAATAAATGTAGAACAAAACTCCAAAGTAAGCTCTATGTATCTGGGCTCGATGATGGAGAAGAATCTATCCCACGGGGCTATGGTAATAAAGGCATGCACGTGATCAGCTAGGTGGACCTACTCCAAAGTGGCCCAATCAATACATCGGCCTAGCCCGAGTGGTTGCAATTGAATGAGCGAAAATAATTCCTCCTGGGGACCTGCTGAAAATCAGAGATAAGGGTGGCGTGTGTGGCAGAAGCGCTCGAAGAGGAGGTCGTACCAAGTGTCTTTAACTATTTTGAAGTGAAGACGGCGACCTTAAACTTGCCTCATGTGTTCGTCATGGTGTACCTAAAAAATTAAAAGAATTCATCAATAAATAAAGCATCACCAAAAGCCAAAAAGGTAAAATCCAAGTAGTCTTAAATAGCAAATTACTCCTAAAACAGTATGTACGAATACCCAAGCATGGAAAAACCAGAAAATGATGGCATCATGATTCAAAGTGGGGAAAACAATAAGGAATAATAAATCAAATAACGAATTCATAACTAAAAGACAAATCATGATATTCTAAAAGCAAGAATAATAAAAGCAAAAATAAATAAATAAACAAACAATTCTAATACTAAGAACAAAGAACAATAGAAATAGAAATAGCGAGCAAGGAAGTCAAAATAATAAATTAAGAATGAATCATAATAATGGTTATAAAAATAAACTAAAACAATAGCATTAAGAATAAAAATGAATGATAAACAAAGTGAATTAAAATTAATAACAAGATCAAGAAACAAGTATAACTAAAAACATAAATAATATAACTAATAATAGAAAATAATAGATAATAAACAATAAATAAAGATAATAAAATAACTAATAATAATAAACAAGAAACAAAATAAAGAAATAAATAAAATAGGGTAAACAGTGGGTGGTGACTGGAGTAAACGGTGGTGGCAACGATAGGGAAATGACAGTGGTGGGTCGAGTCGGGTTATGCATGTGGGTAGAAAGAGGTCGAGGGGGAAGGTCTGGGTAGGGGTGGGCTGTGCGACGGGGGTGAATCGATAGGGCTTGTGGTGCGGGGTGTTGGCCAGACGGTAAGAAGGGGACAAGGAAAGGGGAAGGGCAGTTGATGGGGGATGACGAGGTAGGGGTTGCGGCTTGGGTGCTCGAGTGTGGGTGCTAGGGTGGGTGGTCGGCAGCAAAGATGGTCAGTGCTTGCGAGGAAGAGGGGAGCCGAGGGAAGATCAGGCAAGGTAAGGGGATGTCGATGGCGGTCGAAATGGGGGAAAAAATACTAGCGAAGGCTAGGGTTGGTAGGAAAGATAAAGAAGAAGACAAAACAAAAATAAGGGGATTAGGGTTTTAAAAGGGTGACACGGTCGTGTGAGGTGTGGGATAAAATTTTTAACCCAGTCTTTACTCGGTCTCAGACATACTCATGTGTCTAGGCCGTATGGCACACACAGTCGTATCGCATGGCCGTGTGCAACGTCCTTCGCTTCTCCCACACCCGTGTGAACTCCCACATACCCATGTGGCTCGGCTGTATCTCGCACACGGTTGTATGCCTTGCTCGTGTAACTCTCTGACTTTATTTTAAAATGAAAAAATTAGCTCCAAGTTTCACACGGCCTAGGACATGCCTGTATAGACTATTTTAGGCCATGTCTCTATCGATTTTTGGAAAAATTAAGCTCTAGGGCCATACAACCAAGGACACGCCCGTGTGTCTAGGCCGTGTGGGTCACACGGTAGTGTCGCCAAGCCGTGTAACTCACTGTTGATTTTTTAAAATTTTAAAACTAAGTGTCAGGATCCACACAGCCTAGACACACGGGCGTGTCCTTGGTTGTGTGGACCCTGAAGCACATAATATTATCTAGTTAAAACCACAATTAAATAACTTTTCCTATGCTATTTAATGAAATTAACATGTATGTTTATCTTTTTCTTACCTTGAATACTTCAGATTACGACTAAATCCTAACTTTCTCTCCTCTTCAACTCCTCTATGGAAGCTTTCCTCCTAAAACTAGGGTATCTACTAGCTTAATCTAATGTCTTTACTTAGGAAACATCAAAGAAATGGAAGGTTTTGAGTTTGATTTTGCTTAACAATGGTGGAAGGACATGTTTGGGATAAAATAAAATATTTGGAGAAGAAGGGATGAGACTGACGGTTTGGAAAGAAAGATGATTGCTTTTTCTCCATCTTTCTACACATTTCCTATAAAATATCTTACGATTTTTAATTAAACTAGTCAAATTTCTAATGGCTTCCTTAGCCCTCCATCTTTATACATTGACCAGGCATCATTATGTCTAAAAATATCTACTTGGCTAATGGCCATTTTACCTTTCTTTATCTTTTATAATTCATAGGATGACTCATACTCAACTTTTGGTAAAATTTCTTCTTAATCCTCCCTTCCTTTCTACCACCACTATGTTTCTCCTAACTTTTCTATTTTTCCCACTTTGGCCACAACAATTTCTATTCTCTTTCAATTCAGTCAATACTTCTATTTAAAATTTTCCTATTTAAGAAGTATTTTCTAATTTCCTATTGGGTATAAATACTTTCTAATTTAATATTTAAAACTTCTATTTATTTATATTTCAATAATTTCCAATTAAATCCTAGCTTAATACCTCTAGGTACCCAACTCCAAGGCATAACGTCGATGTTACACATTTCCTTTATAGTAAGCTCCTTTAGAGTACCTTGAGTTTGCTCTTATATCTTTTCATTTGATGATTGATCAAATTTTTTATCATTGTTAAAAATTCCTACATCGTCATCAATACAAGAATCCTTTCTAGGAGAAAGGTTAGAATCATCGAAAATAACATGTATAGACTTTTCAACCACTAAAGCTCTTTTTTTAAAGACTCGATAAGCTTTAGAATTTAAGGAATAACCATGAAAGATTCCTTCGTCTCTTTTTGCATAAAATTTGTGAAGATTGTATTTTCCATTATTAAAACAAAACACTTACATCCAAAAGAATCAAAATAGCTAATGTTAGTTTTTGTTTTTGAAAAGTTCATATGGAGTTTTCTTCAAAATAGGCCTAATCATTACTTAATTTACAAGACAACATGCGGTGTTTGTGGCTTTCGCCCAAAAATATTTTGGCAAAATGTTTTCACAAAGCATGGTTCTAGCCATTTCTTCTAAGGTTCTATTTTTCCTCTTAATAACTCCATTTTATTGAAGGGTTCCAGGTGTTGAAAATTATGGCTAATACCATTTGAGTTGCAAAAACTATCAAAACCAAGATTTTGAAATTCAGTTCTATGGTCACTCCTAATATTAGTGATAGAGTAACCTTATTTATTTTGATTAACTTTTAAAAATGTGATGAATTTTTCCAAAGCTTCACCTTTAGTACATAAGAAAATAACTCAAATGAATCTAGAGTAGTCATCTACAAGTACAAATGCATACTATTTTCCACCCAAGCTAATTCTAATAGGTCAAAAAATATCAATGTGAGTAAGTTCTAAAACACTACTAGTAGATACATTGTTAATAGGTTTAAAAGAGACTCATTTATGTTTGCCTATAGTACTTGCATCACAAAATTTATCTAAATCAAAATCAATTTTTGGTAATCCTCTTACTAAGTCATTTTTAACTAATTTATGCAATATGCTCATGCTAGCATGTCCTAATTTCCTATGTCATAACCAAATTTTTTTTTCATTATTTGATATAAAGCAAACATTAGAATCATATAAGTTATCTAGATGCAACATATAAATGTTTCCTATCCTATGACCTACAAGCATAATCTTATTATACATAATGTCCATAAATTTGTAAACATTTGACTCAAAAATGACATTGAGACCTTTATTGCACAATTGACTAATACTTAAAAGATTATGCTTAAGACTGTTGACATAAAAGACATTTTAATAAAAATTGAAGAGTTTTTACCAATATAGTCAATTCCTTCAATAAGTCCTTTGGAGTTATCACCAAATGTAACTTCTCTTCCACTTTTTGCCTTTAGATTGATAATGTGGTTCTTGTCATCGGTCATTTGTCTTGATCATCCACTATAAATGTACCATGAATTTTTACTTGAATTGTCCACATTGAAGCAATACTCCTTTCCCTACACACAGAATTAATTTTTGGTTTTTGGTACCCAAATTCTTTAGGGTCCATTAACATTAGTTCTTAAAATTCTTGTCCCTTTGGGTATGCATTTTGAAAGAGCATCCTTGTCTTGAGTAGCACTAAGTCTTCTAGGGACTCATAGACTCTTAACAAGCTTTCCCTTGTAAAATCTTAAGGGAGTTCTATGTTTATAATAATTAAAGTTAGTTATAACAAAGTTTGGTTTTGAATTCTCTCCATTCTCAAATCTTTTTATAAAAATTTGTTAGATTAAGCTTTTTCACTCTTGAGTAACACAACTTTTTCCTAATAATCATCAAGAACTTTATAAAGTAAATGATGCAAGTTACAATTCTTTTTCTCATGCTTGGCATTAGAGAGTAAATAATTTTAATCTTTTTATTTTGAAATATTTTTCCTATATTTTGAAACCATGACTTCAAACTACTAGCCTAATTCATCATAGGCATCTTGGAACTCATCAAAAGAATAAGAAATTGAATTAGATGAGTTAGAAGTTACATTTGATTCATCTATGACCATAAGACAAAGGTTTGCTACTTCATGTTCTTCATCATCGATAGAGTGTTCGTCGCTCCAAGTAGCAACATTAGCCTTATGCTTTTGTTTGCTTGACCCCTTCTTCTTCCATTGAGGACAATCGAAGTTGATGTGACCTAGCTTTTTGCACTAATAGGACATGATGTGATCATTTTCTTTTTTAGATTCAAGTTTCAATCTTTCCTTGTTTTGAAATCTTCTTCCTTTGGTGGACTTTATGAACCTCTTGAATCTTTTAGTAAACATGATTGTTCCTTATCCTCATCCACATCATCACTTGATTTGTTTCCTTTAATTGTTGTGGATTTTAAGGCTACATCGACCTTCTTCTTCTCAAACTATTCATCTTTAGTTCTCATATCATGAGTGAGTAAATATCCGATCAGCTCAGCTTGTGTAATGTCCTAAAATCCTACATATTTATTTTTGTATGGTTGTGACACAAATGCATGTCTACTTCAGTGGTTAAGTGTTCTGGGAAGAGTCTGAGAAGTCTTGGGCTCAAGCCTTGGCTTGTGTAAAAGTTTTATTTTAATTTTGAATAAGCCCTGTCTCTAGTTAGTAGGTTCTTAAATAAATGTGAGTATTTTATGTCAGAAAAGGCTTATTGGTCTAAGGGATAAGTGGCGTGGCATTGTTACTGAAGGTCTTGAGTTCGAGTCCTGCTATGCGCAAAGGTGTTTTATTTTGATGCTAGTGCTGTGGGAGTGTTCTAACTTAGCCGAAACTCTAAGTAGTTTGAAGGGGGTTCAAATTAGATGGTGAAGAGATTGAAGGAGAGTTTTGAGGAGTGGATCAAGGGATTGGTGGATAGTTTGAGTGATTTGGGGAGAAAAATTCAGGATTTTGAAGTGTGGGAGAGTTAATGCCGAATTGGTATGCTAGCCACTCGAAAATTCGACTAGGGATTGGTATGTTTTGTCTCTTCATTATCGGTTTCTGACTTTTTTCTTTTTGCTTCTTTTCACTTCTTTGTTTTGGTGGCCAAATATTGCTATTGACCATTTGGGTACGTTTCGTGTTGGTCTATTTTGGTTTTGCTCTTCATTACAGTGCCTTGACTGATCGATTTTCTTCTCTTCCTCTACTCCTCTAGCAAACATTCACTCAATTTTCTTTGTTTTTGCCGAATTTTCATTCTCTCCCGCCTTCAATCGGTTTTGTTTTGGCTGATTCTCTGCTCTCCTTTCTCTCTCAAGCTTTGACTGAATATTACCTTTTCCCTCTTCTCTTTCTCACAATTCTTTTTCTCTCTTCATTTTGTTGTTTGGTCGAATACTCCACCTCTCCTCCTCCTCATGTTCTTTTTGTTTCTGCATTATCATTTGATCAATCGGTTTAAGTGTACGGTTGCATTCTCTTTCTTTTCTCTCTCTGTCGTGCTAGTCTTGTATCTAACATATTCTTCTACTGTCGATTTCCTATGAGTGTAATGGTGAGAGCCTTTGCCTCTATCGTACTGTGTGTTTTTAGCTCTCGAGGCCAATTGCTTCTTTCCTATTCTCGATTTTACACCATCGGTAAGTGGTTATGCGTTTGGTTCAGACTATGTGTGTGTACAATAATGGTTAATAAGTATGGTTGGAATACAAGTAATCTTTAAAAGGCTGGTAATCAATCTCTTATGACAGGTATAGGGTGCAAGCCAAAATTGATCGACTAAGGCAAGTGGTAATCTATCATATTGATAAATATTATAAGAGGGGTCATTTTAGCCTTATCGTGTAGAGACTAATGGTGTGCTATGATTGAATCTACAATTGAAGTGCTCAAGAGGGGAATGCACATTATCGCAAGCAAGGTGTGTAATCTCCATTCCAACTATGGAAATCAGCAAAAGTCAGAATAAGTGAATGATGATGCTACACGAGCGTACGCTCACTCGTGTGGTAGTCCATGTCACTAAACATGGGCGTTTGACCATAGAGGCCATCATGAGCGATTTCATGGGCTTAGGTCGTTTTTGGCCTATTGGGTCGAACTGGGCCTTGTGGGCCCCACTCGGGTAAAGCACACGGACGTGTGGTGAATTTTGGGCCAAGCTGTGTAACTCTCAAGGCCAAGGCCATTTCTAGGCTAAATGGGCCATTGGGCCTTGTAGGCCCACATGGGCCCGCATTATGGGCCTTGGGCCCATTTTTACTGTTTGACTGTTAAGGTTGCACGGATCACCTGAGACGACTGTGGACCTACTGTTGGGTCGGTAACTATTATGCCCCTGTGTGATAAAATAACTATTATGCCCCTGTGTGATAAAATGATTGTTATGCCCCTGTGAGATGTATGATTATACTTGAGCATGCCACTTTAAACATATTGAATACACGTATGATATTATGACACGACATGACATGATGCATGATATGTTGCATGGGGATGGGTTTTATTATGATTGAAGGAAGTGTACTATACCGACAACTCTGCTACAAATACTGTTTAGTGCCGCAATCGGTACTACTTAGAGTGTAGGGATGGGTGGGTTGATTATATCCCCACATGGAGTGCAGTGTTGGATGGAGATGGAGTGTAGAGGCTGGTCGGGTAGGATCTTTTGTTTGCATATCTGGACTATACTGTCACTGAGATGGGCTCTGACCCAAATTGATATTGATACTGTAATGAGCTAAGGCCCTAACTAAAACTAAACCTTTACTGAAATGGGCTTAGACTCAGACTATATATGCTCACTGTTTGGTTATTTGATATGGGATTACACACTAAGTTTCATAACTCACCAATCTGTTTATCTGTACAGTTAATCCCCTGACTTAGGTGGATTGATGCTGCGAGGGACTCAAAGGTAGCCACACAATACACTTACTTCCTTAATTGAACTTAAATTATAAGTAATTTTATTTTGGGTATTTTATTGTAATAAGGCCTCTTTGGTACTTATTTGTTATTTACGTGATTTATAACTGCTAGCAGTATGAAAATGACGCGACTTTTCAAATAAATAAATATTTTTCAAAGACACCACGAATATGAAACCTGTTTTAAAAGCTTTTGAAAGTAATAAAGTTTTAAAATGAATTAATCATAATGACGTCTTAATATGATTAACTTTTCAGCAAACACCTTTCATTTTGAAAATGAATAAACGTTTCTTAAGATCACATAAAGAGGTTAAATAAAGAACGAGTTTTCAACGAGATTATACTTTGCGAAAAACACTTCAATATGACATTGCCAGATTCAGCGATAACATCCAGGCTTGGTTTGGAGTGTTACATTTAGTGGTATCAGAGTCAGGTTGCAAAACTCGGCTATGGATTTATGTTTCTTTCAAAACTTGGAATTTCTAAAAAGAACTATTTCAAATCATTTGAGGTATTTTTGAAATGTTTTACTGAATGTGTAGTTCACCGAGTCTCCAACACCTATTCTGTAAGTCTTCTAAGATTGATGTGTGTTTAAATTGAAATACTGAGACTATTGTAGGTAGTAGACTTTATGAAACAGTCTATTTAGGGTAAACTAAAAACTGTAGTAACACTACGATATGCTAAAACGAACTCTTAAATACTAATACTGTTTCCCAAAAAATATTCGTTAATAAACACTAAAACTGTAAACTGATGATAAAATTATTAATACAGATAAAACGAATTTGATAATGAGCACTAGAGGTACTTGTGGAAGAGGTACAAGAGGTTGTGGAGGTGCTTATGGGTCTTCGTCATCTGGCCACATGCCTAATGTTGAGGCTAGAGAGGCATCGACTTCACCTATGACTGAGACTGGGTCTCATGATCGTGCACCTAGGGACAATTCACTGTCCTAAGCTATATTACGGATTTTGGAGAGGGTCGCTGGGCCCAATACTGGTGCTGTAGGCCATGGGTCAGTTACAGAATGACTCTGGTCAAATGGAGTTGAGATTTTTAGGGGTATTGTTGGAGCTGCCCCTAATGTGGCTGAAAATTGGACTGAGGCCACAGAGAGGATCATGGATGATCTTGAATGCACCCCCGAGCAGAAACTAATGGGAGCAGTGTCACTGCTGAGAGATAAGGCTTACCAGTGGTGGCTTACAGTTAAGGAGGGCACTCATCCCGATCGACTAACCTGGGAATTTTTTAAGACTGCTTTCAAGGGAAAGTATGTGGGTGCTAGTTATATGGATGCCCGAAAGAGAGAATTTCTGAATCTAACTTAGGGGAGTAAATTAGTGGCTGAATAGGAGGCCGAATTTTGGCCATTAAGCTGCTAAGTGTAAGGGATTGTAGCAACCGAGTATGAGCGGTGTGTTCATTTTGAGGACGGCCTCAGGGATAGTCTACGAGTTCTGATAGTTCCACAGAGGGAGCAAGAATTTGCTACTTTGGTTGATAAGGCGAAGATCACTGAGGAGGTGAAGTGCGTTGAGCATCAGAACCGTGAAAAGGAGACAGGTAGGAACAAGCGGGATTCAGAGCCCTCAAATTGCTTTCTGAGGCTAAGAAAAAGGCTAGAGTTAATGGGCAGTTAGAGTCGGGGCCCTTTGCTGCTACTGGACCGCAGCCCTGTGTTGATTGTGGGAGACACCATCAGGGCGAGTGCTGGAAAAAGGATTAGGGCATGTTTGAGATGCAGATCATTGGAGCATCGTATTAAAGATTGTCCATGGGAGCCCGATCAGATGCAAGCTACTGGTATGGGTACTATACAGCCATTGAGGGGTGTTCAGCAGCCGCCGAGAGACCATGGTCAGGGCTCACCAGGCAGAGGTGCTTATCACACTGAGGCGAGGCAGCCAACTTTAGTTTATGCATATCACCGAGAGGAGGTAGATGCCCCAGATGTTATCACGAGTATGTTTCTTATCTATAATGTACCTTATACTGCACTGATAGATATAGGATCTACTCATTCCTATATAGCTTGTAATGTGTCTAAGACTTTGGGTATCTTGGTTGAGAGTACTACAAGTGAGGTTACTATGTAGAGTCCATTGGGGCAGACAGTATGTGTAAATAAACTATTTAGAAATGTAACTTTGGAGGTTCAAGGGGTTATCTTTTCAACTGATTTGATGGAACTTCCTTTTGGAGAATTTGACTTAATTCTGGGAATGGACTGGCTGGTTAAGCATCGAGTGAGCTTGGATTATGCTACTAAATGGATGGTACTGAGAACTGTGGAGGATGATGAGGTAGTTGTAGTTGGGGAACATCGAAATTAATTGGCAAATGTGATTTCTGCACTAAGGGCCGAGAAGTTGGTTCGTATGGGTTGCGAGGCGTACCTGGCCTACATTAGTGTTTTTGATTCTGGGGTTCCTTCTGTTAAATATATCAAAATAGTTAAAGACTTTTTGGATATTTTTCTCGATGAGCTATCTAGGTTTCCTCCAAACCGTGAAGTTGAGTTTCGGATGGAACTCCTGCCTAGTACAGCTCTGGTGTCTATTGCCCCTTATAGAATGGCATCAGGAGAGCTTCTGGAGCTTAAAGCTCAGATTCAAGAGTTATTGAATCGAGGGTTCATTCGACCTAGTGTGTCTTCATGGGGAGCACCGATTTTGTTTGTGAAAAAGAAGGATGGATCCATGCGTATGTGCATTAATTACTGACAATTGAATAAATTGACCGTGAAGAATAAATACCCCCTACCGAGGATAGATGATCTATTCGACCAGTTTCGAGGAGCTTCAGTTTTCTCTAATATTGATCTCTGATTGGGGTACCATCAACTGATGGTTAATGAGACTGATGTATACAACACAATATTTAGGATTCATTATGGTCATTAAGAGTTCCTAGTGATGCCGTTTGGACTGACAAATGCATCAGCGACTTTTATGGATTTGAGGAACCGAGTGTTCTAGCCCTACCTGGATCGTTTTGTAGTGGTTTTTATTGATGAAATTCTGGTGTATTTGAGGACTGAGGATGAACATGATGAACATCTCCAAGTGGTTCTACAGATTCTGAGGGAGAAACAGCTGTACGCCAAGTTCAATAAGTATGAGTTATGGTTACGAGAGGTAACATTTCTGGGCCATGTGGTATCTGTTGAGGGAATTAGGGTTGATCCTTGAAAGATCGAGGCCATTTTTTATTGGAAGCTGCCTAAGACTTTATCTGAGATCTGCAGTTTTCTGGGAATGGCAGGGTATTATCCGCATTTTATAGAGGGGTTTTCACTGATTGCAGTACCTTTGACTAAGTTGTTGCATAAAGGGGTGCTATTTAACTAGACTGATGTGCAGCAAGAGATCTTTGAGAAGCTCAAGAAAGTTTTGACTGAGGCTCTAGTCTTGATTCAACCAGAGTCTGGAAGGAGTTCACCGTCTACAGCGATGCATCACATGTTGGGTTGGGGAGTGTGTTGATGCAAGAGGGTAAGGTGGTTGCATATACGTCGCGTCAACTTAAGAATCGTGAGGCAAATTATCCAACGCATGATTTGGAATTGGCTGTGAAGGTTTTTGTACTGAAAATTTTGAGGCATTACCTGTATGGTGAGAAGTGTATCATTTACACTGATCACAAGAGCCCCAAGTATCTGCTCACTCAGAAGGAGCTAAATCTTAGGCAGTGTAGATGGATTGAGCTACTAAAAGACTATGACTGTACAATCAAATACCACCCTGGGAAGGCTAATGTGGTGGTAGATGCACTGAGTCGTAGAGCCCTGACTGATCTGAGGACGATGTTTGCTCGCCTCAGTTTATTTGATGATGGTAGCTTGTTGGCTAAGCTTCAAGTTAAACCGATGTGGATTGAGTAGATTAAGGGTAAATAGTTGGAAGATGAGTCAATGGGTCATCGTTTCCATCAGGTTGAGAGTGAGGATATTGTGGATTTTGGGCTGAATAGTAAAGGGGTGCTCTATTTCCGTGGGAGAATCATGTACCGAAGGATACAGACTTGAGGTAGTCTATACTGCGAGAGACGCATAATAGCCCTTATGCTATGCATCTTACTGTAAGTAAGATATACCATGACCTTCATGAGTTATAATGGTGGCCGGGTCTTAAGTGTGAAGTTAGTGACTTTGTGGGTAAATGTCTAACTTGCCAGCAGGTTAAGGCTGAACATCAGTTACCTTCAGGGTTGCTTCAACCGGTTAAAATTCTGCTTTGGAAGTGGGAAAGAGTGACTATGGACTTTGTTAGTTGGCTACCCTTAACGCCTACTAAGAAGGATTCAGTATGGGTCATCGTGGACCGATTGACCAAATCTGCCCATTTCATACCAGTTCGTACTGATTACTCTTTGCAAAAGTTGGCTAAACTGTATGTGTCCGAGATAGTGAGACTGGATGGGGTATCGGTTTCCATAATATCTGATAGGGATCCGCACTTCACATCTTGATTTTGGAAGAAATTGTATGAAGCTCTAGGTAGAAGGTTAGACTTTAGTACTGCGTTCCATCTTCAGATAGATGGTTAATCAAAGAGGGTGATTCAGATACTGGAGGACATGTTGAGGAGTTGTGTGATTGATTTTCGAGGCAGTTGAAAGCATTACTTACTGCTAGCAGAGTTTGCTTATAAGAATAGTTATCAGTCTAGCATACATATGGCACCTTACGAGGCATTATATGGTCGTAGGTGTCGTATACCCTCATGCTGGACTGAGTTGGGCGAGCGGCATGTTCTAGGCCCTCTGATATCAAGGATAAAGTTAGACTAATTCAGGATCGACTAAAGGCGGCATCAGACAGACAAAAGTTGTATTCAGATCTGAAGCGTAAGGAGAATGAGTATTCTGTGGGGGACTTCGTTTTTCTCAAGGTCTCGCCATGGAAGAAGGTACTGAGGTTTGGATAGAAGGGCAAGTTAAGCCCTAGGCTCATTGGGGCTTACCACACACTGAAACATGTGGGACCAGTTGCCTATTAGCTAGAGTTACCTTCAGAGCTAGACTGGATTCACGATGAGTTCCACGTCATTATGTTGAGGCACTACCGGTTTGATCCCAAGCATGTTATTTCAGTTGAGGAGATTGAGGTTAGGCCAGATCTGACTTTTGAGAAGGAATCAGTTCAGATATTGGAGAGTGATGTAAAGGTTTTAAGGAGGAAGTCTATCCTACTACTTAAGGTTCTTTAGCGTAATCATAGCTCTGAGGAGGCCACATGGGAACTCGAGGAAGCGATGCGACAACAATACCCTCATCTGTTCTAATCAAGTAAATTTCAAGGCCAAAATTGTCTCTTAGGGGGTAGAGTTGTAATGCCCAAAAATCCTACGTATTTATTTTTGTATGGTTGTAACACAAATGCATGTCTGCTTTAGTGGTTAAGTGTTCTGGGAAGAGTCTAAGAAGTCTTGGGTTCAAGCCTTTGCTTGTGCAGAAGTTTTGTTTTTATTTTAGTAAGGCCTGTCTCTAATTAGTAGGTTCTTAAATAAATGTGAGTATTTTATGTCAGAAACGGCTTACTAGTCTAATAGATAAGTGGCGTGTCATTGTTACTGAAGGTCTTGAGTTTGAGTTATGCTATGCACAAAGGTGTTTTATTTTACTGCTAGTGCCGTGGGAGTGTTCTAGCTTAGCCGAAACTATAAGGAGTTTGAAGGGGGTTCAGATTAGATGGTGGAGAGATTAGAGGAGAGTTTTGAGGAGTGGATCAAGGGATTGGTGGATGGTTTGAGTGATTTGGGGAGGAAAATTTGGGATCTTGAAGTGAGGGAGAGTTACTACTGAATTGGTATGCTAGCCACTCGAGAATTCGGCTAAGGATTGATATGTTTTGTCTCCTCATAGTTGGTTTCTGACTTTTTTTCTTTTTGATTCTTTTCACTTCTTTGTTTTGGTGGCCGAATATTGCTATTGATCATTCGGATACTTTTCGTGTTGGTCTATTTTGGTTTTACTGATCGATTTTCTTCTCTTCCTCTACTCCTCTAGCATCTATTCTCTCGATTTTCTTTGCTTTTGTCGAATCTTCATTCTCCCCCCTCCCTCAATTAGTTTTGTTTTAGCTGATTCTCTGCTCTCCTCTGTCTCTCAAGCTTTTGCCAAATACTCCTTTTTCCCTCTTCTCTTTCTCCCAATTCTTTTTCTCTCTTCATTTTGTTCTTCGGCCGAATACTCCACCTCTCCTCCTCCTATTCTTTCTGTTTCGGCATTGTCATTTGATTAATCATTTTGAGTGCACGGTTGCATTCTCTTTCTTTTTCTCTCTCTACCGTGCTAGTCTTGTAACTAACATCTTCTTTTACTGTCAATTTTCTAGAAGTATGGTGGTGCGAGCCTTTTCCTCTATCATACTGTGTGTTTGTGGCTCTCAGGTTGAGTGTAGGCCAATTTCTTCTGCCTCCTATTCTCAGTTTTACACCTTCGGTAAGTGGTTATGCACTTGGTTCAGACTATGTGTGGCTACAGTAATGGTTAATAAGTTTGGTTGGAATGCAGGTAATCTTTAAAGGGCTAGTAATCAATCTCTTGTGACGAGTATAGAGTGCAAGCCTAAATCGGTCGACTAAGGCAAGTGGTAATCTATCTTTTACATAAATATTATAAAAGAGGTCGTTTTAACCCTATCGTGTAGAGACTAATTGTGCACTATGATTGAATCTAGGATTGAAGTGCTTACGAGGGGTGTGCACACTTTCGCAAGCGAGGTTTGTAATTTCCATTCCAACTATGAAAATCGGCAAAAGCCGGAATAAGTGAATGATGAGGCTACACGAGCGTACGCTTTCTCATGCGGTAGTCCGTGTGACTAAATGTGTAACACCCCTTACCCGTTACCGTCGCCGGAACAGGATACAAGGTATTACCAGAACATAACACATACCATTAAACATAACCGAGATATAAATATGTCATCCAATTTGATAGTGCATCGTATAACATATGTCTTGAACAATATTAGCCAACTTTAATGGCTTGTACAAAGTAGCTGGTCGAGTACTATAACTAATATTTTAAACCTAGACAATATGACATGTAACAAAATAATTAAGCCTACTATACATGCCATAATTCAAAACGTTTAGTTCAAATACCCTAAAGTATGATAGTGCGGGTAGATCTTCACGATCCTTAACTCCTGAGCAAGCCGGAGGATACTATAAGACAAAAGAGAGAAACAAAGTAAGCTTATAGCTTAGTAAGTAAGTATGTAAATACTAATTAAAGAATCTAACATGTTTACACAACAATTCAAGTATATCTACTTTAACTTCACTATTCATTCCACTTTGATTAAGCTGTCTCTCATAAGGTCATATTCACTAAATAAATCATAACTCGAGTTACAAAACTCGAAATTCAAATCCGTAAAATTTCCCTGAATCTAGACTCATAAATATTTTTTCTAATTTTTTTCTATAATTTTTGGTTCAGCCGATTAGTACAGTTTATTAGTTAAAGTTTCCCCTGTTACACAGCTGGACTGATCTGACCTCTGTTCACTACGAATTAAATTTCTCTCAGTACACAATTCAAACAACCCTGAAGTCTGTTTCATTTAAAACTAGTCTCAATAAGGAATTTAGGCCTGTAAACTATATTTCTTAATTTGCTTTGTACAATTTTTAATGATTTTTCAAAGTTGGAACAGGGGATCACGTATTCATCCTGAGCAAGTCACATACAATTGTAAATATCTCAAAATATAGAATTCTTTTGCTTGCTCTGTTTCTTTTACATGAAAGTAGACTCATTAAAATTTAATTTCACATCTCATTCAACTTCTAATTAAATTCCTCCTATTTTTGGTGATTTTTCAAAATCACGTCACTGCTACCATCTAAAAACAGTTTTAATGCTAATTTCACTCTTTCACACATTCTTTATGCTAACCTCATTTTATCTTATATATGTATATACCACAAATCATTTTCACCACATTTCATTCACCAAAAGTGTAGGTCCAAACCACAATATCACCACAAAACCATCCCGTTGAACAATTCGGATCAATCCTCGATATTTAATGGTTTCAGCACACATCCCCACCATCATACTTCATTTAGTTCGGCTCTCTTGTACACATAGTGAACACTTAGCACCACTCATGCGACCTAGCCGATTTGTCTCGTAGCTCTCTTGTCTACATGGTGTCCTTCACTTGGAATCACGCATGCGACCTAGCTACATTTATCTTTCACATAGCTCTCTTGTCTACATGGGATACATCTCGTATCACACATGTGACCTAGCTACTGTGGTGTCTCAGTAGCTTTCTTGTACACATGATGTGCACTCGGCATCATACATGTGACCTAGCTACGCTCCCTCTATTTCATTCGATCTCCAATGTTCAACCGGATCTCTCTCTATATTTATTTCCATTCTTCCAATAGTCGATTTATATTTTAACATCAGCTAGTATATTTATATAATAGGCTGAAATATAAGAATGTACATGAAATTATTGTAATATTTACATACAAACTTACCTTGGTGCAAAATGTGGAAATTTTGCAATTTAGTCCAAAACTTTTTCCTTCCCGTTCGAGATCAATTCCGTCTTTCTTGATCTATAATAACACATTTATCTCATTTAATACTCATACTATTTATTTCAATCCAAAAATCACATCATGGAAAAATTACATTTTGCCCCTAACTTTACAAAATTACAATTTTGCCCTAGGCTCGGAATTTAATTTCAGCCCTTATTCTTATGTTTTATGATATGCTGAACATTTTCTCTTCTACAACAACATCAAATTCTCACTCTATCATATAGTTATGAACAATAGGTATTTTACCGATTATGCTGCTTTTACTCGTTTTCACTTAAAACCGAGTAGCACAAGTTATTTAACATAATTTAAAACCTCATATTCTATCATAAAACATCAAAATACACAAATTTCACCTATGGGTATTTTTCCCAATATGAACCCTAGGTTAAATTATTACTAGCTTAAGCTTAATCGAGCTTCCGGATTCCAAAAACGTAAAGAACATTAAAAGCGGGCTTGAAATCACTTACTATGGAGCTTGAAAATTGAAGAAAACCTAGCTATGGAGAGAGGGAAAATTCGGCAGCAACTAAGGAGGATGATGATCAATTTTGTGTTATTTTTCCCATTTTATTTCATTTAATATACAAATGACCAAAATGCCCTCCTTACTAAACTTTCAAAAATTCCTTCCATGTCCTAATTTTGTCCATGAACTTAAAATTGGTCAAATTGCTATTTAAGACCTCCTAATTAATATTCCAAAACAATTTCATACTAAAACTTTCGGGATGCAAATTTTGCAACTTATTCGATTTAGTCCCTACTTTCAATTTAAGCACTTTAGGCATAGAATTTCATCACGAAATTTTCACACAATCATGCAATCATATCATAAACCCCAAAATAATTATAAAACAATTATTTCTATCTCGGATTTGTGGTCACGAAACCACTATTCGATTAGGCCCTAATTAGGGTTGTCACAATTCTCCCCTTTTGAGATTTTCGTCCCGAAAATCTTACCGTAAAGAGGTTTGGGTCTGTTTCCTCATAGCTTCCTTAGGTTCCCACGTAGCCTCTTCTATCCCATGTACGTGCCACAATACTTTCACTAAGGCTATACTTTTATTTCTTAACTGCTTAACTTCTCGAGCCAAAATCTTTATTGGTTCCTCCTCATAGGTCATATCCGATCGAATCTCAATTTCATTGGGAAATCACATGTGAAGGATCGAACGATAGCGTCATAACATTGATACATGAAACACATTATGAATTCTTTCTAACTCGCCGGTAAGGCCAACCGATATGCCATTGGTCCAATTCTCTCAAGAATCTCGACGCCCAATAAAACGCGGACTCAACTTGCCTTTTCGACTAAATCTCGAATCTTTTTCCATGGTGACACCTTCAAGAACACTTTATCACCCACGAAATTCAATCTCTTTTCTTTTAAATCGCATATGACTTTTGTCGATCTGAAGCGACTTTCAAGCAATCCCGAATTACTTTTATTTTCTCTTGGTTTCTTTAACTAGATCAACTCCGTGAATCTGTTTCTCACTAAGCTCGGTCCAATATAAAGGAGTCCGACACTTACGACCATACAAGGCTTCAGATGCGGTGCCATTTGTATACTTGATTGATAACTGTTATTGTAGGCAAACTCAATCAAAGATAGATATTTCTCCCAACTACCTCCAAATTCTAAAACACAAGATCTAAGCATATCTTCGAGTACCGGATTACTCTTTCCGCTTGACCATCTGTTTGTGGATGAAATGCGGTACTAAAGTTCAATTTTGTACCCAAAGCTTCTTGTAACTTTTTCCAAAATCTCGAGGTAAATCTTGGATCTCTATCGATATTATAGACATAGGTACTCGTGCAACTTCACAATTTCAGCAATATATAATTCGCTAATTTATCAAGTGAGTAATCAGACGTCATTGGTATAAAGTGGGCTGACTTTGTTAATCTATCAACCACTACCCAAACAAGATCCTTCTTTTAGGAGTTAAAGGCAAACCGGTTACAAAATCCATGGTAATCTTGTCCCATTTCCACTCGGGCACCATTACCGGTTGAAGTAATCTCAAGGCACTTGATGTTCACTTTTACTTGTTGATGATCAAACACTTGGTTACAAATTTAGAAATGTCCTTTTCATACCGCCACCAATACTGACTTCTTTAAATCATTATACATTTTGTGCTACCAGATGAACTGATAAATGACCATTGTGCGCCTCATGTAATATTTTACGAATCAATTTATCGTTTTTCGCACACATATCCTCTCGAAACATCAAACAGTCATCTGGTCCAAATCGAAAATCTGAGTCGTAACTTTGATTCGCATTGAGTTCTCTTGATCCATAATCGACTATCATTCTTTTGAGCATCACAAATCAACTGGAGAAATAATGGTTTAGCTCTCATCTCGCTAAGATTGACCCATCATCGACAATGCTAACCCGTGTTCATGGCTCTCAAAGTAAAAAGAAATTTTCGCTCAAGGCGTCAAGAACTACATTTGCTTTTCCGGATGATAATCAATCACTAGATCATAATCCTTTAATAATTCAAGCCATCTTCGTTGTCGCAGATTCAGGTCCTTTTGATTCATCAAGTACTTCAAACTTTTGTGATCAGTAAAAATTTGGCATTTTTCACCGTACAAATAATGTCGACAAATTTTCAAGGCAAAAACAACAATGCGGCCCAAATCATGTGTAGGATAGTTCTTCTCATGCGGTTTTAACTGTCTCAAGCATAAGCTACCACTTTACCCTCTTGCATCAACACACATCCAAGGCACATCAACGATGCATCACTATAAATTACGAACTCCTTTCCGACTCGGGTTGTACTAAAATTGGTGCTTCATCAATCGTGCTTTCAACTTTTCAAAACTTTGTTGACATTTATCAGTCCATTCAAACTTAACATTCTTTTGCAACAACTTAGTCATAGGAGAGGCAATCATCGAAAATCCTTCAACAAAACGTCTATAATACTCGCTAAGCCTAAAAGCTTCTAACCTCGGATACATTCTTGGGTGGTTTCCAATCAACGATCGCAGAAATCTTGCTTGGATCCACCAATACCATCACCGAGACTATATGTCCCAAAAATCCGACTTCACGGCCGTAACTCACTTTTACTAAACTTGGCAAACAGTTTCTTTTCTCTCAAGATCGCAATATAGTTCTCAAGTGTTCGCATGTTCGGACTCATCTCGAGAATAAATTAAAATGTCATCTATAAACACTACTACAAACTTATCCAAATATGGTAGGAAGATCCGATTCATTAAGTCCATAAATATAGCTGGAGCATTTGTTGTCGAAAGGCATCACAAGAAACTCATAATGTCCATACCTTGTCCTAAAGGCGGTTTTCGATACATCGACTCCTTAACTCTCAAATTGGTAGTAACCGGACCTCAAATCAATCTTTGAAAACACTGTGGCCCCCTTTAACTGATCGAATAAATCATCAATCCTCGGCAATGGGTACTTATTCTTTATAGTCACATTATTAAGCTGACGGTAATCAATGCAAAGTCTCATTGAACCATCCTTCTTCTTTACGAATAATACAGGAGCACCCCAGGGAGAGAAACTCGGTCTCACAAATCCCTTTGTCCGTTAACTCCCTGAATCGAGCCTTCAATTCTTTTAATTCAATGAGCCATTCTATATGGAGCAATCGAGATCGGTGCAAGACCGGCAACAAATCAATGGCAAAATCTATCTCTCTGTTCAGAGGCAACCCAGGCAATTCCTCTGGAAATACATCTGGAAACTCACAGACTATTGGTACTGATTCAAATTTCAGTTGAGGCAACTCAATATTCATTACATAAGCCAGATAAGCTTCACACCCTTTTCTCATGTATTTCTGTGCAGACATGTGCGAAATCACCATAGGCAATTTATTTGATTCATCTGTTTCAACCCACAGAATTTCTCCATTTTCACATTTCAACTCTAGTGTCTTTTGTTTACAATCTACCTTAGCATCATACAATGTTAACGGTCCATTCCCAAGATAACGTCAAACTCACCAAATGGTAACAAGATCAAGTTGGTAGGAAAACAAGTGACCTTGAATCATTAATGGGCAATTCTTGCAAACCTTGTCAACTAGCACATATTGGCCTAAGGGTTCGACACTTTAATCGTAAACTCAAGAATTCAACAGCAACTTTTTATTGGATACTAAATTCATGCAAATATAGGAATGAGTGGACCGGGATCAATCAATGCAATAACAATAGTATCATAGAGAGAAAATGTACCAGTAATGACATTGGGAGATGATGCATCTTCTCAGCACGTATAGCATAAGCTCTAGCAGTGCTCTAGCTTTTGATCTTGCCGTTAAATCTTTCATCACAGCTTTACTACTAATCCCACCTCCAAGATTTCTCGGTGGTCTACCTCTACTAGCAGTGGTATTACATCTAGCACTCAAATCTTTCTTCTTTAACTTTCTCCGGACAATCTCTAATAAAATGCTCACGAGAACACTTTGAAACAAGCTCGCTCGGTCCCCCAACACTCACCATAATGTTGCTCGCCACATTCTTCGACACTCGGGCTTTCTAGGTCGCACATTACCCACACTTGCCACCAAGTAGCTTGAGCTTTAGACCCCGAATATGCTCTACCACGATCTCGTGTGAATCCCCAATTGAAACTGCTCATTCGAGGGTTTGTCTCTTTGGACCTCTTTGGTTGAGATTGAAATGGCTTGCTTATCTGTCTTTTTCGACATCTTGAGCCTCAATAGCGACTTTTCTTCTTTCTTTGTTCAATTCTTGGCTTTAAGAGCTCGATCAACCAATACTACAAATTCTTTCAACTCCAAAATTCCTACAAGCACTTTAATATCCTCATTCAGCCCATCTTCAAATCTTCTACACATAATAGCCTCGGTGGACACACATTCTGGGCAAACTTGTTGAGTCTTACAAATTGCGTTCATACTGCTATGGACATTTTCCCCGCTTCAATTCAGGGAACTCCTTCCGCTTTTGATCAATAAATCACGACTTATGTATTTCTTTCTAAATTCTTCTTGGAAGAAATCCCAAGTAACTTTTTCTTTTGGCACCACTGCAACCAAAGTCTTCCACCAGTGGTAAGCCGAATCTCTCAAAAGTGATATAGCACACTTTAAGCATTCCTCGGGTGTACATGAGAGCTCATCAAATACACGGGTAGAATTTTCAAGCCAGAATTCCGCTTTCTCAGGATCATCATCGACCTTTGCTCTAAACTCTTCAGCCCTTGTTTTGAATCTTGTCAACCGGAGGCTTGTTCATTCTTACCAAATCTATACCTTGAGCTGACTCACAGAATCGCCCGAGGTATAGGAGGGGTGGAGGAGGTTGAGCATTTGGATTTGCTCGAATAAATTCAAGATACCAATTGTTCATCATTTGGAGAAATGCATCCCGAGCCTCATCTCCTTGTCTCACTGTCTCGGTCTACTTTCCACAAAGCGGTCCCTTGTAAAGGGAGCGGCGCATTACTAGCAAACATCATCACCGTAGCTTCCTTCTTGGGATCCATTACTATATTAAAACAAAATACGCTTTAGAATAATCAGAGTCACCACACTATCACAATATTTTTATGGCATGTATAGCTAGACTTTTACACACACTTTATTAGTCCGAGAACCGACTAAACCATAGCTCTGATACCACTAAATGTAACACCCCTTACCCATTACCGTCGCCGGAACAGGATACAAGGTATTACCAGAACATAACACATACCATTAAACATAACCGAGATATAAATATGTCATCCAATTTGATAGTGCATCGTATAACATATGTCTTGAACAATATTAGCCAACTTTAAAGGCTTGTACAAAGTAGCTGGTCGAGTACTATAACTAATATTTTAAACCTAGACAATATGACACGTAACAAAATAATTAAGCCTACTATACATGCCATAATTCAAAACGTTTAGTTCAAATACCCTAAAGTATGATAGTGCGGGTAGATCTTCACGATCCTTAACTCCTGAGCAAGCCGGAGGACACTATAAGACAAAAGAGAGAAACAAAGTAAGCTTATAGCTTAGTAAGTAAGTATGTAAATACTAATTAAAGAATCTAACATGTTTACACAACAATTCAAGTATATCTACTTTAACTTCACTATTCATTCCACTTTGATTAAGCTATCTCTGTTGCGTCATATTCACTAAATAAATCATAACTCGAGTTACAAAACTCGAAATTCAAATCCGTAAAATTTCCCTGAATCTAGACTCATAAAGCTTTTTGCTAATTTTTTCTATAATTTTGGTTCAGCCGATTAGTACAGTTTATTAGTTAAAGTTTCCCTGTTACACAGCTCGACTGATCTGACCTCTGTTCACTACGAATTAAATTTCTCTCAGTACACAATTCAAACAACCCTGAAGTCTGTTTCATTTAAAACTAGTCTCAATAAGGAATTTAGGCATGTAAACTATATTTCTTAATTTGCTTTGTACAATTTTTAATGATTTTTCAAAGTTGGAACAGGGGATCACGTATTCATCCTGAGCAAGTCACATACAATTGTAAATATCTCAAAATATAGAATTCCTTTGCTTGCTCTATTTCTTTTACATGAAAGTAGACTCATTAAAATTTAATTTCACATCTCATTCAACTTCTAATTATATTCCTCCTATTTTTGGTGATTTTTCAAAATCACATCACTGCTACCATCTAAAAACAGTTTTAACGCTAATTTCACTCTTTCACACATTCTTTATGCTAACCTCATTTTATCTTATATATGTATATACCACAAATCATTTTCACCACATTTCATTCACCAAAAGTGTAGGTCCAAACCACAATATCACCACAAAACCATCCCGTTGAACAATTCGGATCAATCCTCGATATTTAATGGTTTCAAAGACACATCCCCACCATCATACTTCATTTAGTTCGGCTCTCTTGTACACATAGTGAACACTTAGTACCACTCATGCGACCTAGCCGATTTGTCTCGTAGCTCTCTTGTCTACATGGTGTCCTTCACTTGGAATCACGCATGCGACCTAGCTACATTTATCTTTCACGTAGCTCTCTTGTCTACATGGGATACATCTCGTATCACACATGTGACCTAGCTACTACTGAGGTGTCTCGTAGCTTTCTTGTACACATGATGTGCACTCGGCATCATACATGTGACCTAGCTACGCCCTCTATTTCATTCGATCTCTCCGAATGTTCAACAGGATCTCTCTCTCTATATTTATTTCCATTCTTCCAATAGTCGATTTATATTTTAACATCAGCTAGTATATTTATATAATAGGCTGAAATATAAGAATGTACATGAAATTATTTTAATATTTACATACAAACTTACCTTGGTGCAAAATGTGGAAATTTTGCAATTTAGTCCAAAACTTTTTCCTTCCCCGCTCGAGATCAATTCGCGTCTTTCTTGATCTATAATAACACATTTATCTCATTTAATACTCATACTATTTATTTCAATCCAAAAATCACATCATGGAAAAATTACATTTTGCCCCTAACTTTTACAAAATTACAATTTTGCCCCTAGGCTCGGAATTTAATTTCAGCCCTTATTCTTATGTTTTATGATATGCTGAACATTTTCTCTTCTACAACAACATCAAATTCTCACTCTATCATATAGTTATGAACAATAGGTATTTTACCGATTATCTTGCTTTTACTCGTTTTCACTTAAAACCGAGTAGCACAAGTTATTTAACATAATTTAAAACCTCATATTCTATCATAAAACATCAAAATACACAAATTTCACCTATGGGTATTTTTCCCAATATGAACCCTAGGTTAAATTATTACTAGCATAAGCTTAATCGAGCTTCCGGGATTCCAAAAACGTAAAGAACATTAAAAACGGGGCTTGAAATCACTTACTATGGAGCTTGAAAATTGAAGAAACCCTAGCTATGGAGAGAGGGAGAATTCGCAGCAACTAAGGACGATGATGATCAATTTTGTGTTATTTTTCCCATTTTATTTCATTTAATATCCAAATGACCAAAATGCCCTCCTTACTAAACTTTCAAAATTCCTTCCATGTCCTAATTTTGTCCATGAACTTAAAATTGGTCAAATTGCTATTTAAGACCTCCTAATTAATATTCCAAAACAATTTCATACTAAAAACTTTGGGGATGCAAATTTTGCAACTTATTCGATTTAGTCCCTACTTTCAATTTAAGCACTTTAGGCATAGAATTTCATCACGAAATTTTCACACAATCATGCAATCATATCATAAACCCCAAAATAATTATAAAACAATTATTTCTATCTCGGATTTGTGGTCACGAAACCACTATTCGATTAGGCCTAATTCGGGTTGTCACAAAATGTGATGACCCAAAATTGACCCTAGTCGGAAGTGGTTTGGGACCGCTAAACCGAGTCACCAAATGTTTGAACGTAATATTTATTGTCTAGAATATGTATTTGTGAATGTGTGAAAATTTCAAGCTTCGGTTTAGTCGATTGCATGTGAATTCAGTTAGTAGGACTTGTATGACACTTTTGAAAAATGATAGGCTAATCTATAAGGACCTAATAGTACATGTAGTCAAAAGGGAGGACTTGCATGTCAAATTCCCCCAAGTGCTAGTGGCCGCCATGACAAGGAATCATGGGCAAAACATGTCATGAAACATGTTGGGTGAGTGTTTTATGTTGGAATAAATAAAATAAGGTGCATGAGCAATAAAAAATGAGAAAAAATGTGTGTGAAGGCTTCTCCCCCTCCCCATTCGTGAAGGTGAGAAAGAAAACAAAAATTTGTTCATCTTTTTTTCATCCTTTTGGCCGAAAATCCCAAGGGAGAAGAAAGGGGTTCTTGCTCATGGTTGGTTTGGAAGAGGATTAGGAAGAGGTTGGCTATCCTTGTATCTAGATTAAGGTATGTTTGATGTTGTGCCATGAGATTCATGCATGTTTTTAGTTGCTAGTTTTAGTTCTAATTAGTCCATGGTTCAAAACTTTGCTATGTCATGGGGATGATAGTATGGAATGAAAATTTTGAGATAAGTAAGGTTAAACTTGATTTGGTATAATCGGCCATATGGGTGTATATGTTTGTGAAAATATATTTTCTTTGTTAACTCTTTACAATCGATTGTAGTAGTAATATTGGCTTATAAGGTTGAGTTGATTCATGATGTTGTATATTAGGATTAAAAATACTTGAGACTAGATTAACTTAATGGTGACAATACATTCGACCTTGAAGCATTAATCGAATATTGGTTGAGGTTTTGATATTTTGAACAAGGATAGTTGTGAAATGGGGTGAAAACCATTAAATTATACACATAAAAATCCAGCAAGAAGATTAAACTACTAAATGTATTCATTTTAGATCAAGACATCAAAGAGGGAGGATCAAGCAAAGGCAAAGCAAAGATAATCGAGTAGTCGATTGGGAATCATTTCATCCAATATAAGGTAAGTCATTAAGCACTTATTTTGTACTAATTTAAATGGTCGTAATGTCCAAGTAATGATGCTGAATGGAATGATAAATATATATATATATATATACATGTATGTATGTGGTGATGAAAGTATTGAATGGAAAGAAAAGAGGTGAGATGTATTGAGTTATTGGTTTCGGCACTAAGTGTGCGGGTGTAAACATTTATGATCACAAATTGGCACTAAGTGTGCGGGTTCAAATTGTATAGCACTAAGTGTGCAAGTTTGATTATATAGCACTAAGTGTGCGAGTTCGACTATTAAGCACTAAATGTGTGGGCTTATTACACATCCTCAAATGAACATACAAGCTCCACGTGTGCGGCCTTACCGAGTCAATCATGGACAGCGGTACGAGTAAACACCTTGAGCTCATGAGGAATAGAAATTTTATTTATATTTGGAATTTAGCTTGGTAAGTCTTGACCTATGTGGTGATTATACTTGAAGATAAATGCATGCAATGTCATATGGTGTAATGTATGAAATATCAAAGTAGGGCTTGGTATGAGATCAAACCGAAATGCCTAAGGAATTATAGCACAGTTTGGGTGTGGATGGAGGATTTTGATCCCGCATTAATTATTTTCTCTTATGATATATTATTACTGAACGGCAATATAATGCTTATGGCTTACTGAGTTATATACTCACTCGGTGTTTGCTTGTCACCTATTTTAGGTTTCTTGGACTCGTCCTTTTGCGTGCTCGTGATCGTCATCGAAGTCATCACACCGGCAAGCAACTTTTGGTATCTTTTTTTGTAGTCGGTCTAGGAGAAAATTTTGGCATGTATAGGCTAATATGATTTGTTGAACTTTGGTATGTAAACTTTTAGCCATGCGAAAATGGCATAAATGTTCGGTTGGATTTAGTTCTCTAATGTTAAGTTGCAAGTCTTGGTAATTCGATTTTTACGCCATATGCCATGGTTGATTATTTTGGTGTTAAAATTCATGATATGGCAATAGTGTAGTAGGGAGATGTTTGACAATGATTAGCCTTTGGTATGGCTAGTCATGATCATAATTTGTGACATGTATGATGAATCACTAGTTAGATCAAAGGAAATCATGAAATAGGCATAGTTGCTTTAGTAACAGGTGCTGGCAGCAGCAGTGACGTGAGATTGAAAAATCACTAAAAATAGGGAAATGGAATTAAATAATGAATGAATTATGGAATCGAAGCCCGATGAGTCTATTTTCATATAGAAGAAACGAAGCAACCATATGAGCTGTATGTTTAGAGATATTTAAGTTCTCGCGGGACAGGGCCAGAACGGTTACTGGAGTCCCTGTCCTGACTTTGGGAATTCATCATGAATTAACCAGAGATAATTAGAAGCCATGTCATATATGTACAGATTCCTTTTCGAGTCTAGTTTCTATAGAAACAAACGGCATCAGTATTGAAGCCCTGTACAGGGAGATATCCAAGTCGTAATGAGCAAAGGTCAGTGTAGTCGATCCCTGTAACATGGGGGACTTCAACTAATAAACTGTACTAATTTGCCCAACCAAAAATTCTAGAAAAAAATTTGTAGATGCATATATGAGTCTAGTTTCGGGGAAAACTTACGGATCTGGATTTCGAGTTTTAGAACTCAAGATATGATTTTTAATGCGACCCGTATGCAGATTGGCTACCTGTCTGGGAAATTTCTAATAAGTGGCTTGAAGTCTGTTAACACCTCGTGTTCGACTCCGGCGACGGTCTCGGGGTCGGGGTGTTACACTAAACTTGGGTAAACCACACGAAAGTGTGGTGAATTTTGGGCTAGGCTGTATAACTCTCACGGCCAAGGCCATTTTTGGGGACGTGTGGGCCCATATGGGCCCGTATTATGGGCCTTGGGCACATTTTCATTGTTTGACTTTTAAGGTTGCACGGGTCGCCTGAGACGACTGTGGACCTACTGTTGGGTCGGTTAGTGTACCTGAACCCCTAATTGATAAAATGACTTTTATGCCCCTGTGTGATGAAATCACTGTTATGCCCCTATAAGATGTATGATTATACTTGAGCATGCCACTTTAAACATATTGAATACATGTATGATATTATGACACGACATGACATGATGCATGATATGTTGCACGGGTACTATACCGACAGCTCTGCTGCAAATACTGTTTAGTGCTGCAACCGGTTGTAACACCCCGTACCCGAGACCGTCACCGGAGTCGGACACGAGGGGTTAACGGGCTTAATCCACTTACTTGCACAGTTCATTTTAAAAATTTCTAGACAGCTGACTAACTGTGTCATTGTCACCTTAAAAATCATATCTTGAGTTCCACAACTTGAAAATCAGTTTCGTGATTTTTCCCTGAAACTAGACTCATATATGCATGCACAAATTTTTTTCTAGAATTTTTGGTTGGGCCAATTAGTACAGTTTATTAGTTAAATTCCCCCATGTTACAGGGATCGACTACACTGACCTTTGCACATTACGACTTGGATATCTCCCTGTACAGGGCTTCAATACTGATTCCATTTATTTCTACAGAAACTAGACTCAAAAAGGAATCTGTACATATATGGCATGACTTCTAATTATCTCTGGTCAATTTATAATGAATTTCCAAAGTCAGAACAGGGACTCCAGAAGCCGTTCTGGCCCTGTCTCACGAAAACTTAAATATGTCTTAACATACTGTGCATAAGATCGTTTCGTTACTTTCCTATGAAAATAGACTCGTCCAGTTTTGTTTACATAATTTATTCAATATTTAATTCCATTCCTACTATTTTTAGTGATTTTTCACATCCATGTCACTGCAGCTGTCAGCATCTGTCTTTAAGGTAGGCTTCACCTATTTCATAGTTTCCATGATTCAACTAGTCCTTTAACATAAATAGCACAAAATATGATCATGATTAACCATCCCAATGGCTCATCGTTTCCAAACATTTCCATACCTCTTAATGAACAACATACAATGATTATAATACCATGCCCAAAGTATACTTAAGCCATTTTCGCATGGCTATCCAAATTTACACAAAACCGAAAGGTACATGACCTACAACAAAAGGGTAGTCCTATACATGCCATTTCAAAGTCCAACCAAAAATATACCGAAAGGAGCTTTGATAGTGTGGGCGACTTCGCCTTCAAAATCCCGAGTCCGATAGCTGAAGAACCAAAATCTATAAAACAGAGAATCAAAGAAACGGAGTAAGCATTTAATGCTTAGTAAGTTTGAGTCATGAATTTAGACACAACCAAAGTATAGCATTCATGTAGCTAAACAGATAATTTCATATGCACAAATTCTCAATATCAGACTTACTTCACATTACCAACCCTTATATTCATACACAAAGATCAACTTAGCTAAAGGCGGTAGCTCATTTATCAACCGGCGAATACTTATTTGTAAGGGCTCAACTAATTCAAAGCACATATGAAACATACCTCATTGTTGGGATTTCAAGCGTATTAACTGAAATTTTTACAGCAAGATCATTCATTTCGAATCACGTACCTTTGAGTTTAACCGGATATAGCTACTCGTTCAAATGCCTTCGGACATAGCCCGGTTATAGTAACTCGCACAAATGCCTTCGGGACTTAACCCGGATTTAGTAACTTCGCACAAATGCCTTCGGATCTTAGTCCAATTTAGTAACTTCATACGAATGCCTTCGGATCTTAGTCCGGATATAGTCACATAGCACAAAGCCTTCGGATGAGCCGGACATCATTCAATAACCGTGCACATTTATCAATAAATCATGACACATTCAGTATTTCATTTTCATTAGCAAAACTCAAACACAAGGCACTTATCACACTTGCAATTTCGGCTCAATAGCCCACACAAAAAGCATGATTTTGATTTGCTTAAAACATGATCTAATCAAATCATAATCTAAGTTCCATTACTCGAAAACTTACCTCGGATGTTGTCGAACGGCTTCAACGGCTATTCGATCACTTTTTCCTTTCCCTTATCCAACTATGGTCCTCTAAGCTCTTGAGCTAATTCAAACAAATTTAACTTATTAAAGTCTCATTTTGCTAGCTTATGGCCGAATATGACAAGGAGTTTGATAGGTCATATGGCCACCTTTTAGCTCAAATACACAATGATCATACGCATTTTTAATCACATCAAGCAATTTAATACAATTCATTCGAACATCAAAAGAGAAGCTCAAGGTACTTAGCCCATATATACATTAGACATTAGAGTCACAAATGTACGAAATCACGAATCGAATTCAACATACTAGCTAATATTTCCCCTTAGCCGAATTTTCTAAGTCAAGCTAAAGCCATCAATAGGCTACCTATGGCCGAACATACCCATCAACTCATGTACCCATTCATGTGGCCGAACATACAAATCTATGCTAAGGCCGATTGCAACACTTAATACATTCTACAAGTATGGTCACTTGTATTGACTAAACACCATTTGTTTCAATTCAAAACTTGGCTAATACACATATATACACTATTAAAGCATCCTCTCCTTTACATTAATTCAACACATGCATTACCCATAATATACAAAATTATATTCGCCTTAGCACACAACTTGCTAGCCGATTCTTCTCCATCTAGCAACTAATGCACATACGAGCTCATTTGTTAGACTCTACTTCATCTAACAACAACCTTATTTCTCTTCTATTTCCTACCATGGCCGAATGCATCACAACACCATATCATTTCGATTTTGGTCATGGTTAAACAAAGAACTTAATGTCTCACTCAAGGATGCTAAAAAGGAGATTCAAGAGTCATCAATCCACCATCTCATGCATCATTACAAGCTTCACTTTTAGCATGCAATTAACATCAACACAAATCCACCTTAGCCGAATATCATCTCCATGACATAGTAAAGATTTGAACCATGGGCTAGTTAGAACTCAAGCTAACAAAAAAAAAACATGCACGAATCTCATGGCACCACATCAAACTTACCTTCACCTAGCTACAAGCATGGCCGAATCTCTTCAACATTTCCTCCCTTCTTTCCTTTGAATTTTCAGTCAAGAAGAATGAAAAAAAGGATGGTCACATTTTTTTTTCTTTTTCTTTCTTCTATTCACGGCAATGGAGGGGGGGCAACCACACACACATTTTTTTTTCCTTTTTCCATTTCTTTATTACCCATACTCATTATTTTATTGTTCCTAACATCCATCACTACATAACATGTTTGTGACATGTTTCCACTCATAGCATGGCTGGCCATTAGCTCAAATATTGGGCAATTTGACATGCAAACCCACCATTTCTACAACATGCATTATTAGGCCACTTTACATTTGCCTAGAACATTTCTAAATTTTCTCACATAAGTCCTTTTGACTAAATTCGCATGCAATTTACTAAATCGAAGCCTAAAACTTTCACACATTCATAATCACATATTTTAGACAATAAATATCATGTTCAAATAATTTGGTGACTCGGTTTAGCTGTCCCGAATCCGCTTCCCGACTAGGGTCACTTTAGGGCTGTCACACCAGTACTACTTGGAGTGTAAGGATGGGTGGGTTGATTATATCCCCACATAGAGTGCAATGTTGGATGGAAATGGAGTGTAGTGGCTGGTTGGATAGGATCTCTTGTTTGCATATCTGGACTATACTGTCACTGAGATGGGCTCTGACCCAAATTGATACTGATACTATAATGGGCTAAGGCCCTAACTGAGACTGAACCTTTACTGAAATGGGCTTAGGCCTGCATCAGATATGCTCACTGTTCTGTTATTTGATATGGGATTTCACTGCTGAATTTCATTACTCACCCATTTATTTATCTGCATGTATTCCCTAGACTTAGGTGGATCGATGCTACTGAGGAACTCAAAGGTGGCCATACAACCACACTTACTTCCTTAATTGAATTTAAATTATAAGTAATTTTATTTTGGGTATTTTATTGTAACAAGGCCTCTTTGGTTTTTATTTTTAATGTGGGGTTGTTATTTGCTTGATTTATAACTGCTAGTAGTAGGAAAATGGCGCGAGTTTTTAAATAAATAAATGTTTTTCAAAGAAACCACTAATATGAAACTTGTTTTAAAAGCTTTAAAAAGTAATAACATTTTAAAATAAATTAATCGTAATGACGTCTTAATATGATTAACTTTTCAAAAAACACATTTCATTTTAAAAATGAATAAACGTATCTTAAGATCACATAAAAGGTTAAATAGAAAATGGTTTTTCAACGAGATTATACTTTGCAAAAAACACTTCAATGTGACATCGCCAGATTCGGCCATAACATCCAGGCCGGGTTTGGGGTGTTACATCTAGCTAAAGTGTTTCCATGTTCTTTTCTTCTTATGATAGCCACTTTAGCTTCCCATGATTTTGGCAAGCTTCAAAGTATTTTTCTCATCACTTCTTCATTGGGATAAGTTTTCCTATATGACTTGAGCCAATTGGTGACGATTTTCAATCGATCATATATCACCTTGATATCCTCCTTGGGCTTCATCTTGAAAGTTTTATAATTAAGTGTGAGAGTTCCCACCTTTAACGCCTTAACTTGGCTTGTTCCCTCATGAATGACTTCCAATTTGTTTGAAATCTCCTTGGCATTGGAACATTATGACACTTTACAATTCATAAGGACCAAGTGTACAAAATAGAGTGTGAATAGCCTTGCCATTAAGTTGAGTACTCCTATATTCCTCATTCCATTTCTCCTTGATCTTTGGAACTAGAAGCTCTCTTTTTGTCTCTAAAGGGATGGAGGAACCATCCATGATAATATCCCAAGTCGCAAGGTTGTTGGCTTGAATGAATAACATCATCCTTATCTTCTAATAAGAATAATTTGCACCATTTAAGTGAGGAGACTTGGGAATAAATTGAAATTCTCCATAGAAACAAATCCAGAAGTGGATGTCATTTTTTGTGGATTGAGTTCATGATTGATAAGCTTCCTCAAGAATCTTCTCTTGGTTGTTAGACCATCTTTAGATACTAGCTTTAATACCAATTGTTAGCTTCATAACTCAATCAAAATAGTTAAAAGGGGGTGAATTGGCCCTTCAAAAATTTAACGGAAGCAAAGAAAGAATATGAAACAATGAACATAATGATTTAGATTGGTTCGGATTCAATTGCCTACTCCACTACCTTAGCTTTCCACAACTAAGGATTTTCCCAAATTTTCTGATTTGATCAACCTTTGAAGACAAGGTTTAACCTTATAGCTCGCCTAAGATTTCTACTAAAATTTTATAAAACAAACTCTCTTAAAGAGAAACAAACAAGAAAATAAAGAATAATCCTTACAAGATCGGAGTGTTTGCCAATTAAGCATAAAGACAAAGAAAAAACACTTGAGTTGAATGAAAAATAATTAATGCTCATAAGTGCATATATAAAAGATATGAAAATTGAGCTCTAAGGTTGATAGAATGGCACCTCAAGCTTTTTTATCTCCCTTATTGTTGTTGAACCTTTGGAAGCAGGTATTTATAATCCTAAATTGATTTCCAATGGTTATGGTTGTTGGGATATTGAATAGAGCCATTGGGGATGAAAATACCAGTGCATTTATATCACTTGCAACAATAGGTATCTATATTTTTAATAGGTATCGGTGCTACTAGCATTAATGTAATAGCTTAGTGACTGATAGCCCTATTTATATCGATACCAGCTGAAATTGATTGATACTTGATAAATGGTACCAATACTTTATGTGTTTGTTCAAAAATCCTTCAAAGTCAGAATGAAAAATCTATATAGATACTAACCAAGGTATTAATAAAATTGTCTAGACTATAATTATCGATACTTAATGTGTTTGCTTAAAAATTTCTCCGAAATCAGAATACAAAAGCCGTATCAATACTAGAAAAGGTATCGATACTTCGGATAAGTATTGATACTCTTTGGTTTAGGGAGCAGTTTTTCACTTTGTTTAAAATGTTTGAAACGTTTTGAATTTGTCTAAAATATTTCTAAGTGTTCAAATTATTTTGCAATGTATTTGGAGTTTTAGATAGACTTTGAAATGTATTTTTACTTTGAAATTTATCAATGCTTTGTTCAAAAACAATCTTAATTCAAAAGATTTTTTTGTTATATCAAAATAATTTATCAAATAAAGTTTAGATTAATAAAATACTATAATATTAGGGAAAATTAATAACCTTAATCCACTTTTATTCATTTATGTGATTTTAGATCCTAGATATAATTTGGATTATGCAATCTTTGTGATAGGTTTATGATGTTGATAAAGTTTAAAATTTGTGTGGAATTGTAAATCAAACTTTAAATGGATTTTTTGATCATTATAGTTTGTTGCGTGGTGTACCTCAAATTGAACCTACTGCTAGTTCACAATCTAATGTCTCTAAAGTAGAGAATGACGAATGTGTTGATTTTGTTTCTTATTCCAAGTTGAAATATAAATGTAAGAGGCCAAAAAGTATGTTTAGTGAAGGGATATATGAATTGGAAAGATATTTAGAGGAAAAAACAAAAGCTGATGATAATAAACTTTATGTGTTAGGGTGTGTTTTCCTTTGAAAAGAACTTTTCACTCAAAAAGCACTTTTGGCTTTAAACCACTACTAAAAAAACACCATTTGAATGAGTTTTTTAACTTTGAAAATACTTTTTCCTCAAATGAAAAAGCTAAAATTTTAGCTTTTTTTTCTAAGCTTTTGGCTGGCTAATTACTTTTTTATCCTTCATTTTTCACGGTATAAGGAAAATTTCTTCTTCATTTTCTCTTCTAGAAAATCTCTCTTGTTCTCCTCTTTTATTTCCTTCCATTCTTCCAATTTCTTCAAATTTTAGGGTGCTCTCTCTCTCACTCTCTTTCTTTCTACTCCCCTAATCCCATCTTCTCATTTTAACTACCCATTTAATCTTTTTTTTCCCCATTTCAGGTTAACCTATTTTTGGATCTCCATTTCCTTCCACTAGTGAGCTTCTTCTCTTCTACACCCATTTTTTCTTATTTTCATGTTTGATTATCGATTTGGCTATAAACCCATCTTTAATTATGCTTAGTTTTTAGATGTTTCCTTATGCTTAGTTTAGTTGTTTCCTCCATTTTTCCCCTTCACACATTGACAGACAATGATTAAAATGACTGGAATTGATGTGCACAAACTAGTATAAAATGACTGCCCTTTTTTTTTCCCTTCACACATGACAAATAATGATCAAAAGGGTTTTAATATTTCAATCTCTAGCTTATGATGAAATAAGAAAAAAAATCTTACAGGGGATTAGAATTCTTTGTTACAAGGTGATTGGCTGTTTAACATCACAACAATAATGTAACACCTCTTACCCGTATCTGACACAGGGACAGGGTCCAAGGCGTTATCGGACTCAAATATAAACATTCATACAAAACTGGGGCATAAAATTTTGCCCAAGTTAAAACCATTCTTACACAAGCAGATTATCCCTTATAAGGGCCCACGAGGCCCAAAACATACATTGTGTGTGGTTCGGGACCAAACTGAGAACTTTCAGAACTTTTACGACACTTAGAAAATTTTCTTGTTTTGAAGGGTCACACGCTTGTGTGGGTAGGCCATGTGATCGCACTTGCCCGTATGCCTTGAGACACACCCAAGTCTCTAAGCCATGTAGTTCTCTATTTATGACGTCATCAATACAATTAGAGTCACACAGCCAAGTCACACGCCCGTGTCCTTAGGCCGTGTGGCGAATTAAATTCCAAAAATCAAATGCAGACTTCACACGACCTGGGCACATGCCATGTCCTGAGGACGGGCCCTTACACGGCTGAGAAACATGGCTATGTCTCTACCCGTGTGTTTACTAATGAACATTCTATTTTACTTAATTAGGGTGCAGGGGACATACGGCCGGATCACGTGCCCATGGGGCAGACCGTGTGTCACACGGTCTAGACACACGCCCGTGTGCCTACCTGTGTCGACAACTTTGAGGCTATTTTCCAAGTCTTTTGTCACCATTAATAACACATGCTCATTTACACATCTCAATGACATCCTACATGGCATAAATGAGCACTTATACATTCATAGACTTGGCTATTACATATCAACTTCTTATCAATTTATACTTGCTTAAGACTTCATATTTATTTAGACCAAGCTTACCAAATCACATGCAATATGAAACATCAATTTACTTCCATTTCATACATTCATGCCTTAGTGTTATTATGCCATTTAATCATATTTCCATCATCAAACATCCATGATCATATCCACAATTCATCCATGCTAAATGAATTTAACCACATCATGAGTGACCTTAGCACATGCATGCAAATATGAATAGGATTACATCCCCATATTTAATATAGGCAATATCTCATGGCCATGTAACATCCTAATTTTCGGATTTATTCGCGGTTCTCAATATTTTGTAAAGATTTTAAAATTTTGTATTTGGATGTGGAATTAATATTTTGAGTAAGTAAATGGGCTTATGGAAGGCCCATGAGTTGGCCAAAACCAGTTGAATTTTTGGAATTTTAGACTTAGGAGTTAGGGGTTACGGCTAAGTGGCCCTTAAGTAGAGTTGTGGGTAAATTGCATCACAAAAGAGCCTTGGTAAAGTGGCAAGGGTGACGCCACTAGGCTCCTAGAAAAGTGGCGTGTGGAGCAGTGGGGAAGGCATGGGATCGATTCCTATGTTGACAAATAGATGCATTTATTTTTAAGTGTAGGAGGGTAAGTGTTGGAGTTCGGTGGATTACGCTAGAAGAGAGTTGGATCGGTTTAAATGCTTGGATTAAGGAGGGATAAGGGAGAGATTTAAGGGATTTGGATGAGGCTAGGAGTTGGCAATTATGGGAATTGAAGAGGAAAATCGACGGGGGTATTAGGTTGGTATTTGGCACTTAGTGTAACACCTGAACCCGAGACCGTCACGAGTCGAACACGAGGTGTTAATGGACTTCAAGCCACTTATTAGAAATTTCCAGACAGTCGCTAATCTGCATACGGTCGTATTAAAATCATATCTTGAGTTCGAAACTCGAAATCCAGATCCGTAAATTTTCCCGAAACTAGACTATATATGCATCTACAAATGTTTTTCTAGAATTTTGGTTGGGCCAATTAGTACAGTTTATTAGTTGAAGTCCCCATGTTACAGGATCGACTACACCGACCTTTGCGCATTACGACTTGGATATCTCCCCGCAGGGCTTCAATCTTGATGCTGTTTGTTTCTATAGAAACTAGACTCGAAAAGGAATCTGTACATATATGGCATGGATTCTAATTATCTCTGGTCAATTCATGATGAATTCCCAAAGTCGGATAGGGACTCGAGAACCGTTCGCCCACATCTGCGAGAACTTAAATATCTCTTAACATACAGCTCATATGGTTGCTTCGTTTCTTCTATATGAAAATAGACTCATCGGGCTTCGATTTCATAATTCATTCATTATTTAATTTCATTTCCCTATTTTTAGTGATTTTCAATCTCACATCACTTCTTGCCTTTGCCAAAGACTCGTTACTAAAGCAACTATGCCTATTTCATGATTTCCCTTTGATCTAACTAGTGATTCATCATACATGTCACAAATTATGATCATGACTAGACATACCAAAGGCTAATCATTGTCAAACATCTCCCTACTACACTATTGCCATATCATGAATTTTAACACCAAAATAATCAACCATGGCATACGGCGTAAAAATCGAATTACCAAGACTTGCCCCTATAAAATGATAAAATGACTTTTATGCCCCTGTGTGATGAAATCACTGTTATGCCCCTATAAGATGTATGATTATACTTGAGCATGCCACTTTAAACATATTGAATACATGTATGATATTATGACACGACATGACATGATGCATGATATGTTGCACGGGTATTATACCGACAGCTCTGCTGCAAATACTGTTTAGTGCTGCAACCGGTTGTAACACCCCATACCCGAGACCGTCACCGGAGTCGGACACGAGGGGTTAACGGGCTTAATCCACTTACTTGCACAGTTCATTTTAAAAATTTCTAGACAGCCAACTAACTGTGTCACTGTCACCTTAAAAATCATATCTTGAGTTCCACAACTTGAAAATCAGTTTCGCGATTTTTCCCTGAAACTAGACTCACATATGCATCCAAAAATTTTTTTCTAGAATTTTTGGTTGGGCCAATTAGTACAGTTTATTAGTTAAATTCCCCCATGTTACAGGGATCGACTACACTGACCTTTGCACATTACGACTTGGATATCTCCCTGTACAGGGCTTCAATACTGATGCCATTTGTTTCTACAGAAACCAGACTCAAAAAGGAATCTGTACATATATGGCATGACTTCTAATTATCTCTGGTCAATTTATAATGAATTTCCAAAGTCGGAACAGGGACTCCAGAATCCGTTCTGGCCCTGTCTCACGAAAACTTAAATATCTCTTAACATACTGTGCATAAGATCGTTTCGTTACTTTCCTATGAAAATAGACTTGTCAAGGTTCGTTTACATAATTTATTCAATATTTAATTCCATTCCTGCTATTTTTAGTGATTTTTCACATCCATGTCACTGCAGCTGTCAGCATCTGTCTTTAAGGTAGGCTTCACCTATTTCATAGTTTCCATGATTCAACTAGTCCTTTAACATAAATAGCACAAAATATGATCATGATTAACCATCCCAATGGCTAATCGTTTCCAAACATTTCCATACCTCTTAATGAACAACATACAATGATTATAATACCATGCCCAAAGTATACTTAAGCCATTTTCGCATGGCTATCCAAATTTACACAAAACCGAAAGGTACATGACCTACAACAAAAGGGTAGTCCTATACATGCCATTTCAAAGTCCAACCAAAAATATACCGAAAGGAGCTTTGATAGTGTGGGCGACTTCGCCTTCAAAATCCCGAGTCCGATAGCTGAAGAACCAAAATCTATAAAACAGAGAATCAAAGAAACGGAGTAAGCATTTAATGCTTAGTAAGTTTGAGTCATGAATTTAGACACAACCAAAGTATAGCATTCATGTAGCTAAACAGATAATTTCATATGCACAAATTCTCAATATCAGACTTACTTCACATTACCAACCCTTATATTCATACACAAAGATCAACTTAGCCAAAGGCCGGTAGCTCATTTATCAACTAAGCGAATACTTATTTGGAAGGGCTCAACTAATTCAAAGCACATATGAAACATACCTCATTGTTGGGATTTCACAAGCGTATTAACTGAAATTTTTACAGCAAGATCATTCATTTCCGAATCACGTACCTTGAGTTTAACCGGATATAGCTACTCGTTCAAATGCCTTGGGACATAGCCCGGTTATAGTAACTCGCACAAATGCCTTCGGGACTTAACCCGGATTTAGTAACTCGCACAAATGCCTTGGATCTTAGTCCGGATTTAGTAACTCATACGAATGCCTTGGATCTTAGTCCGGATATAGTCACATAGCACAAAGCCTTCGGATCGAGCCGGACATCATTGAATAACCGTGCACATTTATCAATAAATCATGACACATTCAGTATTTCATTTTCATTAGCAAAACTCAAACACAAGGCACTTATCACACTTGCAATTTCGCTCAATAGCCACACACAAAAGCATGATTTTGATTTGCTTAAAACATGATCTAATCAAATCATAATCTAAGTTCCATTACTCGAAAACTTACCTCGGATGTTGTCGAACGGCTTCAATGACTATTCGATCACTTTTTCCTTTCCTTATCCAACTATGGTCCTCTAAGCTCTTGAGCTAATTCAAACAAATTTAACTTATTAAAGTCTCATTTTGCTAGCTTATGGCGAATATGACAAGGAGTTTGATAGGTCATATGGCCACCTTTTAGCTCAAATACACAATGATTATCGCATTTTTATCACATCAAGCAATTTAATACAATTCATTCGAACATCAAAAGAGAAGCTCAAGGTACTTAGCCCATATATACATTAGACATTAGAGTCACATATGTACGAAATCACGAATCGAATTCAACATACTAGCTAATATTTCCCTTAGCGAATTTTCTAAGTCAAGCTAAAGCCATCAATAGGCTACCTATGGCGAACATACCCATCAACTCATGTACCCATTCATGTGGCGAACATACACATCTATGCTAAGGCCGATTGCAACACTTAATACATTCTACAAGTATGGTCACTTGTATTGACTAAACACCATTTGTTTCAATTCAAAACTTGGCTAATACACATATATACACTATTAAAGCATCCTCTCCCTTTACATTAATTCAACACATGCATTACCCATAATATACAAAATTATATTCGCCTTAGCACACAACTTGCTAGCCAATTCTTCTCCATCTAGCAACTAATGCACATCTGAGCTCATTTGTTAGACTCTACTTCATCTAACAACAACCTTATTTCTCTTCTATTTCCTACCATGGCCAAATGCATCACAACACCATATCATTTCGATTTTGGTCATGGTTAAACAAAGAACTTAATGTCTCACTCAAGGATGCTAAAAAGGAGATTCAAGAGTCATCAATCCACCATCACATGCATCATTACAAGCTTCACTTTTAGCATGCAATTAACATCAACACAAATCCACCTTAGCCGAATATCATCTCCATGACATAGTAAAGATTTGAACCATGGGCTAGTTAGAACTCAAGCTAACAAAAAAAAAACATGCACGAATCTCATGGCACCACATCAAACTTACCTTCACCTAGCTACAAGCATGGCCGAATATCTTCAACATTTCCTCCCTTCTTTCCTTTGAATTTTCAGTCAAGAAGAATGAAAAAAAGGATGGTCACATTTTTTTTTCTTTTTCTTTCTTCTATTCACGGCAATGGAGGGGGGGGGGGCAACCACACACACATTTTTTTTTCCTTTTTCCATTTCTTTATTACCCATACTCATTATTTTATTGTTCCTAACATCCATCACTACATAACATGTTTGTGACATGTTTCCACTCATAGCATGGCTGGCCATTAGCTCAAATATTGGGCAATTTGACATGCAAACCCACCATGTAACACCCCGAACCCGAGACCGTCGCCGGAGTCGAACACGAGGTGTTAACAGACTTCAAACCACTTATTGAGAATTTTCCAGACAAGCTGCCAATCTATGTACTAGTCGCTTCAAAAATCATAACTTGAGTTTTACAACTCGAAAATCAGTTTCGTAATTTTTCCCAGAAACTAGACTCATATGTCCATCTACAGATTTTTTTCTAGAAATTTTGGTCAAGTCAATTAGTACAGTTTATTAGTTAAAGTCTCCCATGTTACAGGGGTCGACTACACTGACCTTCGTGCATTACAACCTGAGTAACTCCCTGTGCAGGGCTTCAATACTGATTCCGTTTGTTTCTACAGAAACTAGACTCAAATAGGAATTTATACATATATGGTATGACTCCTAATTATCTCAGGTTAATTTATAATGAATTTTCAAATTCGGAACAGGGAATCCAGAAACTGTTCTGGCCCTGTTTCACGAAAACCCAAATATCTCTTAACATACAACTCATATGACCGTCTCGTTTCTTCCATATGAAGATAGATTCACCAAGGTTCATTTACATAATTTATTCACTATTTAATTCCATTCCTACTATTTTTAGTGATTTTTCACATCCACGTCACTGTTGCTGCCAGCATCTATTTCTAGGGTAGACTTTCTCTAACACATAGTTTCTATGATTCAACCACCCCTTTTTCATATATTGTCCAAAATATAATCATGATGACCCATTCTAATGGCTGGTCATTGCCAAACGTTTTCGTGCCTCTTAATGAGCATATACATGCCAAATGATTATAACATTATGCTCAAAACATTTATAAGCCATTTTCGCATGGCTATTCAAAATTTTACATACCAAGTTCAACCAAAACATAATAGCCTATACATGCGAAATGTACTCCTAGACCAACTACGAAGAAAATACCAAAAGTTGTTGGCCGGTGTGATGACTTCGATGACGGTCCCGAATACGCAAAAAGTTGAGTCCAAGAAACCTAAAATAGGTGACAAACAAACACCGAATGAGTATATAACTCAGTAAGTCATAAGCAATGCACTAACAACCATTAATAACATTATCGCAAGAGGAAACAAAATGGAATGAGGCTAATTACTCCATTCAAACCGAACTATACCATAGTTCCTTAGACCTTTCGATTCAATCACATACCAAGTTACACATTCACATTCCATATACTAATCAATAGGATATTTGAAGCATTTCTACACACCATTTTGTTTTCGTCACAATCATACATCTACATGACCTTTCACTCATTCCACGATAATTCTTATGCACGTGATTTCAATTTACATTGTCACATAGGTTCAAACTTACCAAGCTCAACCCCAAATATAAACATAGCGCCTATTAGCCATGAACTCAAGGCACTTACCCGATCCGCTGTCCGTGATCAACTCAATAGTGTCGCACACTCAGTGTCAATAGTGATTCAAAAGCATATAGTGAGTCCGCACACTTAGTGCTATATAATCAACTCGCACACTTAGTGCTATATGATCAAACTCGCACACTTAGTGCTGTACAAGTTTTAAACCCGCACACTTAGTACCATTCTCATGATCACAAATGTTTATACCCGCACACTTAGTGCCGAAATCAACAACTCAATACATCTCACCTCTTTTCCTTTCATTCAATACTTTCATCACCACATACATACATGTATATAAATTCATCATTCCTTTCGGCATAATTACATAGACATTATGTCTATTCAAATCAATACAAAATATATGCTTAGTGACTTACCTTGTGTTGGGTAAAATAGTCCAAGTCGGCTACTCGATGACCTTCGTCTTTCCCTTGCTTGATTCTCCTTCTTTAACTCCTTGAGCTTAATCAATAAATCAACTAGTTTAACCATCTTGCTAAACATTCATAATTCAATTACACATGCATATGTATGTTCGTATATTCGGCAACCATCCTACTAATTACCCATTTAGTCAATCTCTAAGCCAAGATAAGGCATCAATATGGTTGCCTCTAACCGAATACATGCACACCAATCTACTTCATTTGGCCGAATATGCATGTCTATGTTGAGGCCAATTTTACACTTAATACCACATAAAAAAAACGGCATACATTTTACTAACTAATGCATTACATATTGTAGCTCAATACACATCTCTCATTTACTTCATAACCGAAACATCATCACAAGCAAATATACACCTTGAAATAGTATATATGTCATACCAATATAAACACATATCTTACCTACCATGCAACATGCATGAATCGTACTTATGGATGTACCATGGCCGAATACACTACAACACCATACCGTTTCAATTTGATCATGGTTAAACAAAGAACTTAGTGTCTCACTCAAAATGCTAAAAGAAAATATTCAATAATCATCAATCCACCATCACATGCACCATTACAAAGCTTCACTTTTAGCATGCAAATGATATCAACACAACCTCACGTTAGCCGAATATCATCTCCATGACATAGTAAGGATTTGAACCATGGCTAGTTAGAACTCAAGCTAACTACTAAAATATACATGAATCTCATGGCAAAACATCAAACTTACCTTAATCTAGGTACAAGTATGGCCAAACCTCCTCCTAAACCTCTTCCAAACCAACATGAAACAAGAATTCCTTCCTTCTTCCTTAGAATTTTCAGCCCAAAGGAAATGAAAAATGATGAACAAAATTCTTCTTTCTTTCTCCACACTCAAGGCAATGGGCATGCATGAGACCATTTTTTCTCTTTTTTTTTGTTCCTTTCATTATTAAATTCCCATGCTCACTATTTTATTTTTTCTTACATACACCATTGTCCCAACATGTTTTATGACATGTTTTTACCCATAATCTCTTGTCATGGCGGCCACTAGCTATTATGGGGAATTTGACATGCAAGTCCTCCCTTTGACTACATGCACTATTAGGTCCTTATAGATTAGCCTATCACTTTTCAAAAGTGTCACACAAGTCCTACTAACTGAATTCACATGCTATCGGCTAAATCGAAGCCTGAAAATTTCACACATTCATAATTACATATTCTAGACAATAAATATTACGTTCAAACATTTCGGTGACTCGGTTTAGCGGTCCCGAAACCACTTCCCGACTAGGGTCAATTTTGGGCTGTCACACACCATTTCTACAACATGCATTATTAGGCCACTTTACATTTGCCTAGCACATTTCTAAATTTTCTCACATAAGTCCTTTTGACTAAATTCGCATGCAATTTACTAAATCGAAGCCTAAAACTTTCACACATTCATAATCACATATTTTAGACAATAAATATCATGTTCAAATAATTTGGTGACTCGGTTTAGCGGTCCTGAATCCGCTTCCCGACTAGGGTCACTTTAGGGCTGTCACAACTCTCCCCCACTTAAGAAATTTTCGTCCACGAAAATCTTACCGGTAAACAGGTTTGGGTATCATTCTTTCATAGACTTCTCGGTTTCCCAAGTAGCTTCTTCGATTCCGTGTTTGAGCCATAACACTTTTACCAACGGAACCCTTTTGTTTCGCAACTCTTTCACTTCACGAGCTAGGATACGAATCGGTTCCTCTTCCTAACTCAAGTCAGATTGAATTTCAACTTCTGATGGATTAATTACGTGTGACGGATCGAATCTATAACGTCAAAGCATCGAAACATGAAAGACGTCGTGAATCTTTTCAAGTTCAGGGGGCAAAATCAATCTATACGCAACTGCACCAACTCGTTCGGAGATTTTGTACGGCCCAATGAATCTCGGGCTCAACTTGCCCTTACGGCCAAATCTGAGTATCTTTTTCCAAGGCGAAACTTTAAGAAACACTTTATCTCCCACCTGATATTCAATGTCTTTTCGTTTCAAATCCGCATACGATTTCTGACGATCTGTGGCTGCCTTCAGACTTTCACGGATTACCTTTACTTTCGCTCAAAGATCTTTAATCAAATCCACTCCAAAATTTTACTTTCACCGAGCTCGGTCCTAAACAATGGCGACGGCATTTTCGACCGTACAAAGCCTCGTAAGGTGCCATCTTAATACTTGACTGAAAACTATTGTTGTGCGAATTCAATCAAAGGTAAATACCGTTCCCATGAACCACTAAACTCGAGGATGCAACATCTCAACATATCCTCAAGTATCTGAATTATCCGCCGGATTGACCATCTGTTTGTGGATGAAAGCGGTGCTAAAATGCAGCTTGGTACCCAAAGCTTCTTGCAATTTCTTCCAAAATCGTGAGGTGAATCTCGGATCTCTATCCGACACGATAGAAATAGGTACCCCGTGTAATCTCACAATCTGAGAAACATACAATTCAGCTAATTTATCCATTGAAAAATCCGTGCGTACGGGGATAAAGTGAGCCGGCTTAGTCAATCTATCAACAACGACCCAAATCGCATCTTTCTTACTTGCCGACACTGGCAACCCAGATACAAAATCCATCGTTACTCGATCCCATTTCCATTCAGGTATCATGATCGGTTGGAGTAAACCCATAGGCACTTGATGTTCCGCCTTCACTTGCTGACATATTAAACACTTCGAAACAAAATCGGAAATGTCTCGTTTCATACCATGCCACCAAAACTGACGTCTTAGGTCGTGGTACATTTTCGTACTCCCCGGGTGAATTGACATTCGGCTACAATGAGCTTCATTCAGAATCATCGAAATGAGTTCTGAATTTCTTGGAACACACAACTGATTTCTGTACCTCAAACAATTGTCATCATCAATTAGAAACTCCGATTCCATATTCGGAACACATTCAGCCCATTTTGCAACCAACTCATCGTCGACTTTCTGAGCTTCACGAATTTGATGAATCAATAATGGTTTGGCCTTTAATTCGGCCACTAACACATTGTCGGCTAGAACAGACAAGTGTACATTTATTGCTCGTAAAGCAAACAGTGATTTCCGTCTTAAGGCGTCCGCAACAACATTAGCCTTTCCCGGGTGGTAATCAATGACAAGCTCATAATCTTTCAACAACTCAAGCCAACGTCTTTGTCGCAGATTTAAGTCTCTTTGAGTCATCAAATATTTGAGACTTTTGTGATCCGAAAATACATGGCACTTCTCACCAAATAAGTAATGTCGCCATATTTTCAAGGCGAATACGATGGAAGCTAATTCGAGATCATGGGTCGGATAATTTTTCTCATGTGGCTTTAATTGTCTCGACGCATAGGCCACAACTCGACCTTCTTGCATCAACACGCAACCTAACCCAAGTAGGGAGGCGTCACTATAGATGACAAACTCTTTGCACGATTAATTTGCACTAAAATTGGGGCTTCAGTCAAATAAGTTTTCAGTTGATCAAAACTTTTCTGACATTTTTCCGTCCATTCGAACTTAATATCTTTTTGAAGTAGCTTCGTCATGGGTGTGGCTATCATCGAGAAACCTTTTACAAACCGTCGGTAGTAACCGGTGAGTCCCAAAAAGCTCCGAACCTCAGTAATATTTCTCGGAGGCTTCTAGTTAAGTATGGCTGAAATTTTGCTCGGGTCAACTCGAATACCCGATGCAGATACCACATAGCCCAAGAAGCTAACCTCTCTTAACCAGAACTCACACTTACTGAACTTAGCATATAACTGCTTATCCCATAAAATTTGCAACACTAATCTCAGGTGCTCAGCATGTTCGGTCTCATCTCTTGAATAGACCAAGATGTCGTCAATGAACACAAATACGAACCGGTCCAAATACTGTCTGAAGATCCGATTCATCAAATCCATAAATACCGCAGGGGCATTTGTGAGCCCAAACAGCATCACTAAGAACTCCTAGTGGCCATATCTCGTTCTGAAAGCAGTTTTGGGTATATCCGAATCTCGAATTCAAGAATCGGTAATAACCCGATCTCAAATCTATCTTTGAAAACACCGAGGCTCCCTTTAGTTGATCAAACAAATCATCAATCTGCTGATAACGGATATTTATTCTTTATAGTCACTTTATTCGGTGACGATAGTCAATGCACAACCTCATGGTTCCGTCCTTCTTTTCACAAACAATCTTTGGTGCACCCGAGGTGAGAAACTTGGTCGGCGAAACCTCTATCCGTCAACTCTTGCAAGCGAGCTTTCAATTCTTTTAACTCGGTTGGTGCCATACGATACGGAGCTATCGAAATTGGCGTAGTTCCAGGTACAAGCTCAATACTAAACTCTACCTCCCGAACAGGTGGTAAACCCGGTAATTCTTGAGGAAAAACATCTGGGTATTCACAAACCACCGGCACAGATTCGGGTTTCCTTTCTAATTCTTTGTCATCAAGTACATACGCAAGGTATGCTTCGTACCCCTTTCTTACATATTTCTGGGCCAACATTGCTGATATTACAGCTGGTAACCCCTTTAAGTCCGTAGACTCAACTCGAATTATCTCGTTATTTGCGCACCTCAAATCAATAGTCTTGATTTTGCAATTCACAACCGCATCATGCACGGTCAACCAATCCAAACCAAGAATAACATCAAATTCATCCAACGGAAAAAGCATCAAGTCCGCCGGAAAACAGGAACCTCGAAGTACTAGGGGACATTTCTTACACACTTTGTTGACAAGCACGTAATGACCCAAGGGATTTGACACCCGAATTACGAACTCAGTAGACTCAATAGGTAAAGTCTTACTGGATGCTAAGGTTTTGCATATATAAGAATAAGTAGAACCAGGGTCAATCAAAGCAATCACATTAGTATCAAAGAGAGTAAAAGTACCGGTAATAACATCTGGCGAGGAAGCATCCTCGCGTGTGCGTATAGCGTAAGCCCTAGCAGGAGCACGAGCCTCAGATCTGGTCGCAGCATCTCTAGATCCTCTCTGACCACCACTAGCATTTCCCGTGTTTCTAGATGGTCTACCTCGAGCAGTGGTAGCACAAGGTTTCCCACTCTGATTTACATTCTGTTCAGACAATCTCGGGCAATCTTTGATAAAGTGGTCAACTGACCCACACTTGTAGCAGGAGCGGTCATGGAATCTACAACTTCCAGAATGCCATTTGCCACAATACTGGCACTCCGTTCTATCTCGATGATCATTTCCCACACTGGCGACCGAAGTGACTCGTGCACTCGAAAGGGGTAGATCGCGATCTCGTCTAGAAAAGCCCGAAGTGTCCCTAGACCGGCCCAAGCCATCTCTAAATTTCTTCGATGACTGTGGGAAGGGCTTCCCCGAAGACCTCTTACAAAACTCCCTTGCTCCCGCCTCAGCTTTTCTTTTCTCCATACTGAGCTCCTCGGCTTTGCAAGCTCGCTCGACAAGTGCCACAAATTTTGATTTCCAAAATGCCAACATACTGACTTTATATCATCATTCAATCCATCCTCGAAACTTTTACACATTACGCTTCTGAGGAAATGCATTCTCATGCGCACCACCTAAGCCTTACAAACTTTCGTTCATAGTCAGAACCGACATGGAACCTTGTTTAAGTTCAAGAAATTCCTTCCATTTTGATCCATAAATCTCGTGATATACTTTTTCCAAACTCGGTTTGGAAAAACTCCCAAGTTACTTGCTCTCTAGGCACTGTGAAGTCAACGTATTCCACCAATAGTAGGCGTAATCACGTAGCAAGGAGATAGCACACTTTAGGCACTCATCGGGTGTGCAAGATAGCTCATCGAGTACCCGCATAGTGTTGTCCAACCAAAATTTAGCTTGCTCGGCATCATCACTATCCGTAGCCTTAAATTCCGTAGCCCCATGTTTTGAATTACATCAGCTGGGGCTTATTTGACCTTATTTGGTCGATAATGTGAGGTATGGTAGGTGCGGGGTTGTGTTTGTCGGGAATGGAGGTTGTGGAACACCAGTATAAGTTCGAATGTATTGGTTGAACCAATCATTCATCACGCTATAAAAGCTTGTCTAGCTTCATCATTCGGATTACTAGCATTAGGTTGAGAGTCCGCCATGCCATTGTCCCTTTGTCGGAGCAGCGCTACACTCTCAAGATCATCACTACCGCTTCGGTCGGGATCGGGATCCATTACTATAAATAAAACACATTTCAATTGTCAGAAATCACCACACTATCAAATAAATCACATAATGGCATGTATAGCTAGACCCAACGTATTACGGTAGTCCAAGAATCGACTAAACCGTAGCTCGATACCAATAAATCAGTAACACCCGTGCACTCGAGACCGTCACCGAGTCGGACACGAGGGTTAACGGCTTAATCCACTTACTTGCAGTTCATTTTAAAATTTTCAGACGGTGACTAAGCGTGTCACTTGTCACCTTAAAAATCATATCTTGAGTTCCACAACTTGAAAATCAGTTTCGTGATTTTTCCTGAAACTAGACTCATATATGCATCCACAAATGTTTTTCTAGAATTTTGGTTGGGCCAATTAGTACAGTTTATTAGTTAAATTCCCCATGTTATAGGGATCGACTACACCGACCTTTTAGCATTACGACTTGGATATCTCCTGCATGCAGGCTTCAATACTGATGCCGTTTGTTTCTGCAGAAACTAGACTCAAAAAGGAATCTGTACATTTATGGCATGACTTCTAACTATCTTGGTCAATTTATAATGAATTTCCAAAGTCAGAACAGGGACTCCAGAAGCCGTTCTAGCCCAGTCTCACGAAAACTTAAATAGACTCGTCAAGGTTCGTTTACATAATTTATTCACTATTTAATTCCATTCCTACTATTTTTAGTGATTTTTCACATCCATGTCACTGCAGCTATCAGCATCTGTCTTTAAGGTAGGCTTCACCTATTTCATAGTTTCCATGATTCAACTAGGCCTTTAACATAAATAGCACAAAATATGATCATGATTAACCATCCCAATGGCTAATCGTTTCCAAACATTTCCATACCTCTTAATGAACAACATACAATGATTATAATACCATGCCCAAAGTATACTTAAGCCATTTTCGCATGGCTATCCAAATTTACACAAAACCGAAAGGTACATGACCTACAACAAAAGGGTAGTCCTATACATGCCATTTCAAAGTCCAACCAAAATATACCGAAAGGAGCTTTGATAGTGTGGGCGACTTCGCCTTCAAAATCCCGAGTCCGATAGTGAAGAACCAAAATCTATAAAACAGAGAATCAAAGAAACGGAGTAAGCATTTAATGCTTAGTAAGTTTGAGTCATGAATTTAGACACAACCAAAATATAGCATTCATGTAGCTAAACAGATAATTTCATATGCACAAATTCTCAATATCGGACTTACTTCACATTACCAACCCTTATATTCATACACAAAGATCAACTTAGCCAAAGGCGGTAGCTCATTTATCAAGCGGCGAATACTTATTTGTAAGGGCTCAACTAATTCAAAGCACATATGAAACATACCTCATTGTTGGGATTTCACAAGCGTATTAACTGAAATTTTTACAGCAAGATCATTCATTTCGAATCACGTACCTTGAGTTTAACCGGATATAGCTACTCGTTCAAATGCCTTGGGACATAGCCGGTTATAGTAACTTCGCACAAATGCCTTCGGACTTAACCCGGATTTAGTAACTCGCACAAATGCCTTCGGATCTTAGTCCGGATTTAGTAACTCGCATACGAATGCCTTCAGATCTTAGTCCGGATATAGTCACATAGCACAAAGCCTTCTGGATCGAGCCGGACATCATTGAATAACCGTGCACATTTATCAATAAATCATGACACATTCAGTATTTCATTTTCATTAGCAAAACTCAAACACAAGGCACTTATCACACTTGCAATTTCGCTCAATAGCCACACACAAAAAGCATGATTTTGATTTGCTTAAAACATGATCTAATCAAATCATAATCTAAGTTCCATTACTCGAAAACTTACCTCGGATGTTGTCAAACGGCTTCAACGGCTATTCGATCACTTTTCCTTTCCCTTATCCAACTATGGTCCTCTAAGCTCTTGAGCTAATTCAAACAAATTTAACTTATTAAAGTCTCATTTTGCTAGCTTATGGCGAATATGACAAGGAGTTTGATAGGTCATATGGCCACCTTTTAGCTCAAATACACAATGATCATACGCATTTTAATCACATCAAGCAATTTAATACAATTCATTCGAACATCAAAAGAGAAGCTCAAGGTACTTAGCCCATATATACATTAGACATTAGAGTCACAAATGTACGAAATCACGAATCGAATTCAACATACTAGCTAATATTTCCCCTTAGCGAATTTTCTAAGTCAAGCTAAAGCCATCAATAGGCTACCTATGGCGAACATACCCATCAACTCATGTACCCATTCATGTGGCCGAACATACAAATCTATGCTAAGGCCGATTGCAACACTTAATACATTCTACAAGTATGGTCACTTGTATTGACTAAACACCATTTGTTTCAATTCAAAACTTGGCTAATACACATATATACACTATTAAAGCATCCTCTCCCTTTACAATAATTCAACACATGCATTACCCATAATATACAAAATTATATTCGGCCTTAGTACACAACTTGCTAGCCGATTCTTCTCCATCTAGCAACTAATGCACATACGAGCTCATTTGTTAGACTCTACTTCATCTAACAACAACCTTATTTCTCTTCTATTTCCTACCATGGCGAATGCATCACAACACCATATCATTTTGATTTTGGTCATGGTTAAACAAAGAACTTAATGTCTCACTCAAGGATGCTAAAAGGAGATTCAAGAGTCATCAATCCACCATCACATGCATCATTACAAGCTTCACTTTTAGCATGCAATTAACATCAACACAAATCCACCTTAGCGAATATCATCTCCATGACATAGTAAAGATTTGAACCATGGGCTAGTTAGAACTCAAGCTAACAAAAAAAACATGCACGAATCTCATGGCACCACATCAAACTTACCTTCACCTAGCTACAAGCATGGCGAATCTCTTCAACATTTCCTCCTTCTTTCCTTTGAATTTTCAGTCAAGAAGAATGAAAAAAAGGATGGTCACATTTTTTTTTCTTTTTCTTTCTTCTATTCACGGCAATGGAGGGGGGGCAACCACACACACATTTTTTTTTCCTTTTTCCATTTCTTTATTACCCATACTCATTATTTTATTGTTCCTAACATCCATCACTACATAACATGTTTGTGACATGTTTCCACTCATAGCATGGCTGGCCATTAGCTCAAATATTGGGCAATTTGACATGCAAACCCACCATTTCTACAACATGCATTATTAGGCCACTTTACATTTGCCTAGCACATTTCTAAATTTTCTCACATAAGTCCTTTTGACTAAATTCGCATGCAATTTACTAAATCGAAGCCTAAAACTTTCACACATTCATAATCACATATTTTAGACAATAAATATCATGTTCAAATAATTTGGTGACTCGGTTTAGCTGTCCCGAATCCGCTTCCCGACTAGGGTCACTTTAGGGCTGTCACACCGGTACTACTTGGAGTGTAAGGATGGGTGGGTTGATTATATCCCCACATAGAGTGCAATGTTGGATGGAAATGGAGTGTAGTGGCTGGTTGGATAGGATCTCTTGTTTGCATATCTGGACTATACTGTCACTGAGATGGGCTCTGACCCAAATTGATACTGATACTATAATGGGCTAAGGCCCTAACTGAGACTGAACCTTTACTGAAATGGGCTTAGGCCCAGACTGTATATGCTCACTGTCTGGTTATTTGATATGGGATTTCACACTGAATTTCATTACTCACCCATTTATTTATCTGTACAGGTATTCCCTAGACTTAGGTGGATCGGTGCTACGAGGAACTCAAAGGTGGCCATACAACCACACTTACTTCCTTAATTGAATTTAAATTATAAGTAATTTTATTTTGGGTATTTTATTGTAACAAGGCCTCTTTGGTTTTTATTTTTAATGTGGGGTTGTTATTTGCTTGATTTATAACTGCTAGTAGTAGGAAAATGGCGCGAGTTTTTAAATAAATAAATGTTTTTCAAAGAAACCACTAATATGAAACTTGTTTTAAAAGCTTTCAAAAGTAATAAAATTTTAAAATAAATTAATCGTAATGACGTCTTAATATGATTAACTTTTCAAAAAACACATTTCATTTTAAAAATGAATAAACGTATCTTAAGATCACATAAAAGGTTAAATAAAAAATGGTTTTTCAACGAGATTATACTTTGCAAAAAACACTTCAATGTGACATCGCCAGATTCGGCCATAACGTCCAGGCCGGGTTTGGGGTGTTACATCTAGCTAAAGTGTTTCCATGTTCTTTTCTTCTTATGATAGCCACTTTAGCTTCCCATGATTTTGGCAAGCTTCGAAGTATTTTTCTCATCACTTCTTCATTGGGATAAGTTTTCCTATATGACTTGAGCCAATTGGTGACGATTTTCAATCGATCATATATCACCTTGATATCCTCCTTGGGCTTCATCTTGAAAGTTTTATAATTAAGTGTGAGAGTTCCCACCTTTAACGCCTTAACTTGGCTTGTTCCCTCATGAATGACTTCCAATTTGTTTGAAATCTCCTTGGCATTGGAACATTATGACACTTTACTATTCATAAGGACCAAGTGTACAAAATAGAGTGTGAATAGCCTTGCCATTAAGTTGAGTACTCCTATATTCCTCATTCCATTTCTCCTTGCTCTTTGGAACTAGAAGCTCTCTTTTTTGTCTAAAAGGGATGGAGGAACCATCCATGATAATATCCCAAGTCGCAAGGTTGTTGGCTTGAATGAATAACATCATCCTTATCTTCTAATAAGAATAATTTGCACCATTTAAGTGAGGAGACTTGGGAATAAATTGAAATTCTCCATAGAAACAAATCCAGAAGTGGATGTCATTTTTTGTGGATTGAGTTCATGATTGATAAGCTTCCTCAAGAATCTTCTCTTGGTTGTTAGACCATCTTTAGATACTAGCTTTAATACCAATTGTTAGCTTCATAACTCAATCAAAATAGTTAAAAGGGGGTGAATTGGCCCTTCAAAAATTTAACGAAGCAAAGAAAGAATATGAAACAATGAACATAATGATTTAGATTGGTTCGGATTCAATTGCCTACTCCACTACCTTAGCTTTCCACAACTAAGGATTTTCCCAAATTTTCTGATTTCATCAACCTTTGAAGACAAGGTTTAACCTTATAGCTCGCCTAAGATTTCTACTAAAATTTTATAAAACAAACTCTCTTAAAGAGAAACAAACAAGAAAATAAAGAATAATCCTTACAAGATCGGAGTGTTTGCCAATTAAGCATAAAGACAAAGAAAAAACACTTGAGTTGAATGAAAAATAATTAATGCTCATAAGTGCATATATAAAAGATGTGAAAATTGAGCTCTAAGGTTGATAGAATGGCACCTCAAGCTTTTTTATCTCCCTTATTGTTGTTGAACCTTTGGAAGCAGGTATTTATAATCCTAAATTGATTTCCAATGGTTATGGTTGTTGGGATATTGAATAGAGCCATTGGGGATGAAAATACCAGTGCATTTATATCACTTGCAACAATAGGTATCTATATTTTTAATAGGTATCGGTGCTACTAGCATTAATGTAATAGCTTAGTGACTGATAGCCCTATTTATATCGATACCAGCTGAAATTGATTGATACTTGATAAATGGTACCAATACTTTATGTGTTTGTTCAAAAATCCTTCAAAGTCAGAATGAAAAATCTATATAGATACTAACCAAGGTATTAATAAAATTGTCTAGACTATAATTATCGATACTTAATGTGTTTGCTTAAAAATTTCTCCAAAATCAGAATACAAAAGCCGTATCAATACTAGAAAAGGTATCGATACTTCGGATAAGTATTGATACTCTTTGGTTTAGGGAGCAGTTTTTCACTTTGTTTAAAATGTTTGAAACGTTTTGAATTTGTCTAAAATATTTCTAAGTGTTCAAATTATTTTGCAATGTATTTGGAGTTTTAGAAAGACTTTGAAATGTATTTTTACTTTGAAATTTATCAATGCTTTGTTCAAAAACAATCTTAATTCAAAAGATTTTATTTGTTATATCAAAATAATTTATCAAATAAAGTTTAGTTTAATAAAATACTATAATATTAGGAAAATTAATAACCTTAATCCACTTTTATTCATTTATGTGATTTTAGATCCTAGATATAATTTGGATTATGCAATCTTTGTGATAGGTTTATGATGTTGATAAAGTTTAAAATTTGTGTGGAATTGTAAATCAAACTTTAAATGGATTTTTTGATCATTATAGTTTGTTGCGTGGTGTACCTCAAATTGAACCTACTGCTAGTTCACAATCTAATGTCTCTAAAGTAGAGAATGACGAATGTGTTGATTTTGTTTCTTATTCCAAGTTGAAATATAAATGTAAGAGGCCAAAAAGTATGTTTAGTGAAGGGATATATGAATTGGAAAGATATTTAGAGGAAAAAACAAAAGCTGATGATAATAAACTTTATGTGTTAGGGTGTGTTTTGCTTTGAAAAGAACTTTTCACTCAAAAAGCACTTTTGGCTTTAAACCACTACTAAAAAAACACCATTTGAATGAGTTTTTTAACTTTTAAAAATACTTTTTCCTCAAATGAAAAAGCTAAAAATTTTAGCTTTTTTTTCTAAGCTTTTGGCTGGCTAATTACTTTTTTATCCTTCATTTTTCACGGTATAAGGAAAATTTCTTCTTCATTTTCTCTTCTAGAAAATCTCTCTTGTTCTCCTCTTTTATTTCCTTCCATTCTTCCAATTTCTTCAAATTTTAGGGTGCTCTCTCTCTCACTCTCTTTCTTTCTACTCCCCTAATCCCATCTTCTCATTTTAACTACCCATTTAATCTTTTTTTTCCCCATTTCAGGTTAACCTATTTTTGGATCTCCATTTCCTTCCACTAGTGAGCTTCTTCTCTTCGACACCCATTTTTTTCTTATTTTCATGTTTGATTATCGATTTGGCTATAAACCCATCTTTAATTATGCTTAGTTTTTAGCTGTTTCCTTATGCTTAGTTTAGTTGTTTCCTCCATTTTTCCCCTTCACACATTGACAGACAATGCTTAAAATGACTGGAATTGATGTGCACAAACTAGTATAAAATGACTGCCCTTTTTTTTCCCTTCACACATGACAGATAATGATCAAAAGGGTTTTAATATTTCAATCTCTAGCTTATGATGAAATAAGAAAAAAAATCTTACAGGGGATTAGAATTCTTTGTTACAAGGTGATTGGCTGTTTAACATCACAACAATAATGTAACACCTCTTACCCGTATCTGACACAGGGACGGGGTCCAAGGCGTTATCGGACTCAAATATAAACATTCATACAAAACTGGGCATAAAATTTTGCCCAAGTTAAAACCATTCTTACACAAGCAGATTGTCCCTTATAAGGGCCCACGAGGCCCAAAACATACATTGTGTGTGGTTCGGGACCAAACTGAGAACTTTCAGAACTTTTACGACACTTAGAAAATTTTCTTGTTTTGAAGGGTCACACGCTTGTGTGGGTAGGCCATGTGATCGCACTTGCCCGTATGCCTTGAGACACACCCAAGTCTCTAAGCCATGTAGTTCTCTATTTATGACATCATCAACACAATTAGAGCCACACAGCCAAGTCACACGCCCGTGTCCTTAGGCCGTGTGGCGAATTAAATTCCAAAAATCAAATGCAGACTTCACACGACCTGGGCACATGCCATGTCCTGAGGACGGGCCCTTACACGGCTGAGACACATGGCTATGTCTCTACCTGTGTGTTTACTAATGAACATTCTATTTTACTTAATTAGGGTGCAGGGGACATACGGCCGGATCACGTGCCCATGGGGCAGACCGTGTGTCACACGGTCTAGACACACGGCCGTGTGCCTACCTGTGTGGACAACTTTGAGGCTATTTTCCAAGTCTTTTGTCACCATTAATAACACATGCTCATTTACACATCTCAATGACATCCTACATGGCATAAATGAGCACTTATACATTCATAGACTTGGCTATTACATATCAACTTCTTATCAATCTATACTTGCTTAAGACTTCATATTTATTTAGACCAAGCTTACCAAATCACATGCAATATGAAACATCAATGTACTTCCATTTCATACATTCATGCCTTAGTGTTATTATGCCATTTAATCATATTTCCATCATCAAACATCCATGATCATATCCACAATTCATCCATGCTAAATGAATTTAACCACATCATGAGTGACCTTAGCACATGCATGCAAATATGAATAGGATTACATCCCCATAATTAATATAGGCAATATCTCATGGCCATGTAACATCCTGATTTTCGGATTTATTCGCGGTTCTCAATATTTTGTAAAGATTTTAAAATTTTGTATTTGGATGTGGAATTAATATTTTGAGTAAGTAAATGGGCTTATGGAAGGCCCATGAGTTGGCCAAAACCCAGTTGAATTTTTGGAATTTTAGACTTAGGAGTTAGGGGTTCTGGCTAAGTGGCCCTTAAGTAGAGTTGTGGGTAAATTGCATCACAAAAAGAGCCTTGGTAAAGTGGCAAGGGTGACGCCACTAGGCTCCTAGAAAAGTGGCTTGTGGAGCAGTGGGGAAGGCATGGGATCGATTCCCTGTGTTGACAAATAGATGCATTTATTTTTAAGTGTAGGAGGGGTAAGTGTTGGAGTTCGTGGATTTCGCTAGAAGAGAGTTGGATCGGTTTAAATGCTTGGATTAAGGAGGGATAAGGGAGAGATTTAAGGGATTTGGATGAGGCTAGGAGTTGGCCGAATTATGGGAATTGAAGAGGGAAAATTGGCAGGGGGTATTAGGTTGGTATTTCAGCACTTAGTGTAACACCCAGAACCCGAGACCGTCGCTGGAGTCGAACACGAGGTGTTAATGAGCTTCAAGCCACTTATTAGAAATTTCCAGACAGTCGCTAATCTGCATACTGGTCGTATTAAAATCATATCTTGAGTTCGAAACTCAAATCCAGATCCGTAAATTTTCCCGAAACTAGACTATATATGCATCTACAAATTTTTTCTAGAATTTTGGTTGGGCCAATTAGTACAGTTTATTAGTTGAAGTCCCCATGTTACGGGGATCGACTACACCGACCTTTGCGCATTACGACTTGGATATCTCCCTGCAGGGCTTCAATACTGATGCTGTTTGTTTCTATAGAAACTAGACTCGAAAAGAAATCTGTACATATATGGCATGGCTTCTAATTATCGCTGGTCAGTTCATGATGAATTCCCAAAGTCAGGACAGGGACTCCAGTAACCGTTCTGGCCCTGTCCCACGAGAACTTAAATATCTCTTAACATACAGCTCATATGGTTGCTTCGTTTCTTCTATATGAAAATAGACTCATCGGGCTTCGATTTCATAATTCATTCATTATTTAATTCCATTTCCCTATTTTTAGTGATTTTTCAATCTCACGTCATCGCTGCTGCCAAAGACACATTACTAAAGCAACTATGCCTATTACATGATTTCCTTTGATCTAACTAGTGATTCATCATACATGTCACAAATTATGATCATGACTAGCCATACCAAAGGCTAATCATTGTCAAACATCTCCCTACTACACTATTGCCATATCATGAATTTTAACACCAAAATAATCAACCACGGCATATGGCGTAAAAATCTAATTACCAAGACTTGCAACTTAACATTAAAGAACTAAATCCAACCGAACATTTATGCCATTTTCGCATGGCTAAAAGTTTACATACCAAAGTTCAACAAAGCATATTAGCCTATACATGCCAAAATGTTCTCCTAGACCGACTACAAAAAAAGATACCAAAAGTTGCTAGCCGGTGTGATGACTTCGATGACGATCACGAGCACGCAAAAGGACGAGTCCAAGAAACCTAAAATAGGCGACAAGCAAACACCGAGTGAGTATATAACTCAGTAAGCCATAAGCATTATATTGCCGTTCAGTAATAATATATCATAAGAGAAAATAATTAATGCGGATTAAAATCCTCCATCCACACCCAAAGCGTGCTATAATTCCTTAGGCATTTCGGTTTGATCTCATACCAAGCCCTACTTTGATATTTCATACATTACACCATATGACATTGCATGCATTTATCTTCAAGTATAATCACCACATAGGTCAAGAGTTACCAAGCTAAATTCCAAATATAAATAAAATGTCTATTCCTCATGAGCTCAAGGTGTTTACTCGTACCACTGTCCATGATTGACTCGGTAAGGCCGCACACGTAGAGCATGTATGTTCATTTGAGGATGTGTAATAAGCCCGTACACTTAGTGCTCAATAGTCGAACTCGCACACTTAGTGCTATATAATCAAACTTGCACACTTAGTGCTATACAATTTGAACCCGCACACTTAGTGCCAATTTGTGATCATAAATGTTTACACCCGCACACTTAGTGCCAAACCAATAACTCAATACATCTCACCTCTTTTCTTTCCATTCAATACTTTCATCACCACATACATACATGTATATATATATATATATATTTATCATTCCATTCAGCATCATTACTTGGACATTACTACCATTTAAATTAGTACAAAATAAGTGCTTAATGACTTACCTTATATTGGATGAAATGATTCCCAATCGACTACTCGATTATCTTTGCTTTGCCTTTGCTTGGTTCTCCCTCTTTGATGTCTTGATCTAAAATGAATACATTTAGTAGTTTAATCTTCTTGTTGGATTTTTATGTGTATAATTTAATGGTTTTCACCCCATTTCACAACTATCCTTGTTCAAAATATCAAAACCTCAACCAATATTCGATTAATGCTTCAAGGTCGAATGTATTGTCACCATTAAGTTAATCTAGTCTCAAGTATTTTAATCCTAATATACAACATCATGAATCAACTCAACCTTATAAGCCAATATTACTCCTACAATCGATTGTAAAGAGTTAACAAAGAAAATATATTTTCACAAACATATACACCCATATGGTGATTATACCAAATCAAGTTTAACCTTACTTATCTCAAAATTTTCATTCCATACTATCATCCCCATGACATAGCGAAGTTTTGAACCATGGACTAATTAGAACTAAAACTAGCAACTAAAACATGCATGAATCTCATGGCACAACATCAAACATACCTTAATCTAGATACAAGGATAGCCAACCTCTTCCTAATCCTCTTCCAAACCAACCATGAGCAAGAACCCTTTCTTCTCCCTTGGGATTTTCGCCAAAAGGATGAAAAAAGATGAACAAATTTTTGTTTTCTTTCTCACCTTCACGGCAATGGGGAGGGGGAGAAGCCTTCACACACACATTTTTTTCTCATTTTTTATTGCTCATGCACCTTATTTTATTTATTCCAACATAAAACACTCACCCAACATGTTTCATGACATGTTTTGCCCATGATTCCTTGTCATGGCCGGCCACTAGCACTTGGGGGAATTTGACATGCAAGTCCTCCCTTTGACTACATGTACTATTAGGTCCTTATAGATTAGCCTATCATTTTTCAAAAGTGTCATACAAGTCCTACTAACTGAATTCACATGCAATCGACTAAACCAAGCTTGAAATTTTCACACATTCATAAATACATATTCTAGACAATAAATATTACGTTCAAACATTTCGGTGACTCGGTTTAGCGGTCCCAAACCACTTCCGACTAGGGTCAATTTTGGGTGTCACAACTCTCCCCACTTAAGAAATTTTCATCCCGAAAATCTTACCAATAAATAGGTTTGGGTAACGCTCTTTCATAGAGTTCTCGGGTTCCCAAGTAGCTTCTTCCATCCGTGTTTGAGCCATAACACTTTTACTAACGGAACCCTTTTGTTTCGCAACTCCTTCACTTCACGAGCTAGGATACGAATCGGTTCTTCTTCATAACTCATATCGGCTTGAATTTCAATCTCGGAGGGGTTTATTACATGCGAAGGATCGGATCGGTAACGTCGAAGCATCGAAACATGGAAAATGTTGTGGATCCTTTCGAGTTCGGGGTAAAAGTAACCTATACGCCATCGGGCCAACTCGCTCGGAGATCTCATACGCCCAATGAATCTCGGACTCAATTTGCCCTTACGGCCAAATCTGAGTATCTTTTTCCAAGGTGATACCTTAAGAAACACTTTGTCTCCCACCTGATACTCAATATCTCTTCGTTTTAAATCCGCGTACGACTTCTGACGATCTGATGCTGCTTTCAGACTCTCACAAATTATACTTACTTTCTGATCAGCATCTTTAATCAAATCCACTCCGAAAATTTTACTTTCACCGAGCTCGGTCCAAAACAATGGTGTACGGCATTTTCGACCATACAAAGCCTCGTAAGGCGCCATCTTAATGCTTGACTGAAAACTATTGTTGTAAGCGAATTCAATCAAGGGTAAATATTGTTCCCATGAACCACTAAACTCGAGGATGCAACATCTCAAATATCCTCAAGTATCTGAATTATCCGCTCGGATTGACCATCGGTTTGGGGATGAAAAGCGGTGCTAAAATGTAGCTTGGTACCCAAAGCTTCTTGCAATTTCTTCCAAAATCGTGAGGTGAATCTCGGATCTCGTCGACACAATAGAAATCGGTACCCGTGTAATCTCACAATCGAGAAACATACAATTCAGCTAGCTTATCCGTTGAAAAATCCGACGCACGGGATAAAGTGAGCTGACTTAGTCAATCTATCAACGATGACCCAAATTGCATCTTTCTTACTTGCCGACACTGGCAAGCTAGATACAAAATCCATCGTGACTCGTTCCCATTTCCATTCAGGTATCATGATTGGCTGAAGCAAACCCGTGGCCACTTGATGTTCCGCCTTTACTTGCTGACATACTAAGCACTTCGAAACAAAGTTGGAAATGTCTTATTTCATACCATGCCACCAAAACTGGCGTCTCAGGTCATTGTACATTTTCGTACTCCCCGAGTGAATTGACATTCGGCTACAATGAGCTTCGTTCAGAATCATAGAAATGAGTTCTGAATTTCTTGGGACACACAAACGATTTTTGAACCTCAAACAATCGTCATCATCAACTTGAAACTCTAATTCCATATTCAGAACACATTCAGCCCGTTTTGCAACCAATTCATCATCGACTTTTTGAGCTTCACGAATTTGATGAGTCAACAAGGGTTTGGCCTTTAATTCCGCCACTAGTACATTGTCAGATAGAACAGACAAGTGTACATTCATTGCTCGTAAGGCAAACAGTGATTTATGACTTAGGGCATCCGCAACCACATTAGCCTTTCCCAGGTGATAGTCAATGACAAGCTCATAATCTTTTAACAACTCGAGCCAACGTCTTTGTCGCAGATTCAAGTCTCTTTAAGTCATCAAATATTTCAGACTTTTGTGATCCGAATACACATGGCACTTCTCACCAAATAAGTAATGTCGCCATATTTTCAAGGCGAATACGATGGCAGCTAATTCGAGATCATGGGTCGGATAATTTTTCTCATGTGCCTTTAATTGTCTCGACGCATAGGCTACAACTCGACCTCCTTGCATCAATACACAACCCAACCCAAGTAGGGATGCGTCACTATAAATGACAAACTCTTTGCCTGATTCGGGTTGCACTAAAACTGGAGCTTCATCAAATAAGTTTTCATTGATCGAAACTTTTCCGACATTTTTCCGTCCATTCAAACTTAACATCTTTTGAAGTAGCCGTCATGGTGTGGCTATCATCGAGAAACCTTTTACAAACAATCGGTAGTAACCTAAGCAAGTCCCAAAAACTCGAACTTCAGAGTATTTCTGAGGCTTCCAGCTAAGTATGGCTGAAATTTTGCTCGGTCGACTCGAATACCGATGCCGATACCACATGACCCAAGAAGCTAACCTCTCTAACCCGAACTCACACTTGCTGAACTTAGCATATAACCGCTTATCCCGTAAAATTTGCAACACTAATCTCGGTGTTCAAGATGTTCGGTCTCATTTCTTGAATAGACCAATATGTCCTCAACGAACACAACTACGAATGGTCCAAATCTTTCTCAAGATCCGATTCATCAAATCCATAAATACCATAGGGCATTAGTGAGCCTAAACGGCATCACTAAGAACTCGTAGTGACCGTACCTCGCTTAAAGCGTTTTGGGTACGTCCGAATCTCGAATCCAAGAATCGATAATAACCCGACCTCAAATCTATCTTGAAAACACTGAGGCTCCCTTTAGTTGATCGAACAAATCATCAATACGCGGTAACGGATATTTATTCTTTATCGTCACTTTATTCAGCTGACGATAGTCAATACACAATCTCATGGTTCCGTCCTTCTTTTTCACAAACAATACTGGTGCACCCCAAGGTGAGAAACTTGGTCGAGCGAAACCTTTATCCGTCAATTCTTGCAACTGAGCCTTCAACTCCTTCAACTCGGTTGGTGCCATACGATACGGTGCTATCGAAATTGGAGTAGTCCCAAGTACAAGCTCAATACCAAACTCTATCTCCCGCACAGGTGGCAAGCCTGGTAATTCTTCGGGAAAAACGTCCGGGTATTCACTAACCACCCAAGCAGATCCGGTTTCTTTTCTAACTCTTTGTCACCAAGTACATACGCAAGGTACGCCGCACCCCTTTCTTACGATTTACGAGCCAACATTGATGATATCACGGTGGCAACCCTTTAAGTCCGTAGACTCAACTCGGATCATCTCGTTATTTGCGCACCTCAAGTCAACGGTTTTTCTTTTGCAACTCACCACCGCATCATATACGGTCAACCAATCCATACCAAGAATAACATTGAATTCATCAAATGGTAAAAGCATCAAATCGGCCGGAAAACAGGATTCTTGGATCATTAGAGGGCATCTCTTACACACTTTGTCAACAAGCGCATATTGACCCAAGGGATTTGACACTCGAATTATTTAACTCAAGAGACTCAATAGGCAGAGTCTTACTGGATGCTAAAGTCTCACATACATAAGAATGAGTAGAGCTGTGGTCGATTAATGCAATTACATTAGTATCAAAAGAGTGAAAGTACCGGTGATAACATCGGGGAGGATGCTTCCTCTCGTGCACGGATGGCATATGCCCTAGCAGAGTCTGGTCTCAGATCGAACACCGTGTCGGTGGCCCCCTCTCGACTACCACTCCTACCTCCCGAAATTCTTGGTGGTCTACCTCTAGTTGTCATTCCACTAGGTCTTGCACCTTGCATCCTATTCTTCTCATCAAGCTCCGTGCAATCTCGAATGAAGTGGTCCTTCGAACCGCATCCGTAACAGGCGCTGTTAGTAGACTTACCCCAACATTAACCTATGTGTCTTCTTCCACATTGGGGTCATTCAGGTTTCTCTTGACGGTTATTGCCCACACTAGCTACCGAAGTAGCTCGGGAGTCCATCGATGGTCGTGCTCTAATGGAAATTCCCGCAGTCGTCCTCGATTTATTAGTGTCCTCCCTGAACTTCTTTACAGCCGAGAACGGAGCTTTACCCATTGATCTCTTACGATAGTCTTTAGCTTCAAATTCAGCCTTCTTCTTCTCCTTTCCAAGTTCTTCCGCTTGCGTGCTCGCTCGACTAGCGTTATTTAACTCCTTTATCTCCAAAATACCCACTAGTAGTTTTAAATCTTCATTCAATCCTTCTTCAAATCTTTTATGATAGCAACCTCATCGACCACACACTCCCGAGCATACCGACTAAGTCTTACAAACTCATGTTCAGATTCAGTAATCGTCATACGGCCTTGCTTGAGTTCCAAGAATTCCTTACGCTTTTGATTGATGAACTGTTGACTAATATATTTCTTTCAAATTCATTTGAAAGAAATCCCAAGTAACTCGCTTCGTTTGGGACTATGGAGATCAAAGTCCTCCACCAATAGTAAGTCGAGTCTCACAACAAGGATATAGCACACTTTAGACATTCATCGGTGTGCATGATAGTTCATCAAACACCGAATGGTGTTATCAAGCGTAACTCAGCTCTTTCGGCATCATCAAGAACTATGGCCTTGAACTCCAAAGCCCCGCTTCCTAATCAAGTCTACTGGTGGCTTACTCAGCCTCACGGGATCAAGAATCGATGGCATTACAGGCTCTTGGGTGGATTATTCAAATTGGAATTGTTGGACACCGGATTGGTTCAAGGCGTATTATGCGACCCACTCATTCATCATGGTAAAGAAGGCTTGTTTAGCCCCTCACCCGATTATTCGCAGATGACCGAGGTTCAACAGTGGCGCCCCTTGTGCAGAGCAGCCGCTACACTTTCAACGTCATCCGCCAAGGTTCTCTCTACACCGGATCCATTTACTAATCAAAACAAAAATTTTAACCATCGAAGTCATCACACATTTAAACATTAACATTAAGGCATGTATAGCTAGACTCATACGTGCTATGGTAGTCCTAGAACCGACTAAACCATAGCTCGATACCAATAAAATGTAACACCCGAACCAGATATCGTCACGGAGTCGAACACGAGGTGTTAACAGACTTCAAGCCACTTATTAGAAATTTCCCAGACAGGCTGCCAATCTGCATACGGGTCGCATTAAAAATCATATCTTGAGTTCTGAAACTCGAAATCCAGATCCGTAAATTTTTCCCGAAACTAGACTCATATATGCATCTACAAAGTTTTTTCTAGAATTTTTGGTTGGGCCAATTAGTACAGTTTATTAGTTGAAGTTCCCCATGTTACAGGGATCGACTACACTGACCTTTGTGCATTACGACTTGGATATCTCCCTGTACAGAGCTTCAATACTGATGCCGTTTATTTCTTTAGAAACTAGACTCGAAAAGGAATCTGTACATATATGGCATGGCTTCTAATTATCTCTGGCAAATTCATGATGAATTCCCAAAGTCAGGATAGGGACTCCAGTAACTGTTCTGGCCCTGTCCCGCGAGAACTTAAATAGCTCTTAACATACAGCTCATATGGTTGCTTCGTTTCTTCTATATGAAAATAGACTCATCGGGCTTCGATTTCATAATTCATTCATTATTTAATTCCATTTCCCATATTTTTAGTGATTTTTTAATCTCACATCACTGCTGCTGCCAGCACCTGTTACTAAAGCAACTATGCCTATTTCATGATTTCCCTTTGATCTAACTAGTGATTCATCATACATTTCACAAATTATGATCATGACTAGCCATACCAAAGGCTAATCATTGTCAAACATCTCCCTACTACACTATTGCCATATCATGAATTTTAACACCAAAATAATCAACCATGGCATATGGCGTAAAATTGAATTACCAAGACTTGCAACTTAACATTAGAGAACTAAATCCAACCGAACATTTATGCCATTTTCGCATGGCTAAAAGTTTACATACCAAAGTTCAACAAAGCATATTAGCCTATACATGCCAAAATGTTCTCCTAGACCGACTACAAAAAAGATACCAAAAGTTGCTAGCGGTGTGATGACTTCGATGACGATCACGAGCACGCAAAAGGACGAGTCCAAGAAACCTAAAATAGGCGACAAGCAAACACCGAGTGAGTATATAACTCAGTAAGCCATAAGCATTATATTGCTGTTCAGTAATAATATATCATAAGAGAAAATAATTAATGCGGATTAAAATCCTCCATCCACACCCAAAGCGTGCTATAATTCCTTAGGCATTTCGGTTTGATCTCATACCAAGCCCTACTTTGATATTTCATACATTACACCATATGACATTGCATGCATTTATCTTCAAGTATAATCACCACATAGGTCAAGAGTTACCAAGCTAAATTCCAAATATAAATAAAATGTTTATTCCTCATGAGCTCAAGGTGTTTACTCGTACCACTGTCCATGATTGACTCGGTAAGGCCGCACACGTAGAGCATGTATGTTCATTTGAGGATGTGTAATAAGCCCGCACACTTAGTGCTCAATAGTCGAACTCGCACACTTAGTGCTATATAATCAAACTTGCACACTTAGTGCTATACAATTTGAACCCGCACACTTAGTGCCAATTTGTGATCATAAATGTTTACACCCGCACACTTAGTGCCGAAACCAATAACTCAATACATCTCACCTCTTTTCTTTCCATTCAATACTTTCATCACCACATACATACATGTATATATATATATATATATTTATCATTCCATTCAGCATCATTACTTGGACATTACGACCATTTAAATTAGTACAAAATAAGTGCTTAATGACTTACCTTATATTGGATGAAATGATTCCCAATCGACTACTCGATTATCTTTGCTTTGCCTTTGCTTGATTCTCCCTCTTTGATGTCTTGATCTAAAATGAATACATTTAGTAGTTTAATCTTCTTGCTGGATTTTTATGTGTATAATTTAATGGTTTTCACCCCATTTCACAACTATCCTTGTTCAAAATATCAAAACCTCAACCAATATTCGATTAATGCTTCAAGGTCGAATGTATTGTCACCATTAAGTTAATCTAGTCTCAAGTATTTTAATCCTAATATACAACATCATGAATCAACTCAACCTTATAAGCCAATATTACTCCTACAATCGATTGTAAAGAGTTAACAAAGAAAATATATTTTCACAAACATATACACCCATATGGACGATTATACCAAATCAAGTTTAACCTTACTTATCTCAAAATTTTCATTCCATACTATCATCCCCATGACATAGCAAAGTTTTAAACCATGGACTAATTAGAACTAAAACTAGCAACTAAAAACATGCATGAATCTCATGGCACAACATCAAACATACCTTAATCTAGATACAAGGATAGCCAACCTCTTCCTAATACTCTTCCAAACCAACCATGAGCAAGAACCCTTTCTTCTCCCTTGGGATTTTCGCCAAAAGGATGAAAAAAGATGAACAAATTTTTTGTTTTCTTTCTCACCTTCACGGCAATGGGGAGGGGGAGAAGCCTTCACACACACTTTTTTTTTTTCTCATTTTTTATTGCTCATGCACCTTATTTTATTTATTCCAACATAAAACACTCACCCAACATGTTTCATGACATGTTTTGCCCATGATTCCTTGTCATGGCGGCCACTAGCACTTGGGGGAAATTTGACATGCAAGTCCTCCTTTTGACTACATGTACTATTAGGTCCTTATAGATTAGCCTATCATTTTTCAAAAGTGTCATACAAGTCCTACTAACTGAATTCACATGCAATCGACTAAACCGAAGCTTGAAATTTTCACACATTCATAAATACATATTCTAGACAATAAATATTACGTTCAAACATTTCGGTGACTCGGTTTAGCGGTCCCGAAACCACTTCCCGACTAGGGTCAATTTTGGGCTGTCACACTTAGGGTATTGAGTGGTACCGTTTTTCTTCTACTTTAACACCTTAGGGTTGTTTTTCCTCTCTTTTTCCTCTCTAGCCAAAACTACCACCTCCCCTATTCTTCTTCTTCTATTTTTTCTACTTCAAAACTATTCATCAAACCTGCTTATCATCAACACCTTTGCCGAAATCACAAAAGCTGAAAACCTGTGATCACTGCTTGTGCCGATTTCTTCAAAGCCAGGTCCTTCTATGTTCTTTGTTTTTATTAATCTCGATTATCTTTTCTTAATCCTAGATACCGATGCGCAATTCTACTTCAAGGTTATAGTTCCACATTATCATCTCCTTCACCACCCAAAAGTCAAGTACCCTTTGGTTTGGGGCTTATAGTCGAAATTTCATAAACCCTTGGATTCGGTTTTACCATTGTTCTAAGGTTAAATCTACACCGGATTGCGAGGAAATCAAGTAGGAGTAAGGGGTAAGTACTTATCATCTCAGATCTGTTCTTATTTTGCAAAGTTAAGAAAAGTCAAGTCCCTAAAATTAGGGAGGTCATCGATTTGGGCATGTGGCTCTAAGGGTTTTTAACTGACGTTTTCTGTCAATGATTAGTGCCTTCTTAAGTGTTGGATTGAAAGCGTGAATCATTGGAACAATCGGATTCGGAGCTAGCTATCGATTTTGGCAAAAGGTAAGGGTTCAAAGGGTTTTTAAGGATATGGTTCGATCATAGATAAGTAAGTTTGGGGGGTTTAGTTATTATGGTTTGTAATTAAGAACTGTGCTAATCAATTGTAGGACATTGAAAGTGATCTCAGTAGCAGTCATCGCGAATTAGGTGTGTACCGAACCCCCTTCCTTAGTTCAATTCGGCAAAAGTCGAAATGCCGAAATTCCGGCATTTCATAGGCCTGTGAGTATGCGAATGCTCTTAAGATATAGAGTAATTATTAGATCTAGCACTGCAAAGTGGTAAGTAAGTTCGTGTGACATTTTAGCGTATTTCAGAAAAAGAGGCCTCGATGGGCCAAAACTGGGCCCAATGGGCTTACGGACCAATATGGGTAAAATATGGGCAAAGTAGCATGTTAGTTAGATGGTGGAACCAAATTGCATAAAACTGCTAAAAATTACTGAAGTAGCTTGTGTAGTTGCGTAAGTTACAAAATTACCCCTGAAGAGCATCATTACCGAAATACCCTTAGGGTTTAAAATGACTGAAATGCATGAATAATTGATACTGTATTTTGCATATTATGCTTTTAATAATATATGTTGCATGGGATTGGGGTATTGATAGAGGAAGTACTGAATGTGGTTCATCCACGATCGGAGGCTTTGCCTCAATCGATCGATAATTGAGCGACCTTTGCAAGAATGTGGAGTGTAGGGTGGGTGGGTTGAGATATTCCCCACATGGAGTGTAGGGTGGCACGGGACTATGTAGCAGTTGGTGGGTTGAGTAGTCTCCCAGCTTGGGCTTGCATGCATTATTACTATTGTTACCTATGTTATCGAATCGGGCCTATGGGCCATACTGTTATGTTAAAAGGGCTAAGGCCTTGCTATCAGATTCGAAAAGGGCTTCATCCACTGTGTATCGTTATCTGAATAGGGCTTAGGCCTAATGGGCTCGAGCTGATTTGGGCTTTGGATGGGTTTTTCAGATACACCGAGTTTTCCCAAACTCACCCCTTCCTCTTCCATCCTTGCGGTGAGCCCTAGTTGGTGGACTTGAGTCAAGGGATTCAGAGTGGCCATGAAGATTGATTGCCGATTTTAAATAAGTTTAGCATTTAATTTGGATTATTTTATTATGCTCAAAGTTGTAATAAGGCCGCTCTTTTTAATTAATTTTATTTTGGGGATTATTAAACTGGTTAGCACTAGGGTTCGTTTTATAAAAACTACTTGTTTTAAAAGATCACGATGACGCCAAAGTAAATGTTTTTTTCAAGAAAATAAATATTTTCAAGCAAACGCTTTACAACCTTAATCAGTTTCTTAAAATGAGACATAACCAAACAGTTTTTTTTCCAAAACATACGAGATGTTAGAGTGTGGCAATGGCGGTGTGCATGTCTAGGATTGGATTCAAGGAGCTTGGTACTTAAGCGGTCAACGGACTCACCTCCTCTCCTTCCCGGTTTCCTACCGGTGCATGACTTCCATTCACTTTAACCTACTTTTAAAAGTGTCTTTACAACACCAACTAAGTTTTCCAACTAAGTAATACGAAATGTTTTGAACGCTTCGATGTGGCGCATCAGATCCGGTCATAACGTCTAGGCCGGGTTTGGGGTGTTACATTTAGTGGTATCAGAGCCAGGTTGCAACAACTCGGCTGTGGATCGGGTCCAAAAATCTTTTAAAAAAAATTTAAGTTTTTCAAAGATGTTCAAAGTTTTTCTATTGAACGAGGTTAAATCAATAGTTTTGAAATGAAAGTGTTTTCAAATGAAATCTTATATTTTCGGTAAACAAAACATGGGTTTTCTATGGACTGATAAGGAAGTGGCACACTGAATCCCTGGCACCAAGTCTGTAAGTGTTCTTTTTCTGCTTTAAATATTTATATAGAGCTGGACTAGAAATAATACTATAGATAGTACTGAGCCTTAGAGATAGTGCTATTGATAAGGTAGTATTAGGGCTACAAAACTGGGACCGTAGCTAAATTTTAATTGCGCGAGAATAACTCGAAACTCTATCTGCTCATAAGACATTACGTAATAAAGCAGTGAAACCAATAAACTAATGTCATAAAATTCAGAATCGATAAATCGTTATGAGTACAAGGGCTACTCGAGGAAGAGGCCGTGGTCGAGGCCGAGGTAGCACTCAAGCTGGATCTGCGTCATCTGAACACATGCCAGCTGGCGAGGTACATCCACCACCGGTTAATGAAAATGGGCCGTACGATCGGGCCGCAGGGGATGACACTCTATCTCAGGCCATGTTGAGGGTTTTGGAAAGGGTGGCCGGAGCTAACGTCGGGCCCATGAATAGGGGGTCCATTTCTGAACGACTTCGGGCCAACGGAGTTGAGATTTTTAGAGGCGTATCTGGAGTGGCCCAAAATGTGGCGGAGTACTGGTTGGAAGCCACAGAGCGGATCATGGATGACCTGGACTACTCAGTAGAACAGAAGTTGAAAGGGGCGGTGTCGTTGTCATGCGGGATGAAGCGATCGCTGGTGGATTATCTTGAGAGAGGGTACCCAATTGAGAGGGTAACATGGGAGCTGTTCAAATGCACCTTTAAGGCAAAATATGTTGGAGCTAGCTATGTGGATGCACGCAGAAAGGAGTTCTTGAATCTGACTAAGGGAAATAAGACCATTGCTGAATATGAGGCGGAGTTTCTACGATTGAGCCGGTATGCTAATGGCATCGTTTCCATCGAATACGAGCGCAGCGTTCATTTTTAGGATGGTCTCAAAGATGAGTTAAGGGTGCTCATAGCTCCGTAGAGAGAGCGAGATTTCGCTGCACTGGTAGAGAAGGCTAAGATAGCCGAGGAGGTGAAACAAACCAAACGGAAGAATCGTGACAGGGATCGAAATCGGTTCAAGAGGGATGCTGGACCGGCAGGTGCTGCAAATCGAAATGTTAAGAGAGCTAGGATGGAGGAACCGGTTCGAGCAGTGCCGGTGAACACAGGTAGACCGAAAGCATGTGGGGATTGTGGCAGAATGCATCAAGGAGAGTGCTGGAAGCGTTCTAGGGCTTGTCTTCGTTGAGGGTCTAAGGAGCATAGGATTAAGGATTGTCCTAGGAGGGCCACTCAGTGCTCGGGGGCCGAGCAAGGGGTCAGGTAACCGGCTCAACCCTGTTAGGGATGGACCGCCGCGCCAAGAGGTCGTGGACAAGGTCGCGGTGGTAATGGCCGTGGACGTGGGGCACCGGTAGGGGTATTGGTAACACGGATGCTCATCACCACTTTGGTGTACGTTGCTTCGTCAGCCGGAGGAGGGTGACTTTTGATGTCATAACTGCACGTTCTTTATCTATGTTGTACCTTATCGCTCGATTGATGTGGGATCAACCCATTCATATGTGGCATATAACATTTCGGGTACTTGGGTGTGCATTCCGAGGAGACGTATGTGGGGTGTCTGTGATAAGTCCTTTGGGTCATTCGGTTAAGGTAGAGAAACTCTTCAAGGAGGTGCCTCTGGAGATTCAAGCGGGGTTTTCGTGGGGATTTGATGGAGTTACCGCTGAAGAATTCGATTTGATACTAGGGATGGATTGGTTGACCAAGCATAAGGCAACTTTGGATTGTGCAACTAAGAGGATGGTGTTAAGGATCACAATGATGAAGAGGTAATGATTATTGGAGAACGAAGGATTACTTATCCAATGTAGTATCGGCGTTGAGGGCTGAGAAACTGATGCGCAAGGGATGCGAGGCATATCTGGCTTTGGTAAGCCAAGCTGAAACTGAGGATCTGAGTGTGGAGACCATCAGAACTGTTAGGGAATTCCGGGATGTTTTTCTGGAAGAGCTTCCTGGATTACCTCCGAATCGGGAATTGAGTTTGGAATAGATTTGTTGCCTGGAACAGCTCCAGTATCTATTGCACCCTATAGGATGGCACTGAAGGAGTTAGTGGAGCTGAAGGCTCAAATTCAAGAGTTGTTAGATAGAGGCTTCATTAGGCCTAGTGTGTCTCCTTGGGGAGCACCGGTCCTGTTTGTGAAGAAAAAGGACGGAACGATGCGCATGTGCATCGATTATCGCCAGTTGAACAAACTGACGATTAAGAATAAGTATCCATTACCAAGAATTGACGATCTGTTTGATCAGCTTAGGGGAGCTTCGGTATTCTCCAAAATCGATCTTCGTTCGGATACCATCGCCTAAGGGTAAAAGAAGGGATATTCACAAAACAAAGATTTGAACTCGATATGGACATTATGAGTTTGTGGTCATGCCGTTAATGATGAATGCACTGCAGCTTTTATGGATCCGATGAACCGAGTATTCCAACCTTACTTGGATCGGTTCAGTAGTTGTCTTTATCGATGATATCTTGGTATACTCAAACGGAGGCGAAGCATGATGATCATCTCCGTATTGTCTTGCAAGTGTTAAGGAAAAGGAGCTCTATGCGAAATTCACAAGTGAACTCGTTGAGGGAGGTAACTTTCCTAGGGCATGTGGTCTCGCCGAGGGATTAAGGTGGATCCTCGTAAAATTAAAGCGATTCGGAATGGAAGCCACCTAGGTCAAGATCGAAAATTCGAGTTTTCTAGGGTTAGCGTGTTACTCTGAAGGTTTGTGGAGGGTTTCTCGGTAATGGCGGCACCTTTGACAAAACTCATAAGGAAAGGAGTACCATTTGTCTAGACCGAGAAACAAGAAAAGCTTTTGATCGGTTGAAAAAGGTATTGATTCAAGCGCCGGTGTTGATTCAACGGTGTCCGGGAAGGACTTTATCAGATACTGACGATGCGTCGCATGTGGGGTTAGGTTGCGATCGATGCAAGAGGGCAAGGTGGTCGCTATGCATCGCGACGACTTAAGGCTCATGAGGTGAATTACCCTACGCATGATTTGGAGCTAGCAGCGGTGATTTTTATGCGTTAAAATTTGGAGACACTACTTATATGGGGAAAAGTGCATTATATACAGATCATAAGAGCTTAAAGTATTTGTTGACTCGAAGGAGTTGAATCTTAGGCAACGAAGATGGGTGGAGTTGCTTAAAGGCTACGATCGCTCGATAGAGTACCACCCAGAAAGGCTAATGTGGTGGCGGATGCCTTGAGTCGAAGGGTAGTTACTGATTTGAGAGCCTTGTTCGCACGATTAAGACTATACGACGATGGAAGCTTGTTGGCAGAACTGCAAGTAAGGCCTACTTGGACTGAGCAGATTAAGGAAAAATAGTTGAAGGACGATTCATTAGCTCTTCGGTTCCAGCAAGTTAAGAGTGGTGAGAACGAGGATTTTGGGTTGAACACTGAAGGAGTTCTGTGCTTTCGTGGAAGGGTTTGTATTCCAAAGGACCCTGAATTAAGGCAATTAATTTTGAAAGAGGCACATGGTGGATTCTGTGCCATGCATCCTGGAGGGAATAAGTTATATCGAGACTTGCAAGAGATGTACTGGTGGCCCGAATTAAAACGAGAGGTGACTGAATTTGTTGGGAAATGTTTGACGTGCCAGCAGGTTAAGGCTGAACATCAATTGCCTTCGGGATTACTGCAACCTGTGAAAATTCCGCTATGGAAGTGGGAAAGAGTAACAATGGACTTTGTGAGTGGGTTACCTTTGACACCCACTAAGAAAGATTCGGTGTGGGTATAACAAAATCTGCTCATTTCATACCTGTTTGTACCGACTACTCACTGCAAAAGTTGGCCAAGTTATATGTGGCGGAGGTAGTGCGACTGCATGGGGTGCCAGTGTCGATAATATCTGATCGAGACCCTAGGTTTACGTCTCGGTTTTGGCGGAAGTTGCAGGAAGCATTGGGTACACGATTGGATTTTAGCACCGCTTTTCACCCACAGACAGATGGACAGCCAGAAAGGGTTATTAAGGTTCTGGAGGATATGTTGAGGGGTTGTATCATTGATTTTCGTGGAAGTTGGGAGGACTACTTACCATTGGCGGAGTTTACGTACAATAACAGCTATCAAGCAAGTATTCAGATGGCACCATATGAAGCGCTTTATGGGCTAAGATGTCATACCGACGTGTTGGACGAGTTGGGTGAACGACGAGTGCTTGGACCGAAATTGGTGGCGCATAATCGAAAGCAAGGTTAGGCTGATTAGGGAACGGTTAAAGGCGGCCGGATAGATGAAGTCGATGCTGATCTGAAGCGCAAAGAGATTGAGTTATTTGTTAGGGACATGGTTTTCTTGAAGGTTTCCCTTGGAAGAAAATTTTGAGATTTGGTAAGAAGGGTAAGTTGAGCCCACGGTTTATTGGGCCTTACCGAATTGTTAAGCGGGTTGGACGGTGGCTTATCGCCTAGAGTTACCACTGTAATCGCATCGTATCCACGACATTTTCATGTATCCATCTTTGAGGCGGTATCGATCGACCCAACTCATATCATACCGATTGCGTAAATCGAGGTCTGATGATTTAACTTTCAAGAGGAACTCGTGCAAATACTTGATCGTGACGTCAAGATGTTGAGAAGGAAATAAGTTCCACTAGTGAAAGTACTTTGGAGAAACCATGGCAAAGAAGAAGCTACTTGGGAGACTGCGGAGGCTATGCGTCAACAGTACCCTCAACTGTTCTGATAAGGTAAAATTTCGAGGCCGAAATTTCTTTAAGGAGGGTAGAGTTGTAGCATCCTGATTTTCGGATTTATTCGCGGTTCTCAATATTTTGTAAAGATTTTAAAATTTTGTATTTGGATGTGGAATTAATATTTTGAGTAAGTAAATGGGCTTTATGGAAGGCCCATGAGTTGGCCAAAACCCAGTTGAATTTTTAGAATTTTAGACTTAGGAGTTAGGGGTTCTGCCTAGGTGGCCCTTAAGTAGAGTTGTGGGTAAATTGCATCAAAAAAAGAGCCTTGGTAAAGTGGCAAGGGTGACGCCACTAGGCTCCTAGAAAAGTGGCATGTGGAACAGTGGGGAAGGCATGGGATCGATTCCCTGTGTTGACAAATAGATGCATTTATTTTTAAGTGCAGAAGGGGTAAGTGTTGGAGTTCGTGGATTCGCTAGAAGAGGGTTGGATCGGTTTAAATGCTCGGATTAAGGAGGGATAAGGGAGAGATTTAAGGATTTGGATGAGGCTAGGAGTTGGCCAATTATGGGAATTGAAGAGGGAAAATCGGCGGGGGTATTAGGTTGGTATTTCGGCACTTAGGGTATTGAGTGGTGCCGTTTTCTTCTCGCTTTAACACCTTAGGTTGTTTTTCCTCTCTTTTCCTCTCTATCCGAAACTACCACCTCCCCTATTCTTCTTCTTCTATTTTTTCTACTTCAAAACTATTCATCAAACCTGCTTATCATCAGCACCTTTGCCGAAATCACAAAAGTCGAAAACCTGTGATCACTGCTTGTGCCGATTTCTTCAAAGCCAGGTCCTTCTATGTTCTTTGTTTTTATTAATCTACAATTATCTTTTCTTAATCCTAGATACCTGACAGCAATTCTACTTCAAGGTTATAGTTCCACATTATCATCTCCTTCACCACCCAAAAGCCGAAGTACCACTGGTTTAGGGGCTTATAGTCGAAATTTCATCAACCCTTGGGTTCGGGTTTTACCATTGTTCTAAGGTTAAATCTGCACCGGATTGCGAGGAAATCAAGTAGGAGTAAGGGGTAAGTACTTATCATCTCAGATCTGTTCTTATTTTGCAAAGTTAAGAAAAGCCGAAGTCCCTAAAATTAGGGAGGCTGTCGATTTGGGCATGTGGCTCTAAGGGTTTTTAACTGACGTTTTCTGTCAATGATTAGTGCCTTCTTAAGTGTTGGATTGAAAGTGTGAATCATTGGAACAATCAGATTCGGAGCTAGCTATCGATTTTGGCAAAAGGTAAGGGTTCAAAGGCTTTTTAGGGATATGGTTCGATCATAGATAAGTAAGTTTGGGGGGTTTAGTGATTATGGTTTGTAATTAAGAACTGTGCTAATCAATTGTAGGACATCGAAAGTGATCTCGAAGAGCGATTGTCATGAATCGTGTGTGTCGAACCCCTTCCTTAGTTCAATTCGGAAAAAGTTGAAATGCCAAATTAGGCATTTCATAGGCTCGTGAGTATGCGAATGCTCTTAAGACATAGAGTAATTGTTAGATCTAGCACCGCAAAGTGGTAAGTAAGTTCGTGTGACATTTTAGCGTATTTCGGGAAAAAGAGGCCTCGATGGGCCAAAACTGGGCCCAATGGGCTTACGGACCAATATGGGTAAAATATGGGCAAAGTAGCATGTTAGTTAGATGGTGGAACCAAATTGCATAAAACTGCTAAAAATTACTGAAGTAGCTTGTGTAGTTGCGTAAGTTACTTAAATTACCTCAAGAGCATAATTACCAAATACCCTTAGGGTTTAAAATGACTGAAATGCATGAATAATTGATACTGTATTTTGCATATTATGCTTTTAATAATATCTGTTGCATGGGATTGGGGTATTGATGGAGGAAGTACTGAATGTGGTTCATCCACGTACTGGAGGCTTTGCCTCAACTGACTGATAATTGAGTAGCCTTGCTGCAACTGTGGAGTGTAGGGCTGGGTGGGTTGAGATATTCCCCACATGGAGTGTAGGGCTGGTACGGGGACTGTGTAGTGGTTGGTGGGTTGAGTAGTCTCCCCAGTTGGGCTTGCATGCATTATTACTATTGTTACCTATGTTACTGAATTGGGCCTATGGGCCATACTGTTATGTTAAAAAGGGCTAAGGCCTTGCTACTGTATTCTGAAAAGGGCTTCGATCCACTGTGTACTGTTATCTGAATAGGGCTTAGGCCCAATGGGCTCGAGCTAATTTGGGCTTTGGATGGGTTTTCTGTATACACTGAGTTTTCCCAAACTCACCCTTCCTCTTCCATCCTTGCAGGTGAGCCCTAGTTGGTGGACTTGGAGCTGGGCGGGATTCAGAGTGGCCATGAAGATTGATTGCCGATTTTAAATAAGTTTAGCATTTAATTTGGATTATTTTTATTATGCTCAAAGTTGTAATAAGGCCGCTCTTTTTAATTAATTTTATTTTGGGGATTATTAAACTAGTTGGCACTAGGGTTCGTTTTATAAAAACTACTTGTTTTAAAAGATCACGATGACGCGCAAAGTAAATGTTTTTTTTCAAGAAAATAAATATTTTCAGCAAACGTTTTACAACCTTAATCAGTTTCTTAAAATGAGACATAACCAAACGGTTTTTTTCCAAAACATACGAGATGTTAGAGTGTGGTAATGGCGGTGTGCATGTCTAGGATTGGATCCGAAGAGAGCTCGGTACTTAAGCAGTCCGACGGACTCACCTCCTCTCCTTCTTGGTTTCCTACTTGGTGCACAGCTTCCATTCACTTTAACCTTCTTTTAAAAGTGTCTTTTACAACACCAACTAAGTTTTCCAACTAAGTAATACGGAATGTTTTGAACGCTTCGATGTGGCGCATCAGATCCGGTCATAATGTCTAGGCCGGGTTTGGGGTGTTACATTTAGTGGTATCAGAGCCAGGTTGCAACAACTCGGCTGTGGATCGGGTCCAAAAATCTTTTAAAAAAAAATTTAAGTTTTTCAAAGATGTTCAAAGTTTTTCTATTGAACGAGGTTAAATCAATAGTTTTGAAATGAAAGTGTTTTCAAATGAAATCTTTTATTTTCGTAAACAAAACATGGGTTTTTATGGATCGATAAGGAAGTGGCACTTGAATCCCGGCACCAAGTCTGTAAGTGTTCTTTTTCCGCTTTAAATATTTATATAGAACTGATGGAAATAATACTATAGATAGTCTTGAGCCTTAGAGATAGTGCTATTGATAAGGTAGTATTAGGGCTACAAAACTGGGACCGTAGCTAAATTTTGATTGCGCGAGAATAACTCAAACTCTATCTGCTCATAAGACATTTCGTAATAAATAAAGTGAAACCAATAAACTAATGTCATAAAATTCGTAATCAGATAAATCGTTATGAGTACAAGGGCTACTCGAGGAAGAGGCCGTGGTCGAGGCCGAGGTAGCACTCAAGCTGGATCTGCGTCATCTGAACACATGCCAGCTGGCGAGGTACGTCCACCACCGGTTAATGAAAATGGGCCATACGATCGGGCCGCAGGGGATGACGCTCTGTCTCAGGCCATGTTTAGGGTTTTGGAAAGGGTGGCCGGAGCTAACATCGGGCCCATGAATAGGGGTCCATTTCTAAACGACTTCGGGCCAACGGAGCTAAGATTTTTAGGGGCGTATCTGGAGTGGCCCAAAATGTGGCGGAGTACTGGTTGGAAGCCACAGAGCAGATCATGGATGACCTGGACTGCTCAGTAGAACGGAAGTTGAAAGGGGGGGTGTCGTTGCTGCGGGATGAAGCGTATCAGTGGTGGATTACTGTGAGAGAGGGTACCCCAGCTGAGAGGGTAACATGGGAGCTGTTCAAACAGACCTTTAAGGCAAAATATGTTGGAGCTAGCTATGTGGATGCACGCAGAAAGGAGTTCTTGAATCTGACTCAGGGAAATAAGACCATTGCTGAATATGAAGCGGAGTTTCTACGATTGAGCCGGTATGCTAATGGCATCGTTTCCACCGAATACGAGCGCAACGTTCGTTTTGAGGATGGTCTCAAAGATGAGTTAAGGGTGCTCATAGCTCCGCAGAGAGAGCGAGATTTCGCTGCACTAGTAGAGAAGGCTAAGATAGCCGAGGAGGTGAAACAAACCGAATGGAAGAATCGTGATAGGGATCGGAATCGGTTCAAGAGGGATGCTGGATCAAGGGTCTTTGCAAATCGAAATGTTAAGAGAGCTAGGATGGAGGAACGGTTCGAGCGGTGCGGTGAACATGTGTAGACCGCAAGCATGTGGGGATTGTGGCGAGAATGCATCAAGGAGAGTGCTGGAAGCGTTCTGGGGCTTGTCTTCGTTGTGGGTCTAAGGAGCATAGGATTAAGGATTGTCCTAGGAGGGCCACTCAGGCTCAGGGGGCCGAGCAAGGGGCTGTGCGACCGGCTCAACCTGTTAGGGATGGACCGCCGCTGCCAAGAGGTCGTGGACAAGGTCGCGGTGGTAATGGCCATGGACGTGGGGCACCCGGCAGGGGTATTGGTAACACAGATGCTCATCAGCCAGCTTTGGTGTATGCTGCTCGTCGCCGTGAGGAGGGTGACTTTTGATGTCATAACTGCACGTTCTTTATCTATGGTGTACCTTATCTTTCTGATTGATGTGGGATCAACCCATTCATATGTGGCATATAACATTTCAAGTCTTGGGTGTGCATTCCGAGGAGACTGTATGTGGGGTGTCTGTGATAAGTCCTTTGGGTTATTCGGTTAAGGTAGAGAAACTCTTCAAGGAGGTGCCTCTGGAGATTCAAGGCAGGGTTTTCTGTGGGGATTTGATGGAGTTACCGCTTGAAGAATTCGATTTGATACTAGGGATGGATTGGTTGACCAAGCATAAGGCAACTTTGGATTGTGCGACTAAGAGGATGGTGTTAAGGATATCAATGATGAAGAGGTAATGATTATTGGAGAACGAAGGGATTACTTATCCAATGTAGTATCGGCGTTGAGGGCTGAGAAACTGATGCGCAAGGGATGCGAGGCATATCTGGCTTTGGTAAGCCAAGCTGAAATTGAGGATCTGACTGTGGAGACCATCAGAACTGTTAGGGAATTCCGGGATGTTTTTCCGGAAGAGCTTCCTAGATTACCTCCGAATTGGGAAGTTGAGTTTGGAATCGATTTGTTGCCTGGAACAGCTCCAGTATATATTGCACCCTATAGGATGGCACCGAAGGAGTTAGTTGTAACACCCAAACCCGTGACCGTCACCGGATTTGAACACGTGGTGTTACCGGGCTTACTTCCCTTATTTCTCTCTTTGTAAAATCTGATTGCTGTTCTAGGCAGGCTAGCTAACTGCGTCACTGTCGCCTTAAAAATCATATCTCGAGTTTCAAAACTTGGAAACTGATTCCGTAAATTTTCCCTGAATTTAGACTCATATATCTATCCATGGATTTATTTATAGAATTTTTTGTTGGGAAAATTGGTACAGTTTATTAGTTAAAGTCACAAATGTTACAGGAGTCGACTACACTGACCTTCGAGCGTTAAAACTTGAATATCTCTCTGTAAAGGGATTTAATACTGGTACCGTTTGTTTCTAATGAAACTAGACTCAAAATGAAATCTTCAAATATAAGGCATGACTTCTAATTCTTTCTGGATAATTTATAGTAAATTTTCAAAGTCACGACAGGGGACCCAGAAACCGTTCTGGCCCTGTCTCACGAGAACTTTAATATCTATCAGTATACTGCTCATATGGTCGTTTCGTTCCATCCATATTAAACTAGATTCATCAAGGTTCAATTGCATAATTTATTCACTATTTAATTCTACTTCTACTATTTTTAGTGATTTTTCAATCTCACCTCACTGCTGCTGTCCGCAACAGTTACTGCGATGAGACTATGCCAATTTCATGAATCTTTCCTTGGCCTTAATCATCCATCATACATGACACAAATTATGGCCACCTTATCAAAATTAAAGTTTCTAAGACTCGTGGCTATAGGTTCTAGCATCCCACTCGACGACCACATAGGCCATTTTCACATGGCTTAAAGTTTACAACCCACAGTTCAACAAAATATAATAGCCTATACATGCCAAAAGTTCTTCAACAACGAAGACAATACCAAAATATTTCAGCCGGTGTGATGACTTCAACGACGGTTCGATCACGCATAAACAATACGAGTCCGAGAGACCTAAAATGGGTGACAAGAAAACACCGAGTGAGTTTATAACTCAAGAAGTCATAAGCATTCATCAATCCACCGATAAAGTTACTACAACATGAACAATAAACGAGGTTAGGTACTCATCCATATCGAATCTATACCATAATTCCTCTGACCTTTTGGTCCAATCTCATACCAAGTCATACATCCACATTTCATATTCTACACAACAAGATATTTGAAGCATTTTCACACACTAACTCATTTCCACCACAATCATACAATTTCAATCATCACATAGATTTAAGGCTTACCAAATTCAACCCCGAGCATGAACGTATTTTCTATTCGTCATGAGCTCGAGGTACTTACCCGATCCGCTGCCCATACTCAACTCGATGGAGACACACCCTCCATATATATAGAGTACGCACACACAGTGCTTAATACTCGATTTCGCACACTTAGTGCCACGCAATTTAAGCCCGCACACATAGTGCCATACCCTTCGAGCTCGCACACCCAAAGGTCAGTATTTTTCCAAAGATGCACACTTAGTGCCATATATTTCCAGCATGCACACTTAGTGCCATATATTTCCAGCATGCACACTTAGTGCCAATCTCGTCACCGTACACACGTAGTGCCAAAGCAAACTTTCTACACATTTCACTATTTCTTTTACATTCAACAATTGTCATCACTCCATACACATACAATTTCATTTATATATATATATATAGCATCCCATTAAATACAATTGCATAGATTTTACAATCATTTAAGCAATATCAAACATATGTGCTTAATGACTTACCTTGTGTTGGGCAAAATGGTTCCAACTCGGCTACTCGATGTTCTTTCCTTTGCCTTTGCTTGTTTCTCCACCTCGAGCTTCTTGAGCTTAGTCAATAAATTAACTAGTTTAACCGTCTTGCCAAATATTTATACATATATACATGACATCAACTATACTATCATCATTAATACATCAATTCACAAAATTTTATCTCATGAGCATATGACCCATTTTACCCCATATGGCGAATGCTTCATTCATTACCCAACTAGCCATTCAACAATTTTCAACCTCATTACCACCCTTTTATGTCTAATTGTCTAAATGAGATTATCAACATGCCTATCTATAGCCGAATGTGCTAAAATTGATCTAACATCACCTACACACTTGATTAAATGGCGAATACCTATACTATCAATTATGGCATCATTTTTATTCTTTCAAACACATAGTTTTCCTCCCATGAACACTTGGCGAATTTCTTTTCTCTTCTAGCATAGCTTCACATCTATTTGTAACATCCTATGAATCCACATACATCATATTTCTACATAAATTTCTTTTACTTTTCTTCTACTTCCATTCACAACATCAAAGACACCATACACATATATCATTATAAAGCTTGACACTTAGCATGCAAATGACATCCACACAAACCCACCTTAGCGAAACTTAACTCATCTTCATGCCTCACCACCACAACATCAAACATCAAACATCAATGATACCAAGAAGACAACACCCATGGCGAATATCATCCCCATTTCATGGTAAAGGTTTAGACCATGGGTTAGGTGGAACTCAAACTATCAACTAAAAACATGCATGAATCTCATGGATAACATCAACATACCTTAGTCTAGCAAACTCCCATGGCTGATTTTCTCAAGCTTTCCCCCCCTTTCTTCTTAGTACATTCGGCCAAGCAAGGAGAAAAATGAGAGAATGAACACTTTTTTTTTCTTTTCTTTGTTTTCTTCATATTCTCTTTTTTTTTTTCATTTCTTTATTCTTCCTACATAATCCACTAACTAAACATGTTGGCAACATGTTTCCACTCATAGCATGGCCGGCCATCATGCTTCATTTTGGCTAATTTGACATGCAAGGACAACACTTTCCCACATGTATTAATAGGCCACCTTACATTTGCCTAGCACATTTCTAAATTTTCTCACATAAGTCCTATTTGATAAAAATTCACTTACAATTAACAAAATCCAAACATGAACTTTTCACACATGCATATATGCATATAATGAGCATCAATTATGATGGTTAATTATTATTATGACTCGGTTTAGTGGTCCCGAAACCACTTTCCGACTAGGGTCAATTTAGGGATGTCACAACTCTCCCCACTTAAGAAATTTTCGTCCCGAAAAATCTTACCGTAAATAGGCTCGGGTATCGCTCTTTCATAGAGTCTTCAAGTTCCCAAGTGGCTTCTTCCATTCCGTGTTTATGCCACAACACCTTCACTAACGGGATTTTCCTATTGCGCAATTCTTTTACTTCACGCCTCATATTGCGAACGGTTCCTCTTCATAGCTCAAATTAGGCTGAATCTCAATCTCGGATGGAGCAATTACGTGCGGTGGATCAGACCTATATCGTCAAGCATCGAGACATGAAAAACGTTGTAGAATCTTTTCGAGCTCGGGGCAAAATTAATCGATATGCGATCGCCCAACTCGTTCGGATACTTCATATGGCCCGATGAACCTCGGACTCAATTTGCCCTTACGACCAAATCTAAGCACCTTCTTCCAAGGTGAAACTTTGAGAAAGACCTTGTCTCCAACTTGATATTCAATATCTTTTCTTTTCAAACCGCATACGACTTTTGGCGATCCGAAGCGCTTTCAAACTTTCACGAATTACTCGAACTTTTGCTCGGCATCCTTAACCAAATCAACCGAAGAATTTACCTTCACTAAGTTCGGTCGAGAATAATGGGGTACGGCATTTACGATCGTATAAAGCCTCGTAAGGCGCCATCTTAATACTTGATTGAAAGCTATTGTTGTAAGCGAATTCAATCAAAGGCAGATACCATTCCCATGAACCACTAAACTCAAGGATGCAACATCTCAACATATCCTCGAGTATTTGAATTATCCGTTCGGATTGACCATCGGTTTGGGGGTGAAAGCGATCTTTGAAATGCAACTTAGTACCCAAAGCTTCTTGCAACTTCTTCCAAAATCGCGAGGTAAATCTCGGATCTCTATCCGACACGATGGAAATAGGCACCCCGTGTAGTCTCACAATCTGAGAAACGTACAATTCAGCTAGTTTGTCCATTGAAAAATCCGTACGTACGGGGACAAAGTGAGCTGACTTAGTCAATCTATCTACAACGACCCAAATCGCATCCTTCTTACTAGCTGACAATGGTAGTCCGGATACAAAGTCCATTGTGACTCGATCCCATTTCCACTCGGGTATCGTGATCGGCTGAAGTAATCCTGAAGGCACTTGATGTTCCGCTTTCACTTGTTGACATATTAAACATCTCGAAACAAAATCAGAGATGTCTCGTTTCATACCATGCCACCAAAACCGACGTTTCAAATCGTTGTACATCTTCGTACTCCCCGGGTGGATTGCCATTCGGCTACAATGGGCTTCGTTCAGAATTATCGAAATAAGTTCCGAATTCTTTGGAACACACAGACGACTTCTGAACCTCAAACAATCGTCATCATCAATTTGAAACTCGATTCCTTGTTCGAACACACTCGGCCCGTTTTGCAAGCAACTCCTCATCAACTTTCTAAGCTTCGAATTTGATGAGCCAACAATGGTTTGGCCTTTAATTCGACTACTAACACATTGTCGGGTAGGATAGACAAGTGTACATTCATCGTCAGAAGCAAACAAAGTGATTTCCGCTTAAGGCATCCGCAACCACATTAGCCTTTCCCGGGTGATAATCAATGACGAGCTCATAATCTTTTAACAACTCGAGCCATCGCCTTTGTCGCAGATTTAAGTCTCTTTGGGTCATCAAATATTTGAGACTTTTGTGATCCGAATACACATGGCACTTCTCACCAAATAAGTAATGTCGCCATATCTTTAAGGCGAATACGATGGCAGCCAATTCGAGATCATGGGTCGGATAATTTTTCTCATGTGGCTTTAATTGTCTCAACGCATAGGCCACAACTCGCCCTTCTTGCATCAATACGCAACCCAACCCAAGTAGGGATGCGTCCTTTGTAAATGACAAACTCTTTGCCCGATTCGGGTTGCACTAGAATTGGGGCTTGGTCAAATAAGTTTTCAGTTGATCGAAACTTTTCGACATTTCTCCATCCATTCGAACTTAACATCCTTTTGGAGTAAGCCGTCATTGGCGTGGCTATCATTGAGAAACCTTTACAAATCGTCGGTAATAATCGGCAAGCCCCAAAAGCTCCTAACCCGGTAACATTCCTTGGTGGTTTCAATCGACTATGGCGAAATTTTGTTCGGGTCCACCGACACCGTCACGGACACCACGTGCCCCAAAAAGCTAACCTCTTTCAACCAAAATTCACATTTCTTGAACTTTGCGTATAATCGCTTATCTCGTAAGATTTGCAACACTAGCCTCAGGTGTTCAGCATGTTCAGTTTCATCTCTCGAATAGACCAAAATGTCATCGATAAATACAACTACGAACCGATCCAAGTATGGCCTGAAAATTCTATTCATTAAATCCATAAACACCGTAGGGCATTAGTGAGCCCAAACGGCATCACCAAGAATTCAGTAGTGACCGTACCTCGTTCTAAAAGCGGTTTTGGTATGTCCGATTCTCGGACCCTCAACCGATAGTACCCGACCTCAAATCTATCTTTGAAAACACCGAGGCTCCCTTTAATTGATCAAACAAATCATCAATTCGTGGCAACGGTATTTATTCTTTATCGTCACTTTATTGAGTTAACGATAGTCGATGCACAACCTCATGCTTCCGTCATTCTTTTTCACAAACAATCCGGTGCGCCCCATGGAGAAAAACTCGGTCGGCGAAACCTCTATCCGTCAATTCTTGCAATTGAACCTTCAATTCCTTTAACTCCGTTAATGCCATACGATATGGAGCTATTGAGATCGGCGTAGTACCGGTACAACCGATGCGAATTCCACTTCTCGAACCGGTGGCAATCCGGTAACTCCTCCGGAAAAACATCGAATACTCACAAACCACTGTCTCGATTCGAGTTTCTTTTCCGTCTCTTTACTTTCAAACACATACGCAAGGTATGTTTCACACCCCTTTTCACATACCTCCGAGCGGTCATAGAAGATATTATCACGGCACTCCTTTTAAATCAAGAGACTCGACTCGGACTACTTCATTATTTGCACTCCTCAAATCAATGGTTTTCCTTTGCGATCCACCATTGCATCATGTACGATCACCAATCCATACCAAGAATAACATCAAATTCATCAAATGGTAGAAGCATCGATCGGTAGGAAAGCAGATTCTCGAATTATTAGGGGCATCTCTTGCACACTTTATCAACAAACGTATTGACCCAAAGGGTTTGACACTGAATTACGAACTCGATGAGACTCAACAGTAGAGTCTTCTTGGATGCTAAAGTTTCACATACATATGAATGAGTAGAGTCGGGGTCAATCAATGCAATCACACTAGTATCAAAGAGAGTAAAAGTACCAGTGATAACGTCAGGGGAGGATGCCTCCTCTCGTGCGCGGATGGCATATGCTCTAGCAGGAGCACGGGTCTCGGATCGAACAGCCGTATCAGTGGCTCCTCTCTGATTACCACCCCTACCTCCTGAAATCCTAGGGGGTCTACCTCTAGTCTGTCGCCCCACTAGATCTTGCACCTTGCATCTTATTCTTCTCATCTAGTTCGTGCAATCTCTAATGAAGTGGTCCTTGAACCACATCCGTAACAGGCCCGATTAACGGACTTACCCCAACATTCACCTAGGTGTCGTCTTCCACATTGGGGGCATTCAGGTCGCTCTTGACGATTATTGCCCACACTAGCTACCGATGTAGCTCGGGAGTCCGTCAATGGTCGGGCTCTGATGGAAATTCCCGCAGTCGCCCTCGACTTACTAGTGTCCTCCCTGAATTTCTTTACGGTCGAGAACGGAGCTTTACTCGCCGATCTTTTACGATAATCTCTTGCTTCAAATTCAGCCTTCTTCTTCTCCTTTCCAAGTTCTTCCGCCTTGCAGGCTCGTTCGACTAGTGTTACGAACTCCTTTATCTCCAAAATACCCACTAGTAGCTTTAAATCTTCATTCAATCCTTCTTCAAATCTTTTGCACATAGCAACCTCATCAGCCACACACTCCCGAGCATACCGACTAAGTCTTACGAACTCATGTTCGTATTCAGATACTGTCATACGGCCTTGCTTGAGCTCCAAAAATTCCTTACGTTTCTGATCGATGAACCGTTGACTAATATATTTCTTCCGAAATTCCGTTTGAAAGAAATCCCAAGTAACTTGTTCCTTTGGGACTATGGAAATCAAGGTCCTCCACCAATAGTAGGCTGAGTCTCGTAACAAAGATATAGCACACTTAAGACATTCATCGGGTGTGCATGACAGTTCATCAAACACTCTAATGGTGTTATCAAGCCAGAATTCGGCCCTTTCGGCATCATCGGTAACTATGGCCTTAAACTCCTAGGCCCCACGCTTCCTAATCAAGTCCACAGGTGGTTTACTTAGCCTCACAGGATCAGTAACTGATGGCAACATGGGCTCTTGGGGTGGATTATTTAAATTCGGGAATGGTTGGACAGCCGGATTAGTTCGGGCATACTGCGCGACCCACTCATTCATCATGGTGAAGAAGGCTTGTTTCGCCCCTTCATTTTGATTATTCGCGGATGACTGAGGCTCAACAGGCGGTGTCCCTTGCGCAGGAGCAGCCGCTACACTTTCAACGTCATCCGCCAAGGGTCTCTCTATCCCGGGTTCCATCGCTAATCAAAACAAAAATTTCAACCGTCAGAAGTCATCACATTATTAAGCACTAACAATTTGGCATGTATAGCTAGACTCACACGCTCTATGGTAGTCCTAGAACCGACTAAACCATAGCTCTGATACCAATAAAATTGTAACACCCCAAACCCGTGACCGTCACCGGATTTGAACACGTGGTGTTACCGGGCTTACTTCCCTTATTTCTCTCTTTGTAAAATCTGATTGTTGTTCTAGGCAGGCTAGCTAACTGCGTCACTGTCGTCTTAAAAATCATATCTCGAGTTTCAAAACTTGGAAACTGATTCCATAAATTTTCCCTGAATTTAGACTCATATATCTATCCATGGATTTATTTATAGAATTTTTGGTTGGTCCAATTGGTACAGTTTATTAGTTAAAGTCACCAATGTTACAAGAGTCGACTACACTGACCTTCGCGTGTTAAAACTTGAATATCTCTCTATACAGGGCTTTAATACTGGTTTCGTTTCTTTCTAATGAAACTAGACTCAAAATGGAATCTGCACATATAAGGCATGACTTCTAATTCTTTCTGGATAATTTATAGTAAATTTTCAAAGTCACGACAGGGGACCCAGAAACCGTTCTGACCCTGTCTCACGAGAACTTTAATATCTCTCAGTATACTGCTCATATGGTCGTTTTGTTCCATCTATATTAAACTAGATTCATCAAGGTTCAATTGCATAATTTATTCACTATTTAATTCTACTTCTACTATTTTTAGTGATTTTTCAATCTCACCTCACAGCTGCTGTCCGCAACAGTTACTGCAGTAGACTATGCCAATTTCATGAATCTTTCCTTGGCCTTAATCATCCATCATACATGACACAAATTATGGCCACCTTATCAAAATTAAAGTTTCTAAGACTCGTGGCTATAGGTTCGAGCATCCCACTCGACGACCACATAGGCCATTTTCACATGGCTTAAAGTTTACAACCCATAGTTCAACAAAATATAATAGCCTATACATGCCAAATGTTCTTCAACAACGAAGACAATACCAAAATATTTCAGCCGGTGTGATGACTTCAACGACGGTTCGATCACGCAAACAATACGAGTCCGAGAGACCTAAAATGGGTGACAAGAAAACACCGAGTGAGTTTATAACTCAGAAGTCATAGGCATTCATCAATCCACTGATAAAGTTACTACAACATGAACAATAAACGAGGTTAGGTACTCATCCATATCGAATCTATACCATAATTCCTCGGACCTTTTGGTCCAATCTCATACCAAGTCATACATCCACATTTCATATTCTACACAACAAGATATTTGAAGCATTTTCACACACTAACTCATTTCCAACACAATCATACAATTTCAATCATCACATAGATTTAAGGCTTACCAAATTCAACCCCGAGCATGAACGTATTTTCTATTCGTCATGAGCTCAAGGTACTTACCCGATCCGCTGTCCATACTCAACTCGATGGAGACACACCCTCCATATATATAGAGTACGCACACACAGTGCTTAATACTCGATTTCGCACACTTAGTGCCACGCAATTTAAGCCCTCACACATAGTGCCATACCCTTCGAGCTCGCACACCCAGTGCTGTATTTTTTCCAGCATGCACACTTAGTGCCATATATTTCCAGCATGCACACTTAGTGCCATATATTTCCAGCATGCACACTTAGTGCCAATCTCGCCACCGTACACACGTATTGCCCAAGACACTTAGTGCCGAAAGCAAACTTTCTACACATTTCACTATTTCTTTTACATTCAACAATTGTCATCACTCCATACACATACAATTTCATTTATATATATATATATATAGCATCCCATTAAATACAATTGCATAGATTTTACAATCATTTAAGCAATATCAAACATATGTGCTTAATGACTTACCTTGTGTTGGCAAAATGGTTCCAACTCGGCTACTCGATGTTCTTTCCTTTGCCTTTGCTTGTTTCTCCACCTCGAGCTTCTTGAGCTTAGTCAATAAATTAACTAGTTTAACCGTCTTGCCAAATATTTATACATATATACATGACATCAACTATACTATCATCATTAATACATCAATTCACAAAATTTTATCTCATGAGCATATGACCCATTTTTACCCCATATGGTAGAATGCTTCATTCATTACCCAACTAGCCATTCAACAATTTTCAACCTCATTACCACCCTTTTATGTCTAATTGTCTAAATGAGATTATCAACATGCCTATCTATAGCTGAATGTGCTAAAATTGATCTAACATCACCTACACACTTGATTAAATGGCGAATACCTATACTATCAATTATGGCATCATTTTTATTCTTTCAAACACATAGTTTTCCTCCCATGAACACTTGGTCAATTTCTTTTCTCTTCTAGCATAGCTTCACATCTATTTGTAACATCCTATGAATCCACATACATCATATTTCTACATAAATTTCTTTTACTTTTCTTCTACTTCCATTCACAACATCAAAGACACCATACACATATATCATTACAAAGCTTGACACTTAGCATGCAAATGACATCCACACAAACCCACCTTAGCGAAACTTAACTCATCTTCATGCCTCACCACCACAACATCAAACATCAAACATCAATGATACCAAGAAGACAACACCCATGGCCGAATATCATCCCCATTTCATGGTAAAGGTTTAGACCATGGGTTAGGTGGAACTCAAACTATCAACTAAAAACATGCATGAATCTCATGGATAACATCAACATACCTTAGTCTAGCAAACTCCCATGGCTGATTTTCTCAAGCTTTCCCCCCCTTTCTTCTTAGTACATTCGGCCAAGCAAGGAGAAAAATGAGAGAATGAACACTTTTTTTTTTCTTTTCTTTGTTTTCTTCATATTCTCTTTTTTTTTTCATTTCTTTATTCTTCCTACATAATCCACTAACTAAACATGTTGGCAACATGTTTCCACTCATAGCATGGTGGCCATCATGCTTCATTTTCGCTAATTTGACATGCAAGGACAACACTTTCCCACATGTATTAATAGGCCACCTTACATTTGCCTAGAACATTTCTAAATTTTCTCACATAAGTCCTATTTGATAAAAATTCACTTACAATTAACAAAATCCAAACATGAACTTTTCACACATGCATATATGCATATAATGAGCATCAATTATGATGGTTAATTATTATTATGACTCGGTTTAGTGGTCCCGAAACCACTTTCCGACTAGGGTCAATTTAGGGATGTCACATTAGTGGAGCTGAAGGCTCAAATTCAAGAGTTGTTAGATAGAGGCTTCATTAGGCCTAGTGTGTCTCCTTGGGGAGCACCGGTCCTGTTTGTGAAGAAAAAGGACGGAACGATGCGCATGTGCATCGATTATCGCCAGTTGAACAAACTGACGATTAAGAATAAGTATCCATTACCAAGAATTGACGATCTATTTGATCAGCTTAGGGGAGCTTCGGTATTCTCCAAAATCGATCTTCGTTCTGGATACCATCAGCTAAGGGTAAAAGAAGGGAATATTCACAAAACAGCATTTCGAACTCGATATGGACATTATGAGTTTGTGGTCATGCCGTTTGGGCTGACGAACGCACCTGCAGCTTTTATGGATCTGATGAACCGAGTATTCCAACCTTACTTGGATCGGTTTGTAGTCGTCTTTATCGATGATATCCTGGTATACTCAAACGGAGGCGAAGCATGATGAGCATCTCCGTATTGTCTTTGCAAGTGTTAAGGAAAAGGAGCTCTATGCGAAATTCAGCAAGTCGACTCGGTTGAGGGAGGTAACTTTCCTAGGGCATGTGGTCTCTGCCGAGGGGATTAAGGTGGATCCTCGTAGAATTGAAGCGATTCTGGAATGGAAGACACCTAGGTCAGTATCGGAAATTCGGAGTTTCCTAGGGTTGGTAGGTTATTACAGAAGGTTTGTGGAGGGTTTCTCGGTAATGGCGGCACCTTTGACAAAACTCATAAGGAAAGGAGTACCATTTGTGCGGACCGAGAAACAAACAAAAAGCTTTTGATCGGTTGAAAAAGGTATTGATCAAGCGCCGGTGTTGATTCAACCGTGTGTGGGAAGGACTTTATCAGATACAATGATCGTCGCATGTGGGGTTAGGTTGCGTCTTGATGCAAGAGGGCAAGGTGGTCGCTATGCATCGCGACGACTTAAGGCTCATGAGGTGAATTACCCTACGCATGATTTGGAGCTAGCAGCGGTGATTTTTGCGTTAAAAATTTGGAGACACTACTTATATGGGGAAAGTGCATTATATACACAGATCATAAGAGCTTAAAGTATTTGTTGACTCAAAAGGAGTTGAATCTTAGGCAACGAAGATGGGCGGAGTTGCTTAAAGACTATGACTGTTCGATAGAGTACCACCCAGGAAAGGCTAATGTGGTGGCGGATGGCTTGAGTCGAAGGGTAGTTACTGATTTGAGAGCCTTGTTTGCACGATTAAGACTATACGATGATGGAAGCTTGTTGGCAGAACTGCAAGTAAGTCCTACTTGGACTGAGCAGATTAAGGAAAAACAGTTGAAGGACGATTCATTAGCTCTTCGGTTCCAGCAAGTTAAGAGTGGTGAGAACAAGGATTTTGGGTTGAACACTGAAGGAGTTCTATGCTTTCGTGGAAGGGTTTGTATTCCAAAGGACCCTGAATTGAGGCAATTAATTCTGAAAGAGGCACATGTTGGACTCTGTGCCATGCATCCTGGAGGGAATAAGTTATATCGAGACTTGCGAGAGATGTACTGGTGGCCCGGATTAAAACGAGAGGTGACTGAATTTGTTGAGAAATGTTTGACGTGCCAGCAGGTTAAGGCTGAACACCAATTGCCTTCGGGATTACTGCAACCTGTGAAAATTCCGCTATGGAAGTGGGAAAGAGTAACAATGGACTTTGTGAGTGGGTTACCTTTGACACCCACCAAGAAAGATTCGGTGTGGGTAGTGGTGGATAGGTTAACAAAATCTGCTCATTTCATACTTATTCGTACCGACTACTCACTGCAAAAGTTGGCCAAGTTATATGTGGCGGAGGTAGTGCGACTGCATGGGGTGCCAGTGTCGATAATATCTGATCGAGACCCTAGGTTTATGTCTCAGTTTTGGCGGAAGTTGCAGGAAGCGTTGGGTACACGATTAGATTTTAGCACCGCTTTTCACCCACAGACAGATGGACAGTCAGAAAGGGTTATTCAGGTTCTGGAGGATATGTTGAGGGGTTGTATCATTGATTTTCGTGGAAGTTGGGAGGACTACTTACCATTGGCGGAGTTTGCGTACAATAACAGCTATCAAGCAAGTATTCAGATGGCACCATATGAAGCACTTTATGGGCGAAAATGTCGTACGCCGACGTGTTGGACAGAGTTGTGTGAACGACGAGTGCTTGGACCAGAATTGGTGGCAGACACTGAAAGCAAGGTTAGGCTGATTAGGGAACGGTTAAAGGCGGCATCGGATAGATAGAAGTCGTATGCGGATCTGAAGCACAAAGAGATTGAGTTCATTGTTGGGGACATGGTTTTCTTGAAGGTTTCCCCTTGGAAGAAAATTTTGAGATTTGGTAAGAAGGGTAAGTTGAGCCCACGGTTTATTGGGCCTTACCGAATTGTTAAGCGGGTTAGACCAGTGGCTTATCAGCTAGAGTTACCACCAGAACTGCATCGTATCCACGACATTTTTCATGTATCCATGCTGAGGCGGTATCGATCTGACCCAACTCATATCATACCAGTTGCAGAAATCGAGGTACAGTCAGATTTAACTTTCGAAGAGGAACCTGTGCAAATACTTGATCGTGACGTCAAGATGTTGAGAAGGAAATCAGTTCCACTAGTGAAAGTACTTTGGAGAAACCATGGCAAAGAAGAAGCTACTTGGGAGACTGAGGAGGCTATGCGTCAACAGTACCCTCAACTGTTCTGATAAGGTAAAATTTCGAGGCCGAAATTTCTTTAAGGAGGGTAGAGTTGTAACATCCTGATTTTCGGATTTATTCGCGGTTCTCAATATTTTGTAAAGATTTTAAAATTTTGTATTTGGATGTGGAATTAATATTTTGAGTAAGTAAATGGGCTTATGGAAGGCCCATGAGTTGGCCAAAACCCAGTTGAATTTTTGGAATTTTAGACTTAGGAGTTAGGGGTTCTGGCTAAGTGGCCCTTAAGTAGAGTTGTGGGTAAATTGCATCACAAAAAGAGCCTTGGCAAAGTGGCAAGGGTGACACCACTAGGCTCCTAGAAAAGTGGCGTGTCGAGCAGTGGGGAAGGCATGGGATCGATTCCTGTGTTGACAAATAGATGCATTTATTTTTAAGTGCGGGAGGGTAAGTGTTGGAGTTCGGTGGATTCGCTAGAAGAGAGTTGGATCGGTTTAAATGCTTGGATTAAGGAGGGATAAGGGAGAGATTTAAGGGATTTGGACGAGGCTAGGAGTTGGCCGAATTATGGGAATTGAAGAGGGAAAATCAACAGGGGGTATTAGGTTGGTATTTCGGCACTTAGGGTATTGAGTGGTGCCGTTTTTCTTCCGCTTTAACACCTTAGGGTTGTTTTCCTCTCTTTTTCCTCTCTAGTCAAACTACCACCTCCCTATTCTTCTTCTTCTATTTTTCTACTTCAAAACTATTCATCAAACACCTTATCATCAAGTACCTTTGCGAAATCACAAAAGCGAAAACCTGTGATCACCTTTGCAGCCGATTTCTTCAAAGCCGGTCCTTCTATGTTCTTTGTTTTATTAATCTCGATTATCTTTTCTTAATCCTAGATACCGACAGCAATTCTACTTCAAGGTTATAGTTCCACATTATCATCTCCTTCACCACCCAAAAGTCAAGTACCCTTTGGTTTAGGGGCTTATAGTCGAAATTTCATCAACCCTTGGATTCGGGTTTTACCATTGTTCTAAGGTTAAATCTGCACTGGATTGCGAGGAAATCAAGTAGGAGTAAGGGTAAGTACTTATCATCTCGGATCTGTTCTTATTTTGCAAAGTTAAGAAAAGTCAAGTCCCTAAAATTAGGAGGTCATCGATTTGGGCATGTGGCTCTAAGGGTTTTAATCGGCGTTTTCTATCAATGATTAGTGCCTTCTTAAGTGTTGGATTGAAAGCGTGAATCATTGGAACAATCGGATTTGAGCTAGCTATCGATTTTGGCAAAAGGTAAGGGTTCAAAGGCTTTTTAGGGATATGGTTCGATCATAGATAAGTAAGTTTTGGGGTTTAGTGATTATGGTTTGTAATTAAGAACTGTGCTAATCAATTGTAGGACATCGAAAGTGATCTCATGGCGATCGTCGTCATGAATCGGTGTGTACCAAACCCCTTCCTTAGTTCAATTGGCAAAAGTTGAAATGCCAAATTCAGGCATTTCATAGGCTCGTGAGTATGCGAATGCTCTTAAGACATAGAGTAATTGTTAGATCTAGCACCGCAAAGTGGTAAGTAAGTTCGTGTGATATTTTAGCGTATTTCGGAAAAAGAGGCCTCGATGGGCCAGAACTGGGCCCAATGGTCTTACGGACCAATATGGGTAAAATATGGGCAAAGTAGCATGTTAGTTAGATGGTGGAACCAAATTGCATAAAACTGCTAAAAATTACTGAAGTAGCTTGTGTAGTTGCATAAGTTACAAAATTACCCCTGAAGAGCATAATTATCGAAATACCCTTAGGGTTTAAAATGACTAAAATGCATCAATAATTGATACTGTATTTTGCATATTATGCTTTTAATAATATCTATTGCATGGGATTGGGGTATTGATGGAGGAAATCTTGAATGTGGTTCATCCACGTCTTGGAGGCTTTGCCTCAATCGATGATAATTGAGCGGCGTTCTTTGCAAGCTGTGGAGTGTAAATTTGGGTGGGTTGAGATATTCCCACATAGAGTGTAGGGTGATGCAGGGGGGACTGTAGCGGTTGGTGGGTTGAGTAGTCTCCCAGTTGGGCTTGCATGCATTATTACTATTGTTACCTATGTTCTTGAAGCGGGCCTATGGGCCATCTTGTTATGTTAAAAAGGGCTAAGGCCTTGCTACTGTGATTCGAAAAGGGCTTGGTCCTTTGTGTCTCGTTATCTGAAAGGGCTTAGGCCCAATGGGCTCGAGTGATTTGGGCTTTGGATGGGTTTTCAGATATACCGAGTTTTCCCAAACTCACCCTTCCTCTTCCATCCTTGCGGTGAGCCCTAGTTGGTGGACTTGGAGTGGCGGGATTCAGAGTGGCCATGAAGATTGATTGCCGATTTTAAATAATTTTAGCATTTAATTTGGATTATTTTTATTATGCTCAAAGTTGTAATAAGGCTGCTCTTTTTAATTAATTTTATTTTGGGGATTATTAAACTGGTTAGCACTGGGGTTCGTTTTATAAAAACTACTTGTTTTAAAAGATCACGATGATGCATAAAGTAAATGTTTTTTCAAGAAAATAAATATTTTCAGCAAGCGTTTACAACCTTAATCAGTTTCTTAAAATGAGACATAACCAAACGGTTTTTTTCCAAAACATACGAGATGTTAAAGTGTGGCAATGGCGGTGTGCATGTCTAGGATTGGATCCGAAGGAGCTTGGTACTTAGCGATCAAGCAGACTCACCTCCTCTCCTTCTGGTTTCCTACCTGGTGCACAGCTTCCATTCACTTTAACCTACTTTTAAAAGTGTCTTTTACAACACCAACTAAATTTTCCAACTAAGTAATACGGAATGTTTTGAACGCTTCGATGTGGCGCATCAGATCTGGTCATAACGTTTAGGCCGGGTTTGGGGTGTTACAGGCCATATACAAAATGAATCATCTAATCATTATAAGCCAACACATTTGGCTAATCCAATATGACATAAAACAAAAAGACCAAGTCCTTATACATGCCATACTCATAATACTTGGATTCACTATACCCAAAAGATTAGTTTGATAGTGTGAATAGAGCTCCAAAGTCCTTTGATCCCAGAGCTAGTTTGGCGACACTATACGAAAATTGAAAAGAAAGGGGAGTAAGCATAAAGCTTAGTAAGTTTGCATGTGAATAATTAACAACATTACCCATGCATTATTATACACATAACACAATAATATTTACCACAATGTCATCAAATATCATAGGTACATTTTAAGTTATGCCATTTACATAATGTACAATAAAAATCATGATCATAATTCATTCCTTCATTTCATTTGAAGTCTCATCGATTCATAATCTCAATGTTTAGGAGCTTTGTATATGTACCTGTGCCCTTTCAACATGATCATACCTTGTCATCTCTTTGACATAATCATTGGATTACCCGTTGAACCACTTGGAATACTAAAGGGTAATAGGGAACTCTCATACACATAGTAGGATGCCAATGCCATATCTCAGATATGGTCTTACATGGGATCACATATTGATGCCAATGCCACGTCTCAGACATGGTCTTACATAGGATTGTAGATAGATGCTAATGCCATATCCTAGACATGGACTTACATGGGATCATAGATCGATGCCAATAACCCAGCTATGGTCTTATACAGAATTACATATCCATGAAATAGCCATGTCCTAGACATGGTCTTACATGGGATCGCACATAACCCTAATGTCATGACATTTGTATCCTAACTATTCCTAAGGTTCAACTGGGTTTTGAGTTATCAAACTTCGTTGAATCGTCATCGAGTCATCATTAATTAACTCCACAAAAAAAATAATACAATTCATGCAATATTAAAGCATTAAATACATAATAATATAATGTTGCATTATTTACACACGAACTTACCTCAGTACCAAAATATGGCTAACAATTCGATTTAGTCCACAACCTTGTTCTGTTCTCGATTTAGGTCCGGACTCCATTTTTCTTGATCTATTATGGAAAATTTCACTTATTTAATTATCACATTGTTCAAATCAGTCCATAAATCATACTTTGGAAAAATTACAATTTTACCCCCAAACTTTTATATATTTACAAATTAGCCACTGGGCTTGTAAAATGAAATGTGTTCATTTTCTTTGTTACCCAAGCCAAGCTAAACCTATAACATGCTCATAGTAGCCTATATTTCTCATTAAAACATACATCTTACTACTCATTTTTCATCTTTTACAAATAGGTCCTTTTCATGCATTTCCATAAAAAATCACTTAGTAAAAGATGTTAAATGTAACAGCCCGGTTTTATCTAAATCAGAAGAGTGGTTTTGGAACAACAAATTCAAGGTTGTACAATTATTTTAATATTATTTTTTGTTTTTATAGCATGTGAATATGTATGTGCGAAAGTTTCATGAAATAATTTTAGTGTTTGAGTGCTTAATTTGACAAAAGGACTTAATCGTGTAAAATGCAAAAGTAGCATGCTATAAGTTAAAAGTGACAAATTGATATGGTTTGTTAAATTTGAAGTCCTTATGTTGTAATTAGTCCATTGATAGTGGAGATGAACATATATGGCCTTGAATTATGTGAATTATAATGCTATAATTAATGGTTAAAATAGTTATTTGGTTATTAAGTTAATATTATTAAAACAAAACAAAATTTCTTTCATCTTTTATCATTCATAGCCGAATATAACAAAGAAGAAGAAGTTAAAATAGGGTTTTGATATCCGAAACTTGTGTGGCTTGATTAAGGTATGTGTTTTACTCGGTTTTTTTTATGATTTCTATGTTTTTGTGATCGTTGTTTTGAGTACTAGCTAGCCCATGCAATAATTTTTGAATTTCTTGGTGATTTTGTAAAGTGCCATTGGTGAATGCTTGAGCTTTGTGATAGATGATGATGAAAAATGGAAGATAAATGATAGATTATCAAGTTTGTTAAGTGATTTTGACTGAAAATGCTTAAATAGGATTAAATTGTGAAAAGTGTAAATTAAGGGGCTAAATTGAGAAATAAAGGAAAGTTTTTGGGCTGCTAAGGACCTACATAAAATTCAGCTAGGCTTGGGTTAATGAAATTTTGTGAATTTTGTGATATTATGCAATAAGGACTAAATTGTATAAATGTGAAATGTTAGGGGCAGTAGTGTAAATGTGCCTTAAATAGTGTTTTAGACTAAATTGAATAAATATGTTATTGAATAATTTAATTTTGAATACATTTAGACCAAGAAATGAAGAATTTGGATCTAAATCAGGGAAAAACTAAAGTTATCAACTAAACGATTCGATTCGTCGTTTTAGTATCTGAGGTAAGTTCGTACGTGTTAAACATTGCTACAATTATGTTTTAATGCTTTATTAATAGTATAAATTGTATATATGAGACTACAGTTGTGTACGATGATAAATCGACTATGTTTAGCACTTAGTGTGCGTTTCGAGATAGCTTTGGCTATATATAGCACTTAGTGTGCGTATTAGAATAATTTTGGTTATATATGGCACTTAGTGTGCGAGATCGAGATAGCTTCAGCTGTGAAAGCCACTTAGTGTGCGAGATTATAATAACATCGGTTATTTTTTGGCACTTAGTGTTCGAGATATCAAGTATTTGACAGTACCACGTAAAGGTATGAGTTTGATATGAATTTGTACATGTATGTACATATAAAGCATGAAATCCAAATAGAAGAAGTTATGAACTTGTTCGTAAACACTTGAATAAAAATGAGGAAAATTTGTTGGTTACCATGATTTAGACATTAATTAGTTCAAATTGATGATTTGTATATTATGAACTGTTGAGTATATTACTAAGCTTTATAGCTTACCTCATTTGTTTCTTCTGTGTTTTATAGTGAATTTAAAGCTAGCTTGCACTCAGGGATCATCGGGAAACGTCATCACACTATCGATCATTTTGTTGGTACTTTTGAAGCTTTGTATATATGGTATATGGCATGTATAGGCTAGTGTCATCTTGGTATGTTTTGAGTTATGATATTAGCAATGAGATTTGGCTTGTAAATGTTGGTATGTATGGCCATTTAAGTTGGCTTGAATTGTGTTTGGTAAGTGTTATATATGTGATGTATATAATGCCTTACGTGTTGGCTTGTTTTGTATGGTTATGTGTTGGCTATTAGGGATAGTGGTAAGTTGGTGTATTAATGCTTAAGGAATGGTATATTATGGTATGATTTATAGATAATGAATTGGCATGTTTTACGTATGGAATTGAGTAGTTGAATTGGTTGTGGATAGATGGCATGATATATGTATAGAATAGTATATTTTCGGTTGCTTAAATATGTATTGAATTGGTACCATTTTGGGTGCTATGGTGCATGAGAGAAGGGTGGCAAATTGGCTTTACAAATGGCCTATTTTGTCCACACGGGCATGTGTCTCAGCCATGTACGATACACTGTCATGCTACACGGCCGTGTGTCCCCTGGGGTACCCTTTCAAATTAAGTCAGTATACCCCACCAGTTTGACATGGTCTAAACACACGGGCATGTCTATTGGCCGTATATGACACACGGGATGGCACATGGGTGTGTGGCCAGCCATGTGACCCAAGTCAGTAACCCCTCCAAATTTCCCACGATTATGGCACACGAGTGTGTCATAGGCCGCGTGGTACAAGTCAGTATGTATGCTCTATTTTCAGACGGCCAGTGACACGGGCGTGTCTGGTAGCCGTGTGAGGCGCACAGCATGTTCACACGGGCGTGTGACCCTTAAATGTTGAAAAATTTTCTAAGTTTCTCAAAGTTTGAAAATGTTATCGGTTTAGTTTTGAACCACTTCTAAGCATGTTTTAAGGTCTCATAGAGCCTTATAAGGGACAATGTGAATGATTTCAATGGGTTTTATATATGAGTGTATAAATGTATATGTTATGTATGTGAACGATGTATATTGAATGGTAATGCCTCATAACCCTATTCCAGCGACGTATACAGGTTAGGGGTGTTACATTAAATACACATCAACTTTCATATTCCTCCATAAACATCAAAATGCATGTATGACGCACATGGGTAAGTTTTTGAACATGAACCCTAGCACAAAATAATGGTAGAAATAGCTAGATCGGTTGATGACAACTTCAAATTTGTAAAGAACATTAAAAACAGGGCTAGGATTGACTTACAATCATGCTTGGAAAGAGAAGAAACCCTAGTTATGGAGAGCTTCAAAGTTTTGGCCCTAGCTTGAAGAAGATGAACAAATTTTGCATCATTTTTCCTTTTTCATTCTTTTATTAACCAAATGACCAAAATGCCTTTTAATGCCTTTCTTTTAAATTTTCCTATGTCCATTTTTTCCATAAAAATAGAAATTGGGAAATTTGCTATTGAAGGACCACTAATTAATAATCCATGGAAATTTCATGCTTAAAGCCTCTAGAACTCACATTTTGCAACTTTTGCAATTTAGTCCTAAATGTCAAATTGAATACTTTATCAATAGAATTCCTTCATTAAATTTTCACACAAGCATGTAATCATATCATAGACCTCATAAGAATCATAAAATCATTATTTCTACTTCGGATTTGTGGTCTCAAAACCACTATTATCACTAGGCCCAAAGTCGGGATGTTACAAATAATGTGCAAGCGTACACTATCAATGCAAGTATAGCAGACTGATGTGAGTCTGTCGGATAACAATCCCACAGGGATGGTTGTCTTTTGTCTATTAATGTCAATGCGATAACTAGATAGAAATGAGATAAATTGTGATGATAGTTGTTGAAGCAACAGCCTGATAATAATAATCTGGGATCCCTAACATGAATTGATCGCGTGATTTTGTGATAGGTTTTAAATATTTATAATTAATCGTTCTTCAAACTAACTATTATCGCAATGTAGGCAAGTGTACCAATCGAATAGTAGTATAGTTTTAGCAAGACCGGATTGTCGAGCCCAAGGGAACTAAAAGTACTAGTAATGACAGTCTTTTTATTATCTAACCTAAGAATACAGAGGTTTTTGTTTTAACCAACTAATTATCTAAACTAAAAATTCATAGAGAATGGAATTGGGGAATTGCTTTTGGAAAAATCGATTGAATTAAGACAATACCTAAGGAAAAATCCACCTAGACTGTACTTGTTATTCTGGCTCTAAATCGGACGATTTATTCTTTTAACTTGTTCCGTAGAGATCCCTAAGTTATGTTATTATCCCTATTCAAGACTAATAACGTCTAATCCCTAGATTGAATAACTGAGACCTTTCTCTAATTAATACCTTCGGGTTGCATTAACCAGATCTGTGGATCCCCTAATTAGGTTTCATCCTAATCCGGTAAAATCTTGTCACCCTATGTCTAGGCGAGCAATCAACTCCGCTTAATTATGAAAAATGTACTCTTAGGCAGAGTCTATTCCTCCTCTAAATAAGAGCTTATCTTGAATCAGTATCCTAGGATATCAAAACAAGAATTAAGAACACATAATTAAGAACAAGTTAAATATTTATCATACAATTTAGAAAATAATAACAAGATTCGTCTTAGGTTTCATTTCCTTCAGGTATTTAGGGGCTTTAGTTCATAACTAAATAAGAAAACATCTCAGAATAATAAAGAATACAAAACATAAAGAAAACCCAAAACTCTTAAAGGGGAAATTGAGGAGAGATCTTCAGTCTTGATGGTGAATCCGGCTTCTGAGATGGATCAATCGACTTCCTTGGAGTAATTCCTTACTCCCTATTCTGTGCCTCTCTTTTCTTCGTCCTCTAGGGTGTATTTATAGGCTTTGGAATGCCTAAGAGCCCTCAAAATTAGCCTTTTTCGAATTGGACTCAACTTGGGCTCAGCAAGGACACGCCGGTGTAACATGCCCGTGTGCGATTACTTCAAGCTGTGCTCGAGCCTGCTAAATTGGCACGGCCCTGTGGTTTGCCCGTGTGAGGAGGTCCAGGCCGTGTTGATTTCGTACTTTGGCCCATTTTCTCCAGTTTTTCTTATTGCTTCCGCTCTCTTATGCTCTCCTAAGTATAAAACATGAAATTAAAGCATTTGGAGCATCGAATTCACCGATTCTAATAGGAAATCATCCATAAAATGCGTTAAACATGGGGTAAATATATGTATAAATTACGGTTTATAAAATACCCCCACACTTAAGCATTTGCTAGTCCTCAAGCAAAATTCTCAACTCATAATCAAAATAAATTCTTCTCAACTTATAATTTCTATCGATAATATCTCAAAATAATTCATAGGTAATCATACATTGAGAATTCAACTTAAAGAACATAAAATTCTCAAACATTCCAAGTTGAGCATTTTCTCCTGAAAACATAGGTGTCTCTTCTCATTTAAGTAATTACCTTTGATTCGGAATATCGTAGAGTTTCACATCCTCAGTAAAGACTCACTCAAATCACTCGAGGTGTTTTAAGGACAATAAATGAAGCAATCAATAATCAATAATGAAAAGTCATTACCATAGGCTTGCATGAAAATCAAATCTCCACCACTAATAAATTGAGATGAAATATCAATCAAAAGGTCTTTAGAAGGTTGTAATGAGGCTTGGTTAGGGGTTGTGGTCACAAGCTGAAAGAAAGGGTTAGAATCGAGATTGAATTGAAAAATTGCCTAACTAGAAAAAGAGTTAATCATCACTTGCGTACAACAGAGCTTCTTCTCAGAATATGGGATTACTAATGTGTATACATAGGTTTTCTTTTTCAAAAAAAAAAAGTTAAATAACATAGACTAACTATTAAGAACAATACATAGCTAAGCAATTTATTCAACTCAAATCTCGACAAAAATAGGGATTAATTTAAGGGACTTCAACAATAATGGGTTAAGGGTTAATATTAAGGGTAATACAAGAAATGACTTGTTAGGCTCAAGGGGGTTTATTAGGGGTTAATTGTGGAGGTAGGCTTTTCATGGCATGAGTGGGTTAATCCTAAGTGCCTTAATCATTTTGACATATAAAATCAAATGGTGTGGTCTCAACATGCATAATCAAGCAAGTTCTAGAATAACAGTTCAATACTGATGCACTTAAAGCAATAATAAAAGTTAGCATGAAAGAATTAATAGATGCTCAAAAGGCTCAAAAATATCACAAAAATTATGGCTTTTTTATGTTAAAACTTGTGAATTCCAACTCAAAGTAATACTTAAACTTTGGGGAAACAACCTAAGATTTTAAATTCTTAAAAATCAACTTATCATTCTTGATTCTCTAATGTGTTGAGGTTTAAATAATCAATGCATAAATGCCTATGTTTTAATTCAAGATATATAAACAAAAATCATAAATCAATCAAAATTTATCCTAAATATGATATGAGAGCTTTTCAAGAGAATAAGGTAGTCATTCAGGGATTTTTCTGATAATGAAATAAATACCCCCCACACTTAAGATGTACATTTCCCTCAATGTACAAAGATAGATATTAGAGTATAAAAAAAAGATATGGAGAGAAGTGAAACTTCCTGTATGATGAATTCCTCGAACTGTAGTTTTGGAGAGTAATTGGTTCGAGAGTGGAGGAGGATACTTCGGCAGTCGTAGAGGTTCATTAGTCCATAAGTCATGTGCCAAAAGAATATTATATCTAGTGGTAGCTATGGTCGTGGTTGATCAGGACATGGCAGTCGTAAAGAACCTATCCCGGTGGAGTTGTTAGTTCCTATGCGATGATAAGCTTAAGAGCTCTATATAACTGTGATAAAATCAGGAACTTTTTAGGGGATATTAGGAAGAATAATTACTCATAATGAAATAACTGAAATTGATAATTAAAAGTAAAATTCTAAAATCCAATAAAAATAAAAATTAAAAATAGTTTTAATAAAAATTAAAAACATAAAATAATAAATAAATGTTTTTAAACATCTTCATCGCTAGATGGTTCGTGAGGTGGGTCTGGCGATGAGATGTGGAGGTGCTGACAAATCTGCTATAGAGTAGCATCAATATTGTCAAATCATTGAAAACACTACTGCTCGAATCTAGTGAGGCGCTTAGAGATGTCACCATATAAAGCCGCCGTATGATCTGGACGAGAGGGTGGTGGTGGCTGAGTCAGTGGGTCCTCGTGCTGTGGAGGGACATCATCAGGAATTTCCTCATAGGCCTCCTCCTCGATAGATTGGGCGAGACGATATTGGGGAGGATAGGTTCCTCGGTGCCTCTCGATCATCCTCATGCTAAGCATGCTCGAAATGCCTTCTGGAGACATCTGGCCGATGAGGGTAAGGGATGATTCTTCGGTCGCGGTTCTGAGGAGCCCGAAGTGTCGAGCCAACTGAGTAACATAGGGGCCAATGGAGATGACCCCCTTCCTATGCCGCTCCATTTGGTGCTGAATTGCAAGGGCGATGAAATAGGCAAGGTCGATGACCTGCCCGTGCGACATACACCATAATAAGTAGGCATCGTAAGTGTTGACGATGCTAGTGCTCTCTCGCCCCTCTATAATCGTGTGAGCCAAAATGGCGTGTAGGTACCTTAGGGATGGTGGGAGAACTGATGCCTTGGAGCGGCTAGGATTGTAGGAGGCTGCCCCAAGGGCCAAAGTGTGCCAGCACTTCGAGGAAGAAAAATGTATATGGGGAGTGAGAGGATGTAGTTCATTCTCCTCCTTGAACTCCTCCGTATATAAGCCTAGTGCAGCACCGAACTCTGGGACGCTTAGCTGGGGGACTAACCTGCCCGAGCAAAACTGGACCGTGCCGGGATCATCGTAATTCTTCATTACGGTCTGAAGATGGAACGTTGAGCTTAGTTCCATCGTGAGCTCGAGCTATGTTGGTTCGATGATCCCAAAGAACAGCTCCCAAGGGTCGGTGGTTAGGAGGGCCTGAATCGCATCAGCTAACTAAACTTGTTCTACGATAACCCAGTCGATGCAGCGGCCCACAATTAAAGGTCGGGCCCGAAGTATTTGGAAAAGATCTTTTTGGGGCCCTCAAGGGAACTGCAGGAGAGGGTGATGAATTTCCGCGGTTGGACCCGTGAAAGATGACGCTCCCTTCCTATTCTTCGAACCAGGTATGGCGGTTTTCTTTCCTCATGAAGACGACATGGTACCTGCGATCAAAAAACATTAATTCATTTTGAGGAATGATCAAAGTAAAATGAAGATAATTTGTAAATAACAATCATAATTTCAGCAACTACTAAGACTAACAAGTTAATCAAAGCAATCAATTATATAGCATAAAAGGGCAACGAATTTCATAGAATGCAACATGTGTGACGGATGAAAAATGTTAACACTAAAGGCATGAGTATATATATTGTTCTAATCATGAATATTTACTTCTAGCTAATCAAATAAAGTAGAGAAATCATATAAAGAGTAAAAATTTTAACATAAGAAAGATAATAACTATTCTAGATATAACATTTGTATGATAAAAATAAGAAAGGAACATGAAAAATTTCATATTATTATGATAAATAGCCCTAGAAATTAGTAAGAGTAAATGGGAAAAGAGTGAACAAACGCTAGAAAGAGGAGAATGGGCATCAAAAATAGAGTTGGAGGAGGCGCACGGGCGTGGCAAGGAGGCCATGTGGAATTGCAGCAGCTAGGGTTAGGGTTTTTGACTAGGGAAGACAATGAATAGTGTAGGGTATTTATAGATTTTTGAGCACACGGCCAGGTAACATGCCCGTGTTCCACAATTTCAGCCTACTTGATTCACGAATTTTGAATTTGGGCGCGTCTGACATTTACTACACACTCGTATTCCTTGGGCGTGTAGGTGCACATGGGCGTGTCGCACGGTCGTGTCTGACGTTGTTCGCTTCTCCCACTCCTGTGTATTCAGACCTATGCCTGTGTCAATCTAACAGGTTCAACCACGGGTGCTAGACACAGGCGTGTCACACACCCATGCTGTTTTAATAGGTTCACCCACGGTTCTTCCACACAGGTGTGTCTCACCCCCATGTTGTTTTGGCAGGTTTGACCACGGCCATGTCGAATGGCCATGGCATTTTATTGTAGCCCGTGTTTGGGAAAAATTGTTGTCCTGTTTTCACACGGCCCTAAGCATGCCCATGCTCTTGGTCGTGTCCCTGTGGAAAACCTATATTCAAGCGCTTTGTTAGTAAGTTAGATGTTAAAGACTAAATTTTAAAGAAGTTAATACAGTTAGTGCTCGGGTTGCCTCCCGAGAAGCGCTTATTTATAGTCTAAGCTCGACTTACCTCTCTGTTGAATGATCATGATGGTTTGAGGAGTTTATAAGGTTTTAAACGGGTGTTGTTTACCTTAAAAGTGCCAAACTTGGGGTGACTCACCTCGACCGTACCGAATGAGAAAATGCTGAGTACCGTAAAACGGATTTCTTCATTCAATGTGGTAGCGACAATGTGGGGATCTGTGGCATCTAATAAGACTCTATCTCCAACCTTAAGTTGATTTGGAAAGGGATTGAGCTTGTTCTGTCGTAGATTTGGTTTGTCAGGTGTTCTCGGTTTATGCGTCCTCCATTCATCTAGCTCCTCGATTTGTAGCCTTCGATCTTCATGAATGGGTCCTCTACTATTGCTTGAGAATGGTTCATGTACTTCCTTCAGACTCATTTCCTGCAAAAAAGGTTGCACCATATTGTCAGTTTTAGTAGAATGGTTTAGGCGATCACCTTCAATTTCCATTGTGTTGCCAGAATTGCGAGCTTGAAGGGTGATTGTTTCGTCCCCCACAAGGAGTGTGAGTTCACTTGTGCCAACATCAATAATTGTTTTAACAGTTGCTAAAAAGGGCCTTCCTAGAATTAAATAAGTGTTGCTATCCTCTTCTATGTCTAGAACAATGAAGTCAATGGGAAATATAAATTTATCCTCTTTTTTGATTTCCTTGACTGCCCCACGAGAAATTGGGGTGGTTCCTCCAACCTGCATTGTAAGTGTTACTATATAGATTGTTTTGAGGTCGAGGATTATTACACATGTAATTTAATTGCTCGTTATCGATGTTGTGGCCATAAGGTTGGTATTCCGAATGGCTTGTTCCACCTCCACTTGCTTCGCACTGCATTACTAGGTGAACTTGTGAAGAACTAAGAAAACCATCAATATTTTTATTTAGAAGTTCTACCTGGTTTGATAGCATAGTAATCGAATCAACATTATAAACACCTACTATTTTAGTTGGTTTTGTCCTCATGACTTGCCACTAATAGTTATTCAGTGGCATCTCCTATATGAACTCATAAGCATCTTCAGGTGTTTTATTATTGATGGTTCCACCAGCAGCTGCGTCAACCATTTGCCGAGTCGAAGGATTCAGGCCATTATGGAATGTTTGAACCTGAAGCCAAAACGGGGACCCATAGTGGGGGCACCTTCTCAAAAGGTCATTGTATCTCTCCCATGATCGTAGAGTGTTTCTAAATCTGCACACAAGAAGAGATATTATTACATAATTTAAGCAGTTTAGCCGATGAAAAATATTTTAATAGAAATTTTTCAGTCATTTGTTCCCAAGTAGTGATTGGCCCTCGTGGTAATGAGTTCAACCACTGTTTAGCTTTGTTCCTCAATGAAAAAGGATATAACCGAAGACGAATGACACCATCAGAAACACCATTAATTTTAAATGTATCGAATAGTTCTAAGAAGTAGGCTAAATGAGCGTTGGGATCCTCATCCTGCAAACCATCAAACTGAACAAATTGCTATATCATTTGAATAGTGTTATGTTTTAGTTCAAAAGTATTTGCAACTACAGCAGGTCTAACTATGCTCGATTCAATTCCTGTTAAAGAAGGTTTAGCATAATCATACATAGTGTGTGGAGTAGGATTTTGATTAGCCGCAATTGTAGGAGGTAGCTGATTATCTTGGTTTTCAGCCATCTCTTCAGTTGGGGGTTGAGTATCGTCTTCTTTCTCATTCTCTATGTACCTTAGGCTTTGCCTTATTTCTCTTTGGTTTCTACGAACTGTGCGATCGATTTCTTCATCAAAAAGTAGTGGTCCTGATGGGTTTCTTCTAGTCATAAACTATAAAAACCTGCCAAAAAAAAGAAAAAGAAAATTAGTAAATTAGAATAAAATTAAAAATAAAATTAGATTGCAAGAAAAAAAAATGGCTAAAGTAATAAAAATTGACTGTTCCTAATATTTTAGATTCCCTGACAACGGTGCCGAAAACATGATCGCCTGATTTGATGATAGGTTTTAAATATTTATAATTAATCGTTCTTGAAACTAACTATTATCGTGATGTAGGCAAGTGTACCTATCGAACAGTAGTATAGTTTTAGCAAGACCAAATTGTCGAACCCAAGGGAACTAAAAGTACTAGTAATGACTATCTTTTTATTATCTAGCCTAAGAATAAAGAGGTTTTTGTTTTAACTAACTAATTATCTAAACTAAGAATTCATAGAGAATGGAATTGGGGAATTTCTTTTGGGAAAATCGATTGCATTAAGACAATACCTAAGGAAAAATTCACCTAGATTGTACTTGTTATTCTGGATCTGAATCGGACGATTTATTCATTTAACTTGTTCCGTAGAGATCCCTAAGTTAAGTTATTATCCCTATTCAAGACTAATAACGTCTAATCCCTAGATTGAATAATTGAGACCTTTCTCTAATTAACACCCTAGGGTTGCATTAACTCGATCTATGGATCCCCTTATTAGGTTTCACCCTAATCCGGCAAAATCTTGTGACCCTATGTCTAGGCGCGTAATCAACTCCTCTTAATTATGACAAATGTACTCTTAGACAGGGCTATTCCTCCTCTGAATAAGAGCTTATCTTGAATCAGTGTCCTGGGATATCAAAACAAGAATTAAGAATACATAATTAAGAACAAGTTAAATATTTATCATACAATTCAGAAAATAATAACAAGATTCGCCTTAAGTTTCATTCCCCTTAGGTGTTTAGGGGTTTTAGTTCATAACTAAATAAGAAAACATCTCAGAATATTAAAGAATACAAAACATAAAGAAAACCCAAAAGTCCTGAAAGGGAAATTGAGGAGAGATCTTCAGTCTTGATGGTGAATCCGGCTTCTGAGATGGATCAATCGACTTCCTTGGGGTAATTCCTTACTCTCTATTCTGTGCCTCCCTTTTCTTCCTCTTCTAGGGTATATTTATATGCTTTGGAATGCCTAAGAGCCCTCAAAATTAGCCTTTTCCGAATTGGACTCAACTTGGGCTCGACAGGGACACGCCCGTGTGTGATTACTTCAGGTCGTGCTCGAGCCTGCCAAATTGACACGGCATTGTGGTTTGCCCATGTGAGGAGGTCCAGGCCGTGTTGATTTCGTACTTTGGCCCATTTTCTCTGATTTTGGCCCGTTTCTCGTTCCTTTCGCTCTCCTATGCTCTCCTAAGTATAAAACATGAAATTAAAGCATTGGGAGCATCGAATTCACCAATTCTAATAGGAAATCATCCATAAAATACGTTAAACATGGGGTAAAAATATGTATAAATTACGGTTTATCATGAATCTTAAGTGCTCACAAGGTATAAAAGGATAGGTGATTGTCGAGGCAATAAATTTCAATGTATATCTTACCAAGCGTCACTCCTCTATTTAATATGAGACTTAAACATGCACATTAACCCCACCTTCCGATAATGGCAATATGACACTATTAAGAACAAGTGGACTAAATTCTTCTAATCCTCACTCAACTTTCGTTGTAATGCTTGTTGGCTCGAACTGTTATTGCACTTTCCAGTGTCAGTGACTGCAATAACACTTTCGTGTTAAGAAACATTCAAACCCTAAGATTAAACAATAAAAGCAAGATTGAATAAGATAACATTTAACCAAGAATTCATGTGTACTTCCATACAAATAGAAAACAGAGAGTAATCACTAGCATTTAGAAAGAAATAAGAAAGAATTGAGTGGAGAATACTATTCCTAGACAACTTGTAACACCACTAACCCGTATCCATTGCCGAAACAGGATTTCAGAGCAATACCGAAATTTACAGAACAATTGCAAATAATTCATGTTAGCATATACATACCATTATACCAAAATTGAAAAAGTTAGCATATACATGCCATTATACCAAAATGAGTTTACTATTTATACCAGAGGAGCTAATAGATAGTGTGATGATGCTCCGACAGATCTCCAACTTTTGCAAGCTTCCGAGCACTATAAAACAGAGAAAAGAAAACCTAGTAAGCATTTAATGCTTAGTAAGTTCGTATAACAAGAATTAAACTTACAAACATATTCATTTAAAATAAGCATACAATAACATGCTTCACAACAATTTAGCAAATTTGCCTAATCACATACACTCAAATAAGCAAATTAGTCACATAATTCACATGTACATCAATTAAGCATGGATGAGCTCATCATGCTATAAACTTTCAGAAGCATTCGAGACATAATTCTTTTAATCTCATAATTTCTCATGTCAGGAGTTTTATTCTTTGAATTATTGAAATATCGATGGATTCTTAGGTAGTACACACGAGGTGTACAAAACTGTAAATCGTCAACTCATAATTAGGGGTACCCATTAGGGCATTTAATCAGGGAGCACACTCTCAAGCCACATACCAGGATGCTCAGATAAACCATGTAACAAGACACTTATCCAGGCTAAACAAGAAACTCATAAGAGTTTTCATCACGGAGCTCATAGAGCTTATCAGGTTACTCCGAAGAGTTATTATCAGGAAGCACCGAATAAGGTAACAGGCAGTTAATGCAAGCCATGTCAGGAAACTCATAAGAGCCTATATCAGGACACTTACATAGAGCTGCGTTTGTGTCTGTATTATATGCTGGATCACAATCGATCGAATCATGTAACAAGACCCTCACAAAGAGTTGCGGTAGTGTGCAACACATGCAAAATCACTATAGATCAGGATGCTCGCAAAATCACAACAGGATGCTCGAAAGGGCTATAACAGGATTTCTTGTCTGAGCTATATTATGTCTGCAACATGTGCAGGACCATATTAAATACGAGAAATCACATATATCCATCGAAATTCATCATTCAAACGGAACTTAACTCCATTAAAATTCATCATTCAAACAAAACTTAATATTTTTCGAATAATTTCGGGTATGTGATTAATTTCATACATTAATCATTTATACAATTCATATAATCACATATCACATTCAATTCAAACATAAAATAAACACAATTTAGTTACATGAACTTACTTGATATTTGTTTGTATAAGAAAATCTACTAATCCGACACTTATTGTTTTCCTCTATCCAATTCCGTATTTGGTCTTTCCGAATCTATATAACTGAATTTAATCATCAATTTAATACAATTCATATTCAATTGGATTCAATTTACACTCTAGGCAAAATTACCAATTTGCCCCTATACTTTTCATAAATTCCAATTTCGTCCCTAGGCTCAGAAAATGAAATTCATGCAATTTAGTCCTTATGCCAAGCCTAACCGAAATTTTCATATAACATTTACAGCACTTGTATTTCAGAATTTTTTCCATGCATTTTACCACTTTTCAATTTAGTCCCTAAATCATGATTTTATCAAAATTTTCTTTGTAAAAGTTGTTTATCTATCAACAACCTTTCATTTTCTACCATAAATTTCAAATTTTCAACATATTCATCCATGGAAAATTTTCTATACTTTGATATCTTTACAATTTAATCCCCAAAATAGATAAATTAAGTTATTTAAATCTCAAAAATATGAAAATTACTAAAAACGTGACAAGAATACTTACCCAACTAAGCCAAGAAAGCTTGCTTTCTCTGTCCTAGGGTTTCCATGTATATTTTGGGGGAAGAAGATGATATAAAATGATATTATTTCTTTTTAATTCATTTATCATCTTTTAATTATTTTAGTTTCCAATTTAGTACTTGCCTTTTTCTAATTTTCCATGGATAAATCACCAAAAGTATCAACTAACTTTTCTTTAATGGTGTAATTACCATATAAGGACCTCTTATTTTGAATTCCATAGCTAATTGATCCTTTTAGCTACTAGAACTCAACTTTTGCATTTTATGCAATTTGATCCGTTCCATAATTAAACACATATTCAGTAAAATTTTCTTATCAGAATTTTCATATAACATTCCTATCATAATATGAACAATGCAATACTATTAAAATAAAATTTCTTTTTGGATCAAATTTTTGGTCTCGAAACTACTATTCTGATTTCACGAAAAATGAGTTGTTACAAAACTCGACTGAATCTCTCTATTCCCTCTTGTCTAGCACTTAGGTCTCCTCATCAGAAGCTAATCTGCATCAATTTTCATGTTGGCTCACCCCTGAGAGGCTTAAGCTGCCATAGTCGTAAGCTTCCAGGTAGGATGAAGAAGATGATTGTCAAGAAAAAGCTCTCTCCTTTTTTTTCTCACATCAACCTTTTATGTCCTCCTCCAACAGTACAACTGTCCTTTCCTCATAATTATTCTATCCTTGTGCATACAGGTTGGTTATACCAGACTGGACAGCTCACGTATTTTTAGTTCTTATCTGGATAGCTATCAGGTGCGGCGACAATTTTGGACGCAATCTCGAATTAACTCTTACAGTGACATTAAATCAAAAAGATAGAAAAATTAAGGATATAATAGGCTAGGATTCACTAAGTTATAAAATGCAATTTAATAAACTGAAAATGCTAAAATATATGCTAAGGATAACTAAATGGGAACAATTTAATCAGTAAGTAAGGAGGAAAACCTATGTTCTCTCTAGTGCTATCACACCCCCCAAACTTGAGTTTTACTTACCTTCAAGTAGAACAAAAACTAGCAAGGCTACAAAAATTTTACTAAGGCAAATGATCATTCTAGCAACTTGAACCCTCTAAATTCCCAATGAATGAATCACATTCAGATGAAAGAATATTGTATCGACAATATATAAGCATGAATGAATAAGGTTGCAACTTTATCAATTATAGCATCATGCTTCAAACCCTAAGTTTTATCTACCAATACAACATTTATTGTACAATACTAGGTATTTATATTATATATATTTTTTCAGAATTAGGGATATCGTTGCATTACTATACCCTTGCTCTTGATAAGTAACGATGAAGTGCAATAAACCCCCAAGGAGTACGTAATTGCGCAACACACACCCATGCAGGACAGCCTTTGGCCAAATTGATTTTTCTAACACTTGTATTGGAGTGTTCCCTCTTTAACATTCCATACTACACCCACTTTGGAGTGTATCTAATTTATAACTATAAATATATATAAATAGCTATAAAAAAAGTAGAATTATTCAAGATTTAAGGAATGATAGCAGTCATCCATTACTAATGCAACCTAATCCATTCATCAAAGAATTGAAGTTAAAACCTTATGTCAAATTTATCCAACTCATTTATTGATAATTCCATGATTCAAAAAGTAAGCATTGAATGTAACAAAAAATTTTGAACAATTTTCATTAACTATAATTAAACCTTACAAGCTTCATTACCCATAAAAAATATTGAAATCTGGGTGCATTTCCACGCCCCATATGCATTCCCCCAAACTTAAATTATGCATTGTCTACAATGCACTAAGTATAATAAAAATGCAATGACAATGTGTACTTATCAACATAAAACTTACAGCTGCATGCAATGCATGAATACTACAGGGAAAACTGAAAATAAACTAACTCGGTTATCCTCAGCCATCGATGTGGCTGCACGATGTTTCTTTCTTCTCCTCTTTCTTTCTTTTATCCTTGGAGCACTTTCTCTTCTTTTCTTTGGGCTTCCCAGGGTTCTTGCTTCAACATGTTGTCTTGAAATCGTTCCTTTTCCGCTTAATTCAAAAAAATTACTGGCTCCTTCTTCTGCACTAGCCTAGAGGATTCTGATTCAAGAAACTACGGTAGCAGAGGATGCATGTTCTTCAGCAGATTTGGTGGCTTTCTTGACCAATCCTCTCGTTTTTGCCATCTTTTGTTGAGGGTAAATGTTTTAAAATTGAAAAGATATGATCTTGAGAAGAAAAAGGAAATAAAAATGGTTGCTTGAATGCGTTACAGTCGGTACAGTGGAGGAGGATTTATCGTGAGCGAAAGAGGAAGATGGAGAGACGTGTTGTCTTGTAGAGAGATATAAAGCTTGCAGGAACAGTTGTGTCCAATAGAAATTGTGCCCGCTTGGAAGGATCAAACGGCTGAATGATTTTTGAGCCAATGGTGGAATCTAAATTTCCTTGAATTCTGATGAGTTATAAATGGTAGCACAGAATTATGGAATGCGTTGACAGTAAAATTTCAATGCGTCAGCAATGGTAACTAATTATTCTGCAAAAAGGAAGAAAAACAAACTTTAACAAAACTTAAACAAAATAAACTAAAATCACAGAGAAATAATTAAAAAATTAAAACTTTTCGATCAATTTAATTGTCGCTGCCTGCTTTTGATCACTGTTGCCAAAATAGTGTTTCAGCCTCTATCCGTTTACTTTGAAGTGGTGTCCATTATGTAAATCTCGAATTGTGACTGCACCATGAGGAAATACGTTGACAACTTCAAAAGGTCTAGACCAACGTGAACGCAATTTACCAGGGTGCAATTTAAGTCAAGAATTGAATAATGAAACCTGTTAACCCGCGATAAATTGTCGCTGTAAAATAATCTTGTCATGCCATCATTTAGTATTTTCCTTATAAATCACAACGTTTTCATAGGCATTTCTCCTAATCTCCTCTAGTTCAGTGGTATCCAACAACCTTTTCTTTCCAGCTGCTTCATAGTCTATGTTCACTTGCTTAATTGCCCACATTACTTTGTGTTCCATTTCAGCTAGAAAGTGACATGCTTTCCCAAAAACCAATTGATATGGCGACATCCCTAATAGAGTTTTTTATGCTATCCACAATGTCTATAAAGTGCCATCCATTCGAAAAGACCAATCTTTCCTCGAAGGGTTTACAACCTTCTCAAGAATGTTTTTAATTTGTCGATTCGATACTTCAGGTCGTCCATTGGTTGGTGAATGATAAGTAGTAGCCATTCTATGATTAATTCCATATCTCTTCAGTGCGGTTGCCACTTGGTTGCAACGAAAGTGTGTACTCTAATCACTAATCAATGCCTTTGGTGTGCCAAAGCGGGTGAGTATATGCTTGTGAAAAAAAAATTAGCACTATCTTTGCACCATCCTTTTGGACTGTAACAACTTCAACCCACTTTGAGATGTAGTTAACAGCTACTAATATATAAAGATTTCCAAATTAACTTGAAAACGGTCCCATAAAAGCCATACCCCAAACATCAAATAATTCAACCCCTATAATTGGCTGCTGCAACATTTCATTGTATCGAGATATAGAACCGGTGCGCTGACACCTATCACATTGGTTCACAAAATTGTGGGCATCTTTGAATAATGACGGCCATTAAGAATCCTGATTGGAGAACTTTAGAAAAAGTTCGCATACCACCAAAATGACCTCCATAAGGAGCATCATGACATTGTTTCAAGATTGAAAGCATATCTTCTTTCGGAACACAATGTTGAATGATGTTGTCATTGTAGACCTTGAATAAATATGGCTCGTTCCAATGATACTTCACTACATCATGAAGAAATCTTTTTTTATGGCTTGTGACACCCAATAGGAGTTTTCCACACACTAGATAATTAACAAAATCCGCATACCAAGGAGTTGCATCTATAGCAAATAACTTTTCATCTGGGAATATGCCAACAATTTGAAGTATGTTTTCGTCTTTGCTGTCAACTTCCAATCGAGACAGATGGTCTGCAACTTGATTCTTTAAACCCTTACAGTCATTTATCTTGATGTCAAATTCTTGTAACAGTAATATCCAGCATATCAGTCTTAGTTTGGCATCCTTTTTCACAAAGAAATATCTCAACATCGAGTGATCAGCGAATATAGTGATCAGTGAATATAGTTACCTTTATGCTGACAAGATAGGAATGAAACTTGTCGAAAGCAAAAACTACAGCCAATAATTTTTTCTCTATGGTGGTATAATTGAATTGGGACTGTAAGAGTTTTGCTAGCATAATAGATGTCGTGAAATGTTTTTCCCTTTTATTGTCCTAGAACCGCACCCATAGCAAAGTCGCTTGCATCTCACATAACTTCAAAAGGTTTAGACCAATCTGGTGCAACGATAATGGGTAGATTCACTAGCTACTTTTTAAACTGAATAAAGGCTTCCAAACATGCATCGCCAAAGAAGAATTTTCGATTCTATTCCAGCAATGAGCATAAGGGCTTTGTAATTTGTGAAAAATCTCTAATAAACCTTCGGTAAAACCCCGCATGTCCAAGAAAACTTCGAATACCTTTCACGTTTATTGCTGGAGGCACTTTCTCAATGATTTCCACCTTATCTTTGTCTACTTGAATACCTTAAATAGAGATGCAATGGCCCAACACAATGCCTTCAGTTGGCATGAACTGACATTTTTCCCAATTTAGGATCTTCACAACTTTATCCAAATTGTCAGCACAATAATCAAAATCATTCCTATAGACTGAGAAATTATCCATAAAAACCTCTAAGGAGTCTTCGATCATATCTAAGAATATTACCATCATGCACTTTTGAAATGTGGCTGGTGCATTGCAAAGATCGAAAGGCATACAGTGAAAAGTGAAAGTGTAACACCCCTTACCCGTATTCGAGGCCAAAGCAAGGTACAAGGTATTGCTGGACTTAAACTCAAGCAAAAATTCAAAATCACGACATGAATTTCCACTTAAATTTAAAATCTTTCATAAACATTCATATCGTCCCTAAAACAAGCCTGCGAGGCCCAAAACATGTATTGGAAGTGGTTCGGGACTCAATCGAGAACTTTAGAAAATTTCCTAACACTTAGATAAAATTTCACTAAAACAGGGGTTACACGTAACTCTTTGTTTGTGACATCATCAGCAAATTGAAGTCACACGGCCAAGACACATGCCCGTGTGCTTAGGTCATGTGGGTGATTCAAATTTTTTTATAATTTTTAATAAAATAAGTGCAGACTTCACACGGCCAGGGCATACGCCCGTGTTCGAGGCCATCCCCTCTACACGGTAGAGACACATGCATGTGTCTCTGCCCAGGTGCTTAAAACTGAGTATTTTGTTTTGCAACAATTAGGGTACAGGGACATACGGTTGAAAGGCACGCCCATGGGGGAAAGTGTGTCACACACGCTCGTGTGTCTACCTTGTGGACAAAAATAAGGCTATTTACCAAGCCTTTTTACCACCCTTCCATGCACCAACCTACACAACAAAACATAACACCAACCCAAGCATATATAAGTAACCAAATCAGCCACAAGCATGTCAACAATACATCATTCCCATGCCACCATTTATCTTATACAAACGTCATATACTTAGCAGCTCAACCCATGCAAAGTCCACATCTATGAAAGACATCATCATGTGTATAAAAACTTAGACCAATGTTAGCCAATTTCAATGCCTATTTACAAAATGTATCATCAACCTAGACACTTAAGAATTTGGACATACATTAACATCATACAAGCTCCAAATGAACACCCTTAGCCATTCCAATGGCTAAGTCACAAAATATTACCTACAAGCCTTAATCTATGCCAAGTAGCTTATACATGCCATTATACCAAAATAAATCATTTAGATATACCAAAAAGAGATTTGTGGATAGTATGATCTTGCTCCGACCGAATCCTCCAACCTTCGCGAGCCTTACAAGCACTATAAAACAAGGAAAAGTAAAACGGGATAAGCATTTTCATGCTTAGTAAGTTCGCGTACCGATCATAATTATTCAAATAAGCATATTTACGCATTCATTCCATCAATAATTTTGGGAAGTTACCTAAATGCATTCACTCATTAAACAAGAACCAACATAGATGAGCTCACCATAATATAAACTTTCATATTATTTCACTTTTCCATTTTTCAGGATTTCTTTTCGTTGAACTATTGTAAGTTCGATGGATATTCGGTAGTATACTCAAAATTTACATGTCAATAGTCCATCAATTCGCATCCGGAGTGCTCCTTAAGTACATATTCATAGAGCACACTCTTAAGCCATATTCATATAACAGGATTACCAGTCTAGGCTAAGTCCCATCTTTAACATTTGCTCCCAAGAGCTTACTCAGGATTACCAGTCCAGGCTAAATCCTTTCAAAAATGTTAGCTCTGATGAGCCTACTATGGATTACCTGTCCGGGCTAAATCCACTTCATAACATTTGCTCAAGATAGTGTAGCTCCGGATTACCCGTCTGGGCTAAATCCTTTCTATATTATTTTATTCATTTCAAGAAAATTATTATAATCCATCGAAACTCAATGTTCAACTGGGACTATGACATTTTATTCATGTTTTCCATCTTATTATTATTTCATAGTATGTATCATTATGTATACATTATCTCAATCACACAATTCAATTAAATCATAATGACATACCAAATTAAATTACATGAACTTACCTTGAGAATGGTTCGTATTTGACTCAACTAATCCGAGACTTTTTGTTTTCCTCGATCTAGTTCCGTAATCGATTGTTCCGGGTAATTGAGCTTGAAAAGTGGCAAAACCCTAGCTATGTATCCCCCAAATTTTCGGCACAAGCATGAAGAAGATGAACAAGTTTTTGCTTTATTTTCTCTTTTTAATTCATTTAATAACCAAATGACCAAAATGCCCTTAATGCCTTACTTTGAAATTTCACCTAATCATGTCCATTTTTGTCCATAAACTTAAGTAATGGTCTATTATCATATAAGGAGCTCTAATTTAAAATCTCATAGCAATTTAATACCTTTAACATCTAGAATTCAAGTCTTTCACTTTTTACAATATAGTCCTTAAAACTAAATTGAATGCCCAAACGTCAAAATTTTCGAACAAGATTTTCACAGAATAGTTCCATAAAATAGTAGAAAATAAAAATATAATAAAAACAAATTTTACTGCGTCAGATTTGTGGTCCCAAAACTACTGTTCCAACTAAACTTAAAATCTTACCAAAAAAGAGGGTTAGGTACTATTTTCTCATAGCCTCTTCAAGTTCCCACGTTGCTTCCTCAACTCTGTGTCTTTGCCACTAGACTTTCACTAAGGATATACTTTTATTTCTCAATGTTTCACTTCCTAAGCTAATATCTTACTTGGCTATTCGCCATAGGTCATATCCTATCTAATTTCAACCTCTAAGGGCAAAATCACATGTGAAGGTTCAGATCGATACCGCCACAACATAGACACATGAAACACATCATGAATCTTTTCCAACTCTATCAGTAAAGGTAACCGATATGCTACTAGCCCGATCCATTCAATCACCTCATACGGCCTAATAAAATGTGGACTCAACTTGCCTTTTCGGCCAAATCTGAGAACTTTCTTCCATGGAGATACTTTCAAGAACACTTTATCCCCAATTTGAAACTCAATTTCTTTTCTTTTCAAATCCGCGTATGACTTTTGTCTATCAGAAGCTGCTTTCAAATAATCATGAATTACTTTCACCTTTTCTTTGGTTTCTCTAACTAAGTCAACCCTGTGAATTTGTTTCTCGCTGAGCTCTATCCAATACAGAGGAGTTCGGCACTTACGGCCATACAACACTTCATAAGGTGCCATATTTATGCTTGACTGAAAACTATTTTTTGTAGTCAAATTCAACCAACGGTAGATATTTCCCCCAGCTACCTTGGAACTCAAAAACACAACATCAGAGCATGTCCTCAAGAATCTGAATTACCCTTCCGAATTAACAGTCGGTTTGCGGATGGAAAGCGGTACTAAAATTTAACTTCATACCCAAAGTTTCTTGCAACTTCTTTCAAAACCGCGAAGTGAATCTCGGATCTCTATCTGAAATAATCGATATAGGCACCCCGTGTAATCTTACAATCTCAGCAATGTACAATTCAGCTAACTTATCAAGAGAGTAGTCATTACATACTGATATAAAATGAGTGGACTTCGTCAATCTATCAACAACGACCCATACGACATCTTTCTTTTTTGAGTTCAAAGGCAAACCCGTTATAAAATCCATTGTGATTCTATCCCATTTCCACTCGAGAACCATCACCGGTTGAAGCAAACCTGAAGGTACTTGTTGTTCGACCTTCACTTGTTGGCAAATCAAACATTTCGAAACAAACTCGGAGATCTCTTCTCATACCCGACCACCAATACATTTTCTTTAAGTCATTATACATTTTCATACTACCCGAATAATTGGATAAACAACCACTGTACGCCTCTTGAAGAATTTTTTGAATAAGTTCGTCACCTTTCGATACACAAATCCTATCTCGGAACATCAAACAGTCATCAAGATTGACACAAAAATCAGAGTCATTGCCCAATTCACACAGAGCTCTCTTAGCTTGCATCTCATTGTCACACTTCTGAGCTTCGCAAATCTATTGAAGAAACATCAGTCTAGCTCTCAATTCGACTAGAACTGAACCATCATCTGATAAAGTCAGCTACGTGTTCATTGCTCTCAAGGCAAACAAGGATTTCCTACTCAAGGCATCTGCGACTACATTCGCTTTACCCGGGTGATAATCAATCACCAACTCATAGTCTTTCAGTAACTCAAGCCATCTTCGTTGTCCTAAATTTAAGTCTTTCTGAGTCATCAAATATTTCAAACTCTTATGATTGGTAAAAACACGCTATTTCTCACCGTACAAATTATGTTTCCAAATTTTCAAGGCAAAAACTATGGCAGTCAGTTCCAAATCATGTGTCGGGTAATTCTTCTCATGTGGCTTCAACTACCTTGAGGCATAAGCTATCACTTTTCCCTCTTGCATTAACACACATCCAAGACCAATCAATGACACATCGCCATAAATCACGAATTCTTTTCCCGGCTTGGGCTGTACTAAAATTGGTGCCTCAGTCAATAAAGCTTTCAATTTCTCAAAACATTTTTGACATTTTTTGGACCACTCAAACTTGAAATCTTTTTGTAACAACCTCGTCATAGGAGTAGCAATTATCGAAAACCTATTGACAAAGGGGGTAGTAACCGGCTAAGTCCAAAAAGCTTCTAACCTCGGATAATTCTTTGGTGGTTTCCATTCAACTATAGTAGAAATCTTACTTAGATCAACTCGAATGCCATCACCAGAAACAATGTGCCCTAGAAATCCAATTTCTTATAGCCAAGACTCACTTTTACTGAACTTAGCATATAATTGTTTTTCTCTCAAAATCTGTAAAATAGTTCTCAAATGCTCAGCGTGCTCGGATTCATCTCGAGAATAAATCAGCATATCATCAATGAACACTACCACAAACTTATCTAGATATGGTCTAAAAAATCTAGTTCATCAAGTCCATAAAAACTTTAGGAGCATCTGTTAGTCCGAAAGGCATAACAAGGAATTCATAGTGCCCATACCTTGTTCTGAAAGCGGTCTTTGACACATCCGGCTCCTTAACTCTCAACTGATAATGGCCAGATCTCAAATATATCTTTGTAGTCACTTTTTTGAGCTATCGGTAATCGATGCACAGTCTCATGTAACTTTCTTTCTTCTTTACAAATAATACCGGTGCACCCCAAGGAGAATAACTCAGTCTAGTAAAGCCTTTATCTATCAATTCTTGCAACTGAACTTTCAATTCTTTTAATTCAGTCGGGGCCGTCCTATACGGTGTAATTGATATCGGTGAGGTACCATGGACTAAATCAATACCAAACTCAATTTCCCTAATCGAAGGTTACCTAGAAATTCCTTTGGAAACACATCTGAATATTCACATACTACCAGCACTGATTCAATTTTCAATTTAGACTCCTTACTATTCAACACATAAGCAAGATAGCCTTCACACCCTTTTCTCATGCATTTCTGACCGGAGATAGAAAAAATCACAATAGGTAGTGTATCTGACTCATCTAATTCAACCCGAAGAATTTCACCATTTTCACATTTCAATTCAATAATTTTCTGTCTACAATTTCCTATAGCATCATGTAGTGTCAACCAATCCATACCTAATGTAACATCTAACTCATCAAATGGCAATAACATTAAATTAGCCAGAAAATAGTGACCTGAAATTATCAAAGGACAATTCTTGCAAACTCTATCAACCAGAACATAGTTGCCTAAAGGGTTCAACACTTTAATCACATATTCAGTAGACTCAACAGGTAAATCCCTACTAGATACTAAGTTCATGCAAATATAAGAATGTGTTTATCTAGGATCAATCAATGCAACTACATTAGTATCATAGAGAGAAAAAGTATTGGTGATGCACGTATGGCATATGTCCTTGCTGGAGCCCCGAAGGCTGCTAAATCTTTTCTAGTACCACGAATACCACTGACATTTTTAGGGTGTCGTAGAGGTCTACCTCTCAAGGTGGGGTCGTTCGATATAAGAGTCCGTTCAGTATCCTTCTCAGCTCTTTTCGGGCATTCTTTAAATATGTGATCAAGAGAACTACATCTGAAGCATGCCCCACTTTTCATCTGGAATTCACCATAATGCAATTTATTACATACATTACACTGTAGCTTGGGGTTTCCAACACTCCCTTCACTAGCTGCTGAGGGTGACGAAGTCCTAGATTTAGAGCATTTGGAACTTCTTTCCTTTCCTGTATGTCCCACTGATAAGGTAAAATACTCAAGATAGCTTCTTGATTTCTTTGAAGCAAAGGGTTGTAACTTACTCATGAATCTTTTACTTAGAACCCGAGTTTCCCTTTCGACTTGCTTCTTTTCTATACTTAACCCTTCAGCCTTCTTGGCCCGATCAACTAGCACGAAAAACTCTCCTCCCAATCAATAGTTTAATGTCTTCGTTCAGTCCTTCCTCAAAATGTTTGCACATCTCAACTTCGAGTTGAACCCATTTCCCAGCATACTGACTCAACCGAACAAACTCTCATTCATATTCTGACACAGTCTTGTCTCCCAGTTTAAGCTCTAAAAATTCTTTTCTTTTCTGATCTAAGAATCTTTGACTGATATACTTCTTTCGAAACTCCTCTTGAAAGAATTCCCATGTGACATTTTCCCTCGGTACAACTAAAGACATAGTTTTCCACCAATAGTATGTTGTGTCTTTCACTAAAAATATCGCACATTTCAAAAATTCTGTGGGGGTACATGACAATTTTCAGAAAACTTAAATGGTATTCTCTAGCCAAAACTCAGTTTTTTCTGAATCATCGTCGGTAGTAGCTTGGAACTCTTTTGCTCTATATTTTCTTATTTTATCAACCGGAGCCTTTTTTATCCTTTTGGGCTCAACACCCTGTAGCATCTTATAATCAGGTTGAGGGACAAGTGGGGGAGGTTGTGGAATAGCGGGGTTTGTTTTCATGTATTCACTAAACCATTTAATCATCATTTTGAAGAAGACTGCTTTTGCCTCTTCGCAACCTTCTAACACAGGTCTTCTACTACTAGTAGTAGTTGCGGCTCGTTGTACAGAAGCTTGAGCGGTGCCCTCAGCTTCTTCAGACTCATCTCGAGCTTTTTTGGAGGATATTTACTATATGAAAATACATATAGAAGTGGTCAGGAGTTATCACACTATCACAATATATATAATGGCATGTATAACTAAACCTATACCTGCTACGTTAGTTCAAGAATCTTCTAAACCGTAGCGCTGATACTACTAAATGTAACACCCTTTACCCGTATTTGACACCAAAACTGGGAGCAAGGCATTACTGGACTTAAACTCAGACAAACATTCAAAATCGAGACATGAATTTCCACTTTAATTTAAAATCTTTCATAAACATTCATACGATCCTTAAAATGAGCCTACGAAGTCCAAAACATGCATTGGAAGTGATTCGAGACTAAACCAAGAACTTTAGAAAATTTTCCAACACTTACAAATATTTTCACTAAAATAGGGGTCACACGTCCGTGTGGCTTAGGACACACCCATGTGGGCAGGTCATGTGGTTACACATGCTCGTGTCTCTACCCCTTGTAACTCTCTGTTTGTGATGTCATAAAGAAAATGAAGACACAAGGCCAAGACACACACCCGTGTGCTTAGGTCATGTGGGTGATTTAATTTTTTTTATAATTTTTCATAAACTAGATGCAAACTTCACACGGCCAGGGCACACGCTCGTGTTCGAGGCTGTGCCGTCCACACGACTGAGACACACGCCCGTGTCTCTGCCCGTGTGCTCAATACTAAGCATTCTTTTTTGCAACAATTAGAGTGCAGAGGACACACGGCTAGAAGACACACCCTAGGGGCAAGTCATGTGTAACACCCCAAACCCGAGATCGTCACCGGATTTGAACACGTGGTGTTACCGGGCTCACTTCCCTTATTTCTCTCTTTGTAATATTGATTGCTGTTCCAGGCAGGCTAGCTAACTGCGTCACTGTCGCCTTAAAAATCATATCTCGAGTTTCAAAACTCAGAAACTGATTCTGTAAATTTTCCCTGAATTTAGACTCATATGTCTATCCATGGATTTATTTTTAGAATTTTTGGTCAGGTAAATTGGTACAGTTTATTAGTTAAAGTCGCCCATGTTACAGGGGTCGACTACACTGACCTTCGCGCATTACGACCTGAATATCTTCTCGTAAAGAGCTTCAATGCTCATGCCGTTTGTTTCTAATGAAACTAGACTCAAAGGGGAATCTTCACATATAAGGCACGACTTCTAATTCCTTATGGATAATTTATAGTAAATTTTCAAAGTCGAGACAGGGGACCCAGAAACCGTTCTGGCCCTATCTCACGAGAACTTTAATATCTCTCAGTATACTGCTCATATGGTCGTTTCGTTTCGTCCATATAAAAATAGATTCATCAAGGTTCAATTTCATAATTTATTCACTATTTAATTCTACTTCTACTATTTTTAGTGATTTTTCAATCTCATCTCACTGCTGCTGTCCGCAACAGTTACTGCAGTAGACTATGCCAATTTCGTGAATCTTTCTTTGGCCTTACTAATCATCCATCATACATGACACAAATTATGGCCACCTTATCAAAATTAAAATTTCTAAGACTCGTGGCTATAGGTTCTAGCATCCCACTCGACGACCACATAGGCCATTTTCACATGGCTGAAAGTTTACAACCCACAATTCAACAAAACATAATAGCCTATACATGCCAAATGTTCTCCTAGTTCAACTACGAAGACAATACCAAAAGGTTTCCAGCCGGTGTGATGACTTCAACGACGGTTCCGAGCATGCAACAGTATGAGTCCAAGAGACCTAAAATGGGTGACAAGCAAACACCGAGTGAGTTTATAACTCAGTAAGTCATAAGCACTTCACAATTATCCATTAGCTAAATTCATCACAAAGTGAAACAATGAAACAAGGCTAATTGTTCCATCCATATCGAACTATACCATAGTTCCTTAGACCTTTCGGTTCAATCTCGTACCAAGTCATACATTCACATTTCATATTCTATTCAATAAGATATTTGAGTCATTTTTATACACCAACTCATTTTCACCACAATCATACAATTGTAATCATCACATAGATTTAAAGCTTACCAAGCTCAACCCCGAGCATGACCATAGTGCCTATTCGCCATGAGCTCAAGGTACTTACCCGATCCGCTGTCCGGGATTAACTCGATAATGTCGCACACTCAGTGCCAATTGTAACGCAAGAGCATATAGTGAATCCGCACACTTAGTGCTATATATTTTCAGCTCGCACACTTAGTGCTATATAATTTTCAGCTCGCACACTTAGTGCTATATATTTTCAGCTCGCACACTTAGTGCTATATATTTTCAGTTCGCACACTTAGTGCTGTACAATTTTTAAACCCGCACACTTAGTGCCAATCTTGTCACCGTGTCCATTTATACCCGCACACTTAGTGCCGAGACCAATACCTTATGCATGTTGCTGCCTTTATACATTCAACAATGGCATCATTCCATACACATACATTTTCATTTACACATCAACTCATTTAAACACAATTGTGTATATATTATGGTCATTTACATCAACACCAAATATATGCTTAATGACTTACCTTGTGTTGGGTAAAATAATTTCAAGTCGGCTACTCGATGACCTTCGCCTTTCCCTTGCTTGATTCTCATTCTTTAACTCCTTGAGCTTGATCAATAAATCAACTAGTTTAACCATCTTGCTAAACATTCATAATTTAACTACACATGCATATGTATGCTTGTATATTCGGCAACCGTCCTCACTAATTACCCATTTAGTCGATTATACACATAATTATAGGTAACATCACGATTAGATTTAACACCATCTTTATACTCAATTAGATGGCCGAATGTATGTATATATATACAATGTCAACTATAACATCTTTTAAACACCTAATTTCATCTCATGAACATTTAATCAAATTTTCCTAATCTAGCATATATTTTCACCTAATTTCATCTCATGAACATTTAATCAAATTTTCCTAATCTAGCATATATTTTCACATCTATTTGTAACATCATGTAAATTCACATACAACTACAATTAACCAAGCTTTTCATCCAATCATGCTCTCATGTTCGGTCATCCATATCTATACTAGCCATAACAAAATAATTTCTAAGTTTTAACACAAGCACAACACTTTAGTACCATGGCCGAACACTTCATGCCTCATCACCACAGCATCAAAACACCAACCGCATCATTCCTATCACCGAGACTATGGTTCGCACCTTAGCTTCCCACATTCTTCTCATAACCCCTCATAGTTCATTCGGCCACCCATCATTCAACCAATAAAATTTCCTAGCAAACCCCTATGGCCAAGCACACACACACACACACTTACATCTCAACTCACAATACCCAAAAAAAATCACATACTATCTAAACTATCTTAAACAATCAAAGAGTTCCCCTCTTTTCCATAGCCTAATGTTCCATTCCCCAACATTATTCAACATTTTGCATGGCTAAACAAGAACCATGATCGTTCACTCACAACAAGTAAACATCTTACAAGTTAACACAATGTACTAACCTCCTTAAGGCTTCAAGTGACCAAGTTCTCCCTCCTTCCTTCCTTCTAGCCGGCCAAGTTCAACAAAGAGAGAACTCTCTTTTCCTCCCTTTCTCTCCCTTACTCACGGCAATGGCAAAGGTAAGGATGAACATTCCCCTTTTTCTTTTCTTATTTTATTCCCTTTTCTTTTAATTCCTTTCTTTATTTTAGCTTGTCTCCCATTACCCAATTTCTCATTATAAAATCTAAGGCAAACAAATACATTGCCCATCCTCAATCTATCTTGGCAGCCACCATAAGGAAATTTGGCAATTTGACATGCAAATCCAAGCATTTTCTAATATGTATCAATAGGCCACTTTAACATTAGCCTAGCACATTTCTCAATTTCCTCACATAAGTCCTTTTTAATAAATTTCACCTACAAATGACGAAATTAAGGCACTAAATTTTCACATATGTATATTCATGCACAATAAACATAGAAAATAATAATTAATTAATTTTGTGTCTCGGTTTTGTGGTCCCGAAACCACATCCCGACTAGGGTCAATTTTGGGATGTCACATCATGTGTCACACATGGTCTAGACACATGCCCGTATGGACAAAAATAAGGCTATTTAGTAGCCTTTTTGCCACCCTTCCATGAACCAACCTACACAAAAAAAAAAACAAATCCAAGCATATATAATCAACCAAATAAGCCATAAGCATGTCAACAATACATCATTCCCATGCCACCATATATCTCATACAAACATCACATACTTAGCATCTCAACCCATGCAATGTCCACATCTATGAAAGACATCATCATGTGCATAAAAACTTAAACCAATGTTAGCCAATTTCAATGGCCATTTACAAAATGTATCATCAACCATACTAGAAACTTATGAATTTGGACATACATTAACATCATACATGCACCAATTGAACACCCTTAGCCATTCCAACAGCTAAGTCACAAAATATTTCCTACAAGCCTTCATCCATGCCAAGTAGCCTATACATGCCATTATACCAAAATAAATCATTTAGCTATACCAAAAGGAGATTTGTGGATAGTGTGATCTTGCTCTGACTGAATCCTCCAACCTTCATGAGCCTTACAAGCACTATAAAACAAGGAAAAGTAAAATGGGGTAAGCATTTTCAGGCTTAGTAAGTTCGCGTAATAAAAAAAGACTTACCGATCATAATTATTCAAATTAGCATATTTACGCATTCATTCCATCAATAATTTTGAGAAGTTACCTAAATACATTCACTCATTAAACAAGTTAGTCATACACATCATGAACTATTCAAACCAACATAGATGAGCTCACCATAATATAAACTTTCATATTATTTCACTTTTCCATTTTACAAGATTTCTTTTCGTTGAACTATTGTAATTTTGATGGATACTCGGGTAGTATACTTGAAATATACATGTCAATCGTCTGTCAATTCACATCCAGAGTGCTCTTTAAGCACATATTCATAGAGCACACTCTGGAGCCACATTCATATAACAGAACTACCAGTCCAAGCTAAATCCTGTCTTTAACATTCGCTCCCAAGAGCTTATTCAGGATTACCAGTCTAGGCTAGATCCTTTCAATAATATTAGCTCTGATGAGCCTACTATGGATTACTCGTCTAGGCTAAACCCATTTCATAACGTTTTCTTAAGAGAGTGTAGCTCAAGATTGCCCGTCTGGGCTAAATCCTTTCTATATTATTTTATTCATTTCAAGAAAATTATTATAATCCATCGAAACACAATGTTCAACCGAGACTATGGCATTTTGTTCATGTTTTCCATCTTATGATTATTTCATAGGATGTATCATTATGTATACATTATCTCAATCATACAATTCAATTAAAACATAATAACATACCAAATTAAATTACACGAACTTACCTTGAGAATGGATCGTATTTGAAACTCAACTAATTCGAGGCTTTTTATTTTCCATGATCTAGTTCCGTAATTGGTTCTTCCGGGTAATTGAACTTGAAATGTGGAAAAACCCTAGCTATGTCTCCCCTAAATTTTCAGCACAAGCATGAAGAAGATGAATAAATTTTTTCTTTATTTTCCCTTTTTAATTCATTTAATAACCAAATGACCAAAATGTCCTTAATGCCTTACTTTGAAATATCACCTAATCATGTCCATTTTTGTCCATAAACTTAAGTAATGGTCTAGCTATCATATAAGGACCTCTAATTTAAAATCTCATAGTAATTTGACACCTTTAACATCTAGAATTCAAGTTTTGCACTTTTTACAATTTAGTCCTTAAAACTAAATTGAGTGCCCAAATGTCAAAATTTTTGAACAAGATTTTCACAGAATAGTTCCAAAAAATAGTAGATCATAAAAATATTACAAAAACAAATTTTACTGCATCAGATCTGTAGTCCCAAAACCACAGTTCTAACTAGACCTAAAATCAAGATGTTACTGAAAGTAACAAAGGGGCAAGTGAAGGTTGTTTTCTCCTAATCCTCTGGTGCAATAGCAATTTGATGTACCTAGAATAGCCATCTAAAAAGAAATAATAGGCCTTTCCAGCAAGTCAATCCAGTATTTGGTCAATAAAAGGAAGTGAGAAGTGATCCTTTTTTTGTGGCCGCATTCAATTTACGATAATGCATACAAATTTTCCATCTCCTGGGAATACGTATAGGAATTAATTTCTCTTTATCATTGCAAACCACAGTGATGCCACTCCTTTTAGGTATGTATTGCACTAGACTTACCCAATTGCTATCAGAAATTGGGTAAATAATTCCAGCATCAAGCCATTTTATGATTTCCTTCTTGACAACTTCCTTCATCTTTTTATTTAATATTCTTTGTTGTTCAATCGATTTCTTACCTTCATTTTCCAGCTTGATCTTGTGTATGCAAAAAGAAGTACTAATACCTTGAATATCGGCAATACTCCAAGAAACAGCTCGTTTATGTTGCTTGAGAATATAGACCAATTTCTCTTTTTGATTTACATCCAGTGTTGCAGAGACAATAACTGGGAGAGTATTGTAATCATCCATAAATACATATTTAAGATAAAGAGGTAGTGGTTTCAATTCTAGAGTTGGAGCTTCTTCAATAGCTGGTTTGAAAATTAGGGTTGTTATGTTGGCTAGGTCTAAGGATTCAATCTGCCATCCATTCTTGAGTTCAAGGTTATTAGCTTCAACCATGCTGTCACAACTTTCTAAGGACTCGGCATCAGATGTCACTACAAACTCGTGAGAAAGTACAATGCTTTGGTCATTGAATTCTTCCTCAATTAGATCATCTGGCACATCAATAGTATGGCGTTCTTCTTTGTGCTTGCATTGAATAGATTTAAAAACAACGAAGATGACTTGCTCGTCATTAAGTTGCATGGTTAGTTCACCTTTGTAAACATCAATAAGAGTTCAGTCGTTGGCTAAAAATGGTCGTCCTAAGATATGGGACCCTCATTGTTTGCCTCGTAGTCAAGTATGAAAAAATCAGTTGGAAAAACAAATTTATCCACATGAAATAACACATATTTTATTTGCTCTTCAGGTTGAGCCAATGATCGAATGACTAGTTGTAATGTCATTGCAGTAGATTTTATGTGACCAATTCGTAACTTTTTTAAAGTAGATAGTGACATTAGGTTAATGCTAACTCCTGAGTAGCATAAAGCCTTACCCAAATAATGATTACCAATTGAACATAGGATGGTAAAGCTCCCAAGATCTTTTAGTTTAAGTGGCAACTTGTTTGTCAAAATAGTACTACAGCCTTCTGTGAGTGCAATAGTTTCAATATCAGTGTGCTTCTTCTTATTGGACAAGGGGTCTTTCATAAACTTCTAATAACTCAGAATTGTACTAAAAGGTCTACTAAAGGAATCTTGATCTGCAGTTGCTTCAATGTGTCCAGGAATTGTTGATACTGCTTGTCATGCTTACTTTTCCTGTGACAGCCCAAAATTGACCCTAGTCGGAATGTGGTCTCGGAACCACAAAACCGAGGCATAAAAATAATTTAAAATTTATTTTGATGCCTATAATATGTGTGTGCTCATGTGTGACATTTTTGATGTTTCGGTTTAGAGTTATAAAGGTAAATTTTACTAGAAAGGACCTAGTAGTAAACTTTGAAAGTATGATGGGGAGATGTGTGATGACTAATTGATCATGCATGCAAAAATAAAGGATTTGCATGTCAAATTTCCCCAAAGGAAGCTTAGTGGCGGCCATGACATGGTTTATGGGCAAAGAAAACATGTTGAAACATGTTTTGTTAATGCATGATGTATTAAATGATAAAAAATTAATGATGTTGGATGAGAAACAAAAAAATCAAAAAATTGCTCATCCTTTCCCCCCATTGCTTAGTGTAACTAAGAAAGAAAAACAAAAAATTTGTTCATCTTTTCCCTCCTTCCTTTGGCCGGAAATTCTAAGAGGAAGAAGAGATTTTTGCTTCATTTTCTTTGTTTAGAAGAGATCTAGAAGGAGATTTGGCTAAACTTGCATCAAGATTAAGGTATGTATGAGGTTGTGTCATGAGATTCATGCATGTTTTAGTTGCTAACTTGATGTTCATGTTAGCCATGGTTCAAATCCTTGTTATGCCATGGAAATGGTATTTGGCCAAAGTTGATATTGTATTAAAGCCATTGCATGCTAAAAGTGAAGCTTGTTGATGATGCATGTAATGATGGATTGACTACTCTTGAAATTTCTTTTTAGTATTCTTGAGTGGGGCATTGAGTCCTTTGTTTAACCATGACCAAAAATTGAAAGGGTGTGATGTGTGATGTATTCGCCATGGTAGGCACATGAGCATGGTTTATGCTTCTTGCATGATAGTTAAAATTTATGTTTTGAAGGGTTATGAACACCTTGAATTTGACCTTGCACCTATATGTGTATATATGTTTGCACATGATGATTTGGTTATGAAATAAGTGATAAATATGTTTGTTTAAAGAAGAAATTGTTGAAGAATGTTTGAGAAACTTGCATGTACATTCGGCCTAGTACATATATGGTGTGAAAAACCTTGAAATTTATTGTTGATTGGTGCAAGTATGACTAAGTATAATCGGCCATATGAGTGCTTGATGCTATGTTAAAATTTTTGAGCTCAAGTATGTGAATGTAAGTGTGTGCGGCCTTATAAGGGCTAAGTACCTTGGATTCCCCTTTGATATTCAAACGACTAAAACGATTTATTTGTTAACATAAAGCTCAAGAGCTTAGAGGGCCACGATTGGATAAAGGGAAGGAAAAAGTGACCGAATAGCCGTTGAAGCCGTTCGACAACATCCGAAGTAAGTCTTCAAGAAATGACCCTACTCGAATTATGTGAAATGAAATATGGATGTGTAATGATTATTGATATATGTGTGTATGAGTATTTGAATGATACCCGGGCTAAGTCCCGAAGGCGATTATGCTAGTGATATGTTTGAGCCTTAGTAACGAAAATGAAACATGGATGTGTAATGATTATTGATGTATGTGTGCATGAGCAATTGAATGATATCCGGGCTAAGTCCCGAAGACATTTAGTCTAGTAATTATATCCAGGTTAAGACCCGAAGGCAATTGTGCTAGTGACTACATCCGGGCTAAGACCCGAAGGCATTCGTGCAAGTTGTTAAATCCGGGCTAAATACGAAGGCATTTGTGCAAGTCGTTGTATCCGGGCTAAGACCCGAAGGCATTCGTGCATGTGGTTATATCCGGTTGTATTCTGAAGAAGCTTGGGCTGAAGGTGAGCGTTGGTTGCTGTAATAAATTTAATTAGTACGCTCGAAAAGCCCAAAGGATAAGGTATGTTTACATGTGCATTGAAAAAGTCGATATGTTTGAGTAACATTCGTTCAATCGACTAACGAATTTTCAGCTATTGAATTGGTTGATATCTTGTGAAAGTATATAATGATGAAGTGTGAAGTAAGTATGATTATGTGAATGTGTATTAATGAAATGATTCATTTGGCCATGTGAATGTAATGCTTTAGTTAAAGCCGATTTCATTGCTTGAGACTTACTAAGCATAAAATGCTTACTCCGTTGCTTTGGCTCTCTGTTTTATAGATTTTGCTCGTTAGCGATCGGATACGGGATCATTGAAGTCGAAGTCATCCACACTATCAAAGCCCCATTTTGGTATAATTTTGGTTGAACATTGAAATGGCATGTATAGGACTACCCTTGTTGGTTCAAATATGTTGTGATGTACATGTGTACGGCCATGCGAAAATGGCTCGTAAAAGTGAAGTCTGAACTTAGACCATTTGTGATTTGTATATATATATGGTTTCATGATGTGATTATGGATTGGAAATGGGAGTGTTGGTCACATGATCAGCCATTGGAATGGCTAAAAATGATCATAGGTGAACCTATGTGTGGCAAGACTAGTTGGTTCATGGAGACTACAAAATAGGTAAGACCTACCTTAAAAACAGATGCTGCCAGCTGCAGTGACGTGAATGTGAAAAATCACCAAAATTTGTAGGGATGGTATTAAATAGTGAAAGAATTATGTAATCAAACCTTGATGAATCTACTTTCATATGAAAGTAACGAAATGATCATATGAACAGTATACCGAGAGATATTGAAGTTCTCGTGAGACAGGGCCAAATTGGTTTCTGGGTCCCCTGTCGCGACTTTGAAAATTTACTATGAATTATCCAGAATTAATTAGGAGTCATTCCATATATGTGAAGATTCCTTTTTGAGTCTAGTTTCATTAGAAACAAATGGAACCAGTATTAAAGCCCTGTACAGGGAGATATTCAAGTTGTAACGTGCAAAGGTCAGTGTAGTCGACCTCTGTAATATGGGTGACTTTAACTAATAAACTGTACCAATTGGCCCAACTAAAAATTCTAGAAATAAATCCATGGAAGGATATATGAGTCTAAATTCAGGGAAAATTTACGGAATCAGTTTCCGAGTTTTGAAACTCGAGATATGATTTTTAAGGCGAAAGTGACGCAGTTTTCCAGCCTGTCTGGAAATGCCAAATTGGTCGGTACTTTAAGAGGACTTGGCTCGTTAACCCCTCGTGTCCGACACCGGCGATGGTCTCGGGTTCGGGGTGTTACAATTTTATTGGTATCAGAGCCACGGTTTAGTCGATTCTAGGACTACCGTGATATGTTTGGGGTCTAGCTATACATGCCATTAAATGATGAATTGATAGTGTGGTGATTTACGACAATTTGACTTTGTGTTTGTTTATAGCAATGGATCCGATCCCAACCGAGCAATAGCTGATGATGTGGAGAGTGTGGCGCTGTTCAGCGCAAGAGACAGCGCCGGCGGACTCTCAACCTATGGCCAGCAATCCGAATGATGAGGCTAGGCAAGCCTTTTATAGTGTGATGAATGATTGGTTCAACCAATACATTCGAACTAACACGACATTCCACAACCTCCCTTCCCGACTAATGCAACCCAGACCTACAATACCTCCGTGAATCGACCAAATAAGGTCAAGTAAGCCCCAGTTGACAGGATTGAAAACATGGGGCCACTGAGTTTAAAGCTACGGATGATGACGATGCCGAGCAAGCTGAATTTTGGTTGGACAACACTATCCGGTGCTCGATGAGCTATCTTGTACACCGATGAGTGCTTAAAGTGTACCATCTCCTTGCTACGCGATTCCGCCTACTATTGGTGGAGTACTCGACTTCGTGGTGCCTAGAGAGCAAGTGACTTGGGAGTTCTTTCAAACCGAGTTAGAAAAAGTATATCGATCGAGATTCATCGACCAAAAGCGAAAGGAATTTCTTGATCTTAAGCAAGGCTCTATGTCGATTCGACTATGAGCGAAAATTTGTGAGGCTTAGCAGATGCAGCGAGAATGCATTTCGTCCGAAGCTATTATGTGTAAACGCTTCGAGGATGGGCTAAATGATGATATAAGGATGTTCGTTGGCATTCTCGAAATACGAGAGTTCGTAGTACTTGTTGAGCGAGCTTGTAAAGCCGAAGAGCTTAGAAAGGAGAAACAAAAAGTTGATGTGGGAACTGGAGAATTTCGAAAAAGGTCCTCGGGAAAGTCTCTTCAACAGGCATCGAAGAGATTTCGAGATGATGTGAGCCGGTCTAGAGGCGCTTTGGGCTTTTCTAGACGAGATCGCGGTTGACCCCCTGTGACCACACGAGTCACTTCGATCGCTAGTGGTGGAAATGATCGCCGAGAGAGAGCGGAGTGTCTGCATGTGGATCGGCCGACCACTTTATCAAGGACTGCCCGAGGTTGCTTGAACAAAATGTAAGTCAAAGTGGAAACCCGGGTGCTACCACCGCCGAGGTAGGCCATCCAGAATACGAGCAATGCTAGTGGCGGTCGAGAGGGTCGAGATGCTACAACAAGACCCGAGGCTCGTGCTCTGCTAGGACTTATGCCATCTGCGCACGCGAGGATCTTTGCCTCACCGGATGTTATTACTGGTACTTTCACTCTTTTCGATACTAATGTGATTGCTTTGATTGACCCCGGTTCTACTCATTCTTATATATGTGAAACCTTAGCATCCGAAGAAGACATTGCCTATTGAGTCTCTTGAGTTTGTAATTGGTGTCAAACCCTTGGGTCATTACGTGCTTGTCAACAAAGTGTGCAAGAAAAGTCCCCTAGTATTCCGAGGTTCTTGTTTTCCGCGGACTTGATGCTTTTGCCGTTCGATGAATTCGACGTTATTCTTGGTTTGGATTGGTTGACCATGCGATGCGGTTGTAAATTGCAAAAGCAAGACTATCGATTTGAGGTGCGCGAATAACGAGATAATTCGGGTTGAGTCTACGGACTTAAAGGGGTTGCCGGTGTAATATCGCAATGTTGGCCCGAAATATGTAAGAAAAGGCGCGAAGCGTACCTTGCGTATGTGCTCGATGACAAGGAGTCGAAAAGAAACCCGAATCTGTGCGATGGTTTGTGAATACCGGATGTTTTCCACGAAGAATTGTCGGGTTTACCACTGTTCGGAAATAGAGTTTGGCATCGAATTGGTACTGGTACCACTCAATTTTGATAGCTCCGTATCGTATGGCACCAACGGAATTAAAGGAGTTGAAAGCTCAGTTGCAAGAATTGGTGGATAGAGGTTTTGCTCGCCCGAGTTTTTCGCCTTGGGGTGCGCCAGTGTTGTTTGTGAAAAAGAAGGATGGAACCATGAGGCTGTGCATCGACTATCGTCAGCTTAATAAAGCGACGATAAAGAACAAATATCCGTTACCGCGTATCGATGACTTGTTCGATCAACTGAAGGGAGCCTCAGTGTTCTCGAAAATAGATTTGAGATCGGGCTATTATCAATTGCGAATTCGAGATTCGGACGTACCCAAGACTGCCTTCAGAACGAGATATGGTCACTACGAGTTCCTAGTGATGCCGTTTGGGCTTACTAATGCCCCTGCGGTATTTATGGATTTAATGAATCGGATCTTCAGACCATATTTGGATCGGTTCGTAGTCGTGTTCATTGATGACATCTTGGTCTATTCAAGAAATGAGACCGAACATGCTGAACACCTGAGGTTAGTGCTGCAAATTTTACGGGATAAGCAATTATATGCTAAGTTCAGCAAGTGTGAGTTCTGGTTAAGAGAGGTTAGCTTCTTGGGGCATGTGATATCTGCATCGGGTATTCGAGTCGACCCGAACAAAATTTCAGCCATACTTAACTGGAAGCCTCCGAGAAATATTACCGAGGTTCGGAGCTTTTTGGGGCTGGCCGATTATTACTGACGATTTGTAAAAGGTTTCTCAACGATAGCCACGCCAATGACGAAGCTACTCCAAAAGGATGTAAGATTCGAATGGTCGGAGAAATGTCAGAAAAGTTTCGATCAACTGAAAACTTATTTGACTAAAGCCCCAATTCTAGTGCAACCCGAATCTGGCAAGGAGTTTGTCATCTATAGTGACGCCTCCCTACTTGGGTTAGGTTGTGTGTTGATGCAAGAAGGTCGAGTTGTGGCCTATGCGTCGAGGCAATTAAAGCCACATGAGAAAAATTATCCGACCCATGATCTCAAATTGGCTGCCATCGTATTCGCCTTAAAGATTTGGCGACATTACTTATTTGGTGAGAAGTGCCATGTGTATTCGGATCACAAAAGTCTCAAATATTTGATGACTCAAAGAGACTTAAATCTGCGACAAAGACGTTGGCTCGAGTGTTAAAGGATTATGAGCTGGTCATTGACTATCACCGGGAAAGGCGAATGTGGTTGCGGATGCCTTGAGTCGTAAATCATTATTCGCTTCTGACGATGAATGTGCACTTGTCCGTTCGATCCGACAATGTGTTAGTAGCTGAATTGAAAGCCAAACCATTATTGATACATCAAATTTGTGAAGCTCAGAAAGTCGATGATGAGTTGGTTGCAAAACGGGCTGAGTGTGTTCCGAACAAGGAATCAGAGTTTCAGATCGATGATGACGATTGTTTGAGGTTCAGGAGTCGTCTGTATGTTCCAAAGAATTCGGAACTTATTTTGATAATATTGAACGAAGCCCATTGTAGCCGAATGGCAATCCACCCGGGGAGTACGAAGATGTACAACGATTTGAAACGTCAGTTTTGGTGGCATGGTATGAAACGAGACATCTCCGACTTTGTTTCGAGCTGTTTAATATGTCAACAAGTGAAAGCGGAACATCAAGTGCCTTCAGGATTACTTCAGCAGATCACGATACCCGAGTGGAAATGGGATCGAGTCACAATGGACTTCGTATCCGGACTGCTATTGTCAGTGAGTAAGAAGGATGCGATTTGGGTCGTTGTAGATAGATTGACTAAGTCGACTCACTTTGTCCCCGTACGTACGGACTTTCCAATGGACAAACTAGCCGAACTGTACGTTTCTCAGATTGTGAGATTACACGGGGTGCCTATTTCCATCGTGTCGGATAGAGATCCGAGATTTACCTCACGATTTTGGAAGAAGTTGCAAGAAGCTTAGGGTACCAAGCTACATTTCAGCACCGCTTTTCACCCCCAAACCGATGGTCAATCCGAGCGGATAATTCAGATACTTGAGGATATGTTAAGATGTTGCATCCTCGAGTTCAGTGGCTCATGGGAACGATATTTGCCTTTGATTGAATTCGCTTACAACAATAGTTTTCAATCAAGTATTAAGATGGCACCCTACGAGGCTTTGTACGGTCGTAAATGCCGTACACCATTGTTTTCGACTGAGCTCGGTGAAAGCAAAATTTTCGGGGTGGATTTGATTAGAGATGCTGAACAGAAAGTGAAAGTAATCCGTGAAAGTCTGAAGATAGCCTCCGATCGCCAGAAGTCGTACGCGGATCTGTAACGTAAAGACATTGAATATCAGGTGGGAGATAAAGTGTTTCTCAAGGTTTCACCTTGGAAAAAGATACTCAGATTCGGCCGTAAGGGCAAGTTGAGCCCGAGGTTCATTGGGCCTTATGAGATATCCGAGCGAGTCGGTCCAGTTGCATATCGTTTGATTTTGCCCCCTGAACTTGAAAAGATTCACGATGTCTTTCATGTTTCGATGCTTCGACGCTATAGATCTGATCCGTCGCATGTAATTAGTCCATCAGAGGTTGAAATTCAAGCCAATATGAGTTATGAGGAAGAACCGATTCGTATCCTAGCACGTGAAGTGAAAGAGTTGCGAAACAAGCAGGTTCCGCTAGTGAAAGTGTTATGGCTCAAACACGGGATAGAAGAAGCTACTTGGGAAACTGAGAACTCTATGAAAGAGTGATACCCAACCCTATTTACGGTAAGATTTTCGGGACGAAAATTTCTTAAGTGGGGAGAGTTGTGACAGCCCAAAATTGACCCTAGTCGGAATGTGGTCTCGGGACCACAAAAGCGAAACATAAAAATAATTTAAAATTTATTTTGATGCCTATAATATGTGTGCTCATGTGTGACATTTTGATGTTTGGTTTAGAGTTATAAAGGTAAATTTCACTAGAAAGGACCTAGTAGTAAACTTTGAAAGTATGATGGGGAGATGTGTGATGACTAATTGATCATGCATGCAAAAATAAAGGATTTGCATGGCAAATTTCCCCAAAAGAAGCTTAGTGGCCGGCCATGACATGGTTTATGGGCAAAGAAAACATGTTGAAACATGTTTTGTTAATGCATGATGTATTAAATGATAAAAAAAATTAATGATGTTGGATGAGAAACAAAAAAAAATCAAAAAAATTGCTCATCCTTTCCCCCCCCCATTGCCGTGTAACTAAGAAAGAAAAACAAAAAAATTTGTTCATCTTTTTCCCTCCTTCCTTTGGCCGAAAATACTAAGAGGAAGAAGAGATTTTTGCTTCATTTTCTTTGTTTAGAAGAGATCTAGAAGGAGATTTGGCTAAACTTGCATCAAGATTAAGGTATGTATGAGGTTGTGTCATGAGATTCATGCATGTTTTAGTTGCTAACTTGATGTTCATGTTAGCCATGGTTCAAATCCTTGTTATGCCATGGAAATGGTATTTGGCCAAAGTTGATATTGTATTAAAGCCATTGCATGCTAAAAGTGAAGCTTGTTGATGATGCATGTAATGATGGATTGACTACTCTTGAAATTTCTTTTTAGTATTCTTGAGTGGGGCATTGAGTCCTTTGTTTAACCATGACCAAAAATTGAAAGGGTGTGATGTGTGATGTATTCGCCATGGTAGGCACATGAGCATGGTTTATGCTTCTTGCATGATAGTTAAAATTTATGTTTTGAAGAGTTATGAACACCTTGAATTTCGGCCTTGCACCTATATGTGTATATATGTTTACACATGATGATTTGGTTATGAAATAAGTGATAAATATGTTTGTTTAAAGAAGAAATTGTTGAAGAATGTTTGAGAAACTTGCATGTACATTCGGCCTAGTACATATATGGTGTGAAAAACCTTGAAATTTATTGTTGATTGGTGCAAGTATGACTAAGTATAATCGGCCATATGAGTGCTTGATGCTATGTTAAAATTTTTGAGCTCAAGTATGTGAATGTAAGTGTGTGCGGCCTTATAAGGGCTAAGTACCTTGGATTCCCCTTTGATATTCAAACGACTAAAACGATTTATTTGTTAACATAAAGCTCAAGAGCTTAGAGGGCCACGATTGGATAAAGGGAAGGAAAAAGTGACCGAATAGCCGTTGAAGCCGTTCGACAACATCCGAAGTAAGTCTTCAAGAAATGACCCTACTCGAATTATGTGAAATGAAATATGGATGTGTAATGATTATTGATATATGTGTGTATGAGTATTTGAATGATACCCGGGCTAAGTCACGAAGGCGATTATGCTAGTGATATGTTTGAGCCTTAGTAACGAAAATGAAACATGGATGTGTAATGATTATTGATGTATGTGTGCATGAGCAATTGAATGATATCCGGGCTAAGTCCCGAACACATTTATGCTAGTAATTATATCCAGGTTAAGACCCGAAGGCAATTGTGCTAGTGACTACATCCGGGCTAAGACCCGAAGGCATTCGTGCAAGTTGTTAAATCCGGGCTAATACCCAAGGCATTTGTGCAAGTCGTTGTATCGGGCTAAGACCGAAGGCATTCGTGCATGTGGTTATATCCGGTTGTATTCCGAAGAAGCTTGGGCTGAAGGTGAGCGTTGGTTGCTGTAATAAATTTAATTAGTACGCTCGAAAAGCCCAAAGGATAAGGTATATTTACATGTGCATTGAAAAAGTCGATATGTTTGAGTAACATTCGTTCAATCGACTAACGAATTTTCAGCTATTGAATTGGTTGATATCTTGTGAAAGTATATAATGATGAAGTGTGAAGTAAGTATGATTATGTGAATGTGTATTAATGAAATGATTCATTTGGCTATGTGAATGTAATGCTTTAGTTAAAGCCGATTTCATTGCTTGAGACTTACTAAGCATAAAAATGCTTACTCCGTTGCTTTGGCTCTCTTTTATAGATTTTGCTCGTTAGCGATCGGATACGGGATCATTGAAGTCGAAATCATCCACACTATCAAAGCCCCCATTTTGGTATAATTTTGGTTGAACTTTGAAATGGCATGTATAGGACTACCCCTTGTTGGTTCAAATATGTTGCGATGTACATGTGTACGGCCATGCGAAAATGGCTCGTAAAAGTGAAGTACGAACTTAGACCATTTGTGATTTGTATATATATATATGGTTTCATGATGTGATTATGGATTGGAAATGGGAGTGTTGGTCACATGATCAGCCATTGGAATGGCTAAAAATGATCATAGGTGAACCTATGTGTGGCAAGACTAGTTGGTTCATGGAGACTACAAAATAGGTAAGACCTACCTTAAAAACAGATGCTGCCAGCTGCAGTGACGTGAATGTGAAAAATCACCAAAACTTTTAGGGATGGTATTAAATAGTGAAAGAATTATGTAATCAAACCTTGATGAATCTACTTTCATATGAAAGTAACGAAATAATCATATGAACAGTATACCGAGAGATATTGAAGTTCTCGTGAGACAGGGCCAGAACGGTTTCTGGGTCCCCTGTCGCGACTTTGAAAATTTACTATGAATTATCCAGAATGAATTAGGAGTCATTCCATATATGTGCAGATTGCTTTTTGAGTCTAGTTTCATTAGAAACAAATGGTACCAGTATTAAAGCCCTGTACAGGGAGATATTCAAGTTGTAACGCGCAAAGGTCAGTGTAGTCGACCTCTATAACATGGGTGATTTTAACTAATAAACTGTACCAATTGGCCTGACACAAAATTCTAGAAATAAATCCATGGAAGGATATATGAGTCTAAATTCAGGGAAAATTTACAGAATCAGTTTCCGAGTTTTGAAACTCGAGATATGATTTTTAAGGCGACAGTGACGCAGTTTTCCAGCCTGTCTGGAAATGCCAAATTGGTCGGTACTTTAAGAGGACTTGGCTCGTTAACCCCTCGTGTCCGACACCGGCGATGGTCTCGGGTTCGGGGTGTTACATTTCCTAAATCTTTGTCGGAAAGGTAAAGGTAGAGATATATCTGCTTGCGCTGACACCTTCGATTGTGTCAACAGTTTCGACGGTTGGACATTAGGCATATGAGTGAAAATTTGTGGAACTTCTTTGTCTGATGCATCGACAAACTCTTCAGATTCAACCTTCTCACCAGTGATCACTCCATCCATATCTTGAGGTGCTATAGTAGAGTGATAGCCTTACAAAGTTCTTTCCCCTTTCAGACTGGGATTTTTCGTGTCACTAGGTAATAAGCCTGGTGGTCGAGTATTCAAATTTGAAGTAAGTTTTCCTAATTGTGCCTTCAATGCTTCCGTATGAGTAATATGCTCCTGAATTAGCGCTTCAAAAGTTTCTAAAGGGTTAGAAGTAGAATCTTGAGTGTACGGTTGATGTCGATGTCCTTGAACAAGTTGATTCGGTATTGAAGAGTGTTGTGGCTGTATCTAATTTTGGTGTAGATGTGTCTGGCCTTATTATAGATGCATCTGAGTGTGCTGATTGTAGTTCTACTGCTGTTGATTGTAATTCCCTTGTATTGGATTATATTTTCCCTTAGTAGATGTATTTTCATATCTAAATGTCGCGGCATTTTGTCCAGCATTCTAAGTTCCCCAAAACGGTTGGTTACATTCAGAGTTGTTGTAAGAGTTACCATAAGAATTGTTGCATATGTTACTAATATAACAGGTACTCTCTACATGCTGTGAACAATCTTCATAGCTATGGCTGTCATTATAAATCTCACAACAAAAAAGTAGGAACATCAACTTGTTGAGCAACTTGTATAGGTGCAACACCACTAGTCCCTTGCATATTTTTATAATGCTTGTGAGAGAAGAAACTTGAGCACTTAGTGCGATTATTACATCTAATTCAATAACTCCTAGAGTAGTTTTTGCTTGTGTAGCTCTGGAAATAGGGTATTGATAATCATTCTGAGCAATTCTCTCAAGAATTCACACAGCATCATTATAAGTACAATCCAGTAGAGGTCCATTGGCTGATGCGTCAACAAGATTCCTTGTTTGTGAATTCAGCCCATTATAAAAAATCTCAATTTGTGTTTCTAGTTGAATGTCGTGCATGGGACAACGTCAAAGTAAAGATTTATAACGTTCCCATGTGGTGTGAAAATTTTCATCATCCAACTGATGATAAGCAGTAATATCATTTTGAAGACGAGCATTCATTATTGGCGGGTTAAATCGCAAAACAAATTGTGAGCTAGTGCATCCCAAGAAGTAATTAATCTGGCAGGTAGCTTAAAAAACCAAGTATAGGCTCTCCCCTCTAACGAATAAGGAAATAGTTACATCTTCAAGGCATCATCAGGAATGCCTTGTTGACTAAAGGAAGCATAGATCAATAAAAATGATTTAAGATGTTCTCTCGCATCTTCATGTGCCAGTCTAGCGTATTGTCCATTAGAATTCAGCATTTGAAACATTACTGGCTTGAATTCAAAATTCCCAGCTTGGATTGCTAGCCTAACAACTCCTGGTTGTAAATCATCCAAGACAAGTACTACAAAATCTCGTATAGTCTTATTTTGTATGTGAGCATCTTGTGGCAACAATGGGTTATTAACATTTTGTTGTTGCATCGGGGGTATGGCTGCATTGTCCCCTAGTAGAGCCACATTTCTTTTTTCTCGAATTCTACTCTGAACAGTCCTTTTAATTTCTAGATCAAAATCGACAAGAAAATCTGACTTGCTTCAGTTTATAAAACACCTAAAATAAAATTGAAGAAATAGCAACAAAGAAAAACCAATTAGTGAATACTAAATATTGTATAAGGAAAATAAAGTGCAAAAACACACAAAAACAAAAATAAACATCAAACAAGCGCCATCCTCGGCAACGGCGCTAAAAAACTTGATCAATTGTTGAACGTCGTTAATAATATGCAAGCGTACACTATCGATGCAAGCATAGTTGATAGATGTGAGTCTGTCGGATATCGATCCCACAAGGATGGTTGTCTTTTGTCTATTAATGTCGGAGCAATAACTAGATAGAAACATACTGGTTGGTTATACCAAACTGGACAGCTCATGTCAACCTTTTATGTCCTCCTCAACAATATAGGTGTCCTTTCCTCAGAATTATTCTGTCCTTGTATGTACAAGTTGGTTATACCAGACTGGATAGCTCACACATTTTTAGTACTTATCCAGATAGCTGTCAAGTGCAACGACAATGATGGATGCAATCTGGAATTAACTCATGAGTGACATTAATGCAAAAAGATAACAAAATTAAGGATAAAATAGGCTAGGATTCACTGAGTTATAAACTGTAATTTACTAACTGAAAATGCTAAAATATATGTTAAGGATAACTAAATAGGAACAGTTTAACCAATAAGTATGGAGGAAAACCTATGTTTTTTCTAGTGTATAATAAGGGTTTTTAAAATTCTTACAGAAATTGAAAGTTTTTACTTATCTTAACAACAACCCACTGAGCAACACCTATGGAGTTCTTGATATAGGAGAAATGAAAAAGTGAGATGATTTGTGTAGTTTCAATTTGACCAATTATTAGTAATAAAGGTTTCTTTCTTTTTTTTAAACCATGTTTTGTTGACATTTTTGTTATATCATGCTTAGCCAAGGTCAGCTTCTATGATATTTAATTAGCTTTTCTATTAAGGGAATGGAAGCTTAAATAACAACCATTGAGTTATATATGTATTTCATGTTTTCGATATCATGTTTTGTTGATATTTCAAATTCAAACATGCAATCTCTATCTGTTTTATTAAAAAAAAAACCTAGTCCCTGTTTCCATTGATTATGTTCCATTCCTAAGACTGTTATATATCTATAGGTTGTTTATCATGGGCTTGAAGTAATATCACTAGTCATGTTAAATTGTTAACAGATTGCTAAAGTTTTACTATAAAACAAATGGAACATTGTAACACCCTTAATGTAACAGCCCATTTTTTAGTGAAATTAGAATAATGGTTTCGTGACCACAAATTCAACCCAAAATATAATTTATTTTTAGTTTATTATATGGTTCGTAATATGGTAGATATGTCATGTGAAATTTTTTATATGAAAATTTTATTGATTAAGTGTTTAATTACGAGGACTAAATCACATAAAATGCGAAAGTTGAATTCTACTAGCTATAAGGATCAAGTAGCTATAGAATTCAAAATTTAAGGTCCTTATATAGTATTTAGACCATTAATAAAATTATGTAGATTTTTCTTGGTGACTCATCCATGGAATTATAGAAAAAGGGCATGGACTAGATTAGAAATAGTAAAATATTTAATTGATTAAAAAGATGATAAAGATATTATCTTATTTTATGTCATCTTCAACCTAAAACACATGGAAACCCTAGATGAGAGAAAAGAAACTTTGAAGGCCTAATTAGGTATGTTCTCTTGTCCCGTTTTTAGTAATTTTGGTATTTTTGAAACCGGGATAGTCAAATCTCTCTATTTGAGGGATTAATTTGAAAATTTATCAAGGTATGAAAATGGGTCATGGATTTAAATGTTGGAAAGTACAAATTTATGTATAAAATGAAAGATAATTGATAGGTAAACTTTTACAAAGTGATTTTTGATGAAAACATGATTTAGGGACTAAAATGAAAAGTTGTAAAATTTGATGAAAAATTCTAAAATTTTATGAAAACATGTGCTGAAAAATTTGTAATAGGGCTTTGGTTAGGCTTGGAATAGGGAGTAATTTGCACAAGTTTCATTTTCCGGGCCTAGGGAAAAAATCAAAATTTATGAAAAAGTTGGGGGCAAAATGGTAATTTTGCCTAGGACATAAATTGAGTCCGTTTAAATATAAAATGTATGGAATTGATGATTTAAGTTCTTTATATGATTTAAGTTCGTGTAACTTGATCGGGTATGTAATTATGTTAATTGAATGCTGTGTTTGTATGTAATGTAATTTACGTTGATTTGGTTTACTTGTATGCTATAATGGAAATTTGATACATGCTTGAAATGTTGATAAAAGGGTTAAGTCCTAATTGAATGTGAATTTCGATGATTATATACGCTTTCCAAAACTAATAAGGTCATGCATCTGTTGCAGATGGGATTTAGCTCGGACGAGTAATCCCATTGACCTTGTTATAGAAAGGATTTATCCCAAACAGGTAATCCCAATATAATACCTCTCAAGCATACGTTATGATTAGGGTTTAGCCTGGACTGGTAATCCTAATCGAGCCCCTCTGAGCATACGTTATGATTAGGGTTTAGCCTGGACTGGTAATCCTAATCGAGCCCCTCTGAGCATACGTTATATAATGGATTTAGCCTGGACTGGTAATCCTGTTATACGATATGTGGCTCGAGATTAAGTGCCTTAAGGGGTACCCTTGAATAAGAAATTGACGGATTATTGAATCGTACACTTCAAGTGTACTACTTGAGCATCCATCGGAATTCAATGATCCAATGGATATATAATTCTTGACATGGCATGAAAATCTTGAGATGATATGATAATGACTTGAAAGAATATTGTTTGATGAGCTCATCTATGTCACTTGATTGATATGAAGATTTTGGTGACTAACATGTTTGATTGAATGCATGTGATTAGGTAATTTATCCAAATGAATGGAAACATAACATTGTATGCCTAGATTTAATAAGCAAGATTGGTAAGTTTAGTTTCCATTATACGAACTTACAAGGCATGTAATGCTTACTCCGTTTTATTTTCCCTTATTTTATAGTGCTCAAAAGCTCGCGAGGGTTGGAGATCACTAGAGCATCGTCACACTATCAACTAGCTATTTTATGTATATATATAGTGAAATCATTTTGGCATAATGGCATGTATAGGACAATTTGGCCAATAATGGCTTGAAATGTTATTTTGTAACCTAGCCATTGGAATGGCTAGTAATGGTTTATTTTGGTATGACTAAGTAGATTATTATGATACATATGTACACATGTGGTGTGTTAAAAATATGTGATCAATGTTGTGAATGCCTAAGTTAAACTAAGGTCAGATTGTGACCATGTATGCTTGTAGTGATATGCCTTGTAAATGATGAAATTTGCTTAAGTTGAATGTTTGGATTGGTTGATATTGGATTTGTGTTTCATGTGTAGGTGTTGGGTGAAATTTTGGGTCAGAAATGAAGCTAGAAATGGCTTCATTTTGTCCACACGAGCGTGTGTCTAGACCGTGTGTGACACACGACCTAGTAACATGGGCTTGTGGTTACGCCATGTGTCCCCTGCACCTTAATTTTGAGAAATAGAATGCTCAAAATTGGGCATATGGGTAGAGAGACAGGCGTGTGTCTCAGCGGTGTGTGTCACACGGCCTAGAACACAAGCGTGTGTCTTGGCCGTGTGAAACCTAGACCTATTTTCGAATTGAATTAATTAACCACACAGCCTAGCACACGGGTGTGTGGCATGGTCGTGTGTGCATGTCAGAGAGTTACACAGGGTCGAACACAGCCTTTAACACGGGCGTGTCCCTTGGACCACACGGGCGTGTGAGCCCTGGACATTGGAAAAAATTTTTAATTTCGTAAAAAATTCTTTGATGTCCCAATTAAGTCCTAATTCGATTCTAATGCTCATATTGGGCATTGAGGGCCCGATTAAGGGAAGTTATGGATAATATCGAAAAATGAATAGTAATTTATGTAAATTAATGGAAAAATATTTTGAATGTTCTAGTAATGCTCTGAAACCCTATTCTAGTGATGGGTATAGGTTAGGAGTGTTACATTTAATGGTATCAGAGCGACGATTTAGTCGATTCTCGAATTTGACGTAGCGAACACTAGTTTAGCTATACATACCATTATATAAATTGTAATAGTGTGACGACTCCTGATCTTTTTAAATGTGTTTTTCATATAGAAATGTCATTCAACCGAGCTAGAGCTGAATTTGAGGAAGCTGAGAGCAATGCTTTAGCTTCAGTTCAAAGAGTTATGTCTGCGCCTGGTAGTGAAAGGCCCGTGTTAGAGGGTCGAAGTGAGGAGGTAAAACAAGTCCTCTTTCAAATGATCAATGAATGGTTTACACAGTACTTGAGAACAAACCCTGCAGTACAATAACCTTCCCCACCTGCTCCCCAACCGATTCCTAAGGTACCACAGGGTGCCGAATCTGTTAGAATTGGCAAGCCTCTGATAGTTAAAATCCACAAACATGGGGTGAAAGAATTTAGAACTACCGCAGATGATGATCCGGAAAGGGCTGAGTTTTGGCTAGAGAATAATATTCGGGTTTTTGATGAATTGTCTTGAACACCTGCTAAAGGTTTAAAATGTGCAGTATCTCTACTAAAGGATATAGCTTAGCACTGGTGGAATACCATAACTTTAGTAGTAGCAAGAGAAAATGTTACATGGGAATTCTTCCAAGCTGAATTCAGGAAGAAGTATGTTAGTCAGAGGTTCATGGATGAGAAAAAGAAAGAATTTCTAGAGCTCAAACTAGGAAACATGATTGTATCCAAATATGGATGGGGATTTGTTTGAATGAGTAAGTATGCTAGAGAATGGGTTCTATGTGACAGCCCTAAAGTGACCCTAGTCGGAAAGCGGTTTAGGGACCACTAAACCGAGTCACCAAATTATTTGGATGTGATATTTATGGTCTAAAATATGTGAATATGAATGTGCGAAAATTTTAAGCTTCGATTTAGTAAATTGCATGTGAATTTAGTCAAAAGGACTTGTGTGACACTTTTGAAATGTGATAGGCTAATCTACAAGGATCTAATAATGCATGTAGTCAAAAGGGAGGACTTGCATGTCAATTTCCCCCTAAAATGTAGTGGCCGGCCATGAGCATGGGTGGACAAAGTGTTATGGCTAAAACATGTCATAAACATGTTGGGACAATGCATTATGTGAGGGATAATAAAATAAAGAGCATGGGCAATGTGTCATTTGTCCCCCCCTTGCCGTGAGTGAGAGGAAAGGAAACAAAAAATGAAAAAATGTTCATTCTTGAACATCCTTGGCGAATGTTGGAGAAAGAAAGAAGAAGTATGCTTTGAGAATTTCAGCAAGATAGCAAGCTAAAAATCCAAGGTATGTGCATTGGGTCATAGAAAATTGAATCAAAATTGGTTGATCTTTGTCCTCCATTGCCGTAGCCTAAAGGGAGGAGAGGAAAGTTTGGTTGCTTTGATTTTGGCTTAGAAGATGGCTAGAATGAGGTATGTATTGAATGATTCTTGAAAATCTATGCATGTTTGAGATGATTAGTTCAAACTCTACTCATCCCATAGATGTGTTTTGGTTTTGGTTTGATAATGATGTTAATGATGGTGAGTTTGGTCATGCATTAACTGAAATTGTAAGTATGATTTATGGTATAATTTGTGTGATGGAATGGTCTTGAGAGTTGGCTTGATTAAATGGGTAAAATGCTAAGTGTTTTAAAGATAATGATGGTTATAAGCTGTTTTATGATTTGATAATGGTGATTAAATCTTGTAGTTAAGTGTTTAGATATATATATATATTAATAATGAATTTAGTTGTACTTGCTATGTGAGAAATGTGCAATGCTATAGGTATTCGATTATTAGATATGGTTATTTTAAGTTGATTTGTGATGGTATGATTGCATTGATGAAGTGGTGGGAAGAATTAGCTATTATGCTTGATACTAATGCCGAAAATGAGAATGTTGTACTTGAAAATGTAGGTGAACATGACAAGTGTATTCGCTTAGGGCCTAGAGGATATGAAAAATTGGTATTCATTTTTGATTGTGTGTATGACCATGGATAATTGGCTGCACAAATATTATGAATACATAATGTATGATAAGTTTATTAAGTTACAAAACATTATACATGATCGGCTAATGTAAATTATTTGAGTAAAGTATATCTTGATGGTCCATTTCGGCTAGTATAAAATGTATATGGATGTCGTATGACTATGTTTAATTTGGGAAGTAAATTGTTTGATCTAGCTCAAGAGCCTAGAGGATCAAAGTTGGATAAGGGAAAGAAAGAGGTGATCGAATAGCCGTCGTAATCGTTCGGCAACTTCCGAGGTAAGTTTTAAGCGATTAACCGTTGAGTAAATTCAATCATAATAGGACATAATAAGTTGATTTGATAAGATATGATGTGGCCATGATATGTCTTAAACCCAAATGGTAAGTTCATAAGTGTTTGGACTTGGAAAGTTAAGAGCAAATTGTAATAAATTGCTTGGACAGCAGCAGTAATGTGATTTTAGAAAATCCCTATAAATTGTTGGTGTGGAATTATAGGCTGAATAAAATATGTAATCAAAGCTTAGTTGGTCTAGTTTCTTATAAAAGAGACCGTGGAAGCAAAGAAATTTCCTATAAAGAGATATTTAAAGTTGTGCGGGACAGTGTCGGAATGACTCCAAAATCCCCTGTTCTGTTTTTGGAAAATCATTATAATTTGTAAAAAAATGTTTATAAGATAAGATTTATATGCTTAGACTCCTTAATGAGTCTAGTTTCAAATGGAATCAAATAGAACACATTATGAATTCTGTACAATGAAAAATTTGATTCGTAGCGAAGAGTGGTCAGATTAGTCAAACAGTGAAACAGGGGAAACTTTAAGAAAAATCTGGTATTGATTGGCCACACCTAAAATTTTGAAAATTTTATGGATGAGAGATACGTGAGTCTGCATTCGGGGAAAATTAACGGAAATTGATTTTGAGTTTTGTAGCTCCAGTTATAAACAATTTAGTGACTATTACTCAGGAAAACTGCATGTAGTGAATATGTGATTTTGTTGTAAACTTTGATGAAACTATTTGAGTTACTTATAAGCTATTGCTGAAATTGATGTACAAGAAAAATATGAAATATGTATGAGATATATATATGTGATAAGGCCTAATGGCAAATGTGATGAATGTGAAAGTGTGTATATATGTGATAAGGCCTAATGGCCGATGTGATGAATGTGAAAGTGTGTATATATGTGATAAGGCCTAATGGCCGATGTGATGAATGTGAAAGTGTGTATATATGTGATAAGGCCTAATGGCCGATGTGATGAATGAGAAAGTGTGTATATATGTGATAAGGCCTAATGGCCGATGTGATGAATGTGAAAGTGTATATATATGTGATAAGGCCTAATGGCCAATGTGATGAATGTGAAAGTGTATATATGTGATAAGGCCTAATGGCCGATGTGATGAATGTGAAATATATGTGTGATATGTATATGTGGTAAAGCCAAATGGCTAATGTGAATGTTGTAACATGTGATTAAATGTACATGAAACTTGGAAATATGTTCCGGGTGAGACCCGATGACTACGTGTGGAGATTATGTCCGGGTAAGACCCAATGACTACGTGTGGAGATTATGTCCGGGTAAGACTTCGTAATAAGAATTGCTTATAAATATACATAATGCGAAAGGTTAAACAGGTATGTACTCCAAGTTTATATATGATGCACACGAGAGCAATCTATGGGACTATTCCTATGATTATGTGACATCGGTTTAGTGTGAGAGGTTATGTGAAATCATATGATATATCTATGTCACATGAGCTCACTTTTATGTGAGAGTTTATCTGCCTATTGTATATGATGAGATGTGCATATTCGAAGAAGGGGATAGTATGCCCGAAAGAAGAGTGAAATAAAAATACGAACAACTATGTTATAATTTGGTTGTTATCTGTTGACCTTTGCTTAAAACTTACTAAGCATTGTAATGCTTACTCGTTTACTTTGTTTCCTCTATTTTATAGATCTCATTGGAAGCTACAGGCTCGGGGATCGTCAGCAACTAGTCACACTATCACTACCCACTGTTTGGTACTGCTACGTTTTGGAATATCTTATGGCATGTATAGAATAGACTAGTAGCGGGAGGATATTTTGGTTAATGTATATAAGCCATGCGAAAATGGCTTTAAGTATACTTTGATCATAGCATTGTAATCATTTTGTATGTCGTCCATCGAGAGGTATGGAAATGTTGGTAACGGTTAGTCATGGGAATGGTTATTCATGATCACTTTTGGTATATGTATGACAAACTCTAGTTGATCCATGGAGGATCATGAAATAGGTAAAGTTTACCTTAAAAATAAATGCTGGCAGCAGTAGTGATGTGGATGTGAAAAATCTCTAAAAATAGTACGAATGGAATTAAATAGCGAATAAATTATGTAATCAAACCTTGATGAATCTATTTTCATAAGAAAGTAACAAAACGTTCATATGAACATTATATTATGAGATGTTAAAGTTTTCGTGAGACAGGGCCAGAACGGTTTCTGGATCCCCTGATCTGACTTTGGAAATTCATTATAAATTAACCAGAGACATTTAGAAGTCATTCCATATATGTATAGATTCCTTTTTGAGTCTAGTTTCTATAGAAACAAACGTCATCAGTATTGAATCCCTGTACAGAGAGATATCCGATTCGTAATGCATGAAGGTCAGTGTAGTCAAACCCTGGAATAGGGGAGACTTTAACTAATAAACTGTACTAATTGGCCTGACAAAAAATTCTAGAAAAAAATTTGTAGATGCATATATGAGTCTAGTTTCAGGGAAAAATTACAAAACTGGTTTTCGAGTTTTGGAACTCAAGATATGATTTTTAAAGTGACAGTGACGCAGTTAGCCAACTGCCTGGAAAATTTTTAATTGGACTGTGAGAGTGAATGGTTTAAGTCGTTAACCCCTCGTGTCCGACTCCGGCAGCGGACTCGGGTACGGGGTGTTACATTAAAGGCCCTTGATATGAAGTTTTAGACAAAGTTTGGAAAAAAAATTTTCTAATATGACCGAGTTTTAATGACATCAAAACGTGGAATGCATGTGTTTCGGTTTAGTAACGCCTCGTGTTCTGTCCCGGCATAGGGCACGGGTATAGGGTGTTATACCCTTCAATTGGTCAAAAAAATCATCGATTATTGGCAAGGAGTACTTGTTCTTTATTGTCACCTTATTGAGCTGTCGATAGTCTATAGACAGCCTCATTGAGCCATTCTTCTTCTTCACAAATAGCACCGATGCTCCCCACGGAGTATAACTAGGTCTCACAAAACCTTTATCCGTTAACTCTTTAACTAAAATTTCAATTCCTTTAACTCTATTGGAGCCATCCTATACAAAGTAGTTGAAATAGGTATAGTACTAGGAATTAACTAAATACTAAACTCAACATCCCTAATTGGAGGCAATCCTGGCAACTCTTCCGGAAACACATCTGGATACTCACATACTACCAACATTGATTCAATTTTCAACTCAGAATCTTTCGTATTCAGTACGAGGCAAGATAAACTTCACAACCCTTTCTCATACATTTCTGAGTAGTCATAGAAGAAATCACTACATGCAAGCTATCCGATTCATCAGGTTCAACCCAAAGAATATCACCACTTTCACATTTCAGTTCAATGATTTTCCTTCCATAGTTTACTACTACATCATGCATGGTCAACAAATCCATACCAAGTATTATATCAAATTCATCAAACGGAAAAAGTATAAAATTAGCCAGAAAACAATCTAATCATTAAAGGGCAATCCTTACATACTTTGTCAACTAACACATACTTGCCTAGAGGGTTTGACACTTTTATCACAAATTCTATAGACTCAATAGGCATATTCATGCTAGACACCAATTTCACACAAACATAAGAATGGGTGGATCCCAGATCAATCAAAGCAACAACATGAGTATCATAGAGAGAAAAAGTACCCGTAATCACATCCGGAGATGAAGCCTCTTCGCGAGTACGAATGGCATAAATCCTCGCAGGTGCTCTTCCTCTGGGACTCACAGTTGGATCTCCAAGTGCACCCTTGCTATTTGTTTCATTTCCTAGATTTCTTTGTGGCCTCTCTTGAGGAGCAGTATTACCCGATCTTGCACTCAGAAATTTCTCTTTTTCAACCCTCTCAGGGCAATCCCTAATGAAGTGATCTTGGGAACCACACTTAAAACAAGCTCCATTACTAACTCGGCACTGGCGACGTGATGTCTACCATAATGTGAACACTTCGATCTACTCGGTCGAGCATTAAAAACACTAGCAATTAAAGTAGTCTGAGCTTTTGAAACCGAGTACTGCTTACCCTTATTTCTATTTGAGTACCCAACTAAAGCACTCGATCGAGTATTGAACTCCCTCAGTTTCTTAGATGAGGACTGCAGTGACTTACTCATCCTTCTCTTATTCGAATCTCGAGACTCAAATTCAGCTTTTCTTTTCTCTTTAGCCAATTCATCAGCCTTGCAAGCTCTCTCAACCAGTACAACAAAATGTTTTAATTCTAGGATGCCAACCATCAATCGAATGTCCTCATTTAACCCATCCTCAAACCTCTTGCACATGATGGCATCAGTCAATACACACTCCAGGGCATACTTACTAAGTCTTACAAACTTACACTCATACTCTGTTACAGTCATTCGGCCTTGCTTTAACTCAAGAAATTCCTTTCACTTCTAATCAATAAACCTCTAGCTAATGTACTTCTTATGAAACTCCTCTTGGAAAAACTCCTAATTGACTCTCTCCATTGGTGCAACCGGTACAAGTGTGATCCACCAATGATAAGTTGAGTCTCTCAGGAGTGACACAACACACTTCATGCACTCCTCGGGTGTGCATGATAACTCATCAAATACCCTGATGGTATTTTCGAGCCAGAACTCTACCCTTTCGGGATCATCATCTATACTAGCTCAAAACTCTTCAGCTCTTTACTTACAAATTTTATCCACTGGAGGTCTATTCAATCTCATAAAATTCATACCTTGGGGTGCTACAGGAATAGGCTGAGGGATAGGCAGGGTGGAGGGGGTTAAGCATTCAGGTTCATTCGAACAAACCACGTATACCAGGCATTCATCATGTGGAGAAAGGCCTCCCTAGCCTCTTCTCCTCCTCCCTGACTTACAGTCACGAGTCTACTCTCAACTGGCGCTGTCCCTTGAGTGGGAGTCGGTGTATTACTTTCTACGTCATTAGCTTCAGCTCAATTGGGATCCAATACGATATGAAAACACAATTTAAAAGGTCAGGAGTCGTCATACTATCATAATTCATTTATGGCATATATAGCAAGACTTGTACACATGCTACATTAGTCTGAGAATCGACTAAACCATAGCTCTGATATCACTAAATGTAACACCCCTTACCCATATTCAATGCTGGAACAAGGTATGAGGTGTTACTAGACATAAACTCACACAATTATACAAAACTGAGACATGAATTTCTGTCCAATTTAAAATTTTTCATTCACATGTATATCGTCCCTTGTATGGCCTTCAAGGCCCAAAACATACATTGGGTGTGGTTCAGGACTAAACCAAGAACATTAGAAAACTTATGGAAAACTTAGAAAATTTTCATGAAACAGGATCACTTGCCTTTATGGGTAGGCCATGCGGTCACACATGCCCGTGTGGCTTGGGACACGCCCGTGTCCTCAACCCGTGTAACTCTCTATTTATGACATCATCAACACAATTAGGGTCATACGGCCAAGTCACTCGCCCGTGTGCTTAGGGTGTGTGGCAAATTAAATTCCAATTATTAAGTGTAGACTTCACACGGCTTGGGCACAACCCATGTCCTGTGGCCATGTCCTTCACATGGCTGAGACACACAATCGTGTCTCTACCCATGTGTTCACTACAGGGCATTCTGTTTTACCTAATTAGGGTGCAGGGGACACATGGCCGGATCACATGCCCATGGGGCTGACTATGTGTCACAAATAGCCTAGACACACGTCCGTGTGTCTATCTGTGTGGACAACTTTAAGACTATTATCCAAGCCAATTGCCACCCTTATTTATACAAACACATAAATGACTTCAAGGGCAATTATACATGGCATACTTGAGCACTTAAACATACATAAACAAGACATGATCATGATCATTTCATCTTTACTAAAACATGCATAAGACTTTGTAACACCCCAAACCCGAGACCGTCGCCGGAGTCGAACACGAGGTGTTAACAGACTTCAAACCACTTATTGAGAATTTCCCAGACAAGCTGCCAATCTGTGTACTAGTCGCTTCAAAAATCATAACTTGAGTTTTACAACTTGAAAATCAGTTTCGTAATTTTTCTCTGAAACTAGACTCACATTTCCATCTACAGATTTTTTTCTAGAATTTTTTGTCAAGCCAATTAGTACATTTTATTAGTTAAAATATCCCATGTTATGGAGGTCGACTACACTGACCTTCGTGCGTTACAAATCGAATAACTCCCTGTGAAGGGCTTCAATACTGATGCCGTTTGTTTCCATAGAAACTATACTCAAATAGGAATTTATACATATATGGTATGACTCCTAATTATCTCTGGTTAATTTATAATGTATTTTCAAAGTCGAAACAGGGAATCCAGAAACCGTTCTGGCCCTGTTTCACGAAAACCCAAATATCTTTTAACATACAACTCATATGACCGTTTCGTTTCTTCCATATGAAAATGGATTCATCAAGGTTCATTTACATAATTTATTCACTATTTAATTCCATTCCTACTATTTTTAGTGATTTTTCACATCCACGTCACTGTTGCTGCCAGCATCTATTTCTAGGGTAGACTTTCTCTAACACATAGTTTCTATGATTCAACCACCCCTTTTTCATATATAGTCCAAAATATAATCATGATGACCCATTCTAATGGCTGGTCATTGCCAAACATTTCCGTGCTTCTTAATGAGCATATACATACCAAATGATTATAACATTATGCTCAAAACATTTATACGCCATTTTCACATGGCTATTCAAAATTTTACATACCAAGTTCAAACAAAACATAATAGCCTATACATGCCGTAATGTACTCCAAGACCAACTACGAAGAAAATACCAAAAGTTGTTAGCCGGTGTGATGACTTCGATGACGGTCCCGAATACGAAAAAATTCGAGTCCAAGAAACCTAAAATAGGTGACAAGCAAACACCGAATGAGTTTATAACTCAGTAAGTCATAAGCAATGCACTAACAACCATTAATAACATTATCGCAAGAGGAAACAAAATGGAACGAGGCTAATTACTCCATTCAAACCGAACTATACCATAGTTCCTTAGACCTTTCGATTCAATCATACATCTACATGACCTTTCACTCATTCCGCGATAATTCTTATGTACGTGACTTCAATTTACATTGTCACATAGGTTCAAACTTACCAAGCTCAACTCCAAATATAAACATAGCGCCTATTAGCCATGAACTCAAGGTACTTACCCGACCCGCTGTCTGTGGTCAACTCAATAATGTCCCACACTCAGTGTCAATAGTGATTCAAAAGCATATAATGAGTCCACACAATCAGTGCTATATATTCAACTCGCACACTTAGTGCTATATGATCAAACTCGCACACTTAGTGCTGTACAAATTTTAAACCCGCACACTTAGTGCCATTCTCATGATCACAAATGTTTATACCTGCACACTTAGTGCCGAAATCAACAACTCAATACTTCTCACCTCTTTTCTTTTCATTCAATACTTTCATCACCACATACATACATGTATATAAATTTATCATTCCTTTCGGCATAATTACATAGACATTATGTCTATTTAAATCAATACAAAATATATGCTTAGTGACCTACCTTGTGTTGGGTAAAACAGTCCAAGTCGGCTACTCGATGACCATCATCTTTCCCTTGCTTGATTCTCCTTCTTTAACTCCTTGAGCTTAATCAATAAATCAACTAGTTTAACCATCTTGCTAAACATTCATAATTCAATTACACATGCATATGTATGTTTGTATATTCGGCAACCATCCTCATTTATTACCCATTTAGTCAATTATCTAAGCCAAGATAAGGCTTCAATACGGTTGCCTCTAACCGAATACATGCACACCAATCTACTTCATTTGGCCGAATATGCATGTCTATGTTGAGGCCAATTTTACACTTAATACCACAAAAAAAAACAGCATACACTTTACTAACTAACGCATTACATATTGTAGCTCAATACACATCTCTCATTTACTACATAACCGAAACATCATCACAAGCAAATATACACCTTGAAATAGTATATATGTCATACCAATTCATCATGTGCAAACACATATTCATGTAGGTGCAAGGGCCGAATCTCAAGTTGTTTATATCCAAATATAAACACATATCCAAAGCTCAAATCTTACCTACCATGCAACATGCATGAATCATACTTATGGATATACCATGACCGAATACATCACAACACCATAATTTTGGTCATGATTAAGCAAAGAACTTAATGTCTTACTCAAAAATACTAAAAAGAAAGTCCAAGAGCCATCAATCCCCATCACATATACCATTAACAAGCTTCATATTTAACATGCAATGGCATTAACACAAAATCCACCTTGGCCAAATACCATCCCCATGATATAACAAAGATTTGAACCATGGGCTAATAAGAACATCAAGCTAGTAACTAAAAACATGCATGAATCTCATGGCACAACCTCAAACATACCTTAATCTTGATGCAAGTATAGCCAAACCCTTCCTAATCCTCTTCCAAACCAAACATGAAGCAAAAATTCCCTCTTCTTCCTTACGATTTTCGGTCAAGAGAGAATGAAAGGATGATCAATTTTTTTCTTTTCTTTTCTTCAATACACGGCAATAGGGGGTTCACTCACACATTTTTTTTTCATTCTTTATTACCCATGCTTATTTGTTTATTTCTTTTCTCCCTAATGCACCAACAAAACATGTCTATGACATGTTTTGCCCATCCCTCATTGTCATGGCTGGCCACCTCTTATAAAAAGAGGGACATTTGACATGCAAGGCCATTTTTTTGCATGCATGCTTTAATTAGTCATTACACATTCCCCCATCATACTTCCAAAGTTTTCTACTAGGTCCTTTCTAGTGAAATTCACATTTATAACTCTAAATCAAAACATCAAAAATGTCACACATGAGTTAACACATATTATAGGCAATAAAATAAATATTAAATTATTTTTATGCCTCAGTTTTGTGGTCCCGAAACCACATTCCGACTAGGGTCGTTTTAAGGCTGTCACAACTCTCCCCCACTTAAGAAATTTTCATCCCCGAAAATCTTACCGGTAAATAGATTTGCGTATCGCTCTTTCATAGAGTTCTCGGGTTCCCAAGTAGCTTCTTCTATCCCGTGTTTGAGCCATAACACCTTCACCAGTGGAACCCTTTTGTTTCGCAACTCCTTCACTTCACGAGCTAGGATACGAATCGGTTCTTCTTCATAACTCATATCGGCTTGAATTTCAACCTCTGATGGACTAATTACGTGCGACGGATCGGATCTATAGCGTCGAAGCATCGAAACATGAAAGACGTCGTGAATCTTTTCAAGTTCAGGGGGCAAAATCGACGATACGCGAATCGGACCGACTCGTTCGGATATCTCATATGGCCCGATGAACCTCGGACTCAATTTGCCCTTGCGCCCAAATCTGAGTATCTTTTTCCAAGGCGAAACTTTAAGAAACACTTTATCTCCCACCTGATACTCAATGTCTTTTCGTTTCAGATCAGCGACGACTTCGACGATCGGAGGCTATCTTGATTTTCACGGATTACTCTTACTTTCATTCAGCATCTTTAATCAAATCCACTGAAAATTTTACTCTCACCGAGCTCGGTCCAAAACAATGGTGTACGGCATGTACTCCGCATAAGGCCTCGTAAGGCACCATCTTAATACTTGATTGAAAACTATTGTTGTGCGAATTCAATCAAAGGTAAATATCGTTCCCATGAACCATCGAACTCGAGGATGCAACATCTCAACATATCCTCAAGCATCCGAATTATTCGCCGGATTGACCATCGGTTTGGGGGTGAAAAGCGGTGCTGAAATGCAACTTGGTACCCAAAGCTTCTTGCAATTTCTTCCAAAATCGCGAGGTGAACCTCGGATCTCTATCCGACACAATGTAAATCGGTACCCTTGTAATCTCACAACTGAGAAACGTACAATTCAGCTAGTTTATCCAATGAAAATCCGTGACGCACAGGATAAAGTGAGCCGACTTAGTCGGTCTATCAACAACAACCCAAATCGCATCCTTCTTACTAGTCGACAATGGCGGCCGGACACAAAGTCCATTGTGACTCGATCCCATTTCCACTCGGGTATCATGATCGGTTGAAGTAACCTCAAGGCACTTGATGTTTCGCTTTCACTTGTTGACATATTAAACATCTCGAAACAAAGTCGGAGATGTCTCGTTTCATACCATGCCACCAAAACCGACATTTCAAATCGTTGTACATCTTCATACTCCCCGGGTGAATTGATATTCGGCTCCAATGAGCTTCGTTCAGAATCATCGAAATGAGTTCTGAATTTCTTGGAACACACAAACGATTTCTGAACCTCAAACAATCGTCATCATCAATTTGAAACTCCGATTCCTTGTTCGGAACACACTCAGCCCGTTTTGCAACCAACTCATCGTCAACTTTCTGAGCTTCGCGAATTTGATGAGTCAATAATGGTTTGGCCTTTAATTCGGCTATTAACACATTGTCGGGTAGGATAGACAAGTGTACATTCATTGCTCGTAAAGCAAACAGTGATTTCCGGCTTAAGGCGTCCGCAACCACATTAGCCTTTCCCGGGTGATAATCAATGACCAGCTCATAATCTTTCAACAACTCAAGCCAACGTCTTTGTCTCAGATTTAAGTCTCTTTGAGTCATCAAATATTTGAGACTTTTGTGATCCGAAAATACATGGCACTTCTCACCAAATAAGTAATGTCGCCATATTTTCAAGGCGAATACGATGGCAGCTAAATCATGGGTCGGATAATTTTTCTCATGTGGCTTTAATTGTCTCGACGCATAGGCCACAACTCGACCTTCTTGCATCAATACGCAACCTAACCCAAGTAGGGAGGCATCACTATAGATGACAAACTCTTTGTTAGATTCGGTCGTACTAGTCTTTGGAGCTTAGTCAAATGAGTTTTCAATTGGTTGAAACTTTTCGACACTTTTCCGTCCATTCAAACTTGACATCTTTCAAGCGGTTTCGTCATGGGTGTGGCTATCATCGAGAATCCTTTTACAAACCGTCGGTAGTGTAAGCAAGTCCCAAAAAGCTCGAACCTCAAGTAATATTTCTTGGAGGCTTCCAGTTAACTATGGCTGAAATTTTGCTCGGTCGACTCGAATACCGGCGGATACCACATGACCCAAGAAGCTAACCTCTCTTAACCGAACTCACACTTGCTTGAACTTAGCATATAACCGCTTATCCCGTAAAATTTGCAACACTAATCTCAGGTGCTCCACATGTTCGGTCTTATCTCTTGAATAGACCAAGATGTCGTCAATGAACACAACTATGAACCGATCCAAATACGGTCTGAAGATCCGATTCATCAAATCTATAAATACCGCAGGGCATTAGTGAGCCCAACGGCATCACTAAGAACTCGTAGTGACCATATCTCGCTCAAGGCGTTTTGGGTATGTCGAATCCCGACCAAGAATCGATAATAGCCCGATCTCAAATCTATTTTTGAGAACACCGAGGCTCCTTCAGTTGATCGAACAAATCATCGATCTGTGATAACGGATATTTGTTCTTTATTGTCACTTTATTAAGTCGACGATAGTCGATGCACGACCTCATGGTTCCGTCCTTCTTTTCATAAACAACACTAGTGCACCCCAAGGTGAAAAACTTGGTCGAGCGAAACCTCTATCCGTCAACTCTTGCAATCGAAGCTTTCAGCTCCTTCAACTCGGTTGGTGCCATATGATACGGAGCTATCGAAATTGGCGTAGTCCGTGTACAAGCTCAATACCAAACTCTACTTCCGAACATGTGGTAAACCCGGTAATTCTTCAGAAAAACATCCGGTATTCACAAACCACCGCACCGATTCGGTTTCTTTTCCAATTCCTTATCATCAAGTACATACGCAAGGTATGCTTCGCACCCTTTCTTACATGTTTCGGGCCAACATTGTTGATATTACAACGGCAACCCTTTAAGTCCGTAGACTCAACTCGGATTATCTCGTTATTCGCAGACCTCAAATCAATAGTCTTGCTTTTGCAATTCACAACCGCATCATGCACGGTCAACCAATCCAAACCAAGAATAACATCAAATTCATCAAGCGGCAAAAGCATCGGTCCCGGGAAGCGGGACCCTCGGATTACTAGGGACATTTCTTGCACACTTTGTCGACAAGCACGTAACGACCCAAGGGATTTGACACCGAATTACGAACTCAAGAGACTCAATAGGTAAAGTCTTCTTTGGATGCTAAGGTTTCGCATATATAAGAATGAGTAGAACCAGGTCAATCAAAGCAATCACATTAGTATCAAAGAGAGTGAAAGTACCGGTGATAACATCGGGGAGGATGCTTCCTCTCGTGCACGGATGGCATATGCCCTAGCAGAGTCGGGTCTCGGATCGAACACCGTATCGGTGGCCCCTCTCGACTACCACCCCTACCTCCTGAAATTCTTGGTGGTCTACCTCTAGTTGTCATTCCACTAGGTCTTGCACCTTGCATCCTATTCTTCTCATCAAGCTCCGTGCAATCTCTAATGAAGTGGTCCTTGAACCGCATCCGTAACAAGCCCTATTGGTAGACTTACCCCAACATTCACCTATGTGTCTTCTCCCACATTGGGGCATTCAGTTTCTCTTGACGGTTATTGCCCACACTAGCTACCGAAGTAGCTCGGGAGTCCGTCAATGGTCGTGCTCTAATGGAAATTCCCGCAGTCATCCTCGATTTATTGGTGTCCTCCCTAAACTTCTTTACAGCCGAGAATGGAGCTTTACCCGTCGATCTTTTGCGATAGTTTCTAGCTTCAAATTCAGCCTTCTTCTTCTCCTTTCCAAGTTCCTTCGCCTTGCAGGCTCGTTCAACTAGTGTTACGAATTCTTTTATCTCCAAAATACCCACTAGTAGCTTTAGATCTTCAATCAATCCTTCTTCAAACCTCTTGCACATAGCAACCTCATCAGCCACACACTCCGGGCATACCGATCGAGTCTTACGAACTCATGTTCGTATTCGACATCTTGTCATATGGCCTTGCTTGAGTTCCAAGAATTCCTTACGCTTTTGATCGATGAACTGTTGACTAATATATTTCTTTGAAACTCGTTTGAAAGAAATCCCAAGTAACTCGTCCGTTTGGAACTATGGAAATCAAGGTCCTCCACCAATAGTAGGTGAGTCTCTTAACAAGGATATAGCACACTTTAGACATTCATCGGTGTGCATGACAGTTCATCAAACACCGAATAGTGTTATCAAGCGAACTTCGGCCCTTTCGGCATCATCGTAACTATGGCCTGAACTCTTCAGCCCGCTTCCTAATCAAGTCTCTGGTGGCTTACGCAGCCTCGCTGTGGTCGATGGCGATGGCATTACGGGCTCTTGGGGTGGATTATTCAAATTGGAATTGTTGGACAGTAGGATTGGTTCGGGCATATTATGCGACCCACTCATTCATCATGGTAAAGAAGGCTTGTCTAGCCCCTCACCCGATTATTCGCAGATGAATGAGGTTCAACAAGCGGTGTCCCTTGTGCAAGAGCAGCCGCTACACTTTTAACATCATCCGCCAAGGTTCTCTCTACCGGATCCATTTACTAATCAAAACAATAATTTTAACCGTCGAAGTCATCACACATTTAAACATTAACATTAAGGCATGTATAGCTAGACTCATACGTGCTATGGTAGTCCTAGAACCGACTAAACCATAGCTCGATACCAATAAAATTGTAACACCCGAACCCGAGACCGTCATGGGAGTCGAACACGAGGTGTTAACGGACTTCAAACCACTTATTGAGAATTTCCCGGACAAGCTGCCAATCTGTGTACTAGTCACTTCAAAAATCATAACTTGAGTTTTACAACTCGAAAATCAGTTTCGTAATTTTTCCCTGAAACTAGACTCACATGTTCATCTACATATTTTTTTCTAGAATTTTTAGTCGAGCCAATTAGTACATTTTATTAGTTAAATTCTCCCATGTTATGGGGGTCGACTACACTGACCTTCGTGCGTTACAACTCGAATAACTACCTGTGCAGGGCTTCAATACTGATGCCGTTTGTTTCTATAGAAACTAGACTCAAAGAGGAATTTATACATATATGGTATGACTCCTAATTATCTCTGGTTAATTTATAATGTATTTTCAAAGTCGGAACAGGGAATCCAGAAACCGTTCCGGCCCTGTTTCATGAAAACCCAAATATCTTTTAACATACAACTCATATGACCGTTTCGTTTCTTCCATATGAAAATGGATTCATCAAGGTTCATTTACATAATTTATTCACTATTTAATTCCATTCCTACTATTTTTAGTGATTTTTCACATCCACGTCACTATTGCTGCCAGCATCTATTTCTAGGGTAGACTTTCTCTAACACATAGTTTCTATGATTCAACCACCCCTTTTTCATATATAGTCCAAAATATAATCATGATGACCCATTCTAATGGCTGGTCATTGCCAAACATTTCCGTGCTTCTTAATTAGCATATACATACCAAATGATTATAACATTATGCTCAAAACATTTATACGCCATTTTCGCATGGCTATTCAAAATTTTACATACCAAGTTCAAACAAAACATAATAGCCTATACATGCCGTAATGTACTCCAAGACCAACTACGAAGAAAATACCAAAAGTTGTTAGCCGGTGTGATGACTTCGATGACGGTCCCGAATACACAAAAAGTCGAGTCCAAGAAACCTAAAATAGGTGACAAGCAAACACCAAATGAGTTTATAACTCAGTAAGTCATAAGCAATGCACTAACAACGATTAATAACATTATCGCAAGAGGAAACAAAATGAAACGAGGCTAATTACTCCATTCAAACCGAACTATACCATAGTTCCTTAGACCTTTCGATTCAATCATACATCTACATGACCTTTCACTCATTCCGCGATAATTCTTATGTACGTGACTTCAATTTACATTGTCACATAGGTTCAAACTTACCAAGCTCAACTCCAAATATAAACATAGCGCCTATTAGCCATGAACTCAAGGTACTTACCCGACCCGCTGTCCGTGGTCAACTCAATAATGTCGCACACTCGGTGTCAATAGTGATTCAAAAGCATATAGTGAGTCCGCACACTCGATTGCTATATAATCAACTCGCACACTTAGTGCTATATGATCAAACTCGCACACTTAGTGCTGTACAAATTTTAAACCCGCACACTTAGTGCCATTCTCACGATCACAAATGTTTATACCCGCACACTTAGTGCCGAAATGAACAACTCAATACTTCTCACCTCTTTTCTTTTCATTCAATACTTTCATCACCACATACATACATGCATATAAATTTATCATTCCTTTCGGCATAATTACATAGACATTATGTCTATTTAAATCAATACAAAATATATGCTTAGTGACCTACCTTGTGTTGGGTAAAACAGTCCAAGTCGGCTACTCGATGACCTTCGTCTTTCCCTTGCTTGATTCTCCTTCTTTAACTCCTTGAGCTTAATCAATAAATCAACTAGTTTAACCATCTTGCTAAACATTCATAATTCAATTACACATGCATATGTATGTTTGTATATTCGCAACCATCCTCACTTATTACCCATTTAGTCAATTATCTAAGCCAAGATAAGGCTTCAATACGGTTGCCTCTAACCGAATACATGCACACCAATCTACTTCATTTGGCGAATATGCATGTCTATGTTGAGGCCAATTTTACACTTAATACCACACAAAAAATAGCATACATTTTACTAACTAACGCATTACATATTGTAGCTCAATACACATCTCTCATTTACTACATAACCGAAACATCATCACAAGCAAATATACACCTTGAAATAGTATATATGTCATACCAATTCATCATGTGCAAACACATATTCATGTAGGTGCAAGGGCCGAATCTCAAGTTGTTTATATCCAAATATAAACACATATCCAAAGCTCAAATCTTACCTACCATGCAACATGCATGAATCATACTTATGGATATACCATGACCGAATACATCACAACACCATAATTTTGGTCATGATTAAGCAAAGAACTTAATGTCTTACTCAAAAATACTAAAAAGAAAGTCCAAGAGCCATCAATCCCCATCACATATACCATTAACAAGCTTCATATTTAACATGCAATGGCATTAACACAAAATCCACCTTGGCCAAATACCATCCCCATGATATAACAAAGATTTGAACCATGGGCTAATAAGAACATCAAGCTAGTAACTAAAAACATGCATGAATCTCATGGCACAACCTCAAACATACCTTAATCTTGATGCAAGTATAGCCAAACCCTTCCTAATCCTCTTCCAAACCAAACATGAAGCAAAAATTCCCTCTTCTTCCTTAGGATTTTCGGTCAAGAGAGAATGAAAGAATGATCAATTTTTTCTTTTCTTTTCTTCAATACACGGCAATAGGGGGTTCACTCACACACATTTTTTTTCATTCTTTATTACCCATGCTTATTTGTTTATTTCTTTTCTCCTAATGCACCAACAAAACATGTCTATGACATGTTTTGCCCATCCCTCATTGTCATGGCCGGCCACCTCTTATAAAAAGAGGGATATTTGACATGCAAGGCCATTGTTTTGCATGCATGCTTTAATTAGTCATTACACATTCCCCCATCATACTTCCAAAGTTTTCTACTAGGTCCTTTCTAGTGAAATTCACATTTATAACTCTAAATCAAAACATCAAAAATGTCACACATGAGTTAACACATATTATAGGCAATAAAATAAATATTAAATTATTTTTATGCCTCGGTTTTGTGGTCCCGAAACCACATTCCGACTAGGGTCGTTTTAACGCTGTCACAGACTTCCTACTTGGTCAAGCCAAATTTTATAAATTTGCATGCACTAAGAGTTGTAGATTACTTTCATTTAACATACCCATGCCTTAGTTGTCATCATCTGATTCACTCATAATTCCATCAACAAACGGTCATAGCCACAACACATCTAATCCTATACTCACAACAACCAACTACATCACAATTGCATAGGCACATGCATGCTTATATGAATAGGTTTACAACCCAATAATCAATATGAGCCACATCTCATGGCCTTATACAAAATGAATCAATATCATCATAAGCCAACACATTTAGCTAAACCAATATGACATATAGCAAAAAGACCAAGTCCCTATACATGCCATACTCAAAATACATAAATTCATTATACCCAAAAGATTAGTTTGATAGTGTGAATCAAACTCCGGCATCCTCCGATCCCCGAGTTAGCTTGGAGACACTATAAGCAAATGGAAAAAGAAGGGGAGTAAGCATAAAGCTTAGTAAGTTTGCATGTAAATGATTAACAACATTAACCATAAATTATTATGCACATAACATAATAATATATATCATAATGCCATCAAGTATCATAGTTACATTTTAAGTCATGTTATTTGCTTAATGTACAATAAGACTAATGATCATAATTCATTCATCCACATCTTACTGAGGTCTCATCGATTCACATCCTACCAAGGTCTCATCGATTCATAATCTCAATAATTATGAGCTTTGTATACATACCTGTACCCTTTCAACACGATCATACATTGTCATCTCTTTGACATAATCTTTGGATCACCCGTTGAACCACTCAGAATTACTAAAGGATACTCAGGAACTCTCATACACATGGTAAGATGTCAATACCATATCCCGAATATGGTCTTACATGGAATCATATATTGATGCCAATGCCACGTCCCAAACATGGTCTTATGTGGGATCGTAGATCAATGCCAATGTCATGTCCTAGACATGGTCTTACATGGGATCACATATCGATGCCGATAGCCTAGCTATGGTCTTACACGAAATTACATATCGATGCCAATGCCATGTCTCATACATGGTCTTACATGGGATCGTACATAACCCTAATGTCATGACATTTGTATCCTAACTATTCTTAAGGTTCAACCGAGATTTTGAGGAATCGAACTCATCGAATCATCATCGATTCATCATTAATTAAATCCACAAAGAAAATTATACAATTCATGCAATATTAAAGCATTAAATACATAATATTGTAACGTTGCATTATTTATACACAAACTTACCTCGGTACCCAAAATATGGCTACTATTCGATTTAGTCCACAACCTTGTTCTTTCCTCGGTTTAGGTCCTTACTTCATTTTTTATCTATAATAGAAAATTTCACTTGTTTAATTATCACATTATTCAAAATAGTCCATAAATAATACTTTGGAAAACTTACAATTTTGCCTCTAAACTTTCACATAATTACAAATTAGCCCCTAGGCTCGTAAAATGAAATGTGTTCATTTTCTTTGATACCCAAGCCTGGTAACTTATATCATACTTATATCAGTCCACATTTTCTTTCAAAATAGATTTTTAACCACCTATTTTATAACTTTTACAAAAAGGTCCTTTTTAGGTGTTTTCATGAAAAACCACTTAGTAAAAGATGTTTATCATGCATCAAACTTTCATATTCCTCCATTAAACACCAAAATATATGTGTGTCACACATGGATAAGTTTTTGAACATGAATCTTAGCTCAAAATAATGGTAGAAATAACTAGATCATGCTTCAAGGATCTCAAAAACATAAAAAAAAAACATTAAAAACGGGGCTCAGATGTACTTACAATCGAGCTTGAAAGAATGAAAAAAACCCTAGCTATGTCTCCTTGAGACTTTCAACTAAGGAGGAAGATGGACACAAATTTTGACTTATTTTTCCCTTTTTATTCTTTTAATAACCAAATGACAAAAATGCCCTTAAGGCCTTTCTTTCAAATTTTTTCCTATTCATGCCCATTTTTATCCATAAAAATAGGAATTGGGAAAATTTCTATTTAAGGACCTCTAACTAACAATCCTTGGCGATTTCATGCTTAAAGCTTCTAGAACTCACATTTTGCAACTTTTGCAATTTAGCCCTAAATGTCAAATTGGACACTTTTTCCATAAAATTTCTTCATGAAATTTTTCACATAAGCATGCAATTATATCATAGACCTCATAATAGTCATAAATTAATTATTTCTACTTCGAATATATGGTCTCGAAACCACTATTCCAATTAGACCCTAATTTGGGATGTTACATCTAATTTTGTCATATCTTTTATTTTTCTTTAATTTATTATTTTTTTATTGTAACACCTCTAACCCATATCCGTGCCGGAATAGGGCTACGAAGCATTACCGGATGTATCAGAACATTCACATACACCTAAGCAAACATAATCAAGGTATATAAAAAATCATTCACAATTGTCCCTTAGATAGGTCTACAAGACCTTAAACATACTTTAGAAAAGGGTCGAGACTAAATCGAGCACATACAAAATTTCTTAAAACTTAAAAATTTTACTAAGTTATAAAGGTCACACGCCCGTGTGAACAGGCCGTGTGTCTCACATGGCATTAGACACGCTCGTGTGTCTAAGTCGTGGCAAAACAGGGTATACATACTAACTTATACCACACGGCTAGATATATGCCCGTGTGCCTTGGCCGTGGTCGAAACTGACTTGGGTTACACGGCTAACCACATGCTCGTGTGTCTAGCCCATGTACCCTTCAAAATGGCCAGACACGCCCATGTGCCGAAGCTGTATGCCTCACACGGCCACCAGACACTTCCGTGTGTCTAAGCCGTGCTCGAGACTGACTTTAAATTTTAAGACTACCCCAAGGGACACACAGCCATATAACATATCTGTGTGTCTCACATGGCTAAGACACACGCCCGTGTCTCTGCCCATGTGGACAAAATAGGCTATTTGCAAACCCAATTCGCCACCCTTAATGGTCATCTCTACAAGTCCAAAATCAAAACATCAATTGCACCATAATTTCCAACCAATTTCAATCACAAAACATACATCATTCATGTCATATAATCATTATACCAATTTTATCGGATTCATTCTCATATCAAATTCATACCATTTCCATAGCTAATTCACATAATTAACTTACCAAATTGGCCGTTTCTGTCTAGGCCATTTACACACATCAAAACATACAATTTCTTTACATAACTTATAAACCAAAAACAAAACCAAATAGAAACTTTAGTCAAGCCATATCACATGGCATGATATACACTTCACAAATCATATTCAAATACATCTAGTGTAACATCCTGAAATAGGGCCTAGTTAGAACAGTGGTTTCGGGACAACAAATCCAATGTTGAAATATTTTTATTATGATTATTATGAGGCCTAGAATATGAGAATACGCATGTGTTAAAGTTTCATGAAGAAATTCTATGAGTAAGGCGTCCAATTAAAAAATAATGATCAAATTGAATAAATTGTAAAACTTGGATTCTAGCAGCAATCTGCATGAAATTGCTTTAGATTATTAATTAGAAGGTCTTAAAGATCAATTTTCCCAAATTCTAAGTTTTTGGACAAAAATGGGCATGCATGGAAAATTTTAGAAGTTTAGTAAGGAGGGGCATTTTGGTCATTTGGTAATAAAATCAATAAAAAGGGAAAATGAAGGCAAAAATCAGCCATCTTCTCCCTTGTACCAGCTAAAATTTTCAAGCCCTCCATAGCTTGGGTTTTCAACATTTTCAAGCCTAATAGTAAGTGACTCCTAGCCCCGTTTTTAATGTTCTTTGTATTTTTTAGATCTTTATAACATGTTCTCTCCATCTCTACCTATATTTTAAGCTAGGGTTCATGTATGCAAAGTGACCCATGTGTGACATGTTTTTTCTTTGATGTTTTATGGGATAATATGAAAGTTAGATGTGTGTTAAACATCTTTTCCTAAGTGATTTTCATGAAAAGCCCCTAAAAGGACTTTTTTGCAAAAGCTACAAAATATGTGGTAGAAATGTGAAGTAGAGGAAAATGTGGTCTAGTATGAGTTTATAATGCATTCGACTAGGCTTGGGTAACCAAGGAATTGCATGTATATCATTTTATGAGCCTAGAGATTAAACCGTAAATAATGTGAAAGGTTAGGGGCAAAACGGTTATTTTGTCTAGAGGTGAAATTTAGGCTCAAAAAGAATAATGTGAGATATTGATAATTCATTTTTATTGTTATAGACCCCGAGGAACAAATTCTGAAGGTCGATCGAGGAAAACAAAAGGTTTCAGAATAACCAAAACACGAAAATCGACATAAATACCAGGTAAGTTCGAATAACTTAAGGTAAACCCATAATATGCCTAAATGCATGCTTTATGAATGTGTGATAGTTGTATATAATGATGGCATAAAAATCAATGAAATGTGTTAATAATAATAATGACAAGATGATAAATGTCCTAGTTGAAGTTAAAAGGGAAATTCGATGGATAAACCATGGCTTACGTGACTTGAGATCCTGCATGTTTGCAGAAAAGGGTTTAGCCCAGATGGGTAATCCATTGATCTCAAAAATAGGAAAGATCTAGCCCAGACGGGTGTTCCTTGAGTGACCGAACCTCCCGAAGAATAGGTGTGCATTATGGATTTAGCCCGATCGGGTAATCCGATTAGGGTCTGAATTTATCCTGGACTGGTAATTTAGATCCGAGCTCATTAAGGGTGTTTATCGGTATAAGGGATTTTACTTGGACTGGTAATCCCGACAACACTCCATGAGTCTATATTATAGGGTATTTAGCCTGGACTGGTAATCCCACCGTAAGATGTGTGTTTCGAGGGAGTGCAACTTGAGAAGATCACTCTTATGACTTGACGATAAATTGATAATCCTTCGAGATTTTCGAGGTACTCAACGGGATTAACATGAGGTATAGAAATGAAAATGTTAGATGATGAACTCATTTAAGACAAATTACATGATGAATTATTGTGGGACTAACTTGATGTTTGAGTGCATGTAATAGGAGGCTATCCTATATTTATTAGATTGGTTGTCTAACATGGTTGTATGCTAATTAATTGATAAGTTTACTTTCTAGTTATTCATGCTTTCTAAGCATGTAAATGCTTACCCCTCTGTTTTCCTTGTCTTACAGAGCTCAAGGACTCATAGAGATTGAGAGACGGTTGGAGTATTGTCAACACTATCTATTTGTCCTGTTTTGGCATATAGATACTTCTATTTTGTTACAATGGCATGTATAGGTTTGTGGTTACTTGGTGTTATATGTCATTGGTTGGCCAATGTGAAGGCTTAAATATTAAACTTATTCTTTTTGGTATATGGCAATAAGACATGGCTTATTTCGTTGTAGGTTATGACCTACCAACCATGCATGTTTATGTTAGAAATGTTTTTGTGATGGTTACATGTTGTATATCATAAATAGGCATTCGTAATGTGGTCAAAACATTTGGAAATGGTTAGGCCATAATTGGAAATGAATTATAATAATGAGCCAAGCCTAAATATGTTTCTAAGGGACGGAAATCCTTATTATACAAAGGGGATAATTGAGTGTGTATTTAACCGATGAGATGAGGTTGATATGCAATAGATTCATTGATGATAGTCCTTGAGTATATTTTAGTCATGTTAAATGCGATTGAGGTTCTCATATGTGAGGAAATGATGAGGGTGGCCATTGGCTTAAAGTTATAGCCTAAAAAGGGTCCACACAGGTAGACATGTGTGACACATGGTCAGCCCCATGGGCGTGTGGTACTACAGTGTGTCCCCTGCACCTAAAATTTTTTTTTAGTCAGAATGCATGGTAGTAAAAACACGGGAAGAGACACGACCGTGTGTCTCAACCATGTGTCTCAACCATGTGTAGGGCACGGCCTAGCACCCAGGCGTGTGTCTTGGCCATGTGCCCCTAAATACATGCTGACTTCATAAATAGAATGTCTGGGTTTTTTGACACGGGCGTGTCTAGGCCATGTGAAACACACGGACCAAGGACAAGGGCATGTGCTTAGCTATATGAAAACCCCTGTAGGTTCTAAATAGAAAATAATTTCAGGTAATTCCACACGAGTTAGGGACACAGGCGTGTCCCAAAGCACACGGGCATGTGCATTGTCTCCACACGGGCGTGTGAGGCTTAATCTAGAAAATTTTCTTAAAATTTTCTTAGGTTCTCGGTTTAGTTCCAAACCATTCTCAATGTATGTTTTGGGTCTTATAGGCCCATAATAGGGACACTAAGATGTTGTCTGATTGGTTTTAATTCGGAACAAAATTTTATAACCCGTATTTTTCAAAAATGTCCAAGTATGTGTCTGGTAACGCCTCGTACCTGGTCCTGGTCTCGGGTGCCGATAAAGGGTTGTTACATTTAATGGTATCAGAGCTATTGTTTAGTCGATTCTAGGACTATAGTAGGCTGTAATGAGTTTAACTAAACATGCCATTATACGAACAATGATAGTGTGACATCTCCTAGCTGTTTAATTGTCTTTGAATATAGTGAATGATTTAAAATCAAGCACAAAATGGGTTCGAGGGAGCCGAGAGCCATGCTCCAGCTTCCATACAACAAGCTATTTCTAGTAGTAGTAAAAGGCCTATGTCTGAAGGCCAGGAAGAGGCGAGAGCTGCCTTCTTCGACATGATGAATGAGAAGTTTAGGGATTATTTGAGAAATTGCCCCAACATACCACGACCTCCCCTGCCCCCTAACCGACTTGATGAGGAAGTGCCACGAGGTATGGTACCTGTAAGAATTGGTAAAGCCCTAGTGGATAAGCTTAGGAAGTATGGGGCTGAAGAATTTAGAGCTAAGATTGATGATGATGATGAACGAGTCGAGTTCTTGCTTGAGAACACTACACGAATATTGGACGAGTTATCATGTACGCCTGAGGAGTGTTTAAAATGTGTTGTATCTCTTCTAAAGGATACTACATACCACTGGTGGAAGACTGTATCTTCAGTGGTGCCAAAGGAAAACATCACTTGGGAATTTTTCCAAGTGGAGTTTAAGAAGAAATACACCAGTCAAAGGTTCTTAGACTCAAAGCGAAAGGAGTTCCTGGAACTCAAACAAGGAAATAAGACTGTATTGAAATACGAAAGGGAATTTGCAACACTAAGTCAGTATGCGACTGAATGAGTTCAAACGGAGTTAGAAATTTGTTAATGCTTTGAGGAAGGTCTAAATGAGGAAATCAAACTATTAATTGGGATCCTTGAAATTTGAGAGTTTATTGTATTAGCTGATCGGGCCAAGAAGGCCGAGGAGCTCAATAATGAAAGGAAGCAAGCTAAAAGAGAAGCTCGAGTTTCGACCAAGAAGTCCTATGGTAAGACACTCTCATTTCCCACTAAGAAATCAAGGAGCCAACATGAACGCTCCACTTCATCGGTAGGATATTCGGGTAGAGCGAGAAGCTCTAAACGATGTAACCAGAAGTCTTCCTCCCCGATGGTAACTAGCGTGGGGAGTGTAGATGACCAAAAGCTGAAGTGTAAAAGCTGCAATAAATTCCACATCAGAGAGTATCGAATGAAGAGCAGTGTGTGCTATAGATGTGGTTCTCTTGACCACTTCCTCAGAGACTGCCCAGAGCGAACCGATAAAGAGGTGGAATTAGCCCCGAAGCCGAATGCTCCTATTTCACGAGGTAGACCTCTGATATATCCTGGGAATGCTAGTGGTAGTCGAATTTCAGCCAAAGACACGTCAAAATCAGAGGCTCGAACCCCAGCAAGAATGTATGCAATACGCACTCAAAAGGAAGTCTCTGCTCCTAACGTCATCATGGGCAAATTTTTTCTTTTTAGCACTTGTGCTGTTGCTTGAATTGATCTGGGATCGACACATTCATACATTTGCATGAGATTGGTGTCTAGTATGAATATATCCATTGAACCTACAGAATTTATAAATAGAGTGTCGAACCCATTAGGAAAGTTAGTCCTGGTTGATAAGGTTTGTAAGAATTGTCCTTTGATGATTCAGGGTCATTGTTTTCCGACTAACCTTATGTTGTTGCCATTTGATGAGTTTGATGTAATACTTGGGATGGATTGGTTAACCCTGCATGATGAATTATAAACTATGGTAACAAGTATATTAAATTGAAGTTCCTAGATGGTGAGGTTCTACGGGTTGATTCAAGAGAATTGGGTACACCGCTGGTTGTAATTACATCAATGATGGCTTAAAGATATATGAGAAAAGGGTACGAAGCCTACCTTGCTTTTGTATTGAACACTAAGGAAACAGAGTTGAAGATTGAGTCCGTACAAATAGTATGTGAATATCCAGACATGTTCCCGGAGGAATTACCCGGATTACCTCCCAATAGAGAGATAGAGTTTGGTATTGAACTGGTGTCAGGAACAGCTCCTATTTCTATTACTCCGTACAGGATGGCACCAACCGAGCTGAAAGAGTTAAAAGCACAGTTGCAAGAACTGACGGATAAAGGTTTTGCAAGGCCGAGCTTTTCGCCTTGCGTGCTTTCGTACTATTTGTAAAGAAGAAAGATGGGTCAATGAGGCTATGTATAAATTATCGACAACTGAACAAGGTAACTATCAAGAATAAGTATCCTCTGCCAAGGATCTATGATTTGTTCTACCAGTTGAGGGGAGCCGCTGTATTCTCTAAGATAGACCTGAGATCCGGCTATTATCAGTTACGAGTTAAGGAATTGGACGTACCTAAGACAGCTTTCAGAATGAGGTATGGCCACTATGAATTTCTTGTCATGCCGTTTGGGTTGATGAATGGACCGGCCGTATTTTTGGACCTAATGAATAGGATATTTCAACCATACTTGGACAAGTTTGTTGTTACATTAATTAATGACATTTTGATTTATTCCAAGGATGAGACAGAGTATGCGAAGCATCTGAGGACTGTGTTGCAGACCTTACGAGAAAACAATTGTATGCTAAGTTTAGCAAGAGTGAGTTTTGGCTTCAAGAGGTAGGGGTTTTGGGTCATGTTGTTTCAGATGATGGCATTTGAGTTGATCCAAGTAAGATATCTGCTATCGTTGAATGGAAAACACATAAAAATGTAATCGAGGTTAGAAGCTTTTTGGGCTTAGCCAGTTACTACCAAAGATTTGTGAAAGGATTCTCCATGATAGCAACCCTAATGACGAGGTTGCTACAAAAAAAACGTTAAGTTTGAATGGTCAGAAAAGTGTCAGCAGAGTTTCGAGAAGTTAAAGACATTGCTGACTGAAGCTCCAATCCTAGTATTACCTGAGTTGGGAAAAAAGTTTGTGGTCTACAGTGATGTGTCCTTAAATGGACTAGGTTGTGTGCTTATGCAAAATGGCAAGGTGATAGCTTACGCTTCACGGCAGTTGAAGCCACATGAGAAGAATTATCTGACGCACGACTTAGAGCTTGCCGCCATTGTTTTTGCCTTGAAAATTTGGAGGCATTATTTATATGGTGAGGCTTGTCGTATATTCACAGACCACAAGAGTTTGAAGTATTTGATGACTCAAAAAGAATTGAATCTGAGTCAATGGAGATGGTTAGAATTAATTAAAGATTACGAGCTGATCATCGATTACCACCCTAGAAAGGCGAAAATGGTCGTCGACAGACTAAACAGAAAATATTTGTTTGCATTGAGGGCCATGAACGCTCGATTGGCATTGTTTGATGATGGATCGGTTTTGGCAGAGCTAAAGGCTAGGCCGACATTTCTTCAAAAAATTTATGATGCTCAGACTAATGATAGTGACCTGCAAGCTAAAAGAACTCAATGTGAGTCGGGCATCGAATCAGATTTTTAGATCGATTCTGATGGATGTGTGATATTCAGAGACAGAGTATGTGTACCGAAGAACGATGAAATTATTCAGAGAATTTTGCAAGAGGTACATGGTAGTCGTTTCTCTATTCATCCTGGAAGTACCAAAATGTACAATGATTTGAAGAAAATGTACTGGTGGAACGGCATGAAAAGAAGCATCTCCGAATTTGTATCAAAATGCTTGATATGTCAGCAAGTCAAAGCTGAACATCAAGTACCTTCAGGTTTGTTACAGCCTATAATGGTCCCAGAATGGAAGTGGGACAAAATTAGTATGGACTTCGTGACAGGATTACCATTGACCCCAAAAAAGAAATATGTTATATGGGTTGTGGTGGCTAAGTTGACAAAGTCAGCTTATTTTATCCAAGTAATGACAGATTATTCACTTGATAAGTTGACCGACTTGTATATATCTGGGATTGTTAGATTACATGGGGTGCTGCTATCGATTATTTCAGACATAGACTCGAGATTCACTTCGAGATTCTGGAAGATGCTACAAGAAGCCTTAGGTACTAGGTTGAGCTTTAGTATAACTTTTCACCCATAGGCTGATGGTCAGTCTGAGCTGATGATTCAGACTCTTGAGGATATGTTACGATGTTGCATCCTTGAATTTCAAGTAGCTGGAAAAAATACCTGCCATTGGTAGAGTTTGCCTACAACAACAGTTTTCAAACGATTTTGAAGATGGCTCCTTATGAGGCCTTGTATGGCAGAAAGTGTCAAACTCCATTGTATTGGACAGAACTCAAAGAGATTCAGATTCACGGAGTTGATCTGATCAAGAAAACTAAAGAAATAGTTAAAGTGATACGTGACTACTTAAAAGTGGCATCGGATAGGCAAAAGTCATATGCTGATCTAAAAAGAAAAGAGATCAAATTTCAAGTTGGAGATAGGGTATTTTTGAAAGTATCTCCATGGAAAAAAGTATTGAGATTTGGCCGGAAAGGCAAACTGAGTCCATGATTTATCAGACCATACGAGATCACCGAAAGAGTTAACTATTAGCCTATCATTTGGCATTGCCACCAGGACTGGAAAAGACTCACGACGTGTTCCATGTATAAATGTTAAGGCGATATCGATCAGACCCTTCTAATGTGATTTCACCGATGGAGATTGAAATTAGACCGGACAAGACTTATGGTGAATAACCGATCAAGATTTTCGCTTGTGAGGTTAAACAACTGAGAAATAAAGATGTGGATTTAGTTATGGCATCGAAATGGTGTGGAAGAGGCTACATGCAAGCTAGAAGAAACCATAAGAAGGCAATATCCGAACCTGTTTACTGGTAAGACTTTCGAGGATGAAAGGCTTTAAAGGGGAAGAAATGTAACATCCCGAAATAGGGACTAGTCAGAACAGTGGTTTTGGGACCACAAATCTGACGTTGAAATATTTTTTTTATGATTATTATGAGGCCTAAAATATAAGAATATGCATGTGTTAAAGTTTCATGAAGAAATTCTATGAGTGAAGCGTCCAATTGGAAAATAAGGATCAAAATGAATAAATTGCAAAACTTGGATTCTAGAAGCAATCTGCATGAAATTGCTTTAGATTATTAATTAGAAGGTCTTAAAGAACAATTTTCCCAATTTCTAAGTTTTTGGACAAAAATGGGCATGCATTGAAAATTTTAGAAGTTTAGTAAAGAGGGGCATTTTGGACATTTGGTAATAAAATCAATAAAAATGGAAAATGAAGGCAAAAATCAGCCATCTTCTCCCTTGTACCAGCCGAAATTCTCAAGCCCTCCATAGCTAGGGTTTTCAACATGTTCAAGCTTAATAGTAAGTGACTCCTAACCCCGTTTTTAATGTTCTTTGTATTTTTTAGATCCTTGTAACATGTTCTCTCCATTTCTACCTATATTTTAAGCTAAGGTTCATGTATGCAAAGTGAACCATGTGTGAAATGTTTGTTCTTTGATGTTTTATAGGAGAATATGACAGTTAGATGTGTGTTAAACATCTTTTCCTAAGTAATTTTCATGAAAAGCCCCTAAAAGGACCTTTTTACAAAAGAAACAAAATATGTGGTAGAAATGTGAAGTAGAGGAAAATGTGGGCTAGTATGAGTTTATAATGCATTTGGCTAGGCTTGTGTAACCAAGGAATTCCATGTATATCATTTTACGAGCTTAAGGATTAAATCGTAAATAATGTGAAAGGTTAGGGGCAAAACGGTCATTTTGTCTAGAGGTGAAATTTAGGCTTGAAAAGAATAATGTGAGATATTAATAATTCATTTTTATTGTTATAAACCCCGAGGAACAAATTTCGAAGGTCAATCAAGGAAAACGAAAGGTTTCAGAATAACCAAAACGCGAAAACCGACACAAATACCAGGTAAGTTCGAATAACTTAAGGTAAACCCATAATATGCCTAAATGCATGTTTTACGAATGTGTGATAGTTGTATATAATGATGGCATAAAAATCCATGAAATGCGTTAATAATAATGACAAGATGATAAATGTCCCAATTGAAGTTTAAAGGGAAATTCAATGGATAAACCATGGCTTACGTGACTTGAGATCCTGCATGTGTTGCAGAAAAGGGTTTAGCCCAGACGGGTAATCCGTTGATCTCAAACATAGGAAGGATCTAGCCCAGACGGGTGTGCCTTGAGTGATCGAGCCTCTCAAAGAATAGGTGTGCATTAAGGATTTAGCCCAGACGGGTAATCTGATTAGGGTCTAAATTTAGCCTGGACTGGTAATTCAGATCTGAGCTCATTAAGGGTGTTTGTGAGTATAAAGGGAGTTAACCTGGACTGGTAATCCCGACAACACTCCATGAGTTTATATTACGGAGGATTTAGCCTGGACTGGTAATCCCACCATAAGATGTGAGATTCGAGGGAGTGCGTACTTAAGAAGATCACTTTTATGACTTGACGGTAAATGGATAATCCTTCGAGATTTCTGAGGTACTCAACGGGTTTAACATGAGGTATAGAAATGAAAATGTTGGATGATGAGCTCTGTAAGACAAATTACATAATGAATTACTGTGGGACTAACTTGATGTTTGAGTGCATGTAATAGGAGGCTATCCTATATTTATTTGATTGGTTGTCTAACATGGTTGTATGCTAATTAATCGGTAAGTTTAATTTCCAGTTATTCGGTCTTACTAAGCATGTAAATGCTTACCCTTCTCTTTTCCCTGTCTTATAGAGATCGAGGACTCGTAGAGATTGGGAAACGGTTGGAGTATTGTCAACACTATCTATTTGTCCTATTTTGGTATATAGATACATCTACTTTTTTACAATGGCATGTATAAGTTTGTGGTTACTTGGTGTCATATGTCATTGGTTGGCCAATATAAAGGCTTAAATATTAAACTTATTCTTTTTGGTATATGGCCATAAGACATGGCTCATATCATTGTAGGTTATGACCTACCAACCATGCATGTTTATGTTAGAGATGTTTTTGTGATGATTAAATGTGGTATATCATAAATAGCCATTCGTAATGTGGTCAAAACATCTGGAAATGATTAGGCCATAATTGGCAATGAATTGTAATAATGAGCCAAGCCTAAATATGTTTCAATGGGACAGAATTCCTTATTATAAAAAGGGGATAATTGAGTAAGTATTTAATCAATGATATGAGGTTGACATGCAATAGATTCATTGATGATAGTCCTTGAGTATATTTGGGTCATGTTAAATGCGATTGGGGTTCTTATATGTAAGGAAATGATGTGGGTGACCATTGGCTTGAAATTATAGCCTAAAAAAAGGGTCCACACGGGTAGACACACGGGCGTGTGTCTAAGCTGTGTGTGACACAAGGGCGTGTGTCTAGACCGTGTGTGACACACGGTCAGCCCCATGGGCGTGTGGTAGGCTGTGTGTCCCCTGTACCTAAAATTTTTTTTAGTCAAAATGCATGGTAGTAAAAACATGGGAAGAGACACTGCCGTATGTCTCAACCGTGTGCAGGGCACGGCCTAGCACACAGGCGTGTGTCTTGGCCGTGTGCCCCTAAATACATGCTGAAGTCATAAATAGAATGTCCGGGTTTTTGGACACAGGTGACCACACGGGCATGTCTAGGCTGTGTGAAAGACATGGGCTAAGGACATGGGCATGTGCTGAGCCATGTGAAAACCCCTGTAGGTTCGAAATAGAAAATAAATTTAATTAATTCCACACGGGTTAGGGACACAAGCGTGTCCCAAAGCACACGGGCGTGTGCATTGTCTCCACAAGGGCGTGTGAGGCTTAACCTAGAAAATTTTCCTAAAATTTTCTTAGGCTCTCGGTTTAGTCCCGAACCATTATCAATGTACCTTTTGGGTCTCGTAGGCATATAATAGGGACACTAAGATGTTGTCTGATTGGTTTTAATTTGGAACGAAATTTTATAACCCTCCACAAGGGCGTGTGAGGCTTAACCTAGAAAATTTTCCTAAAATTTTCTTAGGCTCTCGGTTTAGTCCCGAACCATTCTCAATGTATCTTTTGGGTCTCGTAGGCATATAATAGGGACATTAAGATGTTGTCTGATTGGTTTTAATTTGGAACGAAATTTTATAACCCGTATTTTCCTAAAATGTCTAAGTATGTGTTTGGTAACGCCTCGTACATGGTCCCGATCTCAGGTATGGGTAAAGGGTTGTTACATTTAGTGGTATCAAAGTTACGATTTAGTCAGTTCTAGGACCATAGTAGGGTGTGTGGAGTTTAACTCTGCTTTGAGTTCCAGGAACTCTTTTCGCTTCGAGTCTATGAACCTTTGACTGATGTATTTCTTCTTAAACTCCACTTGGAAAAATTCCCAAGTAATGTTTTCCTTTGGCACCACTAAAGATACAGTCTTCCACCAGTGGTATGCAGTATCCTTTAGAGAGACACGGCACACTTTAAGCACTCCTTAGGTGTGCACGATAATTCATCCAATACTCGTGTAGTATTCTCGAGCCAAAACTCTGCTCTTTCAGCATCACCATCGATTTTAGCTCTGAATTCTTCAGCCCCATACTTTCTAAGCTTATCTATAGGGGCTTTACCAATTCTTACAGGTGCCATACCTCTTGGTAAATCCTCATCAGGTCAGTTAGGGGTGGGGGAGGTCATGGTATGTTGGGGCAATTCCTCAAATAATCCTCAAACCATTTAACCATCATGTCAAAGAAGACGGCTCTGGCCTCTTTCCGGCTTTCAAACATAGGTCTTCTATTACTACTAGAAACGGCTCGTTGTACGGAAGTTGGAGAATGGCTCTCGGATCCCTCGGACTCATCTTGTGCTTGATTGGAAGAAATTTACTATATTCAAAGATAATTAAACAGTTAGGAGATATCACACTATCCCGTTCGTATTGTAACGCCCCTTACCCGCGTTCAACACCGAAACAGGGTACGAGGTATTATCAGAACATAACACATACCATTAAATAAAACCGAGACAGAAATATGGCATCCAATTAGATCATGAATCATTATAACATATGCCTTTAACAATATTAGCCAACTTCAATGGCTTTGTACAAAATAATCGGTCAAATACTATAACCAATATTTTAAACCTAGGCAATTATGACACGTAACAAAATAACTAAGCCTACTATACATGTCATAATTCAAAATGTTTAGTTAAAATACCAAAAGTATTGATAGTGTGGGCAGATCTTCAACGATCTCTAACTCCTGTGCTTGCTGGATGACACTATAAGACAAAAGAGAGAAAAGAAAGTAAGCTTATAGCTTAGTAAGTAAGTATATAAATAATAAATAAGGAATCTAATATATTTACAAAACAACTCAATTATATCTATTTTTAATTTCACTATTTACTCCAATTTGATCAAGTTGTCCCTCCTGCGTCATGTTCACTGAATAAATCATAACTCGAGTTAAGAAACTCAAAATTCAAATTCGTAAAATTTCCCTGAAACTAGACTCGTATAGCTTCTTACTAAATTTTTTTCTAGAATTTTTGGTCCAACCAATTAGTACATTTTATTAGTTAAAGTTTCCCCTGTTATACAGCTTGACTGATCTGACATCTGTTCACTACGAATTGATTTTCTCCTTGTAAAAAAGTCAAATAGCCATGAAATTTGTTTCATTTAAAACTATACTCAATAATAAATCTATTTATATAAACTATATTTCTTAACTATTTTTGTACAATTTTTAATGATTTTTCAAAGTCAGAACAGGGGATCACGTAGTCATTCTGAACAAGTCTCATAAAAATATAAATATCTCAAAATATAGGACCCTAAACCCTAAACCCTAAAACCCTAAACTCTAAAACCCTAAACCCTAAACCCTTGCTGTGTTTCTTTTACATGAAAATAGACTCATTAAGTTTTAATTTAATATCTTATTCAGCCTCTAATTAAATTCATACTATTTTTGGTGATTTTTCAAATTCACATCACTGCGACTGTCCAAACAGTTTTATTATCAATTTTGATCTTTCACACTTTAGTTGCATTCATTACTTATCCTCAACAATTTTTCCAACTTTCAATCACATATCGAGCTTATTACTCATACGTTACACATGTATATACTTACACTTATCATTACAAGGTCACACATAATTTCATTTAGTCGATTTTCCCGTTGAACACTTCGGATCGAGTCCCCGATGCTTGTTGGTTTCAGCACGTAGTTCCACCCATTACATAGTTCGGCTCTCTTGTACACATGGTGAACATGAACACTTAGTACCACCCATGTGACCTAGCCAGTTTATCTCGTAGCTCTCTTTTCTACATGGTGTCCTTCACCTGGAACCACACATGCGACCTAGCTACATTTATCCCTTAGCTCTCTTGTCTACATGGTATACATCCCGTATCACACATGTGACCTAGCTACCACATAGTATCTCATAGCTCTCTTATACACATGATGTGCACTTAGCACCATACATGTGACCTAGCTGCATACCATCTGTATCTTTCGATTCCGAAGGTTCAACCAGGAAGTATTTCACTTTCTAATACTTATTTCTATTTTTCCAATAGTCGATTATGATTCAAAATCAGCTACAATATATAAAATATGCTGAAATATAAAAACGTAAATAAAGATAATGTATTATTTACATACAAACTTACCTCGGTGCAAAATATAGAAATTTTGCAATTTAGTCCAAAATCTTTTCCTTCCCCCGTTCGAGGTCGATTCCATGTCTTTCTTGATCTATAACAACACATTTAGCTCATTTAACACTTATACTATCTATTTCAATCCAAAAATTATATTATGGGAAAATTACGTTTTTTCCCTTAACTTTTACAAAATTTCGATTTTTTCCCTAGGCTCGGAAATTTAATTTCAGCCCTTATTCTTATGTTTTATGACATGCTAAACATTTTTCTCTTCTATGGAAACATCGAATTGTCACTCTAACATGTACTTATGAACATTAGGTATTTTTACTGATTATGCCGTTTTGCTCGTTTTCGCTAAAAATCGCTTTGAAAAGATCGTTCTCCTAACTTCAAACACTCATATTCTACCATAAAACACCAAAATACATGCATATCATTCATGGGTAATTTTTTAAACATAAACCCTAACTCAAAATAATGGTAGAAATAGGTAGACTGAACTACGAGGATTTCAAAAATGTAAAGAACATTAAAAACGGGGCTTGAATGCACTTACTATTGAGCTTGGAAGCTTGGAAAAAAACCCTAGCTATGGTGGACATACAAGTTTCGGCCAAGGAAGAAGATGGATGGACAAAATTTTGGCTTATTTTTCCCATTTTATTTCTTTTAATTACCAAATGACAAAAATACCCTTAAGGCCTTTCTTTAAAATTTTGTCCTATTCATGCCCATTTTTGTCCATATAAAGTATAATGGTCTAATTGCCATTTAAGGACCTCTACTTAAAACCCCCCATTTCAATCAAGTACTTTATGAACTAGAACACACATTTTTCACATATTTCAATTTAGTCCTAAATATCAAATTAAACACCCAATCATAAAATTTTCAACCTCAGGTTCGTGGTTTCGAAACCACTGTTTCGTTTTGGCCCTAAATCGAGCTGTTACACGTATAATGGCTTGTATAGCTAAACTCGATACACTCTACGATAGTTCTCGAACCAACTAAACTGTAGCTCTGGTACCACTAAATGTAACACCCCTTACCCGTACCTGAGACCAGGATCAAGTACGAGGCGTTACCAGACATGTACTCAAACATTTTCGGGAAATACGGGTTATAAAATTTTGTTCCAGTTTGAACCCAATCAAACAACATCTTAGTGTCCCTATTATGGGCCTACGAGGCCTAAAACATACATTGAGAAAGGTCTGAGACTAAACCGAGGACTTGACAAAGTTCTTGAAAAATTTTCTAAGTTAAGCCTCACACGCCCGTGTAGAGGCAATGCACACGCCTGTGTGCTTTGGGACACGCCCGTGTCCCTTACCCGTTGGAATTAATTGAATTTATTTTTTATTTCAAACCTACAGGGGTTTTCAAATGGGAAAGCACAAGTTCGTGTCCTTCACACGGCCTAGACACGCCCCTGTGGTCGCCCATGTCCAAAAACTCGGGCATTCTATTTATGAAATCAGCATGCATTTAGGGGCACACGGCCAAGACACACGCCCGTGTGCTAGGCCGTGCCTTCCACACGATTAAGACACATAGTCGTGTCTCTACCCTTGTGTTTACTACCATGCATTCTGACTTAATATTTTTAGGTGCAGGGGACACAAGGCCATTTCACATGCCCATGGGGCGGTTCATGTGTCACCTAGACACACGCCCATGTGTCCACCCGTGTGGACATTGTTAGGCTATTTTCCAAGCCTTAGGTCACCCTCTAATAACCGTATCCACTTATAGTTTCAATAACACTTAACATTGTCTAATTATAATCTTAAATGACCTTAATATACCTCATTGCATGTAAACCTCATCTCATCAGTTTTTATACATGCTAGGTTGTCCCCTTTTATCTTAAAGATTTCCATGACTTGTGACTCAATTAAGATTGGCTCGTTATCTTAACTCATTATCAAAATTGTGGCCTAACCACCCCATGTGATTTGGTCATGCTACATATGACTAATTGTAATACACCATATTTAATCATCACAAGAACATTGGAACATAACATGCACAATTTGTTAGGTCATAACCTACACCAACCTGAGCCAATTTCCATGGCCATATACAAGTGAATATGTATACTTTTATAAGCCTTCAAATTGGCTAATCAAATGACACATATAAAAAAATAACAAAAGGCCCATACATGCCATTGAACAAAATAAGATTATCTATATATCAAAGCTAGACAAGATGATAGTGTATTGACTCTCCAACCATCTCCCAATCTTCGCGAATCCACGAGCTCTATAAGATAGGGAAAAGAGAGGGTTAAGCATTTACATAAGCCCGAATAACTGGAAAGTAAACTTACCGATTAATTAGCATGCACCCATATTAGGCAATAAAACCAACAAACATGAAATAGTTTCCCTATCACATGCACTCAAACAACAAGTTAGTTTCATAACAATGCACCATGTAATTTTTCTTAGATGAGCTCATCATTCAACATTTTCATTTTTATATCTCATATTAATCCCGTTGAGTTTCTCGGAAGTCTCGATTTAATCCCGTTGAGTTTCTCAAAAGTCTCGATGGATTATCCATTTACCGTTAAGTTATAAGAGCGATCATCTCAAGTATGAACTCTCGCGAACCTCACATCATACGGCGAGATTACCAGTCCAGGCTAAATCTCCTGCAACGTAAACTCATAGGGTGATGTTGGGATTACCAGTCTAGGCTAAATCCCTTGCAGCGACAAACATCCATAATGAGCTCGGATATGAATTACCAGTCCAGGCTAAATTTAGACCCTAGTTGGATTACCCGTCCGGGCTAAATCCACAATGCACACATATTCTTCGGGAGACTCGATCACTCAAGGAACACCCGTCCGGGCTAGATCCTTCCTATGTTCGAGTTCAAAAAATTACTCGTTTGAGGTAAATCCTTTTCTGCAACATATACAGGATCTCAAGTCATGTAAGCCATGGTTTATCCATCGACTTTCCCTTTTTGACTTCAACCGGGACATTCATTATCATTTCATTATTATTAACATACTTCATGGATTTTCATGCCATCATTACGACCAATTATCATACATTCATAACACATGTAACTAGGCATATTAATAGTTTACTTAAAGTTATTTGAACTTACCTGGTATCCATTTTGGTTTTGCATCTCGGTTATTCCGAAACCTTTTGTTTTCCTCGATCGACATCTGGAATTTGATCCTAGGGGTCTATAATAATAAAAATGAATAATTAATACCTCACATTATTCTTTTTAATTCTAAATTTCATCCCGGACAAAATGACCATTTTGCCCCTAATCTTTCATATTATTTACGATTTAGTCCCTAAGCTCGTATGATGAAATGCATGAATTTTCTACGTTACCCAAGCCTAGCCGAATGTTCTTTCCTCTTATGGAAGCCCACATTTTTCCATTATTTCACATTTCTACCACATATTTTACACCTTTTGCAAAAAGGTCCTTTTAGGGTTTTTCATGAAAATCACCTCGGAAAAGATGTTTAACACACATCCAACTTTCATATATCTCCATAAATCATCAAAGAATAACATGTCACACATGGGTCACTTTACATACATAAACCCTAGCTCAAAATATGGGTAGAAATGTAGAGAGTAAGTTACCGGGATTTCAAAAATACAAAGAATATTAAAAACGAGGCTTGGAAGCACTTACTTTTGAGCTTGAAAATGTTGAAAACCCTAGCTATGGAGGGCTTGAGAATTTTTTCTGGATGAGGGAGAAGAATGTCTCATTTTTGCCTTCATTTTCCCATTTTATTTCATTAATTAGCTAAATGACCAAAATGCCCTTAAGCCCTTTTTTAAAAAATTTATCCATATATGCCCCTTTTTGTCCAAAAACATAGAAATTAGGAAAATTTCTCTTGACGACCTTCTAATTAATAATCTAAAGCAATTTCATACAAATTTCTTCTAGAATCCATGTTTTTCAATTTATTCAATTTGGTCCTTATTTACCAATTGGACACCTTACTCATAGAATTTCCTTATGAAACTTTAACACATGCATATTTTCATATTCTAGACCTCATAATAATCATAAAATAAATATTTTAATGTCAGATTTGTGGTCCCGAAACCACTGTACCGACTAGGCCATATTTTGGGATGTTACAATTTGGAACAATCATGTTATCTTCAATTGTTCCTTTCAATAGTTTCAAACATGTAAAAAATATACTTATTATGACATTTGATTTTCTTGATTGGTTTACTGGCTTAAACGAATATGTGTAACAATCTAGTTTAGACCCTAGTCAGAATAGTGGTTTCGAGACCACAAATTCGAGTCAAATTTTTTTTAATATTATTTTCTGTGTTTATAATATGTGAATTAGCATGTGTGAAAGTTTCGTATGAAAATTAGATCATTTGTGTGCTTAATTTGTGAAAAGGACCTAATCGCGTAAAATGTAAAAGTGGCATTCTATTTGTTAAAGTTCTTAATTACTATGCCTCTTTAATTGTGAGGTCCTTATGTTGTAAATAAACCATTTAAGTTTGAGTGCACATTTATGGCCTTAATTAACATGAATTATATGTTAATTTACAAAGGGAAAATTAGTAAATGAAGAATTATTATGTGTTAAATAAAACAAACATGAAAATAACTTCATATTGTCACCATACCACCAAAATTGAAAGAAAAAGAAGAAAAAGGAGTTGAGGGTTTCGGCACACACAAGGCTTAATTAAGGTGTAAATTTTGATCAATTTTTGATAATTTTTACGTTTTTGTAATCGTTACTTAGTAATCTATCAAGCCCATGTCCTAATTTCTGATTTTGTTAATGATTTTCAGTTATGTCATTGTTGATAATGTGAGCTTTATGAAGTTTTATTATAGTAAATTAAAGATATGTGTTAGATTACTAAGTTTTGCCTTTGAATTTTTGATGAATTTGAGTAATTTGGGCTAAATTGTGAAATTTGCAAATTGAGGGACTAAAATGAGAAATAAATTAAATATGTGGGTTATATGAACATTATGAAAATTCAGCTAGGCATGTGTGCAAAGAAATTATGTGTATTTTGTGATTTTGTGAATTAAGGACTAAAGTGTCAAAATATGAAAATGTGAGGGCTAATTTGTAAAATACCCTAAATATGTGTTCTTGGATTAATTTGAATGATTTGGTGAATAAAATAGTTAAATTTGAATTTATATAGATCAAGAACCAAAGAAAACGAAATTAGATCGGGGAAAGTCGAAAGTCGTCGAATAGTCGATTCCGTTCGTTCGAATCCGTTCGAGGTAAGTCAATATACAAATAAATGTGATTTGAATTGAATTACTATCAATTATATGTTATTGAAATATGAGGAATGATTATATGAGTTGAAAAATATGAGACATCCGAGAAAGTATCGACAAAGGTTCGATATCCAAAAAGCCCCGTACAAACCTTAGGAATAGTTAGGATACATATGTAAAGACATAGGATCCGATATGTGTTATCGTGTAAGACCATGTCTGGGACGTTGGCATTAACTTATGATTTACGTGTAAGACCATGTCTGAGACATTGGCATAGTATTTGATTTCGTGTAAGACCCTGTGTGGGACAGAGGCATCGATATGTGAATGTGTATCCGATTCAGATATGTTTGAATTGTATACTATGTTTGAGAATGAAAGGTAAGTACATGTACCTTTGTGAACATATGATATAAGTATGAGAAAATATGCTATATGTATAAAATGAATTGGGAAATGTATAGTGTATATGAACCATGTGATTGATGATAATATTTGGCTATGGAATATACATAATTTTGATGATGTTTATAAAGTTAGGTTTATTTGTATATGGCTTACTAAGGTTTGGAAAGCTTCCTTTGTATGTTTATCATCTGTTTTTTTAGATACTTATTTTTGGTACCTTTTGAAAATGTGAAAATTAAAGTATGGCATGTACAGGCTAGAAGTACTTTGATTATGTTTTGTAATGTGTATTTCATGCCATGTGATATGGCTAGAATATGGTTGAACTTATGGTTTGAATTTGGTATATGATAGTGATGCAATGTTGCTATTATGAGATGTTTTTGGTTCGCCAAGAGAAATGGTCAATTTGGTAAGTTATTGGTATATGTTTAATTGTGGATTTAGTAAGGCATGAGAATGAAAGAGGTAAATTGATGCTACAAATCTTATGTTTTGGTATGTTTTTGGATTATGAATGTTATGTTTTGATTTGTGAATTATGAATAAAATAGGTTGATGAATATATGAACTGAATGATGTATGATTTGGGTTTGAAATTGGTTGAAAATATGATGTCTATTTGATGCTTGTAGGGAGGACCCTTAATGGGTGGCAATCTGGCCCTGCAAATGGCCTATTTTTGGCCACATGGGCGTGTGTCTCAGCCGTGTTGCTCGAGGGCCATTTCGAAATGAGCCTGGGTAGACTACACGGTCACACACACGGGCGTGTGTTAGGCCGTGTGGCCAAGTCAGTTTTGACCACGGGCTAGACACACGGGTGTATGGTCAGCCGTGTGGCCAAGTCAGTTGTAACACCCCTATCCCATGACCGTCGCCGGAATAGGTAAGGGGCATTACCGGACTTGTAACTCATGTCAGAACTGTAAAATTTTGAACTTTTTCTTGAAATAAAGATCATTCATTTAAATAAGTACTAAGCACAGCCAGGGATAAAATTTAAGGTTCTCTAAGTAAACATTCAAAAGATGCCATTTTCGCATGGCTTATATACATTAACCAAAATATTCTTCCGCCACTAGTCTATTCTATACATGCCATAAAATAATTCAAAACATAACAGTAACAAGCAGTGGATAGTGATAGTTTGACTAGTTGCTGACGATCCCCGAGCCTGTAGCTTCCAAATGAGATCTATAAAATAGAGGAAACAAAGTAAACGGAGTAAGCATTACAATGCTTAGTAAGTTTTAAGCAGTGTCAACAGATAATAATCAAATTATAACATAGTTGTTCGTATTTTTATTTCACTCTTCCTTCGGGCATACTATCCCCTTACCGAATATGCACATCTCATCATATACAATAGGCAGATAAACTTTCACACAAAAGTGAGCTCATGTGACATAGATATATTGTGTAATTTCACATAACCTCTCACACTGATCCGATGTCACATAATCATAAGAATAGCCTCATAGATTGCTCACGTATGCATCACATAACTGCCTTATGATTTAGTTCAAATCAAGCTCACATATAAACTTGGAGTACATACCTGTTTAACCTTTCGCATTGAATATATTTATAAGCAATTCTTATTGCAAAGTCTTATAGCTTTAAACTCTACTCGGATTATCAGCGAGACCTTTAGCTTAGATGAAATCTCCACACGAAGTCAACGGGTCTTAACCCAGACATAGTCACCACATATGGTCATCTGGTCTTTAATCCCAGGTTTACATCATAGAGTTTCATACATATTTATTCACATGTTACAACATTCACATCGACTATCATATTTGTAATTCATTTACCTCATCAAATATCTAATAAAACACACCTTCCGCCGTTTGTCATTTGGCCACAATATATATATATACACATCTCATACATATCTCACATTAGCCATTTGGCTTTACCACATATCCATCTCATACGAATTTCGCATTAGCCATTCGGCTTTACCACATATATACACTTCCACGTTCATCACATTGGCCATTCTGCCTTACCACATATATGCATGTTCACATTTATCCCATTGGCCATTCGGCCTTATCACATATGTGCATGTTCACATTCATCACATTGGCCATTCGGCCTTATCACATATGTGCATGTTCACATTCGTCACATTGGCCATTCGGCCTTATCACATATGTGCATGTTCACATTCGTCACATTGGCCATTCGGCCTTATCACATATGTGCATGTTCACATTCGTCACATTGGCCATTCGGCCTTATCACATATATATATACATTCACATTCATCACATAAAATCCTAAATCAAAATATAAATTTTCATGTATTCACATCACAATTATCCAAATATACTTCACATACCACATATACTTTCACTTTGTCTTGGCTGAATCTACATCTATCATTTTCCAATGAATAATTCAATTTCAAGCCATACTATCATTTCATATTCGAATACTTATAAACTTACAATTTCACAATTTAGAATTCACGTATGGGTTTAATCAATAGCTTATGAGCAACTAAAACAAGTTTTATCCATGTTTACAACATAACCACAAATTCTCTACGAGCTGTTTTCCTGAGCAATAGTCGTTAAATTATTTGTAACTGGGGCTACAAAATTCCAAATTCTGTGCCGTTAATTTTCCATGAAAATAGACTCGTATATCCTCTATCCAAAAAATTTTCAGAATTTTTGGTTTGTCCAATCAATACCAGATTTTTCTTAAAGTTTCCCCTATTTTACTGCTTGACTACTCTGACTACTCTTCACTAAGAATTTAATTTCTCATTGTACAGAATTCAAAATATGTTTTGAGTCTAAGCATATAATTTTATCTTATAATCATTTTTGTACGATTTATAATGATTTTCCAAATACTGAACAGGGGATTTCGGAGCCATTCTGACTCTGTCTCACACAACTTTGAAAATCTCATTATCGGCAACCTCTTTACTTACACGATTTCTTTTATACGAAACTAGACGCATCAAGCTTTAATTACATAATTTATTAAGCCTTTAACTCAACTCCCACAATTTATGGTAATTTTTCCAAAACACGCTACTGCTGCTGTCCCTAGCAGATTTATACAATTTACTCTGTAAAGTTCTCATTCACATATTTAAAACATAATATCATATATGCCGTCATTTAGAAAAGTCATTGACCTTAACGTATATACATAATTCATATTCATCCCGTTTTAAACTTAAACTTACAAAGGAATCAAACTCAATTACTTAATAACTTACCTCGGACGTTGTCGAACGACTTCAACAGCTATTCGATCACTTTTTCCTTTCCCTTATCCAACTTTGACCCCACTTGCTCTTGAGCTAAATAAGTATAGATAGAGATGTTTAATATTTTGATCAATAGTGTTTACTTATTATTCACATTCGGTAATCAAATATCCATCTCATTTTAATATATTATCATTACCACAATTAGTCTTAAACCTACCGATTTCATAACTAATATATGTTCATACACAAATGTTACTTTCACCAAATGCCCTTGTAATTAAATTAATAACTTATCAGTCGACTATCAAAGCCAAATGTCATTATATTACTAGATATACATGCACCCACATACATAAGCTCAATAATCATAATATAACATCATGTAATTATATTATTTATGTGGCCGAATATACTTGGTCATACATACCCAAAACAAAAATCAAATTCCAAATTTTTTTTATTTCATTTGCTCACTAACCGAATTCACTTACCATGTTCACAAACACTCTTCAACGATTTCTTTTCTTTAGTCAAACACATAATTTTCCATCTCAAAATTTATTTTCCTACTAATTTAACTTACTCCGAGGTTGAATGCTACTTTAGCATTAAGCTTATATTCTCTTCGTTATTAAGTAATTGTTCATAGCTCAACTAGCATCCATTTTCGATTTAACACAAAAATTCATAACCGAATGTTGTTTATCTTAAGCTATCATTATATTATCAAAATTGAATTAATTAAACTCATATAAGCACTATCAAAACCAAAATCTATGTCTAGCATTACTCAAGGTCTATACTAAAAAATCAATTACAAAGCCGAATTGTTCAAGTAACTCAACAATTTCACATTCATCTATTTCATGTACAAATACTAACACTTAAGTATTAACTAGTTAAACTTCAAATAACCACACAAAAAAAACAACAATCTAACCCCTTAATTTCTACTATGGCGAAAGCTTAAGACATTACCCAACTCAAAATTTTGTCATGGGTTAAGCAAGGAATTTAAGAACTAACTCAAAATATACTAAAATTTCAAGAATTAGCATGAACTACTCACCTTATTTTTGAGTTCAAGATCACCGAATGGTTGTTCTTTGCTTCCTTTAGAATCGGCTAGGAAGAAACATGGATGAAGACTTTGTTTCTTTCACCCATTTCCTTCCTTTAATTATTCTTTCTTTATTTTATTACATTCACCCATGATAATATGGCATCTAGCTAATTAAAGTTAATAGAAAATTCATATTTGATTATATAATTTGTAGCATGGCGGCCACTACCTATAGTTTGGCTAATTTGACATGCAAGTACAAACACTTTCCAACATATATTAATAGGCCACTTTAGCATTTGCCTAGCACATTTCTAAATTTTCTCATACAAGTCCTATTTAATAATTTCGCATACAAATGATAAAATTAAAGTATGAAACTTCCACACATTCATATTCACATATAATAAGCATCGAATATGACTGTTAATTATTTTTATGACTCGGTTTCGTGGTCTCGAAACCACTTTCCGACTAGGGTCAAATTAGGGGTGTCACATCAGTAGCTCCTTAATTTTCACACGGCCTAGCACACGGGTGTGTCTTGTGGTCATGTAGACAAGTCAATATGTATGCCCTATTTTGACACGGCCTAGACACACGGGCGTGTCTAAAGCCGTGTGAGGCACACAACCTGTTCACTCGGGCGTGTGACCTATACAACTTTGAAAAAATGTTTAAGTTTTGAAAAATTTTGTATGAGCTCGGTTTAGTCCCGATCCCTTTCTAATACATGCTTAAGGTCTCGATGACCTAAGAAAGGGACTTAATAGTGATATTTGATTATGATATGTCGATGTTTGGTTGTTCATTATGAATTTGTTTGTGAAATGTTTTGATATGTCTGGTAATACCTCTTAACCCTAATCCAACGATGTATAGAGGTTAGGGGTGTTACAATATGTTCATATACACAATAGATGTAACGCCCCCACGCCCGAAACCGTCGCCAGAGTCGAGCTTGAGGAGTTACCGAACATAATTTATCAAATTAAGAACTTCAAATCTTTTGTTTCTACATTCACAGCTTTCTAGCTACTCACGTCATAGTTACAAGAAAAATCATATCTCGAGTTACGAAACTCAAAATCAAGATCCGTAAATTTTCCCTAAATCTAGATTCATATATCTATTTACTAATTTTTTTCTAGAATTTTTATTTGGTCCAATTAGTACAGTTTATTAGTTAAAATCTCCCCTATTTCAGGGTTCGACTACTCTGACATCTGTGTACTACGAATCAGATATCTCTCTATACAGAATTTCAATGACTGCGACGTTTGTTTCTCCTAAAACTAAACGCAATAAGGAATCTGTACATATAAAGAATGACTTCTAATTATTTTTTTCCAATTTATTATGAATTTTTAAAGTCAGAATAGAGGATCCAGAAATCACTCTAGCCCTATTTCACAAGGTTTCAAATATCTCATAAAGTATAATTTATATGCCTGTTTTTTTATCTATATGAAAATAGACTCATTAAGCTTCAATTTCATAACTTTCTCATCATTTAATTCCATTTATACTATTTTTAGTGATTTTTCAAATTCATGTCATTCTCTGCAGCAATATTACATTTTAAGGCAAATTTCATCTTTTCATGAGTTGTTATGAGCTAGATAACCTATTAAACTTCCATGATATCAAACATGATCTAAATTTAACCATCACCATGACTTATCAATATCAAACATTTTCTCAACCAATTATGGCCATATCATAAAATTATTTAGACAAAATAAATATATTGCTATACATGCCATACTTAAGTTTTACAAGCCGTTACCCGGATGAAAGTCCTTTGGATAGTGTGATCGAACCTTGACCCGTCACGATTCCCGAGTGGCTTGTTTAAAACTACAGTAAATAAAGAGGAGGAGTAAGGATAAATGCTTAGTAAGTTCATATGTAAATAACAAGTAACATAACAATACAAATATACCAAACAACTTTAGCATGGTATCACCAAAACATATATCATATTTCTAAACATCATTCATCATCTTACTACCTTATCGTTGTTGTATCTATTATCAACCTGAGGGTTAAGAACATACCTATCCAAAGAGTCTATTTCACAACACTTACCAAAAATTTGCTTGCATCTTAAGTGTTCTTTCATTTCACTAGAAATTTCACCCGTTGAACACATAGGAATACAACTCGGATACACGGATAATTTGCACATAAGTGCCTCATATGTAATCAAGAAATCATGTAACCCGCCCCTAAGTGAACTCGGACTCAACTCAACGAGATCGGGTGTTCGCATCCATAAGTGAACTCGGACTCAACTCAACGAGTTCGGATGCCTAGTTACATTTCACGAACTCCGACTCAACTCAACGAGTTCGGACATTCGCATCCATAAGTGAACTCGGGCTCAACTCAACGAGTTCGGATGCTCAACCATCCTAGTGACATGTCACTTGTATCCTAATCTATTCCTAAGGTCCAAACGGGCTTTTTTTCCTCGATCTCACATTGCCGTCTTCCATGGAATATCGGGCCGATACTCGGTAGCAATTCATATTTATCAAGTAGTAAACATAATTTGCATATTACTCAACATTAACCACAAAGCATAATATTTCACGATAAAAAAATCAGCATATCATATAATTAACATCAATAACTTAAAAATAACAATTATGCTACATTATTTACACATGAACTTACCTCGTATGCGAAAATGGCTACTTTTACCATTTCGTCCACAACTTGGTATTTTTCCATTTTATCCCGAATTTCAGTTTTCCTTGCTCTATCATTTAAAATATAGTCTAATTAGGACTCACATTATTCAAGTTGACCCAAAATCATATTTTGGCAAAATTACAGTTTTGCCCCTAAACTTTTGCATATTTACACTTTTGCCTCAAAGCTCATAAATTAAACTTCAGCCTATTTTCTTATGTTTTATGACATGCTGATCATTTTTTACCTTCTATGGAAACATCAAATTCTCACTCTAACATGTACTTATGACTATTAGGTATTTTTACCGATTAAGCCCTTTTGCTAGTTTTCGCTTAAAACCGAGTAGCACAAGTTGTCTAACATAATTTAAAACCTCATATTCTATCATAAAACACCAAAATACACAAATTTCACCTATGGGTATTTTTCCAAATATGAACCCTAGGTTCAATTATTGCTAGCATAAGCTTAATCGAGCTCTTGGGACTCCAAAACGTAAAATCATTAAAAACGAGGCTAGAACGGACTTACAATCGAGCTTGGAAGCTTGAAAAACTCTAGCCATGGTTTCTCCTTGCTATATTCGGCCATGGGGTTGAAGATGAGCAAAATTGGCTTTTAATTTTGTATTTTAATTCATTTTACCCTAAATGACCAAAATGCCCTTACTACTAAACTTTCCAAAATTCCATCCATGTCCAATTTTGTCCATAGACTTAGAAATTGGTAAAATTTCTATTTAAGACCTCCTAATTAATATTTCAAAACAATTTCATACTAGAAACTTCTAGAATGCAAGTTTTACAAATTATTCGATTTAGTCCCTAATTTCAATTTAAGCACTTTATGCAAAAAATTTCATCACGAAATTTTCACACAATCATGCAATCATATCATAAACCTCAAAATAATCATAAAATAATTATTTCTATCTCGAATTTTGTGGTCACGAAACCACTATTCTGACTAGGCCCAAAATCAGGATATTACAACTCTCCCCCCCTTTAGGGATTTTCATCCTCGAAAATCTTACCGGAAAAGTGGTCTTCACTTAGATTCCTCAATTTCATATTCGGTGCTGAAGAACTTTCACTCAGGCGGTGCCTCCAATATATCTCATTAATTTCTCATAAATTCTGAAAGTTTATGAACTCATCTCTTAATTGTTCTTAAATTTTCAACCCTTCTCCGTTTCCTTTGTCATCTTGACATAAAACCAGATCTCAATTTGGTTAATGGAGACTAGAATTCCAAGAAATTCAACAATCAAAAAGACCTGAAATTCCATGAATCTGATAAGTAGGAATTCATTCAATACCGATATGATTTATAGATCTCGCCAAACATTTAACAATAGGATACATCGCATTTTCCTCTTTCCGCCATAGAAATAATTCTGATATGGCCTCAAGAATAATCCTTCTCATTTCCATCCCAATATCAACACTGGCAAGGATAATTTTGACAGATTCCAATGCTCGGCTTTAACCCCTTTAACAACTTCGATTTTATGTAACATCGAATGCTCTAAACTATCACATTACCTCACTGTCATGAAACACATCACAATTCATACAACGGTACATTACTGAAAGTCAGGAAGTCTTTACTCAATGTAGACTAGTCTAGTTCAGAGGCTTCGGTTACCAATATTCTCATCTATCCGAACTCTGTCAACATGTAATAAACTTTTCAGCTTTCACAAGACGAAAACCTTATCATTCGTAGTGACTTTAACTAATATCCAACTCTTTCTAATAAATATACACTTCTCGTTCGGACTATTTACTCTTTTATCGTACAAAATGAAATTCTATTATCGACTTGAGAAAATAATCGACATAATTGTCACATGAAATTTTTCAAATAAATAATTCACCATCTTGATGAAAACTCGCTTTTATCACCTATGCCTTTCTTGATGTCAAATCCTTACACGAAATTAGAAAAATCCCAATACTAAAATCACCACATTACCAAGATCAAATTAGAAGTATAGTCATATTTAACATGATTATCACGATGAAGAACGACTTGAACACGAGTCATAATTGACAAATTATGGAACAAAGATAACAAGGAAACCGAATAAAGAAATCCAAGATAGAAATCCGAATAAAGAAACCCAAGATACGATACTATCTGGGAGAATCGAAAACCAAACTCATAGAGAAAATACAGAATACCCCGATAATTCTTCAAAGAAAGAAAGTCCAGAAGAAAACATCATTTAATCCCACTAAAATCAAATATAACAAGATCAATATATCTTCTCATACATATATATCAGATGAAGCATCAATTAGAAGAAACAGAATCATAATATCATATGTCTCATCAATTCTTATCAGACGAAATGAAATAGAATACCCGATGAAATAGAGCAATATTAATTATAAACCAGTCCGACTACCAATGCTTTCATCCAACACCAGGATTAAAAGACATTCCCATATAACAAGAATTTCTTCAGAAGATCAATAGCCATAGAAATATCTCTAAGAACGGGTAAACACATAGAATATCTCAAAAGAGACTACTAAATCTGTCCAGTCATAACTGTCACACTCAGATAGTTCACATTTCAATTATCATTTCCCCAACTAGTTCTGTCGTCACAAATTTCATATTAAACCATTCACTAAAGAAGGCCAGTTCTGAATAAATTTTGATTTACACTTTTCTCGAACTTGCACCTGAGTAATTCGGTTTACCAAGGAGAATTCCTTTTCTAACTGGGACAGTGCATAACTCCAATAATCTTTACATCAATCCGATACTTTACTGGCTCTGACTTTACTTATCAGCTCATTTTCAATCTCTAATCATATTTATAATTATTCTATCTTTGAACTCTTTGGGTTCTCAACCGAAAACTTATTCAATACAAATCTCATGAAATTCCATTATAAGTACCACTTTGGTAAGGGGGAGGGGTTGTAGGACCTCTGACTCGACTTTCTTATACATACACATATGACACAACTCCCATCATCATAGCAACATCATCAAAATCATGTCATTCATTCATGTTGGCTTACACCAATTTTCCTATTGTCCCATTTAAACAATATACTTATGCATACATTCTATGTTTTCTAGATAGCTTTAATTATCCATTCATTTAATTAAATTAATTCATGCTCATGACATCATATAAGGCCAAACAAACATAGATATTTGCATCACAATCAAAACTTTCATTTCGTGCATCATCATGTACATATCATTACAATCATATAATTCAGTCCAACAATTTAACATAGATAAGTTCATTTCATTATAATCCTCTATCTCATAAAAAATTGTATATCATTAACATTCATCAACATTCAACGTCCAATCAAGACAAGGACATTTTCATTCGTATCATGATATTATGACCTTTATTCATACCTGTAATATCCTGATTTTGGGCCTAGTCGGAATAGCGGTTTCGTGACCACAAAATCTGAGATAGAAATAATTATTTTATGATTATTTTGAGGTCTATGATATGATTGCATGATTGTGTGAAAAATTCATGAAGAAATTTTATGCATAAAGTGCTTAAATTGAAATTAGGGACTAAATCGAATAATTTGTAAAACTTGTATTCTAGAAGTTTATAGTATGAAATTGTTTTGAAATATTAATTAGGAGTTCTTAAATAGAAATTTTACCAATTTCTAAGTCTATGGACAAAAATTGGACATGGATGGAATTTTGGAAAGTTTAGTAGTAAGGGCATTTTGGTCATTTAGGGTAAAATGAATTAAAATACAAAATTAAAAGCCAATTTTGCTCATCTTCAACCCCATGGCCGAATATAGCAAGGAGAAACCATGGCTAGGGTTTTCAAGCTTCCAAGCTCGATTGTAAGTCCGTTCTAGCCTCGCTTTTAATGATTTTACGTTTTGGAGTCCTGGTAGCTCGATTAAGCTTATGCTAGCAATAATTCAACCTAGGGTTCATATTTGGAAAAATACCCATAGGTGAAATTTGTGTATTTTGGTGTTTTATGATAGAATATGAGGTTTTAAATTATGTTAGACAACTTGTACTACTCGATTTTAAGCGAAAACTAGCAAAATGGCTTAATCGGTAAAAATACCTAATAGTCATAAGTACATGTTAGAGTGAGAATTTGATGTTTCCATAGAAGGGAAAAATGATCAGCATGTCATAAAACATAAGAAAATAGGCTGAATTTTAATTTACGAGCTTTGGGGCAAAAGTGTAAATATGCAAAAGTTTAGGGGCAAAACTATAATCTTGCCAAAATATGATTTTGGGTCAACTTGAATAATGTGAGTCCTAATTAGACTATATTTTAAATGATAGAGCGAGGAAAACTGAAATTCGGGCTAAAATGGAAAAATACCAAGTTGTGGACGAAATGGTAAAAGTAGCCATTTTCGCATACGAGGTAAGTTCATGTGTAAATAATGTAGCATAAATGTTATTTTTAAGTTATTAATGTTAATTATATGATATGCTGATTTTTTTATCGTGAAATATTATGCTTTGTGGTTAATGTTGAGTAATATGCAAATTATGTTTACTACTTGATAAATATGAATTGCTACCGAGTATCGGTTCCGATATTCCATGGAAGGCGACAAATGTGAGATCGAGGGAAAAGCCCGTTTGAACCTTAGGAATAGATTAGGATACAAGTGACATGTCACTAGGATGGTTGAGCATCCGAACTCGTTGAGTTGAGTCCGAGTTCACTTATGGATCGAGCGCCTTGAACTCGTTGAGTTGAGTCCGAGTTCGTGAGATGTAACTAGGCATCCGAACTCGTTGAGTTGAGTCCGAGTTCACTTATGGATGCAAACGCCCGAGCTCGTTGAGTTGAGTCCGAGTTCACTTAGGGGCGGGTTACATGATTTCTTGATTATATATGAGGCACTTATGTGCAAATTATCCGTGTATCCGAGTTGTATTCCGATGTGTTCAACGGGTGAAATTTCTAGTGAAATGAAAGAACACTTAAGATGCAAGCGACGTTTTGGTAAGTGTTGTGAAATGGACACTTTGGACAGGTATGTTCTTAACCCTCGGGTTGATAATAGATACAACAACGATAAGGTGGTAAGATGATGAATGATGTTTAGAAATATGACATATGTTTTGGTGATACCATGCTAAAGTTGTTTGGTATATTTGTATTGTTATGTTACTTGTTATTTACATATGAACTTACTAAGCATTTATGCTTACTCCCTCCTCTTTATTTACTGTAGTTTTGAACAAGCCAGCTCGGGAATCGGGACGGTCGAAGGTTCGATCACACTATCCAAAGGACTTTCATCTGGGTAAATGGCTTGTAAAACTTAAGTATGGCATGTATAGCAATATATTTACTTTGTGTAAATAATTTATGATATGGCCATGATTGGTTGAGAAAATGTTTGATATTGATAAGTCATGGTGATGGTTAAATTTAGATCATGTTTGATATTATGGAAGTTTAATAGGTTATCTAGTTCATAACAACTCATGAAAAGATGAAATTTGCCTTAAAACAGAATATTGCTGCAGCAATGACATGAATTTGAAAAATCACTAAAAATAGTATAAATGGAATTAAATGATGAGCAAGTTATGAAATTTAAGCTTAATGATTCTATTTTCATATGGATAAAAAAAACAGGCATATAAATTATACTTTATGAGATATTTGAAACCTTGTGAAACAGGCTAGAGTGATTTCTGGATCCTCTATTCTGAATTTAAAAATTCATAATAAATTGTACAAAAATAATTATAAGTTAATCTTTATATGTAAAGATTCCTTATTGAGTCTAGTTTTAAGAGAAACAAACCCGTAGTCATTAAAATTCTGTATAGAGAGATATCTGATTCGTAATACACAGATGTCAGAGCAGTCGAACCCTGAAATAGGGGAGACTTTAACTAATAAACTGTACTAATTGGCCCAACCAAAAATTCTATGAAAAAATTAGTAAATAGATATATGAGTCTAGATTCAGGAAAAATTTACAGATCTTGATTTTGAGTTTTTTAACTCGAGATATGATTTTTCTTGTAACTGTGACGCGAGTAGCTATAAAGCTGTGAATGTAGAAACAAAAGATTTGAAGTTCTTAATTTGATAAATTATGTTCGGTAACTCCTCAAACTCGACTCCGGCGACGGTTTCAGGCGTGGGGGCTTTACATTTAGTGGTATCAGAGCAGGTTTGGTCAGTTCTCGGACTATCCTAGCATGCGTAAAAGTTTAGCTATACATGCCACTGATCTGTGATAGTGTGATGTCTTCCGACGCGTATGAGTACCGTCTTATTTAGACAGGGTACTCTCCAACCGAGCTGCACTGACCATGTTCAATGTTATGCAAAGGTATTTGAGTAAAGTTATGATTATGATAAGTCTCGGTTTAGAAAAGTATGAATAAAAGTTTATGATACATATGTGATAATATGTGAGATGAAAGTTCATGTTGTGATAAATATCCATATTTGCTTAATGCTCATACGATGTAGTGTATGTGGCTTACTTGATAAGATGAACGGAATAAATAGAAAGTAGTAGAGGTATGAATAAAGGCCATAATATCATGATACGAATGAAAATGTCCTTGTCTTGATTGGACGTTGAATGTTGATGAATGTTAATGATATACAATTTTTTATGAGATAAAGGATTATAATGAAATGAACTTATCTATGTTAAATTGTTGGACTGAATTATATGATTGTAATGATATGTACATGATGATGCACGAAATGAAAGTTGTGATTGTGATGCAAATATCTATGTTTGTTTGGCCTTATATGATGTCATGAGCATGAATTAATTTAATTAAATGAATGAATAAGTAAAGCTATCTAGAAAACGTAGAATGTATGCATAAGTATATTGTCTAAATGGGACAATAGGAAAATTGGTGTAAGCCAACATGAATGAATGACATGATTTTGATGATGTTGCTATGATGATGGGAGTTGTGTCATATGTGTATGTATAAAAAAGTCGAGTCAGAGGTCCTACAACCCCTCCCTCTTACCAAAGTGGTACTTATAATGGAATTTAATGAGATTTGTATTGAATAAGTTTTCAGTTGAGAACCCAAAGAGTTCAAATGATAGAATAATTATAAGTATGATCGAGATTGAAAATGAGCTGATAAGTAAAGTCGAGCCGAGAAAGTATCGGATTGACGTAAAGATTATTGGAGTTATCGCTATCCGTTAGAAAAGGAATTCTCCTTGGTAAACCGAATTACTCGGGTGCAAGGTCGAGAAAAGTGTAAATCGAAATTTATTCGAAGCGGCCTTCTTTAGTGAATGGTTTAATATGAAATTTGTGTGGCAGAACTAGTTGGGGAAATGATAATTGAAATGTGAACTATCTAAGTGTGACAATTAGGACTGGACAGATTTAGCAGTCTCTTTTGAGATGTTCTACGTGTTTACCCGTTCTCAGAAATATTTCTATGGCTATTGATCTTCTGAAGAAATTCTTGTTATATGGGAATGTATTTTAATCCTGGTGTTGGATGAAAGCATTGATAGTCTGACTGGTTTATAATTTATATTGCTCTATTTCATCGGGTATTCTATTCCATTTCGTCTGATAAGAATATTATGATTCTGTTTCTTCTACTTGATGCTTCATCTGATATATATGTATGGGAAGATATATTGTTCTTGTTATATTTGATTCCAGTGGGATTAAATGATGTTTTCTTTTGGAGTTTCTTTCTTTGAAGAATTATCGGGGTATTCTGTATTTTCTCTATGAGTTTGGTTTTTGATTCTCCGGCATAGTATCGTATCTTGGATTTCTTTATTTGGTTTCCTTGTTATCTTTGTTCCATAATTTGTCAATTATGACTCGTGTTCGAAGTGCGTTCTTCAGCTCGTGTTAATCATGTCAAATATGACTATACTTCTAATTTGATCTTGGTAATGTGGTGATTTTAGTATTCGGATTTTTTTTTCTAATTTCTGTGTAAGGATTTGGCATCAGTAAAGGCATAGGTGATAAAAGCACGAGTTTCAGTCGGTATGGTGAATTATTTATTTGAAAGATTTCATGTGACAATTATGTCAGGATTATTTTTCTCAAGTCTGATAATATAATTTCATTTTTGTACTGATAAAAGAGTAAATAGTCTGAACGAGAAGTGTATATTTATTAGAAAGAGTTGGATATTAGTTAAAGTCACTACGAATGATAAGGTTTTCGTCTTGTGAAAGCTGAAAAGTTTATTACATGTTGACAAAGTTTGGATAGATGAGAATATTGGTAACCAAAGCGTCTGAACTAGACTAGTCTACATTGAGTAAAGACCTCCTGACTTTCAGTAATGTACCGTTGTATGAATTGTGATGTGTTTCAAGACAGTGAGGTAATGTGATAGTTTAGAGCTTTCGATGTTACATAAAATCGAAGTTGTTAAAGGGTTAAAGCCGAGCATTGGAATCATCAAAATTATCCTTGCCGTGTTGATATTGGGATGGAAATGAGAAGGATTATTCTTGAGGCCATATCGTAATTATTTCCATGGCGGAAAGAGGAAAATGTGATGTATCCTATTGTTAAATGTTTGGCGAGATCTATAAATCATATCGGTATTGAATGAATTCCTACTCATCAGATTCATGGAATTTCAGGTCTTTTTGATTGTTTAATTTCTTGGAATTCTAGTCTCCATTAACCCAATTGAGATATGGTTTTATGTCAAGATGACAAGGGAAACAGAGAAGGGTTGAAAATTTAAGAACAATTAAGAGATGAGTTCGTAAACTTTCAGAATATATGAGAAATTAATGAGATATATTGGAGGCACCGCCTGAGTGAAAGTTCTTCAACACCGAATATGAAATTGAGGAATCTAAGTGAAGACCACTTTTCTGGTAAGATTTTAGGGACGAAAATCCCTAAAGGGGAGAGTTGTAATATCCTGATTTTGGGCCTAGTCGGAATAGCGATTTCGTGACCACAAAATCCGAGATAGAAATAATTATTTTATGATTATTTTGAGGTCTATGATATGATTGCATGATTGTGTGAAAAATTCATGAAGAAATTTTATGCATAAAGTGCTTAAATTGAAATTAGGGACTAAATCGAATAATTTGTAAAACTTGTATTCTAGAAGTTTATAGTATGAAATTGTTTTTAAATATTAATTAGGAGGTCTTAAATAGCAATTTTACCAATTTCTAAGTCTATGGACAAAAATTGGACATGGATGGAATTTTTGTAAAGTTTAGTAGTAAGGGTATTTTGGTCATTTAGGGGTAAAATGAATTAAAATACAAAATTAAAAGCCAATTTTGCTCATCTTCAACCCCATGGCGAATATAGCAAGGAGAAACCATGGCTAGGGTTTTCAAGCTTCCAAGCTCGATTGTAAGTCCGTTCTAGCCTCGTTTTAATGATTTTTACGTTTTGGAGTCTGGTAGCTCGATTAAGCTTATGCTAGCAATAATTCAACCTAGGGTTCATATTTGGAAAAATACCCATAGGTGAAATTTGTGTATTTTGGTGTTTTATGATAGAATATGAGGTTTTAAATTATGTTAGACAACTTGTACTACTCGGTTTTAAGCGAAAACTAGCAAAATGGCTTAATCGGTAAAAATACCTAATAGTCATAAGTACATGTTAGAGTGAGAATTTGATGTTTCCATAGAAGGGAAAAATGATCAGCATGTCATAAAACATAAGAAAATAGGCTGAATTTTAATTTACGAGCTTTGGGGTAAAAGTGTAATATGCAAAAGTTTAGGGGCAAAACTATAATTTTGCAAAAATATGATTTTGGGTCAACTTGAATAATGTGAGTCCTAATTAGACTATATTTTAAATGATAGAGCGAGGAAAACTGAAATTCGGGCTAAAATGGAAAAATACCAAGTTGTGGACGAAATGGTAAAAGTAGCCATTTTCGCATACGAGGTAAGTTCATGTGTAAATAATGTAGCATAAATGTTATTTTTAAGTTATTAATGTTAATTATATAATATGCTGATTTTTTTATCGTGAAATGTTATGCTTTGTGGTTAATGTTGAGTAATATGCAAATTATGTTTACTACTTGATAAATATGAATTGCTACCGAGTATCGGTTCCGATATTCCATGGAAGACGACAAATGTGAGATCGAGGGAAAAAGCCCGTTTGAACCTTAGGAATAGATTAGGATACAAGTGACATGTCACTAGGATGGTTGAGCATCCGAACTCGTTGAGTTGAGTCCGAGTTCACTTATGGATGCGAGCGTCCGAACTCGTTGAGTTGAGTCCGAGTTCGTGAGATGTAACTAGGCATCCGAACTCGTTGAGTTGAGTCCGAGTTCACTTATGGATGCAAACGCCCGAGCTCGTTGAGTTGAGTCCGAGCTCGTTGAGTTGAGTCCGAGTTGTATTCCGATGTGTTCAACGGGTGAAATTTCTAGTGAAATGAAAGAACACTTAAGATGGAAGCGACGTTTTGGTAAGTGTTGTGAAATGGACACTTTGGACAGGTATGTTCTTAACCCTCGGGTTGATAATAGATACAACAACGATAAGGTGGTAAGATGATGAATGATGTTTAGAAATATGACATATGTTTTGGTGATACCATGCTAAAGTTGTTTGGTATATTTGTATTGTTATGTTACTTGTTATTTACATATGAACTTACTAAGCATTTATGCTTACTCCCTCCTCTTTATTTCTGTAGTTTTGAACAAGCCATTTCGGGGAATCGGGACGGTCGAAGGTTCGATCACACTATCAAAGGACTTTCATCTGGGTAAATGGCTTGTAAAACTTAAGTATGGCATGTATAGCAATATATTTACTTTGTGTAAATAATTTTATGATATGGCCATGATTGGTTGAGAAAATGTTTGATATTGATAAGTCATGGTGATGGTTAAATTTAGATCATGTTTGATATCATGGAAGTTTAATAGGTTATCTATTTCATAACAACTCATGAAAAGATGAAATTTGCCTTAAAATAGAATATTGCTGCAGCAATGACATGGATTTGAAAAATCACTAAAAATAGTATAAATGGAATTAAATGATGATCAAGTTATGATATTTAAGCTTAATGAGTCTATTTTCATATGGATAAAAAATAACAGGCATATAAATTATACTTTATGAGATATTTGAAACCTTGTGAAACAGGGCCAGAGTGATTTCTGGATCCTCTATTTTGACTTTAAAAATTCATAATAAATTGTAAAAAAATAATTATAAGTCAATCTTTATATGTAAAGATTCCTTATTAGTCTAGTTTTAATAGAAACAAACCCGTAGTCATTAAAATTCTGTATAGAGATATCTGATTCGTAATACACAGATGTCGAGCGATGAACCACGAAACAGGGAGACTTTAACTAATAAAATGTACTAATTGGCCCAACCAAAATTCTATAAAACAATTAGTAAATATATATATGAGTCTAGATTCAGGAAAAATTTATGGATCTTGATTTCGAGTTTCGTAACTCGAGATATGATTTTTCTTGTAACTGTGACGCGAGTAGCTATAAAGCTGTGAATGTTGAAACAAAAGATTTGAAGTTCTTAATTTGATAAATTATGTTCGGTAACTCCTCAAGCTCGACTCCGGCGACGGTTTCGGGTGTGGGGGCGTTACAATACCTCTACTACTCTCTATTTATTCCGTTCATCTTATCAAGTAAGCCACATACACTACATTGTATGAGCATTAAACAAATATGGTTATTTATCACAACATGAACTTTCATCTCACATATTATCACATATGTATCATAAACTTTTATTCATACTTTTCTGAACCGAGACTTATCATAATCATAACTTTACTCAAATACCTTCGCATAACATTGAACATGGTCAGCGCAGCTCGGTTGGAGAGTACCCTGTCTAAATAAGACCTTATACGCGTCAGAAGACATCACACTATCACAGATCTGTGGCATTTATAGCTAAACTTTTACACATGCTAGGTTAGTCTGAGAACCGACTAAACCTGCTCTGATACCACTAAATATAACATCCCCATGCCCAAAACCGTCGTCTGAGTCGAGCTTGAGGAGTTACCGAACATAATTTATCAAATTAAAAACTTCAAATCTTTTGTTTCTACATTCATAGCTTTCTAGCTACTCGCCACAGCTTATAAGAAAATCATATCGCGATTTAAACTCGAAATCAATATCTGTAAATTTTTCCTAAATCTAGACTCATATATATATTTACTAATTTTTTTCTAGAATTTTTGGTTGGTCCAATTAGTAATTTTATTAGTTAAAGTCTCCCCTATTTCAGGGTTCGACTACTCTGACATCTGTGTATTACAAATCAGATATCTCTCTATACAGAATTTCAATGACTACGAGGTTTGTTTCTCTTAAAACTATACTCAATAAGGAATCTTTAAATATAAAGAATGACTTCTAATTATTTTTTTCCAATTTATTATGAATTTTTAAAATCAGAACAGTGGATCCAAAAATCACCCTGGCCCTGTTTCACAAGGTTTCAAATATCTCATAAAGTATAATTTATATGCTTGTTTTTTTTATCCATATGAAAATAGACTCATTAATCTTCAATTTCATAACTTTCTCATCATTTAATTCCATTTATACTATTTTTAGTGATTTTTCAAATTCATGTCATTGCTGCAGCAATATTCTGTTTTAAGGCAAATTTCATCTTTTCATGAGTTGTTATGAACTAGATAACCTATTAAACTTCCATGATATCAAACATGATCTAAATTTAACCATCACAATGACTTATCAATATCAAACATTTTCTCAACCAATCATGGCCATATCATAAAAATTATTTACACAAAATAAATATATTGCTATACATGCCATACTTAAGTTTTACAAGTCGTTTACCCAGATGAAAGTCCTTTGGATAGTGTGATTGAACCTTCGACCCGTCCCGATTCCCGAAAGCTGGCTACAAGAATAAAGAGGAGGAGTAAGCATAAATGCTTAGTAAGTTCATATGTAAATAACAAGTAACATAACAATACAAATATACCAAACAACTTTAGCATGGTATCACCAGAACATATATCATATTTCTAAACATCATTCATCATCTTACAACCTTATCGTTGTTGTATCTGTTATCAACCTGAGGGTTAAGAACATACCTATCCAAAGAGTCCATTTCACAACACTTACCAAAAATTCGCTTGCATCTTAAGTGTTCTTTCATTTCACTAGAAATTTCACCCGTTGAACACATCGGAATACAACTCGGATACACGGATAATTTGCACATAAGTGCCTCATATGTAATCAAGAAACAATGTAACCCGCCCCTAAGTGAACTCGGACTCAACTCAACGAGATCGGGCGTTCGCATCCATAAGTGAACTCGAACTCAACTCAACGAGTTCGGATGCCTAGTTACATTTCACGAACTCCGACTCAACTCAACGAGTTCGGACATTCGCATCCATAAGTGAACTCGGACTCAACTCAACGAGTTCGGATGCTCAACCATCCTAGTGACATGTCACTTGTATCCTAATCTATTCCTAAGGTCCAAACGGGCTTTTTTTCCTCGATCTCACATTGCCGTCTTCCATGGAATATTGGAACCGATACTCGGTAGCAATTCATATTTATCAAGTAGTAAACATAATTTGCATATTACTCAACATTAACCACAAAGCATAATATTTCACGATAAAAAAATCAGCATATCATATAATTAACATCAATAACTTAAAAAAAACAATTATGCTACATTATTTACACATGAACTTACCTCGTATGCGAAAATGGCTACTTTTACCATTTCGTCCACAACTTGGTATTTTTCCATTTTATCCCGAATTTCAGTTTTCCTTGCTCTATCATTTAAAATATAGTCTAATTAGGACTCACATTATTCAAATTGACCCAAAATCATATTTTGGCAAAATTACAGTTTTGCCCCTAAACTTTTGCATATTTACACTTTTGCCTCAAAGCTCATAAATTAAACTTCAGCCTATTTTCTTATGTTTTTTGACATGCTGATCATTTTTTACCTTCTATGGAAACATCAAATTCTCACTCTAACATGTACTTATGACTATTAGGTATTTTTACCGATTAAGCCATTTTGCTAGTTTTCGCTTAAAACCGAGTAGCACAAGTTGTCTAACATAATTTAAAACCTCATATTCTATCATAAAACACCAAAATACACAAATTTCACCTATGGGTATTTTTCCAAATATGAACCCTAGGTTGAATTATTGCTAGCATAAGCTTAATCGAGCTAGCGGACTCCAAAACGTAAAAATCATTAAAACGAGGCTAGAACGGACTTACAATCGAGCTTGGAAGCTTGAAAACTCTAGCCATGGTTTCTCCTTGCTATATTCGGCCATGGGGTTGAAGATGAGCAAAATTGGCTTTTAATTTTGTATTTTAATTCATTTTACCCTAAATGACCAAAATGCCCTTACTACTAAACTTTCCAAAATTCCATCCATGTCCAATTTTGTCCATAGACTTAGAAATTGGTAAAATTTCTATTTAAGACCTCCTAATTAATATTTCAAAACAATTTCATACTAGAAACTTCTAGAATGCAAGTTTTACAAATTATTCGATTTAGTCCCTAATTTCAATTTAAGCACTTTATGCATAAAGTTTCTTCACGAAATTTTCACACAATCATGCAATCATATCATAGACCTCAGAATAATCATAAAATAATTATTTCTATCTCAGATTTTGTGGTCACGAAACCACTATTCCGACTAGGCCCAAAATCAGGATATTACAATAGATGAGTACTTCCACGATTGAAGTCAGTGGTGAAAAAGTTAAAGAAATGTGGGATAAGAGATTAACAAAAATATTGTATGATATTTGTATTAAAGAGATATTGAAAGGCAATATATCTGGTACTCATTTCACAAAAGATGGATAGTTGAAAATAAGGACCAACTTCAAGAAAGAAATAGGCAAGACTTATTAAAAAAAAACCAACTTAAAATTAGGTGGGATACCTTGAAAAAAGAATGAAAGGCTTGGAAGAAACTTAAAGGCAGAGATATAGGTCTAAGGTGGAATCTTATAAAAAGAACCATTGATGCATCAGATGATTGGTGGGAGAGTAGGCTAAAGGTACATTAATAATTCTGGATATTTTTGTTTCTTATTATTTATGAGGTTATTGATAATTTCTTTTATTAAACTACTATTTTATATATAGGTTGTGCCTAAAGCTCAAAAATTTAGAACATCGAATATTAATCCTAAATTCTAAGGGAAGTTGGACCAAATGTTCATGGAGGTAGTTGCAACTGATGATAAAGCATGGACACCTTCTTCTAGTACATTTCATAGTGAATTTTTTTAGGATGTTGACAATGACATACCTGAAAATAATGAGGAAGAAAATGTAAGAAATGATGTTCATATTTCAAATGATGTTTACATTGATGGAGACGATCAAAAAAGGAAAACACCTGAGATTTCAACTTCACATTTTAAAATTGGAAAGAAAAAATCCTCAAAGCAAATTAGAGGGGCTGTAAGATTGTCCAGTCAAATAGAAAAATTATGCAGCGCAACTGACAATATGAGTTAAGCCACATCTAGTTTGACTCTTGTTATGGATCCATATGGTGTTCCACAAGCAGTCAAAGTTCTTGATAGCATGTCGAAGGAAGTTCATGAAGCTAGTCTGCTATACTTTTTCTCATTGAAATTATTACTCAATAAGGACAAGCGAATTATGTTTTTATCAATTAATCCCAAGATTATAGCTTTGTGGCTTAAGATGAAAATGGAGGATAGTTGAAAATTTTCTGGTCTTCTAGGGTCTAAAGATATCTACTATGTGACTAAACAATAATGCTAAACTAGTTTTATCAATAGTTTTTATGTTTAGTTTTTGGATATTGAATTTGTGTTCTACTTATTTATGTGTAATCTAGTTTTATCAATAGTTGTTTATGTTTGATTTCAGATATAAAATTTGTTCACAGGTGATGTGTATGGTTGAGAATTCCAGTGGTGATAAAATTGATGATGAAAGGGAAAAGAAAGATTTTACAATGCATGGAATGTTTTAACCGGTTATTTGTTGTTGCATTTTCTTCTGTGTAATTATATTATGAGAAGTATATATTGAAGCAACCATGCATGGATTTAAAACAGTTAGGTAAGGCATGGATCCGAGAGATCCATGACAGTCATGAATTATATGATTAATTTTAAGATGTCTAAAATTGTATTCACAAGTTTGTTGAGAGTTTTGGAGACAATATACAAATTGCAAACATCAAGACACGTATCTTCTCATGAAATGTTGAAAATCTTTTTGTACATCTTGGGAACCGATGCAAAAGTTTCCCAATGTCAAGAAAGATTTCAAAGGTCTGGAGCAAAATGTAACACATCTTACCCGTATCCGACGCCGGGACAAGGTTCAAGGCGTTACCGAACTTAAACATTCACAAACATGCAAAACCAGGCCATAAAATTTCATTTAAATTAAAAACATTCAATCACATGCATAATTTCCCTTACATGAGCTACCAAGGCTCTAAACATGCATTAAAGGCGGTTTGGGACTAAATCGAGAACTTTAAAAAATTTTGGGTAAACTTAGAAAAATTTTCCTAAATCAGGGTCACACCCTTGTGTCCTCAAGCCGTGTAACTCTCTATTTATGACGTCATCAAAACAAATTTAACCACACGGCCAGGCCACACGCCCGTGTGCTAGGCCGTGTCCTCCACACAGTTGAGACACATGGCCGTGTCTCTGCCCGTGTGACTAGTACTTAGGCTATTTTCCAAGCTTTTAAAACAAATTTAACCACACGGCCAGGCCATACGCCTGTGCGCTAGGCCGTGTCCTCCACACGGTTGAGACACATGGTCGTGTCTCTGCCCATGTGACTAGTACTTAGGCTATTTTCCCAGCCTTTTGTTACCATTAATCTCTCACATCTTTACACACATCAAAGATATACATCATTGCATCATTTTAATGATTTAACATATTTTACTAAGGTATATTCTTAACTTTAACATGCTATCATTCACTTATTGCACGTACTTATGTAATATCAAATATAGACACAACAATTCTATGTTCATTGACCTTATCATTTGATGACCACTTTTACCAAACTTTCATAACCATCAATTTATCAAGTAGCTTCAATCAACATCAAGTATTCATGTTCAAACATTATCAACTTATTTCCATACCATGTGCCTATGACCATTTCGATCAATTAAGAAGCACCTATCATGCATATATATCATAATACCAACCATACATATCCTACAAGCATAAACACATCATCGTATCACAAGCATTAGAACTTATCATGGATAATTAGGCTTACAAGCCACAATCATTACAAGCCACATCTCATTGCTATATACAATGAATCAATATAAGCCAATACATATGGCTAATCATAACAGCATCTATCATAAAACTAAGTCCCTATACATGCCACTCACTTGAAGACATTAAGATTCATCAATGCTCCAAAGGAGGTATCTTGATAGTGTGAGGTTGCCTCAGATGATCTCCAACCTCGAGCCGACTTGACAACACTAAAGAAATGGAGAGAAGGGAGTCAGCTTATAGTTTAGTAAGTCCATATGAAAATAATAAGCAATTTATCCACATGATTCCATGGTAATATAATCATAATTGCATTTTTTACTATGTTCCAGTTAAGTTGTTTACTTGAGTCATAGTCACTCAGTTACTCATAACTTGAGCTACGAATTCCAAATCAAGATTCGCTAATTTTCCTTGAAACTAGACTCACATATCTTCTTATAATAAAAATTTCAAAATTTTTGGATTAGCCAATAAGTACAGTTTATTCTTTAAAATCACTCATGTTCTGCTGCTTGACTACTTCGACCTTTCTTTACTAAAAATCGATTATCTCATAGTACGGTTTCAATTACTGTTCCCGTCTATTTCTCTTAAAAATAGACTTATTAAGGATTTAGTAATATAAATCTTAGCCTATAATCATTTTTGTACAATTTTTAGTGATTTTCCAAATTTGAGACAAGAGAGCCTGAAATCACTTTGACTCTGTCTCACAAAAGTTCAAATATCTCATAATATGAAACTCTTTTTACATCGCTTCTTCTATGTGAAATTAGATTTAATAATATTTAATCTCATATCTCAGTCTCTAACTCAATTTCCACAATTTTTGGTGGATTTTCAAAGTCACACAACTGCTAATGTCCAACACTATCTTAGTGCAATATAATGGTAACTATCATAAGTTCATTTTCAACTAATCATGAACTTACCATTTCATGGATTTCATGTTCAATTTCACCAAGACATAATAACATAACCATAAAGATTATTCATCATTCAAACCCTTTTGGCTTACTTATCATAGACACATATATACTTGCTCATCATAAATCGATCTTTACCAAGGCATTATTCATAAGTTTAGCATACGTACCTGTATTCATCGTAGTGTATCATATAACCATACCTCTTTAACATGCCTTTCTTGGGACTTTCATCACATTCATTACATTACCCATTGAACACTAGGAATACTATTGGATACGCGGAAACTTGCACCTAAGTGCCACATATACATATGTAGCCAAAGCTACCTCAAAACATGTATACATCCATAATGAACTTGGACCTCTCAACGAGCTCAGATGTTACATGAATCGCATCTATTATGAACTTGGACCTCTCAATGAGCTCGGATACCACATAGATCATGAACTTGGACCACTCAAAAAGTTTAGATTCTCACATATATCACGAACTCAGACTGCTCAACGAGCTCGGATTTCTAAATTCCTAGTGACATGTCACTTGTATCCTAAACTATTCCTAAGGTTCAAACGAGATTTTTCACACTTACACATAGCATCCTTATCATACTTGCTTGTGATGTCGTAAACAACGACCATAATATCATTCATGTTTATAGATTCACCATTCTCGTATTCATGAAGTAAACATGGTATTGCACATAATGACATTTAGGCATATGTCACAATATACAATCATCATATCAACTATATAAATATTCACCACATAATGTTAACAAATCAATTAAGTTCAAGCATAAACAATGATATTATTGCATTATTACTGACATACGAACTTACCTCGAATATGAGCACAGCGATATATTCCGATTTAGTCCATAATCTCATTCATTTCCAATCTATGCCCGAATCTCATTTTCCTTGATCTATAATATCACATTTAGCTTACTAATTAATCATATTATTCATATGGGTCCAAAAATCATATTTTTACAAATTTATATTCTGACCCTTAAACTTTCACATATTTTTACTTTTCCCCAAGGCTTGAAAAATGATTTTTATCCAATTTACTTGCATTTTAAGCCTAGTCGAATCATTTTCATGACTATAGCAGCCCCTAATTTCCACTAAATCACACTTTTATGACAAATTTTGTAACTTTTGCAAAATGGTCATTTTTCACGAAAAATTACTTAGTAAAGGTCGTTTATTACACATCGAGCATTCATTTTCTACCATTATACATCAAAACACATGCATTTCATCCATGGGTAAATTTTTAAACACAAACCCTAGCTCAAAATATGGGTAGAAATGAGTAGATCTTGTTACGAGGATTTCAAAAATGTAAAAATCATTAAAAATGGGGCTAGAACGGACTTACAATCGAGCTTGGAAGCTTGAAAAACCCTAACTATGTCTTCTCCATACAAGTTTCGGCCATGGGGTAGAAGATGGACAAAAATTGGCTTTTAACTTTGTTTTTAATTCATTTTAATTACTAGATTATCAAAATGCCCCTAACTTAAAAATATTCTATCTCACCCATTTCACATCCATTTTTGTCCAAAAAATTATCCAATGGTCTAAATTTAAGGGCCTCCAATTTAAAATTTCATAACAATTAGACACCTCTAACATGTAGAACTCAAATTTTGCACTTTTTACAATTTAGTCCTTTTGACCAAATTGAATGCCCAAAAGTCAAAATTTTCGAACTAAATTTTCAAAAAATCATCCTATGAAATTGTAGACCACAAAAATATAATAAAAATAAATTTTTGTGGTCCCAAAACCACTATTCCGACTAGGCCCTAATTCGGGATGTTACAAACACTAAGTTGATACTTTGCAATTGTGCTTGAGAAAGTTTCAATGATGGTTATTGATCTAGTTGCACCCGAAGATCATTTTTTTAGCTCAATACTTGAACAAATATGTAATGATTCTAGATATATGCCGCATTTTAAGGTTAAAACTTAATATTTTATTATTATATTTTAATATTTTTGGTTGATTAAAAATATGCATGGGACTAATATGATTATTTGTTTAGGATTGTATAGGTGCAATTGATGGTACTCATATTGCCACTATTCTTCCACCAAATGAACAAATTCCCTACATTAGATGAAAAGGTGTCCCGACTCAGAATGTTATGGCAGTATATTATTTTAATATGTGTTTCACCTTTGTTATGGTTGGATGGGAAGGACCGGCACATGACACTAGAATATTTCTTGATGCAATTCGAGATCCAAAATATAAATTTCCGCACCCACCAAATGGTAAGATATTTCATTTGTTTCTTTTTTTTTAAATAATAAAGTATAAGTTCTTTAATTGATAATTTTAAAAAATAAACAATTCTTGAATTAATTGTTTGTTATAGTATGACATGTAGAAAAACATTATTTTGTTGATTTTGGATATCTTCAAATGAAAGGTTATATTGGACCATATAGAGGTCAGCCATATTATTTACCTGACTTTCGTAGAGGTAGATCGATATCTAGTAAAGAAGAGATATTCAATTATTCACATTTATCATTACGTAGTGTGATTGAACGAACTTTTGGTGTTTTGAAAAAAAAAGAGTTATTTTAAAGGATATACAAAGTTATAGTTTTAAAAAACAAACGATGATTGTTATTGCTACAATGACAAATTCTATAATCTCTTTAATGGCTAAAAGATATTTTATCCATTCTCGTGTCTCTGATGAGCTTCGAATCTACATTCAAAGACTTTGGAGGTCGTGTGTCTTGATCCATTTTGCCATTCCTTAACTCCAAAAATTGTTGAGTGCCTCGTTTGTGCTCAAAATTGGATAAGATCGCCGCCTATACCAGTTTAGGAATAGGAAGAAATTGAAGAAATTGAAGAAATTGAAGAAATGGAAAATATTGAGAGTGGTAAGCTAGTGAATATATTCTGACTTTTAGACATATTTTAACTTGTAAATGTATTCTGACTTGTAATAGGTTTCAAGGATTTAAAATTAAATGAAACCAAGATTACTATTGATGATTGACTTGAAGATGAATTCCTATAAGGTAATTAAAGTTGTAACTAATTTAAAATTTTTAATTGAAGCTGAACTCCTACAAGGTTAAATGTATTCTGACTTGAAGACTAGTGGTTTTTGTGCAACTAATTTAAACTTTTTAACTGAAGCTATTGTTTGTTTGTAACTGAAGCTACTATTTATTTTTGTTTATTTAGGAATATGATGGTGAATGACACTTGAAAAAAATGGTTCATTTTTGTTTATACAAGATTAGGATATAACTATTTTTTAGGTAATTTGGTTTTGGTGGTACTACTTGATTTTAATTTAAGTTGCTATTTGTTTTTCTTTTTCCTTTTAACTAAAATTGTTACTTTTTTTTGTTTTCTTGTAGTGTCTAGATGATTGATGTTTGTTACCTGACATGAAACTTCTTTGTCTAGGATTATGGTGGTAGATTTTTGTTTATATATTATTAGGATTGTGAAACTTGATGCCTTCTCTTCATGAAAGTTGAAGTGATTTTTTATTTTTATTTTTGTATATTTTTAATTAGAAAATTGATGGATGGAATTTCTTTTTGGCTAATCAGTTAGGTATGTAAATGATTAGCAATGTTAATATGTTAGTTGAATACTTGCAGTTATAATTATACATATATATATGAATTATTTATTTTGCATATATATATTAACTTTCCATTTAACAATTAGTTAGTAACTCAATTGAATGGTCTTGTGACTTGTGAATAATTAAAAGATTGCTTTCATTATTTAGTTCACTTAATCTAACAAATGTATAAACAAATTTAAAATGTATGATGGTTTTGGGAAAATAAATATAAAAAAATGTAAAATTTTAGAATTTTTTAGCCCAAAACAATAAAATAATTGTTTTGACAAGTAAAATCCAAAACGTTCAAAGATTGTTTTGTCAAATTAAACCGGATCAAAATTATAGATTTTAAATATCTTAATTTTTAATCATTGTGGTTTCGATTACGATTCTAAAATTAAAAATCGAATGAATTGGTTCAGTTGAATTTTTTAACAAAACCTGAACAGAATACAACCCTAGTGGAACATACCAACAAAATTTCACTAGAGCTTTTAGGTGCAATTATGTGTAGTGAGTTGTGTGTTGTTTTCATAGTCAAAATTGTCTTTACCTTTAATAATGTTTTCCAATACAAAAGGATATTGGCCTATCTTTTAATTGCTCACATTAAAGTGAAGTTATCATTTATATTGCAATAATATATATTTAGTAGAAATTGAAAATAATTAAATAAAATATTTATATAAATATATAGTCTTTTATTAAAATTTTTAATGTTATATATCATTAAATGTGCTTGTCAATATCCAGGTTATTTGGGTCTTAATCTAGCGTGTCTAAACAACCCCACTAAAGGCTTGCAAACCCATAATAGGTCGGCTTGCGAGGCACAAGAGCACCAATGCTCCTTCCTGCACTAGAGCACCAACGCTCCTTCCTGCACTAGAGCACTAAACGCTCTCAAAGCACCCTTTTTAACTTAATTCAAGAAACTTCTATGGTTTCCTTAATCAGCTCAATCAAAAGAGCACCAAAAGCATGTAGGATCCAACAACAATGAAAAAGTAGAATGGCTCAAGAAGCCAAGCATTATATCCGAGCACCTGCCCACTTAGCTTTAGTCAGAAATCAGAGGCATTTAAATAAGACGCAATATTCACAAGAGCACGTAAGTGATCCTTTTTGCATAATTTCCATATCTAAAATTCCATTCTCTGTTCTATTTCTGACATAAGCATCAGAGGGTGCTCTGGAGGTAAAACTCCGGCCCCCTCTAACCCCTTTTTTTTTCTATCTTCCTGCTTATTGATTTGCTCCCTTTGGATGCCCGTTTGGCTCCAAGGAGGTGAGTTTTTTTCTTGGCTTTTGTGCGACCTAACCAGTCACCCCTTTGGATGATACTGAGTTTGCCAGTGAAAAACATTTCAACCACACTAATACTTGAAATTTAGACGGAAGCTCATCCACCAGTTAAAAAAAGGCCTCTACGATGAGATGAGCTTTTCCCACTTTAACCTTTTTATGGGGTTTATGTTGACAGTTGTGAGATATTGCGGTTGATGGTGGGTGAAGTTTATATTCTCTGCCTTTTTTCTTCCTTCTTTTTTATTTCATAAAATATTACTTTTTAAAACTAAAATACATATATTATATAATAACTATAAATTTAAATATAATAATAAAATTTAATATATGATCATAAACTTTAATTATTATTTATATAAAATTAATATTTTTCATATATTTAATGAAATTACATAACTTTTATGGTTATTTAATAATCATAAACATATTTTTAATTATTAACTAATATAAAATCGTTTTAACATATATATTTTAATATTTAATATATATGCACTTTAAAATGAATATATAAAAAAGATTATATTAATTTTTATTTTATTATATAAAATATATAAGTTTGTGTTTTATGATAATTTAGTAAATACAAAATTTCATTATTATAAAATTTATATGAATTAATCTTACATGAGTAGATATGAGAATAATAAAATAATAATAATAATAAATCAAAATTAAAATAAGTAATAATAAAATATTATTTAATATAAGTATAAATTTAATATATTTTTATTTAATATGAAATATAATTATTTATTTTGCTTATATAATCAATTTAATTTAATGTTTTTAATAATTATTTTTATTTCGTTTTACTGTTATAACTAGCTAATATTGTTTCCAAATATTTATTCCATCATTGATTTTAATGATGGTAGTATAGTAACTAATCTTTCCAGCGAGCTTGATTTTAATCTCACGGAAGAAGAGGAAAACTAGAGTAAAATAAAACAGCCCAATATAAGAAGAAACCACAAAGTTGGTTGGGATCTTTATGCATCATTCATCGCTAAAGCACAGGACTGGAGTTTGGCTCCGAGGAAGGCCAGTGAATGATGAAAAACACCTTCAATCTTGGATTTGATTTGCTGTTTGTGGTTACATATATTCTTCATGCAACCAAGGCAAGCAGCTGGGGAACACTGAAACCTCAATTGCCAGCTTTAATGGAATTGGTATCAGGAGAAGGGATTTGCAGAATTTGGAAACCTTTCCACAGGCAACATGGAAGCATTGCAATTTTCATTTTTTATATGGAGCTGATGATTAATAGATAATTCGGAGAAAACTGAAAAGTGGAAATGAAGATGCATGCATGCATTATTACTACCGATAAACGCCTTCAAAGAGACCATGGGCATGTGCAAAAGCTTTGAGGCATTGAAAGCGTCAGCAACGACATGATGTTAAAGAAAAAAAAAACAAGAGGCAAGGCGAGATGATCGAGAAGAGAGGGAACAAGCTTGTCGAAGCGCTCTCAAGTTTGTCGGGAAACAGGTGTTTGTTTTAGTCCCACCTCTTCCAAGCGCTCTCCATTCACCATCATTGCTATCACTCTTCTTTGTTTCTTTTATTTTCTTCTTTAATTTTTGTCTATCTTTTGCATTGCACTTCTTCTACAGTTCTCATCAGTATCCTTTAACTTATAACACCTGGTTTTCCTTGTGTACATTGCTTTTCTTATACTATCCATTTCATCATATAACCCAAAGTTTACAATACCAAATACCAATCTATTCTATCATTTGTCCACGCATGGTATGTACTTAAAACCAATATTATCATTATCTTTGGTGAGGTTAATTACTATAGTATTGAGTTTAAACATTATAACAATAAAATAAAATCAACAATAAATTATATGTTTAAATCCAAGTGCAACTGTACCACTGATAAAAAATATCATAAAAATATTCGACTAAAAATATTTATAATATAAGTTCTAAATTATTTGATATTTAGGATATTATTAAAATTATGTTTAATTAAACGTAATTTTATTAGAATAATAATATTTATGATAATATTATTGTCTTTATTTTTCTTGTTTATGTAATTATTTATTTTATTTAAATAATTATTTATATAAGTTCAAGTGTGCTGATAATTATTTTTAAGTATTTTTAATGATATTTAACATATAAACTTTTAATAATGTTATTTTATATTTATAACTATTTTAATTAATTATTGTATTAAATGATAAAATATTTTTATAAATAATTTAATTTTTTTTTGTAATGAGGTGAAGTATTACTTCAATAAATCAAGAATCTTGATCATTATTATATACTGTATATTTATGTTTTAAATTTTTATTAAACATTATAACTTTATCAGAGAGTATGATCATTAAAATGGAATACCACAAACATAAAATCACAGTTACACACTAAACTCTGAACCAAAATAAAAAACATATTACCAAAACACAAGAAGCATACATAAAAAATTGTCAAAAAGAAAGCCAATCAACTCATTGGCGGTTTCAGTAGAAAAACTCCACTCAATAAGGCTCATCTCACTGATGTTATCCAAACATGCAATCAAATAAAAAGGCTAAATGTATGGATTCTTACTTAATTCTTTTAAAAATTATCATATAATATCTAATTTTTGTAAAGTGCTCAAATGTCAAATATTTTAAAATAGTTAAATAAAAGTTAACTTTTCTTAAAATGTTTGAATAAGGATTAAACTTTTTCAAAAGTGTTTAAATAAGAGTTTTTAAATATCGCATATCAAGTTTTAAATTATGTTTTCATTACTTTCTTTTCTTTTCAAGCAATATCGATTAAGGTGTTATGTGTTTTATTCTATATACGCCAATATTTATTTAATATTTTTACAAATTTAGTGAAGTCTGTGAAAAACTCTTATTTGAGTACTTTTGTAAAAATTAATCAATTATTTAATTATTTTAAAAATTTAATTATAATGTGAGCAAACTCTAAAAATTAAACAGTATTTGTCCAAAGTAAAACACATTCAACTAAAAGTAAATTGGCATCCAAAGTTAGTCTAGGATAAGAGGACTCAATGGTTCATAAAAGAGAAGGCAAGTTTGCCTCTTCGATTTTGAGCCACTCAGTTTCTACATTATTTTCTAACAATTTCCTTGGAACAAATTCCTTGTATAAACAGCTCCCAATAATATATCTTTTTTTTACTACTTTCTTGTCTTCTGAACATATATATATTCAAGCCCGCCTGTGACTTTGATTTTCTTTTCCTCTTTTCATATCTTCAACTTGCAGTTTTATAAACTCATCTCACGTTATAACATTTTTATGATTATCTAGAATTCTTCCAGTTTTTTAATGTAAGTTAATTCAGTTGATTAAGTATTCATTAGTACTTTAATCAGTACTAAGATTCAAGTTTAACATTAATCTTATTTGATGAATGATTTCTAATATCAACTTTTTGTGAGACATAACATACCCTAACGTTCAATTGCAATAACTCCCCCTCACCTAAATTTTTATATGACAAAAAAAAAAACTATTTTTAAAAACAAAACTCCTAATTAAAAGTAAACAAAAGAACTCCTTGATGGATTAATTTTTTATACAATATCTAATTTTGAAAATAAAGAATAGTACTACACACTTAAATGCATTTAAAATTGCATCTTTTAAATTGTGAACTATTTTTTAGCAATATACTTATATTAAATTAAGTATGATCCATGAGCTAGAGCACTGTTGTTTTATTAAAATCGGAAATTGTTTTCCAGTCAATTTTAGCCATGCATCATTTATATGATTTCGAAATTGCTTCAAAATTCACGTTGTTTGATACTTGGAATATAAAACCAAAAGAAAGGGGGGAAATCCAGAAAAATCCAAGGGAATTAAGTTATAGATTGGGACATTTCAACTAGGGCTGATGCTTATCTCAACTGAATCATACAATCTAATTTAATTGTATATGCATTTCAGCCTCTACCACCTTCCCTTTAATTCGCTCCATTTTTGCAACATTCTAATATGGGAAACCAAATTGAACAAATGCATTAATTTGTTTACTAAAATTGAAGTTAATTATTCTCTATTTTACTTTAAACTGATTTGACAGTGATATAATTGAAATTTATTGATCATATTGTGACCTATTTTTACTGCTCTCGTTAAGCCTTGATGGCTTGTAGTTCTGGGTTTTAATAAAATATATGGCCCCCTGATCTAATTAAGACAATGCTTAAGAAATACAATAATTACTATATTTCATTGGTTGTCATTGTTGAATTGAATGATTAAGCCAAATACAGTTTGACGATTTCTTTGATGATAATAATGTGAAAGTAACCTCGCCAACCGTGTGGAATGATGTCCCAAACCATCCCTCACTTCCGTTCAATACGCCATGAAAATAATTTTTTACCCTTTCCAATTTTTATAATCATAAATTCATAATTCCGTATACTGAAAATCTCGTTTCATACTCCATCTATAATTTATGTTAAATTCTAATTTTTAATAATTTTAGTTATCAGTACTTAGTTAGAATCTTTATTAGTTTTTATATTTTTCGAAGTTAAATTTATTACATTAAATTCTTTTATTTTTAAATTTTACACGACAAATATATTATAACATATGTAATGTGATATTAATGTATTATTTTCATATAAAACTCTCAAAAATTCATATTATTTTAATTAATAGATTTAATGTTCACTTTTTGAGTTAGGATTAAAATTTTAATATTAAGAAATTGTGTTAAAAATAATGAAAATATAAAAGATAAATTAAATTTACAACTTATATTTTTTGGGTAAAAAAGAGGCAACACTAGGCGATTACAACAACTAATTCATAAATGAAAGGATCTAGATCCATTAAGATTTTCATCCAACAAATTTCTAACAGAAACTGGTGCAATTGCAAATAAACGGAGCAAAGAGTCCCTTGTATCAGCATATTTAACCATGTGGTCCGCAGTCCCATTTTGATATCTCGGAATATGTCAGACACAAACCTTCCATCTTCACAGTAATAAATAATAAAATTTAATTTAACGGAATTAAATTCTACTATTTAAGTTAAATTTGAAATTTCAAAATGTAAAAATTAAAATAACTTAATTTTACCAAATTATACATTATAATAGCAAAATTTAATCAGAAAATTTATTATAACCCTGATTACTTTATTGCCAAATATTATATATTTTGGATTAAAGAATGGAATGGCACTTAATTCTAGAAAAATCAAAAGAGAGTTTAAGCTTGGACCAAATGGAAATATTTTATATAAGCTGGATTTAATGCGAAAAACAAGACTGATTTTTTTTTTAATTTTTCTTAAAAATTCCAGATGATGCTTTAAAGCTTATGTATTTGATTGCAAAAGGAGAGGGTCTGCTAGAATTTTTCAGCTCACTTTGTGGGATCACCTCTTACCGCCCTTTTGGTCAAAAAAACACTAGAAAGCTCTCTCACGTTTTTTTTTTCAAAAAAAAATCTTTTATTATTGTACTCAACTTTTTGAAACAATGTTCTTCAAAGTTGATACACAGTTCCACATTAAAAAAAAAAACCCTTACATTTTATAAGATTATTAAAAAAAAGATTTTGTTTGAGTGTACTTTATTATAAGATTAATTTCCTTTGAGCTGGAATCCTATATAGCCTGGAAATTATGTAGGGTTGATGATACAAATTAAAGTAGAGGAAGAGGGAACAAAATCATATTTAATGGTTAATTAAATTTTAACTTGGGGTTGGGATTTTAGGACCTAAAAAGCCAGTGGGGCATAATTTAGATATTAAAGCTTGATTAAAGCAAATCTATGGGAAAGTTAAAAAATAAAATAAAAGTGAAGTTACTGTCCTGAAAAGTAATATTTAATGTATTATCATGCATAATCAACATAATCAAATTAAAAAAAATATAAAAATTTGTAAATAAATATTGATAATTTTATTTAAATAATTATCCTAATTTATAATAATAATTTAGTAAATAAATATTTATTATTTTTAATTCATTATTTTATTGAAATCCAGATCATTTTCTTATCTATATTGGAAGTTTCTAAAATTCGTATTACGGTAACTGAAATTGAGAATAAAATAATCTACAAATAAATCACATGATTTTTATTACTATTTCTCTTTTCGATATTCATGCCTGATTTCTTAACATAAAAATACATTCCTCAATTGTTAAATTAAATGATCAGTTAAGAGTTTGGATAACAACCTTTGGAAAACAAAATCATATTGTAAAATTTAGTTCGCATTCGTAAAAAGAAATTATACATAGGATGAAATGTTGAATATATTACACTACTTTATTTAATGTATTTAGATGGAAAATAATATTCAAATATTTCTTTATAGACATATAAGGTTATTTAAAAGCATATTTTATTAAAATTTTCTTGTTATAAAAATAAGTTTAGTTTTTTATTATATTTTAATCTCAATTTTCATAAGATTATGTTAAATTATTCTAATTCTTATTTTTATTACAAATTAATTACTAATAATTAAATATATAATGTTGAAAAAATTATAAATTATAATTATAATTATAATAATCCATGAAAAGTATGAAATTTACTGTTAACAAAAGAGAGATTTTTTTTTATGGTTAGAGGTTTTTTAGTTATAACTAAATTTTATTTGAGATTAAAATATTAAATTGATAAAAATAATAAAAATAAATATTAAATTAATTCAAAATTTAAGTTTACGCCTATAATTTAATACCTCAAGAATACATGGTAATAAGATTATATGCTATATTATGATATTTTTATAATATTTGAGAATGTGAAAATAATAAGATAATCAGAAGGTTGAGAATCAAAATAACTTAATTTTATTATAGGTTGTAAGGTCATTTAGTGTTTTTATTTTAATATTTTTATGCATTTTACTTTTATTATTCATCTGTAGTTGATAAAATATCTAGTATATAGCAGTATTGGTAAATATACTTGTAAATTTTGAAAAAAAGAAACAAAAAGAAAAAAGAGCAAGTATAAGGAATCCAAAGCTAGAAACAGAAATTCAAGAGTGTATTTCTTTTCTCACACAAAGGAATAGGATGGCAGAGATAAAAAGGATAAATAGTGTCCATGAAAAACAGAGTTAAAAGGAGCAGGAAGAACATGAAGCAGCAGCAACCTGTCCTAAATGGAGCCCACTTTTAACTTTGACAGTGGTCTCCACCAACCCATTGGTAAGGTTGGTGGGGCCTCCCATTTTCTTTGTCCCAAATAAAACAACACCAGGCTGGAGGGACTGTAAGGGTGGGGGCTGCCATAGCTGGCTACCTCTACCCCTTCAATTAATCCATCGGCATCCACCTTAAGCTTAAGCTAAATGAAAATTTATCACTTAAAACAAATGTCAGTTTAGTTGTTTAAGATTCCAATAGTTGCTTAATTCTGTCAAAAAAAGAACCAAGGAAAATAAATTGCTTTATTTAATCTGACTCAAACCTTTTTCAATGTTTTTTAGTTTTTATTTTTGTTTTTGTGGAAAATGTTTTCTATGAATTGATTTTCCTCAGGGTTTCAGTCTTCTTTGGCTGTCACTTTCCTATTCAAAACCGCCTTTTATGATTTCCAAGTCTGAAAAAATATAATACCCATTTCTTTAGACTTTCAGATTCTTCTCTCCCTTATTGAAAAACCATTTCAATTTCACTTCTTTTTCATTCTCCATAACTCTTTTTATCTTAAGCTCTTTCGTCTTCTTCTTATCTAACAACTTCTTCTCTCTTTTTTGTTTCTGTTTTGTCCCTTTTCTCCTCTCTGTACACAGCAGAAAACACAGAGCATCATTAATGGCAGCCAACAAATTTGCTACCATGTTGCATAAAAACACTAATAGGATCACTCTTATTCTTGTCTACGTCTTACTAGAATGGATTCTGATCGTTCTCCTCCTTTTGAATTCACTGTTTTCTTACCTGATCATCAAGTTTGCTGATTACTTTGGTCTTAAAAGGCCCTGCCTTTGGTGTTCTAGGCTTGATCATATCTTTGAGCCATCAAAGTACAACAAATCATATAGAGATCTTGTGTGTGATGGTCATGCCAATGAGATTTCTAAATTGGGTTTTTGTTCAAATCATCGAAAACTCTCTGAATCTCGAGATATGTGTGAGGATTGCTTGTCCTCGTCGCCGTCGGAAAATGGTGGTGATGAAGTGATGGAAAACGGCGATGAGGATTTCAAGTGTTCTTGTTGTGGTGTCATGGTGGAGAAAAACTGGAATCTTCCTTGTTTCATGATTAAACCTTCCTGGGAGGTTTTGGATTATCCCCAGGAAGGAAATTTAATCACTGAAGGTGGAGACAAAGTTGAGGGCATTATTGCAGATGAGGGTAATGCTTCAGATGGAATCAGATCAGATTTTGTGGCTGATGATCATAAAGATGAACAGATGATTGAAGAAAACAAGAGAGTTGGCATCATTTCTGATGATGAAGGTATTGAACAAAAGGAAGTGGAAAAAGAGGAGTTTTCATATTTTGTTTCTAGTTTTGATTGCAACCAAGTGGCTGCTAATGGAGATGAAGCCGATGTGGTTATAGAGAAAGATCAATCATCAGTGGATGAAGGAGACTTAACTGTGTCAATGGCTGACCAGGGGTTAACTCAAGTCGCTTGTGCCAAAGAGGAGTCTCCTGAAATTCTGAACAAGCATCTGGAGTTTTACATCGGGGGGGATGACTGCCATTTGATTCCAGTTGAATTGATGGATTCTACTGCTATGAGAAGCCAAAAAATATACAAGTTCACAGAGGAAGATGAAGATGTTGCTGGTACTGGAGATGTTATTTTGGACTTTGATTTGCAGCAACCTGGGAGACCAGTGGAGTTGGTTGTGGAGAATGGTTGCAGTTCAGCGGAGAAAGTGACACCCCTTTCACCCCCTGTGAGTGAAGAGGAAACCATTGATGCAGTGGATGAACCAATGGAGCCTGATGGCAAGGAGGGCTTTTCAACTCCTGCAGTGGAGCAAGATTTGATGGAGAAGGAAGATGATCAACATGTTGCTACCACTCAAGCAAATATGCCCCCCTTGAATGAGGCTGATGATGTGCAACCAAACGCCACAACAAGAGAAGAGGAAATCAATTTAGATGTTAATCAAGGTACTTGCTTAATCCAATTTGATATATTTTTTTACCAAATGCCTATTATTGAACTATTAAAGACTAAAGTTTTTTGCAATTTCTTCAGCAATATCAATAGGGACAGATGTTGTGCAATTTAAGGAAACAATTGAAGATATTCAAATGCAACATTTATATGAATGCACACAAGGAGATCCCTCAACCAGTTCTGAATTACATGCAGATGCTGATCGTGGTAAACCTTAATTCCAAATTTAAAATGTCTTTTAATTTAAGAATTTTGTTTATTGAGGTGTTGTTAATCTTGGATTCCTTTACATTAGGCTCCAAGGATGTTGAGGAAGAAACAATGCAGCAGCTGAAAACTGCAACATTTGAGAGTGAGACTAGTGACCAACCAATGAAAAACCATCTATCATTATCTTCAGAGCTTAATGATATTGAGGAAGATAAAGTTCCGGATACACCAACTTCCATTGACAGTCTCCATCTGTTGCACAAGAAATTGTTATTGCTTGACAGAAAAGAATCCGGAACCGAAGATTCCTTGGATGGAAGTGTTTTCAGTGACATTGAGGGTGGTGATGGGGTACTGACTGTTGACAAGTTGAAATCAGCATTAAAAACTGAAAGGAAAGCTTTAAATGCATTGTATAGAGAGCTTGAGGAAGAGAGGAGTGCTTCTGCGGTGGCTGCAAATCAAACAATGGCAATGATAAATAGGCTTCAAGAAGAGAAAGCAGCAATGCAGATGGAAGCGGTGCAGTACCAGAGGATGATGGAAGAACAGTCCGAGTATGACCAGGAAGCCTTGCAGATTCTGAATGAGCTTATGGTCAAGAGGGAGAAAGAGAAGGCAGAGCTCGAAAAGGAACTTGAGATATATCGCAAGAAGGTGCAGGATCATGAGGCCAAAGAGAGAATGATGATGCTGAGAAGAAGGAAAGATGACAGCATTCGAAGCGCAAGTTCTGCGTCTTGCAGTAATGCTGAGGACAGTGATGGAGTATCAGTTGATTTGAATCATGAATCAAAGGAAGAAGATAGCTTCGAGAACCATCAAATTCGAGAGGATGTTAACCAGAATACCCCTGCTGATGCAGTTTTGTATGTAGAGGAATCATTGGCTAACTTCGAGGAGGAGAGGCTATCCATTCTAGAGCAACTGAAGGTCTTGGAAGAGCAATTGATTTCATTGAATGATGAAGAGGAACAACAACATTTTGAGGATATAAAATCAGTTGAGTATTTGTACGAAGACAATGGTAATGGCTTCCATGAGATTCATAATTTCAGCCAGGAAACAAATGGGGTTGCCAATGGTCATTTCAAGGGAGTGAATGGGAAGCATCACCAAGACAAAATAATTCCCATGGCTACAAAGGCAAAGAGACTTCTCCCACTTTTTGATGCCACCGATGCAGAAACTGAAGAAAAGATACTGAATGGACATGAAAACGGTTTTGATTCTGTTGCCTTGCAACATACGTTACCTGAACTCGAGAACAAAATGATCACAATAGAGGAAGAAGTGGACCATGTTTATGAAAGATTACAAGCACTCGAGGCAGATAGGGAGTTTCTAAAACATTGTATCAGCTCCTTGAGGAAAGGAGATAAAGGGATGTATCTACTTCAAGAGATTTTACAACATCTTCGCGATTTGAGGAGTGTCGAACTTCGAGTAAGGAGTAATGGGAATGCTGCTATATAGTTGCATTTTTCAGAACACACTCGGAAATCTAATCAGTATATCACAATCTACAGTTCTTTGGATCCATATCATAGTGAAGTTACAAGTAATGGTTGTTTATTCTTTGTTGTTCTTTAAGTTAATTGCAGAATGCTCAATTGGAGTTGCTTAACCACTACAAATCTAGTATTAGAAAAGAAAAGAAAAGAAAAACACCAACTTGGGCGATGACCAACAATACAGGCGGCACAGTTCCATATATTCAACAATTGGTATGGTCATTTTGGAGGTTCTAGGGTCCAAGTAATCCCAAATTTTTTGTGGGTTTTCAAACTAGTCATCACATTTTTAAAGGGGGGGGGGGGGGGAGGTGAATGTATCTGTTAAAAATGAAGTCTAAAAGTCAATCTGTCATTTTTGTATGTTGTGAGAAACTTGCTGGCCTGCAGAGCTGGAATGTATGATCCATCGAACAAAACTACTGTGCCAGATTCATAGCAATAGTTTATTCAGACAGATAGAACTGGGAAGCTCTTTTTTGTCATGTTTTTTTATATTTATTTATAGTCTTGTTAGGGAAGGGAAAGAAAGGGGTAAGTAACCCCATTTTCCTTCTCATATTTTGCATCATTTTCTTCTGGTGGGTCTTTATAGGGTGTAGATTTGAGTTACTTGTAAACTACATGCATCGATTTGTAAGTACGTATAAAGTGAGTGTTTGTTTATATTGTTTTGGAGCTGTTCTGTTTTCTTGTGTTTTTTAGTACATGTTTTAAACCTCCAATTGACATGGCAGAGGTTGACAGGTAGATGTAAAGAACAAAAGAAAGTATAAAATAACTGTGAAATATTTAATATTATAATCAGAATGAGAAGCAAAGATTGCTTTCAGAAATGATTTTGCTTCAAGCATAAAACACCACCTAACATGCCGACAACAGTTTTTCAATAAAATATTTGATGCAATCAAATAATAATTAAAAAACGGAAGTCCATTGGTGTCATTGCTGGAACTATTATCTTATTAGCTTAAGGATACCGTTGCAACATGATTCAGGTTTTCAAGACGTATAAATTTTGTTCAAAAAAAGCACTTAAATTCTCTTTTATGCAAGTTGATGCAAATTAATGTCATAGTTTATCCAAATTGGTCAAAATATACCGCCAGTCCCTATATTTGAATGAAATTTGAAATTTAGTCCATTGATTTAAAAACTTTAAAAAATTAAATTTCATTGTTATATCCTCACTTGGGCTAGACACATGCAACTCCTACAAGACACCAGATGGATGCTTTAAGACAGCTCTCCACCTCCTGTCCTCCAGGTTGTCCTCGATTGTCAGCTCTAAACTATCCACTTGCTGTGAGATCACTCGTTAATTACGAGAACATCCCTTTTCATCAGGTTTCTCATTTACCATGGCCTGGTCACTTGCTTTTCAATACAAACATTCTTTTCGAGGATCACTAGGATCCACTTAAGCATAGCAACCTCATATTGCCTCAAAATGAATAATAGAATGGACCCAACCTTGCACGTCCTCACACACTCGATGATGGCAACTCCTCTATAACAACCTGCCTCACCATTACCAGACAAGAGGTATCTCCTATAAATATCTTCCAAGATGATGAGAAAGGGATCTTCTTCCTCATTAGCAACCTTGAGCACTTACTCCCTTACTCCTAGCTTTCCTTAGCTCTACAACAACCTTCTTCCTCCTCTTATACTTCTTTGGCTCTCTGCTTGTTTAGGTGAACCACCATATTTGCACCACCACATTCTCCTCCTTATCTCCTCTCTTATTAAGACTTGTATCAACACTCGTACTTTTTCAATTTAAATTTTCTAGTTCAATCATTGACACCATTAGTATTTTTTATCAAATATTTACAACTGGTATGCTCATGCAATCATATCATATTCAAAAGGTGAATACTTATGAACCCAAAAGGGCGAATGTACTTGCTAAGTCCCTTTATTACAAGGATGAGATTAAATTAGTCTCTCTATTATTAATTAAATCATTTAGTCCCTATATTATAGAAAAGAATCAAATTGTAACACAGAGATTAACTAAATAGAATTAACATTCATTTGTTGTTCAATTTTAAAGAAAAGTTTTCAATTGCATAACTATAAAAACTTTCAAATTTACTCTATTAAATAGTAAATGTTAATTATGTTAACATTTAATCTTATTTAATTATTTTAATAATAATCACCACTCAATAAGCATACCTGACATTAAGCCAATTTTGGTAAAAATTATCAAGGGTTTGAATGGTTAGACTAAAATTTTGAAAAGTAGAATTAATGGCATATTTTGACATATGATTATCGCAACATATTTTAAAAATTTAATGTGAAATAGGGGTATCTAGGATGGTGTGACAATGATAGTGTCACATTATACAGGAATTTAAGGAGGTGGATCGAAATTATACCGACACCAGATATGTGTAGTACTTTATAAGAAGTGCCATGGCCTTATTCTCTTCACGTGTGTTCATTAATGGAAGGCAGTTTTATAAACTATAGAGTACGATTTTGTATAAAAAAGCAACGGTATGCAGTAATAATTGTATGAAGCATGGTTTAACCGACTTTCGGCGCAGATTAATAGCTTAATTATGATATGATGATAATGATGATGTTAAGGTAAGGTAGAGCTTTCGAAAATGGAGATATCTGATCTAAAATTGGCCTCTCTAGTTCATGCATTTACCATGTCTTTAATATTTCAGCATGTTACTTCATACCAATCCCTACATTAATAAAATATTCAAATTCTTATATAAAAGGATAATACGACAAAAAAATAAATAAATAATACATTATTAGTGAAAGTTTTGAACTTCACAAACAAGATTACGGGTTGGCAAGTGTTTCATTGAAGTATAGTAAAATATTTAAAAATAAACATTTAAAAAAAAAAAGAGACTGCCATAATTTCAAAGTTACTTGTGGAATAAAAAAAAGGTATATTGTTAGTATATCAAATACTGACCCTAATAATATATGAAAAATTACAACTTCAACTATTAACATGTTAAAATATGGCAAAGGCGAAGGTCCTAGATCTTAAGTACTCATGTTCGAGACCCACCATGCGCAATTATATACATGGGACTCTGAGTTCCACCATATGCGGTTGCAAAGTGTGGGTTTTAGTCCAATCCAATTAGTTCAATTTGTTGGCTTTACTCTGGATTGTACTTAGTTCTTAGTATGTTTTTGCTTTTAATTGTTTGATTCTACTTTGTTATTATAGTCCGTGTTGTAATAGTTTGATATTTGTGGTCACTTAGATTTGTATTTGTATTGTATTCGTAACTAGACCTGTACATGGGTTGAGCCACCTGAAGGCCCGCTTGAAAAGTTGGAGGGTTTGGGTAAAAATAAAGACAAAAAAATGGACTTGAACAAAAAAAAAGGTCCGTTTAGAAAATGGTCAGACCTTAAGTAAGGCTTTTTTGGCCTGAGCTCGGCCCAACCCGAATTTGTAAAAAAAAAAATTATTGTTTTTTTACTGTTTTTTGCTATTTTCTTGTTATTTTTATTATTATTTTGCTACCATTTCACTATTATATTGTTGTTGTTATTATTATTTAGATATTGTATAAATCTTATTTTATTGTTAATTTTGTTACTATTTTAGAGGCATTTGCTTGTTAAGTTGCACCTATCATGGTATTATTTTAAGTATACATATTTTTAAATTTATTTTTAATTTGTTGAGAAACATTTATTTTAATTTTTTAGTATTTTGATATATTAAATATTTTAAAAAATTATCTAAAAAATAATATAGAAACATTTAATATGGGGGCCTGTAACGCCTCAAATATCCTAAAATCCAAAAATCCCGAAATCTTGAATTTTTTTTCTTTTTGTGCTTAATAATTCCGGTTAAGTGTTAGTTACACAAAGGTAGGTCTTGGTCAAGGTTTGAGTTCGAATTAAGGGGTAGAAGAATTTATAATTTAATTATTAAAAGAATCTGGGTTGGCAAGTAGTTGGGCTTTTAAATAAAGATAGGGGAAAATATCATCAAAAAGCCTTATAGAAGAGTGGCTAAGTGACGCCACTTAGAGTGTAGGAAGGTGGCGTTAATAGCTAGCAAAGAGATCCAAGGTTCGAATCCTAGCTTACTGTTTTTAGAAGTTTAATTTTGGCCTTCTAGAAGGATGAAAGTGGCGTGAAAGTGGACTCCAAGGGAAGTGTTCAGGAGAGAAAATTAAGGAAAGGATCAAGGGGTTATCAGGGAGAAAAACAAGGAGATGAGAAGGGAGAAGTGATGGAGCCGAATGTGGAATTGAGCATGGGAAAATTCGGCTATAAGGCTTATAAATAGGTGCCGAATGCTAGGGTATGAAGCTAATGCCGACTTTCCTCCACCCTGTTACTAGAAACTCTTTTCTCTAAAAGCTGAAAACTCTCTGCCTTCTTTTCTTTTTCTTCTTCCGTCTGCCGAATTCTATTTTTCCTCTACCTCATTGCTGACTTTTATTTCTTTTTCCTTAGAGTTGAATAACCCTCTTTTTCCATACAAAATCGTAAAGGGCCAAACATCTTTGGCCAAATACCCTTGGTGCAATCACCACTCCTTCTACTTCGGTCAAATCTAATGTAAGTGTTGTTCCCCCAATCGGTTTCTTTGCTAAGTATTGAATATTGTCCCTCACTCTTTCTAATCAACTATGGCAGAGAATTAGTATCGGATCTTGGATCTTAGCTCATTGCCGAATTGCTCCTTAGGTGTTGCGGTTTTGGTAAGTATTCCTCTTCCATTGGCTAAGGTTAGCCGAATAGCCATAGTAAGGTAAGGGGGCTTGTGTTGGATAAGAGTCACCTATTATTCTGATTTTAATAGTTATGATTGGTGCAGATCTAGGAGTTGATCGTGGTTAGTGAAGGGGCTGTTATACTTATCGCGCAAGGTAAGGTTAAGGTGAGATTCTGACTTTTGGTAAAGTATTCGATAAGTATGTGAGATTAATCTTTGGGTGATATCGATTATAGGTTGGGCTAAGGAAATCGCAGCACGCTTGCCTACCAGGTGTGTACATGCACTGCACACATACAATGAAATGACAAAAGCCGAAATGACGAAAAGCCGAAAGTTGGGCTACGGTAGTCACACGAGTGCACAAACACTCGTGGAGAGGAAACCGATAGGTTGCCTGAGGCCCATGGGTTATTCCATGGACTTGGGTTGAGAATTGGCCAAATAGGCCGGAATGGGCTAAATGGGCCTGATGGGCTGTTGGGCCTATAATAGGCAAAGATTGATAAATGATGCTATGTGTTAGGAAATTTGTATGTGAGCATGAATATAATATGATTTAAGCCTAATGGGCCTTAAGAATGAAAATTGGGCCTAGTGGGCCATAAGAATATAAACTAGGCCAGATGGGCCATTTGAATAAGATTGGGCCTAGTGGGCCATATGCATGTATGTAGGGGTATTGGGCCTAGTATATGATGACTATATAAAATTTAATTAATTAATTAAGACCATGGATAGGTCATAGAGTTAAGGTGTGGCAACTGGTATATGCAAGTCTAGGATTGGATCTAAGGGGAGCTTGGTACTTAAGCGGTCTTAATGACCCATCTCCTCTTCTCTGGAATCGTACCTAGTGTATAGTATTCGTTCATCTTAGCTCGCGGGACTTGTTAACTGGCCAAGGTAAATGGTAACCATAATTTATGAAAAATGGACTAAATTGTCAAAGTGTGAAAATGACCAAAATACCCCTAGGTGTTGAAGGTAAGTTTTGTGGATGTGACATGCATACATATGATGTTCTGCTTAGGTTGCATATGGGGTGGGAAATTATGGTACGGAGGAAGTATATGAGGATCGCATGGTTGCCTGACAATCGTGGATCCACCGACGACTTTTAAAGCCCAATATGTAAATGAAGGTAGTTCCGCAACCGGGCTACCATTGGTGTGTGGGCTAGGTGGGTTGATATCTATATCCTCACATGGTGTGATGGGGGACGGAGGTAGTGTGTAGCGGATGGATAATAAGAATGGGATTGCATTGCATGTTGATGTATGATGATTTTTGAATGCTTGATTTCCGTCGAGGGTTGTACACACTGAGTTTGCGAAAACTCACCCCCTCTTTTATTTTATTTTCAGGTGATGCTCAGTAGACGGTTCGATGTTTGGAGGGACTCTGGGTGGCCAGCTAGCAAGACAAATTTGGACTTTTTTTTCAGCTTATAAGTTTTATATTACTAAGTATGTTTCAGACCAGATTGTAATAAGGTTTTCATTATGCTAATAGTACATGAATTATTATTATTATTTTTATTGTAATTACGAGAAGTTGAACATGGGTTTCTTAAATTATAGTATGTTTTCTACGTTTCTACAACTTAATTTTTAAATGATAAGTTTGTTTAAATCAAATGTTTTAAACAAGGCTTTCGCAACTGAAAGGTGTGTTTATTTTTTTCAGTTAACTAAGGTTTCTTTTGTTTAAGAAGGGTTTTCAATGAAAACACAATTTTCGCTAAAACACTTCAATGTAACACGCTGGATTCAGCCATAATGTCTGAGCCGGGTTTGGGGTGTTACAGGGCCGGGCCCAAATTTTAGCAAATTTATCTGGGCTGGGTTTAGACAAAATTTTAGGCCCATTTTTCGTTCTGGGCTAGGCCTAACAAACGAGCCTTAAGATTCTAGTTTGGTCCAACCTGGCCCATGGACACCTCTACTTGTAACACTTTTAAAAAAATATTATTGTAATATTGAAAAGGGTAAACAACACTCAAGGTCACTAAACTATTAGTAAGTTTACGTTTTGGTCACTTAACTTTAAAAAGTTACAAAAAATGGTCACTACACTATACGAAAGTTTTCATTTAAGTAAAAAAATGTTGTTATATGACCTTCTCTATTTGAACTGCCTATACCAATCGAAAACTTTCATTCATTCTCTCTTTTACAATTCATTTTTCTCTTGAAACAACTTTGAACATGACGAATCTGCAAACTAAAATTCAAACAACTTTCTTCTTCGATCTTTGACACTGACCGTCAGATTGAATTGGATCTAAGGTATGTTCTTCTACTCGTTGATGGGTATTGATCTACTGTACTGATTGACAAATTGTCACTTGGAGCTCACTAGTCGGACTTTAAAAAGAAACTTAACAACCCAGTGACTTGAATAAAAACTTTTGAATAGTTTAGTGGCTTAAATAAAAAATTTGAATAGTTCAATAACCATTTTATGACTTTTTGAAGTTAAGTAACAAAAACATAAACTTATTAATAGTTTAATGACATTGGATGTAATTTACCCTATTAAAAAAAAAATATATGTGTCAATATGTTCAAGTAACTTGATTCTAGAATCATAAAACTCGAAAACGGATCATGGGAGCCCAAAAATTTTGAAAATTCTTATAGAGTCTTTGAATTGTTATCGAAAATTTTCATTAAATCTTTTAATTTTTTAAAATTTTAAATAAGCTGTCAAAATTTAACGTCAAGATGCATAACTATTAAACACAATTCAATTCAAGATTTAAAGTCTTATTCTATAGGTAAAATAACAATTTATTTTCTTAAAAAACAATTCTTGAAATATTTAGCAAAAATCATTGAATCTAATTTAGTTCACCTAGAAATATGTAAACTTTTTTGGCCTTAAAAAAAAAAAATTTCAAAGCATTGTACGTACAACGTCCTTGTCCATTTGAAAATAGTTTTGCGTATCAAAAGAAAAACCTCTTAACACAGTAATTTATTGTTAGAAAAAAACATGTTTTTTTTTTTTTTAATATGCAAATATTTTTAAATTAAAATTGAATTATTGTTTATTCGATATGAAAATGTGAAATAAAACAAGCTACTGTGCTTGTGTGGCGGGAATATTATTGATTTGTTACTTCAATTAAACTCTTTTTTGCTAGTTAATAATGATATTTTACATTTTGGTTATTAATATTATCGATAGGAATATATTGGTCATTTATTCATTAAAATTATTATAATATTAATGAAAAGATAACATTACATGTTAACATAACCTAATTGCCATATTCTTTAAATTCCTATAAATAAATTGAAAATGAAAATGAAAAAAATCCCATAAACTTATTTTTCTCCAAGTTCATCTCCTTTATTTTTTTCTTATATTTTTAATTTACCACAAGAAAAATGAAAAATAAATGTACATTGGGACCAGTTATTCTAAAACTCCATAAATCTCATAACTTTATTATTCTTACCCTCATCACACTATCAAATCCTAACTAATTATGTTTTGCACACACCCTCTATCACTAGGAAAGGGCATTGCCTTATCCATTCACTATTCATCGTTCTCCTAATAACTCATTGAAAATCACTAATTAAACAAAAGCTTCCACAAACAAAAACCAAAATCTCAACAAATCCAATAACTCAATAACTAACTCACTCATTCCATTTTCATCAATTTGTAAACCTTTTTAAATCCTAAATCGAAACCTTTTTGTCCCAAGCATGAAACCAAATAGTGAACCTTGTTGAGGATCAACCTATATAAACAATGAGATAGTAAAAGTGGAGAGGAACGAACACAAATAATTTACGTGGAAACCTCTTAAAGAGGGAAAAACCACAAACAAATGAGGTATCGACTTTTCACTAAATCATTAAACAAACTATAGTGCAATATGGAGAAAATAAACTTAAAAGTACTAAACATATATTATCCAAAACCCTAAATACAAAGCTCAAAATTCCAAAGAGTAAATCGATAAACAAAACCCTAAATCTCATAAGGCATTCACAAAAATGGGTATAAAATACTCTCCATAATTACCACGAAACTCTCACCAAAACTCATATGCAACTACATCTTGTCGCCCTTAAGAAAAAGCCCTTACTGATTGGCATCTTGACTGGCTTCTAAACATGGATACAATGGCCCCTTTAAATAGTAAACCATTCCACAATGCCATTAAACTCCCTTGAATCCTATAACAACCCGTCTATTCCTCCATCATGTCAATTTTTCTTATCTTCATCTACCTCGTCAAGGTAATTTCCTTTGTACTTCGCATATAATATAATTATGAATTTCACATAAATCAAAGTATTTATTACATAACATACAATACGCCACTTAATAAAACATCATGTCATAACCATTTGATATTCAACAATCATACTTACAAACACTTAAATACTTGTGTCACGGGCCAAAGTGCAAAGCCCGTGACCATGGCACAAGATACGACCCATAGAGGTCTATCAATTAGATGGGGAACATTTAGCCCATGAAAACTGGCCTGATTCAAAGAACTATTAGAGAAGTTTGTCAGATTGAAGCCTGGTTGGCCCGATAATGAAGGTTTGGTAGCTTAGGCTATTTTGATAACTAATCTTAAAAGATTGATAGAATCATATCTTGTAAAGATTAGATTTGATATGGCATATCTTATAAATCCCTAAAATCAAGGGATATAATTAATCTCATCCATCGATGTAAATGAATCTTGACCGTCAGTTTTAGAGGAGCTTAACTATAAATAGAAAGCCTCCCCTCATTTGTATTGACTCTATTTATTGTTTTATTATTCTTTTTGAATAAGAGAATTTTGAGAGCATTTACTCAAACACTTTGTTTGCATTCTTTTATGTGGCTTTCTATTATTCTTTGTGGCTTCTTTTGACTTAAGTTTGCTTCTGCTATACAAATTGGTGCCTTGGAGGACTTTTAAAGGAATCCTCACTTAAGTAAAGGCTGACTTAAATGAGTTTGGATGAACGAATCATCTAAGGCTGCAAGAATTGTGAGACGAAAGATCTAGCCCCATGATGAGTGGTATCCGAGCTATTGGTTCGAAGGCACTATTGGGATGTCGAAAGAAGTTGTTAGTCAAAGTGAGCCAATGGAGACCCGTAGAAGGGCCAGAAAAGTGAGTCTGTCAACAGATTTATTGCCAGCTTTGGAAGGATGAGTCGTCACTCTCAAGGAGTCCATAGGGGATATCAAAAAGAGGATCGATGAAGTCGATGATAGAATCACTGATGTGTTGCAATCCATGAAAGAGAAGCTCAGGGAATATGTGTGGATACTATCGGTTCCTCAGAAAATAAGCTGGCTGGGAAGGATAATGCTCTCAAGGCTATGGTGACAACTTTAAAGGAAGAGATCAATGAACTTAAGGGGGAGCTCAAGATTTTCAAGGCTGCTGTGGGTAATGGAATGGATGTGCCCAAACTGAGAGTGTAACATCTCGATTTAGGGCCTAGTCAGAACAGTGGTTTTGAGACCACATATCTGAAATAAAAATAATTATTTCATGATTATTATGAGGTCTAGGATGAGAATGTATGCTTGTGTAAAAATTTCATGGAGAAGTTCTATGCCTAAGATGCTCAATTTGACATTAGGGACCAAATTGCAAACTATGCAAAACTTGAGTTCTAGAAGCTTTTAACATGAAATTGAGTTGGATTATAAATTAGGGGTCCTAAAATAGTAATTTTACCAAATTCTATAAATTTGGACAAAAATGGGCATGCATGGGTAAAATTTCAAAGAAAGGCTTTAAGGGCATTTATGTCTTTTGGTAAATAAAAGAAATAAAAGGAAAAAAAAGTGAAAACCTTATCCATCTTTTTCAAGGTAGTGCCAAAAATTTTAAGGACCATAGCTAGGGTTTTCTTCAACTTTCAAACTTGATAGTAAGTGCTCCCTAGCTACATTTTTTATGTTCTTTATATTTTTGAGATCCTTGAAGCATGTTCTAGCCATTTCTACCCTTATTTTAAGCTAGGGTTCATGTTAAAAAACTTACCCATGTGTGCCATGTTTTTATTTTGTGTTTAATGGTGGAACATGAAAGTTTGATGTATGATAAACATCTTTTGTTAAGTGGTTTTCCATGAAAACACCTAAAAAGGGACTAAGTTGTAAAAGATGTGAAAGTGGGTAGTAGAAAAGTGAAATAAAGGAAAATATGGGATGTTTTAAGCTAGAATATAATTCGAATAGGCTTGGGAAATCAAGAGAATGCATGTATTTCATTATACGAGCCTAGGGACTAAAATGTAAAAATGTGCAAAGTTAGGGGTAAAAAGGTAATTTTACCATAGAGCAAGTTTCCGGGCTGAAATTGAAGAATGTGAAGAATTAATAATTTAATTTGTTTATATAGACTCAAAAAAACCAATTCCGGAAGTAGACCGTGGAAAACAAAAGGTTTTGGAATAATCAGAATCCAAACCCGATACATCATTCGGTAAGTTCATGTAACCTAATTGGATGTCTATGCATGTTGACTTTAATTGTTGTGTTGAATTGAATGTGAAATGAATAAATAATGAATTGTATGAAAATGCCATAATTCCAAAATTAATTGAAAATGGGTTAGAGTCTGTTTGAATATGGAATTTCGATGGATAGATCACTTCTCACGAGAAATGGGATCCTGCATGTGTTACAGAAAGGATTTAGCTCAGATAGGTAATCCATTGATCTCATTATGGAAAGGATTTAGCCCGAACAGGTAATCCTGAAATGAGCCTATCAAGCACACATCTCAATTAGGATTTAGCCTGGATTGGTAATCCTAATTAACTGGATTTAGCCTAGACTAGTAATCCAGATTAGACTCTGTAGGGAATTCTTTGTCATATAAAGGATTTAGCTTGGACTGGTGATCCGACAAAGCCTTTAAAGTACATGGTACAACCAGAATTTAGCCTGGACTAGGAATTCTGCTCCAAGAGATGTGGCTTGAGAGTGTACTGAATAGGGTACTATTAGATATAAATGATTTATAAATGAACCATAATATACATACATATATATATATATATATATATACAAAATGACCATAACAAAGTAGTAATGGATAAAGTTGGAAAAAAGAGTTATAAACCTAATGGCTGCATATTGGTATGAAAACATTGAAAGAAGCTTGCATATTTGAGATGGTGCTAAATAGCATTAGGGGCATAGATTTTAATCATGGAACTGGATATTGGAGTAATCAAATGTGTTTGTTTTGTATGCTGAGAACATGTATAAGTGAGTAAGTCTTTAAGGGTGACAAATGGCTTGGAAAAATAGCCTAGAAGTTGTCCACATAAGCAGAAACACAGGCGTGTCTAGACCGTGTGTGATACATGGTCTGCTCCACGGGCGTGCTGTTCGGTCATGTGTCCTCTGCATCTAAATTTTACAAGTCAAAATGCCTAGTAGTAAACACACGGGTTAAGACACGGGCGTGTGTCTTGGCCGTGTGAGAGATACGGCCTAACCATATGGGCGTGTACTCTAGCCGTGTGAAGTCTGCACCATTTTATGAAAAATCATTTAATTTTATTTGGCCATACGGCCTGGAAACACAGGCGTGTGACATGGCCGTGTGACCTTATTTTGGTGATGACGTCATAGTCAGAGAGTTACACGGCTTAAGGACACGGGTGCGTCAAGCGAACATGGGCGTGTCCCCTTTTTACATGGGCGTGTGACTTTATATTAAAGAAAATTTCGCAAGTTTTTCTAAAGGTTCCGATTTGGCCCCGAACTATTTCCAATATATGTTTTGGATGTCGTAGGTCCACACAAGAGATGTTTCGCATATGTTTGAATGACTTTTAAATTGAAAGAAATTTTATAGCTCGATTTTGCATGAAAATTTGTATGTATGTACAGTAATGCCTCGTACCCTATCTCGACCTCGGGTACAGGTAAGGGGTGTTAAATTTTGTGGTATCAGAGCTACGGTTTAGTTGATTCTCAGACTAACGTAGCAGGTATCGAGTCTAGCTATACATGCCATTATACAATTTATGATAGTGTGACATCTCCTAACCATTTTAAATGTATTTGTATATAGTAAATGTCTTCCAACCAAGCCCGAGATGCGTCCGAAGAAGCCGAGAGCCATGCTCCAGCTTCCGTACAACAAGCCACGTCTAGTTGTAGTAGGACGCCCATGTCTAGGGGCCGAGAAGAGGCAAAGATAGCCTTTTTCGAAATAATGGATGAATGGTTTTGTAAGTACTTGAGAACCAACCCTACTATACCACGACCTCCCCCACCTCCTACCCGATCTAAAGAAGAAGTACCACAAGGTATGGCGCCAGTAAGAATTACTAAAGCTCCAGTAGATAAACTGAGGAAATATAGGGCTGAAGAGTTTAGGGCTACAATTGACGATGATCCGGAACGGGCTGAGTTCTGGCTTGAGAACACCATGCGAGTTCTTGACAAACTATCGTATACCTCTGAGGAATGTTTGAAGTGCATGGTATCTCTCCTAAAAGACACTGCATACCACTGGTGGAAGACTGTATCATCAGTAGCACCGAGAGAAAATATTATGTGGGAGTTCTTTCAAGTTGAATTTAAAAAGAAGTATATTAGTCAAAGGTTCTTGGATCAGAAGAGAAAGGAATTTCTAGAACTTAAACAAGGAGATCAGACTGTGTCAGAATATGAATGGGAGTTTGTCCAACTGAGCCAGTATGCTCAAGACTGGGTTCAAAGTAAAGTGGAAATGTGCAAGCGCTTCGAAGAAGGATTAAACGAGGATGTTAAACTGTTGATTGAGATTCTTGAGATAAGAGAGTTTGTAGTGTTGGCCGGTAGAGCCAAGAAAGCTGAAGAGCTAAGTAATAAAAAGAAACAAGGAAAGAGGGAGGCTCGATTTCCGAACAAGAGATTCATGGGCGAGACATATACATTTTCCACAAAGAAGTCGAGAAGCCACTAGGAACACTCCAAATTCATCAGTAGGATATTCGGGTAAAACAAAAACCTCTAAGCGCCCTAATCCGCGGTCTTCATCTCCCATGACGACTAGTGTGGGGAGTATGGGAAACCATAAGTCGCGGTGTAACATTTGTAACAAGTTTCACTTTAGAGAGTCTCGGATGAGGAGCGGGGCATGCTATAGGTTTGGTTCCCTTGACCACTTCCTTAAGGATTGCCTGGAACGAGATGACAAAGAGGTTGAGCCCAACCCAAAATTGAATGCTCCTATCTCTCGAGGTAGACCTCTAAGATATTGCGGAAGTGCCAGTGGTGGTCGTAGTGTTGAAAAGGACTCCGCTACAAAATCAGAGGCTCGAGCCCTAGCAAGAACTAATGCTATATGCGCTAGAGAGGAAGCCTCAACTCTTGATGTCATTACGAGTACATTTTCTCTTTATGATATCCCTGTTGTCGCTTTAATTGACTCGGGGTCAACCCATTCATATTTCTGCATGAAATTGGTGTCTAGTAAAGAATTACATGTAGAATTTACAGAATACGTGATTAAGGTGTCGAATCCATTAGGCAAACATGTACTAGTTGGCAAGGTATGCAAAAAATGCCCTTTAATGATTAGAGGCCATTGTTTTCTGACCGATTTAATGTTGTTACCATTTAATGAGTTCGATGTTATTTTAGGTATGGATTGGTTGACACTAGATAAGCTATAGTAAATTGTAGACAGAAGGTCATTGAATTGAGGTGTGAAAATAGCAAAACTCTTCGGGCTGAACTAGATGAGTCATACGTACCATTAGTTGTGATTTCTTCTATGTCGGCTCAAAAATGATTGAGAAAGGGATGTGAAGCTTACCTGGCTAATGTGTTGAATACTAAGCAATCTTAATAGAAAGTCGAATCAATGCCAATAGTACGCGAGTACCCAAGTGTGTTTCTGGAGGAGTTACCCGGATTATCTCCTGTTAGAGAAGTTGAATTTAGCATTGTCCTAGTGCCGAGAACAGCACCTATTTCGATTGATCCATATCGGATGGCTCTGACAAAATTAAAAGAGTTAAAGTCTCAGTTACAAGAATTGATGGATAAGGTTTTGCAAGGCCAAGTTTCTCTACTTGGGGTGCACCGGCACTATTTGTGAAAAAGAAGGATGGTTCTATGTAACTATGCATCGATTATCGTCAACTCAACATGGTGACAATTAATAACGAATACACGTTGTCGAGGATTGATGATCTGTGTAACACCCCTTACCCGTACCCGAGACCGAAATAAAGTACGAGGCGTTATCGGACACATACTCGGACATTTCAGAAAATACGGGTTATAAAGTTTCATTCTAATTTAAAGCCAATCAAACAAAATCATAGTGTCCCTATTATGGACCTACAAGGACCAAAACATACATTAAATCGATCCGGGACTAAACCAAAAACTATAGAAAATTTGAGTAAAGTTCCTAGGTGTGGAGGCACAGAACACGCTCGTGTGCTTGGGGACACTCCCGTGTCCCTCACCTGTGTTGAATTATTTAGATTTACCTTTTATTTTGAACCTACAGGGGTTTTCACATGGCCAAGCACACGCTCATGTCCCTCACACAGCCTAGACACGCCCGTGTCATCGCCCGTGTCCAAAAACTCAGACATTCTATTTATGACATCATCATTCATTTTGAGGCACATGGCCAAGGCACATGCCCGTGTGCTAGGCCATGTCCTCCACACAGTTGAGACACACGTCAATATCTCTGTCCGTGTGTTTGCTACCATGGAAACTGACCTAAAATTTTAGGTGCAGGGGACACATGGCCAGGCAGCACGCCCAGGCAACACATGTCCGTGTGTCTACCCATGTGGACTTTTTTAAGGCTATTTTCCAAGCCTTTGGTCACCCTCTAACATCCATACAAAATTATAGACTTCAATGGTATTTAACATGGCCTAATTATACTCTTAAACAACCTTGGTATAACTCATTGCTTGTTACCCTCATCTCATCGGCTTAGTACATGCTAAATTATCCTTTTCGTATGAAGGATTAACATATTACATTTTACATTTAGGCCATATATAACCATATACCATTATATGCTATGTCCACTCTCAAATTATTAGGTCCCATTTCAAGCATCCATCCATGATAAACCTCATCATCATTTCTCATGAAACATGTAAACATAAACATGCATCATTAGTAGGTTTAGAACCTACATTAATAAGAGCCATATCTCATGGCCATATACAAAAGAAAGTATACCATTTAAGTCCTTACATTGGCTAGCCAAATGAAACATACAACAAAATAACTAAAAACCCTATACAAGCCCCTAAACAAAATAAAAGTATCTATATACCAAAGCGGAACAAGTCGATAGTGTGTTGATTCTCCAACCGTCTTTCAATCTTCACGTGTTCACGAGCTTTGTAAAACAGGGAAAAGAGAAGGGGGTAAGCATTTATATGCTTAGTAAGTCCAGATAACGGGAAAGTAAACTTACCGGTTAATTACCATACAACCATATTAGGCAATTCCAACAAGCATGAAATAGTTCCCTATCTCATGCACTCAATCATCAAGTTAGTCTCATAACAATGCACCATATCATTAGTCTTAGATGAGCTCATCAATTCAATATTTTCATCTCTACTTCTCATGTTAAACCCGTTGAATTTCTCAAAAATCTCGATGGATGGCACAATTATTGTCAAGTCATACAAGTGATCATCACAATTACGTACTCCTGCGAGCCTTACATCGTACGGCGGGATTACCAGTCCAGACTAAGTCCCCTGTAGTAATGACTCATAGAGCAATGTCGGGATTACTAATCTAGGCTAAATCCCTTCTAACGACAATTGCTTTCAAAAGATCGGATTTGAATTGCTAGTCAAAGCTAAATTCAGTCCTCAATCGAATTACCTGTCTGGGCAAAATCTTTAATGCACCCATATTCTTCAGGAGGCTCGATCACTCAAAGAACACCCGTCCGGGCTAGATCCTTCCTATTTTGAGATCATTGGATTACCCGTACGGGCTAAGTCCTTTTCTGCAACACATGCAGGATCTCGTGTCATGTAAGCCATAATTTATCCATCAGATTTCCCTTTTTATTTCACCGGGGACATTTATCATCTTTTCATTACACTAGGACATTTCATGGATTATCATGCCAGGAATATCTAAATTTTCATACATTCAATAACGTGCATATTTAAGTATATTAAGAGTTTACTTCGGGTTATAAGAAGTTACCTAGTAGTCATTCGAATTCATGTCTCGGTTATTCCGAAACCTTTCATTTTCCACAGTCGACCTCCTGAAGTTTTTCCTCGGGGTCTATATCAGTAAAAATAAATCATTAATACCTTACATTATTCAATTTTGGCTAAAACTCACCCTAGGGTATAATGACCATTTTTCCCCTAACCTTTCACATTTTTTACAAATTAATCCTTACGCTCATATGATGAAATGCATGAAATTCCTTGGATATCGAAGCTTAGCCAAATGTATTATAAGCTCATAATATCCCACATTTTCCTCCATTTCACATTTCTACCCCACATTTTATACCTTTTTCAATTAGGTCCCTTCTTGGTGTTTTCATGAAAAATCACCTAGAAAAAGATGTTTATCCAACATCCCACTTCCATAATCCTCCATAAATCATCAGAGAATAATCATCTCATTCATGGGTCAAATTTCTAACATGAACCCTAGCTTGAAATATAGGTAGAAATGGATAGAGCATGTTACGAGGGTTTTAAAAATACAAAGAACATTAAAAACTGGGCCAGGGAACACTTACTATCAAGCTTTAAATGTTGGAAAACCCTAGCTATGGAGACCCGTTCAAATTCAGCAGCATGGAGAAGAAAACGAGTGAATTTTAGCTTGATTTTCCCTTTTTATTACATTAATTAACTAAATGGCCAAAATGCCCTGCCTTACTAACCTTTCCAAATTTTCCATGCATGCCCATTTTTGTCCCAAAACTTAGAAATTAGGCAAATCACCTTTGAGGACCTTTAATTAATATTCAAAAGTAATTTCATACAAATTTCTTCTAGAATCCAAGTTTTACAATTTATTCAATTTGGTCCATAATTTCCAATTGGACACCTTACACATAGAATTTCTTCATGAAACTTTAACACATGCTTATTTTTATATCCTAGAACTTATAATGATCATGAAAAAATTATTTTAACATCGGATTTGTGGTCCCGAAACTACTATTTCAGAATGTTACATTTCTCCCCCTTAGGGACTTTTGTCCTCGAAAGTCTTACCAGTAAACAGGCTCAGATATTGACTTTTCACGGTTTCTTCGGGTTCCCATGTCGCCTCTTCCACTCCGTGCTGATGCCATAAAATTTTCACCTAGGCTATATTCTTTGTGACAGCCCAAAATTGACCCTAGTCGGGAAGTGGTTTCGGGACCGCTAAACCGAGTCACCGAAATGTTTGAACGTAATATTTATTGTCTAGAATATGCATTTATGAATGTGTGAAAATTTCAAGCTTCGATTTAGTCGATTGCATGTGAATTCAGTTATTAGGACTTGTGTGACACTTTTGAAATGTGATAGGCTAATCTATAAGGACCTAATAGTGCATGTAATCAAAAGGGAGAACTTGCATGTCAAATTTCCCCCCTAATAGCTAGTGGCCGGCCATGACAAGGAATTATGGGCAAAACATGTCATAGACATGTTATGTTGGTGCATCATGGGAGGAAAAAAATAAATTAATGGTTATGGGTAATAAAGAAATGGAAAAGAAAAAAAAAAGAATGTGTGTGTTACCCCCCATTGCCGTGAGTTGAAGAAAAGAGAAGAAAAAATTATTGCTCATCTTTTTTTTCATTTCTTGGAGCCGAAAATTCTAAGGAAGAAGGAAGGGGCTCTTGCTTCATGCTTGGTTTGGAAGAGGATTAGGAGGAGGTTTGGCCATACTTGTGTCTAGATTAAGGTATGTTTGAGGTTGTGCCATGAGATTCATGCATGTTTTTAGTTGCTAGCTTGATGTTCTTATTAACCCAAGGTTCAAATCCTTGCTATGTCATGGGGATGATATTCGGCCAAGGTGGATTTTGTGTTAATGCCATTGCATGCTAAATATGAAGCTTGTTGATGATATATGTGATGGTGGGTTGAGGACTCTTGGATTTTCTTTTAGCATTTTTGAGTGAGACATTAAGTTCTTTGTTTAACCATGACCAAAATTGAAACGGTATGGTGTTGTGGTGTATTCGGCCATGGTATATCCATAAGCATAATTTATGCATATTGCATGGTAGGTAAGATTTGAGCTTTGGATATATGTTTATATTTGGTTATAATCAACTTGAGATTTGGCCCTTGCACCTACATGTATATATGTTTGCACATGATGTATTGGTATGACATATATACTATCTCAAGGTATATATTTACTTATGATGATGTTTCGGTTATGAAGGAAATGATAGATGTGTATTGAACTACAATATGTAATGCATTAGTTAGTAAAATGTATGCCGTTCATGTGTGGTATTAAACATGTAATTGGCCTCAACATCAACATGCATAATCGGCCATATGAATGAGTACATAGGTTGATGTGTTGTTCGGCCATAAGTAAGCATGTTGAAGGCTTTATCTCGACCTAGAAAATTCGGCTAAGGAGAGTACTAACTAATGTGTTGAGTTTGATGCATGATTTCACATGTATGTGACTTTAATGTCTAATGTATAAGTGTGGGCTAAGTGCCTTGTGTTCCTCTTTTCGATGCTCAAATGATTAAATCGATTTATTTATTTAATTAAGCTCAAGAGCAAAGGGGATCCAAATCCGATAAAGGGAAGGAAAAAGTGGTCGAATAGCCATCGAAATCGTTCGACAACATCCGAGGTAAGTTCTTGAGTAATAGAGCTTAAATTATGATTTGATTAGATCATGTCTCAAGTAAATCTAAATCATGCTCTTTGTGTGTGGATATTGAACCGAAATGTGCAAGAGTGATAAGTGTATTGTATTTGAGTTTTGCTAATGAAAATGAAATACGAATGTGTCATGATTTAGTGTTAAATGTGCATGTTTATTCGAATGGTGTCCGGGCTAAGTCCCGAAGGCTTTTGTGCTAAGTGACTAAATCCGGGTCAATTCCCGAAGGCATTCGTGCGAGTTACCAAAACCGGGTTAAGTCCCGAAGGCATTCGTGCGAGTTACTAAATCCGGGCTAATTCCCGAAGGCAATTGTGCGAATCACTATAACCGGGCTATGTTCCGAAGACAATCGAGCGAGTCGCTATATCCGGTTCAATTCTGAAGGTACGTGATTCGAGAATGAGCAATCTTGCTATAAAAATTTCAGTTAATACGCTTGCAAAAATTCCAGCAATGAGGTATGTTCGTATGTGCTTTGAATTAGTTGATAAACGAGCTACCGGCCTTTGGCTAAGTTGATCTTTGTGTATGAACACAAGGGTTGGTAATGTGAAGTAAGTATGATATTGAGAATGTGTGCATATGAAATTATCCGTTTAGCTATATGAATGCTATGCTTTTGTTGTGCTGGAATCCTTGCTCAAAACTTACTAAGCATAAATTGCTTACTCCGTTTCTTTGTTCTCTGCTTTATAGATTTTGGCTCGTCACCATCGGACTCGGGATTTTTGGAAGTCGAAGTCTCCCACACTATCAAAGCCCCCTTTTGGTACAATTTTAGTTGAGCTTTGAAATGGCATGTATAGGACTACCCTTTGTTGTTTTTCAAGTACTTTTTGTGATGTATGTGTGTACAGCCATGCGAAAATGGCTCGTAGAAGTGGAGTATGGCATTAGACCATTTGTGTTTATGTATGTATATATGGTTTCATGATGTGACTATGGACTGGAATGGAAGTTTTGGGCAATGATCAGCCCTTGGAATGGCTAAATATGATCATAGGTGGACCTATGTATGACAAAACTCTAGTTGGTCCATGGAAACCACGAAATAGGTAAAGCTTACCTGAAAACAGATGCTGACAGCAGCAGTGGTGTGGATGTGAAAAATCACTAAAAATAGAAGGAATGGAATTAAATAGTGAATAAATTATGTAAATGAACCCTGATGAATCTACTTTCATGTGAAAGAAACGAAACGGTCATATGAGTTGTATGTTAAGAGATATTTAGGTTTTCATGAAACAGGGCCAGAACGGTTTCTGGATTCCCTGTTCCGACTTTGGAAATTCATTGTAAATTAACCAGAGATAATTAGGAGTCATGCCATATATGTATAGATTCCTCCTTGAGTCTAGTTTCTATAGATACAAACGGCATCAGTATTGAAGCCCTGTGTAGGGAGATATCTAATTCGTAATGCGTGAAGGTCAGTGTAGTCGAACCCTGGATTAGGGGAGACTTTAACTAATAAAATGTACTAATTGGCGAGACCAAAAATTCTAGAAAAAAATATGTAGATGGAAATATGAGTCTAGTTTCAGGGAAAAATTACGAAACTGATTTTCGAGCTTTGAAACTCAAGATATGATTTTTAAGGCGACAGTGATGCAGTAACTAGCTTGTCTGGAAAATTTTTATGGATTGTGAAAATAATTAAGTCTGTGTGCACCTTGTGTTCGACTCCGGTAGCGGACTCGGGTACGGGGTGTTACATTCTTATTCCTCAACTGTTTGACTTCTTGAGCTAAAATCTTGACTGGTTCTTCACCATAAGTCATGTCTGGTCTAATTTCAACTTTCGTAGGTGAAATCACCTGGGAGGGGTCTGATCGATATTGTCGCAACATGGATACATGGAATACATCATGAATCTTTTCCAATTTAGGTGACAATGCTAAACAGGAGGCTAATGGTCGAAGTTTTCAATGATCTCATATGGTCCAATAAATCGCGGACTTAATTTGCCTTTCCAGCTAAATCTCAATACCTTTTTCCATGGAGACACTTTCAAGAGCACTTCATCTCTGACTTGAAACTCGATCTCTTTTCTTTTTAAATCAGCATACGACTTTTGCCTATCCGATGTCGCCCTCAAGCAATCCCGTATCACTTTAACCTGTTCCTCAGTTTCCTTAACTAGGTCAACTCCATGAATCTGGTTTTCTTTGAGTTCTATCCAATACAGCAGAGTTCGAAACTTCCTGCCATACAAGGCCTCATAGGGTGCCATTTTCAAACTCGACTGGAAACTATTGTTGTAGGTGAATTACAACAACGGTAAGTATTTTTCCCAACTACCCTGAAATTTAAGGACGCAACATCGTAACATGTCCTCAAGAATATGAATCGTCCGTTCAGATTGACCATCAGTCTGCGGGTGGAAGGCGATGCTAAAACTCAACTTCGTACCCAAGGCTTCTTGCAACTTGTTCCAAAATCTTGAAGTGAATCTTGGGTCCCTATATGAAATAATCGATAATGGTACCCCTTGTAATCTCACAATCTCAGATTCATACAAGTCGGCCAACTTGGCAAGTGAGTAGTTAGTTCGTACTTGAATAAAGTGAGCCGACTTCGTTAGCCTATCAACCACAACCCAAACAACATCTTTCTTTTTTGGGGTTAATGGTAATCCCATCACGAAATCCATAGTAATCCTATCCCACTTCCACTCGGGGACCATCACATACTGTAACAAACTTGAAGATGCTTGGTGTTTAGCCTTGACTTTTTGACATATCAAGCATTTCGATACAAATTCAGAGATGTCTCTTTTTATGCCATTCCACCAGTACATTTTCTTCAAATCATTGTACATCTTGGTACTTCCCGGATGAATAGACAAATGGCTATCATGTGTCTCTTGCAAAATTTTTCGAATAAGCTCGTCATCTCTCGGTATAGATCCTATCTTTGAACATCAAGCAACCGTCGATACCGATCCAAAAATTTGATTCGGTGCCTGACTCGTATTGAGTTCTCTTGCCTTGTAAATCACTATCATTGATCTAAGCTGCACATATTTCTTGTAGAAACATTGGTCTGGCTCTTAACTTTGCCAAAACTGAACCATCATCAAACAAGGCCAACTGCATGTTCAAGGCTCTCAAAGCAAACAAGGATTTTCTTCTTAGTGCATCTGTGACCACATTCGCCTTTCCTGAGTGGTAGTCAATGATCAATTCATAATCTTTAATCAAATCTAACCATTTTCGCTATCTCAGATTCAATTCCTTTTGAGTCATTAAATACTTCAAACTCTTGTGATCAATGAATACACGGCATGTCTCACCATGCAAATGGTAGCTCCAAATTTTCAAGGCAAATACAACGACTGCTAGCTCCAAGTCATGTGTTGGGTAATTTCTCTCGTGTGGTTTCAGTTGCCTCGAAGCATAGGCTATCTCTTTACCTTCTTGAATTAGTACGCAGCCCAGTCCATTCAAGGACGTATCACGATAAACCACAAATTCCTTTTCAGGCTCAGGTCGTACTAGTAATGGAGCTTCGGTTAGCAGTGTCTTCAATCTCTCGAAACTCTGTTGACACTTCTCTGACCATTCAAACTTAACGTCTTTTTGCAGCAACTTCGTCAAAGGAGTTGCAATCATCAAAAATCCTTTTACAAAACATTGATAGTACCCGGCCAAGTCTAAAAAGCTTCTAACCTCGGTTACATTCTTCGGTTACTTTCACCCGACAATAGCAGATATTTTGTTTGGATCTACTCGGAAGCCATCACCCGATACAATGTGACCAAAAAATCCTACTTCTCGAAGCTGGAACTCACTTTTTTTGAACTTAATATACAATTTCTTATCTCGCAAGGTCTGTTAAACAGTCTTCAAATGTTCAGCATGCTCAGACTCATTACGGGAATAGATCAAAATATGGTCAATGAATACCACAACAAACTTGTCTGAGTATGGTCGGAAAACACAATTCATTAAGTCCATAAACGTGGCTGGGGCATTCGTTAGACCGAAAGGCATGACCAGGAACTCGAAATGACCATATCTCGTCCTGAAAGCGGTCTTAGGCATGTCCAACTCTTTAACTCGGAACTGGTGGCAACTGGATCTCATATCTATTTTTGAAAATATAGTGGCTCCTCTCAATTGATCAAACAGATGATCAATCCTTGGCAACAGATACTTGTTCTTGATAGTTACCTTGTTAAGTTGTCAGTAGTCTATACATAGCCTCATCGAACCATCTTTCTTCTTTACAAATAATACTGGAGCACCATAAGGCGAAAAGCTCAGTCTTGCAAAATCTTTATCTATCAGTTCTTGTAGCTGTGGTTTTAACTCTTTCCGTTCGGTTAGCGCCATCCTATATGGAGCAATAGAGATAGAGCTATCCCAGGCACCAACTCAACACCAAACTCTACTTCTCTAACATGGGGTAATCCGAGTAGCTCTTCTAGAAACACATCCGAATACTCGCATACCATCGGTCTCGATTCCAACTTCAGCTCAGATTCTTTAGTATTCAACACGAAAACAAGGTAGGCTTTATATCCTTTTCTCATATACCTTTGAGCCATCATTGAAGTAATCACAACTGACGGAGTATCCAACTCACTTGAATAAATTTGAAGAATCTCACCATCTGAGCATTACAATTTGATATACTTTCTACTACAATTTATGATTATATCATGCACAACTAACCAATCCATGTTAAGTATTACATCAAACTCATCGAATGACAATAACATAAGGTTAGCAGAAAAACAATAACCTTGAATCGTCAAGCGACAATTCTTACAGACTTTATCAACTAGGATTGACTTGCCTAGAGGGTTTGATACCTTAATCACATATTCCGTAGGCTCTACAGACATATCCATGCTAGACACCAATTTCATACAAATGTACAAATGGGTTGATCTGGGATCAATTAAGGCAATGACATGAGTATTATAGATAGAAACTGTACCCGTGATGTTCAAGCGCGTATTGGATAAGTTCTTGCTAGGGCTCGAGCCTCTGATTTTACAGTAGCATCCTTAGCAATAGTTTGACTGCCACTTGCACTTTCAGGATGTCTCGGGGGTCTACCTCGAGAAATAGGAGCATTTGGCTGTTGGGGTAACCCAACCTCTTTATTAGTTCTCTCCGGGAAGTTTTTGAAAAATTGGTCAAAAGACCTACATCTAAAACACGCACCACTCTTCATTCGGCACTCTTCGAAGTGAAATTTGTTACAGCTTTTAGACTTCAGCTTTTGATCATCTACGCTTTTCACACTAGTTACCATAGGGGAAGAAGTCTTCGGGTTATATCGCTTGGGGCTTCTTGCTCTACCCAAATATCCTACCGATGAAGTGGAGTGTTTTTGATGACTTCTCGATTTCTTTGTGGGGAAAGAGTGTGCTTTGCCACTAGACCTCTTACTCAAAACTCGAGCCTCTCTGTTATCTTGCTTTCTTTCATTGTTTAGCTCTTTGGCCTTCTTGGCCTTATCAGCTAATACGGAAAATTCTCGTATCTCAAGGATCCTGATCAACAATTTAATTTCAACATTCATGCCTTTCTCGAAGCGCTTAGACATTTCTACCTCTGAGTGGACCCATTCTGTTGCATACTGACTCAGCCTTACGAATTCCCTTTCATATTCTGATAAGATCTTATTTCCTTGTTTAAGTTCCAAGAACTCCTTTCGCTTCGAGTCTAAAAACCTTTGAGTGATGTATTTCTTTTTAAACTTAGCTTGGAAGAATTGTCATGTAACGTCTTCCTTTGGTACCACTGAAAACACCATCTTCCACCAGTGGTATGCAGTATCTTTCAGAAGAGATACAACATACTTCAAGCACTCCTCGGGTGTACATGACAATTCATCAAAACCTCGTACAGGATTCTCGAGCCAGAACTCAGCTCGTTCAGCATCATCCTCAACCTTAGCACTAAACTTTTCAGCTCTGTATTTCCTAAGTTTATCCACTGGGGCCTTACCAATTCTCACTGGTTCAACAACCCTTGGTACTTCATCCATCAGGGCAGTTTCTCAGGTATTCCCCGAACCACTCATCCATCATATCAAAAAAAGCTACTCTCGCCTCTTTCCGGTCTTCAAACATACGCCTTCTACTACTACTAGAAACAGCTCGCTGTACAAAAGCTGGAGCATGGCTCTCGGCTCCCTCGGACTCATATTGGGCTTGATTGGAAGACATTTACTATATTCAAATTCAATTAAAAGTTAAAAGATATCACACTATCAAAATTTGTATAATGGCATGTGTAGCTAAACTCGTTACACGCTACGTTAGTTCGAGAATTAACTAAACTATAGCTCTGATACCACTAAATGTAACACCCTTTTCATACCTGAGACTGGGAAAAAGTACGAGGCATTATCGGACACATACTTAGACATTTCAGAAAATACGGGTTATAAAGATTCATTCTAATTTAAAGCCAATCAAACAACATCATAGTGTCCCTATTATGGACCTACAAGGACCAAAACATACATTAAATTGATCCGGGGCTAAACCGAAAACTATAGAAAATTTTAGTAAAGTTCCTAGGGTTATGCCTCACATGCCCGTGTGGAGGCAAAGAACACATTCGTGTGCTTGGAGACACGCCCGTGTCCCTCACCCCAGTTGAATTATTTAGATTAATTTTTCATTTTGAACCTACAGGGGTTTTCACATGTCCAAGCACACGCGCGTGTCCCTCACACAGCCTAGACACTCCCGTGTCATCGCCCGTGTCCAAAAACTTGGACATTCTGTTTATGACGTCATCATTCATTTTGAGGTACAGGCCAAGGCACACGCCCGTGTGCTAGGCTGTGTCCTCCACAAAGTTGAGACACACATCCATATCTCTGTCCGTGTGTTTGCTACCATGCAAATTGACCTAAATTTTAGGTGCAGGAGACACATGGCCAGGCAGCACGCCCAGGCAACACATGTCCGTGTGTCTACCCGTGTGGAATTTTTTAAGGCTATTTTCCAAGTCTTCGGTCACCCTCTAACATCCATACAAAATTATAGACTTCAATGGTATTTAACATGGCCTAATTATACTCTTGAACAACCTTGGCATAACTCATTACATGTTAGCCTCATCGCATCGGCTTAGTACATGCTAAATTATCCTTTTCGTATGAAGGATTAACATAGCACATTTTACATTTAGGCCATTTTATAACCATAAACCATTATATGCTATGTCCACTCTCAAATTATTAGGTCCCATTTCAAGCATCCATCCATGATAAACCTCATCATCATATCTCATAAAATATTTAAACATAAACATGCATCATTAGTAGGTTTAGAACCTACATCAATATGAGCCATATCTCATGGCCATATACAAAAGAATCAGTATGTAATATCCTGATTTTGGGCCTAGTCGGAATAGTGGTTTCGTGACCACAAAATCCGAGATATAAATAATTATTTTATGATTATTTTAAGGTCTATGATATGATTGCATGATTGTGTGAAAATTTCGTGAAGAAATTTTATGCATAAAGTGCTTAATTTGAAATTTGGGACTAAATTGAATAAATTGCAAAACTTGTGTTCTAGAAGTATTTTGCATAAAATTGAATTAGATTATTAATTAGAGGTCCTTAAAGAGTAATTTTACCAATTTCTAAGTCTATGGACAAAAATTGGACATGGATGGAATTTTGGAAAGTTTAGTAGTAAGGGCATTTTGGTCATTTAGGGTAAAATGAATTAAAATACAAAATTAAAAGCCAATTTTGCTCATCTTCAACCCCATGGCCGAATATAGCAAGGAGAAACCATGGCTAGGGTTTTCAAGCTTCCAAGCTCGATTGTAAGTCCGTTCTAGCCTCGCTTTTAATGATTTTACGTTTTAGAGTCCCTAGCTCGATTTAGCTTATGCTAGCAATAATTTAACCTAGGGTTTATATTTGGAAAAATACCCATAAGTGAAATTTGTGTATTTTGGTGTTTTATGATAGAATATGAGGTTTTAAATTATGTTAGACAACTTGTGCTACTCGGTTTTAAGTGAAAATGAGCAAAGGGCTTAATCGGTAAAAATACCTAATAGTCATAAGTACATGTTAGAGTGAGAATTTGATGTTGCCATAGAAGGAAAAATGATCAGCATGTCATAAAACATAAGAAAATAGGCTGAATTTTAATTTACAAGCTTTGGGGCAAAAGTGTAAATATGCAAAAGTTTAGGGCAAAATTGTAATTTTTCCAAAATATGATTTTGGGTCAATTTGAATAATGTGAGTCCTAATTAGACTATATTTTAAATGATAGAGCAAGGAAAACTGAAATTCGGGCTAAAATGGGGAAAATACCAAGTGGTGGACGAAATGGTAAAAATAGCCATTTTCGCATACGAGGTAAGTTCATGTGTAAATAATGTAGCATAATGGTTATTTTTAAGTTATTGATGTTAATTATATGTTATGCTGAATTTTATTATGAAATGTATGCTTGTGGTTAATTTCAAATAATATGCAAATTATGCGAACTACTTGTTAAATATAATTGTTACTGAGTATTGATTTGGCATTCTACGGAAGACGGCAAGGATAAGTGTTCGATGAAAAGCCCGTTTGAACCTTAGGAATAGATGAGGATACAAGTGACATGTCACTAGGATGGTTGAGCATCCGAACTCGTTGAGTTGAGTCCGAGTTCACTTATGGATGCGACGTCCGAACTCGTTGAGTTGAGTCCGAGTTCGTGAGATGTAACTAGGCATCCGAACTCGTTGAGTTGAGTCCGAGTTCACTTATGGATGCGAACGCCGAGCTCGTTGAGTTGAGTCCGAGTTCACTTATGGGCGGGTTACATGGTAGCTTGGCTACATATGTGGCACTTATGTGCAAACTTTCCATGTATCCAATTATATTCCGATGTGTTCAACGGGTAAAGTTCTACTCAAATGGAGGAATACTCAAGATGAAAGGGACGATTGGTAAGTGTTGTGAAATGGATACTTTGAACAGGTATGTACTTAACCCTCGGGTTGAAAACTCGATATAACAACAATATGGTAAGATGATAAATGAAAAGGTGATATGAATGTCTTGGTGATGATTATGCAAATGATGTTTTATGTTTGCTTATATGGTTATGTTACTTGCTATTTGCATGTGAGCTTACTAAGCATTTATGCTTACTCCTCCTTTTCATTCCTTGTAGTGTTGACAAGCCAGCTCGGAAATCGGAAACGGTCGGAGGCACGCTCACACTATCCGTATACCATCTTGGCATAATGGCTTGTATATTTTGAGTATGGCATGTATAGCATTATAATCATTTTATATGTATGGTCTTATGATATGGTTATTGAGTGGTATGGAAATAGAATGTTATAATGATTAGCCATTGGAATGGCTAATCATGATCATATTTGGTATTATGTATGTCAAATTGCTAGCTAATCCATGGAAACCATGAAATAGGTAAAATTTACCATAAAATAGATTCAGACAGCAGCAGTGACGTGAGTTTGAAAAATCACTAAAAATAGTAGAAATGGAATTAAATAATGAATAAGTTATGGAATCGAAGTTTGATGAGTCTATTTTCATATGGAATAAGCAAAACAGGTATATGAGCTATATTTTATGAGATGTTTAAATTTTTGTGAAACAGGGCCAGAGCGATTTCTGGATCCCCTGTTCTAAATTTGGAAATTCACCATAAATTTTACAAAGATAATTAGAAGTCACGCTTTATATGTACAGATTCCTTATTGAGTCTAGTTTTATTAGAGACAAACGGAATAGTCATTGAAGGTCTGTATAGGAGATATCTGATTCGTAATACACAGAGGTCAGAGTAGTTGAACCCTGAAACAGGGAGACTTTAACTAATAAACTGTACTAATTGGCCCAACCAAAAATTCTAGAAAAAATTAGTAGATATATATATGAGTCTAGTTTCAGGAAAAATTTACGAATTGGATTTCGAGTTTCGTAACTCGAGATATGATTTTTAAAGCGACTGTGATGCAGTTAGCCAGCTTGTCTGGAAATTTTAAAATGAATTGTATGAGCTGTTTAATTAATGAATTAAGTCCGTTAACACCTCGTGTTCGACTCCGGAAACGGTCTCGGGTACGGGGTGTTACACAGTATACCATTTAAGTCCTTACATTGGCTAGCCAAATTAAACATACAACAAAATAACCAAAAACCCTATACAAGCCCCTAAACAAAATAAAAGTATCTATATACCAAACGGAACAAGTCGATAGTGTGTTGATTCTCCAACCGTCTTTCAATCTTCACGTGTCCACGAGCTTTGTAAAATAGGGAAAAGAGAAGGGGGTAAGCATTTATATGCTTAGTAAGTCAAGATAACGGGAAAGTAAACTTACCAGTTAATTACCATACAACCATATTAGGCAATTCCAACAAGCATGAAATAGTTCCCTATCTCATGCACTCAATCATCAAGTTAGTCTCATAACTATGCACCATATCATTACTCTTAGATGAGCTCATCAATTCAATATTTTCATCTCTATTTCTCATGTTAAAAACTTGTTGAATTTCTCAAAAATCTCAATGGATGACACAATTATTGTCAAGTCATACAAGTAATCATCACAATCACGCACTCCCGAGAGCCTTACATTGTACGGCTGGATTACCAGTCCAGACTAAATCCCCTGTAGTAATGACTCATAGAGCAATGTCGGAAATCCCTTCTAACGACAATTGCTTTCAAAAGCTCGGATTTGAATTGCTAGTCAAAGCTAAATTCAGTCCTCAATCGGATTACCTGTCTGGGCTAAATCCTTAATGGACCCATATTCTTCGGGAGGCTCAATCACTCAAGGAACACCCGTCCGGGCTAGATCCTTCCTATTTTGAGATCATCGGATTATCTGTCCGGGCTAAATTCTTTTCTGCAACACGTGCAGGATCTCGTGTCATGTAAGCCATAATTTATCCATCAGATTTCCCTTTTTATTTCACCTGAGATATTTATGATCTTTCCATTACACTAGGACATTTCATGGATTATGTTGCCATGAATATCTAAATATTCATTCATTCAAGAACGTGCATATTTAAGTATGTTAAGAGTTTACTTCGGGTTATAAGAAGTTACCTAGTAGTCATATCGGATTCATGTCTCGGTTATTCCGAAACCTTTCGTTTTCCACAGTCGACCTCCGAAATTTTTTCCTCGGGGTCTATATCAGTAAAAATAAATCATTAATACCTTACATTATTCAATTTCGGCAAAAACTCACCCTAGGGTATAATGACCATTTTGGCCCTAACATTTCACATTTTTTTACAAATTAATCCTTAGGCTCATATGATGAAATGAATGAAATTCCTTGGATACCCAAGCTTAGCCGAATGTATTATAAGCTCATACTAGCCCACATTTTCCTCCATTTCACATTTTTACCCCACATTTTATACATTTTTCAATCAGGTCCCTTTTTGGTGTTTTCATGAAAAATCACCTAGAAAAAGATGTTTATCCAACATCCCACTTCTATAATCCTCCATAAATCATCAAAGAACAATCATCTCATTCATGGGTCAAATTTCTAATATGAACCCTAGCTTGAAATATGGGTAGAAATTGATAGAGCATGTTACGAGGGTTTTAAAAATACGAAGAACATTAAAATCGGGGCTAGGGAACACTTACTATCAAGCTTTAAATGTTGGAAAACCCTAGCTATGGAGACCCCTTCAAATTCGGCAGCATGGAGAAGAAAATGAGTGAATTTTTTCTTGATTTTCCCTATTTATTACATTAATTAACCAAATGACCAAAATGCCCTTCCTTACTAACATTTCCAAATTTTCCATGCATGCCCATTTTTGTCCAAAAACTTAAAAATTGGGTAAATTACTCTTTAAGGTCCTCTAATTAATATTCAAAAGTAATTTCATACAAATGTCTTCTAGAATCCAAGTTTTGCAATTTATTCAATTTGGTCCCTAATTTCCAATTAGACACCTTACACATAGAATTTCTTCATGAAACTTTAACACATGCTTATTTTTATATCCTAAACCTCATAATGATCATGAAATAATTATTTTAACATCGGACTTGTGGTCTCGAAACGACTATTTCAGGATGTATTCTCCCACCTTAGGGACTTTTGTCCTCGAAAGTCTTCCCAGTAAACAGGTTCGGATATTGACTTCTCATGGTTTCTTTAGGTTCCTATGTAGCCTCTTCCACTCCGTGCTGATGCCATAAAATTTTCACCTAGGCTATATTCTTATTCCTCAACTGTTTTACTTCTCGAGCTAAAATCTTGACCGGTTCTTCACCATAAGTCATATCCGGTCTAATTTTAACTTCCGTAGGTGAAATCACATGGGAGGGGTCTGATCGATATTGTCACAACATGGATACATGGAATACATCATAAATCTTTTCCAATTCAAGTGACAATGCTAAACAGGAGGCTAATGGTCCAAGTTTTTAGTGATCTTATATGGTCCAATAAATCATGGACTCAATTTGCCTTTCTGGCCAAATCTCAATACCTTTTTCCATGGATACACTTTCAAGAGCACTTTATCTCCAACTAGAAACTCGATCTCTTTTGTTTTTAAATCAGCATATGGTTTCTACCTATCCGATGCCGCCCTCAAGCAATCCCGTATCATTTTATCCTTTTCCTTAGTTTCCTTAACTAGGTCAACTCCGTGAATCTGGTTTTCTTTGAGTTCTATCCAATACAGTGGAGTTCGACACTTCCTACCATACAAGGCCTCATAGGGTGCCATTTTCAAACTCGTCTGGAAACTATTGTTGTAGGTGAATTCCACCAATGGAAAGTATTTTTCCCAACTACCTTGAAATTCAAGGACGCAACACCGTAACATGTCCTCAAGAATCTGAATCGTCCGTTCAGATTGACCATCAGTCTGCGGGTGGAAGGCTGTGCTAAAACTCAACTTTGTACCCAAGGCTTCTTGCAGCCTATTCCAAAATCTCGTAGTGAATCTTGGGTCCCTATATGAAATAATCGATAACGGTACCACGTGTAATCTCACAATCTCAAATTCATACATGTCGGCCAACTTGTCAAGTGAGTAGTTAGTTCGTACTTGAATAAAGTGAGCCAACTTCGTTAGCCTATCAACCACAACCCAAACAACATCTTTCTTTTTTGGGGTTAATGGTAATCCCATCACGAAATCCATAGTAATCCTATCCCACTTCCACTCGGGGACCATCACATACTGTAACAAACTTGAAGATACTTGGTGTTCAGCCTTGACTTTTTGACATATCAAGCATTTCGATACAAATTCGGAGATGTCTCTTTTTATGCCATTCCACCAGTACATTTTCTTCAAATCATTGTACATCATGGTACTTCCCGGATGAATAGACAAATGGCTATCATGTGCCTCTTGCAAAATTTATCAAATAAGCTCGTCGTGTAACACCCCAAACCCGAGACCATCGCCGGTGTCGGACACGAGGGGTTAACAAGCCAAATCCACATATTTCACCCACCAATTTGACATTTCCAGACAGGCTGGAAATCTGCGTCACTGTCACCTTAAAAATCATATCTCAAGTTTCAAAACTCGGAAACTGATTCCGTAAATTTTCCCTGAATTTAGACTCATATATCCATCCATGGATTTATTTCTAGAATTTTTGGTCGGGCCAATTGGTACAGTTTATTAGTTAAAGTCACCCATGTTACAGGGATCGACTGATCTGACCTTCGCGCGTTACAACTTGAATATCTCTCTGTACAGGGCTTTAATACTGGTGCCGTTTGTTTCTAATGAAACTAGACTCAAAATGGAATCTGTACATATAAGGCATGACTCCTAATTCTTTCTGGATAATTTATAATAAATTTTTAAAGTTGCGACAGGGGACCCAGAAACCGTTCTGGCCCTATCTCACAATAGCTTTAATATCTCTTAACATGTAACTCCTATGACCGTTTCGTTTATTCCACATGAAAGTAGACTCATTAAGGTTCATTTACATAATTTATTCACTATTTAATACCATTCCTACAAATTTTGGTGATTTTTCAAAACCACACCACTGCTGCTGCCAGCATCTGTTTTCAAAGTAACCATTACCTATTTCATGATTTCCACGATTCAAATGGCCCTTTTTGCACACATAGCACAAAGTGTGATTATGATTAACCATTCCAATGGCTAATCCTTTCAAACAATTTCATACCCCATAATGATTATCATACAAACTATTATAGAATCATACTAAAACGATATAAGCCATTTTCGCATGGCTATCCAAGCTTACACAAAACCGAAAGGTACATGACCTTCAACATTAGGGTAGTCCTATACATGCCATTTCAAAGTTCAACCAAAATTATACCAAAATGGAGGCTTTGATAGTGTAGATGACTTTGACTTTAATGATCCCAAATCCGATTGCTACCGAGCAAAATCTATAAAACAGAGAGCCAAAGCAACGGAGTAAGCATTTTTATGCTTAGTAAGTCTCAAGCAATAAAATCAGCTTTAACCAAAGCATTACATTCACATAGCCAAATGAATCATTTCATTAATACACATTCACATAATCATATTTACTTCACCATCCCAACTCTTATGTTCATACACAAATAACGGCTTCGTTAAGGCCGATAACTCGTTCCATCATAGGAGCGAATATTCATACGCTCTTACTCCTAGCGCAAAGCACACACAACACATACCTTGTTATTGGGAAGTTTCACAAGTGCATTAGCTGAAAATTTTCCAGCAAGCTTATAATTTTCAAATCACATACCTTCGGAGTTTAACCGGATATAGCTACTCGTTCAAACGCCTTCGGGACATAGCCCGGTTATGGTAACCCGCACAAAGGCCTTCGGGACTTAACCCGGATTTCACAATTTGCACAAATGCCTTTGGGTCTTAGCCCGGATGTAGTCACTAGCACAATTGCCTTCGGGTCTTAACCCGGATGTAATTACCAGCATAAATGTCTTGAGACTTAGCCGGATATCATTCAATTGCTCATGCACACATATACATCAATAATCATTTCCCATTCATATTTCATTTTCGTTACTAAGGCTCAAACACAAACATATCACTAGCATAATCGCCTTCTGAACTTAGCCCGGGTATCATTCAAATACTCATACACACATAAATCAATAGTCATTACACATCAATTTTTCATTTCACATAATTCGAGTAGGGTCATTTCTTGAGGACTTACCTCCGATGTTGTCGAACGGCTTTGACGGCTATTCGATCACTTTTTCCTTCCCCTTATCCAATTGTGGCCCTCTAAGCTCTTGAGCTAATTCAAACAAATTCAATTTATTAAAGTCTCGCTTGCTAGCCTTGGCGAATACACATATCATTGATTCAACATCACATAACTAAGCACTTTAGTCAATTTTCTTTAATTACGCACACATTCGGCCTTAGCTCACAACAAGGTAGCCGATTACCTAAGTCAAGAATAGGCATCATTAAGCTTGCCTCTAACCGAATGCATGCACAATAATTCCCCTCATGTGGCCGATTATGCTTAGTCATTCTTGCATAAAATCAAAAATAAATTGCAAGATTTTCACATCATATGTGTACTAGGCCGAATGTACATGCAAATTTCACAACATTCTTCAACAAACTTCTTCTTTAAACAACATATTCATCACTTTCTTCATAATCAAAATATCATGTGCAATCATATATACACATATAAGTGCAAGGTCAATTTCAAGGTGTCCATAGCCATCCAAAACACAAATTTTAACTAACATGCAAGAAGATTGAACCATGCTCATGAATGCATCATGGCGAATACATCACAATCATGCCCTTTCAACTTCAATCATGGTTAAACAAAAAAACTCAATGTCTTACTTAAAATTGGTACAAAGAAGTTTCAAGAGTAGTCAATCCATCATTGCATGCATCATTAGCAAGCTTCACATTTAGCATGCAATGGCTTTAACACAATAACAACTTTGGCCAAATGCCATTTCCATGGCATAACAAGGATTTGAACCATGGCTAACATGCACATCAAGTTAGCAACCAAAACATGCATGAAACTCCTAACACAACCTCATACATACCTTAATCTTGATGCAAATTTAGCCAAATCTCCTTCTAGATCTCTTCTAAACCAAGCATGAAGCAAAAATCCTATCTCCTCCCTTAGTATTTTCGGCCAAAAGGAAAGAACAAGGATGAACAATTTTTTCTTGTTTTTCTTTCACTTGCACGGCAATGGGGAAAGGATGAGCTATTTTTTGATTTTTTGTTTCTCATCCAACATCATTAATTATTTTATCATTTAATTCATCATGCATTAACAAAACATGTTTCAACATGTTTTCTTTGCCCATAAACCATGTCATGGCGGCCACTAGCTTGTTTTGGGGAAATTTGACATGCAAGTCCATAGTTTTGCATGCATGCTTTAATTAGTCATCACACATTTCCCTATCGTACTTTCAAAGTTCACTACTAAGTCCCTTCTAGTGAAATTCACCTTTATAACACTAAATCAATCATCAAAAATGTCACACATGAGCACACACATATTATAGGCATCAAAATAAATTTTAAATTATTTTTATGCCTCGGTTTTGTGGTCCCGAAACCACATCCCGACTAGGGTCAATTTTGGGCTGTCACACGTCGTATCCCGGTATAGATCCTATGTTTGAACATCAAGCAATCGTCGATACCGATCCAAAAATTTGATTCGGTGCCTGACTCGTATTGAGTTCTCTTGCCTTGTAAATCACTATCATTGATCTAAGCTGCACATATTTCTTGTAGAAACATTGGTCTGGCTCTTAACTTTGCCAAAACTGAACCATCATCAAACAAGGCCAACTGCATGTTCAAGGCTCTCAAAGCAAACAAGGATTTTCTTCTTAGTGTATCTGCGACCACATTCGCCTTTCCCGGGTGGTAGTCAATGATCAATTCATAATCTTTAATCAACTCTAACCATTTTCCCTGTCTCAGATTCAATTCCTTTTGAGTCATCAAATACTTCAAACTCTTGTGATCAGTGAATACACGGCATGTCTCACCATACAAATGGTGGGTCCAAATTTTCAAGGCAAATACAATGGCCGCTAGCTCCAAGTCATGTGTTGGATAATTTCTCTCGTGTGGTTTCAGTTGCCTCAAAGCATAGGCTATCACTTTACCTTCTTGAATTAGTACGCAGCCCAGTCCATTCAAGGATGCATCACTATAGACCACAAATTCCTTTTCAGGCTCAGGTTGTACTAGTACTGGAGCTTCGGTTAGCAGTGTCTTCAATCTCTCGAAACTCTGTTGACACTTCTCTGACCATTCAAACTTAACGTCTTTTTGCAGCAACTTCGTCAAAGGAGTTGCAATCATCAAAAATCCTTTTACAAAGCATTGATAGTACCCGGCCAAGCCCAAAAAGCTTCTAACCTCGGTTACATTCTTCGGCTACTTCCACCCGACAATAGCAGATATTTTGTTTGGATCTACTCGGAAGCCATCACCTGATACAATGTGACCAAAAAATCCTACCTCTCAAAGCTAGAACTCACTTTTGTTGAACTTAACATACAATTTCTTATCTCGCAAGGTTTGTAAAACAGTCTTCAGATGTTCAGCATGCTCAGACTCATTACGGGAATAGATCAAAATATGGTCAATGAATACCACAATAAACTTGTCCAAGTATGGTAAAAAAACACGATTCATTAAGTCCATAAACATGGCTGGGGCATTCGTTAGACCGAAAGGTATGACCAGGAACTCGAAATGACCATACCTTGTCCTGAAAGCGGTCTTAGGCATGTCCAACTCTTTAACTCAGAACTGGTAGTAACTGGATCTTAGATCTATTTTTGAAAATATAGTGGCTCCTCTCAATTGATCAAACAGATGATCAATCCTTGGCAACAGACACTTGTTCTTGATAGTTACCTTGTTAAGTTATCGGTAGTCTATACATAGCCTCATCGAACCATCTTTCTTCTTTACAAATAATACTGGAGCACCCTAAGGCGAAAAGCTTGCTCTTGCAAAACCTTTATCTATCAGTTCTTGTAGCTATGGTTTTAACCCTTTCAGTTCGGTTGGCGCCATCCTATATGGAGCAATAGAGATAGGAGCTATCCCAGGCACTAGCTCAATCCCAAACTCTACTTTTCTAACAGGAGATAATTCGAGTAGCTCTTCTGGAAACACATTCAGATACTCGCATACCATTAGTACCGATTCCAACTTCAGCTTAGATTCTTTAGTATTCAACATGAAAAAAAGGTAGGCTTTATATCCTTTTCTCATATACCTTTGAGCCATCATTGAAGTAATCACAACTGACGGAGTATCCAACTCACTTGAATAAATCTGGAGAATCTCACCATCTGAGCATTTCAATTCGATATACTTGCTACCATAATTTATGATTACATCATACATAGCTAACCAATCCATGCCAAGTATTACATCAAACTCATCGAATGGCAATAACATAAGGTTAGCAGAAAAATAATGACTTTGAATCATTAAGGGACAATTCTTACAGACTTTATCAATTAGGACTGACTTGCCTAGAGGGTTTGACACCTTAATTACAAATTCCGTAGGCTCTACAGACATATCTATGCTAGACACCAATTTCATACAAATGGACAAATAGGTTGATCTTGGATCAATTAAGGAAATAACACGAGTATTATAGTGTAACACCCCAACCCGGCCCAGACGTTATGGCCAGATCTGACGTGTCACATGGACTTACGACTTAGTATGCATTCATTGGTTTAAGTGATTGGGGTGGTCTTTGCAAAAATAGCGGTTGAATGAAAAGCCGGTTTATCAATATTTAGGCTATTCATTTGTTGTGCTTGTTACAACTTGAAAACGTTAATTAATTTTGAAAACCCCCGCAGCCTAACACTAACAGTTTCGTCATCGTATAAATATAATCAGAAAATAAAACCATAGCAGAAAAATAAATTTAAATAGCGGCCTTATTACAACTTAAAACCCAAAATTAAATCAGATTATAAAAATAATAAAAATAAACTAACTTAGAAAAACCAACTTTGCAGATGATGTGGCCACTCCGAATCTCTCACAGCTTAAAGCCCACTATAGTTGGGGATTTCCTGCAGAGATGAAAATAAATGGTGAGTTCGGTAAACTCAGTGTGTAACATAACCCAACCATAGCCCAAAAAAGATCAAACCACAGAGTCAGACTTATCTGGGCCTTGACCCAGTACAGAAATTAGAATGAAACCCATAGGCCCATAGCAGATATAGAACAAATATATCATGAATGCAGAAATCCCACCACAGAGCCATCCATAACACCCCGTACCAACCTTATACCATGTGGGGAGACTACTCGACCTACCCAACCGTTACACACCACAGAAATTGCAGCAAGGCTACCAGATATTGTGACGAAGACACCAAATATAGATATTGTGGCTAGGCCACCAGAACATATATATATATATATATATATATATATATATATATATTTGGCGAAGCCACCAGATTGCATCGAGGCTGCCAGATATTGTGACGAAGTCACCAGAACAAATATATGTGGCGAGGCCACAGATTGCAAATGAGGTCGCCGTAACGCTTCCTCCATCAATATAAACCCATGTCCCATGCAATGTAAATAATATGTTATGGCATACGATACGTAAATGTAACATCATGCTTTTTAGAAAAAATAACCCTAGGGGTAAAATCGTAATTTTGTATGCATAAGGGTATTTCAGTAATTATTACCTATTGCTAAGATTTCATGCTCATTCTAACGTTTACCAAGTAATCAGAAGTACTTACCTTGTCTTTTTACCAAAATGGGCCCGTTGGCCCATTGGCCAATTTTCGACCCATTAAGCCCAAAAATATCGTTGTGCACGAAAATGCACACTCTGCACTCTAATCATCCAAATGCATCATATTCATTAACAACTGTCTCACGAGCACACGCATGCTCACGAGTTCACAAAATACCAATGTTTCGGTATTTCGGCTTTTACCGATTTAGTGTAAGGGAGGGTGTCGTTTACACACCTGGTTGATGACGATTGATGACGATATCTCCCACGCGATGATCCTACAATCGATCACTAACACATTAGACTTACGAATTAATGATAACTAACATAAATCCACGTCAACTAACCCAATCATCACACAAGTCATTTACGCACGAGGGGCAAAATAGTCATTTTACCCTCTAGCGGTAAATCGGTAGTCCTACCCTACAGGGGTATTTCTGTAATTCTACCTTACAAGGGTATTTCTATAATTTTGTAAATCGAGGGTAAAACGGTAATTTTGTAAATTGAGGGTACTTTGGTAATTTTACAAGTCGAGGGTATTTCAGTAATTTCACAAATCAGGGGTATTTTGGTAGTTTTACAAACTAGGGGTATTTTGGTAATTCTACAACTTATCCACTTAGGCCTACGGACCCATTGGGACCACATGGCCTATTTCAGCCCATCGCGGCTCGAAATAGCTGTCCTACTGCTAGAGTAATGAGAAATATACACCTGTTAGGAGACTGCAGTTAATTCACGTTCCAAACACTCTTAGCTGATGCCCAATCCAAACGAGCACGTCACAAAGCGAAAGGGATTAGCCAAGAAGGGTATGCCTACTCTCCTCATGGTTTGCTCTATTTAAAGTCAGCTCTCCATCTACTCTTATGTTAGCTTCCCGATGTGGGATCCCTCCATCACCAGAGTTTAAAACCAACACCAACTCTTGCCGTCCCAACATAGCAAAATAATCAACCTTTGCGTGCCAAGGGATTCGAACCAAAGTCCTCTCATATGCCAACTCACGCCACCACCACTAGGCCATCAACTCATTTGTGTCATAAATCCAACACATTAAACTTTAAAGCGCACCTAGTTGCTTCCAGATTTATTGAAAAGAAAAACCAAAATATATTGTAAGAGCCAAGACTTGAATCTTGGACCCCTTGCTTCCTCTATGGCGTCACTTCCTTGTCCCCTAAGTGGTGCCACCTTGCCACTACACCACACTCCTTTTTGTGTCATCTTTTACCCTTTTACTCTTAAAAGCCCAAACGCCAATTGCATCACCTGTTCATAAAATTAAAATTCTGAAGACTACTACGGATTTAACTTAAGTTTGGGCCTTCCAAAGGCCCACTAATCTACTAAAATATATACTTTAACCAACCAGAACACACACAAATTTTAAGAATCACAGAAACATAGAAAACCCGAAAATTGAGGCGTTACAACTCTACCCACCTTAAAGAAATTTCATCTTCAAAATTTTACCTGAATCAAACAGATGAGGATATTGTTGACAACCGCCACTTCTGGCTCCCAAGTAGCTTCCTCTCTGCCATGATTACGCCTACACAGCACCTTTACTAGCAGAACTGATTTCCTCCTCAAAATCTTAACATCTCGATCCAAAATCTGCACAGGCTCTTCTTCAAAAGTCAAGTCTATTTGGTCTTCGATCTCTGCAACCGGCACAACATGAGTAGGGTCAAAATGATACCGCCTTAACATGGAGACGTGAAAGACATCATGAATCCTATCCAACTTTGGAGGTAGTTCCAACTGATAAGCCATTGGACCCACTCACTTAAGAATCCGATAAGGCCTAATGAACCGCGGACTTAACTTGCCTTTCCTTCCAAACCTTAATATTTTCTTCCAAGGCGAAACCTTCAAGAAGACCATATCACCCACAGAGTACTCAATTTCATTGCACTTCAAATCTGCTTATGACTTCTGTCTATCGGATGCTTCCTTCAACTGGTCTCTAATCAACTTGACCTTATCCTCAGTATCTGCCACCAACTCAGGTCCAAGAACCTGTCGTTCACCCAACTCGGTCCAACAACTAGGTGTATGACATTTTCGCCCATACAGTGCCTCATAAGGAGCCATTCGAATACTTGCCTGATAACTATTATTGTATGCAAACTCTGCCAATGGTAAGTAATCCTCCTAACTGCCTCGAAAGTCAATAATGCATCCCCTCAACATGTCTTCCAGAATCTGAATAACCCTTTCCGACTGACCATCAGTCTGAGGATGAAAGGCTGTACTAAAGTTCAACCGCGTACCCAACGCCTCATGCAACTTTTTTCAAAACTGAGATGTGAATCTAGGATCTCGATCAGAAATAATTGACACTGGCACTCCGTGAAGTCGCACTATTTCCACCACATACAATTTGGCTAACTTCTGAAGTGAATAATCAGTGCGGACAGGTATGAAATTAGTAGATTTGGTCAACCTATCCACAATTACCCAAATCGAGTCCTTCTTCGACGGTGTCAAGGGTAACCCACTCACAAAATCCATGGTTACCCTCTCTCACTTCTAAAGTGGTACTTTCACTGGCTGCAAAAGTCCGGAAGGTAATTGATGTTTAGCTTTCACTTGCTGACAAGACAGACATTTTCCCACAACTTTCGTTACCTCTCGCTTCAATCCAGGCCACCAATACAACTCCTTTAAGTCGCGATACATTTTACTCCCTCTAGGATGCATAGCACACAGACCTCCATGAGCTTCTTTCAGAATTGCTTGCCTCAAGTAAGAGTCCTTCGGAATACAAACTCTACCTCAAAAACACAGAACTCCTCACTGTTCGGTCCAAACTCAGAAGTATCCCCATTCTTAACCTGCTAGAATCGAGAAACCAGGAACTCATCCTTCGACTGTTTTTCCTTAATCTTATCCACCCAGGTTGGCCTAACTTGCAGTTTTGCTAATAGACTACTGTCGTCATACAGACTCAAACGAGAAAACATGGCTCGCAGATCAGATACAGTTCTACGACTTAGGGCATCAGCCACCACATTAGCTTTGCCTAGGTGATACTCAATCGCGCAGTCATAATATTTAAGCAACTCTATCCATCTCTACTGCCTAAGGTTTAGCTCCTTCTGAGTCAGCAAGTACTTAAGACTCTTATGATCTGTGTATATAATACACCTTTCTCCGTACAGGTAATGTCTCCAAATGTTAAGCGCAAAGATTACCGCTGCCAACTCCAGATCATGAGTAGGATAGTTAACTTCATGTGGTTTAAGTTGTCGCGATGCATAAGAAACCACTTTACCCACTTGCATCAGCATATAGCCCAACCCTACATGTGATGCATCACTGCATACGGTAAAATCTTTTCCAGACTCCGGCTAAATCAGTATAGGTGCCTTCGTCAGAACTTTCTTCAGCTTCTCAAAAGATTCCTGTTTTTCCTCAGTCTAAACAAACGGTACTCCCTTCCTTAGAAGCTTTGTCAAAGGCACTACCATCACAGAAAATCCTTCCACAAACCTTCTATAGTACCCAGCTAAACCCAGAAAACTCCTCTGGAAAAATATCTTGAAAATCCTTGACGGTTCTAACTTTATCCACTGTCAGATCCTCAGTTTCTGATTGGCTTACAAATGCCAAATAAGCCTCACATCCCTTTCGAATCCACTTTTCGTCTCTCAATGCTGACACCACATTAGATAGATAATCCCTACGCTCGCCTATCATCACAACCTCCTCATCCTTTATGGTCTTTAACACCTTCGCTTAGTAGCAGAATCCAGAGTAGCTCTATGCTTAACAAGCCGATCCATTCCCAAAATAAGATCGTATTCTCTGAAAGGTAACTCCATCATATCTCTAGAGAAAACTTTTCCTTGAGTTTCTATAGGCACATCTCTATACAGTTTATTTACCCTAACCGAGTGACCCAAAGGACTTAGTACAGATACCCCACTCACGATCTCCTTAGAGCGCACACCCAGTGACCAAGATATAGCACATGCAACATATGAATGGGTAGATCCAACGTCTATCAACGCAGTGTATGGCATACTAGAAATCAGAAACGTACCATTTATGACGTCAAGTGCATCACCCTTCTCTCGGCGACGAGCTGCATACACCAACACCGGCTGACGACCTCAACAAATCCAGCACCCTCCCAAGCGCTCCTCTTCCTCGACCGTTTCTATTACCACCTTTGCCTTGCCCACGTCCTTTTGGAAACTATGGTCCACCCCTCACTGGTTGAGCGACCCTCTGCTCTAAAACTTGAACCTGATCTGGTTCTTGGGGACAATCCTTAACCCTATGCTCCATAGATCCGTATCGAAAACAAGCACCAGAACATTTTTGACACTCGCCCATATGCATCTTCCCACAATTTCTACAACCCTACGGTATAACAGCATTCATCGGTACTGCTTGAACTGGCTCCATTACCCTTACTCTCTTAACATTCCTGTTCATACCACCTGAAAGTCCTGAATCTCTCCTAAAATGGTTTTGATCTTTCTCATGATTCTGTCCTTCTGTATGCTTCACTTCCTCAGCTATCTTAGCTTTCTCCACTAAAGCAGTGAATTTACGCTCCCTCTGCGGAGCAATCAGCACCCTAAGTTCATCTCTCAGACCATCCTCGAAGCGTACACTACGCTCATACTCTGTAGCGACAATCCTAGAACCATACCGGCTCAGTCTCAGAAACTTAGACTTATACACAGCCGCTGACTTACTCCCTTGGACCAGGTTCAGAAATTCTTTCCGACGAGCGTCCACGTAACTATCCCCAACATACTTTCCTTTGAAGGTTGTCTTAAACAGCTCTCAAGTCACACTGTCAACAGGAGTTCCATCTCTCACTGTGAGCCACCACTGATAAGACTCATCCCTAAGTAATGATATGGCTCCCTTCAGCTTTTGCTCCATAGAGTAGTCCAGATCATCCATAATCCGCTCTGTGGCTTCTAACCAATACTCAGCCACATTCGGAGCTACACCAGATACACCCCTAAATATCTCTGCTCCATTGGCCCGGAGCCGCTCAGAAATAGACCCCTGAATTTTGTTTCCCGTACTTTCCCCAACAACCCTTTCCAAAACTCGGAGTATTGGCTGGGACAGAGCATCGTCCCCAGCACTCGATCATGAGACTCTACCTCTGTTGCCGGTGGTACCGATGCATCTGCTCTCGGCACATGTCCTGAAGATAAAGATTCAGCCTGAGCATTACCTCGGCCACGTCCACAGCCTCTTCCACGAGCTGCTCGTGTACTCATTTCGTATTATTTGATTAAGAATTTTATGAATCAGTTTAATATTTCAGTGTTTATTACGATGTCTTATGAATAATAATAATTGAGTTTAAGTTTGTTTCCTTTTATGTAGCCTAGCTACGATCTCGATCTACTTATTAGAGTTTCTATAGTTCCAAGTGTTACCCTAACTAAAGTACCATGATAAGGTTTTGTACAAGCATATAATAGATATTTCAGAAACAATCAGAAAGGCTCAGAAAACTTACAGACTTGGGCTGGAGATTCGGTGTGCCACCTTCTAAAAATCCTCATTTTAGAAAACCGATTTTAATCTTTAAAATCATCTATTTGTAAAGAGAAAATATTGGAAACATTCTCGAAAACAATTTATAATCAAGTTCCAAAAAAAAAAAAGATTTTCGAAAACCTTTATTCACTGTTTTTTTACAAACTCCCGTTTTTAGACCCGTTCCACAATCGAGTTGTTGCAACTTGGCTCTGATACCACTAAATGTAACATCTCAAACCCGGCCCAGACGTTATGGCCAGATCTAACGTGTCACATGGACTTACGACTTAGTATGCATTCGCTGGTTTAGGTGATTGGGGTGGTCTTTGTAAAAACAGCGGTTGAATGAAAAGCCGATTTATCAATCTTTAGGCTATCCATTTGTTGTGCTTGTTGTAACTTGAAAACGTTCATTAATTTTGAAAACCCGCATGGCCTAAGACTAGCAGTTTCGTCATCGTATAAGTATAATCAAAAAATAAAACCATAGCGGAAAAAGAAATTTAAATAGCGGCCTTATTACAACTTAAAACCCAAAATTAAATCAAAATATAAAAATAATAAAAATAAACTAACTTAGAAAAACCAATTTTGCAGATGATGTGGCCACTCCGAATCCCTTACAGCTCGAACCAAAGTCCTCTCACATGCCAACTCACGCCACCACCACTAGGCCATCAACTCATTTGTGTCATAAATCCAACACATTAAACTTTAAAGCGCACCTACTTGCTTCCAGATTTATTGAAAAGAAAAACCAAAATATATTGCAAGAGCCAAGACTTGAACCTTGGAACCGTTGCTTCCTCTATGGCGTCACTTCCTTGTCCCCTAAGTGGCACCACCTTGCCACTACACCACACTCCTTTTTGTGTCATCTTTTATCCCTTTACCCTTAAAAGCCCAAACGGCAATTGCATTACCTGTTCATAAAATTAAAATTCCGAAGACTACCATGGATTTAACTTAAGTTTGGGCCTTCCAGAGGCCCACTAACCTACTAAAATATATATTTTAACCAACCCGAACACACACAAAATTTAAAAATTACAGAAACATAGAAAACCCAAAAATTGGGGCGTTACATATAGATAGAAACTGTACCCGTGATGACATCGGGAGCAGAGGCTTTCTCTCGAGCGCGTATTGCATAAGTCCTTATTGGGGCTCGAGCCTCCGATTTTACAGTAGCATCCTTAGCAATAGTTTGACTGCCACTTGCACTTTTGGGATGTTTCAGGGGTCTACCTCGAGAAATAGGAGCATTCGGCTGCTGGGCTAACCCAACCTCTTTATTAGTTCGCTCCGGGCAGTCTTTGAGAAATTGGTCAAGAGACCCACATCTAAAACACACACCACTCTTCATTCGGCACTCTTCAAAGTGAAATTTGTTACAACTTTTACACTTCAGCTTTTGATCATCTACGCTTTACACACTAGTTACCATAGGGGAAGAAGTCTTCGGGTTATATCGCTTGGAGCTTCTTGCTCTACCCGAATATCCTACCGATGAAGTGGAGCATTTTTGATGACTTATCAATTTCTTTGTAGGAAAGGAGTGTGCTTAGCCACTAGAGCTCTTACTCAAAACTCGAGCTTCTTTCTTAGCTTTCTTTCTTTCATTGTTAAGCTCTTTGGCTTTCTTGGCCCGATCAGCTAATGCAGCAAATTCTTGTCTCTCAAGGATCCCGATCAACAATTTAATTTCCTCATTCAAGCTTTCCTGATAGCGCTTACACATTTCTACCTCTGAGTGGACCCATTCTGTTGCATACTGACTCAGCCTTACAAATTCCCTTTCATATTCTGATACGATCTTATTTCCTGGTTGAGTTCCAAGAACTCCTATCGCTTCGAGTCTAAAAACCTTTGAATGATGTATTTCTTTTTAAACTCAGCTTGGAAGAACTCTCATGTAACGTGTTCCTTTGGTACCATTGAAGACACCGTCTTCCACTAGTGGTATGCAGTATCTTTCAGAAGAGATACAGCATACTTCAAGCACTCCTAGGGTGTACATGACAATTCATCCAAAACTCGTACAGGATTCTCGAGCCAGAACTCAGCTCGTTTAGTATCATCCTCAACCTTAGCCCTAAACTCTTAAGCCCCGTATTTCCTAAGTTTATCCACTAGGGCCTTACCAATTCTCACTGGTTCAGCAACCCTTGGTACTTCATCAGGTCGGTTAGTAGGTGGAGGTAGGCATGGTATTTCAAGGCTGTTTCTCAGGTATTCCCCAAACCACTCATCCATCATATCGAAAAAGGCTGCTCTCGCCTCTTCTCGGTCTTCAGACATAGGTTTTCTACTCTACTAGAAACAGCTCGCTGTACAGAAGCTGAAGCATGGCTCTCGGCTCCCTCAAACTCATATTGGGCTTGATTGGAAGACATTTACTATATTCAAATTCAATTAAAAGTTAAGAGATGTCACACTATCAAAGTTTGTATAATGGCATGTATAGCTAATCTCGTTACATGCTACGTTAGTCCGAGAATCGACTAAACCATAGGTCTGATACCATTAAATGTAACACCCCTTACCCGTACCCGAGACCCGAACAAAGTACAAGGCGTTACTGGACACATACTCAGACATTTTAGAAAATATAGGTTATAAAGTTTCATTCTAATTTAAAGCCAATCAAACAACATCATATTATCCCTATTAACCTACAAGGTCCAAAACATACATTAAATCGATCCGGGACTAAACCAAAAACTATAGAAAATTTTAGTAAAGTTCCTAGGGTTATGCCTCACACGCCCGTGTAGAGGCAAAACACATGCCTGTATGCTTGGGGACACGCCAGTGTCCCTCACCCGTGTTGAATTATTTAGATTTATTTTTCATTTCAAACCTACAGGGGTTTCAAACGGCCAAGCACACGCCAGTGTCCCTCACACGGCCTAGACACGCCCGTGTCCAAAAACTCAGACATTCTATTTTTGACATCATCAGTCATTTTGAAGCACACGACTTGGGACACACAGCCATGTGTTTGCCCATGTGTTTACTACCATGCAAATTGACCTACAATTTTAGGTACAGGGGATACACGGCTAAGCAACACACCCATGGGGGCTGACCGCGTATCACACACGGCCTAGACACATGCTAGTGTGTTTACCCGTGTAGACCTTTTTAGGGCTCTTTTTCAAGCCTTCGGTCACCTTCTAACATTCATACACACTTATAGAATTCAATGGTATTTAATATGGCCTAATTATACTCTTAAACAACCTTGGCATAACTCATTGCATGTTAGCTTCATCTCATCGGCTTAGTAAATGCTAAATTATCCTTTTCGTATGAAGGATTAACACAACACATTTTACATTTAGGCCATATTATAACCATATACCATTATATGCTATGTCCACTCTTAAATTATTAGGTCCCATTTCAAGCATCCATCCATGATAAACCTCATCATCATATCTCATGAAACATTTAAACATAAACATGCATCATTAGTAGGTTTACAACCTACATCAATATGAGCCATATCTCATGGCCATATACAAAAGAATAAGTATACCTTTTGAACCCTTACATTGGTAAGCCAAATGAAACATATAACAAAATAACCAAAAACCCTATACATGCTATTAAATAAAACAAAAGTATCTATTTATCAAAGCAGAACAAGTCGATAGGGTGTTGATTCTCCAACCATTTTTCAATCTTCACGAGTCCACGAGCTTTGTAAAATAGGGAAAAGAGAAGGGGTAAGCATTAAAATGCTTTGTAAGTCTGGATAATGAGAAAGTAAACTTACCAGTTAATTACCATACAACCATATTAGGCAATGATTCCAACAAGCAAGAAATAGTTCCCTATTATATGCACTCAATCATTAAGTTAGTCTCATAACAATGCATCATATCATTAGTCTTAGATGAGCTCATCAATTCAATATTTTCATCTCTATTTCTCATGTTAATCCCGTTGAATTTCTCAGAAATCTCGATGGATGGACCAATTACCATCAAGTAATACAAGTGATCATCACAAGTACGCACTCCCGCGAACCTTACATCTTATGGCAGGATTACCAGTTCAGGCTAAATCCCTTCTAACGACAATTGCTCTAATAAGCTCGAATCTGAATTGCCAGTCCAGGCTAAATTCAATCCTCAATCAGATTACCCGTCTGGGCTAAATCCTTAATGCACCTATATCCTTCGGGAGGCTGGATCACTCAAGAAACACCCGTCCCGGCTAGATCCTTCCTATGTTGAGATCATCAGATTATTCGCCCGGGCTAAATCCTTTTCTGCAACACATGCAGGATCTCGTGTCATGTAAGCCATAATTTATCCATCGGATTTCCCTTTTTATTTCACCCGGGACATTTATCATCTTTTCATTACACTAATACATTTCTTGGATTATCATGCCATGAATATCTAAATTTTCATACATTCAAGAACGTGCATATTTAAGTATATTAAGAGTTTACTTCTAGTTATATGAACTTACCTCGTAGTCGTTTTAGATTCGTGTCTCAGTTATTCCGAAACCTTTCGTTTTCCATGTTCGACCTCCGAAATTGGTTCCTCCGGGTCTATATCAGGAAAAATAAATTATTAATACCTTACATTATTCAATTTCGGCTAAAACTCACCCTAGGATAAAATGACCATTTTGCCCCTCACCTTTCACATTTTTTACAAATTAATCCTTAGGCTCGTATGATGAAATGCATGAAATTCCTTGGATACTCAAGCCTAGCCGAATGTATTATAAGCTCATACTAGCCCACATTTTCCTCCATTTCACATTTCTACCCCACATTTTATACCTTGTTCAATTAGGTCCCTTTTTGGTGTTTTCATAAAAAATCACCTAGAAAAAGATGTTTATCCAACATCCCACTTCTATAATCCTCCATAAATCATTAAAGAACAATCATCTCATGCATGGGTCAAATTTCTAACATGAGCCCTAGCTTGAAATATGGGTAGAAATAGATAGAGCATGTTACGAGGGTTTTAAAAATACGAAGAACATTAAAAACGGGGCTAGGGAACACTTATTATCAAGCTTGAAATGCTGGGAAACCCTATCAATGGAGACCTCTTCAAATTCGACAACATGGAGAAGAAAATGATTGAATTTTTGCTTGATTTTCCCTTTTTATTACATTAATTAACCAAATGACCAAAATGCCCTTCCTACTAACCTTTCCAAATTTTCCATGCATGCCCATTTTTGTCCAAAAACTTAAAAATTGGAAAAATTACTCTTTAAGGACCTTTAATTAATATTCCAAAGAAATTTCATATAAATTTCTTCTAGAATCTAAGTTTTGCAATTTATTCAATTTGGTCCCTAATTTCCAATTGGACACCTTACACATAGAATTTCTTCATGAAACTTTAACACATGCTTATTTTCATATCCTAGACCTCATAATGATCATGAAATAAATATTTTAACGTTGGACTTGTGGTCCTGAAACCACTATTCTGACTAGGTCCTGTTTCAGGATGTTACAATCTGTTTGACCCGCTGAGGGGAGCAACAGTATTTTCAAAGATAGACCTAAGATCCGTTATTACCAACTACGAGTTAAAGACTCAGATGTGCCCAAAGCTGCTTTTCGAATAAGGCATGGTCACTATGAATTTCTTGTTATACTGTTTGGGCTAATGAATGCTCCCGCAGTATTTATGGACTTAATGAACTGAATTTTTTGACCATACTTGGATAAGTTTGTTGTCTTGTTTATTGATGACATATTGATTTAATCTCATGATGAATCCGAGCATGCTGAACACTTGAGGACAGTTTTGCAAACTTTGAGAGATAAACAACTGTATGCTGAGTTCAGCAAAAGTGAATTTTGGCTTAAAGAAGTTGGGTTTTTGGGACATATCATTTTAGGTAATTGCATTAGAGTTGACCCGAGTAAGATTGCGGCCATCGTAGAATGGAAACTGTCAAGGAATATGACAAAAGTTAGAAGCTTTTTAGGCTTGGCTGGCTACTACAGACGATTTGTGTAACACCCCGAACCCGAGACCATCGCCGGTGTCGGACACGACGGGTTAGCAAGCCAAGTTCACTTGTTTTGCCCATCCATTACACAAATTTTAACTAACATGCAAGAAGCATGAACCATGCTCATGAATGCATCATGGCCGAATATGACAATCATGCTCCTTTTCAACTTCAATCATGATAAAACAAAAAGAAAGCTCAAAATCTTACTCAAGAGTAGACAATCCATCATTGCATGCATCATCATCAAGCTTCACACTTAGCATGCAATGGCTTTATCACCATAACAACTTTGGCCAAATACCATTTCCATGGCTTAACAAAGATTTGAGCCATGGCTAACATGCACATCAAGTTAGCAACCAAAACATGCATGAAACTCCTAACACAACCTCATACATACCTTAATCTTGATGCAAACTTAGCCAAATCTCCTTCTAGATCTCTTCCAAACCAAGCATGAAGCAAAATCCTCCTTCTTCCTTAGTTTTGGCTCAAAGAAAGGATGAACAAAATTTTTTCTTTCCTTCTCTACAACTCACGGCAATGGGGGGGGATTACCACACTCACACACATTTTTTTTTTCATTTTTTTATCACCCATACACCTTTGTTTATTATTTCACCCTAAGGCACCAACAAAACATGTTTCATGACATGTTTAGCCCATCCTCCTTGTCATGGCCGCCACCACCTATAAAAGGGGAATTTGACATGCAAGTCCATTATTTTGCATGCATGCTTTAATTAGTCATCACACATTTCCCTATCATACTTTCAAAGTTCATTACTAAGTCCTTTCTTGTGGAATTCACCCTTATAACACTAAATCAATCATCATAAAATGTCATACATGAGCACACACATATTATAGGCATCAAAATAAATTTTAATTATTTTTATGCCTCGGTTTTGTGGTCTCGAGACCACCTTCCGACTAGGGTCAATTTTGGGTGTCACAACTCTCCCCACTTAAGAAATTTTCGTCCCGAAAATCTTACCGTAAATAGGTTTGGATATCGCTCTTTCATAGAGTTCTCGGTCTCCCAAGTAGCTTCTTCTATCCCGTGCTTGAGCCATAACACTTTTACTAGCGGAACCCGCTTGTTTCACAACTCTTTCACTTCTCGTGATAGGATACGAATCGGTTCTTCCTCATAACTCATATTAGCTTGAATTTCAATTTCGATGGACTAATCACGTGCGATGGATCGGATCTATAGCGCCAAAGCATCAAACGTGAAAGACATCGTGAACCTTTTCGAGTTCGGGGGCAAAATCAAACGATATGCCACCGGATCGACTCGCCGGATATCTCATATGGCCCAACGAACCTCGGGCTCAACTTGCCCTTACTACCGAATCGAGTATCTTTTTCCAAGGCGATACATTGAGAAACACTTTATCACCCACCCGATACTCGATATCCTTACGCTTCAGTCCGCGCACGACTTCTAACGATCGGAGGCTATCTTCAGACTTTCACGGATTACTTTCACTTCTCGCTCAAGATCCCTAATCAAATCCACCGAAAATCTTGCTTTCACCGAGCTCGGTCCAAAACAATGGTGTACGGCATTTACGACCGCATAAGGCCTCGTAGGGTGCCATCTTAATACTTGATTGAAAGTGTTGTTGTAAGCGAATTCAATCAACGGCAAATACCGCTCCCATAAACCACTAAACTCGAGGACGCAACATCTTAACATATCCTCAAGTATCGAATTATCCGCCGGATTGACCATCGGTTTGGGGGTGAAAGGCGGTCTTTGAAATGCAACTTGGTACCCAAAGCTTCTTGCAACTTTTTCCAAAATCGCGAGGTAAATCTCGGATCTCTATCCGACACGATGGAAATAGGCACCCGTGTAATCTCACACCGAGAAACGTATAATTCAGCTAATTTGTCAATTGAAAAATCCGACGACGGGGACAAAGTGGGTGACTTAGTCAATCGATCTACCACGACCCAAACCGCATCCTTCTTACTTGTCGACAATGGCGGTCCGGATACAAAGTCCATTGTGACTCGATCCCATTTCCACTCGGGTATCGTGATTGGCTAAAGTAATCTCAAGGCACCGATGTTACGCTTTCACTTGTTGACATATTAAACATCTCAAACAAAGTCGGAGATGTCTCACTTCATACCATGCCACCAAAACCGACGTTTCAAATCATTGTACATCTTCGTACTTCGGGTGGATTGCCATTCGGCTACAATGGGCTTCATTGAATTATCGAAATGAGTTCAATTCTTTGGAACACACAGACGACTTTTGAACCTCAAACAATCGTCATCATCGATTTGAAACTCAATCCTTGTTTGGAACACACTCGGCGCTTTTGCGTACCAACTCGTCGTCGACTTTCCGAGCTTCTCGAATTTGATGTATCAATAGTGGTTTGGCTTTCAATTCAGCTACTAACACACTATCGGATCGAATGCATAAGTGTACGCTCATCGTCAGAAGTTTAATAATGATTTACGACTCAAGGCATCCGCAATCACATTCGCCTTTCCCGGTGATAGTCAATGACCATTTCGTAATCCTTTAATGTACTCGAGCCAACGTCTTTGTCACAGATTTAAGTCTCTTTGGATCATCAAATATTTGAGACTTTTGTGATCCGAGTATACATGGCACCTTTCACCAAATAAGTAATGTCACCAAATCTTTAAGGCGAATACGATGGAGGCCAATTCGAGATCATGAGTCGGATAATTTTTCTCATGTGGCTTTAATTGCCTCGACGATAGGCCACAACTCGACCTTCTTGCATTAATACGCAACCTAACCCAAGTAGAGAGGCGCCGCTATAGATGACAAGCTCTTTCTGTGGACTCGGGTTGCACTAGAATTGGGGCTTCACCAAATAAGTTTTCGTTGATCGAAACTTTTTGGCATTTCTCCGTCCATTCGAACTTAACATCCTTTTGGAGTAGCCGTCATCGGCGTGGCTATCGTTGAGAAGCCTTTTACAAATTGTCGGTAATAACCTAAGCAAGCCCCAAAAGCTCGAACCTCAAGTAATATTTCTGAGGCTTCCAATTAAGTATGGCTGAAATTTTATTCGGTCGACTCGAATACCGTCGCAGATACCACATGACCCAAGAAGCTAACCTCTCTTAACCGTAACTCACACTTGTTGAACTTAGCATATAATTGCTTATCCCGTAAAATTTGCAAAGACTAACCGCGGTGTTCAAAGATGTTCGGTCTCATTTCTTAAATAGACCAAGATGTCATCAATGAACACGACTACGAATCGATCCAAATATGGTCTAAAGATCCGATTCATTAAATCCATAAATACCGCAGGGCATTAGTGAGCCCAAACGGCATCACTAGGAACTCATAGTGACCATATCTCGCTCAAGGCGGTCTTGGGTACGTCCGAATCTCGGATTCGCAATTGATAATAGCCCGATCTCAAATCTATTTTCGAGAACACCGAGGCTCCCTTTAGTTGATCGAACAAGTCATCGATACGCGGCAACGGATATTTGTTCTTTATTATCGCTTTATTAAGTCGACGATAATCGATGCACGTACCGCATGGTTCCATCCTTCTTTTCACGAACAACACCGGCGCACCCAAGGCGAAAAAACTCGGCGAGCAAAACCTCTATCCACCAATTCTTGCAATCGAGCTTCCAACTCCTTTAATTCCGTTGGTGCCATACGATACGGAGCTATCGAATTGGAGTGGTACCGGTACCAATTCGATGCCAAATTCTATTTCCGAGCAGTGGTAAACCCGGCAATTCTTCGTGGAAAACATCCGGTATTCACAAACCACGCACAGATTCGAGTTTCTTTTCGATTCCTTGTCATCGAAAGCACGACGCAAGGTACGCTTCGCACTCTTTTCTTACATATTTTCGCCAACAAGGTCGATTGATATACCGGCAACCCTTTAAGTCCGTAGACTTAACCCGAATTATCTCGTTATTCGCGCACCTCAAATCGATAGTCTTTCTTTTACAATTTACGACCGCATCGTGCATGGTCAACCCATTCAAACCAAGAATAACGTCAATTCATCGAACGACAAAAGCATCAAGTCCGCCGGAAACAAGAACCTCGGAACACTAGGGACTTTTCTTGCACACTTTGTTGACAAGCACGTAATGACCCAAGGAGTTTGACACCGAATTACAAACTCAAGAGACTCAATAGGCAAAGTCTTCTTTGGATGCTAAGGTTTCACATATATAAGATTGAGTAGAACCAGGTCAATCAAAGCAATCACATTAGTATTGAAAAGAGTGAAAGCACCAGAATGACATCCGGAGAGGCAAGATCCTCGGCGTGCGCAGATGGCATAAGTCCTCGCAGAGCACGAGCCTCGATCCGATGGTAGCATCTCTAGATCCTCTCGACCGCCAATCGACATTGCCCATATTTCTAGGTGGCCTACCTCGGCGGTGGTAGCACCCGAGTTTCCACTCGACTCACATTCTGCTCAAGCATCCTCGGGCAATCCTTCCTAAAGTGGTCGGCCGGTCCACACTTATAGCAGAGCGATCACGAAACCAACACTCCCGAATGCCATTTGCCACAATGTTGACACTCCGCCCTCTCGGCGATCATTTCCACCATCGGCGATCAAGTGACTCGTGTGGTCACAGGGGTCGATCGCGTCCTCGTCTAGAAAAGCCCAAAGCGCTCTAGACCGGTTCACATCATCTCGAAATCTCTTGATTGCTGTTGAAGAGACTTTCCGAGGACCTCTTCGAATTCTCCAATTCCCACATCAGCTTTTTGTTTCTCCTTTCTAAGCTCTTCGACTTTACAAGCTCGCTCAACAAGTACTACGATCTCGATTTCGAGAATGCCAACGAACATCCTTATATCATCATTCAGCCCATCCTCGGCGTTTACACATAATAGCTTCGGACGAAATACATTCTCGCGTGTATCGGCTAAGCCTCACAAATTTTCGCTCATAGTCGATGAATCGACATAGAACCTTGCTTAAGATCAAGAAATTCCTTCGCTTTTGGTCGATGAATCTCGATCGATATACTTTTTTTTTGAACTTGGTTTGAAAGAATTCCCAAGTCACTTGCTCTCTAGGTACCACGAAGTCGAGTACTCCACCAATAGTAGGTGGAATCACGTAGCAAGGAGATGGTACACTTTAAGCACTCATCGGTGTACAAGATAGCTCATCGAGCACCGGATAGTGTTGTCCAACCAAAATTCAGCTCGTTCGCATCATCATCATCCGTAGCTTTAAATTCAGTGGCCCCATGTTTTGAATCCTATCGACCGGGGCTTACTTGACCTTATTTGGTCGATTCACGGAGGTATTGTAGGTCTTGGGGTTGCATTTGTCGGGAATGGAGGTTGTGGGACAGCCGTGTTAGTTCGAATGTATTGATTAAACCATTCGCTCATCACACTATAAAAGGCTTGCCTAGCCTCATCATTCAGATTGTTGGCCATAGGTTGAGAGTCCGCATGTATTGTCCCTTGTCAAAGTGAGCAGCGCCACACTCTCCACATCATCGCTATTGCTCGGTTGGGATCGGATCCATTGCTATAAACAAACTCAAAGTCAAATTGTCAGAAATCACCACACTATCGATTCATCATTTAATGGCATGTATAGCTAGAACCCAAACACCTCACGGTAGTCCTAGAATTGACTAAACCGTGGCTCTGATACCAATAAAATTGTAACACCCCGAACCCGAGACCATCGCCGGTGTCGGACACGACGGGTTAGCAAGCCAAGTTCACTTGTTTTGCCCATCCATTACACAAATTTTAACTAACATGCAAGAAGCATGAACCATGCTCATGAATGCATCATGGCCGAATATGACAATCATGCTCCTTTTCAACTTCAATCATGATAAAACAAAAAGAAAGCTCAAAATCTTACTCAAGAGTAGACAATCCATCATTGCATGCATCATCATCAAGCTTCACACTTAGCATGCAATGGCTTTATCACCATAACAACTTTGGCCAAATACCATTTCCATGGCTTAACAAAGATTTGAGCCATGGCTAACATGCACATCAAGTTAGCAACCAAAACATGCATGAAACTCCTAACACAACCTCATACATACCTTAATCTTGATGCAAACTTAGCCAAATCTCCTTCTAGATCTCTTCCAAACCAAGCATGAAGCAAAAATCCTCCTTCTTCCTTAGTTTTGGCTCAAAGAAAGGATGAACAAAATTTTTTCTTTCCTTCTCTACAACTCACGGCAATGGGGGGATTACCACACTCACACACATTTTTTTTTTCATTTTTTATCACCCATACACCTTTGTTTATTATTTCACCCTAAGGCACCAACAAAACATGTTTCATGACATGTTTAGCCCATCCTCCCTTGTCATGGCCGCCACCACCTATAAAAGGGGAATTTGACATGCAAGTCCATTATTTTGCATGCATGCTTTAATTAGTCATCACACATTTCCTATCATACTTTCAAAGTTCATTACTAAGTCCTTTCTTGTGGAATTCACCCTTATAACACTAAATCAATCATCATAAAATGTCATACATGAGCACACACATATTATAGGCATCAAAATAAATTTTTATTTATTTTTATGCCTCGGTTTTGTGGTCTCGAGACCACCTTCCGACTAGGGTCAATTTTGGGCTGTCACAATTTGTTAAAGGATTTTATATGATTGCCACTCCGATGACCAGGTTGCTCCAAAAAGATATTAAGTTTGAGTGATAAAAAAAGTGTCAGCAATGCTTTGAGAAACTAAAGGTGTTACTGATTGAAGCACCAATTTTGGTACAAAGCAAGCTGGGTAAAGAATTTGTGATTTATAGTGATGCATCCTTGCTGTAACACCCTTTACCCGCGACGCCGGGACAGGATACGTGTAACATCCCAAAATAGGGCCTAAATGGAAGAATGGTTGTGAAACCACAAATCTGAGATAAAAAATTTTATTCTAATTAATTTTATAATTTACCGAGTGATTGATGCATGTGTTAGAGTATCGATGGAAAATTTTATAGATAGCATGCTTAATTTACCTACTAGGGCTTAATTGCAAAACTTGATAAATATGAGTTTTAGATGCTAAAGGATTAAATTGAAAAATATAATTGAAGTAAAGGTCCTTAAATAGTAATTAGACCATTAGGTTTTCATGGACAAAAATGGACATACATAGATAAAAATAACTAAAGTTTTAATGAAGGGTATTTTAGTCATTTGGTAATTAAAAGATTAAAAAAGGGAAAAAGATGGCAAAATGTGCCCATCTTCTTCATTAGGCCGAAATTTCAAGGGTTCTTCATAGCTAGGGTTTTGTCAAGCTTCCAAGCTTCATAATCAAGAAGAATGAAATTCAGGGTTAGACCGAGGAAAGAAAAAGGTTGAGGACTAAATCATAATATTTGATCGTATTTTGTATCAAGGTAAATTTTGTGGTAAATAAATGCAATGTTTTATTATTTATAATTAATAATGTTATTTTTCAGCATCTATATATTTATTTTGTAAATTTATTCCTTGATGATTCAAGTAAGAATTGACGGAGAAATGATACATAAAAGTCCTGGTTGAACCTTAGGAATGTGTAGAATACAAATGTCATGACATTAGGGTTTAAGGATACCAAGTAAGACCATGCAAAGGCATGGCATTGGTAAGTTCTACAAGGCAAGGAAATCATGTAAGACCATGTCAAGACATGGCATTGATAAACTACTATAAGGCAAATATCCCAAGTAAGACCATGCCAAGGCATGGAAATTATGAGTTCATAAGGCAAGGATACCATGTAAGACAATGTCAAGACATGAAAATAGTAAGTTTAAAAAGGAAAGGTACCAGTGTATCCTTAGTATTCCAAGTGGTTCAACGGAAAATTTAAAGAGTGTACCAAAGGGAAGGTAAGATAAGCCTATGTTCGAAAGGTTCAGGTTATCAAGATAATTCATTTAGAATGTTGTTATTTATTTACATGCAAACTTATGAAGCTTTAAGCTTACTCCCTTTCTTTTCTCTCTTTTTTATATTATCACAAATCTAACTCGAAAAATCGTAAGGACGTCGGAGTTCGCCTCACACTGTCAATGAGCTATCTCAGTATTTTGTGACTAGAAATACTTTTAAGTTATGACATGTATAAAGACTTGGCTATTTTGTGTGTATGTCCTTATGATATGATTAAAGAATGGAATGTGGATACTTGGTAATTATTAGCTTAGGATATAGCTAAATAAGAACATGTTTTGGTATTATGTATGCCTAAATGAGGTTTGATGCAAAGAAATTATAAAGGAGTAAGAGTTGGCCATGGAACAGTTAGGAAACAACAGCAGTGACGTGGATTTGAAAAATCACTAAAAATTGTAGAAATGGAATTAAATGGTGAATAAGATATAGAATCAAATATTATTGAGTCTATTTTTATAGGAAAGAAACAAAGCAAGCAAAGAAAGTCTATATTCTAAGATATTTAAATTTTTGTAAGACTGATTAAGAGTGACTTCGAGATCCCCTATTCCAACATTGGAAAATCACTAGAAATTGTACAAAAAGAATTATAAGTCATAGTTTATATTTCTATATTTCTTAGTGAGTTTATTTGTAATGCCCCGTACTCGAGACCGTTTCCGGAATCGAACACGAGGTGTTAACGGACTTAATTCATTACTTAAACAGCTCATACAATTCTTTTTAAAATTTTCCAGACAAGCTGGCTAACTGCATCATAGTCGCTTTAAAAATCATATCTCGAGATCCAAAACTCAAAAATCCAATTCCGTAAATTTTTCATGAAACTAGTCTCATACATCTATCTACTAATTTTTTTCTAGAATTTTTGGTTGGGCCAATTAGTACAGTTTATTAGTTAAAGTCTCCCCTATTTCAGGGTTTGACTACTCTGACCTCTGTGTATTACGAATCAGATATCTCCCTGTATAGAGCTTCAATGACTATACTGCTTGTCTCTAATAAAACTAGACTCAATAATGAATCTGTACATATAAATCATGACTTTTAATTATATTTGTAAAATTTATGGTGAATTTCCAAAGTCATAGCAGGGAATCCAGAAATCGCTCTGGCTCTATTTCACAAAAATTTAAACATCTCATAAAATATAGTTCATATACCTGTTTTGTTTCTTCCATATGAAAATAGACTCATCAAGCTTCGATTCCATAACTTATTCATTATTTAATTCCATTTCTACTATTTTTAGTGATTTTTCGAATTCACATCACTACTACTATCTGAATCTATTTTGTAATAAATTTTACCTATTTCAGGGTTTCCATGGATTAGCTAGCAATTTGACATACATAGCACCAAATATGATCATGATTAGCCATTCCAATGGCTAATCATTACCAAGCATTTCGATACCACTCAATAACCATATCATAAGACCATATATACAAAATGATTATAATGCTATACTCAAAATATACAAGCCATTTTCGCATGGCTATACGAATATATACATTACCAAAATATACTTAATTAACAACAAAGGTCAGTCCTATACATGCCATTATCAAAGTTCAACTAAAAGAGTACCGAAAAGGGGCTTAGATAGTGTGGATGACTTCGACTTTGACACTTCCGAGTCCGATAGGTGATTTAACAAAATCTATAATACGAGAATTTAAGCAACAGAGTAAGCGTTTCGATGCTTAGTAAGCTTATAAGTAAGGAAATCATTTGAAACAAAAGCACAAAAGAAATAGCATTCATAAGGATAAATAAATGTCTTTGCACAAGATCACATATTCATTTTAATTTACACTTCTATGAATATGTTTACACATTCGAAGTCAAACTTAACTAAATTTCATTTGAATCAATTTCATGTAACTCGAGTGAGCTATAGACTTCATATAACCCTAAGGAATGGCCGGGAAAGCATTATTCGATTACATAATCACAACTTATACTATACCAAATTTTTCCAATGTATATACGATCCATACCTGGTCATATTAGGGATTATGAGTACATTAATCGGAATTATTACGACAGAATCGCACCTTTGCAAACATAAATACTTTCGGAATTTGGCTTGGATATAACAACCAGCACGAATGCCTTCGGGACTTAACCCATTTATAATAACCCGCACGAATGCCTTGAACACTTGTTGACATATTAAACACTTCGAAACAAAATCAGAAATGTCTCGTTTCATACCATGCCACCAAAACTGACGTCTCAGATCGTTGAACATTTTCGTACTCCCCGGGTGAATTGACATTCGGCTACAATGAGCTTCGTTCAGAATCATCGAAATAAGGTCTGAATTTCTTGGAACACACAAATGACTTTTGAACCTCAAACAATCGTCATCGTCAATTTGAAACTTTGATTCCATATTCGAAACACATTCAGCCCGTTTTGCAACCAATTCATCATCGACTTTCTGAGCTTCACGAATTTGATGAATCAACAATGGTTTGACCTTTAATTCTGCTACTAGCACATTATTGGATAGAACAGACAAGTGCACATTCATCGCTCGTAAAGCAAAAAGTGATTTACGACTTAAAGCATCCGTAACCACATTAGCCTTTAACAACTCAAGCTAACGTCTTTGTCGCAGATTCAAATCTCTTTGAGTCATCAAATATTTGAGACTTTTGTGATCCGAAAATACATGGCACTTCTCACCAAATAAGTAATGTCGCCATATTTTCAAAGCGAATACGATGGCAGCTAATTCGAGGTCATGGGTTGGATAATTTTTATCATATGGCTTCAATTGCCTCGACGCATAAGCTACAACTCGACCTTCTTGCATCAATACACAACCCAACCCAAGTAAGGATGCATCACTGTAAATGACAAACTCTTTTCCTGATTCGGCCGCACTAGTATCGAGATTCAACAAATAAGTTTTAGTTGAGCGAAACTTTTCTGACATTTTTCTGTCCATTCAAACTTAACATCTTTCTGAAATAGTTTCGTCATTGGTGTGGCTATCATCGAGAAACCATTTACAAACCGTCTGTAGTAACCGCAAGTCCCAAAAGCTCCAACCTCAAGAATATTTCTCGAGGCTTCCAGCTAAGTATGGCTGAAATTTTGCTCTGATCAACTCGAATACCGATGCAGATACCACATGACCCAAAAGCTAACTTCTCTCAACCGAACTCACATTTATGAACTTAGCATATAACCGCTTATCCCGTAAAATCGCAACACTAATCTCGGTGCTCAAAGATGTTCGGTTTCATCTCTCGAATAGACCAAAATGTCATCAATAAACACAACTACAAACCGATCCAAATATTGTCTGAAGATCCGATTCATCAAATCCATAAATACCGCAGGGGCATTAGTGAGTCCAAACGGCATCACTAAGAACTCATAGTGACCGTATCTCGCTTTAAAAGCGCTTTGGGTATATCGAATTTGAACTCTCAATTGATAATAACCCGATCTCAAATCTATCTTTGAAAACACCGAGGCTCCCTTTAGTTGATCAAACAAATCATCAATACACTCAGAACGGATATTTATTCTTTATTGTCACTTTATTCAGCTAACGATAGTCGATGCACAACCTCATGGTTCCGTCCTTCTTTTTCACAAACAATACTGGTGCACCCCAAGGTGAGAAACTCGGTCGAGCGAAACCTCTATCCATCAACTCTTGCAACTGAGCTTTCAATTCCTTTAATTCCGTTGGTGCCATACGATACGGAGCTATCGAAATCGGTGTAGTCCCAGGTACAAGTTCGATGCCAAACTCTACCTCCTTAATGTGGTAACCCCTTAATTCTTCGAGAAAAACATCCGGATATTCACAAACCAAGAGTACCGATTCAAGTTTCTTTTCTGATTCTTTATTATCAAGTACGTATGCAAGATACGCTTTACACCCCTTTCTCACATATTTTTGAGCTAACATCGAGGATATTATTGTTGGCAATCCATTCAAAACAGTAGACTCAACTCGGATTATCTCATTATTTGCACATCTCAAATCAATAGTCTTACTTTTGCAATTCACAACTACATCATGTACGGTCAACCAATCCAAGCCGAGAATAACATCAAATTCATCAAACGGTAAAAGCACCAAGTCGGCCGGAAAACAGGAGCCTCGGATTATTAAGGGGCATTTCTTACACACCTTGCCGACAAGCACATAACGACCCAAGGGATTCGACACTCTAATAACGAACTCAGTAAACTCAACAGGTAAAGTTTTACTGGATGCTAAAGTCTCACATACATAAGAATGAGTAGATCCAGGGTTAATCAAAGCAATCACATTAGTATCAAAGAGAGTGAAAGTACCAGTAATAACATCACGCGAAGAAGCATCCTCGCGTGCACGTATAGCATAAGCTCTAACAGGAGCACGAGCCTCAGATCTGGTGATAACATCTTTAGACCCTCTCTGACCGCTGCTAGTGTTCCCCGTATTCCTAGGTGGCCTACCTCGTGCTGTAGTAGCACCCAGTTTCCCACTCTGATTTACATTCTGTTCAGACAGTTTTGGACAATCTTTGATAAAGTGGTCAGCTGATCCGCACTTATAATAGGAGCGGTCATGGAATCTACAACTCCCTGAATGCCATTTACCGCAATACTGACACTCTTTCCTGTCCCGATGATCATTTCCAACACTGGCAACCGAAGTGACGCATACTCACAGGGGGTCGATCACGATCTCGTCTGGAAAAGCTCGAAGTGTCTTTAAATCAGCCTGGATCATTTCTAGATTTCTTCGATGATTGTTGAAAGGGCTTTCTCAAGATCTTTTACGAAACTCTCTTGCTTCCACTTCACTTTTCTTTTCTCCTCATCGAGCTCTTCGTCTTTGCAAGCTCGCCGACAAGTACTACAAATTCTCTAATTTCAAGAATGCCAACATACGCTTTTATATCTTCGCTCAACCCGTCCTCGTTGCGTTTACATGATAGCCTCTGACGAAACACATTCAAGTGTATCTACTAAGTCCGACAAACTTTCGCTCATAATCAAGAATCGACATAGAACCCCGCTTAAGCTCAAGAAATTCTTTCCGCTTCGATCGATGAATCTTTGATCGATATATTTCTTGCGAACTTCGGTTTGAAAGAATTCTAAGTAACCCGTTCTCTCGACGCACGACGTAAACCAAAGTATTCCACCAATAGTAGGAAAAATCACGTAACAGTGATATAGCACATTTTAAACATTCATCAGGTGTGCACGATAATTCATCGAACACACGAACGGTATTATCAAGCCAAAACTCACTGCTCAAAGATCATCACCGCCAAGAGCCTTGAACTCAAGAGCCCCATGCTTCCAATCCTATCAACCGGGGCTTGTTCAACCTCAACGGGTCAACTATAGGAGATATTACAGTGCGTGGTTTGTATTAGTCGGGGTGAGGGTTGTGCAACAAATGGATTAGTTCGAACATATTGGGTAAACCAATGCTCATCATAGCATAGAAGGCTTATTTTGCCTCATCATTTTGATTACTTGCATTTAATTGAGAGTCAATCCACGCCGTCTGTCGCGTGCTTGAAAGCAGCGCTACACTCTCAATATCGTCAGCTACTGCTCTATCAGGATCAGAATCCATTTCTATACGAAAACACATTTTTATCTGTTACAAATCACCACACTATCATATTAACACATAATGGCATGTATAGCTAGACCCATACTTATTACGGTAATCCTAAAATCGACTAAACCGTAGCTCTGATACCAAAAAAATGTAACTCCCCATACCCGAGACCGTTGCCAGAATCGAACACGAGGTGTTAACGGACTTAATTCATTACTTAAATAGCTCATACAATTCATTTTAAAATTTTCCAGACAAGCTGGCTAACTGCATCACAGTCGCTTTAGAAATCATATCTCGAGTTCCAAAACTCGAAATCCAATTCCGTAAATTTTTCCTGAAAATAGACTCATACATCTATCTACCAATTTTTTATAGAATTTTTGGTTGGGCCAATTAGTACAGTTTATTAGTTAAAGTCTCCCCTATTTTAGGGTTCGACTACTCTGACCTCTGTGTGTTATGAATCAGATATCTCCCTGTATAGAGCTTCAATGACTATGCCGTTTGTCTCTAATAAAACTAGACTCAATAATGAATCTGTACGTATAAATCATGACTTTTAATTATCTTTGTAAAATTTATGGTGAATTTCCAAAGTCATAACAGGGAATCCAGAAATCGCTCTGGCCCTGTTTCACAAAAATTTAAAAATCTCATAAAATATAGATCATATACCTATTTTGTTTCTTCCATATGAAAATAGACTCATCAAGCTTCGATTCCATAACTTATTCATTATTTAATTCCATTTCTACTATTTTTAGTGATTTTTCGAATTCACATCACTACTGTTGTCTGAATCTATTTTGTAATAAATTTTACCTATTTCATGGTTTCCATGGATTAGCTAGCAATTTGACATACATAGCACCAAATATGATCATGATTAGCCATTCCAATGGCTAATCATTACCAAGCATTTCCATACCACTCAATAACCATATCATAAGACCATATATACAAAATGATTATAATGCTATACTCAAAATATACAAGCCATTTTCGCATGGCTATACGAATATATACATTACCAAAAGATACTTAATTAACAACAAAGGTCAGTCCTATACATGCCATTATCAAAGTTCAACTAAAAGAGTACCAAAAAGGGGCTTAGATAGTGTGGATGACTTCGACTTTGACACTTCCGAGTCCGATGGTGATTTAACAAAATCTATAATACGAGAATTTAAGCAACAGAGTAAGCGTTTCGATGCTTAGTAAGTTTATAAGTAAGGAAATCATTTGAAACAAAAACACAAAAGACATAGCATTCATAAGGATAAATAAATGTCTATGGACAAGATCACATATTCATTGTAATTTACACTTCTATCAATATGTTTACACATTCGAAGTCAAACTTAACTAAATTTCATTTGAATCAATTTCATGTAACTCGAGTGAGCTATAGACTTCATATAACCTTAAGGAATGGCCGGGAGAGCATTATTCGATTACATAATCACAACTTATACTGTACCAAATTTTTCCAATGTATATACGATCCATACCGGTCATATTAGGGATTATGAGCACATTAATCGAATTATTACGACGTAATCGCACCTTTCCAAACATAAATACTTTCAAAATTTGGCTCGGATATAACAACCAGCACGAATGCCTTGGGACTTAACCCGGTTATAATAAACCGCATTTAATGCCTTTCAGACTTAACCCGGTTATAATAACCCGCATTTAATGCCTTCGGGACTTAACCCGTTATAATAACCCGCATTTAATGGTATGCACATATATATATCATAACCCATTAGCATTACTAGAAAACAAGTTCAACATGCTTATCAACCCTTACTCTTACGGCTCAATAGCTACATACACGTAATAAGATTTCATTTCGCTATTCCACATGAATTCTTTAACCATTCGTCTCCAAGTCATATAAAATAAAAATCATTTGTTTCACTATGTAATTTATATAGAACCATAAGATCACAATTTATCTACTATGCTTTTATATGATACCTATAAAATCATAAGCTAAGTTTCGTTACTCAAAGACTTACCTCGGTATATTCGGAGGGTTGTAGATTGGTTACTCTATTGCTTTCTCTTTTCACCTATCCAACTTCGATCCTCCTTGCTCTTTAGCTTAATAAATGTAAATAAATTTATTTAATATCTTAACTAATATTATTTACTTATTATTCACATTCGGCAAATACATAACTTCAAAGTATAATATGTTTTATATAATATGCCAAGACTAAATTTTTATGCTTATTATACCGATATCTATTTCACATGAACAAGCAAAAATTCACATAACTTACCATGCTTCCATATACACGAATTTAGCTATATATATATATATATATCTAAATGTCCCTATGTCTCAAGGTACATACATAAAGCGTTCATATATCTATACCTATGTGTGACTATCACAATTTAATCGATTACTTGTTTTATGCACTATCACGTATTCACACACATATATATATATATAGTATGCCATTTACTCATAAACCCCATTATGCCGAATATTCATTTAATATTTTGTTCACATACTCATACATAGACGATTTGAAAATTTCCCTTTGACCAATATACATTCGGCAATGATCATAACAACTTAGCAAGTCTTAGAACCTTTCTTTAACATTTTGACTTCATCTTGTTATCCCCCCCCAAAGACCGAATGCACACATATAAAAAATATAATGCCGAATGTCATTAACCAATAGTCACACACACTACTTATGTACAAAAATTTATTCACCCTAGCCTACAGTTCATTCGGCCATTCATCACTCAACCAAACAAAATTTCATAGCAAACTCCTATGACCGAGCACACACATATACTTACATCCCAATACTCATAATATTCAAAATCACATTTTAAATAAATTATCTTAAACAATGCCGAATCCTTAAGTGATTAAACATCAAATTTTACTCAATTCAAAACATATAAACAACATTTATTCATGACATCAAGCATATTTATTTCGGCTATTACTAGTATAAGCATTAACCATTCATATTTTTAGAAAGACCAATTTCTTTCCTCAACACATTCATCATCAAAATTCAAATAAAACAATCAAAATTCCTTCCTTTATAACCATAGCCGAATGCTCCATTCACCCATCATTATTGAAAATTTTAGCATGGGCTAAGTAAGAACCATGATAATTTACCTAAAACAAGTAAACATTTCACAAATTTAACACAATATACTAACCTCCCTAAGGATTCAAGTGATCAAATTCTTCCCTCCTTTCTTTCTTCTATTCGCCAAGTTGAACAAAGAGAGAACTTTGTTTTCATCACCAAATTTCTTTATTTTTATTTAAAGTATAAAACCATTTAACTAAAATTAATACATATTTTAATATAAATTCATCATCATGGTAGGCCACTACTAGCAAAAGGGATATTTGACATGCAAGTCCAAGCATTTTTATAACATGCATTAATAAGTCACTTCAACATTTGCCTAACACATTTCTAAATTTTCTCACATAAGTCCTATTTAATAATTTCGCATACAAATGATAAAATTAAAGTATGAAACTTTCACACATGCCTTTTCACATACAATAAACACAAAATTTAATGGTTAATTATTTTTTTATGACTCGATTTTGTGGTCCCGAAACCACTTTCCGACTAAGGTCAAATTAGGGCTGTCACAATTCTCCCCCACTTAAGAAATTTTCGTCCCCAAAAATCTTACCGGTAAATAGATTTGGGTATCGTTCTTTCATAGAGTTCTCGGTTTCCCAAGTAGCTTGTTCGATTCCGTGTTTGAGCCATAACACCTTTACTAACGGAACCCTTTTGTTTCGCAACTCTTTCACCTCGTGAGCTAGGATACGAATCGGTTCTTCTTCATAACTCAAATCAGATTGAATTTCAGCCTCTGATGGATTAATTATGTGCGATGGATCGGATCTATAACGTCAAGCATCGAGACATGAAAACGCTAGAATCTTTTTAAGTTCAAGGGTAGAATCAATCAGATGCGATCGCCCAATTCGTTCGGATATCTCATACGTCCCGATGAATCTCGGACTCAATTTGCCTTTACGGCCAAATCTGAGCACCTTTTTCCAATGTGAAACTTTAAGAAACACTTTGTCTCCGACCTGATATCCAATGTCTTTTCGCTTTAAATCTGCATACGACTTCTGACGATCTGAAGCTGCTTTTAGACTTTCATGGATTACTTTTACTTTCTGCTCAGCATCTTTAATCAAATCAACCCCGAAGATTTTATTTTCACTAAGCTCGGTCCAAAATAACGGTGTACGACATTTCCGACCATACAAAGCCTCGTAAGGTGCCATCTTAATGCTTGACTGAAAACTATCGTTGTAAGCGAATTCAATCAAAGGTAAATACCGCTCCCATGAACCACTAAACTCAAGGATGCAACATCTCAACATATCCTCGAGTATCCGAATTATCCGCCGGATTGACCATCGCCTAGGGATGAAAAGCGGTGCTAAAATGCAACTTGGTACCCAAAGCTTCTTGCAATTTCTTCCAAAATCGCGAGGTGAATCTCGGATCTCTATCCCACACAATAGAAATAGGTACCCCATGTAATCTTACAACTGAGAAACATACAATTCAGCTAGTTTACCCAAAGGAACAATCCGCACGTAAGGGAATAAAATGAGTCGACTTAGTCACCTATCAACAACAACCCAAATCGCATCTTTCTTATTTGCCGACAATGGCAACCCAGATACAAAATCCATCGTGACTCGATCCCATTTTCATTCGTATCATGATCGGTCAAGTAAACTCAGAGGCACTTGATGTTCCGCTTTCACTTGTTGACATATTAAACACTTCAAACAAAATCGAAATGTCTCGCTTCATACCATGCCACCAAAACCGACGCCTCGGATCGTTGTACATTTTCGTACTCCCGGGTGAATTGACATTCGGCTACAATGAGCTTCGCTCGTAATCATCGAAATAAGTTCAATTTCTTGGAACACACAAACGAATTTTGAACCTCAAACAATCGTCATCGTCAATTTGAAACTCTGATTCCATTTTCGAAACACATTCAGCCCGTTTTGCAACCAATTCATTATCGACTTTCTGAGCTTCACGAATTTGATGAATCAACAATGGTTTGACCTTTAATTCGCCGCTAACACATTATCGAATAGAATGCATAAGTGTACATTCATCGTCAGAAGCAAAAAGTGATTTATGACTTAAAGCATCCGCAACCACATTAGCCTTTCCCGGGTGATAGTCAATGACAAGCTCATAATCTTTTAACAACTCAAGCTAACGTCTTTGTCGCAGATTCAAATCTCTTTGAGTCATCAAATATTTGAGACTTTTGTGATCCGAAAATACATGGCACTTCTCACCAAATAAGTAATGTCGCCATATTTTCAAAGCGAATACGATGGCAGCTAATTCGAGATCATGGGTTGGATAATTTTTCTCATGTGGCTTCAATTGCCTCGACGCATAAGCTACAACTCGACCTTCTTGCATCAATACACAACCCAACCCAAGTAAGGATGCATCACTCTAAATGACAAACTCTTTTCCTGATTCGGGCTGCACTAGTACTGGAGCTTCAGTCAAATAAGTTTTTAGTTGAGCGAAACTTTTCTGACATTTTTCTGTCCATTCAAACTTAACATCTTTCTGAAATAGTTTCGTCATTGGTGTGGCTATCATCGAGAAACCATTTACAAACCGTCTGTAGTAACCGGCAAGTCCCAAAAAGCTCCGAACCTCAGTAATATTTCTCAGAGGCTTCCAGTTAAGTATGGCTGAAATTTTGCTCGGATCAACTCGAATACCGTCGCAGATACCACATGACCCAAAAGCTAACTTCTCTCAACCGAACTCACATTTCTTGAACTTAGCATATAACCGCTATCCCGTAAAATCTGCAACACTAATCTCAGGTGCTCAGCATGTTCGGTTTCATCTCTCGAATAGACCAAAATGTCATCAATAAACACAACTACAAACCGATCCAAATACTGTCTGAAGATCCGATTCATCAAATCCATAAATACCGCAGGGGCATTAGTGAGTCCAAACGGCATCACTAAGAACTCATAGTGACCGTATCTCGTTTTAAAAGCAGTTTTGGGTATATCTAAATTTCGAACTCTCAATTGATAATAACCCGATCTCAAATCTATCTTTGAAAACACTAAGGCTCCCTTTAGTTGATCAAACAAATCATCAATACACGGTAACGGATATTTATTCTTTATTGTCACTTTATTCAGCTGACGATAGTCAATGCACAACCTCATGGTTCCGTCCTTTTTTTTCACAAACAATACTGGTGCACCCCAAGGTGAGAAACTCGGTCGAGCGAAACCTCTATCCATCAACTCTTGCAACTGAGCTTTCAATTCCTTTAATTCCGTTGGTGCCACACAATACGGAGCTATCGAAATCGGTGTAGTCCTAGGTACAAGTTCGATGCCAAACTCTACCTCCCGAACAGGTGGTAACCCCGGTAATTCTTCGAGAAAAACATCCGGATATTCACAAACCACTAGTACCGATTCAAGTTTCTTTTCTGATTCTTTATTATCAAGTACGTATGCAAGATACGCTTCACACCCCTTTCTCACATATTTTTGAGCTAACATCGAGGATATTATTGTTGGCAATCCATTCAAAACAGTAGACTCAACTCGGATTATCTCATTATTTGCATCTCAAATCAATAGTCTTACTTTTGCAATTCACAACTGCATCATGTACGGTCAACCAATCCAAACCGAGAATAACATCAAATTCATCAAACGGTAAAAGCATCAAGTCGGCCGAAAAACAGGAGCCTCGGATTATTAAGGGGCATTTCTTACACACCTTGCCGACAAGCACATAACGACCCAAGGGATTCGACACTCTAATAACGAACTCAGTAAACTCAACAGGTAAAGTTTTATTGGATGCTAAAGTCTCACATGCATAAGAATGAGTAGATCCAGGGTTAATCAAAGCAATCACATTAGTATCAAAGAGAGTGAAAGTACCGGTAATAACATCAGGCGAAGAAGCATCCTCGCGTGCACGTATAGCATAAGCTCTAGCAGGAGCACGAGCCTCAGATCTGGTGATAACATCTTTAGACCCTCTCTGACCGCTGCTAGCGTTCCCCGTATTCCTAGGTGGCCTACCTCGTCTTTGTAGTAGCACCCGCTTCCCACTCGATTTACATTCATTCGCATAGTTTGGACAATCTTTGATAAAGTGGTCAGCTGATCCGCGCTTATAATAGGAGCGGTCATGGAATCTACAACTCCCTGAATGCCATTTACCGTAATACTGGCACTCTTTCCTGTCCCGATGATCATTTCCAACACTGGCAACTGAAGTGACGCGTACTCACAGGGGGTCGATCACAATCTCGTCTGGAAAAGCCCGAAGTGTTTTTAAATCGGCCTGGATCATTTCTAGATTTCTTCGATGATTGTTGAAAGGGCTTTCCCGAAGATCTTTTACGAAACTCTCTTGCTTCCACTTCAGCTTTTCTTTTCTCCTTACTGAGCTCTTCGTCTTTGCAAGCTCGCTCGACAAGTACTACAAATTCTCTAATTTCAAGAATGCCAATATACAGTTTTATATCTTCGTTCAACCCGTCCTCGAAGCGTTTACACATGATAGCCTCGGACGAAACACATTCCGAAGTGTATCTACTAAGTCTGACAAACTTTCGTTCATAATCAGTAACTGACATAGAACCCTGCTTAAGCTCAAGAAATTCTTTCCGTTTTTGATCGATGAATCTTTGACTGATATATTTCTTGTGGAACTCGGTTTGAAAGAATTCCCAAGTAACCGGTTCTCTCGGCACGACGGAAACCAAAGTATTCCACCAATAGTAGGAAAACTCACGTAACAGAGATATAGCACATTTTAAACATTCATCAGGTGTGCACGATAATTCATCGAACACACGAACGGTATTATCAAGCCAAAACTCACTGCTCAAAGATCATCATCACAAGAGCCTTTGAACTCAATAGCCCCATGCTTCCGAATCCTATCAACCGGGGGCTTGTTCAACCTCAACGGGTCAATTATAGGAGATATTACAGGTGCAGGGTTTGTATTAGTCGGGGGTGAGGGTTGTGCAACAGCCGGATTAGTTCGAACATATTGGGTAAACCAGTCGTTCATCATAGCATAAAAGGCTTGTTTTGCCTCATCATTTTGATTACTTGCATTTAATTGAGAGTCAATCGGTATTACCGTCTTGTGCTGGAGCAAGCGCTACACTCTCAATATCGTCAGCTACTGCTCTATCAGGATCAGAATCCATTTCTATACGAAAACACATTTTTATCTGTTAGAAATCACCACACTATCATATTAACACATAATGGCATGTATAGCTAGACCCATACTTATTACGGTAATCGTAAAATCGACTAAACCGTAGCTCTGATACCAAAAAAATGTAACTCCCCGTACCCGAGACCGTTGCCAGAATCGAACACGAGGAGTTAACGGACTTAATTCATTACTTAAACACCTCATACAATTCATTTTAAAATTTTCCGGACATAAGTGGCTAATCGCATCACGATCGCTTTAGAAATCATATCTCGAGTTCCAAAACTCAAATCCAATTCGTAAATTTTTCCTGAAACTAGACTCATACATCTATCTACTAATTTTTATAGAATTTTGGTTGGGCCAATTAGTACAGTTTATTAGTTAAAGTCTCCCCTATTTTAGGGTTCGACTACTCTGACCTCTGTGTATTACGAATCAGATATCTCCCTGTATAGAGCTTCAATGACTATGTCGTTTGTCTCTAGTAGAACTAGACTCAATAATGAATCTGTACGTATAAATCATGACTTTTAATTATCTTTGTAAAATTTATGGTGAATTTTCAAAGTCATAACAGGGAATCCAGAAATCGCTCTGGCCCTGTTTCACAAAAATTTAAACATCTCATAAAATATAGCTCATATACCTGTTTTGTTTCTTCCATATGAAAATAGACTCATCAAGCTTCGATTCCATAACTTATTCATTATTTAATTCCATTTCTACTATTTTTAGTGATTTTTTGAATTCACATCACTACTGCTGTCTGAATCTATTTTGTAATAAATTTTACCTATTTCATGGTTTCCATGGATTAGCTAGCAATTTGACATACATAGCACCAAATATGATCATGATTAGCCATTCCAATGGCTAATCATTACCAAGCATTTCCATACCACTCAATAACCATATCATAAGACCATATATACAAAATGATTATAATGCAATACTCAAAATATACAAGCCATTTTCGCATGGCTATACGAATATATACATTACCAAAAGATACTTAATTAACAACAAAGGTCAGTCCTATACATGCCATTATCAAAGTTCAACTAAAAGAGTACCAAAAAAGGGCTTAGATAGTGTGGATGACTTCGACTTTGACACTTCCGAGTCTAATAGCTGACGAACAAAATCTATAATACAGAGAATTTAAGCAACAGAGTAAGCGTTTCGATGCTTAGTAAGTTTATAAGTAAGGAAATCATTTGAAACAAAAACACAAAAGACATAGCATTCATAAGGATAAATAAATGTCTATGCACAAGATCACATATTCATTGTAATTTACACTTCTATCAATATGTTTACACATTCGAAGTCAAACTTAACTAAATTTCATTTGAATCAATTTCATGTAACTCGAGTGAGCTATAGACTTCATATAACCCTAAGGAATGGCCGGGAAAGCATTATTCGATTACATAATCACAACTTATCTTTGTACCAAATTTTTCCAATGTATATACGATCCATACCTGGTCATATTAGGGATTATGAGCACATTAATCGAATTATTACGATGAATCGCACCTTACCAAACATAAATACTTTCAAAATTTGGCTCGGATATAACAACCAAGACGAATGCCTTCGGACTTAACCCTGTTATAATAACCCGCACGAATGCCTTTGGACTTAACCCGTTATAATAACCCGCATTTAATGGTATGCACATATATATATCATAACCCATTAGCATTACTAGAAAACAAGTTCAACATGCTTATCAACCTTACTCTTACGGCTCAATAGCTACATACACGTAATACGATTTCATTTCGCTATTCCACATGAATTCTTTAACCATTCGGCTCCAAGTCATATAAAATAAAAATCATTTGTTTCACTATGTAATTTATATAGAACCATAAGATCACAATTTATCTACTATGCTTTTATATGATACCTATAAAATCATAAGCTAAGTTCAGTTACTCAAAGACTTACCTCGGTATATTCGAAGCGGTTGTAGATTGGTTACTCTATTGCTTTCTTTTCCCTATCCAACTTCGATCCTCCTTGCTCTTGAGCTTAATAAATGTAAATAAATTTATTTAATATCTTAACTAATATTATTTACTTATTATTCACATTCGGCAAATACATAACTTCAAAGTATAATATGTTTTATATAATATGCCAAGACTAAATTTTATGCTTATTATACCGATATCTATTTCACATGAACAAGCAAAATTCACATAACTTACCATGCTTCCATATACACTAATTTAACTATATATATATATATATATATCTAAATGTCCCTATGTCTCAAGGTACATACATAAAGCGTTCATATATCTATACCTATGTGTGACTATCACAATTTAATCGATTACTTGTTTTATGCACTACCACGTATTCACACACATATATATATATATATATATAGTATGCCATTTACTCATAAACCCCATTATGCCGAATATTCATTTAATATTTTGTTCACATACTCATACATAGACGATTTGAAAATTTCCCTTTGACCAATATACATTCGGCAATGATCATAACAACTTAGCAAGTCTTAGAACCTTTCTTTAACATTTTGACTTCATCTTGTTATCCCCCCCCCAAAGACCGAATGCACACATATAAAAAATATAATGCCGAATGTCATTAACCAATAGTCACACACACTACTTATGTACAAAAATTTATCCACCCTAGCCTATAGTTCATTCGGCCATTCATCACTCAACCAAACAAAATTTCATAGCAAACTCCTATGACCGAGCACACACATATACTTACATCCCAATACTCATAATATTCAAAATCACATTTTAAATAAATTATCTTAAACAATGCCGAATCCTTAAGTGATTAAACATCAAATTTTACTCAATTCAAAACATATAAACAACATTTATTCATGACATCAAGCATATTTATTTCGGCTATTACTAGTATAAGCATTAACCATTCATATTTTTAGAAAGACCAATTTCTTTCCTCAACACATTCGTCATCAAAATTCAAATAAAACAATCAAAATTCCTTCCTTTATAACCATAGCCGAATGCTCCATTCACCCATCATTATTGAAAATTTTAGCATGGGCTAAGCAAGAACCACGATAATTTACCTAAAACAAGTAAACATTTCACAAATTTAACACAATATACTAACCTCCCTAAGGATTCAAGTGACCGAAATTCTTCCCCTCCTTTCTTTCTTCTATTCGGCCAAGTTGAACAAAGAGAGAACTTTGTTTTCATCACCAAATTTCTTTATTTTTATTTAAAGTATAAAACCGTTTAACTAAAATTAATACATATTTTAATATAAATTCATCATCATGGCCGGCCACTACTAGCAAAAGGGGATATTTGACATGCAAGTCCAAGCATTTTTATAACATGCATTAATAAGTCACTTCAACATTTGCCTAACACATTTCTAAATTTTCTCACATAAGTCCTATTTAATAATTTCGCATACAAATGATAAAATTAAAGTATGAAACTTTCACACATGCCTTTTCACATACAATAAACACAAAATTTAATGGTTAATTATTTTTTTACGACTCGGTTTTGTGGTCCCGAAACCACTTTCCGACTAAGGTCAAATTAGGGCTGTCACATTATTTTCATTAGAAATAAATGAAAACATTATCAGAATTCTGTAAAATGAGATAATTTATTTTTAGTGAAGAGAGGTGAGGTCAGCTAAACTATGAAACAGGGGAACATTTAATGAATAAATTGCACTAATTGGCCAAGCCAAAAATTCTGGAAATATTATAGTAAGAAGATATATGAGTCTAGTTTCAGAAAAATTTACGGATTTAAATTTTGAGTTTTGTAACTCGAGTTATAATTAATTTAGTGACTGTTACACAGATGGACAGTTTTATTATGAATAGTGAAATAAATTGTTTTGATTTGTGTAAGCAATTGGAAAATTTTTAATGTTCCCAGTTGGTCCCAAACTGTTCCAATTGCACGTTTTAGGGCCTAGAAGGCCCTTTTTAGGGATTTATTGGATGAATGTGATCGAATTAAGTAAAAAAAAAATTATGCCTCGAACAAGTAAGATAAGTCATGTAACGTCTCGTGCTCGACTCCGACGACGGACTCGGGTAAAGGGTGTTACAGTGCGAGGCATTACTGGACTTAAACATACACATACATGTAAAAATGAGACATAAAATTTAAACCAATTCAAAAATATTCAAACACATGCATATCGTCCCTTATAAGGGCCTACGAGGCTCAAAACATACATCGGGGGTGGTTCGGGACTAAACTGAGAACTTCTGGATATTTTACAACACTTAGAAAATTTTTCATGTTTAGAGAGTCACATGTCCGTGTGGATTAGGCCGTGTGGTCACACATGCCCGTGTGGCTTTGGACATGCCCGTGTAACTCTCTGTTTATGACGTCAGCAACGAAATGAGATCACACTATAACGTCCCAAAAATCCCGAAATCCAAAAATCCTGAAATCTTGAATTTTTCTTTTCGTGCTTAATAATTCTGGTTAAGTGCTAATTACGCAAAGGTAGGTCTTGGTCAAGGTTTGAGTTCGAATTAAGGGGTAGAAGAAATTATAAGTTAATTATTAAAAGAATCAGGGCTGGCAAGTTGTTGGGCTTCCAAATAAAGATAAGGGAAAATAGTAGCAAAGAGCCTAGCAGAGGAGTGGCTAAGTGACGCCACTTAGAGTGTAGGGAGGTGGTGTTAATAGCTAGCAAGGAGGTCCAAGGTTCGAATCCTAGCTTAGTGTTTTTAGAAGTTTAATTTTGACCTTCTAGAAGGCTGAAAGTGGCGTGAAAGTGGACTCCAAGGGACTTGTTCAGGAGAGAAGATTAAGGACAGGATCAAGGGGTTATTAGGGAGAAAAACGAGGAGATGAGAAGGGAGAAGTGATAGAGCCGAATGGGAAATGGGGAATTGGGCATGGGAAAATTAAGCTATAAGGCTTAAAAATAGGTGCCGAATGCGAGGGTATGAAGCTAATGACCGAATTTCTTTCACCCTGTTACTAGAAACTCTTTTCTCTAAAAGCCGAAAACCCTCTACCTTTCTTTTCTTTTTCTTCTTCCTTGTGCCGAATTCTATTCTTCTTCTACCTCATTGCTGACTTTTCTTTCTTTTTTCTTTGGAGCCGAATAACCCTCTTTTGCCATACAAAATCGTAAAGGGCTGAACCTCTTTAGCCGAATACGCTTAGTGCAATCACTACTACTTCTGCTTTAGTCAAATCTAGTGTAAGTTTTGTTCTCCCAATTGGTTTCTTTGCTAAGTATCGAATATTGTCCCTCACTCTTTCTAATCAACTGTGGTAGGGAATTAGAATCGAATCTCAGATCTTAGCTCATTGCCGAATTGCCCCTTAGGTGTTGCGGTTTTGGTAAGTATTCCTCATCCATTGGCTAAGGTTGGCCGAATAGCCATAGTAAAGTAAGGGGACTTGTGTTGGATACGAGTCACCTATTATTCTGGTTTTAATAGTTACAATTGGTGCAAATCTAGGGGTTGATTGTGGTTAGTGAAGGGGCTGTTATACTTATCGCGCAAGGTAAGGTTAAGGTGAGATTCCAGAATTTGGTAAAGTATTTGATAAGTATGTGAGATTAATATTTGAGTGATATCGATTGTAGGTTTGGGCTAAGAAAATCGCTGCACGCTTGCCTACCAGGTGTGTACATACACTGCACACACACACAATGAATCAGCAACAGCCAAAATGCCGAAAAGCCAAAAGTTGGGTTATGATAGTCCCACAAGTGCGCGAACAGTCGTGGAGGGGAAACCGACAGGTTGCCTGAGGCCCACGGGCAATTTCGTGGACTTGGGTTGAGAATTGGCCAAATGGGCCGGATGGGCTAAATGGGCATGATGGGCTGTTGGGCCCATAATAGGTAGGGATTGATAAGTGATGCTATGTGTTAGGAAATTTGTATGTGAGCATGAATATAATATGATTTGGGCCTAATGGGCCATATGAATGTGAATTGGGCCTAGTGGGCCATATGAATATGAACTGGGCCAGATGGGCCATTTGAATAAGATTGAGCCTAGTGGGCCATATGCATGTATGTAGGGGTATTGGGCCTAGTATATGATGACTACATAAAACTTAATTAATTAATTGAGACCATGGACAAGTCATAGGGTTAAGGTGTGGCAACGGGTATATGCATGTCTAGGATTGGATCGAAGGAGAGCTTGGTACTTAAGCGGTCTTAGTGACCCACCTCCTTTTCTCTGGAATCGTACCTAGTGCATAGTATTCGTTCATCTTAGCTCACAGGACTTGTTCATGGGCCAAGGTAAGTGAAAACCGTAATTAAGGGCAAATTACTGAAATACGCCTAAGGGTGAGAATGACCAGAATACCCCTAGGTGTTGAATGTAAGTTTTATGGATGTGACATGCATACATATGACATTCTGTTTAGGTTGCATATGGGTGGGAATTATGGAACAGAGGAAGTATATCAGAATTCCCATGGTTGCTTGACAATCATGGATCCACCAACGGCTTTTAAAACCCAATATGTAAATGAAAGTAGTTCCGCAACCGGGCTACCATTGGTGTGTGGGCTGGGTGGGTCGATATTTATATCCCCACATGGTGTGCTGGGGGACGGAGCTGGTGTGTAGTGGATGGATAATTTGGATGGGATTGCATTACATGTTTGATTATTTGTCTTTGAATGCTTGTTTTCCATCGAGGGTTGTACACACTGAGTTTGTGAAAACTCACCCCCTCTTTTATTTTATTTTCAGGTGATGCTCAGTAGAAGGTTCGATGTTTGAAGAAACTCTGGGTGGTCGGCTAGCAAGATAATTCAGACTTTGTTTTTTTTAGCATTTAAGTTTTTATTTCTTTTTAAGTGTGTTAAGATCAGATTGTAATAAGGTTTTCATTATGTTATTATTATTTGAATTATTATTATTATTTCATTATAATTACAAGAAGCTGAACATGGATTTCTTAAATTATAGTATGTTTTCTACGTTTCCGCAACTAAGTTTTTTTTTTTTAAATCAAATGTTTTAAACAAGGCTTTCGTAATGGAAAGGTTTTTTTTAGTTATTTAGGGTTTTATTTGTTTAAGAAGGGTTTTCAATGAAAACACGATTTTCATTTAGTGGTATCAGAGTCAGGTTGCAAAACGCGGGCTGTGAAGTGAGCCTTATTACTTGATTTATTTTTGTGTTTTAATATATATATATATATATATATACAGTTTTGATTGAATTACAATGTTTTAAAAGGAAAATCTTGCTGAGCGGCACACCGAGTCTGTAACGCCCCAATTTTCGAAATTCTGTAAATGTTGGCATAGGTTTAATTATGTTAGTGGGCCTCTAGAAGGCCCAAGCTTAAGATAGAACCCGGCAATTTTAGTTAATTTTTGTTCCATAAGAAAAAGGGGGTGAAATTATGAAATAGAACCTATGTGAAAATGTTTGAAAATGCTATAGGCTAAATTGAAGTGGCCAAATAAATAGGAGTGCAAAATAGAAGGATTTGCATGACAAACCTCCCATTTTACATGAAGTGGCCAGTCATCATGTTGTTGTAGACAATATGAGCACTTGATATCCATAATTCATGGTACAAATTGATAATGGGTTAGGTAAATGTTCCATGATAATGGATTAGGTAAATGTTCCATGATGGGCATTTCATGTCTTTTGTATTAAAGAATTAAATGGATGAAATATGAAATTTTATTAAAAGAAAAAGGGGTGAAAAGAACAAAGTTTTGTCCATCTTTGTTCATCATAGCCAAAAGTTAGAGAAGAGAAAGGAGAGGAGAAAGCTCTTGAATGTTCGCCACTTGGGAAGAAAATTGAAGGTAAGTTCATGGTAGTTTGCTTCTATCTTGATGTTCATGAGTTCTTCTTGATTCTACCTTAACTCTTGAAGCATATTTTGGTTTTAGTTGTGTTGTGAGCATTTATTCATGAATTAAAATGAAGGAAATGGTTGTTGTTTCATGTTCTTTTGATGAAAAATGGAAGATAGGTGAAGTTGAGCCAAACAAATGAGCATGCATGTGCCTTAGATGCTAAGGGGAAAAATCGGCTAACATGTTGTGCTTTAAAATGATGAAATGGAGATTATACTTAAGTAAAATCATAGATATGTGATGATTGATTGGTGATATACATGTTTAAATAACAAGCATGCAAGTTAGGTGTGAAAGAGTGATTTGGTAATAAATCTGCTTGGGACAGCAGCAGTAACGTGACTTTGGAAAATCACCATAAATTGTAGGAGATGAGTTAAAAGCTGCATAAATTATGTAATTAAATCTTAATGAGTCTAGTTTCAAATGGAATAAACGAGAACATATTTTGAATTCTGTACGATGAGAAATTTGATTCGTAATGAAGAGTGGTCAGATTAGTCAAACACTGAAACATGGGAAACTTTAAGAAAAATCTGGTATTGATTGGCCATACCAAGAATTCTGAAAATTTTATGGATAGAAGATATATGAGTCTATTTTCAGGGAAAATTAATGTCACTTGATTTGGAGTTTCGTAGCTCTAGTTATAAATAATTTAGTGACTGTTGCTCAGGAAGACAGCTTGCAGTGAAATTATGATTATGTGGTAAACATTGACAAAAAATTGTTAATGAGTTGCTTATTGTTTTCTTATAAGCTTACTATGATCTGTAGGTGTGGTTGGCCGAATATTGTAAGGGGTTAATACGTAGTTCGTATTTGAATAGTTAGATTAATGTGTTAGTAATCCAATTGTAGGCGTTCGTGTGTGGATCTCACAAGATATCGTCGCAAAATGTGTGTAATTAACACCCTCTTTCTTAGTCCGGATCGGCAAAAGTCGAAAAGCCGAAATGTTGAAAACCGGTATTTTGTAGATTTGCGAGTGTGAGAATGCTCGTGAGGTAAATCGATTAATGTTTTTGGTAAGCTGCAAAATTTGGACTGCAAAGTGCATGATTTCTGTGCCCTCGATATTTTTGGGCTTAATGGGCCAAAATTGGATGATGGGCCAACGGGCCCAATTTGGTAAGAACCCTCGGTACATGATTCTGTTAGTACGTGAAAAGTAGGAATATGCATGAAAAACCCTAAAATAAATAAATTACTGAAATACCTTTAAAAGTGGAAAATTTACAGTTTTACCCCTAGTAGATAAATTACCGAAATACCCCTAGGGTTAAATTGACCTAAATTCATGTTTGACTGTTGTTATTTACTGCATGCCATGTGTTATTATCTGATGCATGGGATTAGGATATTGACGGAGGAAGTACTGAAAGTGGCTTGTCCACGTACTGGAGGCTTTGCCTTAATTTATCGTTAATCGAGCTGGCAAAGGCAAAATGTGGAGTGTTGGGTGGGTGGGTTGAGCTATTCCCACATGGAGTGTAGGGCTGGTACGGTGGAGTGTAGTGGTTAGTGGGTTGAGTGGTCTCCCAAATGGGCTTGCATATGTTATTGATGTTGCATGTATTTTGAAATGGGCCTATGGGCCATATCATTATCTGAATAAGGGCTAAGGCCCGGTTTATTGTAATCAAAAGGGCTCGCCCAGCATACCACTGTTATTTGAATGGGCTTAGGCCCAATGGGCTTGAGTGACTTGGGCTTTGAATGGGTTTTCCTTACACATCGAGTTTCCCTAAACTCACCCCTTTTATTTTCATCCACGCAGGAAATCCCCAACCATAGTGGGTTTGGAGCTGTGAGGGAATTCGGAGTGGCCACCCGTTCTGAAAGTTTGGTTTTCTTCTAGTGAACTGGACATCCTATTATTTACGTTGAGGTTTGGGTTTTTAAATGTAATAAGGCCGCTTAATTATTTTTGATGGTTTTAATATGTATTACTAAGATAGGTATTACTTATTTTAACTGTTGAAATTGGATAGCTTTAGGGCGCGTTTTCAAAAAAAAAAACAACAACAATTGATTTCAAAATAACACGACAACAAGCAAAGCTTCCGCAATGAAAGTATTTTCCAAAATCAATCACTTTTCCTAAAAATGACTTAATCAAATCGGTTTCCTAGAAATATACATGATGTTAAGGTGTGGCAATGGCGGTGTGCATGCCTAGGATTGGATCCGAAGGGAGCTTGGTACTTAAGTAGTCCGATAGACTCACCTCCTCTTTTCCGATTTCCTACCTGGTGCACAGCTTCCATTCACTTTAACCTATAATGAAATTATCTTTTAAAACACTAAGTAGGTTTTTCTGGATCAACAATATAAAATGTTTTGAACGCTTCGATGTGGCATGTTGGATCCGGCCATAACATTTGGGCCAGGTTTGGGGTGTTACAGAGTCTCCGACGTCGAACCAAGTAAGTTCTTTTATTCTTGAACCTGTTTAAATTGTTATACAGTGGATAGTTAGAGGGCTATTTTAGACGATTATGGTAGAATGGAACTGAAGCCCATAGGATCCTGAAACTGTAGAGAATTTATGAAAACAACTCTCTCTTTAAATACTTCCATAAAACATTGGGTTAATTATTGAAACTAACTAAAACTTCATAAAATTTTTAATCCAAAAAATACGTGAAACAACGATGAGTGCTAGAAGAGGTGCGAGAGGCTGTGGCCTAGGCTGTGAAAGTGTGAGGGCTGAATCATCGGCATCGGGCCATGTGCCCAATGTTGGAGTAGAAGAGGCTCTGGCTTCACCCGTAGCTTGGACTGGGCTGTATGATCCGGCCGCGGGAGAAGATGCATTATCGCAGACAATGCTAAGAATTTTGGAGAGGGTCGCTGGGCCCAATAATGGCACGGGAAATTGGGGGTCATTCTGGAGCGACTTAGATCAAATGGGGTTGAGATCTTTAAGGGCGTAGCTGGTGTGGCTCCTAACAGGCAAAATATTGGTTGGAGGCCACGAAAAGGATAATAGAGGACTTGAACTGTTCACCAAAACAAAATTTGAAAGGGGTAGTGTCACTACTTACGGAAGAAGCCTACCAGTGGTGTCTAACAGTGAAAGAGGGCACCCAACCAGAGCGGGTCACTTTGGAGTTTTTCAAAGCTGTATTCCAAGGGAAGTATGTGGGTGCGAGTTATGTGGATGCTAGAAGGAAGGAGTTCTTGAACTTGACCCAGGGAAACAAATCGGTGGCAGAGTATGAGGTGGAATTTCTGCGCCTTAGTAGGTATGCAAGAGTTATGGTGGCAACGGACTATGAGCGTTATGTGAGGTTTGAGGATGAACTTAGAGATAACCTCAGGGTACTGATAGCTCCACAAAGGGAGAAAGTTTTCTTGGAGTTGGTGGAGAAGGCAAAGATAGGGAAGGAGGTAAAGCGCACTGAACGCTTAAATCGGGAGAAAGAAAGGGGTAGGAATAAGAGGGAGGCTGAGACTCCTGGTGTAGGACAGATGCCTAGGGCTAGGGCCAGATAGAGCAGGGCTCCTTGCTGTTAATCCAGAGGTGCCACTTTGTTCTAATTGTGGGAAAGGTCATGTAGGCGAGTGTTGGAAGAGGACGGGAGCTTGTCTAGCTTGTGGATCTATGGAGCATAGGATCAGGAATTGCCCTAGAATGTCAGCTCAGGTGCCAGTTGTGGACTGAGGTGGTGTACAACCACTGAGGGGTGCTCAACTAACGCCGAGAGGCTGTGATCAGGCCAGGGGTGGAAACGATTTAGGTCATGGAGCACCAGGCAGAGGTGCTGATCATGCTAAGGCGAGGCAGCCAGGTTTGGTCTATGCAGCATGTCGTCAATAGGATGGAGATGCTCTAGAGGTGAATAATGGTACGTACTTTCCCATGGTGTGATATTTACCTAAGTTGGAATTAGAGTGCGCAGTGGAAGTGTGGTGTTGTAGTCTGTGTTAGTAGTTGGAAATTTCGAGGATGAAATTTCTTTTAAGGGGGTAGAGTTGTAACGCCCCAAAAATCCCGAAATTCAAAAATCCTGAAATCTTGAATTTTTCTTTTTGTGCTTAATAATTCCGATTAAATGCTAATTACGCAAAGGTAGGTCTTGGTCAAAGTTTGAGTTCGAGTTAAGGGGTAGAAGAAATTATAAGTTAATTATTAAAAGAATCAGGGTTGGCAAGTAGTTGGGCTTTTAAATAAAGATAGGGGAAAATAGCAACAAAGAGCCTAGTAGAGAAGTGGCTAAGTGACGCCACTAAGAGTGTAGGGAGGTGGCGTTAATAGCTAGTAAAAAGGTCTAAGGTTCGAATCCTAACTTAGTGTTTTTAGAAGTTTAATTTTGACCTTCTAAAAGGATGAAAGTGGCGTGAAAGTGGACTCTAAGGGAAGTGTTCAGGAGAGAAAATTAAGGAAAGGATTAAGGGGTTATCAGGAAGAAAAACGAGGAAATGAGAAGGGAGAAGTGATGGAGCCAAATGGGGAATTAGGCATGGAAAAATTCAGCTATAAGGCTTATAAATAGGTGCCAAATGCTAGGGTATGAAGCTAATGACCGAATTTCCTTCACCCTGTTACCAGAAACTCTTTTCTCTAAAAGCCGAAAACCCTTTGCCTTTCTTTTCTTTTTCTCCTTCCTTGTGCTGAATTCTATTCTTGCTCTACCTCATTGCTGACTTTTCTTTATTTTTTCTTTGGAGCCGAATAACCCTCTTTTGCCATACAAAATCGTAAAGGGCCGAACCTCTTTGGCCAAATACCCTTGGTGCAATCACTACTACTTCTACTTCGGTCAAATCTAGTGTAAGTGTTGTTCTCCCAATCGATTTCTTTACTAAGTATCGAATATTGTCCCTCACTCTTTCTAATCAACTGTGGTAGGGAATTAGTATTGGATCTCAGATCTTAGCTCATTGCCGAATTGCCCCTTAAGTGTTGCGGTTTTGGTAAGTATTCCTCATCCATTGGCTAAGGTTGGTCGAATAGCCATAGTAAGGTAAGGGGACTTGCGTTGGATATGAGTCACTATTATTCTAGTTTTAGTAGTTACGATTGGTGCAGATCTAGGATTTGATCATGGTTAGTGAAAGGGCTGTTATACTTATCACGCAAGGTAAGATTAAGGTGAGATTCTGGCTTTTGGTAAAATATTCGATAAGTATGTGAGATTAATATTTGAGTGATATCGATTGTGGGTTTGGGCTAAGGAAATCGCAGCATGCTTTCCTACCAGGAGTGTACATACACTGCACACACACAATGAATCGATAAAAGCCGAAATGCTGAAAAGCTGAAAAGTCGAAATGCCGAAAAGCCGAAAGTTGGGCTACGGTAGTCACACGAGTGCGCGAACACTCGTGGAGAGGAAATCGATAGGTTGCCTGTGGCCGACGGGCAATTTCGTGGACTTGGGTTAAGAATTGGCCAAATGGGCCGAAATGGGCTAAATGGTCCTGATGGGCTGTTGGGCCCACAATAGGCAAGGATTGATAAGTGATGCTATGTGTTAGGAAATTTGTATGTGAGCATGAATATAATATATTTGGGCCTAATGGGCCATATGAATGTGAATTGGGCCTAATGGGCCATAAGAATATGAACTGGGCCAATGGGCCATTTGAATAAGATTGGGCCTAATGGGCCATATGGATGTATGTAAGGGTATTGGGCCTAGTATATGATGACTACATAAAACTTAATTAATTAATTAATTGAGACCGTGGACAAGTCATAGGGTTAAGGTGTGGCAACGGGTATATGCATGTCTAGGACTGGATCTAGGGAGAGCTTGGTACTTAAGCGGTCTTAATGACCCACCTCCTCTTCTCTGGAATCGTACCTGGTGCATAGTATTCGTTCATCTTAGCTCGCAGGACTTGTTCATGGGCCAAGGTAAGTGAAAACCATAATTAAGGGAAAATTATCAAAATACCCCTAAGGGCAAGAATGACTAGAATACCCTTAGGTGTTGAATGTAAGTTTTAGGGATGTGACATGCATACATATGACGTTCTGCTTAGGTTGCATATGGGGTGGGAATTATGGAACGGAGGAAGTTATCAGGATTTGCATGTTGCTTTACAATCATGGATCCACCGACGGCTTTTAAAACCCAATATGTAAATGAAGGTTGTAACACCCCTTACCCGTATCCGAGGCTGGGCTAAGGTACGAGGCGTTACCAAACAAACATACAAACATTAAACTAAAATACGAGCCATAAAATTTTATTCATATTTCAAAGCGTTCATTCTCTTACACATAGTCCCTTATTTGAGTTTACGGAGCCCAAAACATACTTTAGAAAGGGTTTGGGACTAAACCGAGAACTTACGAAAATCTTGGAAATTTCATGCTTTAAGGCTCCACATGCCCGTGTCCCAAAGTCGTGTTCCATACACGACTGAGACACATGGTCGTGTCCCTGCCTGTGTGGAATATACCTAGGTTATTTTCCAAGCTTTGGTCAACCTTGATCTCTTACACACTTATACAAAATCAAAAGCATATAACATGGTATTCATTTAATGATTAAACATCCTCAATTAAACCACAAACATAGCATTTGTATGTCATCATACATGTGTCTCTCATACTCATTTTACCTTGTTTATTATAGTACCACTTATACATTTATACCAAGATTATCATCTTAACAAATATCTTCACTTAATCATCAAGCATTCATATTTAAAGCTAGATCATATCTTTATAAAATACCACGATTCAGATCATGAGAATAACATGTTTGCTCGAAACATTTCAATTCAATTCCATACCCAACAAGCATTACATTGAGACTAGTCATATATATATATATACATGTCATGATACATAACATTCTCTTTTGTTCTCTTATAAACACATATCATTTATTTCATTATATCAATATTTCATATACCATAGTTTCCATGTATTCCACATATATTTATTTTCCTCCTCCTCCTCTCCATTCCACATCCTTAATGTATATAGCATTCTTGTAAGTACGATTTCACAATTTACTAATAAATGTTCACATCAAACTGTCCACACGAGTCATAGTCACTTAATTATTTATAATTCGAGCTACAGAGCTCCAAATTAAGATCCATAAATTTCCCCTGAAACTAGACTCTCATATCTTTCCACCATAAAATTTTTATAATTTTTGGTTTAGCCAATTAGTACAGTTTATTCATTAAAATTTCCCTTGTTTCACTTTCTGACAGTTCTAACCTCTCTTCACTAAAAAATAATTATCTCACAGTACAGAACTCGGATAATGTTCTTGTTGATTTATCTTGAAAATATACTCATTATTGATTTTAAAAATATAATTTTGAGCCTCTAATTATTTGTCTCCAAATTTTTGTGATTTTCCAAAGTCAGAATAGGGGATCACATAATCATTCTGAATCAGTCTCACAAAAACAAAAATATCTCAAAATATAGAACTCCTTTGCTTTCTATATGTCTTTTATATGCAAATAGACTCATTAAGATTTAATTTGATATCTCATTCAGTCTCTGATTCAATTTATACTATTTTTGGTGATTTTTCAAAATCACGTCATCGCTATCTTGTCCAAAACAGTTTTATTGCTAATTCACTCTTTCACACTTTCTTTGTATTAACCTCATTTTAACATACATATAACAAATCATTTTCACCACATTTCATACATCACAAGTATAGACCCATGATCACAAGCTCACCATAAAATCATCCTTATGTATAACTTACTTGTTTATAACCTTACCACATCCTGGTCACTTAATGAACATATCATTCACATAACCAAGTTCCTGCACTTATTCATCACAAAACTCACAAAGCAATACATAGAGAGTCTCTCGTTGAACACTTCGGATCAACCCTCGATACTTGGTGGTTTCAGCACATAGCTCCACCCATCATATAGTTCGGCTCTCTTGTACACATGGTGAACACTTAGTACCACCCATGTGACCTAGCCAGTTTATCTCGTAGCTCTCTTGTCTACACGGTGTCCTTCACTTGGAACCACACATGCGACCTAGCTACATATATCCCGTAGCTCTCTTGTCTACATGGTGTACACATAGTATCACCCATGCGACCTAGCTACATCATAATGTCTTGTAGCTCTCTTGTACACATGATGTGCACTCAGCACTATACATGTGACCTAGCTACATACCATCTCAGTATCATCCAATCTTTAGAAGGTTCAACCGGGATTTCTCTCTCTTTTCCAACAATTTCACCAATCAAGTAATTATCCACAAACATATTTCCAATATTTTTATAAAATATCATAATACAAGTAACAGTGATTGTGACAGCCTTAAATTGACCCTAGTCGGAAAGTGGTTTCGGGACCACGAAACCGAGTCTTATAAATAATTAAAGGTTATATTCTGTGTTTATGATGTGTGTAAATGCTTGTGTGATAGTTCCATACTTTAATTTGGTCAGTGTATGTGAAATTTATTAGTAGGGACTTATGTGAGACAATTTAGAAATATGCTAGGCAAGTGTTAAAATGGCCTATTAATATATGTGGAAAAGTGCTTGTCCTTGCATGTCAAATTAGCCAAATTGAAGCATAGTGGCCGGCCATGCTATGGGTGGAAACATGTCACAAACATGTTATGTTAGTGATGTATGTTAGGAAAAATAAAATAAGGGGCATGGTAATAAAATAATGAAAGGGAATATGATGAAAACAAAGAAAAAAAAAAGTGTGTGGTTGTTCCCCCCCCTCATTTTGCCGAAACTAGAAAAAAAAAAAGAAGGCTTCATCCTTTGGTTCATCCTTGGCCGAAAATTTTAAGGAGGAAGGAAGAAGAAGGGTTGAAGAGGTTCGGCCATGCATGTAACTAGGCTAAGGTATGTTTGATGATGTTCCATGAAATGCATGCATGTTTTAGTTGGTAGCTTGAGTTCTACCTAGCCCATGGTCTAAATCTTGCTATGTGATGGAAATGACACTCGGCCATGGATGCATCATTCTTGCTTGGTGTTGATGTCATTTACATGCTAAAATGAAGCTTTGTAATGATGCATGTGATGGTGGATTGATGACTCTTGAATCTTCTTTTTAGCATTTTGAGTGAGACATTAAGTTCTTTGTTTAACCATGACCAAAATCGAAATGGTATGGTGTTGTGATGCATTCGGCCATGGTAGAAAGTAGAGGAGAAATATGGTTGTTATTCACGTTATTTGGATGAGAAATGGTAGTAAGGTGAAGAGCAAATGTTAGTGTTTGATTTACTAGTGTGTATGTGTGTATTAGCCGAGTTTTGAATTTGAAACAAAATGGCATGTAGTCAATACAAGTAACCATATTTGTAGGAAGTATTAAGCATACAATCGGCCTCAACCTAGAAATGCATATTCGGCCACATGAAATAGATTTGTGTTGTATGTGTGTTCGGTTAGAGGCAAGCATATTGATGCTTTTATCTTGGCTTAGATAATCGGCTAAAAGAGAGTGTGGGCTAAAATGTTGAGTTTGATTCATGATTTCCATATATATGTGGCTCTAATGCCTAATGTATATATGGGCTAAGTACCTTGAGGTTCTCTTTTGATGTTCAAATGAATTGTGTTAAATTGCTTAATGTGATTAAAAATGCGCATGACCATTGTGTATTTGAGCTAAAGGGTGGCCATATGACCTGTTAAACTCCTTGTCATACTCGGCCATAAGCTAGCATAATGAGACCTTAATAAGTTAAATTTTGTTTGAATTAGCTCAAGAGCTTAGAGGACCACAGTTGGATAAGGGAAAGGAAAAAGTTATCGAATAGCCGCCGAAATCGTTCAACCACATCCGAGGTAAGTTTTCGAGTAATGGAACTTAGATTATGATTTGATTAGATCAATTTTTTAAGCAAATCAAAATCATGCTCTTTGTATGTGGCTATTGAGCCGAAATTTCAAGTGTGATAAGTGTCTTGTGTTTGAGCTTTGGTAATTATAATGAAATACGGATGTGTCATGATTTATTGATAAATGTACATGGTTATTCGAATGATGTCCGGGCTAAGTCCCGAAGGCTTTGTGCTAAGTGACTAAATCCGGACTAAGATCTGAAGGCATTTGTGTGAGTTACTAATTTCGGGCTAAGCCCGAAGGCTTTGGTGCGAGTCACTAAATCCGGGTTAAGTCCCGAAGGCATTTGTGCGAGTTACTATAACCGGGCTATGTCCCGAAGGCATTTGAACGAGTAGCTATATCCGGTTAAATTTCGAAGGTACGTGATTCGGGAATGAGCGATCTTGCTGTAAAAATTTCAGTTAATACGCTTGTAAAATCCCAACAATGAGGTATGTTTCGTATGTGCATTGGAATAGTTGATTCCCTTCGAATAATATTCGCTTAGTCGAGTAATAAGCTTTCGGTATTTGGCTAAGATGATCCCTTATGTATGAATATAGGGGTTGGAATGTGAAGGAGGAATGATTTGAGAATATGTATATATGGAATTATCCGTTTAGTTATATGAATGCTATACTTCTGATGTGCTTAAATTCTTTGCTCAAAACTTACTAAGCATTTAATGCTTACTCCGTTTCTTTGATTCTCTGTTTTATAGATTTTGGTTCTTCAGCTATCGGACTTGGGATTTTGAAGTCGAAGTCGCCCACACTATCAAAGCTCCTTTTGGTATACTTTTGGTTGAACTTTGAAATGGCATGTATAGGACTACCCTTTTGTTGTTGGTCATGAACCCTTCGGTTTTGTGTAAATTTGGATAGCCATGCGAAAATGGTTTAAATATACTTTGATCATAGCATTATAATCGTTTTGTATGTTGTCCGTCGAGAGGTATGGAAATGTTGGTAACGGTTAGCCATGGGAATGGTTATTCATGATCACTTTTGGTATATGTATGACAAACTCTAGTTGATCCATGGAGGATCATGAAATAGGTAAAGTTTACCTTAAAATAGATCTTTGGCAGAAGAAGTGATGTGGATGTGAAAAATCACTAAAAATAGTAGGAATAGAATTAAATAGTGAATAAATTATTTAGTCGAACCTTGATGAATCTATTTTCATAGAAAAGTAATAAAACGTTCATATGAGCAGTATATTATGAGATGTTAAAGTTTTCGTGAGACAGGGCCAGAACGGTTTCTGGATCCCATGATCTGACTTTGAAAATTCATTATAAATTAACTAGAGACATTTATAAGTCATTACATATATGTATAGATTCATTTTTGAGTATTGAAGCTCTGTACAGGGATATATCCAAGTTGAAATGCATGAAGGTCAGTGTAGTCACACCCTGTAACAGGGGAGACTTTAACTAATAAACTGTGCTAATTGGCCCGACCAAAAATTCTATAAAAAAATGTGTAGATGGACATATGAGTCTAGTTTCAGGGAAAAATTATTAAACTGATTTTCGAGTTTTGGAACTCAAGATATGATTTTTAAGTCGACAAAGGACGCAGCTTAGCCAACCGCCTGGAAATTTTTTAAATGGACTGTGAAAGCAAGTGATTTAAGTCTGCAAACCCTCGTGTCCGACTCGCAACGGTCTAAAGTGCACGGGTGTTACGATGATGTATTACTTACATATAAACTTACATCTCATTTAATATCAACATAATAACATTAAATTACACATTGTGTTATTAAAATCATATGAACTTACAATTTCCCATAATATCCATAATCATAGAAATCACATTTATGTATGATAATTCAATGCACTTCATGTACCATAGACATATTTTTAAATCAATTCATAAACTTGGCACCATAATCATTTAATTCAACATAATTCAATTAATTCACTAAATTTAACTTTCAAATATAAATTACAAGATTATTGTTGTATTATTATCATACCAACTTACATACTTTCAACACCTCGGAGATCATAGTAAATATATCAATTTTACATTGAAACATGCATAAATTAATGCTTATTATACATATGAACTTACCTTGATATTAAAACGGCCATTTTACCAACTTTCCCAATTTTGATTTTTCTCTCATTCTAGGTTCAAATCTCGTTTCCGGGATTTAAAACATCATATTTTACTTATTTAATTAATGTAATATTCAAAACAGTCCTTAACTCAAACTTTGGAAAAATTACAATTTTGCCCTAAACTTTTCATATTTACACTTTTACCCCTAGGCTCGGAATTAACCTTCATCCCTTATTCTTATGTTTTATGACATGATGATCACTTTTCCTTCTATGGCAACATCAAATTCTCACTCTAACATATACTTATGACTATTAGGTATTTTTCTTGATTAAGCCCTTTTGCTCGTTTTCACTTAAAACCGAGTAGCACAAGTTGTCTAACATAACTTAAAACCTCATATTGTATCATAAAACACCAGAATACACAAATTTTACCTATGGGTATTTTTCCAAATATGAACCCTAGGTTGAATTATTGCTAGCATAAGCTAAATCAAGTTCTTGGGACTCAAAAACGTAAAGAACTTGAAAAGCGGGGTTAGAAACAGACTTACAATTGAGCTTGGGAAGCTTGAAAACCCTAGCCATGGAGTCTCCCTTGGTATACACGTCCATGGTGAAGAAGATGAGCAAAATTGGCTTTTAATTTTGTATTTTAATTCATTTTACCCCTAAATGACCAAAATACCCTTACTACTAAACTTTCCAAAAATTCGATCCATGTCCAATTTTTGTCCATAACTTAGAAATTGGTCAAATTTCTATTTAAGACCTCCTAATTAATATTTCAAATCAATTTCATACTAGAAACTTCTAGAATGCAAGTTTTGCAACTTATTCAATTTAGTCCCTAACTTCGAATTAAGCACTTTATGCATAGAATTTCTTCACGAAATTTTCACACAATCATGCAATCATATCATAGACCTCAAAATAATCATAAAATAATTATTTATATCTCAGATTTTGTGGTCCCGAAACCTCTGTTCCAACTAGACCCAATTTTGGGCTATTACAAAGGTAGTTCCGCAACCGGGCTACCATTGGTGTGTGGGCTAGGTGGGTCGATATTTATATCCCCACATGGTGTGATGGGGGACGGAGCTGGTGTGTAGCGGATGGATAATTTGGATGGGATTGCATTGCGTGTTTGATGATTTATCTTTGAAAGCTTGTTTTCCATCGAGGGTTGTACACACTGAGTTTGCGAAAACTCACCCCCTCTTTTATTTTATTTTCAGGTGATGCTCAATAGAAGGTTCAATGTTTGGAGGGACTCTGGGTGGCCGACTAGCAAGATAATTTGGACTTGGTTATTTTAGCATTTAAGTTTTTATTTCTTTTTAAGTGTGTTCAAATCAGATTGTAATAAGGTTTTCATTATGTTATTATTATTTGAATTATTATTATTATTTTCATTGTAATTACGAGAAGCTGAACATGGATTTCTTAAATTATAGTATGTTTTCTACGTTTCCGCAACTAAGTTTTTTTTTTTTAAATCAAATGTTTTAAACAAGGCTTTCATAACTAAAAGGTTTTTTTAGTTATTTAGGGATTCTTTTGTTTAAAAAGGGTTTTCAATGAAAACACGGTTTTCGTTAAAACACTTCAATGTGACACGCCGAATTTGGCCATAGCGTCCGGGCCAGGTTTGGGGTGTTACACACATGGCAAAGTCATACGCCAGTGTGCTAAGGCTGTGTTCCCCACATGGCTGAGACACACGACCGTGTCTCTGCCCGTGTGGCCAACACTTAGGCTATTTTCCAAGCCTTAGTCAACCATAAACCCTCACACATTTATACAATATTAAGGGCATATAACATGACCTCCATTTAACGATTAAACATATTCATTTAGGCCACAACATAGCATTTTCATGTCATGATTCATGTGTTGTACACACTCATTTGGCCTTGCCTGTTATGATATCGCTTATACTTTTATATCATGGTTACCATCATACCAAAAGATTTCAACTTAATCATCAAACATTCATATTCAAGGCTAGCTTATAACTTTATAAAATACCAACATATTTCACATGCGTAGAATAACATGCTTGCCAAAGACATTGCACACTATATCAAGTCACATACTTACATCACATGAAACTTTTAAGCTTGTGCATGCACATATAATAGGGTTACAACCCAATAATCAATATAAGCCACGTCTCATGGCTATATACAATTGAATCATTATAAGCCAATACATTTAGCCAAATCATGAAATACATATATCAAAAGACTAAGCCTCTATACATGCCACTCACTTGAAAATACTTAAGGTTTATTAATACCCCAAATTGCTAATTTGATAGTGCGGTGCTGCCTCAACGATCTCCAACCCCAAGCTAACCTAACAACACTAAAGAAATGGAAAGGAGTGTAACACCCCTATCCTGTATCCGTCGTCGGAATAGGTAAGGGGCATTACCAGACAAATAGAACATTTCAAACCAATTCAGAATCACTGATATCATATAACATCATTTCATAAGCAATCATCTCTTAAGATGGTCTATGAGACCTAAAATGTACTTTTAAGAGACAGTCGAGACTAAACCGAACACTTTCATAAAGTTCAGAACTTTAAAAAAAATTTCAATTCTATAGAGGTCACACGCTCGTGTGACCAGGCTGTGTGCCCCACATGAGCATCAGACACGCCCATGTGAACCAACCGTGCCAAAACAGAGCTTATATACTAACTTATTCCCACGGCCAACAGACACACCCGTGTTCCACGGCTGTGTGATTCTTAGCTAGCTATTGACTTAAGCCCATAGCCAACAAACACGCCCGTGTGCTATGGCCGTGTGGTACAATGCAGGCTTGGTTTAAGCCAATTTGCCACCCCTTAATGGGTCATTCCTACAAGCCAAATTAAACAACATTCATACAAAATATTCAGCCAATTTCATGCTCAAAACATGCTTCATTACAACTATTTCATCATCATTCAACAAATCATTCAAACCATACCAAAACTTAACACAAACGTACCATTTGATAGCCAACTTTCATTGCATAACCTATATTTACAATTCAAAACTTAATACATAAACCTTCTAGCCTATACATGCCATACTTTAAAATATTTACACTTTCAAGAGTACTAAAATGTGTTCGATAGTGTGGTGACGATCCTCGACTATCCTTAAGCCTTCAATAGCTACGATAACGGCAGAAATCACACAGAGTAAGGTACAAAGAGCTTAGTAAGCCAAATACAATTGGTCTAACTACTAAAGCATATAAGTACAATTCAACCATAAAGATTCATAGCCATTTCATAGAATAATTCATAAGCTTAATCGTGCTCCTTTGTTTGCATTTATGTCATGCTTCATTTCCAAATTCCATACCTATTTCACAGAGATAGAGTCTTTCATATTCTGAATTTTAGTACGATTCATACGTACCTATATAGGTTATACATTTCATATACTCAATCTCATATTTCGTACGCTATCATCATACAGTTCAAAAATGCTACATATACTCATAAACAAGTACAACGCCGACGTCCCGGATGTGGTCTTACATGTAATTCAATATCGATGCCTCTGTCCGAGACAGGGTCTTACATGAAATCAGACACGATGCCGATGTCCTTGACATGGTCTTATACGTAAATCTCAATCGAGGCCTGTGTCCCAGACACAGTCTTACACGATATCTCAGATAGATGTCAATTTTCCTTAGAAGCATACAGAGCTTTTCACATACCAACATATTATCAAACTTTACTCAAAAGATATTCATCAGGCTCTCAAGGCCATCCAATACAAATTAAAGTTTGTATATGCAGAATTTAGTCAGTTTAACATGTAATTGTAATTTGACTTACCTCGTACGAATTTCGGACGGGTCGACTATTCAACTATTTTGGACTTCCCTCGATCTAAGTCCGATTTTCTTTGTTCTTGATCTAATACAATAAAAATTCAACCACTCAATCATTCATTTCATTCAAAATAATCCATATATACACATTTGGGCACTTTGCATTTTAACCCTTACATTTTCACACTTTGACAATTTAGTCCATTTTTCACAAAATTACAAATATGCAAAATTCACCAAGACTATAGCTTGGCCAAATATACATAGCTTCCATACAAGCCCAAATAACATATTAATTCACAATTTATTCCTTCAAAACCTCATTTTCACAATTTGGACCAAATAATTGTATTCCATCAAAAATTCAAGAACAAAGTATGATAATCTCACATATATCTTTCATAATCTATATAAAAACATCACAAAGCTCATATAATCATCAATGGCACATTTCATAATCTTCAACAAAAATAGAAATTCAGACATGGTTTTTGAAGAACACGAAGCAACGATCACATAAACGTAGAAATTATCAAAAACTAAGTTAAAACCGTACCTTAATCAAGCAATCAAAGTGCCAAAACCTAAAATGGCTTTCTCTTTTTTCTTTTTCTGTGATTTTCGGCTATATGCATGATAATATGGCCAATTTCATGTTTTCATTTTATTATAATATACATTAATATGCATTTTACCATTTTAACTTTATCAAAATAATATTTTCAACATATAATGGATGTCCAACAATGTCGACTACCATTTAAAATGGTTTATTTGACATGCAAGGTGTAACACCCCAAACCCGTGACCGTCACCGGTGTCGGACACGAGGGGTTAACGGGCCAAATCCTCTCAAGGTACCAACCAATTTGGCATTTCCAGACAGGCTGGAAAACTGCGTCACTGTTACCTTAAAAATCATATCTCGAGTTCCCGAACTCGAAAACCAGTTCCATAAATTTTCCCTGAAACTAGACTCATAATTCCATCTACACATTTTTTTCTAGAATTTTTGGTCAGGCCAATTGGTACAGTTTATTAGTTAAAGTCACCCCTGTTTCAGGGTTCGGCTACACTGACCTTTGCGCATTACAACCTGGATATCATCTCGTACAGAGCTCCAATGCTCATAAAGTTTGTTTCTAATGAAACTAGACTCAAAGGGGAATCTATGCATATAAGGAATGAATTCTAATTGTTTCTGGATAATTTATGGTAAATTTTCAAAGTCGGAGCAGGGGATCCAGAAAGCGTTCTGGCCCTGTTTCATGAAAACCTGAATATCTCTTAAAATCTGACTCATATGACCGTTTCGTTTCTTTCATATGAAAGTAGATTCATCAAGGTTCAATTTCATAATTCATTCACTATTTAATTCTACTTCTACTATTTTTAGTGATTTTTCAATCTCACCTCACTGCTGCTGGCAGCATCTGTTACTAAAGCAAACAATGACTATTTCATAATTCTTCCATGGCCAACTATAATTCATCATACATAATACAAGCTATGGCCACCTTATCAAAATTAAGGTTTCTAAGACTTGTGACTATAGGTTTTAGAATCACACTCAACCGACCACATAGGCCATTTTCACATGGCTTAAAGTTTACAACCCACAGTTCAACAAAATATAATAGCCTATACATGCCAAATGTTCTTCAACAACGAAGACAATACCAAAATATTTCAGCCGGTGTGATGACTTCAACGACGGTTCCGATCACGCAAACAATACGAGTCCGAGAGACCTAAAATGGGTGACAAGAAAACACCGAGTGAGTTTATAACTCAGTAAGTCATAAGCATTCATCAATCCACTGATAAAGTTACTACAACATGAACAATAAACGAGGCTAGGTACTCATCCATATCGAATCTATACCATAATTCCTCGGACCTTTTGGTCCAATCTCATACCAAGTCATACATCCACATTTCATATTCTACACAACAAGATATTTGAAGCATTTTCACACACTAACTCATTTCCACCACAATCATACAATTTCAATCATCACATAGATTTAAGGCTTACCAAATTCAACCCCGAGCATGAACGTATTTTCTATTCGTCATGAGCTCGAGGTACTTACCCGATCCGCTGTCCATACTCAACTCGATGGAGACACACCCTCCATATATATAGAGTACGCACACAAAGTGCTTAATACTTGATTTCGCACACTTAGTGCCACGCAATTTAAGCCCGCACACATAGTGCCATACCCTTCGAGCTCGCACACCCAGTGCCGTATTTTTCCAGCATGCACACTTAGTGCCATATATTTCCAGCATGCACACTTAGTGCCAATCTCGTCACCATACACACGTATTGCCCGCACACTTAGTGCCGAAAGCAAACTTTCTACACATTTCACTATTTCTTTTACATTCAACAATTGTCATCACTCCATACACATACAATTTCATTTATACATATATAGCATTCCATTAAACACAATTGCATAGATTTTCCAATCATTTAAGCAATATCAAACATATGTGCTTAATGACTTACCTCGGATGTTGTCGCACGTCTTCAACGGCTATTCAATTACTTTTTCTTTCCCCTTGTCCAACTTCGATCCTTTGAGCTCTTGAGCTTGTTTTTGAACAATTGAATTCATTTAATTCCAATTCAAATAGACAATTTAATATAACACATGCATATTATAAGGTTGAGGTACATATGACTTATTGGTTAACTATCAAACACCATACGCATATATACATATATTCTCTAGTCATGCACAACCCAACATCTTACTTGGGCATTAACAACTTTATAGATATATGCATATCTATGTTAAGGCGAATATATATATTTAACACATTCTACAATTATGGTTATTTATAATGACTAACACCGTTTTATCTCAAGTCACACTCATAAACACATCCATCCAAATACATTCGTACTTAAACATTATTCGGACTTAACACTCATATCACATTTATAAAACTACAAGCGAATATACCTATACTTACATTACTTAAACATCAACCCTCAATTTCCTTGACAAAGCACATTCCGGAAATGATAAGACAATATAACAGCCTTTAATCCAACTTATAATTCATTTACATCACATTCCAAGCATTCACTCTATTCTATCACTTGAAATACAAACATTACTCAATAACTTCCTAGTTCAAATTCGCAATTTCACATACACACACAAGCCGATTTCTTTTCCTACCACCCAAACCACCTATATGAACATTTAACTAACTCATACTTCACCCATCCACAATTACTCATTCAAACATGAAGAAGGTAATCAAATTTCTTCACTATCAACCATGGCGAATGCTTCATTCACCACCGAAAACCAAAATTTTAGCATGGGCTAATTGAAGAACTTAGTAAATAACTTAAGTTAAGCTAAAATCCCAAAATCTAACAAGAATTACTAACCTTGTTTTTGAGCTTAAGATGACCGAATGCCATATCCCCCTTCCTTCTTTAACTTTCGGCTCCTAAGGTAGAAGATGAACACCAATATATTTTTTTTTCAATTTCCTTTCTTCTATTCGCCAAGGCACCCAAGGATGAGCAACAAATTTTTCTTCCCTTTTTTCTTTGTTTCTCACGGCAAAAGAGCATCCACACCCATTTTTTTTCATCATTATCTTTTTTTTCCATTTCTTTATTCTCCCTTACATCATGCACTAGGCCAACATGTCTAGGACATGTTTTCCTTGCCCATCACCTAGTCATGGCGGCCACTCACCTTAGGAAAAGGGGTTATTTGACATGCAAGGACAACCCTTTTCCCACATGTATTACTAGGCCACCTTACATTTGCCTAGCACATTTCTAAATTTTCTCACATAAGTCCTAATCACTAAAATTCACCTATAATTAAGCAAAACTTCAATAAAGAAATTATCACACATGCATATTCACATATTTAGACAGTAACTATCATACTCAAATAATTTAGTGACTCGGTTTAGCGGTCCCGAAATCGCTTTCCGACTAGGGTCACTTTAAGGATGTCACACAAGGACATTACCTTAAAAGCCAAGGCCAATTTGCCCCATTAACAATTAGTATGCAACATTTGCATTTTACACGATTAGGTCCTTTCTCATAATTAAGTACCGAAAAGGACAAATTAAATCATAGAAATTTCACAGACATAAATTCACATATCACAGACACAAAAAATAATATTAAAATATTCTTTCAGACTCGGATTTGTGGTCCCTAAACCACTATTTCGACTAGGGTCAAAACCAGACTGTTACAAGGAGGGGGTAAGCTTTATAGCTTAGTAAGTCCATATGAAAATAATAGGCAATTTATCAACATGTTTCTATCAATTCTTGCAACATGATCTCAAGGTAATACAATAATACTTGCACTTTTACTTATGTTCAAGTCAAGTTGTTTACTCGAGTCATAGTCACTTAATTACTTATAACTTGAGCTACAAAATTCTAAATTAAGATCCGTTAAAAGCATATGAAACTAGACTCATATATCTTTCTACTATAAAATTTTCAGAATTTATGGATTAGCCAATAAATACAGTTTATTCTTCAAAGTTACCCCTAATCTATTGTTTGATAGCTTCAAACTTTCTTTTTTTAAAAATTAATTATCTCTTAATATGGGATCCGAATGATGTTCCCGAATATTTTTATTGAAAATAGACTCATTAAGAATTTAGTCATATAAATTCTAACCCATAATTATTTTTGTAAGATTTTTAGTGCTTTTCCAAAGTTAAGACAGGGGAGCCCAAAATCACTCTGACCTTGTCTCACAAAAATTCAAATTGTAACACCTCTAACCCATATTTGTTGCCCGATGAGGGTTATGAGACATCACCGATCATAATACAGTTCATACAAGTATGCATAACCTCTTACAATTCAAAATTTTCAATTACATCAATGCTCATAACTAAATCAGAGATTCAATCTTAAAATCATATTATTCATAGCCTGACATAATTTAAAACATAATCTATGTCTATCAAACAATTTAGCCATATACTGAACATGTAACAAATTAATAACTTCATTAATTGAATGTCAAACCTACTTATATAAGTCATGCGCATGCACAAATTTAAACATCATTTAAAACAAATTTCAATACCTTCCTTTTTATTTATTTATGTGGCATTACTATATTAATTTATATGTAGTTCATAATTCATAGATTAATGTTATCCAATACACCCATTTAATATATATAACATATTAATAGAGGTAACTAAACATAATTGAATAAAGCTTTAAGGTAAGTCATAGTTATGGTTTGATAAATAACCATCACATAAGAGATGCAACATGTTTTATCGAGCTCAAACATATTTCACCATTTTATCTTAAATCAATTTCAGCTACAAATAACAACTCAATATTAAAAACATGCATAACTTGTTATATCCTCAGTCTGCCATTTAATCATGAGTATCAATTTCTGCACAAGCTTTTAATATAACCAATTTAAAACTTTTTACATAATTTAATAAGCAATCACGTAAGCATCTTTAGTACAATACAACATGGCCGAACATGCTTCTAACACATATATACACTGTGCGTATTTACCCTAAATTTGAAAACCACACTTAACATTTAATTGCATACAAAACAATTGAGTAAAACATTCATGGGACATTTTTATTACATATTACCTTTCATAACCGAATTACATTACTAAAAACCACGAACACATCCAAAAGATTTCATCACCAAATTACCAAAACTAAGTTCTTTAAACATTACAAATAACTAAAAAAAAATATATAAGACTAAGACTAAACGTAGTAATCAAATTCACATATATAAATATATTAGTATGAAACACATCCAAAGCAACCAAACATACTTACGACCAATTTCTTCTTACCTCATCCAAAATCAGTAACCAACTTCAATATACAAACTCATAACACAAATCATAATCATTCATGGCACATAGCATATTAATCAAAATGGACTTAAACAACAATTATACCAAGACCAAATTCATGCATAGAAAATAAGCTATTTTCGCATGGCCTTTACACAAAACAAAGTTCTACTTTTCAAAACACATTCCAGCATATAAATGCCATAATTCAAGTTTAACTTATAAAGGTACCAAAATAGCTGATAGTGTGGTGAACTTTGCTGACAGTCCCCGAGCTCGTAGCTTAACTCCAAGATCTATAAACAGAGACACAAATATACACAGAGTAAGCTTTTTATAGCTTAGTAAGTCATAAGCAAATGAGCAACTTAAAATGTCATCAACTTAATTAAATTAGGCCAAAGTATATCATCTTAACACAATTAAATCCCAACATATAAAGTTCACATTATAAATATAAATATTCATTCATAAAAGTCACCTTGATTGAATGCTTATATCTCCAAATTAACATATTACCATTTAATTTCCAAAGCCAAATAATTCATTATCAACCTAGTTCACATGCACACAAACACACAAACTCATGAGTCACAATATTATTTCATATACATATGTAAATTATGTAACCAAATACACATAATCATGCATGCATAATTTTAAGGCTCATTCCAATAATAATCTCAAGGCCGAATACACTTGCCTTATTTTAAGTAATAACAAGCTAATTCATACTTGGCCATTTAGCTCATTTTACACATTCGAACACAAATTATCTATGCCCGATGAACCATTCGGAATTGGATAGGACACTCAAATAATCACACATATAATACAATGTCAACGTCCCAGATGTGGTCTTACATGTAGCCACATATCGGTGCCACTGTCCCAGACAGGGTCTTACTCGCACACATATATTAGAGTCACATATCGATGCCATGGTCTTACTCGCACACATATATCGAAATCATATGTCATGACATATGTATCCTAACTATTCATAAGGTTCATACGAGACTTTTGGACATCGCAACTCGGTCGAAACGAATGCATGAACATGGTTACCAAGCTTATACACTTTCGGCAATAGTATATATATATCATATATTTTATTTCAGCATATATACTTAGCATTTAATTAAAATTAAGTACGTCTATTTACTTATAAACTTACCTCAGACGATACAGAACGAAATAGGGCAGCTAGTCGACAACTTTCGTTTTCCCCCGATCCAAATCTAATTTCTTTAGTTCTTGATCTAAACATATTCAAATTAAGCTCATTCAAACATATTTTCATTCAATTTAGTCCAAAAACACATAAATGGGCAAATTACCATTTTACCCCTAACATTTACACTTTTTACAATTTAGTCCCTATTGCACAAAACACAAAATATACAAAATTTCAACATACCTATGTTGGGCCGAATTTTACCCATACTCATACAAATCCATATATATCATTTGTTTCACGTTTTAGTCCCTCAAATTATTATTTTTACAATCTAGTCCTAATTACTCAAAATCATCAAAAACTCCAATACAAAACATATTAATCTAAAACATATCTTTCATATTCCATCATCAAACAACAAAAATCACAAGCTCTCAACAATGGCATAACTCAAAATATTCACCAAAATAAAAAATTTAAGCATGGGTTTTGTAGCACTCGAAGCAACGATCTCAAAAGCGTAGAAATTATCAAAAATCAAGCTAAACAATAATAATAACATATATGTTAAATTTATTTTATGTTTTATGATATATATTATAACATATTATAATATAAAGTTTAATTTACAAATATAACCTTAATGAGTTATTATAAAAACTTTATATTATAAGCCTAATACTGTCCAACTAATATTTAAATGGACTATTTACAACATAAAGGTTCCCATTAAAGAAGCCAATGGCAATTAGGTCCCTTTTAGAATTAACCACCAAATTTTCCTTTATGCGATCAAGTCCTTTTATTTATCGGATACCTAAACAAAAAAATTAAATCACGAAAATTTCGTAGATATAAATTCACACATAATAAACACAGAAATTAATTTTTAAATATTTTTCTGACTCAGATTCGTGGTCCCGAAACCACCGTTCCGATTAGGGTCTAAATCGGTCTGTTACACAAATATCTCATAATATGAAATTGTTTTACTTACACCGTTTCCTCTATGTGACACCAGACTCAATAAGCTTTAATTTCATATTTTATTCAGTCTCTAATTCTAGTTCCACAATTTTTGGTGGATTTTCAAAGTCGGACTACCGCTTCTGTCCAAAACTGTTTTAATGCAATATAATGATAACTATCACAAGTTCATTTTCAACTAATCATGAACTTACCATTTCATGGATTCTGTGTTCAATTACACAATGTAAGTTAGCATGATTTTGCAACATAATTCATAATCATAATTCATATATCTTAACTCACGAAGGTCTCAACATTTCAAAGTCTCAATAACCATAAGCTTAGTGTACATACCTGTACCCTTTCAACAATTTTCACATATTCATTCTTGTCTTTGACATACCCTTTTGGGACTATCATCAAATCATTCTTTGAACTACCCGTTGAACACTCGAAATACTAGTGGATATGTGGAAAAATTGCACATAAGTGCCACATATACATATGTAGCCAAAGCTACCTCATATCATGTAAGCTCGCAATGGAGCTACTCATGGACCTCCTAGCATAAGCTATCGATCAGAGTGTAACTGCACGGGCTGCTCACACAAGCTGTCAGGTATTTGAACCACTCAGGACTACCTAGCCATGGATAGAACACACAAGATCATCACCCAGAACCAAATTACATGTATCTCGTACATCATGAACTCAGAGCACTCAATGAGCTCAGACGTCACATATATATTATGAACCCAGACCGCTCAATGAGTTCAGATTCCTTAATTCCTAGTGACATGTCACTTGTATCCTAGACTATTCCTAAGGTTCAAAAGGGGTTTCCTTGCTTATCATATCACTATTGGACTTGCTCGTAATGTCATTTATGATATCCATAATACGAATCATATACTCATGGAATATTAAGGCATATAATTCACGATAGTAAATAAGCATTTAAATTCATATAACATTAAAGCATTAAAAAATGTAACACATCACATTATTTACACATGAGCATACAATTCATGTAATATCAAGCATTAACATTCAAGTATAACGTTGCATTATTATTATCACACGAACGTACCTCGATACCAAAAATGGCGAAAAGGGACATTACCGTCAATTTCTTGTTTTTTTTCCATTCTAGGCCCGAACCTCATTTTCTTTGATCTATAATATCACATTTAGTCTATTTATTAATCATATTACTCAATGTGATCCAAAAATCATACTATGGCAAAATTATGCTTTTACCCCTAAACTTTGTCATATTTACACTTTTGCCTTTAAGCTCGTAAAATGATTTATATTCAATTTCTTTGCACTTTAAGCTTAGATGAATCATTTTTATAACTATAATAGCCCACAATTTCCACTAGAACACACTTTTACTACATATTTTATAAATTTTATGATTTAGTCCTTTTAAGCATTTTCACCGAAAATCACTTAGCAAAAGTTGTTTCTCCAACCATAAACATGCATAATCTACCATTAAAAATCAAAATGCACAAATTTCTAACATGGTTCAAACCCTAGACCTTCATCATAACTCAAATAAATGGTAGAACTAGGTAGATCTTGTTACGAGGATTTCAAAAACTTAAAAATAATTAAAAATGGGGCAAAAATAGACTTACAATCGAGCTTGGAAGCTTGGAAAACGCTAGCCATGGTTTCTTCATGTAATATTCAACCAAGGAAGAAGATGGACAATAAATTTTGGCTTTTATTTTGTTTTTAATTAATTTTAATTACTAGATTACCAAAATGCCCCTAACTTAAAAATATTCTATTTCACCCATTTCATGTCCATTTTTGTCCAAAAAATTATCCAATGGTCTAGTTACCATTTAAGGACCTCCAATTTAAAATTTCATAACAATTAGACACCTCTAACATGTAGAACTCAACTTTTACACTTTTTACAATTTAGTCCTTTTAACTAAATTGAATGCCCAAACATCAAAATTTTCGAACGAGATTTACAAGAAATCATTCTGTGAATTTGTAGACCATAAAAATATAATAAAAATAAATTTTCTTACGTCAGATTTGTGGTCCCGAAACCATTGTTCTGACTAGGCCTAAAATCGGGCTATTACAACTCTCCCACCTTTAGGGATTTTCGTCCTAGAAAATCTTACTGGAAATGAGGTTTGATTTTCGCATAAGCTCCTTATTCATAACATCGTTAGAGAACCTTTACTAATATTGAACTTTTAGTTCTTAACACTACAATCCTTCGTTCCAAGGTTATGAGTAGTTCTTCGTTATACAACATATCAACTAAATCTTGACTTATGTCGGAGAACTCATATACACGAAGAATCTGATCCATACCGTCATATCATACATGTAACACCCCTAACCCATATCCATCGTCGGATTAGGGTTACGAGGCATTACCGAACAAAAGCGCAATTCCAAATATTTATATATTCACGCAAGTCAAACACATTTATAAAGAGCATATAGTTAATTTACATTTTTAAACATACATTGATTTGCACATTGTATACACAAATCATAACACAAATTTTCAACATATTACTAACTTCATATTATGCATTAATCTTCACAGAATTAATTATTATCAACATGGTCAAGCATACTTCTAATATCATCTTTGTAACTATGCATATAGCCACTAAACCATATATCATTTCATTATGTAACATTACAGTTATTCATCAAATGTATGCCAATATGTCTACTTCTTTTGTCAAATATGACATTCTTTAACCAATATACATACACATTCTTAAAAACTAAATAAGCCATATTACACATGTAAAGCCCCAAAAATCCCAAACTTTTTTTTTATCGATTTTGATAAAAGGTGTGCTTAATATTCCTAGTCAAGTGTTATTTATGTGATAATAGGCCTTGGTTAAGTTATGAGTTCAAACTTTGGGGTGAAGGAAATTATAGTTTAATAATTAAAAGAACCTTGGTGGCAAGTAGTTTGGTTTTTAAATAAATGAAGGAGGAATTGGACATAAGGAGCCTTGTGTTGGAGTGGCAAGTAGCATCACATGTGGGGCCTAAAAGTGCCGTCACATGCATGGCAAGGAGGTTTGGGGTTCGAATCCCTCCTTGCTCAAAAAAAGGATTTATTTTTGCTTAATAAATGGCCAGTAGTGGCGTTGGATGTGAACTCTAAAGGGAGTGATTAGAGGAGAAATTTAAGGAAGGGATTAAGGAGTTATCAGGGAGAAAAGTTAGGAGATGAGGGGGTAGAGAAGTGGAGCAGAATTGGGAATCTGGGGATAGGTAAATTCGGCTATAGTATATATAGGTGCCGATTTTGGGAATTCAAGGCTAATGCCGAATTCTTCCTTTCTTTTTACCGAAAACACTTTTCTCTTCAAATATCTAAAAGCGGAAATCCCTTATTCTTTCTCTTTTAGTTTGTGCCAATATCTTCCCTTCATTTCTCATCAAACTCTTTTCTTTCTCGCTCCTAGCTACTTTCTCTAAAGCCGAATATCTTTTGGCCAAAATCCTATTGTGCTGCCACTTTTTCTTCATCGTTGGCCGATCGATTCTTGTGTAAGTGCTTTACTTTCTTTTAATTGGTCTTCCTAGTACCGATTTCTTCTCTCCCTCACTCTTTCTAAATTGGTTTGGTAGGGGATTAGTATCGAATCTCGGATTTCAAATCTCTGTCGAATTGCTCCTTAGGCATTTTGGGGTTTTGGGTAAGTATTTCTTTTTTATTAGTTAAGGTTGGCCGAATAGTCATGGATGATTTAAGAGTGACTTAAGATGATTGCGAATCACTTGTTGTTTGGTCCTTAATGATTAAGATTGATGCAGATTTAAGAAATACTCATGATTAGTGATCAAGAAAGGGCTGTTAAGGCTTGTCGTTCAAGGTAAGGCAAATGTGAGATTTTTAGTTTTTGGTGATCGTATTTGATAAGTGTGTGATTAATCGTTGAGTGACATGCTTTGTAGGTTCGTGGCTAAGGAGATCGCGGCATGTTTTAGTACTAGGTGTGTACATACACTGCACACAAAGAGTAGACTGGCAAATCCCGAAATGCCGGAAAGCCGAAATGTTGAAAAGCCGGAAGTTTGGCTATAATAGTCTTGCAAGTGCGCGAACACTTGTAAGGGGGGAAACCGATAGGTTATCAGAGACCCCATGATCGATTCCATGGACTTGGGCCGTATATTGGCCAACTGGGCCAGAATGGGCTAAATGGGCCCGATGAGCTGTAGGGCCTATAATAGGCAAAATTGGCAATTTGATACTATGCGATGAAAAATCATATGATTGCATGACTATGAGTATGATTGGGCCTGACGGGCCATATGAATGTGATTGGGCCCAGTGGGCCATATAAATGAGATTGGGCCTAAAGGGGCCAAAGGAATGAGTATGATTCTGTTAGTGTTTTGTAACACCTCAAACCCAGCCCAGACGTTACGATCGAACCCGACGTGTCACATTGTAGCATTACTAGAAAAAGTCATGTTTTATCTAAAGTCTTTCTTAGTGTTTAAAGAATATCCTCGTTATAGATTAAAGTGAATGGAAGCTGTGCACCAGGTAGGATGCTAGAAAAGAGGAGGTGAGTCAATTAGGCGCTAAGTACCCGACTCTCCACGGATCCAATCCTAGACATGCACACAACCATTGCCACACTTTAACTGAGTGATTGTTCATGGAAAACCAATTCGTTTAAAACCATTTGAAAAGGTTATTAATTTTGGAAACACTTTTGTTGCAGAAGCTTTACTTTGTTATCGAGATATTTTGAAATCAAGTAACCTTTTTAAAACGCGCCCTAGTGCTATTCAATTTCAACCAATTAAAACAATATCATATCTAAGCTAACAAAACATACTAAAACAATTAAAAATAATTAAAGCGGCCTTGTTACAACCCGAAATATAACTGAAAAATAACTTAAAGAAATACTAATTTAATTCAAAACCATCTGTACTGTCCACGTGGCCACCCTGAATCCTACCAGCTCCAAGTCCTTAGTTTAAGGCTCACCTGCAAGGGTAAAAAGAAAGGGGTGAGTTTGGAAAACCCAGTGTGTAAAGTAAACCCAACTAGAGCCTAAATCAGTTCAAGCTTTACTGGGCCTAAGCCCTATCCAGAAATAGTATTAACTGGGCCTTAGCCCTATTCAAAAATTAGTGTGGCCCTTAAGCCCATTACAGAACAGAACATATATTATGCATGTATGCAGAAACCCAACCCATGTCCAGTCGTATACACCCCCGTACCAACCTTACACCATATGGGGAGACAAGTCAACCCACCCTTCTGCTACACACCATAGAATTTGCAGCAGAGCTGCCAGAACAGATAATGTGACAGAGTCAACAGATACAGATATTGTGGCAGAGCCACCAGAACAGATATTTGTAGCAGAGCCACCAGAATAGATATTTGTGGCATAGCCACCAGAACAAATATTTGTGGCATAGCACCAGAACGCTTCCTCCATCAATATAACCCATATGCCATGCAACAGATATACATGTCGTGGCATACAACATACAGAATCAGAATATCAAGCATTTCAGTCAAAGTTAACCCTAGGGGTATAACGGTCACTTTGCACCAAGGGGTATAATGGTAATTTTTATACTTAGGGGTATTTTAGTAAATTTTCTATTTTAGGGTTCTCATTCATATACAGCCATTAACGTATTAACAAAAACACTTACCGAGCTTTTTTACCGAATTGGGCCCGTTGGCCCATTAACCCAATTTTGGTACATTAAGCCCAAATATACCGAAGTGCACGAAATTGCGCACACTGTAATCTTACCGCTTGAGATTACCAAGATTAACAAACAACTATCCCATGATCGTTCGCACGCTCGCGAGTCCAAAAAATGCCGGCTCTTCGGCATTTTAGCTTTTCAGCTTTTGCCGATCTAACCTATAAGTGGTGTCGTTTACACACCTTTTTTACGATGAAAAGTTGACAAGATCCACACACGAGCAGCCTACAATCGGTTACTATAACATTAGATTAAAACTCGATAACAACTTAACACATCAAACCCTTACCATATTCGGCCATAGTCCATATCTTTAACCCTTACCTTAATCGATCTCCAACTACCAGATCTAGATGCTCCAACAATGTCAACCTTCTATGCTCCTTGATTGCTTGTCTTTAAATCCACACTAAATACATACGAAACCATGAGAAGAGGCTATTAAAGCCTTTAGTCCAAAACGACAGTCTCCCTAAGTGATTAAGGACTTGTTGGCTTTTCGAAAGGTAATCGGTTAGCAATGGTTTGGGAGAGATCGGTGGAAGAAAAAGAATAGGGAAAGAATTTTAAGAATAGCAATAGAAGATTTAGGCTTCGGCGAAGAAAAGAAAGATGGATCAAAAGGATTGAAAGTTGATAAAATAAAATAAAAAAAAATATGATAAGAGAATTTGTGTTGAAAAAAATAAACAAACAATTCATCCTAGCCAAAATTAGAGAGCTATTTCGGCATCTAATTGCCCAAAGCTGAATGAGTTCTATTTCAGCACCCCCGTCCTTCCCATGTTCAAATTCATTGTTTTGCTACTTAATTTTAGCCCTTAGTACAGTTTGAATTTACTTCAAACTCCTTCCCACTGTTTAGCAGCCTTATCCACCCCTTGCACCGCTTCAGCACGCTGCTAAGAGAGTCTTGATCAGACTCTAACTCCTTCCCCACGCGAGCAACAAAATTGGTCCTTCGTGCACACAGCAGCTCGAACTCCAGACCTGCTCTTGTGCCTCCGCTCCACATCCTATTGCTGGCCACTACACCAATCTTTCCTTTATACCATAATAAGGTCACAATTAATCTTAATCTATTCCTGCTAAAGCCTTGGTTACTTACGAAATAAAAAGGAAACTTCGCCTGCTATACATCTCGAACCTGCAACCTTCTAAACACACACACACGCTGCTTGCCACTGCACCGAAGTTCCTTTCATGACATAATTTTCTCACAATTAATTTTAAGGCTGAACGGCTGCAGTCATGGCTACTTAAAACTAAATCAAAATTTCGTCATCCCCTAGAATTGAACCCACATCCTCTCGGCATGCCTAGTGCACTGCTGCCACTGCGCCACAGGCGCTCCTTGTGGCATACTCCGTTTGCGAATTCTTTTAAAGCCTATTTTAGTGCAACCCATTTACTTAAAAAAAATAAACATCTCGCGAGCTGTAACACCCCGAATTTGGGCCTAGAAGTATTGGGCCTTGAGTAGGGGTCTGTAAGGAGGTTGTATATAGGTATTTAATTGTGCAATGAAATGACACAATTAAATGTCCACTTTGGTGGTTAATGGCCCTGAGAAGTGTTAGAGAAATCTTGGGTTCAAACTTGGGCTTTAGCAAAAATTTTGGTATTAAGTGAAAAAAGCCTGGATGCTTGGATGAGGGTTTTTAAATTATTGTGTTAAATAAATGACACAAGGAAGCTTGTAGTCTAGTGGTTGTGGCGTCATTAAGGTTGTATGGGAGCCTGGGTTCAAGCCTTGGCTCTTGCAATTTATTTTGTTTTTTTTAAAGGGAACATAGACTTTGGCCTTTAGACCTTATAATTAATTGGGGATAAAATATGACACTAAAAGCCTTGTGGCTTAGTGGCAAGTAGCGTGTGGAGCATCTGAGGGGAGGCATGGGTTCAAATCCCATGGCAAGCAAAGAGCATTTATTTTGCTAAAAGGGGGCGGCAAGAGTTGGTGTTGAATTTAAACTCTGATGTTGGAGGGATCCCATATCGGGAAGCTAACATAAGAGTGGATACAAAGCTGGCTTTAAATAGAGGGAACCATGAGGAGAGTAAAGGCACCTTTCTTGGCTGATCCCTTTCGCTGTATGGCGTGCTCGTTTGGGTTGGGCGTCGGCTAAGAGTGCTCAGAGTGTGGATTAACTCTAGTCTCCTATCAGGTGTGTATTTAGATCTATTTTCTACGCACATTTGAGTTGGAATCACAACGGATATGGGGTAGGAAGGTATTTGAAACGTTCTTCAACGAGTAGATCTCTTGGTAAGTATTCGAACATTCTTTCCATTTGTATCTTATGGTTTAAGAAAAGCTGAAAACCCCTCTGTCGACTACGGCTAAAAGGGTTTTTGGTGTTATTTGGTTTGTTGGTGCTAGTGAAGATTAAAGGCTACCGATCGAGGAGTGTGTGAAAAGCTTTGATCATCGGAGTGACTAAATCTAGTCATCAACTTCGGCAAAGGTATGAACCCAAGGGCCATTGGGGATGGTGGCCGAATGTGTAAGTGATGATAATAGGTAGTTTTCGATTTGGTTTAATATTAACATGGTCTAATCTATAAGTGGTTGATTATAGGAGAAATCGCATAGGAGATCTCGTCAAGGAATATCGCAAATCGTGTGTAACGAACCCTTTTCATAGCTTAAAGTGATAATGCCGAAAAAGTCAAATACGTAAATTCGGCATTTCGAGGACTTGTGAGCTAGCAAACGCTCACTAGTTAGTTAGAATCGATGAGATGATGATCGGGAACAATGGAAACGGTAAGGACGTGTTTTTGGCGTTCACAGTAAGTTGGGCCTCGAGGGGCTGAAATAGGGCCCAATAGGCTTTCGAGCCCATTTGGGTAAAATTGGTAGAAAACGGAAATCTGTTAAATTGCCTGTTAAGATTATTAATACTATTATGGATATAGGCTAAATGGGCCTAGATGACAAAATCGGCTAAGTAGGGCCCATTAGGGGTTTTAGGCCCAATAACTCGGTTTCGTTAAAAGTGGGCTAGAAACGCGGTTTAAACAAATGAATAGTTAGTAACTGATGATGGACATGGAAAATCCCTAATTTTTGGTAAAATTACGATATTACCCTTATAATATGAAAATGACCATTTTGCCCCTAGGTAAAAATGACCATTATACCCCTAGGGTTTATACATGAATTTAATACATGGGATTTTGATAAACATGGTATGTATGATATGCACATGACATGTATGATATGCACATGATATGTATGATATGCACATGACATGTATGATATGCACATGAGATGTTCATAAATGCATTGGGTTGGGTTTTATATGGATGGAGGAAGTGCAAAAGGGCTTATGCCCGTTATTAAAGGGCTTATGCCCCGATTATTAAAGGGCTTATGCCCGATTATGATAAAGGGCTTATGCCCGATTATGATGAAGGGCTTATGCCCGATTGTGATAAAGGGCTTTTGCCCCGATTATAAAAGGGCTTTTGCCCTAGTTACTAAAAAGAGGCTAGGCCTCGGTTATATGATAAAGCAACTATCTTTGCCGGTGGAGAGTTATGGCGGGGTGGGTCGAGTTAATCCCACATGGTGTGTTGGTTGGTACGGTGGAGAGTAGCGGATGGTGGGTTGAGTAGTCTCCCAATTGGGCTTGCATTCTTTCATTGACATTATATGTGATATTGAAATGGGCCTATGGGCCATACTGTGTCTGATAAAGGCTTCGCCCAAGAATATGAAATTTGAAAAGGCTTCACCCAGTGTTATGAAATATGAATATGAAAAGGGCTATGGCCCAAGACATGTTTGAGATTGGATTTGGGCTTAGACCCAACAGTCATTATTGTTTTGGGCTCGAAAGGGCTTGTTGCACACTCGAGTTTCCAAACTCACCCCTTTCCTTAACCTTGCGGTGAGCCTTGATGTGGGGACTTGGGCCGGAGGGGATTCAGAGTGGCCACGGTGATTGTCTTTGGACTTTTAAATTAGCGTAGGTTTTCTTTAAATTTCCTTTAAATATTATTTATTTTTGGGTTGTAATAAGGCCATTTTAACTTTCCTTTTATTTCTTTTCGGGATTACTTTAATTTTAATAACTTTAAACACAGTTGATAATTATTCAAATGGGCTAGACTTAGGACGTGTTTTCAAAATGATACTTGTTTTCAAAATATCTCAACACCACGATTAATCGATTTATCAAAGACGTCCACTTAAAAAAATTTAAACTCGATATGACAAAGTGTGGCTATGGTTGTGGGCATGTCTAGGATTGGATCCAATTAAAGAGCTTGGTACTTAAGCAGCCTTCATGGCTCATCTCCTCTATCTCGGATACCTACCTGGTGCCCAGCTTCCATACACTTTGTTAACTCAACAAAATATATGGTTTTAAAACACTAAAAACGGAACGTGGGTTTTCAACTCCAATGTGGCACATCAGATTTGGCCATAACGTCTGGGCCGGGTTTGGGGTGTTACACGAGCCCCATACCTCGAATTGGGGTCCCCTTCATCCTTCTAACGTCCCTTGCCACTGGGCTGATATCTTTATTGTGACATGAGTTGGCCCCAACAACTCTTAAGGCCTGCCTGCGACAGCCCTTGACTTAAAAACATGTTTGCGCACGCTGGGAATTGAACCCTAGCCTTCCTTCCTATTGTCCAGCGTGCCTAACCACTGGGCCAGGCGTTCCTTTATGCCCAGTTTCTGCCCAACTTATTTTTAAGGCCTAATGCCCAGATTTCCTTAAGAGGCAAAATTTAAGAATTTTCCTAAAGTCGTGGGTCGAGCCCGGACTTTTCCCACACCATAAACCCTCCGTAATTTATTTAATTACTAAGCTAACATACTAGATAATAATAATAATAAAAACATCCAAATTATTCGAGCCGTCTTCTACCCGAACCCAGACTCAAGGCCCAATATTTTTAGGCCCAAAAATTGGGGCGTTACAACTCTACCCCCCTTAAAAAAAATTTCGTCCTCGAAATTTTCCATCTAGCTATTAGTTGTCTAATACCGACTATTGCGCTATGCTACCGCTGCGCACTCTGATTAAAAATAATTCTTGGTACGACCCAGAACATCTAATTACTAAGGTAAACAAACATTTATCAAGCACACATACAACTCGTAACACACAATTAAATAGAATAAGCTTGGCAATCCTGAGCTCGATGCTCCTTGGACCCACATCTAAAGCATGCTCCTGTCTTCCTATGGCATTCACCCGGATGACGCCCATTGCAGTTCTTGTAGGTTAGAAAGTTTGGTTGTGTCTTAACATGTTTCACAAAATGAGGCTCGGTCTTCTGAGAACTAGAATCCTTCCTCTTCTTACACTCCAAGCACCCTGCTTGAAGCGTTTCCCTAATTTCCTTAACCTTGGTCTCCAATACTTCTTCTACCACTTTCCTTACTATCTCGGCCAATGCCTCGGTACCAAGCTCTGAGTTACTGCTACCCGAAGTTGGCAGACTTTGCTTACCCTCAGAATCCATATCAACACTCTACATTACTGGCATACGTATCAAATAACTACCAAGGCCTCGATTCAATAATTTCAATACTTATTCATATGTGTTATGCAGAGATAGTATTTTAAAGTTTCTATTTTCACAGAATCATAGCCTAGCTACAGTCTCAGTATTCTAGGGTTTTTTTAGTATTGCCCTAGCTATAGTGTCATGATATGGTCTCAGTTCTATCAACAGTAATATCTTAATACAGTGTAGTATAAGTAACAGAAACACTTACAGACTTGGTGCCGGGGATTCAGTGGACCACTTCTTCAGTTATCAAATTTCTGAAACCCAGAAAAACTTAAACCATTTTAAGATTGAACCTTAAAACTTGTATACCTTGTAAAATATCTTTGAAAAGAACTTTCCAGAACCGTTTCCAAAATACCCTTCTTGGGCCTAAGTTTAGCAAAACTTTTTTGAAAAGCTTTTCGGACCCGATTCACAGCCGAGTTGTTGCAAATGGGCTCTGATACACTAAATGTAACACCCCAAACCTAGCCCAGATGTTACGACTGAATCAGCGTGTCACATTATAGCATTACTAGAAAAGTCATGTTTTTACTAGAAAAGTCATGTTTTATCTAAAGTCTTTCTTAGTGTTTAAAGGATACCCTCGTTATAGATTAAAGTGAATGGAAGCTGTGCACCAAGTAGGATGCCAGAAAAGAGGAGGTGAGTCAATTAGATTGCTTAAGTACCCAGCTCTCCACGGATCCAATCCTAGACATGCACACAACCATTGCCACTCTTTAATTGAGTGATTGTTCATGGAAAAACAATTTGTTTAAAACCATTTGAAAAGGTTATTAATTTTGGACACGTTTAAAACCAATTTGTTGCAGAAGCTTTGCTTTGTTATCGCGATATTTTGAAATCAAGTAACCTTTTTAAAATGCGCCCTAGTGCTATTCAATTTCAACCAATTAAAATAATATCATATCTAAGCTAACAAAACATACTAAAAACAATGAAAAATAATTAAAGCGGCCTTGTTACAACCCGAAATATAACTGAAAAATAACTTAAAGAAATACTAATTTAATTAAAAGCCATCTGCGCTATCCACGTGGCCACCCTGAATCCTGCCAGCTCCAAGTCCTCAGTTTAAGGCTCACCTGCAAGGGTAAAAAGAAATGGGTAAGTTTGGAAAACTCTGTGTGTAAAGTAAACCCAACTAGAGCCTAAATAGGTTCAAACTTTACTGGGCCTAAGACCTATCCAGAAATAGTATTAACTAGGCTTTAGCCCTATTCAGAAATCAATGTGGCCCTTAAGCCCATTATAGAATAGAACATATATTATGCATGTATGCAGAAACCCAACCCATGTCCAGTCATATACACCCCTGCACCAACCTTACACCATGTGGGGAGACAACTCAACCCACCCTTCCGCTACACACCACAGAATTTGCAGCAGAGTGCAGAGCAGAATAATGTGACAGAGTCACGGATCTGACATCTTGTGGTAGAGCCACGAGCAGATATTTGTGGCATAGCCACGTATCAGATATTTGTGGCATAGCCACCAGAATGCTTCCTCCATCAATATAACCCATACCCCATGCAACAGATATACATGTCATGGCATACAACATACAGAATCAGATTATCATGCATTTCAGTCAAAGTTAACCCTAGGGGTATAACGGTCACTTTGCACCTAAGAGTATAATGGTAATTTTTATACTTAGGGGCATTTTAGTAAATTTTCTATTTTAGGGTTCTCATGCATATACAACCATTAACGTATTAACAAAAACACTTATCGAGCGTTTTTACCGAATTGGGCCCGTTGGCCCATTAACCCAATTTTGGTACATTAAGCCCAAATATACCGAAGTGCACGAAATTGCGCACTCTGCAATCTTACCGCTTGAGATTACCAAGATTAACAAACAACTATCCCATGATCGTTCATACGCTCGCGAGTCCACAAAATGCCGGCTCTTCGGCATTTCAACTTTTCAGCTTTTGCCGATCTAGCCTATAAGTGGTGTCGTTTACACACCTTCTTTACGATGAAACGTTGACAAGATCCACACACGAGCAGCCTACACTTGGTTACTATAACATTAGATTAAAACTCGATAACAACTACCAGATCTAGATGCTCCAACAGTGTCAACCCTCTATGCTCCTTGATTGCTTGTCCTTAAATCCACACTAAATACATACGAAACCATAAGAAAAGGTTAATAAAGCCTTTAGTCTAAAACGACAGTCCCCCTAAGTGATTAAGGACTTATCGACTTTTCGAAGGGTAATCGGTTAGCAATGGTTTGAGAGAGATCGATAGAAGAAAAAGAAAAGGGAAAGAATTTTAAGAATAGTAATAGAAGATTTAGGCTTTGGCGAAGAAAAGAAAGATGGATCAAAAGGAATGAAAGTTGATATAATAAAATAAAAAAAATATGATAAGAGTATTTGAGCTGAAAAAAATAAATAAACAATTCATCCTAGCCAAAATTTGAGAGCTATTTCGGCATCTAATTGCCCAAAGCTGAATAGTTCTATTTCGGCACCACTGTCCTTTCCATATTCAAATTCCTTATTTTGCTCCTTAAGTTTAGCCCTTAGCACAGTTTCAATTTCATTCAAACTCCTTCCCACCGTTTAGCAGCCTTATCCACCCCTTGCACCGCTTCAGCACGTTGCTGAGAGAGTCCTGATCAGACTCTAACTCCTTCCCCTTGCGAGTAGCAAAATTGGTCCTTCGCGCGTACAACAGCTCGAACTCTAGACCTCTTCTTGTCCCTGCGCTCCACATCCTGCTGCTGGCCACTGCACCAATCTTTCCTTTATACCATAATAGGGTCACAATTAATCATAACCTATTCATGCTGAAGCCTCGGTTACATGCGAAATAAAAAGGAAATTTCGCCTGCTATACATCTCGAACCTACAACCTTCTAAACACATACATACGCTCCTTGCCACTGCACTGAAGTTCCTTTCATGACATAATCTTCTCACAATTAATTTTAAGGCTTAACTGCTGCAGTCACGGCTACTTAAAAATAAATCAAAATTTCTCCTTCCCCTGGAATCGAACCCACATCCTCTCGGCATACCTAGCACGCTGCTGCCATTGCGCCACAGGCGCTCCTTGAGGCATACTCCATTTGCGAATTCTTTTAAAGCCTATTTAAGTGCAACCCGTTTACTTAAAAAAATAAACATCTCGCGCGCCCCGTGCCTTGAACTGGGGTCCCCTTCAGCCTTCTAACGTCCCTTGCCACTGGGCTGAGTTCCTTATACTGACATGAGTTAGCCCAACAACTCTTAAGGCCCACTGCGATAGCCCTTGACTTAAAAACATGTTTTGCATATTGGGAATCGAACCCCAACCTTCCTTCCTCATCGTCCAACAGTGCCTAACCTTTGGGCGAGCATTCTTTATGCCCGTTTTTGCCCAACTTATTTTTAATGCCTTATGCCCAGATTTCCTTAAGAGGCAAAATTTAATAATTTTGCTAAAGCTATGGGCCAAGCCCCAGACACTTTTCCCACACCATAAACCCTTCGTAATTTATTTAATTACTAAACTAACATACTAAATAATAATAATAATAATAATAATAACATCCAAATTATTCGGGCTGTCTTCTTCTTGAACCCAGACTCAAGGCCCAATACTTTTAGGCCCAAAAATCGGGGCGTTACATGTTTAGTAAGGGGTTGTGGACCCAGTTTTTTTGTAACTACTCAATCAGGCATAAAACTTAAATAATTAATTAATTGCGACCGTGGATGAGTCATAAGGTTAAGGTGTGGCAATGGGTATTTGCATGTCTAGGGTTGGATCTAAGGAGAGCTTGGTACTTAAGCGGTCTTGATGACGCACCTCCTCTTCTCTGGAATCCTACCTGGTGCATAGTATCTATTCACTTTAGCCAACGAGGACTTGTTAACGGGCCAAGGTAAGTCATAAACTCATAATAAAGAGAAATTACTAAAAATGCCCCTAAGGGTGGAAATGACTAAAATACCCCTATGTGTGGAATGTAAGATTTATGGATGTTACATGTATGCCTATTGCATTCATCTGATATTCTGTTTAGGTTGCATATGGGTTGGGAATTATGGAACGAAGGAAGTATATGAGGATCACATGGTTGCTTGACGACCATGGATCCACCGATGGCTATTAAGCCCAATATTGATTAGCAGCTTGCTACAATGAAGGTAATACCGCAACCGGACTACCATTGGAGTGTATCAGATGGGTGGGTCGATATTTATATCCCTACACAGTGTGTATCGGGGGATGGAGATGGTGTGTGCGGTTGGATGGGTGGGTTCCGTGCATATTTGATTGCTTTACGTTTGTTTTGAAATTGAATTGGGCTCAGGCCCAAAAAGACTTGCTATTGCGTGCTTTTCTATTTGCTGAGGGTTGTACACACTGAGCTTTTGAAAACTCACCCCCTCTTTTATTTTTCTCAGGTGATCCTCAGTAGGTGGTTCGACGGTTGGAGGGACTCCGAGGTGGCCAGCTAGCAAGATGACTTGGACTTCTTTTATTAAGCCTATAATTTCTAGTATTTAAAGTTATTTCAGTCCAGAATGTAATAAGGCCTTTCCTCTAGTTGTTATTCAAATTAGGATTATATTTATTTTTATGCTTTATATTTGCTAGAAGTAGAACATGGTTTTCTTAAAACCATAACTATTTTTGAATACTACATTTCTGCAACTCAATTTTTAAATGACAAGTTTTCATAGATCATCTATTTTAAATAAAGATTCTGCATCTAAAAAGAGATTTTACAAAGTAATTATTATCATACAAGAAGGAATAGTTTTTCTTTAAAATACACCTCTCTTTGAAAGCAACAAATACAATCTGGGATTTTACTCAAGGTTTTCATTTCAAAGAAGGGTTTTCAATGAAAACAAGGTTTTCGATAAAACACTTCAATGTGACACGCTGGATCTGGCCATAACGTCTAGGTCAGGTTTGGGGTGTTACAACACAACCTTAAAAAAAAACCACTTACATATGCGGCATTAGTAATAGTCAATATGAAATTAGATGCTTTGCACATTAATGCAAATTAAAACATCCATACGGCAATAGTCATACATTTTCATAAACTTTATTTAAAACACTCATCATTAAAGACTAAATATACCTATTTTTTAGTCATTAGATCATACGCATCAGACCATAATAAATTAAACCATTTTAAGTACAAATACCACCAAAAAGTACACTCATTTCTTATGCTAATTAATATGCCTAAAATTGCATACTCATTAACAAACAAATAGTCAACATTCAGTCATTCAAAACAACTTCAATATGACTTTTAAAAATATTGCTCACTTATTGCTATTCATGACTGAACTTAAATAGCAAATTCATGATAAACATGTTTTAAGCATACAACCATATTTTATCTAGGTTTAACCGTATAATCATGCATTAAAAAATATTCCATGAATACATATTTTCAATATAATCTAAAGCATAGCTGAATTGACACTATAATTGACATCATTTACAAACCACAACTCAAAAACATCTATTCTCTATAAAATACGCTTACTTAAAGCTATTTATAATTTATTCATGTCATTAACCAAATATCCTTTAATGCCAATTCACATAATAATACCTTAATCAATCATAACAACCAAATTCACATATACTTTTATCTATGCATAAACCATAACTGAATCAACCACATATACATCTAAAAATCACCAACCATTTTTAAAGCATATAGCACATATAAACTTGACTAAAGTTTCATATACTCACATAACATATTAGCCATTTTTGCATGGCTTAATATATACATGCTTCAAACTTAACCTTATATACCTAGCTTATACATGCCATAAGTTCAAGTTTAAACTTATAAAATACCAAAAATAGTCGATAGTGTGATGGACTTTACTGACAATCCTCGAGCTTGTAACTAATCTCTAAAATCTATAAAATAGAGGCAAATATAAACACACACAGTAAGCTAACATAGCTTAGTAAATCATAAGAAAATAAACAACTCAATGACATAATCAACTCATTTAAACCAAACCAAATTATACTATCATAATCACATTAAATCTCAAGCTTACAATTTCATGTAAAACATATACTTTCACATATGAACTTATTCATGGCTGAATGTACATATATATATTAACAAAGTATCTTTCAATTTCAAAGCCAAAATGTCATTATATAACCAAGTACATTTACACTCATATACATATACTCATGAATCAAAATATAACATCACATATATATACATAGTATAAAGCCCAATATACTACACAAATGTATATATGTTTACATTAGTAACTTGTATAATTTGCATCACATATGAAATAGCCAACTTACCTTACTTTCAAATAAGTAATCAACTAACTCATACCTAATCGTTTTAGCTCATTTTACACATTCGATCACAACTTATCATTGCCCGTTGAACCATTCAGAATTGAATAGGATAGTTGGATAGTCATATATATCATACAGTGCCAACGTCCTAGATGTGGTCTTACATGAAATCACATATCGATGCCATTGTCCCAGACAGGGTCTTACTTGCACACATATATCGGAGTCACATATCGATGCCAACGTATTAAACGTGGTCTTACTCGCACACATATATCGATGGTATGGTATTACTCGCACATCACATATCGGAATCCTATGTCATGACATATGTATCCTAGTTATTCCTAAGGTTTATACGGGGCTTTCGGACGTCGTAACTCAGTTGAAACTAACTTGTAAACATTGCTCCCATGTATATAACCATTCGACCATCATATATATATATACTCATAAAATTCAATTCAGCATTTTAAATTCAAATATACTCAAAATTAACAACATTTATTTTCTTATAAACTTACCTCAGACGATGAAAATCAGAATGAAATGGCTAATCGACAACTTTAGTTTCCCCCCCGATCCAAATTTGATTTCTTTGGTTCTTGATCTAAACATATTCGAACTAAACTCATTCAAACATATTTTCACTCAATTTAGTCCAGAAACACATAAATGGGAAAATTATCATTTTACCCCTGACATTTTACACTTTTTACAATTTAGTCCAATTTACAAAGAAAACACAAAACATGCAAAATTTGCACCCACCATGCTTAGGTCGAATGTTCCTTGTGTTCATACAAGTTCATATATTTCATTTAGTTCACATTTTAATCCCTCAATTTATTATTTTTTCAATTTAGCCCTAATTACTCAAAATCATCAAAAATTCCAATACAAAACATTAATTCAAAACATATCCTTCATAATTCATCAACTAACATCACAAAACTCAAATATTCATCAATGGAATAACTCAAAATATTCATCAAAATCATAAATTCAAGCATGGGCTTTGTACACTGCAACGATCTCAAAAATGTAAAAATTATAAAAAACCAAGCTAGTTACATACCTTCATCAAGCTTCAACAATGTCGAATGCCCTAAGCTTTATTTTCTTTCTTTCTTTTGTTATTTCGGCAAGAACAAAGTATTTTGCATGCTTATTTTAATTCTTATGTTTTATTATATACATGTTATTACACAAATTACCATATTAACCTTTAAACATAAATATAAAACCATTATAACTTATGGTCACTACCGTCCACTAAATATTATCATGGGAAAATTGCATCTTAAACTCATCAAATTACAAAGATAATCACAATTCGACCCTTAAATATTAAACCATCAAATTTTTATTTTACGCGATTAAGCCCTTTTTATTAAATCAACACTCAAACGACAAAAATTAAAACACAAAAATTTCACAGATATAAGTTCACACATATTAAACACAAAAAATAAATTTAAAATATTTTTCTGACTAAGATTCGCGGTCCTAAATCCACCGTTTCTAATAGGGTTTAAATTGGGCTGTTACTGTAACACCCCTAACCCGTATCTGTTGCCGAACTAGGGTTAAAGGCATTACCGAACAAAATCAGGACATTTAACTTTCAATTCATAAACATCAAAACATCATATATCAACATCAATATAGAGTCCCTTATATAGGTCACCGAGACCTTAAACATGTATTAGAAAGGGGTCGGGACTAAACTGAACACATACAAAGTTTCTCCAAAATTTAAACATTTTTCAAATAAGTACAGGTTACACGCCCGTGTGAACAGGCCGTGTTCCTCACACAGCTTTAGACACGCTTGTGTGTCTAGACCGTGTCAAAATGGGGCATACATACTGACTTGTTCACACTGCCACAAGACACACCAGTGTGCTTTGGTCATGGTCGAATCTAACTTGGGCCACACAGCTAACCACACGTGTAACAACCCGTTTTTAGGGTTAATCGAAACAGTGGTTTCGGAGCCACCAAATTTGATGAGTAGGATTGTAAATATTATATTTAATATTTACGAGTTAATTGTGATTTTAAAAAGGCTTTTGATATTGTGATTTTTTTTATAAGCTATTTATTAAGTTCAAGTGGTATGACCATAAGGTCAAGTGGGTTTAAAAAATAAGGTATCAGGACCTCATTTCTATAAACCGGGTCATAAATATTTTTATAAATAATTGCGGAGTGGCAATAAGATGGTATTAAAGTTTCGTTGAAAAAATTTATCGTTTCGATTGTTAATTAAGCAAAAAGGACTAAATCGCGTAAAATGCAAAAATTGCATTCTAATTATTTAAGTGTTTATTTTCTATGTTATACTAAAGTAGAAGTCCCTATTTATTAATTAAACCATTATTTTATGATGGTGGCGATTGGTGGTTTGGCATATATGAAATTATGTATTATTATAAAGGATAAAAAGGTAAATGGTATATTAAAATGTAATAAATAAAAACAAAACATAAAATGGCCATACAAATTTATCTCTTGGCCGAATATTGAGGAGAAAAAGAAAGCCATTGAAGCTTCCTTAGTTTCGGCACTTGCATGAATTGATTTAGGTATGTTTTGTGTTCGGTTTTTAATAATTTTTATGTTTTTGAGATCATTGCTTCGTATTCTAGATAGCCAGTATCTCCGATTTCAAAATTGTTAAAGATTTTGAAAGTTACCATTGACGAATATTGTAATTTTTGATATTAGATGATGAATTTGGAATGTTTATTTATATTCAAAAGTAATTTGTTACGTGATTTTGATGAATTTTTTGATTTGGGACTAATTTGTCAAATTGATAAAAACACAAGGATTTAATGTGAAATTGTTGCATAAATGGGCTGTGTTAGCTTGGTTTTTTTGTTAAAAATGGTTAATTTGCATGTTTTGGGCTCAGGGACTAAATTGAATAAAAGTAAAATTTTAGGGGCAATTTTGTAAAAAATGTCAAAAATGACCAAATTGTGGAACTCATTTCACTTCAAGTCCAAAAATCGTTAGCTAATATATTTCTTCCTAAACTCTGCTCGGAAGAAATCCCAAGTAATATTTTCTTTCGGCACTACCGAGGATACAGTCTTCCACCAATTGTATGTAGTGTCCTTCAAAAGGGACACAGCACACTTCAAACATTCCTCGGGTGTGCATGACAGATCATCTAGCAGCCGCGTAGTATTCTCGAGTTAGAACTCAGCTCTTTCAGTGTCATCATTAACTTTAGCCCTGAATTCCTCAGCCCCATACTTTCTAAGCTTATCTACAGGGGCTTTACCGATTCTCACCTGTGCCATACCTAGTGGCACATCCTCATCAGGTTGGTTAGGGGGCTGGGGAGGTCTTGGTATATTGGGGCGATTTCTTAGAAAATCCCCAAACCATTCATCCATCATATCAAAGAAGGCAGCTCGGGCCTCTTCTCGGCCTTCTAACATCAGCCTTCTACTACTACTAGATACAGCTCATTGTACGGAAGCTGGAGCATGGCTCTAGACTCCCTCGGACTCATCTTGTGCTTGATTGGAAGACATTCACTATATTCAAAATAGTTTAAACAATTAAGAGACGTCACACTATCAACATTCGAATAATGGGCTAGAACTGACTAGACTGTTATAACGAACTTTAACATCCTCTACGGTAGTCCTAGAACCGACTAAACTGTAGCTCTGATACCAATAAATGTAACACCCCTCAGCTGTATCCAACACCGGGACAGGGCTCGAGGCATTACTGGAACTTTACACTTTCAGTATACTAACTCGGGTCACAAAATTTCACTTGAATTTAAAACTTTTCAATCATGAATATCTCGTCCCTTGTATAGGCCTTCGAGACCTATTACATACCTAATGGCAATGCGGGACAAATTCGAGCACGATCGATGAACCTTAGTCTCCTCAAAAAATTTTCCTTAACATAAAGGGTCGCACGCTCGTGTAGATGGGCCGTGCGGACTCACACACCTGTGTGGCTTGGGACACTCCCATGCCTTTCAACCGTGGGCAACACTGACTTATTAACATGGCCAGGACACACACCCGTGCTGCCTGCCCATGGACGACACTGTCAATTGAACACGGCCATGGCACATGCCCGTGTGGCCTACTCGTGTACAACTTTGAGCTAAAATTTAAGTGTAGGGGACACACGGCCATAGCACACACCCATGGGAGAGAACCGTGTGTTACACACGGCCTAGACACACGCCCGTGTGTCCAACCATGTAAACTCTAATAGGCTATTTTCCAAGCATTTAGTCACCCCTTTCTACTACTTGTACTTAGTGGTTACCAAGTTTGAGAGAAAACATGATTTTACACTTGTAAATAATCTTAATAAAGCTAGTTGTATGGAAACCTCATATCATTGGTTTCTCACATGAGAGGTTATTTTCCATTTAGTGTTATGGGTTCCCAAGTCACTTTAATTCATCCAAAATTGGCTCGTTCATGTGACTCATTGCCAATTGATAACAACCCATCACTTGTAATTAAAACCATGCATAATTTTGTAGGTCATAGCCTACTTCAATTAAGCCAATTTTCGTGGCCATATACAAACAGATAAACACATTTTTACATGCCTTCATTTGAAAAATCAAATAACACATATACAAAATACTCAAAATACTATACATGCCATTGAACAAAATAAACTAAGTCTTTATACCAAAGCTTGTCTAGTTGATAGTTTGTTGACTCTCCAATCATCTTCCAGTCCTTATGAGTTATCGAGCTCTGCGAGATGGGAAAAAGAGAGGGTAAGCATTTTATGCTTAGTAAGCTCAAATAACTGGAAAGTAAACTTACTGAGTAATTAGCACACATCCATACTTAAATCATGAAATCATTAATTATGAAATGATTTCCTATCACACGCACTCAATCAATGAGTTAGTCACATAACAAAGCATCATGTAATTTATGTAGATGAGCTCATCATTCATCATCTTATTGACATACATCATATTAATCTCGTTGAGTTTCTAGGAAATCTCGATGGAATACCCATTATCCGTCAATTCTTACGAATGATCATTTCACATATATGCACTCCCACGAACCTCACATCTCATGGCAGGATTACCAGTCCAGGCTAAATCCCCCATATCATGAACTCATAAGGTGATGTCGAAATTACCAGTCCAGGCTAAATCCATTATAGCGACAAACACCCTTAATGAGCTCGGATCTGAATTACCAGTCCAGGCTAAATTCAAATCCTAATCGGATTACCAGTCCGAGCTAAATCCATAATGCACACATATTCTTCGGGAGGCTTGAAGATTCAAGGAACACCCGTCTGGGCTAGATCCTTTTCATACTTGAGATCACGGATTACCCGTCTGGGCTAAATTCTTACTGCAACACATGCAGGATCTCTTTACACATATCAATGAGGGTTTATCCATCGAATTCCCTCTGTCAACCTCAACCAAGACATTTTTTAAATGTTACCATCAAATATGTATTTCCATGATATTTCATGCCAATAATAAATGCAATCATCATGTATTCATAAATCATTCAATTATGCATATTAGGGGTTTACTTTAAGTTATCCGAACTTACCTGGTATTCTTTTCGGAGTTGTGTTTCAGTTATTTCGAAACCTTATGTTTACCTCGATCGACCTTCGAAATTTGTTCCTCGGGGTCTATAACAGAAAAATTATATCATTAATACCCCATATTATACATTTCAAGTTTAATATCTACACCCGGTCCAAATGACCATTTTGCCCCTAACCTTTCACATTTTTATGATTTAGTCCCTAGGCTCGTATAATGAAACACATGCACTTTTTATCTTACCCAAGCCTAGCCTAAACATATGCACTTTTTATCTTACCCAAGCCTAGCCTAACACTTTTCCTTCTTATGGTAGCCCATGTTTTCCATATCTTTCACATTTCTACCACACATTTACATCTTTTGCAAAATAGTCCCTATAAGGGTTTCTCATGAAAACCAACTAGGAAAAGATGTTTAATACACATTCATCTTTCATATTCCTCCATAATCCACCAAAATACAAGCAACTCATGCATGGGTAAATTTTTAAACATGAACCCTAGCATGAAATATGGGTAGAAATGGAGAGAGCAAGCTACCGGGATTTCAAAAATACAAAGAACATTAAAATGAGGCTTGGGAGCACTTACTATTGAGTTTGGAAAGCTTGAAACCCTAGCTATGGAGAGCATGCAAATTTCGGAAGCCATGGAGAAGAAGATGAATGAATTTTGCTTCCTTTTCCCTTTTATTTCATTTATTACCAAATGACCAAAATGCCCTTCCTTAATAACCTTTCAAAATTTTCTGCATGCCCATTTTTGTCCAAAAACTTAGAATTTGGGAAAATTGCTCTCAATACCTTCTAATTCATAATCTAAAGCAATTTTGATACAATTTTCTTTTAGAATCCAAGTTTTGAAATTTATTCAATTTAGTCCCTAATTTCTAATTGGACATTTTATACTTAGAATTTCTTCATGAAACTTTAACACATGCATATATTCATATTGTACGCCTCATAATAATCATCAAAATAAATATTTTGATGTCATATTTGTGGTCCCAAAACCACTATTCTAACTAGGCCCTATTTCGGGATGTTACATTGATGGTTATGAAAGTTTGGTAAAAGTGGTCATCAAATGATAAGGTCAATGAATATAGAATTACTGTGTCTAGATTTGATATTATATGAGTACGTGTAATAAGTGAATGATAGCATGTTAAAGTTAAGAATATACCTTAGTGAAGTATGTTAAATCATTAAAATGATGCAATGATGTCTATATTTGATGTCTATAGATGTGAGGGATTAATGGTAACAAAAGTCTTGGAAAATAGCCTAAGTACTAATCACACAGGCAGAGACATGACCATGTTTCTCAACCATGTCGAGGATGTAACACCCCTAACTCGTGACCGATGCCGGTGTCGGACACGAGGGGTTAACGAGACAAATCCTCTAAAAGTACCGACCAATTTGGCATTTCTGGACAGGCTGGAAAGCTGCGTCACCGTCGCCTTAAAAATCATATCTCGAGTTCCATAACTCGGAAACTGGTTTCGTAAATTTTCCCTGAATTTAGACTCATATATCCATCCATGGATTTATTTTTAGAATTTTTGGTTGGGCCAATTGGTACAGTTTATTAGTTAAAGTCACCCATGTTACAGGGATCGACTGCTCTGACCTCCGCGCGTTACAACTTGAATATCTTTCTGTACAGGGCTTTAATACTGGTGCCGTTTGTTTCTAATGAAACTAGACTCAAAATGGAATCTGTACATATAAGGCATGGCTCCTAATTCTTTCTGGATAATTTATGGTAAATTTTCAAAGTCGCGACAGGGGACCCAGAAATCGTTCTGGCCCTGTCTCACGAGAACTTTAATAATTCCCGGTATACTGCTCATATGGTCGTTTCGTTTCGTCCATATAAAAATAGATTCATCAAGGTTCAGTTCCATAATTTACTCACTATTTAATTCTACTTCTACTATTTTTAGTGATTTTTCAATCTCATCTCACTGCTGCTGTCCGCAACAGTTACTGCAGTAGACTATGCCAATTTCATGAATTTTTCCTTGGCCTTAATCATCCATCATACATGACACAAATTATGGCCACCTTAACAAAATTTGAGTTTCTAAGACTCGTGGCTATAGGTTCTAGCATCCCACTCGACGACCGCATAGGCCATTTTCACATGGCTTAAAGTTTACAATCCCACAAATCGACAAAATATAATAGCCTATACATGCCAAATGTTCTTCAACAACAAAAAAAAAGCAATACCACAAGATTTCAGCCGGTGTGATGACTTCAACGACGGTTCCGAGCACGCAACAGTACGAGTCCCAAAGACCTAAAATGGGTGACAAGAAAACACCGAGTGAGTTTACAACTCAGTAAGTCATAAGCATTCGTCAATCCACTGATAAAATTACTACTACATGTACAACAAATGAAACTAGGTACTCGTCCATATCGAATCTATACCATAATACCTCGAACCTTTCGGTCCAATCTCGTACCAATTCATACATCCACATTTCATATTCTACACAACAAGATAATCGAAGCATTTTTTTTACACATTAACTCAATTTCCAGCACAACCATACAATTTCAATCATCACATAGATTTAAGGCTTACCGAATTCAACCCCAAGCATGAACGTATTCTCTATTCGTCATGAGCTCGAGGTACTTACCCGATCCGCTGTCCGTGATCAACTCGATAATATCGCACACTCAGTGCCAATAGTGATGCAAAAGCATATAATAAGTCCGCACACTTAGTGCTATATAATCAGCTCGCACACATAGTGCTATATAATCAAATTCGCACACTTAGTGCTGTACAAATTTTAAACCCGCACACTTAGTGCCAATCTTGTCACCGTGTCCATTTATACCCGCACACTTAGTGCCAAGACCAATACTTTATGCATTTTACTACCTTTATACATTCAACGATGGCATCATTCCATACACATACATTTCCACTTACACATCAATTCATTAAACACAATTGCATATATATTATGATCATTTAAATCAATACCAAATATATGCTTTATGACTTACCTCGGATGTTATCGCACGTCTTCAACGGCTATTCAATTACTTTGTCTTTCCCCTTGTCCAACTTTGATCCTTTGAGTTCTTGAGCTAAATCAAACAAATTTACTTCTCAATCAAACACACACATACGGCAACCATATTTTGCTTTTAACACATTCGGTCACTTGGGTGACCTATTTAACTTTCAAACATTCATTTTAAATTCTTAGTTAAATAATGCCGAATACCATTAACTACTAATGCCACACACTCACGTATGCATAAAATTAACCCTTACATGACCTATAGCTAATTCGGTCATTCGTCTTTCAAGCTTATCAAGCTTCATATCATGCTTCCTTGGCCGAATATACCTATAAGCACAATGTAGCATTTTTATTCATTTCATGATACATTCGGCCTTGGCATAATTTTCATTAAAAATCCCTATTAGCCACTTTTAAAATGCTAATGTTACAAGAAAGGTTACCCAAATTCACATTCGGCAACTACACATACACAAGCCAATTTTTCTTCCTATCATCAAATTTAACACGAATCACAAACTTAAACCCTCAATAGCTACTATGGTCGAATAGATCCTTTCAATTCCATTTAACTACCATAAATTTAAAGTATTTAAATCAAGTTCATGAGTTTCTAATGCAAGAATTAGGCCAACCTACTAACCTTAACACCCACATTCGCAAGTGACCACATGCACACTCTCATAGCCAATTTCCATATTACCAAAATCCTCAATACACATATTCCCCTTATTCAACTTTAATCTAAGCTCCCTACTCACAAAACACAAGGAATAGAAATCATCTTCTAAGTTTCCTACCTTAGCCGAATGGCCAAATCACCACAAGGATCTAAATACACACATGGGCTCAATCAAAGACCTATCCATCAACTAAATTTTTATGAAATCTCAAGGAATTTACTTAAAACTTACCTCAATCAAACAAGTAGAAGACCGAATACCTAGCTTCTTCTCCCCCCTTTTTCTCTTCCTTTAGTTCATGACAAGAAGAACAAAACATAACCAAATTTCTCCTTTCTTCCTTTTATCAATTTCCCCTCTTCTATTCGGCCAAGACACCAAGGATGAGCAACAAAACTTTTTTTTTCTTTCTTTCTTTGCTTTTGTTTCTCTCATGTACGGCAAGGGGGGAAAGCATCCACACTCTTTTTTTTTTTTGTTATCATCATTTTCCTTTTTTCCATTTCTTTAATGCTAACTTTCTTATTTTATTGTTTCCTACATGCATCACTAGTCTAACATGTTGGAGACATGTTTCCACCCATAGCATGGCCGGCCATCTTGCTTCATTTTGGCTAATTTGACATGCAAGGACAACACCTTCCCACATGTATTAATAGGCCACCTTACATTTGCCTAGCACATTTCTAAATTTTCTCACATAAGTCCTATTTGATAAAAATTCACTTACAATTAACAAAATCCAAACATGAAATTTTCACACATGCATGTATACATATAATGAGCATCAATTATGATGGTTAATTATTTTTATGACTCGGTTTAGTGGTCCCGAAACCACTTTCCGGCTAGGGTCAATTTAGGGATGTCACAACTCTCCCCCACTTAAGAAATTTTCGTCCCCGAAAATCTTACCGGTAAATAGGCTCGGGTATCGCTCTTTCATAGAGTCCTCAAGTTCCCAAGTGGCTTCTTCAATTCCGTGTTTATGCCACAACACCTTCACTAACGGGATTTTCTTATTGCGTAACTCTTTTACTTCACGCATCATAATGCGAACCGGTTCCTCTTCATAGCTCAAATTAGGCTAAATCTCAATCTCGGATGGAGCAATTACGTGCGATGGATTAGACCTATATCGTCGAAGCATTTAGACATGAAAAACATTGTGAATCTTTTCGAGCTCAGGGGGCAAAATCAAACGATACGCGACTGGACCGACTCGTTCGGATATCTCATATGGACCGATGAACCTCGGACTCAATTTGCCCTTACGGCCAAATCTAAGCACTTTCTTCCAGGGTGAGACTTTGAGAAATACCTTGTCTCCAACCTGATATTCAATATCTTTTCTTTTCAAATCCGCATACGACTTTTGGCGATCCGGCGACTTTCAAACTTTCACGAATTACTCGAACTTTTTGCTCGGCATCCTTAACCAAATCAACCCCGAAGATTTTTCCTTCACTAAGTTCGGTCCAGAATAATGGGGTACGGCATCTACGACCGTATAAAGCCTCGAAAGGCGCCATCTTAATACTTGATTGAAAGGTATTGTTGTATGCGAATTCAATCAAAGGCAGATACCGTTCCCATGAACCGCTAAACTCAAGGATGCAACATCTTAACATATCCTCGAGTATTTGAATTATCCGTTCGGATTGACCATCGGTTTGGGGGTGAAAAGCAGTGCTAAAATGCGTTTGGTACCCAAAGCATCTTGCAATTTCTTCCAAAACCGCGACGTAAATCTTGGGTCTCTATCCGACACGATAGAAATAGGTACCCCATGCAATCGAACAATTTGGGAGACGTATAATTCTGCCAACTTATCGAGCGTAAAATCCGTGCGGACAGGGATAAAATGAGCAGACTTGGTCAGTCTATCAACAATGACCCAAACCGAGTCTTTCTTATTCTGAGTCAATGGTAACCCAGACACAAAGTCCATTGTTACTCGATCCCATTTCCATTCGGGTATCATGATCGGCTGAAGTAATCCCGATGGCACTTGATGTTCCGCTTTCACTTGTTGACATATCAGACACCTTGAAACAAATTCAGAAATGTCTCGTTTCATACCGGGCCACCAAAATTGGCGTTTCAGGTCATTGTACATCTTCGTACTCCCCGGGTGGATTGCCATTCGGCTACAATGGGCTTCGTTCAAAATTATTGGAATAAGTTCCGAATTCTTTGGGACGCACAGACGACCCTTGAACCTCAAACAATCGTCATCATCGATTTGAAATTCGAGTCCTTGTTCGAACACACTCATCCCGCTTTGCAACCAACTCATCGTCGACTTTACGAGCTTCACGAATTTGACGTATCAATAATGGTTTGGCTTTCAATTCAGCTACTAACACATTGTCGGGTAGGATAGACAAGTGTACATTCATCGTCATAAAGCAAATAGTGATTTCCGCTTAAGGCATCCGCAACCACATTAGCCCTTCCCGGGTGATAATCAATGACGAGCTCATAATCCTTCAACAACTCGAGCCATCGCCTTTGTCGCAGATTTAAGTCTCTTTGGGTCATCAAATATTTGAGACTTTTGTGATCCGAATACACATGGCACTTCTCACCAAATAAGTAATGTCGCCATATCTTTAAGGCGAATACGATGGCGACCAATTCGAGATCATGGGTCGGATAATTTTTCTCATGTGGCTTTAGTTGCCTCGACGATAGGCCACAACTCGCCCTTCTTGCATCAATACGCAACCCAACCCAAGTAGGGATGCGTCACTATAAATGACAAACTCTTTGCCCGATTCGGGTTGCACTAGAATTGGGGCTTCATCAAATAAGCTTTCAGTTGATCGAAACTTTTCGACATTTCTCCGTCCATTCAAACTTAACATCCTTTTGGAGTAGCTTTGTCATTGGCGTGGCTATCGTCGAGAAACCTTTACAAATCGTCGGTAATAACCGCAAGCCCCAAAAAGCTCCTAACTTCGGTAACATTCCTTGGTGGTTTCCAATCGACTATGGCGAATTTTGTTCGGGTCCACCACGACACCGATGCGGACACCACGTGCCCCAAAAGCTAACCTCTTTCAACCAAAATTCACATTTCTTGAACTTTGCGTATAATCGCTTATCTCGTAAGATTTGCAACACTAGCCTCGGTGTTCAAGATGCTCGGTTTCATCTCTCGAATAGACCAAAATGTCATCGATAAATACAACTACGAACCGATCCAAGTATGGCCTGAAAATTCTATTCATTAAATCCATAAACACCGCAGGGGCATTAGTGAGCCCAAACGGCATCACCAAGAATTCGTAGTGACCATACCTCGTTCTAAAAGCGGTTTTAGGTATGTCCGATTCTCGGACCCTCAACTGATAGTACCCCGACCTCAAATCTATCTTTGAAAACACCGAGGCTCCCTTTAATTGATCAAACAAATCGTCAATTCGTGGCAATGGATATTTATTCTTTATCGTCACTTTGTTGAGTTGACGATAGTCGATGCACAACCTCATGGTTCCGTCCTTCTTCTTCACAAACAATACAAAAGCGCCCATGGAGAAAAACTTGGTCGAGCGAAACCTCTATCCGTCAATTCTTGCAATTGAACCTTCAATTCCTTTAATTCCGTTAATGCCATACGACACGGGGCTATTGAAATCGGCGTAGTACCGGTACAACTTCGATGTCGAATTCCACTTCTCGAACCGGTGGCAATCCGGTAACTCCTCGGAAAAACATCCGAATACTCACAAACCATTGGTACCGATTCGAGTTTCCTTTCCGTCTCTTTACTTCCAAACACATACGCAAGGTATGTTTCACACCCCTTTTTCACATACCTCCGAGCGGTCATAGAAGATATTATCGCTGGCGCTCCTTTTAAATCGAGAGACTCGACTCGGACTACCTCATTATTTGCACTCCTCAAATCAATGGTTTTCCTTTTGCATCCACCTTTGCATCATGTACGGTCACCAATCCATACCAAGAATAACATCGAATTCATTAAATGGTAAAAGCATCAGATCGGCCGGAAAACAAGATTCTCGAATTATTAGGGGGCATCTCTTGCACACTTTATCAACGAGTACGTATTGACCCAAAGGGTTTGACACTCGAATTACGAACTCAGTAGACTCAACAGGTAGAGTCTTACTGGATGCTAAAGTTTCACATACATATGAATGAGTAGAGCCGGGGTCAATCAATGCAATCACACTAGTATCAAAGAGAGTAAAAGTACCAGTGATAACGTCAGGGGAGGATGCCTCCTCTCGTGCGCGGATGGCATATGCTCTAGCAGAGCTCGGGTCTCGGATCGAACGGCCAGATCGGTGGCTCCCCTCGATTACCACCCCTACCTCCTGAAACCCTCAGGGGTCTACCTCTAGCTGTCGCCCCACTAGATCTCACACCTTGCATCTTATTCTTCTCATCTAGCTCCGTGCAATCCCTAATGAAGTGGTCCTTCGAACCGCATCCATAACAGCCCTATTAATGACTTACCCCAACATTCACCTAGGTGTCGTCTTCCACATTGGGGGCATTCAGGTCTCTCTTGACGATTATTGCCCACACTAGCTACTGAAGTAGCTCGGAGTCCGTCGCTGGTCGGGCTCTAATGGAAATTCCCGCAATCGTCCTCGACTTCTGGTGTCCTCCCCGAACCTCTTTACACCGAGAACGGAGCTTTACTCGTCGATCTTTTACGGTAATCTCTTGCTTCAAATTCAGCCTTCTTCTTCTCCTTCCCAAGTTCTTCCGCCTTGCGTGCTCGTTCGACTAGTGTCACGAACTCCTTTATCTCCAAAATTCCCACTAGTAACTTTAACTCTTCATTCAATCCTTCTTCAAATCTTTTGCACATCGCAACCTCATCAGCCACACACTCCGAGCATACCGACTAAGTCTTACGAACTCATGTTCAGATTCAGATCTGATCATCCGCCTTGCTTGAGTTCCAAGAATTCCTTACGCTTCGATCGATGAACCGTTGACTAATGTATTTCTTTCGAAATTGGATTGGAAGAAATCCCAAGTAACTCGTTCATTTGGGACTATGGAAATTAAAGTCCTCCACCAATAGTAAGTCGAGTCTCATAACAAGGATATAGCACACTTAAGACATTCGTCGGTGTGCATGACATTCATCTAACACTCTAATGGTGTTATCGAGCGAACTCGGCCTTTTCGGCATCATCAAGAACTATGGCCTTGAACTCCTCGCCCCACGCTTCCTAATCAAGTCCACGGTGGTTTACTCAGCCTCACGGATCGAGAATCGGAGGCATTGCGGGCTCTTGGGGTGGAGTATTTAAATTCGGGAATGGTTGGACAGCCGGGTTGGTTCGGGCATATTATGCGACCCACTCATTCATCATGGTGAAGAAGGCTTGTTTCGCCCCTTCATTTTGATTATTCGCGGATGATCGAGGCTCAACAGGCGGTGTCCCTTGCGCAGGAGCAGCCGCTACACTTTCAACGTCATCCGCCAAGGGTCTCTCTACCCGGGTTCCATTGCTAATCAAAACAAAAATTCCAACCGTCAAGTCATCACATTATTAAGTGCTAACAATTTGGCATGTATAGCTAGACTCACACGCTATGGTAGTCCTAGAACCGACTAAACTATGGCTCTGATACCAATAAAATTGTAACACCCTAACTCGTGACCGACGCGATTGTCGGACACGAGGGGTTAACGAGACAAATCCTCTAAAAGTACCGACCAATTTGGCATTTCTGGACAGGCTGGAAAGCTGCATCACCGTCGCCTTAAAAATCATATCTCGAGTTCCATAACTCGGAAACTGGTTTCGTAAATTTTCCTGAATTTAGACTCATATATCCATCCATGGATTTATTTTAGAATTTTGGTTGGGCCAATTGGTACAGTTTATTAGTTAAAGTCACCCATGTTACAGGGATCGACTGCTCTGACCTCCGCGCGTTACAACTTGAATATCTTTCTGTACAGGGCTTTAATACTGGTGCCGTTTGTTTCTAATGAAACTAGACTCAAAATGGAATCTGTACATATAAGGCATGGCTCCTAATTCTTTCTGGATAATTTATGGTAAATTTTCAAAGTCGCGACAGGGGACCCAGAAATCGTTCTGGCCCTGTCTCACGAGAACTTTAATAATTCCCGGTATACTGCTCATATGGTCGTTTCGTTTCGTCCATATAAAATAGATTCATCAAGGTTCAGTTCCATAATTTACTCACTATTTAATTCTACTTCTACTATTTTTAGTGATTTTCAATCTCATCTCACTGCTGCTGTCCGCAACAGTTACTGCAGTAGACTATGCCAATTTCATGAATTTTTCCTTGGCCTTAATCATCCATCATACATGACACAAATTATGGCCACCTTAACAAAATTTGAGTTTCTAAGACTCGTGGCTATAGGTTCTAGCATCCCACTCGACGACCGCATAGGCCATTTTCACATGGCTTAAAGTTTACAATCCCACAAATCGACAAAATATAATAGCCTATACATGCCAAATGTTCTTCAACAACAAAAAAAGCAATACCACAAGATTTCAGCCGGTGTGATGACTTCAACGACGGTTCCGAGCACACGCAACAAGACGAGTCCCAAAGACCTAAAATGGGTGACAAGAAAACACCGAGTGAGTTTACAACTCAGTAAGTCATAAGCATTCGTCAATCCATCGATAAAATTACTACTACATGTACAACAAATGAAACTAGGTACTCGTCCATATCGAATCTATACCATAATACCTCGAACCTTTCGGTCCAATCTCGTACCAATTCATACATCCACATTTCATATTCTACACAACAAGATAATCGAAGCATTTTTTTTTACACATTAACTCAATTTCCAGCACAACCATACAATTTCAATCATCACATAGATTTAAGGCTTACCGAATTCAACCCCAAGCATGAACGTATTCTCTATTCGTCATGAGCTCGAGGTACTTACCCGATCCGCTGTCCGTGATCAACTCGATAATATCGCACACTCAGTGCCAATAGTGATGCAAAAGCATATAATAAGTCCGCACACTTAGTGCTATATAATCAGCTCGCACACATAGTGCTATATAATCAAATTCGCACTCTTAGTGCTGTACAAATTTTAAACCCAAGACACTTAGTGCCAATCTTGTCACCGTGTCCATTTATACCCGCACACTTAGTGCCAAGACCAATACTTTATGCATTTTACTACCTTTATACATTCAACGATGGCATCATTCCATACACATTCATTTCCACTTACACATCAATTCATTAAACACAATTGCATATATATTATGATCATTTAAATCAATACCAAATATATGCTTTATGACTTACCTCGGATGTTATCGCACGTCTTCAACGGCTATTCAATTACTTTGTCTTTCCCTTGTCCAACTTTGATCCTTTGAGTTCTTGAGCTAAATCAAACAAATTTACTTCTCAATCAAACACACACATACGGCAACCATATTTTGCTTTTAACACATTCGGTCACTTGGGTGACCTATTTAACTTTCAAACATTCATTTTAAATTCTTAGTTAAATAATGCGAATACCATTAACTACTAATGCCACACACTCACGTATGCATAAAATTAACCCTTACATGACCTATAGCTAATTCGGTCATTCGTCTTTCAAGCTTATCAAGCTTCATATCATGCTTCCTTGGCGAATATACCTATAAGCACAATGTAGCATTTTTATTCATTTCATGATACATTCGCCTTGGCATAATTTTCATTAAAATCCCTATTAGCCACTTTTAAAATGCTAATGTTACAAGAAAGGTTACCCAAATTCACATTCGCAACTACACATACACAAGCCAATTTTTCTTCCTATCATCAAATTTAACACGAATCACAAACTTAAACCCTCAATAGCTACTATGGTCGAATAGATCCTTTCAATTCCATTTAACTACCATAAATTTAAAGTATTTAAATCAAGTTCATGAGTTTCTAATGCAAGAATTAGGCCAACCTACTAACCTTAACACCCACATTCGCAAGTGACCACATGCACACTCTCATAGCCAATTTCCATATTACCAAAATCCTCAATACACATATTCCCTTATTCAACTTTAATCTAAGCTCCCTACTCACAAAACACAAGGAATAGAAATCATCTTCTAAGTTTCCTACCTTAGCCGAATGGCCAAATCACCACAAGGATCTAAATACACACATGGGCTCAATCAAAGACCTATCCATCAACTAAATTTTATGAAATCTCAAGGAATTTACTTAAAACTTACCTCAATCAAACAAGTAGAAGACCGAATACCTAGCTTCTTCTCCCCCCTTTTTCTCTTCCTTTAGTTCATGACAAGAAGAACAAAACATAACCAAATTTCTCCTTTCTTCCTTTTATCAATTTCCCCTCTTCTATTCAGCCAAGACACCAAGGATGAGCAACAAAACTTTTTTTTTCTTTCTTTCTTTGCTTTTGTTTCTCTCATGTACGGAAAGGGGGGAAAGCATCCACACTCTTTTTTTTTTTTTTGTTATCATCATTTTCCTTTTTTCCATTTCTTTAATGCTAACTTTCTTATTTTATTGTTTCCTACATGCATCACTAGTCTAACATGTTGGAGACATGTTTCCACCCATAGCATGGCCGCCATCTTGCTTCATTTTGGCTAATTTGACATGCAAGGACAACACCTTCCCACATGTATTAATAGGCCACCTTACATTTGCCTAGCACATTTCTAAATTTTCTCACATAAGTCCTATTTGATAAAAATTCACTTACAATTAACAAAATCCAAACATGAAATTTTCACACATGCATGTATACATATAATGAGCATCAATTATGATGGTTAATTATTTTTATGACTCGGTTTAGTGGTCCCGAAACCACTTTCCGGCTAGGGTCAATTTAGGGATGTCACAGAGGACAAGGGCTAGCACATGGGGGTGTGGCCTGGCCGTGTGGTTAAATTTGTTTTGTTGACATCATAAACAGAGAGTTACACGGCCTGAGGACACAGGCGTGTTGGAGACACATGAGCGTGTCCCTGCGTCCACACGGGCGTATGACCCTATTTTAGGAAAATTTTTCTAAGTTTCCCCAAAACTTTCTAAAGTTTTCGATTTAGTCCCAAACTGCCTTTAAGGCATGTTTAGAGCCTCGGTAGCTTGTGTAAGGGACATTATGCATGTGGTTGAATGTTTTGAATTTAAATGAAATTTATGGCCCAGTTTTGCATGTTTGTGAATGTTTAAGTCCAGTAACGGCTCGAACCCTGTCCGACGTCAGATACAAGTAAGGGGTGTTACAATTCATGCCATATCATTATCAACAAATTCCATGCTTAACACCCATCCCAAAACATACCATATCATGAGCCATAATCAAACCAAAACATGTGGATTATAACGTTAATATACTCATTCAATCTAACACCACATTCTTACCAATTTCACAATTAAGCACATACCAAAAACTTACCACACTTAAAAAATTTCTTGGCCATTCATAAACACATCATATTGATCATATTGCATCACATTTCATATACCAAAACCAAGCCATATCACATGGCATGATAAACACTTTACAAAACATATTCACATATCTCTAGCCTATACATGCCATACTTCAATATTTACACTTTGAAAAGGTACCAAAATAGAGTCGATAGTGTGATGAAGATCCTCGACGATCCCCAACCTCCCCGTAGCTTCGATATCTATAAAACAATAGAAACACACACAAAGCAAGCTTTCTAAAAGCTTAGTAAGCCATATAAATAAACTTATATTTCCACAGTCAAATATTATAACAAATTATATAGTTCATACACATTTCACATATTTTCAATTCATTTGTACATATAGGATATTTTCTTATACTTATATTACTTATCATCTCTTGCACATATACTTACCTTTTATTATCACTTGATGATAAACATTTCAAGCGTACATGAGTCAGATACAGATCCACATAATTATTCATTTCTCAGAATGCCCGTTGAACTGTTCGAAATTAATAAAGATACTCAGATAGCTCGGAAAACTCATACAATGCCAACGTCCCAGACATGGTCTTAAATGTAATCAAATATCGATGCCAATGTCCTAGATAGGGTCTTACATGAAATCAAATACGATGTCGATGTCCTAAACATGGTCTTACACGTAAATCATTAGTCGATGCAAACGCCCCAGACCTGGTCTTACGCGAAAGCACATACCGGATCCTATGTCATGACATATGTATCCTAACTATTCCTATGGTTAAAGACAGGCTTTTCGGACGTTAAAACCTTTTCGATACTTTCTCGAATATCTCATGCTCAACTCGTATGACAATTCATCAATGTTCAATCTCATATTAACAGTAATAATTCAACTCAAAACACACTTATTCAAACTCACATTCATTCAAATCAATCCAAAAACACATATTTAAGGCATTTTACAAATTAGCACTCACATTTTCACATTTTGACACTTTAGTCCCTATTTCACAAAATCACAAAATACACAAAATTTCTTTGCACACATGTGTAGCCAAATATTCATAGTGTTCATATAAGCCCCCATATTTCATTTATTTTACATTTTAGTCCCTCAAAATATCATTTTTACAATTTAGCCTAAATTACTCAAATTCATCAAAAATTCAAAGACAAAACATGTTAACCCAACATCAATCTTCCATATATTATCATCAAACTTCATAAAACTCATAGTTTCATCAATTGCTCAACTCAAAATCATCAAAAAATTTTAAAATTCAAACATGGACTTGATAGAACACTAAGCAAAGATCACAAAACGTAGAAATTATCAAAATCGATCAAAATCAAACCTCAATTGAGCTTTAGCTTAGCTGAACCCTAAATGGTTCTTTTTCTTTTATTTTCTTTGATTTTCAGCAATAGATGAACATAATGGCTTAATTTTCATGTTTGTTTAATTAATCTAATAAAATTAATATACATTTTACTTAAATAACCTATTAATATCATTAAAATTCCACCAACTAATGGCCATTAGTGTCATTTAATACAATCCATGGTCAAATAACCACTTAAGGACCTCACAATTAAGGAGACATAGCAATTAGGCACTTTCACAAATAGAATGCAAATTTTGCATTTTACGTGATTAGATCCTTTTATCAAATTAAGCATACAAATGATTGAATTTTCATATGAAACTTTCACACATGCTTAAACACATACTATAATCACAAAATATAATATTAAAATATTTTTCTGACTTGAATCTATGGTCCCGAAACCACTATTTTGATTAGGGTCTAAACCGGCTATTACAACTATGACTCGTGTTCTAAAGAATTTATTACTTTAACCAGATATTAACTCGACTCAACCAATAAAATTTTTCTGTTACTAATGTTGTCCATAATCGTATGAATGTGTCGTTCCAATGTCATTCAATGCATACACCATAACATCAAAGATAGAAAAAGGTATGAATAATATCACCAAGAATGAAGCTACCTTGCGGACTCGGATCACATACACTTTAGTGAAAATTCAAGCTTCAGATTAACCGATTATGTCTTTTATTCCATTTCTACTAACTCTAGCCATGCCTCAAAATCCATTTCATCTATCTCTTGTAGAAGTAATAGTAGGTCTTACATTCTGGTCTTTATTTAACTTAGTTTGATTTAGAAATCTTTCTTAAAATAATAGTGAAATCCACAAATAAAGTAGAATTTGTCTTTTAAACTACACACTCCAGAGTGATTTTGGCCACAATGGTTGCATTTAGGCCTATTTACAATTTAAATATGATGACATTGGCTCTTGAAAGGCATCGGTGATCTCATACTATTCCATTTCATTCGATCTCTTTTAGACAACCTTGAAGGTGTTGAAAAACAACTACATGATTCTTTCATTTTCTTTTATGGAAGAGTAGAAAATGTTCCAAGTGTGCTACATTTACTGAGTTCATAAGCTTTCATTTCATACTATTTCTTGTGTTTGCATACTTATTACATATTCTGATCTTGACTTGACAAAATTACAACCTCTCGAATTTCCATCGCACCAATCATCTTCAAAGCACAAACACATTTCTTCCTTAATCAATACAATTTCTCGGACATATTTACTGAACTGAACAAACTCACATTCATACTTCGCAACTAATATATTTCCCTATTTCAATTCAGAGAATTTTTTTTGTCTTCTTTTCACGATATCATTTGCTGAGGTATTTCTTTCAAACTAAATTTTAAAGAATTCCCAAATAACCCGTCCCTCTGATATATCCACAATTATAGTCGACCACACATAAAAAGCCTAATCTTTTAACAGTGACCCAACCCATCTCAAATAATCTTTGGAAATACATAACTCTTCATCTAGAATATTCTGCGAATATTTTTTCATATAAGACTTTGAGGACAAGGGGGTGAAGGTCGTAGAGCCACAAAATTGATTTTCATATACACATCAAACATATCATTCATTATTACTAAAAATACAAGGAACCTCTTCTCTAAACTTCTTGACTTTCAACACATCATGAGTAGCCTTTTAATCAGAGCCTTGAGTATTACTTCTCGCTTCATTAGAATTAGCTCAGTTGGAAGACATCTCTTATCTATGAAAGAAACAGGATCACTTTAATTTAGAAGACATCACACTGTCACGGGTTTCAAAATGACATGCATTTCTAGACTCCACACATGCTACGTTTAATCTGAGAACCAACTAAATCGTAGCTCTAATACCACTAAATTTAACACCCCTAACCCATTTTCGTCGCCAGATTAAGGTTACGGAACATTACCAAACATAACAGAACATTTATATTTAAAAAAAAGTAATTATGTAAATTCAATATTATCATTTAAAAACTCAAATTAATTCTAGTAAAAACACTCTTACAGGCATTAAATCGCATCTACAAGGCCCTAAAAATAGTTTGAGAACATTCAGGGACCAACTTGAAACAAATTAGAAAGTTTAGAAAAAAGTTAAAATTTTTGGAAAACAAGGGTCACACGACCTTGTGGCTAGACTATGTGACATAGCCCAGACTATGTGGACATTCGATGTCTGGACACACGGCTGTGTCCCAGCCCATGTTTCTACTTGTGAGTATTCGGAATAGGGTCACACGACCGTGTGCCAAATCATGTTTGTATTCGATGTTGGGTCACAGAGTCGTGTTGTAGACTGTATAGAACCTGCACTTGAAATTTAAAATGACACATGGCAATGTAGGTTGTCCATGCATGGCACACAGCCGTGTGGCAGCTCGTGTGCTCCTTTAATAACCCTTAAAACAAGCTATTTCAAATACCATTTCTAACCCACCAAGCCATACCATTTATAACATCTTTCAATCATATAAATCACATCCAAAGATACCTAAAATATGTCAAAAATTATGCAATAAGAAGTTAACCAATGTGAATTCATTAGACACCATAAGTCCATGACCAAAAAATCACACACTCACTATTTAGTTACTCACTCTCAAATCATACCTCTTAGACATACTTCTTTATAAGTGTAACACCCTTTACCAGTATCCAACGCTTGGACAGGGTTCAAACATTACCAGACTTAAACTCAATTCAAACATCCAAAACTGAGATAGAAATTTCTGTCCAAATTTAAAAATTTTCATTTACAAGCAAAACATCCATTATATGGACCTACAAGGCCCAAAAAACACATTGAGGATAGTTCGGGAATAAACCGAAAACTTTAAAAATAGTAGGCAGACTTAGAAAATTTTCTTGATTTGGTGTAGCAGCCCGGATTGGACCCTATTCATAATAGTGGTTTTGGGACCACAAATCCAAGGTCAAAAAATTATTTTAATATTATTTTTGGTGTTTACAGTATGTGTTAATGTATGTGTGAAAGTTTCGTATGATAATTTCATCATTTGGATGTCTAAATTAAGAAAGGACTTAATCGCGTAAAATGTAAATGATGTGTTATATTTTTTAAAGTGCTTAATTGCTATGTCTTTTTAAATGAGAGGTCCTTATGATGCAAATTGACCATGGTTATAATTAAATGACATTGATGGACATAAGTTAGTGGAATTATAATGATTTTTACAAAGGTTAAATCGGTAAATGGTTTATTAAACGATAATTAATAAAACAAAACATGCAATAAGTTTAAATTATCATCTTGTTGCTGAAAATACAAAAGAAAAAGGAAGGTTGAAGCTCAACTAGGGTTCGACCATATTTTAAGCTCAATTAGGGAAGCATTTGAGCTCAGTTTTTGATAATTTTTACATTTTTATGATCGTTGCTTTGTGTTCTATCAAGCCCATGCCTAAATTTTTTATTTGGATGATGATTTTGAGTTATGCCATTGTTGATTTTGTGAGTTTTATAATATTAGTTGATGAAATATAGAAGCTTCATGATATATACATATGTTTTGTATTGGGATTTTTGATGAATTTGAGTAATTTGGGCTAAATTGTTAAAATAAGAAATTGGGGGAATAAAATGTGAATTAAATGAAATATATGGGCTGATATGAGCTAAGTGAATATTCTTCCTAACATGTGTATAAAGAAATTATGTGTATTTTGTGATTTTATGAATTAGGGACTAAAGTGATAAAATGTGAAAATGTGAGCGCTAATCTCTAAAATGCCCTAAATATGTGTTTATGGATCAAATTGAATGTTTTGTTGAATAAAAGGGTTAATTTGGAATACATATAGATCAAGAAAGGAGGAATTCGGATTTAGATCGAGGGAAATCAAATGTTATCGAGTAAGCGATCGGAATTATCAATTCCGAATACGAGGTAAGTTCGTACGTGATAAATGATGTTACAATTTAAGTTTTAATGTTTTGATAATGCATAAATTGTATATATTTGATTATGGTTTGAACATGATGATAAATCGACTATGTTCGGCACTAAGTGTGCGATTCGAAATAGCTTCGGCTATAAATAGCACTAAGTGTGCCAATAAGAATGGTTTCGGCTATATGAGGCACTAAGTGTGCGATACCGAGATAGCTTCAGTTATTTGAGATGGCACTAAGTGTGCAGGATTGTTACAACTTCGGCTAACCATTAAAGTACTAAGTGTGCGAATTCTTATAACATGGAAAGACTTCCTAATGAATTCATGTATTTGAACGAGAGGTGAGAATGAAATGAATAAATAAAAGAAAGTTCAGGTATGTACGATACCTATGTGGTAGATGATACTATGTGTATGGAGCTTGATGAAATTGTACGAACATAGTTAATGTGATGGAATAGAATTGATGGATGAATTGTGAACTATTAAGTGTTTATTATTTGATGTTTCGTGTTATTTAAACTGTTGATTATATTCAGTGCGAACTTACTAAGCTTTAAAGCTTACTGTGTGAAATGTGCTCTATTTTACTGTAACACCCCAAACCTGGCCCAAACGTTATGGTCGAATCTAGCATGTCACATTGAAGTGTTTTGGCGAAAACCTTATTTTCATTAAAAACCCTTCCTTAAAAGTTACATGTCAATTACTTAGTAAAAATACTTTTCTGTTGCGAGGGCTTTGCTTAAAACATTTGACTTAAGAAAACTTATCCTTTAAAACTTTAGTTGTAGAAACATACTATTAAAAGAAAACTATAGCTTAGAAAATCCATGTTCCACTTCTTATAATTACAACGCATGAATTTAATAATCCAAAAATAATAAAAGGGGGAGGCCTTATTACAATCCATACTAAATGAAAATTACTTAATAACCGAATAACTTATATACTTTTAAAAACCAACCCAAATTGTCTTGCTAGCTGGCCACCCAGAGTCCCTCTAGACATCGAACCCCTTACGAAGCATCACCTGAGAAAAATAACAGAGGGGGGTGAGTTTTCGCAAACTCAATGTGTACAACCCTCGACAAGTAATAAGCATTCATCATTCATCATAAAGTCATACATGCAATACAGTGCAACCCACCCCAATAATCCGTCTGCTACACACCAACTCCATCCCCCGGTATACACCATGTGGGGATATAAATATCAACCCACCCATCCGATACACTCCAATGGTAGCCCGGTTGTGGAACTACCTTCATTGCAGGAAGCTGCCAATCACATATTGGGCTTAAAAGCCGTCGGTGGATCCATGGTTGTCAAGCAACCATGCGACCCTCATATACTTCCTTGTTCCATAAGTCCCAACCCCTATGCAACCTAAGCAGAATATCATATGTATGCAGAAGTTATAAATGTAACATCCATAAATCTTACATTCAACACTTAGGGGTATTTTGGTCATTTTCGCCCTTAGGGGCATTTCAGTAATTTTCTTTTATTATGGGTCTTTACTTATCTTGGCCCGTTAACAAATCCTGTGAGCTAAGATGAAGGAATACTATGCACCAGGTAGGATTCCAGAGAAGAGGAGGTGGGTCATTAAGATCGCTTAAGTACCAAGCTCTCCCTAGATCCAATCCTAGACATGCATATACCCGTTGCCATACCTTAATCCTATGACTTGTCCATGGTCCTTTATAAATTAATTAAGGTTTATGCAGTCATCATATACTAGGCCTACAACCTCTTACAAAGCCCAGACAAATCCACATACCTATATATGGCCCACTAGGCCTAATCTCTTTCATATGGCCCATTAGGCCCATTAGGCCCAAATCACATTTACAGTCATGTTCACATACAATTTTCCATCACATAGCATCAATTATCCATTTTTGCCTATTATGGGCCCCACAGCCCATCGGGCCCATTTAGCCCATTCCGGCCCGTTTGTCCAATTCACAACCCAAGTCTATGGAATCACCCATGGGCCTCAAGCAACCTATCGGTTTCCCCCTTGGGACTGTTCGCACACTCGTAAGACTACCGTAGCCAAACTTTCAGCTTTTTGGCATTTCGACATTTCGGCTTTTCGGGATTTGCCGATTACTTATGTGTGCAGTGTATGTACACACCTGGTAATAAAACGTGTTGCGATTTCCTTAGCCCTGAACCTATAATTGACATCATTCATCAATTAATCGCATGCTTAACACATATCTCTACCAAAACCGAAACCTCACCTTTCACCTTACCTTGCGCGACAAGTTATAACGGCCTCTTTTTTAATCACTAACCATGATCAATTCCTAGATCTGCACCAATCTTAACTAGTAACACCAAAATAACAGGTGACTTGTATCCAACACAAGTCCCCTTTACCTTAACTATGGCCATTTGGCCAACTAAAATCAAGAACACTTACCTTGGTCTCTCTCCTGAGGAGCAAATCGGCAGAGATCCAAATATTGAGATTCGATACCTATTCCCACCCAAAATCGATTAGAAGAAGTGAGGGACAATAATTGATACTTAGCAAAACAAACCTATTGGAAGAGCGAACACTTATACTAGAACCGACTGAGTGGAAAGGGTAGTGGCGGCACCAAAGGTATTTAGCCAAAGAGGTGTTCGGCCCCTTGAGATTTGTATGGCAACAAAAGATTATTCAGCGCCAAAGGAAAAAAAGAAGAAGTCAGCTAAACCAAAAGACAACAAATATTGTGTAGAGGAAGGAGGGGAAATCCGCACAAAGAAAAGAAAGTAAAGCAAAGGGTTTTCGACTTTTAGGGAAAAGGGTTTCTGGCAACAAGGTGAAGGGAATTCGGCATTAGCCTGGCCACCTCCCACTCGGCACCTATTTATAGCCCACTTTAGTCGAATTTCTCAAGCCCAAGTCCCCAATTCAGCTCCACCTCATCCTTACTCCTCATCTCCTCGTTTTTCTCCCTGATAACCCCTTGATCCTCTCCTCAAATTTTTCCTTTTATCACTCCCTACAGAGTTCAACTCCAACGCCACATCTATCCATCTTTTAAGCAAAAATAAATCCCTATTTTGAGCAGAATGGGATTTGAACCCCCAACCTCTGACACTAGCAACACACCACTTATCCCTTGGGCCAATAGGCTTCTTTTTGTCCAATTCTCCCTTCATTTATTCAAAAGCCCACCTACATGCCATCAGGGTTCTTTTAATAATTAAACTATAATTTCTTTTACCCCTAGGTTTGAAATCAAACCTTGACCAAGTCCTACCATCACATAATTAATGCTTAACCGGACATGCCAAACACACAAAAAGAAAAAATTTGAGATTTCAAGATTTTTAGGTTTTGGGATTTTTGGGGCGTTACATTTACAGTGTTATAAAGCCAGCTTGGATCCGGGGATCGTCAGTGGCTCATTCACACTATCGGACATTTATTTTGGTACCATTTTGAAAGTTTTGTTTATGGTATATGGCATGTATAGGCTAAAAGTATTTGAATATGTTTTGTAATGTGTATATCATGCCATGTGATATGGCTAGATTATGGTTGAACTTATAGTTTGATTTTGATATATGATATGTGATGCAAAAATGATATGTTTTGTGTATATATATGACCTAGTGAGAAATGGTCAATTTGGTAAGTTGGTAATGTGATTTAGTTATAGAAATGCTATGATTTTGGCATGAGATTGGATATGAAATATTAAGATAAGGATATGTTAGAATATATGAGTTTGCTATATGATTTTTGGTATGTTTGGAATTGGTTAAAAAGGATGAAATTTGTTGTTAATGAAATGGAAAGAATGATGTATGTTTTAGTTGTGAATTGGTTGAGAATTTGGTATAAAATGTTTGGTTTTGATCATGTAGGGAGGACCCAAAATTAGGGTGGCAAATTGGCCTTGTAAATGGCCTACTTTTGTCCACACGGGCAGAGACACGAGCGTATGTCTCAGCCGTGTGTGACATACGGATATGTTACACGGTGGTGTGTTCCCTGGAGTGCCCTACGAATTAAAGTCAGTATAACCTACAATTTTGACACGGCCTAAACACACGGGCGTGTCTATCGGTCATGTGTAGCACTCGGGCTGGCACATGGGTGTGTGGTCGGCTGTGTGACCCAAGTCAGTAGCCTCTCTAATTTTCACATGGCCTGGCACACGGGCGTGACTTGTGGCCGTATGGACAAGTCAGGATGTATGCCTTGTTTTGCCACGGCTTAGACACACGAGCGTGTCTAATGTCGTGTGAGGCACACGGCCTGCTCACACAGGCGTGTGACCTTTATAACTATGAAAAATGTTTAAGTTTTGAAAAATTTTGTATGAGCTCAGTTTAGTCTTGACCCATTTCTGAAGCATGTTTAAGGTCTCGATGACCTAAGAAAGAGACTTTATGTTGATGTTTGATTATGATATAATGAAGTATGACGTTTAGATTTTGAAATGAATTCGAAATGTTTCAATTGTCTAGTAATGCCTCTTAACCTTAGTCTGGCGATGGATATGGGTTAGGGGTGTTACATTTGGTTGGTATCAGAGCTACGGTTTAGTCGATTCTAGGACTAACGTAGCAAGTGAGAGTCTAGCTATACATGCCATATATATAACTATGATAGTGTGATGATTCTTGATATTTGAAATGTATTTTTCATATAGCAAATGGATCCTAAACGAGCGATAGCTGATGATGTTGAAAGCAATGCACCTACTCCCGCTCAAGGAGTAGTACCGATTGAATCTAGGCTGATATCTAGTAGTCAAGGAGGAGAGGCTAAGCAAGCCTTCTTCTAAATGATGACTAAATGGTTCACAAAATTAATATGAACGAATCCAGCTACTCAACAACCTCCACCCCACCTGTTCCTGAACAAGTCCTGGTTGTACCACAAGTAATAGATCCGATTCGATTGAGTAAACCACCTGTTGATAAGATTCGTTAACACAGGGTTGAAGAGTTTCAAACTACAGTTGATGATGATGCTGAGAGTGCTGAGTTCTGGCTTGAGAACACTATTTGAGTACTCGATGAACTGTCCTGTACTTCAGAAGAATGTATAAAATGCTTAGAATTCTTGCTTAGAGATACTGCATATCACTGGTGGAAAACATTGACATTGGTGGTTTCTAGGAAATGAGTTACCTGGGAATTTTTTTAGACTGAGTTCTGAAAAAAGTACATAAGCCAGAGATTCCTCAATTAGAAAAATAAAGAGTTTCTGGAATTGAAACAAGGCCGGATGACTGTTACTGAGTATGAAAGAGAATTCATACGTTTAAGCAAATATGCCTGGGAATATGTGTCTACTGAAGAGACCTTGTGTAAAATATTTGTTGATGGAGTGAACAAAGACATAAAACTATTAGTTGGGATACTTGAATTGAAAGAATTCATAGTCCTGGTTGAGAAGGCCTGTAAGGCCGAAGATCTCAGTAAAGAAAAAAGAAAAGCTGATTCAGAGGCTAGAGATTCGAAGAAGCGATCGATGACTAAATCTTATCATTCTTCGTCGAAGAAATCAAAAGATTACTTTAATCGATCGACAGCTTCAACGGGATATCAGAGTAGAGATCACGAGAAGCAATACACTAATCGTAAAGCTCAAACCACATCAGTATCGAGAGTTGGTAACACAAAAGACGCTAAGCCTGAGTGTCAACAATGTGGAAGACAACATTTTGGTGATTGCTGGGGGAAAAGTAATAACAGGGCTTGTTACAGTTGTGGTTCACGAGATCACTTTATAAAAGATTGCCCAGAGTTAGCTGAAAAAGATAATGCTCAGAACATGAGGTCAAGTAACATTGCAGATAGAGGTAGACCACCGAGAAACACGGGAAATGTGAGTGGTAGTAGAGGTGTGATGCGAGACACTACAGCGAGATCTGATGCTAGAGCACCTGCACGAGCTACGCTATTCGAGTACATGAAGAAATGTCATCTCCAGATGTTATAACTGGTACTTTCACACTTTATGATACTTTTGTGATTGTATTTATAGGTCCAGGATCAACACATTCATATATATGCATGAACTTAGTGAAAAGTAAGACATTGCCTGTAGAGTCTATTGAATTCATGATTAGAGTATCGAACCCCTAGGTAAGAGTGTTTTAGTTGACAAAGTGTTCAAGGATTGTCTCATTAATGTTTGAGACAACTATTTTCCGCCGATCTGTTGCCATTTGACGAGTTTGATATAATCTTGGGTATGGATTGGCTAATATTGCATGATGTTGTCGTGAATTGCAAACGAAAGATGATTAATTTGAGATGTTAGAGTAATAAGATTATTCGAATTGAATCAGATGTTTTGAACGGATTGCTAGCTGTGATTTCAATGATGTTAGCTTAGAAATATGTGAGAAAGGGTTGCGAAGCTTATTTAGCTTATGTGCTTGACATGAAAGTGACTGAAATGAAGATTGAATCTGTGCCAGTTGTTTGTGAATATCCAAATGTGTTTCCTAATGAGTTACCGAGTTTACCACCGATCCGAGGAGTTAAGTTTGGTATCGAATTAATACCAGGAACTACTCTGATATCGATAACTCCGTACAGAATGGCACCGACTAAATTAAAAGAGTTGAAAGCTCAGTTGCAAGAATTGACATATAGAGGCTTCACATGACCGAGTTATTCTCCTTGGGGTGCACCAGTTTTGTTTGTGAAAAAGAAAGATGAAACTATAAGAACGTGCATCGATTATCGATAGCTCAATAAAGTGATGATCAAGAACAAATATCCTTTACCGCAGATAGATGATTTGTTTGATCAGTTGACAGGGGCTACAGTGCTTTCAAAGATAGATTTGAGATCTGGTTACTATCAGTTGTAAGTGAAAGACTCTGATGTGCCAAAAGCGCTTTTGAACAAGGTACGGACACTATGAGTTTTAGTTATGCCTTCGGATTAACAAATGTACCGCTATTTTTATGGATTTGATGAACATAATTTTTAGACCATATTTAGATTGATTTGTTGTCATATTCATTGATGATATTTTGATTTGTTCATGTGATGGCGAGCATGTTGAACATTTGAGAATAGTGCTTCTGAGACATTGCGAGATAAGCATTTATATGCGAAGTTTAGCAAATGTGAATTTTGGTTACGAGAAGTCAATTTTCTGGGACATGTTATGTCGGCATCTGGTATCTGAGTTGATTCGAGCAAGATTTCAGCTATTTTGGATTGGAAGCCTCCGAGAAATGTTTCTGAAGTCCGCAGTTTTTTGGGACTTGCTGGTTAATATTGCCGATTCGTAAAAGACTTTTCTATGATTGCGACTCTGTTTACGAAATTGCTTCAGAAAGATGTGAAATTTGATTGGTCTAAAAAGTGTCAGAAAAGCTTTGATCAGTTGAAAGCCCTATTGACTGAAGCTCTGGTGTTAGTACAACCAGAATCGGGTAAAGAATTTGTGATCTATAGTGATGCTTTGTTAAAGGTCTGGGTTGCATTTTGATGCAGGAAGGCAAAGTTATAGCTTATGCCTTGAGACAATTGAAGCCGCATGAAAAGAATTACCTGACACACGATCTGGAATTGATAGCTATAGTGTTTGCGTTGAAGATTTGGCACCACCATCTATTTGGTGAGAAATTTTACGTTTATTCTGATCACAAAAGCTTAAAATATTTGATGACTCAGAAAGATCTGAATCTACAATAGCAGAGATGGTTAGAATTGTTAAAAAATTACGAGCTTGTAATTGACTATCATCCGAGAAAAGCAAATGTTGTTGCTGATGCTCTAAGTCAGAAATCATTGTTTGCATTGCGTGTGATGAATACTCAGTTAACTTTGTCTGATGATAGTTCGATTTTAGCTGAGTTGAAAGCGAGAGCCATTATTTATTCCACAGATTTATGAGGCTCAGAAGATTGATGATGAATTGTTAGCAAAATGGGTTCAATGTGATTTGAATATTGATTCAGAATTTCATGTTGATAATAACGATTGTTTGAGATTCTGAGGTCAGATTTGTGTTCCGAGAAATCCAGATTTGATTCATATGATTTTGAAAGAAGCTCATAATAATCGTCTATCTGTTCATCCGGGAAGTACAAAAATGTATAATAATCTGAAACAGCTTTATTGGTGGCATGGTATGAAACAAGATATCTCAAAATTTGTTTCGAAATGCTTAATTTGTCAACAAGTTAAAGTTGAGCATCAGGTTCTGTCTGGTTTACTTCAATCGATTATGATTCTAGAGTGGAAATGGGACAGAATCACAATGGATTTTGTATCGGGTTTACTTTTGTCACCGAGTAAGAAAGATGCAATCTGGGTTGTTGTTGATAGATTGACTAAATTGGCTCATTTCAACCGGGTTCGTACAGATTATTCATTTGATAAGCTTGTTAAGTTACATTTTCAAAATTGTGAGATTGTACGGGGTTAAAGAAGCTACGTGGGAACTCGAGGATGCTATGAGAAAACAATATCCAAACCTATTCACTAGTAAGATTTTCGGGGACGAAAATCTCTAAAGGGGGAGAGTTGTAAGAGCCTGATTTAGACCCTATTCGAAGCAGTGGTTTCGGGACCATAAATTCGAGGTTAAAAAATTATTTTAATATTATTTTTGGTGTTTACAGTATGTGTTAATGTTTCGTGTGATAATTTTATCATTTGGATGTCTAAATTAAGAAAATGACTTAATCGCGTAAAATGTAAAAGATGTGTTCTATTTGTTAAAGTGCTTGTAACACCCTCGCCCGTATCCAACGCCAGGACAGGGCTTGAGGTGCTACCGAACTTAAACTCAACGAACAATAGAAAATCAGGCCATAAAATTTTAATCAATTTAAAACTTTTCATTTCATATGCAAACTGTCCCTTAATTGGGCTTACGAGGCCCAAAACATACATTCGAGGTGGTTCGGGACTAACCCGGGGCTCAGGAAAAACTTAGAAAATTTTGTGCTTTAATGTTCCATACACCTATGTGGGTATAGGGCACATGCCCGTGTGCTTGGGACATGCCCGTGTGCTTGGGACACGCCCGTGTGCTTGGGACACGCCCATGTCCTGTGTAACACCCCGAACCCGAGACCATCGCCGGTGTCGGACACGAGGGGTTAACAAGCCAAGTTCACTTGTTTTGCCCATCCATTTGACATTTCCAGTCAGGCTGGAAAACTGCGTCACTGTCGCCTTAAAAATCATATATCGAGTTTCAAAACTCGGAAACTGGTTTCGTAAATTTTCCCTGAATTTAGACTCATATATCCATCCATGGATTTATTTCTAGAATTTTTGGTCGGGCCAATTGGTACAGTTTATTAGTTAAAGTCACCCATGTTACAGGGATCGACTGCTCTTACCTTCATGCGGTATAACTTGAATATCTCTCTGTACAGGGCTTTAATGCTGGTACCGTTTATTTCTAATGAAACTAGGCTAAAAATGGAATCTGTACATATAAGGTATGTCTCCTAATTCTTTTTGGATAATTTATAGTAAATTTTTAAAGTTGCGACAGGGAACCCAGAAACCGTTCTGGCCCTGTCTCACAATAGCTTTAATATCTCTTAACATGTAACTCCTATGACCATGTCGTTTCTTCCATATGAAAATAGACTCACCAAGGTTCATTTACATAGCTTATTCACTATTTAATTCCATTCCTACGAATTTTGGTGATTTTTCACATTCACGTCACTGCAGCTGGCAGCATCTGTTTTTAAGGTAGGTCTTACCTATTTGGTAGTCTCCATGAACCAACTAGTCTTGCCATACATAGGTTCATATATGATCATTTTAACCATGCCAATGGCTGATCATATGACCAACATTCCCATTTCAAGCCATAGCCACATCATGACACCAAATATATACATACAAACCACAATGAATCTAAGTCGATACTTCACTTTTACGAGCCATTTTAGCATGGCCGTACATATATACATCACAACATATTCAACCAACAAGGGTAGTCCTATACATGCCATTTCAAAGTTCAACCAAAATTTATACCAAAATAGGCGTGGATAGTGTGGATGACTTTGACTTTATTGATCCCGAATCCGATTGCTATCGGCGAAATCTATAAAACAGAGAGCCAAAGTAGCAGGGTAAGCATTTTTTATGCTTAGTAAGTCTCAAGGAATATAATCAACTCTAATTACAGCAATACATTCACATAGCCAAATGCATCATTTCATTAATACACATTCTTACTTCACACTTCATCATTATATACTTTCACAAAGTATCAATCAATTCAATAACTGAAATTCATTAGTCGATTGAGCGAATGTTGCTCAAACATGTCGACTTTCAATGCACATATAACGTACCTTATCCTTTGGGCTTTTGGAGTGTACTAATTGAATTCATTACAGCAACCAACACTCACCTCCAGCCCAAGATTCTTTGGAATATAACCGGATATAATTACGTGCACAAATGCCTTGGTCTTAGCCGGATAGAATAACTTCATACGAATGCCTTGGTCTTAGCCGGATATAGCCACTAGCACAATTGCCTTGGTCTTAACCGGATATAATTTCAACATAATTGTCTTGGGGCTTAGCCGGATATCATTCAATTTCTCATGTACACATACATCAATAATCATTGGACATACATATTTCATTTTCGTTACTAAGGCTCAAGCGCATATATATTCACAAGCATATTAGCCTTGGGACTTAGCCGGGTATCATTCAATTTCTCATACACATAAATCAATAATCATACACATCCATACTTCATCTCACATAATTCAAGTAAGGTCACTTCTTGAGGACTTACCTCGGATGTTGTCGAGCGGCTTTTTCGGCTATTCGATCACCTTTTCCTTCCCTTGTCCAATTGTGGCCCTCTTAGCTCTTGAGCTAATTCAAACAAATTCAATTTATTAAAACCTCATTGTGCTTGCTTATGGCGAATATGACAAGGAGTTTAAATGGTCATATGGCCACTCTTTAGCTTGAATACACAATGGTCATGCACATTTTATACTACATCAAGCAATTCAATACAATTTATTTGAGCATCAAGGAAAAGCTAAGGCCTTCAATAGGCTACCCAAGGCGAATATTCATGTACATGTTGAGGTCAATTTTGCACTTAATACCTCACAAAACAGCATTCATTTTACTAGTTAATGCTTTGCAGATTGTGGCCCAAAACTTATAATATAGCATCAAGCACTTATATGTGTGCTAGGCGAATTGTGCTTGCAATTTCACAAGCATTCTTCCACATCTTCTTCTTTAAACCAATATATTCATCACTTACTTCATAGCCAAAACATCATGTGCAAACATATATATACAATATGAGCATGGCGAATTTCAAGGTGTCCATAGCCATCCAAAATACAAATTTTAACTAACATGCAAGAAGCATGAACCATGCTCATGAATGCATCATGGCGAATATGACAATCATGCTCCATTCAACTTCAATCATGGTTAAACACAAAAGAAAACTCAAAATCTTACTCAAGAGTAGACAATCCATCATTGCATGCATCATCATCAAGCTTCACACTTAGCATGCAATGGCTTTATCACCATAACAACTTTGGCCAAATACCATTTCCATGGCATAACAAGGATTTGAGCCATGGCTAACATGCACATCAAATTAGCAACCAAACCATGCATGAAACTCCCAACACAACCTCATACATACCTTAATCTTGATGCAAACTTAGCCAAATCTCCTTCTAGGTCTCTTCCAACCCAAGCATGAAGCAAAAATCCTCCCCTTTTCCCTTAGTATTTTCGCCAAGAAGATGAGAAAGGATGAACAAATTTTCTTTTCTTTCTTTTGGACATTCGGCCAAAGTGTTTAGAATGGATAAACAATTTTTTTTCTTTAATGCTAGTCTTTATTTTATGACTTCCTACATACACCACTAGCAAAACATGTTGGAAACATGTTCCCTTGCCCATAACCTTGTCATGGCCGGCCACTCCTCCTTAGGAAGGGATTATTTGACATGCAACTCCACCTTTTGTTAACATGTACTAACAAGCCATTTAAAATTAGCCTATCATATTTCACCATGTTTCACTTTGATCCCTATTTAATACTTTCTCATACAAATGAGTAAAATTAGAGAATGAAATTTCCACATATGCATGCACACACATAGTAAGCATAGAATATAACAATTAATTATTTTTATGACTCGGTTTAGTGGTCCTGAAACCACATTCCGGCTAGGGTCTATTTTCGGCTGTCACAACTCTCCCCCACTTAAGAAATTTTCGTCCCCGAAAATCTTATCGGTAAATAGGTTTGGATATCGCTCTTTCATAGAGTTCTCGGTCTCCCAAGTAGCTTCTTCTATCCCGTGCTTGAGCCACAACACTTTCACTAGCGGAACCCGCTTGTTTCGCAACTCTTTCACTTCTCGTGATAGGATACGAATCGGTTCTTCCTCATAACTCATATTAGCTTGAATTTCAATTTCGATGGACTAATCACGTGCGATGGATCGGATCTATAGCGTCGAAGCATCAAGCGTGAAAGACATCGTGAACCTTTTGAGTTCGGGGCAAAATCAAGCGATATGCCACTGGACCGACTCGCTCGATATCTCATATGGTCCAATGAACCTCGGGCTCAACTTGCCCTTACGGCGAACACGAGTATCTTTTTCCAAGCGATACCACGAAACACTTTATCACCCACGATACTCGATATCCTTACGCTTCAGATCCGCGTCGACTTACGACGATCGGAGGCTATCTTCAAACTTTCACGGATTACTTTCACTTTACATTCAGCATCCCTAATCAAATCCACCGAAAATCTTGCTTTCACCGAGCTCGGTCCAAAACAATGGTGTACGGCATTTACGACCGGACAAGGCCTCGTAGGGTGCCATCTTAATACTTGATTGAAAATTTGTTGTTGTAGCGAATTCAATCAACGGCAAATACCGTTCCCATGAACCACTAAACTCGAGGGCGCAACATCTTAACATATCCTCAAGTATCTGAATTATCCGCTCGGATTGACCATTGGTTTGGGGGTGAAAGGCGGTGCTGAAATGCAACTTGGTACCCAAAGCTTCTTGCAACTTTTTCCAAAATTGCGAGGAAAATCTCGGATCTCTATCCGACACGATGGAAATAGGCACCCGTGTAATCTCACAATCGAAAGCGTACAATTCCGCTAATTTGTCCATTGAAAAATCCGTGCGTCTGACGGGGACAAAGTGGGCCGACTTAGTCAATCGATCTACCACGACCCAAACCGCATCCTTCTTACTTGTCGACAATGGCGGTCCGGATACAAAGTCCATTGTGACTCGATCCCATTTCCACTCGGGTATCGTGATTGGTGAAGTAATCTGAAGGCACTGATGTTCCGCTTTCACTTGTTGACATATTAAACATCTCGAAACAAAGTCGGAGATGTCTCGCTTCATACCATGCCACCAAAACCGGCGTTTCAAATCATTGTACATCTTCGTACTCCCCGGGTGGATTGCCATTCGGCTACAATGGGCTTCATTCAGAATTATCGAAATGAGTTCAATTCTTTGGGACACACAGACGACTTTTGAACCTCAAACAATCGTCATCGTCAATTTGAAACTCCGAGTCCTTGTTGAACACGCAGCCCGTTTTGCAACCAACTCGTCGTCGACTTTACGAGCTTCTCGAATTTGGTGTGTCAATAATGGTTTGGCTTTCAATTCAGCCACTAACACACTTTGTCGGATCGGACGGACAAGTGCACATTCATCGCTCGTAAAGTGAATAACGATTTACGACTCAAGGCATCCATAACCACATTCGCCTTTCCACGGTGATAGTCAATGATCAGCTCATAATCCTTTAACACTCGAGCCAACGTCTTTGTCCCGATTTAAGTCTCTTTGGGTCATCAAATATTTGAGACTTTTGTGATCCGAGTATACATGGCACCTTTCACCAAATAAGTAATGTCGCCAAATCTTTAAGGCGAATACGATGGCGCCAATTCGAGATCATGAGTCGGATAATTTTTCTCATGTGGCTTTAATTGCCTCGGCGCGCAGGCCACAACTCGACCTTCTTGCATTAATCGCAACCTAACCCAAGTAGAGAGGCGTCGCTATAGATGACAAACTCCTTGCTTGGGACTCGGGTTGCACAAGAATTGGGGCTTCAGTCAAATAAGTTTTCATTGATCGAAACTTTTTTGGCATTTCTCCGTCCATTCGAACTTAACATCCTTTTGGAGTAACCGTCATCGGCGTGGCTATGTTGAGAAGCCTTTACAAATCGTCGGTAATAACCTAAGCAAGCCCCAAAAACTCGAACCTCGGTAATATTTCTGAGGCTTCCAATTAAGTATGGCTGAAATTTTATTGGGTTGACTCGAATACCGTCTGAATACCACATGACCCAAGAAGCTAACCTCTCTTAACCGAACTCACACTTCTTGAACTTAGCATATAATTGCTTATCCGTAAAATTTGCAGCACTAACCTCGGTGTTCAAGCATGTTCGGTCTCATTTCTTGAATAGACCAAGATGTCATCAATGAACACGACTACTGAATCGATCCAAATATGGTCTAAAGATCCGATTCATTAAATCCATAAATACCGCGAGGGCATTAGTGAGCCCAAAGCGGCATCACTAGGAACTCATAGTGACCATATCTCGTTCAAGGCGGTCTTGGGTGCGTCCGAATCTCGGATTCGCAATTGATAATAGCCCGATCTCAAATCTATTTTCGAGAACACCGAGGCTTCCTTGATTGATCGAACAAGTCATCAATACGTGGTAGCGGATATTTGTTCTTTATCGTCGCTTTATTAAGGCGACGATAGTCGATGCACAACCGCATGGTTCCATCCTTCTTCTTCACGAACAATCTTGGCGCACCCAAAGGCGAAAAACTCGGGCGAGCAAAACCTCTATCCACCAATTCTTGCAATCGAGCTTTCAACTCCTTTAATTCCGTTGGTGCCATACGATATGGAGCTATCGAAATTGAGTGGTACCAGTACCAATTCGATGCCAAATTCTATTTCCCGAACAGTGGTAAACCCGGCAATTCTTGGGAAAACATCCGGTATTCACAAACCACGGGCGCAGATTCGGGTTTCTTTTCGATTCCTTGTCATCGAAACACGTCGCAAGGTACGCCGCACCCTTTTCTTACATATTTACGGGCCAACATCGGCGATATTACGGTGGCAACCCCTTTAAGTCCGTAGACTCAACCCGAATTATTTCATTATTCGCGCACCTCAAATCGATAGTCTTGCTCTTGCAATTTACAACCGCATCGTGCATGGTCAACCAATCCAAACCAAGAATAACGTCAAACTCATTGAGCGGCAAAAGCATCAAGTCCGCGGAAAACAAGAACCTCGGAACACTAGGGGACTTTTCTTGCACACTTTGTTGACAAGCACGTAATGACCCAAGGGTTTGACACCGAATTACAAACTCGAGTAGACTCAATGGGCAAAGTCTTCTTTGGATGCTAAGGTTTCACATATATATGAATGAGTAGAACCGGGGTCAATCAAAGCAATCACATTTGTATTGAAAAGAGTGAAAGTACCGGTAATAACATCCGGAGAGGAAGCATCCTCGCGTGCGCGTATGGCATAAGTCCTAGCAGAGCACGAGCCTCGGATCGATGGTAGCATCTCTAGATCCTCTCGACCGCCACGACATTGCCCATATTTCTAGGTGGCCTACCTCGGCGATGGTAGCACCGGGTTTGCACTCGACTTACATTCTGTTCATGCATCCTCGGGCAATCCTTCATAAAGTGGTCGGCCGATCCACACTTATAGCGAGGGCGATCACGAAACCAACAGCTCCCGAATGCCATTTGCCACAATGTGGACACTCCGCCTCTCTCGGCGATCATTTCCACCACCGGCGATCGAGGTGACTCGTGTGGTCACAGGGGTCGATCGCGTCCTCGTCTAGAAAAGCCGAAACGCCTCTAGACCGGCTCACATCATCTCGAAATCTCTTGATGCTTGTTGAAGAGACTTTCCAAGACCTCTTCGAATTCTCCGGTTCCCACATCAGCTTTTTGTTTCTCCTTTCTAAGCTCTTGACTTTACAAGCTCGCTCAACAAGTACTCGAACTCTCGTATCTCGAGGATGCCAACAAACATCCTTATATCATCATTCAGCCCATCCTCGAGCGTTTACATAACGACTTGGACGAAATGCATTCTCGCGTCTGGCTAAGCCTCACAAATTTTCGTTCGTAGTCGATGGCGACATCGAACCTTGCTTAAGATCAAGGAATTCCCTCCGCTTTTGGTCGATGAATCTCGATCGATATACTTTTTGAAACTTCGGTTTGAAAGAATTCCCAAGTCACTTGCTCTCTGGGCACCACGAAGTCGAGTACTCCACCAATAGTAGGCGGACTCACGTAGCAAGGAGATGGTACACTTTAAGCACTCATCGGGTGTACAGGATAGCTCATCAAGCACCGGATAGTGTTATCTAACCAAAATTCAGCTCGCTCGGCATCATCATCATCCGTAGCCTTAAATTCAGTGGCCCCATGTTTTGAATCCTATCGATTGGGGCTTACTTGACCTTATTTGGTCGATTACGGAGGTATTGTAGGTACTGGGGTTGCATTTGTCGGGAATGGAGGTTGTGGAACAGTAGTGTTGGTTCGAATGTATTGATTAAACCATTCGTTCATCACACTATAAAAGGCTTGCCTAGCCTCGTCATTAGGATTGCTGGCCATAGGTTGAGAGTCCGCCGGCGCTGTCCCTTGCTTGCGGAGCAGCCGCCACACTCTCCACATCATCAGCTATCGCTCGGTTGGGATCGGGATCCATTGCTATAAACAAACACAAAGTCAAATTGTCAGAAATCACCACACTATCGATTCATCATTTAATGGCATGTATAGCTAGACCCCAAACACATCACGGTAGTCCTAGAATCGACTAAACCGTGGCTCTGATACCAATAAAATTGTAACACCCGAACCGAGACCATCGCGGTTGTGGGACACGAGGGTTAACAAGCCAAGTTCACTTGTTTTGCCCATCCATTTGACATTTCAAGTCAGGCTGGAAAACTGCGTCACTGTCGCCTTAAAAATCATATCTCGAGTTTCAAAACTCGGAAACTGGTTTCGTAAATTTTCCCTGAATTTAGACTCATATATCCATCCATGGATTTATTTCTAGAATTTTTGGTCGGGCCAATTGGTACAGTTTATTAGTTAAAGTCAACCATGTTACAGGGATCGACTGCTCTGACCTTCGCGCGGTATAACTTGAATATCTCTCTGTACAGGGCTTTAATGCTGGTGCCGTTTGTTTCTAATGAAACTAGACTCAAAATGGAATCTGTACATATAAGGTATGTCTCCTAATTATTTTTGGATAATTTATAGTAAATTTTTAAATTTTCGACAGGGAACCCAGAAACCGTTCTGGCCCTGTCTCACAATAGCTTTAATATCTCTTAACATGTAACTCCTATGACCATTTCGTTTCTTCCATATGAAAATAGAATCATCAAGGTTCATTTACATAGCTTATTCACTATTTAATTCCATTCCTACGAATTTTGGTGATTTTTCACATTCACGTCACTGCAGCTGGCAGCATCTGTTTTTAAGGTAGGTCTTACCTATTTGGTAGTCTCCATGAACCAACTAGTCTTGCCATACATAGGTTCATATATGATCATTTTAACCATGCCAATGGCTGATCATATGACCAACATTCCCATTTCAAGCCATAGCCACATCATGACACCAAATATATACATACAAACCACAATGAATCTAAGTCGATACTTCACTTTTACGAGCCATTTTAGCATGGCCGTACATATATACATCACAACATATTCAACCAACAAGGGGTAGTCCTATACATGCCATTTCAAAGTTTAACCAAAATTTATACCAAAATAGGCGTGGATAGTGTGGATGACTTCGACTTTATTGATCCCGAATCCGATTGCTATCGGCGAAATCTATAAAACAGAGAGCCAAAGTAGCAGGGTAAGCATTTTTTATGCTTAGTAAGTCTCAAGGAATATAATCAACTCTAATTACAGCAATACATTCACATAGCCAAATGCATCATTTCATTAATACACATTCTTACTTCACACTTCATCATTATATACTTTCACAAAGTATCAATCAATTCAATAACTGAAATTCATTAGTCGATTGAGCGAATGTTGCTCAAACATGTCGACTTTCAATGCACATATAACGTACCTTATCCTTTGGGCTTTTCGAGTGTACTAATTGAATTCATTACAGCAACCAACACTCACCTCCAGCCCAAGATTCTTGAATATAACCGGATATAATCACGTGCACAAATGCCTTGGTCTTAGCCGGATAGAATAACTTCATACGAATGCCTTGGTCTTAGCCGGATATAGCCACTAGCACAATTGCCTTGGTCTTAACCGGATATAATTTCCAGCATAATTGTCTTGGGGCTTAGCCGGATATCATTCAATTTCTCATGTACACATACATCAATAATCATTGGACATACATATTTCATTTTCGTTACTAAGGCTCAAGCATATATATTCACAAGCATATTCGCTTCGGGACTTAGCCGGGTATCATTCAATTTCTCATACACATAAATCAATAATCATACACATCCATACTTCATCTCACATAATTCAAGTAAGGTCACTTCTTGAGGACTTACCTCGGATGTTGTCGAGCGGCTTTTTGGCTATTCGATCACCTTTTCCTTCCCTTGTCCAATTGTGGCCCTCTTAGCTCTTGAGCTAATTCAAACAAATTCAATTTATTAAAACCTCATTGTGCTTGCTTATGGCGAATATGACAAGGAGTTTAAATGGTCATATGGCCACTCTTTAGCTTGAATACACAATGGTCATGCACATTTTATACTACATCAAGCAATTCAATACAATTTATTTGAGCATCAAGGAAAAGCTAAGGCCTTCAATAGGCTACCCAAGGCGAATATTCATGTACATGTTGAGGTCAATTTTGCATAATACCTCACAAAACAGCATGCATTTTACTAGTTAATGCTTTGCACATTGTATTAAAACTTATAATATAGCATCAAGCACTTATATGTGTGCTAGGCGAATTGTGCTTGCAATTTCACAAGCATTCTTCCACATCTTCTTCTTTAAACCAATATATTCATCACTTACTTCATAGCCAAAACATCATGTGCAAACATATATATACAAAATGAGCGTGGCGAATTTCAAGGTGTCCATAGCCATCCAAAATACAAATTTTAACTAACATGCAAGAAGCATGAACCATGCTCATGAATGCATCATGGCGAATATGACAATCATGCTCCATTCAACTTCAATCATGGTTAAACACAAAAGAAAACTCAAAATCTTACTCAAGAGTAGACAATCCATCATTGCATGCATCATCATCAAGCTTCACACTTAGCATGCAATGGCTTTATCACCATAACAACTTTGGCCAAATACCATTTCCATGGCATAACAAGGATTTGAGCCATGGCTAACATGCACATCAAATTAGCAACCAAACCATGCATGAAACTCCCAACACAACCTCATACATACCTTAATCTTGATGCAAACTTAGCCAAATCTCCTTCTAGGTCTCTTCCAACCCAAGCATGAAGCAAAAATCCTCCCCTTTTCCCTTAGTATTTTCGCCAAGAAGATGAGAAAGGATGAACAAATTTTTCTTTTCTTTCTTTAGGACATTCGGCCAAAGTGTTTAGAATGGATGAACAATTTTTTTTTCTTTAATGCTAGTCTTTATTTTATGACTTCCTACATACACCACTAGCAAAACATGTTGGAAACATGTTCCCTTCATATAACCTTGTCATGGCGCCACTCCTCCTTAGGAAGGGATTATTTGACATGCAACTCCACCTTTTGTTAACATGTACTAACAAGCCATTTAAAATTAGCCTATCATATTTCACCATGTTTCACTTTGATCCCTATTTAATACTTTCTCATACAAATGGGTAAAATTAGAGAATGAAATTTCCACATATGCATGCACACACATAGTAAGCATAGAATATAACAATTAATTATTTTTATGACTCGGTTTAGTGGTCCCGAAACCACATTCCGGCTAGGGTCTATTTTGGGCTATCACATCCTGCACCCATGTGGCCAATTTAATTTTTACAATTTTTTATAAAACTAGTGCAGACTTCACACGGCTTAGACACACGCCCGTGTCCTTTGCTCGTGTCCTTTCACACAGCCACAACACGCCCATGGCACAGCCCATGTGCAAAAACCTGGGTATTCTATTTCGACGTCGGTATCATATGACCATGGTACACTTTGTGTACTAGGCGTGCCCTCCACAGATGAGTTACACGGCCATGTCTTTGCCCGTGTGACCCTTACCATGCATTCGACTTGAAATTTCTAGGTCCAAGGATGCACAACCTTCTCACACGCCCATGGGTTGACCGTGTGTCACACACAGCCTGAACCTGCCTTTGTGTGTCTACCCGTGTGGACAATATGAGACTATCTACCAAGCCTCTTTGCCACCCTAATGTACCTATTTTCATGTCAATACCAACCAATACCAAAACAAGCATAATAGACATTCATTCAACCGTGAAGTTGCATCTTTTATAGACTCAAAATGAAAGCCCTCATTCAAGGCTTAATGTAAAGAGTAGAATCTATTCTAGACCAACACATTTGATCAATTCTCAAAGACACAAAATAATAAGGTCTAGCCCTATACATGCCATAATCAAAATATAAATCCAACTATACCAAATATTACGGCAGATAGTGTGATTGATATCTCTAACTTCAAGGGATCCTTGAGCAAGTAAATCGGCACTGAAAGAAAAGGGAAAGGAAGGAGAGTAAGTATAAAGCTTAGTAAGTTACATATAAATAAATATACCATAACAATTTCACCTCTAGTCAACATACTAAGAGCACAAAGATAGGCATAAGCTTGACTTACTCATTACCGTCTACTCTAGTCACATTTTCTATTTTGTGCTCATACTCATGCATACCAAATAGGTACCTGTACCACTCACAACATTATTATACTTTTCTTATTAACTCACTTCCATAACTTTTAAAGTTGAGCCTTTTGGAATACTATCGGATATTCTATAAGCCTCAAACATGGGTTAAGTTGCGGATGCCATGTCCCAGACATGGTCTTACACTGACATGTCTCGTAGCCAATGCATGTCCCAGACATGTCTTACATTGGCTTATGTCTCGAGGCCAATGCATGCCCCGGACATGTCTTACACTGGCACTCGTCTCAATGCCGATGCCATGTCCCAGACATGGTCTTACACTGGCACACAAATTACCCAAATGTCATAGCATGAATATCCGGTTTGTTTCCTAAGGTTTTAACGGGGTCTTTCTACTATCTCAATTATTACTAAGCATTCTCAATTCACAATTTAGCAATTCATGCTATATCAATTCAATGATAATGCAAATACATGTATTAACAAGGTAGATATATTATTTACATACAACTTACCTCGGATTACAAAATGTACTCGACTAGTCGGTTTAGTCGATTTGCTTGGCTTTCCCCCAGTCTAGGTTCGAATTTGGTGAATCTTGATCTATAATAGCAAAATGCTCTTATTTAGTCATTAAACACAATTAGGAAATCTAAAATTTACATTTTAGTTAAAATGACCATTTTGCCCCTAAACCTTGGCGAAATGACCATTTTGCCCCTATGCTCGAAAATTAATTTTTATCAAATTTACTTTTATTCTAGGCCTATCCGACCCCTTTTTACTCTTATAGCAACCTCAAATTCTCACTATTTCATGCACTTACCACCTATTTTTCAACTTATACAAAGTAGTCCCTTTAGGTGTTTTCATGCTAACATTTTTCACAAAAGTTGTTTAGAACTTTTCTAAGATTCATTTTCTTCCATAAAATTTTAGGAAACAACATAAACTCTCTTATTGTAAATCCCTAGACTTTTCACCATTTTTTCAAAATAGTCCTCTCATTTGAAGCCCACGATACAAGCATGCCAAAAATGTAAAAATCATCAAGATCACGTACATTATGAGAGGAAGAAGTTGCTGAAAATTTTCAACTTTGAAACCTCCATATTTGCTAATATATTTGGTGGGGAGAAGATATGGAGAAGAAATAAATTGATAGCTAAGCTCATAGGTATTATTTTATCACAAGATTATGTCATCAAGTCACCTAACATTGACCTTTTGACTAAATTTGCTTCCTATGGCCGACCACCTTGTTTCTAGGGGTCTAATTGCTCTTTAAAAGCCCCTAATTTTGGTTCTCTAGCTATTTAACACATCTTGGTACTAAAATGAAACTTTTTCCTTTTATGCGATTTAGTCCTTTTTCGCAATTGGGCTCTCAAACATTAAAATTGACTCACCAAATTTTTCATGCACTAATATAATCATGCCATGACTCCATAATAGTAATAAAATAAATTTTATAACTTTGAATTTGGTCCCGAGACTAGTTTTTCGACTAGGCCCTAAATCGGGCTGTTACATTTCTCCCTCCTTTAGAGATTTTCGTCCTCAAAAATCTTACTGGTGAATAAGTTCGGATACTGCTATCTCAAAGACTCCTCGGGTTACCATGCGGCTTCCTCAACTCCATGTCTATGCTACAAAACATTCACAAGTGATATATTCTTATTTCTTAACTGTTTGACTTCTTGAGCTAAGATCTTGACTGGCTCCTCACCATAAGTCATATCCGGAAGAATCTCAACTTCAGTTGGCGCGATTACATGCGAAGGGTCTGATCTGTACCGGCGTAACATGGACACGTAAAACACATCATGAATCTTTTCTAACTCTGGTGGCAAATTTAAACGGTAGGCGACAGGCCCTACTTTCTCAGTAACCTCATAAGGTCCTATGAAACGAGGACTCAACCTGCCCCTTTTACCAAACCTGAGGACTTTCCTCTACTAGGAAACTTTCAAAATACTTTATCACTGACTTCAAACTTAATTTCCTTTTGTCTCAAATCCGCGTAGGAGTTTTGTCTATCCGAGGCAGCTTTTAGGCAGTCATAAATCACTTAACTTTCTCCTCCACCTCTTTGACCAAATCGACCTCGTGAATCTGATTCTCTCTCAACTCAGTCCAGTATATGGGCGTTCGACACTTTCGCTCGTACAAGGCCTCATAAGGCGCCATTTTTAGACTCGACTGATAGCTGTTGTTATAGGCAAATTCAACCAATGGAAAGTTTTTTTCCCAACTTCCTTGAAATTCAAGAACACAACATCTCAACACGTCCTCTAAGATCTGTATCACTCTTTCCGACTGTCTGTCAGTTTGAGGATGAAATGTCGTGCTGAAACTCAACTTGGTTCCCAAAGTCTCTTGTAACTTTTTCCAAAACCTCGATGTAAACCTTGGATCTCTATCTGACACAATAGACAATGGCACTCCATAAAGCCTTACAATCTCGAAATATATAAGTCGCTAATTTCTTGAGGGAGTAATCGATGCCTTGGTATGAAATGTGCCGACTTAGTTTGTCTGTCGACAATAACCCATACTGCATCTCTCTTTTTTGGGGTACTGGCAAACTGGCCACTAAATCCATAGTGACACGATCCCATTTCCACTCGGGAACTATAATAGGTTGAAGTAGACTTGAAGGTACTTGATGTTCACCTTCACTTAGCGACACACTTGGCACCGGAAATGAACTCGAAATGTCTCTTTTCATACCCGACCACCAATACATTTTCTTAAGGTCGTTGTACATTTTTGCACTACCTGGGTGAGCAGATAAACAACCACCATGTGCCTCACTCAAAATCTTCTGAATAAGTTCATTGTCCTTGGGTACGTAAAATCTATATTTGAACATTATGCATCCATCTGTACCGATACGAAAATTCGATTCAATTTCCGACTCACACTGATTTCTCTTGGCTTGCAACTTCTCATCACCTTTCTGAGCTTCTCGAATTTCATGAAGAAAAGTCAGTCTGGCTCTCAACTCTGCTAGGATCGAATCATTATTAGATACAGATAACCAAGTGTTCAAGGCTCTCAAGGTAAACAATGACTTCCTACTCAAGGCGTCGGTGACTACATTCGCCTTTCCTAAATGATAGTCAATAATCAATTCATAATCCTTTAACAGCTCTAACATCAGCATTGTCTCAAATTCATCTCCTTTTTAGTCATCAAGTACTTTAAGCTCTTATGGTCAGTGAATACCCCACATTTCTCTCCATACAAATGATGTCTCCAAATCTTCAGCACGGACACCACAGCTACTAGTTCCAAATCATGGGTCAGATAATTTTTCTCGTTTGATTTTAGCTGTCTCGAGGCATAGGCACAACCCCAAACCATTTAAGAAGGCATCACTGAAAATCACAAATTCCTTGCACAACTCTGGTTGCACTAACACTGGGGCTTCTGTACAAAGTCTTTAATCTCTCAAAACTTTACTGACACTTTTCTATCCATCCAAACTTAACGTCTTTTTGCAGTAGCCTAGTTATCGGGGTAGCTATCATAAAAAATCCATTTACAAACCGTCTGTAGTATCCGACCAAACCCAAAAAGCTTCGAACCTTTGTTACATTCCTCGGTGGTTTCCACTCCACAATAGTGGAGATCTTATTTGGATCAACTCGGATTCTGTCACCCGACACAATATTTCCTAGAAACCCGACCTCTTTAAGCCAAAATTCACTCTTGCTGAACTTGGCATATAATCATTTGTCTCTCAAGATTTGCAACACAACCCTCAGATGCTCTGCATGCTCTCTTTCATTGCGCAAATAGATCAGTATGTCATCGATAAAGACGACAACAAACTTATCCAGATACGGCCTGAATATACAGTTCATCATATCTATAAATACCGTCGAGGCATTAGTCAAACCAAAAGGCATGACAAGAAACTTATAATGCCCATATCTTGTCCGAAATGCAATCTTCGGCACATCTCGCTCTTCAACCCTTAACTGATAATAACCAGACCTCAGATCGATCTTAGAAAACATAGTAGCTCCCTTCAACTGATAAAACAAATCGTCGATCCTTGGTAAAGGGTATTTGCTCTTCACTGTCAGTTTGTTAAGTTGCCTATAGTGAATGCATAATCTCATCGGCCCATCTTTATTCTTCACAAAGAGTACAGAGAAAAGCTCGGTCTTGTAAAGCCCTTGTCTGTCAAATCTTGCAACTGTGCTTTCATCTCTTTCAGCTCCGTTGGAGCCATCCTATACGGTTGATCGAGATAGGTGTCGTACCAGAAACCAATTCAATTTCAAACTCGACCTCTCTCACTGGAGGTAATCCAGATAATTTCTCTAGAAACACGTCCGTGGACTCATAGACTATCGGCACTGATTCAATCCTTAACTCTGTCTCTTGAGTATTCAGCACAAAATCTAAATAAGCCTCATACTTCTTTTTTAAATATTTCTCAGCAGTTAATGACGATATTACTACAGGCAGATTTTCTAACTCACCTAGTCCAACTCAAAGAACATTCTCATCTTCATATCTAAACTCTATTACTTTTCATCCACATTCCACTGCAACACCATGAGAGGCCAACCAATCCATCCTAAGGATTACATCAAACTCCTTAAATGGCAATAACATCAAATTTTCCAGAAAATAATGGCCTCTAATTTTCAAAGGACAATTTCTACATACTTGGTCCACTAAAACATGCTTGGGTTAGACACTTTTATTACAAACTCGATAGACTCTACTATCATATTCATACGAGGTATTAATTCTATACACATGTAAGAGTGGGTAGATCGCAGGTAAATTAAAGCAAGAACAATTATATCACAGATAGAAAAGGTACCCGTGATCACATCGGGAGACTCTGTCGCCTCCCGGGCACGTATAGCATAGGTCTTCGTTGGCGCTCTACCTTCAGACCTCACCATGGCATCTCTTGACTCGCCTCTACCACTAGTCCTACTCTTGGGGTTCTTTTGTGGCCTACTCTTCAAGAGAGCACTACTTGCTTTCATATCTTCTTTTCTTCCTCTCTCGTCCATCTCAGGACAATCACAGATAAAGTGGTCAAGTGACCCACACTTGAAACAACCCCTCTCATTTACTCGGCATTCGCCTAAATGACGTCTTCCACGTTGTGGACACTCTTGCCTACTTGGCCAAGTGCTACCAACACTAGCAACCGAAGTAGTCTGGGCTTTAGATGCCATATTCTATTGATTCTTGTTTCTCTTCAAATACCCCACCGAAGCATTCGATTGGTTAGTAAATTCTTTTGATCTTTTGGATGAGGACTGATGTGCTTTCCCCATCTGTCTTTTCTTTATATCTCGCGACTCAATGGCCGCTTTCCTCCTCTCTTTTACTAGCTCTTCCGCTTTACACGCTCTCTCAACGAGCACCACAAATTCTTTTAATTCTAGGATACCTACAAACACTCGACTATCTTCATTGAGGCCATCCTCAAACCTCTTACACATGGTAGCTTCAGTGGATACACATTCCCACGCATACTTGCTGAGTTTCACAAACTCACACTCATATTCTGTCACAATCTTATTACCCTGTTTCAACTCTAAAAATTCCTTCCTTTTCTGGTCTATAAACCTCTGGCTAATGTACTTCTTTCTGAAATCTTCTTGGAAAATTTCTGAAGTTACTCTTTCTCTCGGTCCCATAGACACGAGAGTATTTCACCACTGATTAGCCGAATCCCGTAAGAGTGACATTGCACACTTCACGTACTACTCAGGTGTGCATGATAATTCATCGAACACCCTTATGGTATTTTCTAACCAAAACTTTGCCTTCTCCGAGTCATCATCTAAGCTAGCCCAGAATTCCTCGACCTTTTGTTTCCAGATCTTGTCAACTGGAGGCTTCTCTCTTCTAAACATGTCCGTACCTTGCGGAGCTACCAGGGCATACTGAGGAAACAGAGTAGGTGGGGGAGGTGGAGTGTTTGGGTTCACACGAACAAACTCTGAATACCAAGTATCCATCATTTGGAGGTAGGCTTCTCTAGCCCCTCCGCCTTGGCCCATACTCATGGGCTCACTCTCTACTAGCGCGGTCCCCTTAACGAGAGCCGACGCATTACTTTCCACGTCATCCACCGTGGTTCTATCATGATCCATCTACTATGTAAGAAAAACATAATTTATAATCGTCAGAAATCTTTACACTATCAATATATATTTATGGCATGTATAGCTAGACTCGTGCTCTAGATAGGTTAGTCCTAGAACCGACTAAACCATAGCTCTGATACCACTAAATGTAACACCCCTCGTCCCGCATCCAATGCCAGGATAGGGCTTGAGGTGTTATCGAACTTAAACTCAACCAATAATAGAAAACCAGGCCATAAAATTTTGATCAATTTAAAGCTTTTCATTCCATATGAAAATTATCCCTTAATTGGGCTTACGAGGCCCAAAACATACATTCGAGGTGGTTCAGGACTAAACTGGGCATCAAGAAAAACTTAGAAAATTTTGTGCTTCAAGGTTCCACAAGCCCGTGTGGGTATAAGGCACATGCCCATGTGCTTGGGACATGCCCATGTCCTGCACCCGTGTGGCCAATTTAATTTTTACAATTTTTCATAAAACAAGTGCAGACTTCACACGGCCTAGACACACGCCCGTGTCCTTTGCCCGTGTCCTTTCACACGGACAACACGCCCGTGTCCTTTCTGACATTAGCATCACACGACCATGGTACATGCCCGTGTACTAGGCCGTGCCCTCTACACGGTTGAGATACACAGCCGTATCTCTGCCCATGTGACCCTTACCATGCATTTTGACTTGAAATTTCTAGGTGCAGGGGACGCATGGCCTTCTCACATGCGTATGGGCTGACCGTGTGTCGTACATGGCCTAGACACACGCCCGTGTATCTACCCGTGTCGACAATATGAGGCTATCTACCAAGCCTCTTTGCCACCCTAGTGTACCTATTTTCATGTCAATACCAACCAATACCAAAGCAATCATAATAGACATTCATTCAACCGTGGAGATGCATCTTTTATAGACTCAAAATGAAAGCCCTCATTCAAGGCTCAATGTAAAGAGTAGAATCTATTCTAGACCAACACATTTAATCAATTCTCAAAGATACAAAATAATAAGGTCTAGCCCTATACATGCCATAATCAAAAATATAAATCCAACTATACCGAGTATTACAGCTGATAGTGTAACACCACTCACCCGTATCCGACACCGGGATTGGGCTCAAGGCGTTATTGGGATTTCACGTTCATAAACATATTAAATCAAGTCACTAAGTTACGCTCCACTTTAAAACTTTTCAAATGTGTAAATTATTTCCCTTAAATAAGCCTTCGAGACCTAAAACATGCCTAAAGGCAATGTGGGACAAAACCGAGAATGTTTGATATACTTTGGGCACCTTGGAAAATTTCTTTTAACTTGAAGTGTCACACGCTCATGTGACTTGTGACATGCCCGTGTAATCACCCCGTGTCCAAGACTTGAGCATTCTGTTAAGTTCACACGGCCAAGACACACGCTCGTGTGTCTAGCCCGTTTTCATTTAACAGACTTACCATTTTAGATTCAGGGGACACACGACCATGCCATATGCCCACGGGTGTGGCCCGTGTGTCACACACGGCCTAGGCACTCGCCCGTGTTGTAACACCCCGAACCCGAGACCATCGCCGGTGTCGGACACGAGGGGTTAACGAGCCAAGTCCTCTTAAAGTACAAACCAATTTGGCATTTCCAGACAGGCTGGAAAACTGCATCACTGTCGCCTTAAAAATCATATCTCGAGTTTCAAAACTCGGAAACTGATTCCGTAAATTTTCCCTGAATGTAGACTCATATATCCTTCCATGGATTTATTTCTAGAATTTTTGGTCGGGCCAATTGGTACAGTTTATTAGTTAAAGTCACCCATGTTACAGAGGTCGACTACACTGACCTTCGCGCGTTACAACTTGAATATCTCCCTGTACAGGGCTTTAATACTGGTGGCATTTGTTTCTAATGAAACTAGACTCAAAAAGGAATCTGCACATATATGGAATAACTCTTAATTCATTCTGGATAATTCATAGTAAATTTTCAAAGTCGCGACAGGGGACCCAGAAACCGTTCTGGCCCTGTCTCACGAGAACTTCAATATCTCTCGTTATACTGTTCATATGATCATTTCGTTACTTTCATATGAAAGTAGATTCATCAAGGTTTGATTACATAATTCTTTCACTATTTAATACCATCCCTACAAATTTTGGTGATTTTTCACATTCACGTCACTGCAGCTGGCAGCATCTGTTTTTAAGGTAGGTCTTACCTATTTTGTAGTCTCCATGAACCAACTAGTCTTGCCACACATAGGTTCACCTATGATCATTTTAGCCATTCAATGGCTGATCATGTGACCAACACTCCCATTTCCAATCCATAATCACATCATGAAACCATATATATATACAAATCACAAATGGTCTAAGTTAGTACTTCACTTTTACGAGCCATTTTAGCATGGCCGTACACATGTACATCACAACATATTTGAACCAACAAGGGTAGTCCTATACATGCCATTTCAAAGTTCAACCAAAATTATACCAAAATGGGGGCTTTGATAGTGTGGATGACTTGACTTCAATGATCCCGTATCCGATCGCTAACGAGCAAAATCTATGAAACAGAGAGCCAAAGCAACGGAGTAAGCATTTTTATGCTTAGTAAGTCTCAAGCAATGAAATCGGCTTTAACTAAAGCATTACATTCACATAGCCAAATGAATCATTTCATTAATACACATTCACATAATCATACTTACTTCACACTTCATCATTATATACTTTCACAAGATATCAACCAATTCAATAGCTGAAAATTCGTTAGTCGATTGAACGAATGTTACTCAAACATATCGACTTTTTCAATGCACATGTAAACATACCTTATCCTTTGGGCTTTTCGAGCGTACTAATCAAATTTATTACAGCAACCAACACTCACCTTCAGCCCAAGCTTCTTCGGAATACAACCGGATATAACCACATGCACGAATGCCTTCGGGTCTTAGCCTAGATACAACGACTTGCACAAATGCCTTCGGGTATTAGCTCGTATTTAACAACTTGCACGAATGCCTTCGGGTCTTAGCCCGGATGTAGTCACTAGCACAATTGCCTTCGGGTCTTAACCTGGATATAATTACTAGCATAAATGTCTTCGGGACTTAGCCCGGATATCATTCAATTGCTCATGCACACATACATCAATAATCATTACACATCCATGTTTCATTTTCGTTACTAAGGCTCAAACATATCACTAGCATAATCGCCTTGGGACTTAGCCGGGTATCATTCAAATACTCATACACACATATATCAATAATCATTACACATCCATATTTCATTTCACATAATTGAGTAGGGTCATTTCTTGAAGACTTACTTCGGATGTTGTCGAAGCGGCTTCAACGGCTATTCGGTCACTTTTTCCTTCCCTTTATCCAATCATGGCCCTCTAAGCTCTTGAGCTTTATGTTAACAAATAAATCGTTTTAGTCGTTTGAATATCAAAGGGAATCCAAGGTACTTAGCCCTTATAAGGCCGCTTTTACACTTACATTCACATACTTGAGCTCAAAATTTTAACATAGCATCAAGCACTCATATGGCCGATTATACTTAGTCATACTTGCACCAATCAACAATAAATTTCAAGGTTTTTCACACCATATATGTACTAGGCCGAATGTACATGCAAGTTTCTCAAACATTCTTCAACAATTTCTTCTTTAAACAAACATATTTATCACTTATTTCATAACCAAATCATCATGTGCAAACATATATACACATATAGGTGCAAGGCGAAATTCAAGGTGTTCATAACCCTTCAAAACATAAATTTTAACTATCATGCAAGAAGCATAAACCATGCTCATGTGCCTACCATGGTCGAATACATCACACATCACACCCTTTCAATTTTTGGTCATGGTTAAACAAAGGACTCAATGCCCCACTCAAGAATACTAAAAAGAAATTTCAAGAGTAGTCAATCCATCATTACATGCATCATCAACAAGCTTCACTTTTAGCATGCAATGGCTTTAATACAATATCAACTTTGGCCAAATACCATTTCCATGGCATAACAAGAATTTGAACCATGGCTAACATGAACATCAAGTTAGCAACTAAAACATGCATGAATCTCATGACACAACCTCATACATACCTTAATCTTGATGCAAGTTTAGCCAAATCTCCTTCTAGATCTCTTCTAAACAAAGAAAATGAAGCAAAATCTCTTCTTCCTCTTAGAATTTTCGGCCAAAGGAAGGAGGGAAAAGATGAACAAATTTTTTGTTTTCTTTCTTAGTTACACGGCAATGGGGGAAGGATGAGCAATTTTTTGATTTTTTTTGTTTCTCATCCAACATCATTAATTTTTTATCATTTAATACATCATGCATTAACAAAACATGTTTCAACATGTTTTCTTTGCCCATAAACCATGTCATGGCGGCCACTAAGCTTCCTTTGAGGAAATTTGACATGCAAATCCTTTATTTTTGCATGCATGATCAATTAGTCATCACACATCTCCCCATCATACTTTCAAAGTTTACTACTAGGTCCTTTCTAGTGAAATTTACCTTTATAACTCTAAATCGAAACATCAAAAATGTCACACATGAGCACACACATATTATAGGCATCAAAATAAATTTTAAATTATTTTTATGCCTCAGTTTTGTGGTCCCGAGACCACATTCCGACTAGGGTCAATTTTGGGCTGTCACAATTCTCCCCCAGTTAAGAAATTTTCGTCCCCGAAAATCTTACCGGTAAATAGGGTTGGGTATCGCTCTTTCATAGAGTTCTCAGTTTCCCAAGTAGCTTCTTCTATCCCGTGTTTGAGCCATAACACTTTCACTAGCGGAACCTACTTGTTTCGCAACTCTTTCACTTCACGTGCTAGGATACGAATCGGTTCTTCCTCATAACTCATATTGGCTTGAATTTCAACCTCTGATGGACTAATTATGTGCGACGGATCAGATCTATAGCGTCGAAGCATCGAAACATGAAAGACATCGTGAATCTTTTCAAGTTCAGGGGGCAAAATCAAACGATATGCAACTGGACCGACTCGCTCGGATATCTCATACGGCCCAATGAACCTTGGGCTCAACTTGCCCTTACGGCCGAATCTAAGTATCTTTTTCCAAGGTGAAACCTTGAGAAACACTTTATCTCCCACCTGATATTCGATGTCTTTACGTTTCAGATCCGCGTACGACTTCTGGCGATCGGAGGCTATCTTCAGACTTTCACGGATTACTTTCACTTTCTGTTCAGCATCTCTAATCAAATCCACCCCGAAAATTTTGCTTTCACCGAGCTCAGTCCAAAATAATGGTGTACGGCATTTACGACCGTACAAAGCCTCGTAGGGTGCCATCTTAATACTTGATTGAAAACTATTGTTGTAAGCGAATTCAATCAAAGGCAAATATCGTTCCCATGAGCCACTGAACTCGAGGATGCAACATCTTAACATATCCTCAAGTATCTGAATTATCCGCTCGGATTGACCATCGGTTTGGGGGTGAAAAGCGGTGCTGAAATATAGCTTGGTACCCAAAGCTTCTTGCAACTTCTTCCAAAATCGCGAGGTAAATCTCGGATCTCTATTCGACACGATGGAAATAGGCACCCCGTGTAATCTCAAAATCTGAGAAACGTACAGTTCGGCTAGTACGTACGGGGACAAAGTGAGCCGACTTAGTCAATCTATCTACAACGACCCAAATCGCATCCTTCTTACTCACTGATAATGGCAGTCCGGATACGAAGTCCATTGTGACTCGATCCCATTTCCACTCGGGTATCGTGATCTGCTGAAGTAATCCTGAAGGCACTTAATGTTCCGCTTTCACTTCTTGACATATTAAACACCTCGAAACAAAGTCGGAGATGTCTCGTTTCATACCATGCCACCAAAACCGACGTTTCAAATCGTTGTACATCTTCGTACTCCCCGGGTGGATTGCCATTCGGCTACAATGGGCTTCGTTCAGTATTATCAAAATAAGTTTCGAATTCTTTGGAACACACAGACGACTCCTGAACCTCAAACAATCGTCATCATCGATCCGAAACTCCGATTCCTTGTTCGAACACACTCGGCCGTTTGCAACCAACTCATCGTCGACTTTCGAGCTTCACAAATTTGATGTATCAATAATGGTTTGGGTTTCAATTCAGCTACTAACACATTGTCGGATCGAGCGGACAAGTGCACATTCATCGCTCGAAGCGAATAATGATTTACGACTCAAGGCATCCGCAACCACATTCGCCTTTCTGGGTGATAGTCAATGACCAGCTCATAATCCTTTAATGTACTCGAGCCAATGTCTTTGTCGCAGATTTAAGTCTCTTTGAGTCATCAAATATTTGAGACTTTTGTGATCCGAATACATATGGCACTTCTCACCAAATAAGTAATGTCGCCAAATCTTTAAGGCGAATACGATGGCAGCCAATTCGAGATCATGGGTCGGATAATTTTTCTCATGTGGCTTTAATTGCCTCGACGCATAGGCCACAACTCGACCTTCTTGCATCAACACACAACCTAACCCAAGTAGGGAGGCGTCACTATAGATGACAAACTCTTTGCCAGATTCGAGTTGCACTAGAATTGGGGCTTTAGTCAAATAAGTTTTCAGTTGATCGAAACTTTTCTGACATTTTTCCGACCATTCAAATCTTACATCCTTTTGGAGTAGCTTCGTCATTGGCGTGGCTATCATTGAGAAACCTTTTACAAATCGTCGGTAATAACCGGCTAGCCCCAAAAAGCTCCGAACCTCGGTAATATTTCTCGAGGCTTCCGAGTTAAGTATGGCTGAAATTTTGTTGGTCGACTCGAATACCCGATGCAGATATCACATGCCCCAAGAAGCTAACCTCTCTTAACGTAACTCACACTTGTTGAACTTAGCATATAATTGCTTATCCCGTAAAATTTGCAAAGACTAACCTCGGTGTTCAAAGCATGTTCGGTCTCATTTCTTGAATAGACCAAGATGTCATCAATGAACACGACTACGAACCGATCCAAATATGGTCTGAAGATCCGATTCATTAAATCCATAAATACCGCAGGGGCATTAGTAAGCCCAAACGGCATCACTAGGAACTCGTAGTGACCATATCTCGTTCTGAAGGCAGTCTTGGGTACGTTCGAATCTCGAATTCGCAATTGATAATAGCCCGATCTCAAATCTATTTTCGAGAACACTGAGGCTCCCTTCAGTTGATCGAACAAGTCATCGATCTGTGATAGCGGATATTTGTTCTTTATCGTCGCTTTATTAAGCTGACGATAGTCGATGCACAGCCTCATGGTTCCATCCTTCTTTTTCACAAACAACACTGGCGCACCCCAAGGCGAAAAACTCGGGCGAGCAAAACCTCTATCCACCAATTCTTGCAACTGAGCTTTCAACTCCTTTAATTCCGTTGGTGCCATACGATACGGAGCTATCGAAATTGAGTGCTACGGTACCAATTCGATGCCAAACTCTATTTCCGAACGGTGGTAAACCCGCAATTCTTCGGGAAAACATCCGGTATTCACAAACCAGCGCACGATTCAGTTTCTTTTCGACTCCTTGTCATCGAGCACATACGCAAGGTACGCTTGGCGCCTTTTCTTACATATTTACGGGCCAACATTGCGATATTACGGTGGCAACCCTTTAAGTCCGTAGACTCAACCCGAATTATCTCGTTATTCGCGCACCTCGAATCGATAGTCTTGCTTTTGCAATTTACAACCGCATCGTGCATGGTCAACCAATCCAAACCAAGAATAACGTCAATTCATCGAGCGGAAAAAGCATCAAGTCCGCGAAAAACAAGAACCTCGGAATACTAGGGGACTTTTCTTGCACACTTTGTTGACAAGCACGTAATGACCCAAGGGTTTGACACCAATTACAAACTCGATGAGACTCAATAGGCAAAGTCTTATTGGATGCTAAGGTTTCACATATATAAGAATGAGTAGAACCGGGTCAATCAAAGCAATCACATTAGTATCGAAAAGAGTGAAAGTACCGGTAATAACATCCGGTGAGGCAAAGCATCCTCGGCGTGCGCGTATGGCATAAGTCCTAGCCGAGCACGAGCCTCGGGTCTTGTTGTAGCATCTCGACCCTCTCGACCGCCACTAGCATTGCCGCATTCTGGATGGCCTACCTCGGCAAATGGTAGGACCGGGTTTCCACTTTGACTTACATTTTGTTCAAGCAACCTCGGGCGGTCCTTGATAAAGTGGTCACCGATCCACACTTATAGCAGGAGCGATCACGGAACCTCTGACTCCCGAATGCCATTTGCCACAATGCGAGACACTCTGCTCTCTCTCGCGATCATTTCCACCACTAGCGATCAAGTGACTCGTGTGGTCACGGGGTCGACCGCGATCTCGTCTAGAAAAGCCCGAGCGCCTCTAGGCGGCTCACATCATCTCGAAATCTCTTCGATGCCTGTTGAAGAGACTTTCCCGAGGACCTTTTTCGAAATTCTCCAGTTCCCACATCAACTTTTTGTTTCTCCTTTCTAAGCTCTTCGGCTTTACAAGCTCGCTCAACAAGTACTATGAACTCGTGATTTCGAGAATGCCAACGAACATCCTTATATCATCATTCAGCCCATCCTCGGCGTTTACATAATAGCTTGGACGAAATGCATTCTCGCGCGTACCGGCTAAGCCTCACAAATTTTCGTTCGTAGTCGGTAACTGACATAGAGCCTTGCTTAAGATCAAGAAATTCCTTTCGCTTTTGGTCGATGAATCTCTGACTGATATACTTTTTTCGGAACTCGGTTTGAAAGAACTCCCAAGTCACTTGCTCTCTAGGCACCCGTAAGTCGAGTACTCCACCAATAGTAGGCGTAAATCGCGTAGCAAGGAGATGGTACACTTTAAGCACTCATCGGTGTACAAGATAGCTCATCGAGCACCGGATAGTGTTGTCCAACCAAAATTCAGCTTGCTCGGCATCGTCATCATCCGTAGCTTTAAACTCAGTGGCCCCATGTTTTCGAATCTCGCCGATTGGGGCTAAAATTCAGCTTGCTCGGCATCGTCATCATCCGTAGCTTTAAACTCGGTGGCCCCATGTTTTGAATCTCGTCATTTGGGGCTTACTTGACCTTATTTGGTTAGTTCGGAGGTATTGTAGGTCTTGGGGTTGCATTAGTCGGGAATGGAGGTTGTGGAACAGTAGTGTTAGTTTGAATGTATTGGTTGAACCAATCATTCATCACACTATAAAAGGCTTGCCTAGCCTCATCATTCGGATTGCTGGCCATAGGTTGAGAGTCCATGGCGCTGTCCCTTGCGCGGAGCAGGCGCCACACTCTCCACATCATCAGCTATTGCTCGGTTGGGATCGGGATCCATTGCTATAAACAAACACAAAGTCAAATTGTCAGAAATCACCACACTATCAATTCATCATTTAATGGCATGTATAGCTAGACCCCAAACATATCACGGTATTCCTAGAATCGACTAAACCGTGGCTCTGATACCAATAAAATTGTAACACCCCGAACCCGAGACCATCGCCGGTGTCGGACACGAGGGGTTAACGAGCCAAGTCCTCTTAAAGTACCGACCAATTTGGCATTTCCAGACAGGCTGGAAAACTGCGTCACTGTCGCCTTAAAAATCATATCTCGAGTTTCAAAACTTGGAAACTGATTCCATAAATTTTCCCTGAATTTAGACTCATATATCCTTCCATGGATTTATTTCTAGAATTTTTGGTCAGGCCAATTGGTACATTTTATTAGTTAAATTCACCCATGTTACAGAGGTCGACTACACTGACCTTCGCGCGTTACAACTTGAATATCTCCCTGTACAGGGCTTTAATACTGGTGACATTTCTTTCTAATGAAACTAGACTCAAAAAGGAATCTGTACATATATGGCATGACTCCTAATTCATTCTGGATAATTCATAGTAAACTTTCAAAGTCGCGACAGGGGACCCAGAAACCGTTCTGGCCCTGTCTCACGAGAACTTCAATATCTCTCGGTATACTGTTCATATGATCATTTCGTTACTTTCATATGAAAGTAGATTCATCAAGGTTTGATTACATAATTCTTTCACTATTTAATACCATTCCTACAAATTTTGGTGATTTTTCACATTCACGTCACTGCAGCTAGCAGCATCTGTTTTTAAGGTAGGTCTTACCTATTTTGTAGTCTCCATGAACCAACTAGTCTTGCCACACATAGGTTCACCTATGATCATTTTAGCCATTCAATGGCTGATCATGTGACCAACACTCCCATTTCCAATCCATAATCACATCATGAAACCATATTTATATACAAATCACAAATGGTCTAAGTTAGTACTTCACTTTTACGAGCCATTTTCGCATGGCCGTATACATGTACATCACAACATATTTGAACCAACAAGGGTAGTCCTATACATGCCATTTCAAAGTTCAACCAAAATTATACCAAAATGGGGGCTTTGATAGTGTGGATGACTTTGACTTCAATGATCCCGTATCCGATCGCTAACGAGCAAAATCTATAAAAGAGAGCCAAAGCAACGGAGTAAGCATTTTATGCTTAGTAAGTCTCAAGCAATGAAATCGGATTTAACTAAAGCATTACATTCACATAGCCAAATAAATCATTTCATTAATACACATTCACATAATCATACTTACTTCACACTTCATCATTATATACTTTCACAAGATATCAACCAATTCAATAGCTGAAAATTCGTTAGTCGATTGAACGAATGTTACTCAAACATATCGACTTTTTCAATGCACATGTAAACATACCTTATCCTTTGGGCTTTTCGAGCGTACTAATTAAATTTATTACAGCAACCAATGCTCACCTTCAGCCCAAGCTTCTTCGGAATACAACCAGATATAACCACATGCACGAATGCCTTCGGGTCTTAGCCCGGATACAACGACTTGCACAAATGCCTTCGGGTATTAGCTCGGATTTAACAACTTGCACGAATGCCTTCGGGTCTTAGCCCGGATGTAGTCACTAGCACAATTGCGTTCGGGTCTTAACCTGGATATAATTACTAGCATAAATGTCTTCGGGACTTAGCCCGGATATCATTCAGTTGCTCATGCACACATACATCAATAATCATTACACATCCATGTTTCATTTTCGTTACTAAGGCTCAAACATATCACTAGCATAATCGCCTTCGGGACTTAGCCCGGTATCATTCAAATACTCATACACACATATATCAATAATCATTACACATCCATATTTCATTTCACATAATTCGAGTAGGGTCATTTCTTGAAGACTTACTTCGGATGTTGTCGAACGGCTTCAACGGCTATTCGGTCACTTTTTCCTTCCCTTTATCCAATCGTGGCCCTCTAAGCTCTTGAGCTTTATGTTAACAAATAAATCGTTTTAGTCGTTTGAATATCAAAGGGGAATCCAAGGTACTTAGCCCTTATAAGGCCGCACACACTTACATTCACATACTTGAGCTCAAAAATTTTAACATAGCATCAAGCACTCATATGGGCAATTATACTTAGTCATACTTGCACCAATCAACAATAAATTTCAAGGTTTTTCACACCATATATGTACTAGGCCGAATGTACATGCAAGTTTCTCAAACATTCTTCAACAATTTCTTCTTTAAACAAACATATTTATCACTTATTTCATAACCAAATCATCATGTGCAAACATATATACACATATAGGTGCAAGGCCGAAATTCAAGGTGTTCATAACCCTTCAAAACATAAATTTTAACTATCATGCAAGAAGCATAAACCATGCTCATGTGCCTACCATGGCCGAATACATCACACATCACACCCTTTCACTTTTTGGTCATGGTTAAACAAAGGACTCAATGCCCCACTCAAGAATACTAAAAAGAAATTTCAAGAGTAGTCAATCCATCATTACATGCATCATCAACAAGCTTCACTTTTAGCATGCAATGGATTTAATACAATATCAACTTTGGCCAAATACCATTTCCATGGCATAACAAGGATTTGAACCATGGCTAACATGAACATCAAGTTAGCAACTAAAACATGCATGAATCTCATGACACAACCTCATACATACCTTAATCTTGATGCAAGTTTAGCCAAATCTCCTTCTAGATCTCTTCTAAACAAAGAAAATGAAGCAAAAATCTCTTCTTCCTCTTAGAATTTTCGGCCAAAGGAAGGAGGGAAAAAGATGAACAAATTTTTTTGTTTTTCTTTCTTAGTTACACGGCAATGGGGGAAAGGATGAGCAATTTTTTTGATTTTTTTGTTTCTCATCCAACATCATTAATTTTTTTATCATTTAATACATCATGCATTAACAAAACATGTTTCAACATGTTTTCTTTGCCCATAAACCATGTCATGGCCGGCCACTAAGCTTCCTTTGGGGAAATTTGACATGCAAATCCTTTATTTTTGCATGCATGATCAATTAGTCATCACACATCTCCCCATCATACTTTCAAAGTTTACTACTAGGTCCTTTCTAGTGAAATTTACCTTTATAACTCTAAATCGAAACATCAAAAATGTCACACATGAGCACACACATATTATAGGCATCAAAATAAATTTTAAATTATTTTTATGCCTCAGTTTTGTGGTCCCGAGACCACATTCCGACTAGGGTCAATTTTGGGCTGTCACACGTGTACCCAACCGTGTAGACCCTATCAGGCTATTTTCCAAGCCTATGGTCACCCCTTTTTAACACTTATACTTAATGAATATTAAAAGCAAAGTAAAACATAATTATGCTCTCATAAATGATCATTGCAAAAACTCATTGCATGGAAACCTCATATCATCGGTTTTGTACATGCTAGGGTATTTCCCATCTTGTATTTATGTGTTGTCATACCACTTTTATACATTCAAGATTGGCTCATTCTTATGACTCATTGCCAATTGGAATTTAACCATCACAGACGATTATAAACTTGCATGGAAATTTTTGTAGGTCATAGCCTACTTCAAAACAAGCTGATCTCTATGGCCATAAACAAAAAGATAGATTTATCTTTACATGCCTTCATTTAGAAAATCAAATGACACATATAACAAAATACTCAAAAGTCCTATACATGCCATTGAACAATTTAGAAATGTCTTTATACCAAAGCTGGTCTATTTGATAGTACGAGTGACTCTCCAACCGTCTTCCAATCTTTACAGTCCTCGAGCTCTGTGAGAGATAGGGAAAAGAGAGGGGTAAGCATTTTCATGCTTAGTAAGCTCTAATAATCAGAAAGTAAACTTACCAAATAACTAACATGCAATCAAATTGGGCAATAAATTCAATGAGCATAGGATGGCTTCCCTATCACTTACACTCAATCAATGAGTTAGCCACATAACAATGCATTATGAAAGTTATCGTAGATGAGCTCATCATTCAACATATCATTTGTATATATATATATATCACATTAATCTCATTTAGCTTTTAGGAAATCTCGATGGAATATCTATAACGGCCCCACGCCCAAAACCGTCGCCGGAGTCGAGCTTGAAGGGTTACCGAATATAATTTATCAAATTAAGAACTTCAAATCATTTGTTTCTACATTCACAGCTTTCTAACTACCCGCATCACAGTTACAAGAAAAATCATATCTCGAGTTACGAACCTCGAAATCAAGATCCGTAAATTTTTCCTAAATCTAGACTCACATATATATTTACTAATTTTTTTCTAGAATTTTTGGTTTGGCCAATTAGTACATTTTATTAGTTAAAATATCCCCTGTTTCAGGGTTTGACTGCTTTGACATCTGTGTATTACGAATCAGATATCTCTTTATACAGAATTCCAATGACTACGAGGTTTGTTTTTCTTAAAACTAGACTCAATAAGGTATCTTTACATGTAAAGAATGACTTGTAATTATTTTTTTACAATTTATTATGATTTTTTAAAGTCAGAATAGAAGATCCAGAAATCACTCTGGCCCTGTTTCACAAGGTTTCAAATATCTCATAAAGTATAATTTATATGCCTATTTACTTTTAATCCATATGAAAATAGACTCATTAAGCTTTAATTTCATAACCTGCTCATCATTTAATTCCATTTATACTATTTTTAGTGATTTTTCAAATTCATGTCATTGCTGCAGCAATATTCTGTTTTAAGGCAAATTTCATCTTTTCATGAGTTGTTATGAACTAGATAACCTATTAAACTTCCATGATATCAAACATGATCTAAATTTAACCATCACCATGACTTATCAATATCAAACATTTTCTAAACCAATCATGGCTATATCATAAAATTATTTACACAAAATAAGTATATTGCTATACATGCCATACTTAAGTTTTACAAGCCATTTACCCAGATGAAAGTCCTTTGGATAGTGTGATCGAACCTTCGACCCATCCCGATTCTCAAGCTGGCTTGTTCAAAACTACAGTAAATAAAGAGGAGGGAGTAAGCATAAATGCTTAGTAAGTTCATATGTAAATAACAAGTAACATAACAATACAAATATACCAAACAACTTTAGCATGGTATCACCAAAACATATATCACATTTCTAAACATCATTCATCATCTTACCACCTTATCGTTGTTGTATCTATTTTCAACCCGAGGATTAAGAACATACCTGTCCAAAGTGTCCATTTCACAACACTTACCAAAACGTCGCTTGCATCTTATGTGTTCTTCCATTTCACTAGAAATTTCACCCGTTGAACACATCGGAATACAACTCGGATACACGGATAATTTGCACATAAGTGCTTCATATGTAATCAAGAAATCATGTAACCCGCCCCTAAGTGAACTCGGACTCAACTCAACGAGCTCAGACGTTCGTATCCATAAGTGAACTCGGACTCAATTCAACGAGTTCGGATGCCTAGTTACATTTCACGAACTCGGACTCAACTCAAGGAGTTCGGACATTCGCATCCATAAGTGAACTCGGACTCAACTCAATGAGTTCGGATGCTCAACCATCCTAGTGACATGTCACTTGTATCCTAATCTATTCCTAAGGTTCAAACGGGCTTTTTCCCTCGATCTCACATTTGCCGTCTTCCATGGAATATCGGAACCGATACTCGGTAGCAATTCATATTTATCAAGTAGTAAACATAATTTGCATATTACTCAACATTAACCACAAAGCATAATATTTCACGATTAAAAATCAGCATATCATATAATTAACATTAATAACTTAAAAATAACATTTATGCTACATTATTTACACATGAACTTACCTTGGTACCAAAATATAAAGATTTTGCAATTTAGTCCACAATCTTTTCTTTTCCTCGATCACGACTTGAATCTCGTTTTTCTTGATCTATAATACCAAATTAATCTTATTTAATACATACATTCATCAAAATAGCATTTAATACGAACTTTGGAAAAATTACACTTTTGCCCCTAAACTTTTGCATAATTACACTTTTGCCCCTAGGCTCGGGAATTAAACTTTATTCCTTATTCTTATGTTTTATAACATGCTGATCACTTTTCCCTTCTATGGCAACATCAAATTCTCTCTCTAACATATACTTGTGACTATTAGGTATTTTTGCCGATTAAGCCCTTTTACTCGTTTTCACTCAAAACCGAGTAGCACAAGTTGTCTAACATAATTTAAAACCTCATATTCTATCATAAAACATCAAAATACACAAATTTCACCTATGGGTATTTTTCCAAATATAAACCCTAGGTTGAATTATTGCTAACATAAGCTTAATCGAGCTACAAGGATTCCAAAAGCGTAAAGAACATTAAAAGCGGGCTTGGAATCACTTACTATGGAGCTTGGAAGCTTGAAACAAACCCTAGCTATAGAGAACCCTTGAAATTTCGGCCTAATGAAAAAGATGGACAAAAATTGGCTTTTAATTTCGTTTTTAATTCATTTTAATAACTAAATGACCAAAATACCCTTACTACTAAACTTTCCAAAAATTCCATCCATGTCCAATTTTTGTCCATAGACTTAGAAATTGGTCAAATTGTTATTTAAGACCTCCTAATTAATATTCCAAAACAATTTCATACTAAAAACTTCTAGAATGCAAGTTTTGCAACTTATTCGATTTAGTCCCTACTTTCAATTTAAGCACTTTAGGCATAGAATTTCATCACGAAATTTTCACACAATCATGCAATCATATCATATTCATCAAAATAATTATAAAATAATTATTTCTATCTCGGATTCGTGATCACAAAACTACTATTCCGATTAAGCCCTAATTTAGGATATTACAACTCTCCCCCCCTTTTAAGGATTTTCGTCCTCGAAAATCTTACCGGTAAATAGGTGTGGGTATTGGTTTTTCATAGTTTCTTCAGGTTCCCATGTAGTCTCTTCTACCCCATGCTTTTGCCACAACACTTTCACAAGTGCAACACTTTTATTTCTTAGTTGTTTGACTTCTCGAGCTAAAATCTTAATCGGTTCTTCTTCATAAGTCATATCCGGTCGTAGTTCAACTTCTGTCGGTGAAATTATATGTGAAGGATCCGAATGATACCGACGTAACATAGATATGTGAAACACATCATGAATCTTCTCTAATTCAGGTGGTAGCGCTAGCCAATATGCTACCGGTCCAACTTTTTCAATTATTTCATACGGTGCAATAAAACGCGGACTTAACTTGCCCTTTCGTCCAAATCTAAGGACTTTCTTCCATGGAGACACTTTCAAAAATGCCTTATCGCCAACTTGAAACTCCATTTCTTTTCGTTTCAAATCCACATAAGATTTCTGTCTATCTGAAGCAGCTTTCAAACAATCTCGAATCACTTTCACCTTTTCTTCGGTTTCTTTTATTAAATCAACTCCATAAATCTGATTTTCCTTGAGTTCAGTCCAATACAATGGCGTCCGACATTTACGACCATATAATGCTTCATAAGGTGCCATCTTCAAACTCGTCGATAACTATTATTATAAGCAAATTCTACCAATGGTAAGTACCTTTCCCAACTATCTTGAAATTCCAATACGCAACATCGAGCATGTCTTCAAGAATCAATTACTCTCTCGATTGTCCATCGGTTTGTGGATGAAAGCGGTCTTTGAAATTTAACTTTGTACCTAATGCCTCTTGCAACTTTTGCCAAAACCGTGAGGTAAACCTCGGATCTCTATCCGAAATGATTGACAAAGGTATCCCATGAAGTCTAACAATCTCGGATATACAATTCAGCCAACTTATTAAGAGAATAATCTATACGTCTAGGAATAAAATGAGCCGATTTAGTCGATCATCAACTATTGCCCGGATGGCATTTTTCTTCCACGAGTTAACGGCAACCCGATATAAAATCCATAGTAATCCGATCCCATTTCCATTCGGGAACCATAATAGGTGGAGTAATCCCAAAGGTACTTGGTGTTCAACTTTCACTTGTTGACAAACTAAGCACTTTGATACAAACTCGAAATATCTCTTTTCATTCCACTCCACCAAGTACATTTTCTTCAAGTCATTATACATCTTCAGATCTTGCCGGATGAACCGCTAAACAACTATTATGTGCTTCATGCAAAATCTTTTGAATCAACTCATCAGTTTTTGGTACACAAATCTGATTTTTAAACATCAAACAACCATCAGAACTGATTCTGAATTTTGATCCCGTATCAGCTTCACACTTTTTCTTTTGGCTAGAAAATCTTGATCATTTTTTTTGAGCTTCAGAAATCTCTTGTAAAAACATCGGTCTTGCTCTTAACTCTGTTAGAATCGAACCGTCATCTGAAATTTTCAACTGAGCGTTCATAACTCTCAAAGCAAACAACAACTTTCTACTTAAAGCAAGCCAGAACTCTGCTTTCTCTGCATCATCATCAATATTTGCTCTAAATTCTTCAGCCCCTTGTTTACGAATTCTGTCAACGGGGGTTCTGTGAAATTTTATCATATCCACTCCCTAAGGCATCGAAGGCATAGGTTGAGGAATTGGGGGAGGTGGGGGAGGTCGTACATTTGGGTTCGTACAAATGAACTCAGTGTACCATGCACTCATCATTTGGAGAAAGGCTTCCCGATCCCTTTCTCCTCCTCCACGACCAACGATGAGGAGGTGGGTTTTCATCAAGACTTGCCCTTCAATGAGTGGCACATTACTCTCTACTTCATCTGCCACAGCTGGATCGGGATCCATTTACGATATCAAAATTCATTTAAAAAGGTCAGAAGTCGTCACACTATCACAATTCATACATATGGCATGTATAGCAAAAATCTGTACATACAACACGTGGTCCGAGAACCGACTAAACCTGCTCTGATACCACTAAATGTAACGCCCCCATGCCCGAAACCGTCACTGGATTCGAGCTTGAGGGGTTACCGAACATAATTTATCAAATTAAGAACTTCAAATCATTTGTTTCTACATTCACAGCTTTCTAACTACCCGCGTCACAGTTACAAGAAAAATCATATCTCGAGTTACGAGACTCGAAATCAAGATCCGTAAATTTTCCCTAAATCTAGACTCATATATATATATATTTACTAATTTTTTTCTAGAATTTTTGGTTGGGCAAATTAGTACATTTTATTAGTTAAAGTCTCCCCTATTTCAGGGTTCGACTACTCTGACATCTGTATATTACGAATCAGATATCTCTCTTTACAGAATTTCAATGACTACGAGGTTTGTTTTTCTTAAAGTTAGACTCAATAAGGAATCTTTAAATATAAATAATGACTTCTAATTATTGTTTTACAATTTATTATGAATTTTTAAATTCAGAACAGAAGATCCAGAAATCACTCTGGCCCTGTTTCACAAGGTTTCAAATATCTCATAAAGTATAATTTATATGGCTGTTTTTTTTAATCCATATGAAAATATACTCATTAAGCTTCAATTTCATAACCTGCTCATCATTTAATTCCATTTATACTATTTTTAGTGATTTTTCAAATTCATGTCATTGCTGCAGCAATATTACATTTTAAGGCAAATTTCATCTTTTCATGAGTTGTTATGAACTAGATAACCTATTAAACTTCCATGATATCAAACATGATCTAAATTTAACCATCACCATGACTTATCAATATCAAACATTTTCTCAACCAATCATGGCCATATCATAAAATTATTTACACAAAAAGTATATTGCTATACATGCCATACTTAAGTTTTACAAGCCATTTACCCGGATGAAAGTCCTTTGGATAGTGTGATCGAACCTTCGACCCGTCCGATTCGAGCTGGCTTGTTCAAAACTATAGTAAATAAAGAGGAGGAGTAAGCATAAATGCTTAGTAAGTTCATATGTAAATAACAAGTAACATAACAATACAAATATACCAAACAACTTTAGCATGGTATCACCAAAACATATATCACATTTCTAAACATCATTCATCATCTTACCACCTTATCATTGTTGTATCTATTTTCAACCCGAGGATTAAGAACATACCTGTCCAAAGTGTCCATTTCACAACACTTACCAAAACGTCACTTGCATCTTTTGTGTTCTTCCATTTCACTAGAAATTTCACCCGTTGAACACATCGGAATATAACTCGGATACACGGATAATTTGCACATAAGTGCTTCATATGTAATCAAGAAATCATGTAACCCGCCCCTAAGTGAACTCAGACTCAACTCAACGAGCTCGGGCGTTCGCATCCATAAGTGAACTCAGACTCAACTCAACGAGTTCGGATGCTAGTTACATTTCACGAACTCGGACTCAACTCAACGAGTTCGGACATTCGCATCCACAAGTGAACTCGGACTCAACTCAACGAGTTCGGATGCTCAACCATCCTAGTGACATGTCACTTGTATCCTAATCTATTCCTAAGGTTCAAACGGGCTTTTTCCCTCGATCTCACATTTGCCGTCTTCCATGGAATATCGGAACCGATACTCGGTAGCAATTCATATTTATCAAGTAGTAAACATAATTTGCATATTACTCAACATTAACCACAAAGCATAATATTTCACGATTAAAATCAGCATATCATATAATTAACATTAATAACTTAAAATAACATTTATGCTACATTATTTACACATGAACTTACCTTGGTACCAAAATATAAAGATTTTGCAATTTAGTCCACAATCTTTTCTTTTCCTTGATCACGACTTGAATCTCGTTTTTCTTGATCTATAATACCAAATTAATCTTATTTAATACATACATTCATCAAAATAGCATTTAATACGAACTTTGGAAAAATTACACTTTTGCCCCTAAACTTTTGCATAATTACACTTTTGCCCCTAGGCTCGAGAATGAAACTTTATTCCTTATTCTTATGTTTTATAACATGCTGATCACTTTTCCCTTCTATGGCAACATCAAATTCTCTCTCTAACATATACTTGTGACTATTAGGTATTTTTGCCGATTAAGCCCTTTTACTCGTTTTCACTCAAAACCGAGTAGCACAAGTTATCTAACATAATTTAAAACCTCATATTCTATCATAAAACATCAAAATACACAAATTTCACCTATGGGTAGTTTTCCAAATATAAACCCTAGGTTGAATTATTGCTAACATAAGCTTAATCGAGCTACCGGGATTCCAAAAACATAAAGAACATTAAAAACGGGGCTTGGAATCACTTACTATGGAGCTTGGAAGCTTGAAACAAACCCTAGCTATGGAGAACCCTTGAAATTTCGGCCTAATGAAGAAGATGGACAAAAATTGGCTTTTAATTTTGTTTTTAATTCATTTTAATAACTAAATGACCAAAATACCCTTACTACTAAATTTTCCAAAAATTCCTTCCATGTCCTTGTAACACCCCATACCCGAGACCGTCGCCGGAGTCGGACACGAGGGGTTAACGGGCTTAATCCACTTACTAGCACAGTTCATTTTAAAAATTTCCAGACAGCTGGCTAACTATGTCACTGTCACCTTAAAAATCATATCTTGAGTTCCACAACTCGAAAATCAGTTTCGTGATTTTTCCTTGAAACTAGACTCGTATATGCATCTACAAATTTTTTTCTAGAATTTTTGGTCAGGCCAATTAGTACAGTTTATTAGTTAAAGTCTCCCATGTTACAGGGATCGACTACACTGACCTTTGCGCATTAGGACTTGGATATCTCCCTGTACAGGGCTTCAATACTGATGCCGTTTGTTTCTACAGAAACTAGGCTCGAAAAGGAATCTGTACATATATGGCATGACTTCTAATTATCTCTGGTAAATTTATAATGAATTTATAAAGTCGGAACAGGGACTCCAGAAACCGTTCTGGCCCTGTCTCACGAAAACTTAAATATCTCTTAACATACAACTCATAGGATAGTTTCGTTTCTTCCATTTGAAAGTAGATTAATCAAGGTTTGATTACATAATTTATTCACTATTTAATTCCATTTCTACTATTTTTAGTGATTTTTCAATCTCACATCACTGCTGCTGTCAGCATCTGTTACTAAAGCAACTATGCCTATTTCATGATTTTTCCTTGATCTAACTAATAATTCATCATACATATTACAAATTATGATCATGACTAGCCATGCCAAGGGTTAATCATCACCGAGCATCTCCCTACTACACTATTACCAAATCATGAATTTAACACCGAAAATAATCAGCCATGACATATGGCATAATAATCGAGTAGGCCTCGACCAATACTCAACCAAAACCGAATTACCAAGACTTGTGTCCAAACATCATAGAACCAAATCCAACCGAACATTATGCCATTTTCGGATGGCTAAAGTTTACATACCCAATTTCAACAAAACATAATAGCCTATACATGCCGAAATGTTCTCCTAGACCAACTAAAAAGAAGATACCAAAAGTTGCTAGCCGGTGTGATGACTTCGACGACGGTCCCGAGCACACAAAATGGATCAAGAACCTAAATAAGCAACAAATGAGCACACCAAATGAGTACATAACTCAGTAAGTCGTAAGCACTACTCTACCGTCCAACAATAACAATCATAAGTGAAAAACAAATAATACAAAATCAATTTTTCCAACCATAACAAACTATGCTGCAATTTCTTAAATTTTTGGTTCGATCTCATGCCAAGTCCTTCAATCAAATCAAATGCCAAGTCAGCCCAATCGATTTAGATCCATTTCCTCAAGTTTGGAACAACGATGCACTAGATAAATTTATGCATACACCGCACAATCTTAATTTCGATATTTAGTTAGTAGCTCAATCACTCACCTCGTTCATGCACAATTTATATCAACAACCGAATGTTGCACACATAGTGCTTATTATGTTCGCACACATAGTGCCATAGTAAATCGCACACATAGTGCCATAGTAAATCGCACACATAGTGCATTTGAGATTCCCTCATGCTTCAACCTCCCAATCGGCACACATAGTGCCACATAATTTTGCACACATAGTGCCCTATGTTGTTTCATCATGGTAAAGCAATTTACTTAACTCAAATTGTACATATGGTCATATTATTAAGTAGGGGAATCATTCTGAAAAATATCTATCCAAGGAGTTCTAGCAAAAAGTGCTTAAGGACTTACCTTGTGTTGGTTATAACGGTTCCGACCCGGCTACTCGATGTCCTTGGCTTTGCCCTTGCTTGATTCCCCTTCTTTAACTTCTCGGGCTTAATAAATAAATTAACTAGTTTAGTTATCTTGCTAAACATTTATAACTCAACTACACATGCATATGTATGTTTGTATATTCGGCAACCACTCTTACTAATTACTCATTTAGTCGATTATACACATAGTTAAAGGTAACATCACGAATGGGCATACTTATGTATATATATATATATATACACATAATCGAATGTGCACCAAAAATTTGATTCAACATCACCTACATACTCACTTTGATGGCCGAATATATATACATGTACAATGTCATCTATAACATCATCTAAACACCTAAATTCTTCTCATGCACACTTGATCGACTTTTTCCCAATCTAGCATAGCTTCACCTCTATTTGTAGTATCATATAAATCCCCATGTGACTACATTTCTTAAGTTTAACATCTTAATGCCCATTATAGCCACTCCCATAATCTAAATCTAAAATCGGCAACATCCCTTTCAACTATGTTAGCGAACCCTCATCCTCTTCTTAGTCCTACATTCGGCACCTCCAACACCATGACTTAACAACTTCAACTTTCATGCTAACATAACAAGCAACTTAACACATCCATATAACTAACACGTTAATAGCATCAAGGTATCAACTAAAATTTTAAGCTTCTTTGTCAAATCCCAACTCTCCAACAACCCCAAATCCAACCATGGGATAGATGGAATTCAAACTAACAACCAAAAATATACATGAATTTAAAGGAATAACTTCAACATACCTCAACCTAGATACAATTATGGCGAATTTCTCCAAAGTGTTCTCTCCTTCTTTTACTTGGTTTTTTTACTAAAGGATAGCAAGGATGAACACACACTTTTTTTTGTTCATTTTCTTATTATTAATCTTTATTTCTTCTCTATTTTAATTACTCACCAATATTAAATAATAAACAACATAACCTTGGAAGAATAAAGCCATGCTTGGGGCCACTCAACATAGTTTGGGGCATTTTGACATGCAAACCCAAATTTTCATATTTCAATACTATTTGGTCCTTACTTATTTACCTATCAAATTTTCTAAGTCTCTTAACTAAATCCTTTCAAGCAAGATTCACATTCCTAAGATAAAAATTAAAACATCAAATTTTATACAAGTACTACCACACATATAAGGTATGCAAATAAAATTTTAACTAAATTTTATGACTCGGTTTTGTGGTCCCGAAACCACATTCCGACTAGGGTCAAATTAGGGTCATTACGGTCCTAATTTTGTCCATGAACTTAAAATTGGTCAAATTGCTATTTAAGACCTCTTCATTAATATTCCAAAACAATTTCATACTAAAACTTCTAGAATGCAAGTTTTGCAACTTATTCGATTTAGTCCCTACTTTCAATTTAAGCACTTTAGGCATAGAATTTCATCACGAAATTTTCACACAATCATGCAATCATATCATATTCATCAAAATAATTATAAAATAATTATTTCTATCTCAGATTCATGATCACGAAACCACTATTCCGATTAAGCCCTAATTCAGGATATTACAATATCCATTTACTGTCAATTCATACAATGATCGTTTCAGATATGCACTCCCGCGAACCTCACATCTTATGGCGGGATAACCAGTCCAGGCTAAATCCCCCATTTTATGAAGTCATAAGGTGATGTCAGGATTACAAGTCCAGGCTAAATCCCTTATAACAAAAAACACCTTTATTCATCTCGGATCTAAATTACCAGTCCAGGCTAAATTTAGATCCTAATCGGATTACCCGTCTAGGCTAAATCCACAATGCACACATATTCTTCGGGAGGCTCGACCATTCAAAGGAACACCCGTCCGGGCTAGATCCTTTTATAAATGAGATCACAAATTACCTGTTTGGGCTAAATCCTTACTGCAACACATGCAGGACCTCATTACACATGTCAATCATGGTTTATCCATTGAATTCCCTTTTTAACCTTAACCGAGACATTTATCACAATTCATACTTAAACATGCATTTTATATAATTTCATGTTATTAATAAATGCAATCATCATGCTTTCATAAATCATATAATTAGGCACATTGAGTGTTTACTTTAAGTTATCTGAACTTATCTGGTATTCGTTTCGATGTCGTGTTTCGGTTATTCTGAAACCTTTCGTTTTCCTCGATCGACCTCCAGAATTTGTTCCTCGGGGTCTATAACAATAAAAATAGATCATTATCACTCCACATTATACACTTCAAGTCTAAATTCCACCCCCGGTCCAAATGACCGTTTTTCCCCTAAACTTTCACATTTTTACGATTTTGTCCCTAGGCTCGTATAATGAAACGCATGCAATTTCTACCTTACTCAAGCCTAGTCGAACACTTTTGCCTCTTATGGTAGCCCACATATTCCATTATTTTCACATTTCTACCACACATTTTACAACTTTTGCAAAAAGGTCCCTTTAAGGGTTTTTCATGAAAATCACCTAGGAATAGTTGTTTAACACACCTTAAAATTTCATATTCCTCCATAAAACATCAAAATACAAGTAACTCATGCATGGGTAAATTTTTAAACATGAACCCTAGCATGAAATATGGGTAGAAATGGAGAGAGTAAGCTACAGGGATCTCAAAATTAAAAGGAACATTAAAAACGGGGCTTGGGAGCACTTACTAATGAGCTTGAAAAGCTTGGAAACCCTAGCTATGGTGTCTTAGGAATTTTGACTGGACAAGGGAGAAGAATGGCTGATTTTTGCCTTCTTTTACCCATTTTATTTCATTAATCTGCCAAATGACCAAAATACCTTTAAGCCCTTTCTTTGAAATTTCATCCATGCAAGCCCATTTTTGTCCAAAAACTTAGAAATTGGGAAAATTTCTCCCCAAGACCTTTTATTTTATAATCCAAAACAATTTCATGCAAATTGCTTCTAGAATCCAAGTTTTGCAATTTATTCAATTTAGTCTCTAATTTTCCAATTAGGAACTTACTCAATGAATTCTTTCATGAAACTTTAACACATGGATATTCTCATATTCTAAGCCTCGTAATAATCATAAAATAAATATTTTGATGTCAAATTTGTGGCCCCGAAACTACTATTCTGACTAGGCCCTATTTTGGGATGTTACATTTCTCCCCCCTTGGGGACTTTCGTTCTCGAAAGTCTTACCAGTGAACAGATTCGGATATTAGCTTCTCATGGTTTCTTCTAGTTCCCATGTAGCCTCTTCTACACCATGTCGATGCCATAAAAATTTTACTAAGGCCACATCTTTATTCCTTAGCTATTTAACCTCACGAGCCAATATCTTAATTGGTTCCTCTCCATAGGTCATTTCCTGTCGAATTACAATATCAGTTAGCGAAATCATGCGAGAGGGGTCTGATCGGTATCGCCTTAACATAGATACGTTGAACACATCGTGAATCTTTTCCAGGTCAGGTGGTAATGCCAAACGATAGGCTAACTGTCAAACTCTTTCAATTATCTGGTACGGTCCGATAAATCGTTGACTCAGTTTGCCTTTTTGGCCAAATCTCAACACCTTTTTCCATGAAGACACTTTTAAGAATACTCTATCTCTAACTTGAAACTCAATTTCCTTTCTTTTCAGATCAGCATATGACTTTTTCCTATCCGATGCCGCTTTCAAACAGTCTCGTATCACTTTAATTTTCTCTTCAGTTTCTTTAATCAAGTCAACTCCGTGAATTTGATTTCCCTTAAGTTTTGTCCAGTACAATGGAGTTCGGCACTTCCTGCCATACAAGGCCTCATAAGGTGCCAAACTTGTCTGAAAACTGTTGTTGTAGGCAAATTCTACTAGCGGCAAATATTTTTCCTAGCTACCCTGAAATTCAAGCATGCAACATCGCAACATATCCTCAAGAATCTGAATCATCCGCTTAGACCGACCATCCATGCGAGGCGAAAAGTTGTACTAAAGCTTAAATTCATACCCAAGGCTTCTTGTAATTTCTTTTGGAATCTCAATGTGAACCTCGGGCTCATCGGAAATAATCGGCGGTGGTACCCCATACAATCTTACAATCTCAAAATGTACAAGTCGACCAATCTATTGAGGCGTCATCCGTCCTCACCGAAATAAAAATGATCCGACTTCATCAACTTATCTACTACGACCTATACTGCATCTTTCGTGTTCGGAGTCAATGGCAATCCTGTCACGAAATCCATAGTAACTCTGTCCCACATCCATTCGGGGATCGTCACAGGCAGTAGCAAAACTGAAGGCACTTGATGTTCAGCTTTAACTTGCTGACATACTAGGCATCTTGACACAAATTCAGAAATATCTCTTTTCATGCTATTCCACCAGTTCATTTTCTTCAAATCGTTGTACATCTTGGTACTTCCCGGGTGAATTGACAAACGGCTGTTATGTGCTTCTTGCAAAATTTTTCAAATAAGATCATTATTTTTGGGTACACAAACCCTATATCTGAACATCAAACATCCATCAGAACCAATCCGAAAATCTGATTCAATACATGACTCACATTGAGTTCTTTTAGCTTGCAAGTCATCATCATTAGTTTGAACATCATAGATTTTATAAAGGAATGTCGGCCTAGCCTCTAGCTCAGCCAAGACTGAATCATCATCAAGCAATGCCATACAAGCATCCATAGCCCTTAATGCAAACAAGGATTTTTTGCCCAACGCGTCAGCCACCACATTCGCCTTTCTCGGGTGATAGTCAATAATCAGTTCGTAATCCTTGATTAACTCTAGCCACCTCTGCTGCCTCAAATTTAATTTTTTTTTAGTCATCAAATACTTCAAACTCTTGTGGTCTGTGAAAATGCCTCCAAATTTTCAAAGAAAAAATGATGGCGGCAAGTTCTAGGTCGTGTGTAGGATAGTTCTTCTCATGCGGCTTTAATTGTCGTGAAGCATAGCCTATTACCTTGTTATCTTGCATAAGTACACAACCCAGTCCATTTGAGGATGCGTCACTATAGACTACTAATTCTTTTCCCGACTCAGGCAATACTAAAATAGGAGCTTCAGTTAATAGTGTCATTAACCTATCAAATCTTTGTTGACACTTTTCTGTCCATTCAAACTTAATGTTTTTCTTTAACAATCTTGTCATCGGAGTTTCTATCATTGAGAATCCTTTCACAAATCTTCAATAGTAACCGGCTAAGCCCAAAAAGCCTTTAACTTCAGTTACATTCTTAGGTGGTTTCCACTCGACGATAGCAGAAATCTTACTTGGATCGACTCAGATGCCTTCACCTGAAACAATATGACCCAAAAATTCAACTTCCTGAAGCCAAAACTCACTCTTGCTAAACCTAGCATACAACTATGTTTCCCGCAAAGTCTGCAACACAATTCTCAAGTGCTTTGCTTATTCTGAATCATCTTTGGAATAAATCAAGATGTCGTCAATGAACACAACGACAAACTTATCCAAATATGACCTGAAGATCCTATTCATTAGATCCATGAATACGACCGGTGCATTTGTTAACCCAAACGGCATGATGAGAAATTCATAATAACCGTACCTCGTTCTGAAAGCTATCTTAGGTACATCCGATTCTTTAACTCACAACTGATAATAGCCATACCTCAAGTCTATCTTAGAGAACACGGTGGCTTCTCTCAATTGATCGAATAAATCATAGATCCTTGGTAAAAGATACTTATTCTTGATAGTTACCTTGTTCAGTTGGCGGTAATCTATACATAACCTCATCGAACTATCTTTCTTCCTTATCCATCAGCTCTTGCAACTGTGCTTTCAACTCATTCAGTTCAATTGGTGCCATCCCATATGGACCAATTGAAATAGGAGGTGTCCCTGGCACCAGTTCAATACCAAATTTTATTTCCCTTTCAGGAGGTAATCCAGCTAATTCTTCCGAAATACATTTGGGTACTCACATCTTGTGATGACCCTAAATTGACCCTAGTCGAAAGTGGTCTCGGGACCACTAAACCGAGTCACAAAAATAATTAGTCGTCATAGTTGATGCTCATTATATGTACATATGCATGTGTGAAAAATTCATGTTTGAATTTTGTTAATTGTAAGTGAATTTTATCAAATAGGACTTATGTGAGAAAATTTAGAAATGTGCTAGGCAAATGTAAAGTGGCCTATTAATGCATGTTGTGAAAATGATGGGCTTGCATGTCAAATTTCCTAGATTAAAGCCTAGTGGCGGCCATGACAAAGGGGATGGGCAAAACATGTCATAAAACATGTTGTGTAAGTGGTTTATGTTGGAATAAATAAAATAAGGAGTATGGGTAATAAAAAAATGAAAAAAAAAAGATGAAAGAAGGTGTGTGATTCCCCCCCCATTGCCGTGAGTTGAAGAAAAGAGAAAAAAAAATTTGTTCATCCTTTTCATTTCCTTTTGGCCGAAAATTCTAAGGAAGAAGGAAGGAATTCTTGCTCCATGTTTGGTTTAGATGAGGATTAGGAGGAGGTTCGGCCATACTTGTATCAAGATTAAGGTATGTTTGATGTTGTGCCATTAGTTTCATGCATGTTTTTAGTTGCTAGCTTGATGTTCTTATTAGCCCATGGTTCAAATCTTTGCTATGTCATGGGGATGGTATTCGGCCAAGGTGGATTTTGTGTTGATATCATTGCATGCTAAATGTGAAGCTTGTTAATGATGCATGTGATGGTGGATTGATAACTCTTGAATCTCCTTTTTAGCATCCTTGAGTGAGACATTAAGTTCCTTGTTCAACCATGACAAAAAATTGAAATGGTAAGGTGTTGTGATGCATTCGCCATGGTAGGATATAGAAGAGAAATAAGGTTGTTGTTAGATGAAGTAGAGTCTAACAAATGAGCTCGTATGTGCATTGGTTGCTAAATGGAGAAGAATCGGCTAGCAAGTTGTGTGCTAAGGCGAATGTAATTTGGTATATTATGGGTAATGCATGTGTTGAATTAGTGTAAAGGAGAGGATGCTTTAATAGTGTATATATGTGTATTAGCCAAGTTTTGAACTTGAAACAAATGGTGTTTAGTCAACACAAGTGACCATACTTGTAGATTGTATTAAATGTTGCAATCGGCCTTAGCATAGATGTGTATGTTCGCCATTGGTAGCCTATTGATGGCTTTAGCTTGACTTAGAAAATTCAGCTAAGGGAAATATTAGCTAGTATGTTGAATTCGATTCGTGATTTCGTACATATGTGACTCTAATGTCGATGTATATATATGGGCTAAGTACCTTGAGCTTCTCTTTGATGTTCGAATGAATTGTATTAAATTGTTGATGTGATTAAAATGCGTATGATCATTGTGTGTTTGAGCTAAAAGGTGGCCATATGACCTATCAAACTCCTTGTCATATTCGCCATAAGCTAGCAAAATGAGACTTTGATAAGTTAAATTTGTTTGAATTAGCTCAAGAGCTTAGGGACCATAGTTGGATAAGGAAAGGAAAAGTGATCGAATAGTCGTTGAAGCCGTTCGACAACATCCGAGGTAAGTTTTCGAGTAATGGAACTTAAATTATGATTCGATTAGATTATGTTTAAATAAATCAAAATCATGCTCTTTGTATGTGGCTATTGAGCCGAAATTGTAAATATGATAAGTGCCTTGTGTTGAGCTTTGGTAATGAAAATGAAATATGGAAGTGTCATGATTTATTGATATATGTGTGCATGGTTCTTCGAATGATGTCCGGGCTAAGTCCCGAAGGCTTTGTGCTAAGTGACTATATCCGGACTAAGATCCGAAGGCATTTGTGTGAGTTACTAAATCCGGACTAAGATCCGAAGGCATTTGTGCGTGTTACTAAATCCGGACTAAGATCCGAAGGCATTTGTGCGAGTTACTAAATCCGGGTTAAGTCCCGAAGGCATTTGTGCGAGCTACTATAATCGGGCTATGTCCCGAAGGTATTTGAATGAGTAGCTATATCCGGTTAAACTCCGAAGGTACGTGATTCGGGAATGAATGAACTTGCTGTAAAAATTTCAGTTAATACACTTGTGAAATCCCAACAATGAGGTCTGTTTCGTATGTGCTTTGAATTAGTTGAGCCCTTACAAATAAGTATTCGCTCAGTTGATAAACGAGTTACCGGCCTTTGGCTAAGTTGATCTTTTGTGTATTTACATAAGGGTTGGCAATGTGAAGTAAGTATGATATTGAGAATTTGTGCATATGAAATTATCTGTTTAGCTATATGAATGCTATGCTTTTGTTGTGCTGGAATCCCTTGCTCAAAACTTACTAAGCATAAATTTGCTTACTCCGTTTCTTTGTTTCTCTGTTTTATAGATTTTGGCTCGTCAGCTATCGGACTCGGGATTTTTGGAAGTCGAAGTCTCCCACACTATCAAAGCCCCCTTTTTGGTACAATTTTGGTTGAACTTTGAAATGGCATGTATAGGACTACCCTTTTTGTTGTTGGTCATGTACCCATGGATTTTGTGTAAATTTGGATAGCCATGCGAAAATGGCTTATATACGTTTTTAGCATAGTACTATAATCATTTTGTATGTTGATCACTAAGAGGTATGGAAATGTTTGGAAACGATTAGCCATTGGAATGGTTAATCATGATTATACTTTGTGCTATGTATGCAAAAAGGGCTAATTGAATCATGGAAGCTATGAAATAGGTAAAGTCTACCTTAAAGGCAGATGCTGACAGCAGCAGCGATGTGGATGTGAAAAATCACTAAAAATAGTAGAAATCGAATTAAATAGTGAATAAGTTATGTAAATGAACCTTGATGAATCTACTTTCATATGGAAGAAACTAAACGGTCATATGAGTTGTATGTTAAGAGATATTTAGGTTTTTGTGAAATAAGGCCAGAACAGTTTCTGGATTCCCTGTTCCAACTTTGGAAATTCATTATAAATTAACCAGAGATAATTAGGAGTCATGACATATATTTATAGATTCCTATTTGAATCTAGTTTCTATAGAAATAAACGTCATCAGTATTGAAGCCCTGTACAGGGAGATATCCAAGTCGTAATGCGCGAAGATCAGTGTAGTCGATCCCTGTAACATGGGAGACTTTAACTAATAAACTGTACTAATTGGCCCGACCAAAAATTCTAGAAAAAAATTTGTAGATGCATATACGAGTCTAGTTTCAGGGAAAAATCACGAAACCGATTTTTGAGTTGTGGAACTCAAGATATGATTTTTAAGGTGACAGTGACACAGTTAGCCAGCTGTCTGGAATTTTTTAAATGGACTGTGAAAATAAATATATTATGTCTGTTAGCACCTCGTGTTCGACTCCGTCCACGATCTCGGGTACGAGGTGTTACACATACTATAGGCACAGACTCAATCTTCAACTCTGTTTCCTTAGTGTTCAATACAATTGCAAGGTAGGCTTCATACCCTTTTCTCATATATCTCTAAGCAACCATTGCCGTGATCACAACCGGAGGCATACCCAACTCTCTTGAATCAACCCGTAGAATCTCACCATCCGGGCATTTCAATTTAATATACTTGCTACCACAATTTACAATTACATCATGCAGTGCTAACCAATCCATACCAAGTATTACATCAAATTCATCAAATGGTAACAACATAAGATTAGCCAGAAAATAATGACCCTGAATCGTCAAAGGACAATTCTTATAGACTTTATCAACCATGACTGATCTGCCTTGTGGGTCCAACACTTTAATAATAAATTTCGTAAGCTCAATGAGTATGTTTATTTTAGATACCAAGCTCATGTAAATGTATGAATGCATCGACCCCGGGTCAATTAAGGCAATAACACATATATCAAAAAGAGAAAAAGTACTTGTGATAACATCAGGAACAGAGGCTTCTTCTCGGGCGCGTATCGCATACGTTCTTGTCGGGACTCGAGCCTCTAGTTTTGTAGCGTCTTTAGCTGCAAGTCGACTGCCATTGGCACTTCTAGGATATCTCAGAGGTCTACCTCATGAAATGGGAGTACTCGACTTTGGGGCTACTTCCACTTCTTTCTCGCTCGTTCTGGGCAGTCCCTGAGAAAGTGGTCAAGAGATCCACATCTGAAACATGAATCGCTCTTCACTTGGCATTCTCCGTAGTGAAATTTGTTGCAACTCTTACACTTCAGCTTTTGATCATCTACACTCCCCACACTAATTACCATCGGGGAGGAAGACTTTTGGCTTCGTCGTTTAGAGCTTCTCGCTCTACCCAAATGTCCTACTGATGAAATGGAGTGTTCACGCTGGCTCCTTGATTTCTTTGTGGGAAATGAGAGTGTTTTACCACTGGACCTGTTGCTCACGACTCGGGCCCCTCTCTTTGCTTGCTTTCTTTCGTTGTTAAGCTCCTCGGCCTTCTTGGCTTGATCAGCCAATGCGGAAAATTCCCATATTTCTAGGATCCCAATCAACAACTTAATTTCTTCATTCAGACCTTCCTTAAAGCGTTTACACATTTTCGACTCGGTTTGGACCCATTCAGTTGAGTACTAACTTAGCTTCACGAACTCTCGTTCGTATTCTACTACATTCTTGTTCCCTTGTTTGAGTTCTAGGAACTCCTTTCGCTTCGAGTCTATAAAATGTTGGCTAATGTATTTCTTCCTAAACTCTTCTTGGAAGAAATCCAAAGTGATATTTTCCTTTGGCACTATCTAGGATACAGTCTTTCACCAATGATACGTAGTATCTTTCAGGAGAGACACGACACACTTCAAACACTCCTCAGGTGTGCACGACAAATCATCTAACATCCGTGTAGTGTTCTCGAGCCAAAACTCAGCTCTTTCAGCATCATCATCAACTTTAGCTCTGAATTCCTCAATCCTATACTTTCTAAGCTTATCAACAGGGGCTTTACCAATTCTTGCCGGTGCCATACCTCATGGCACATCCTCATCAGGTTGGTTAGGGGCGAGAGAGGTCTTGGTATGTTAAGGCGATTCCTCAGGTGATCACCAAACCATTCGTCCATCATATGAAAGAAGGCAGTTAGGGCATCTTCTCGGCCTTCAGTACTAGATACAGCTCGTTGTATGGAAACTGGAGCACGGTTCTCGACTCCCTCGGACTCATCTTATGCTTGATTGGAAGACATTCACTATATTCAAAACAATTAAACAGTTAGAAGACGTCACACTATCAATATTCAAATAATGGCGTGTATAACAAACCTCAATACTCTCTACGATAGTCCTAGAACTGACTAAATCGTAGCTCGATATCACTAAATGTAACTGACTCACCAGATTCGATTTGGGATAGGGCTCGGCGTTCTTTGGGATATCACGCTTATAAACATATTAAATCAAGTCACTAAGTTACGCCTAATTTAAAACTTTTCAAATATGTATATCCTTTCCTTAAACAGCCTTCCGGACCTAAAACATGCCTAAAGGCGGTCTTAGGACAAAACCGAGAATGTTTGATAAACTTTGGGCACATTGGAAAATTTCTTTTAACTTGAAGTGTCACAAGCTCGTGTGACTTGGGACACGCCCGTGCAAGCACCCCATGTCCAAGACTAGAGCATTCTGTTAAATTCACACGGCCAAGACACACGCCCGTTTCTCTAGCCCGTGTTCATTTAACAGGCTTACCATTTTAGATACAGAGGACACACGACCATGCCATACGCCCACGGAGGTGGCCCGTGTATCACACATGGCCTAAGCACACGCCCGTGTACCTAACCGTGTAGACCCTATTAGGCTATTTTCCAAGCCTATGGTAACCCCCTTTTAACACTTATACTTAATAAATATTAAAAACAAAGTAAAACATAATTATGCTCTCATAAATGATCATTGCAAAAACTCATTGCATGGAAACCTCATATCATTGGTTTCGTACATGCTAGGTTATTTCCCATCTTCTATTTATGTGTTGTCATACCACTTTAATACATTCAAGATTGGCTTGTTCTTATGACTCATTGTCAATTGGAATTCAACCATCGCACATGATTATAAACTTGCATGGAAATTTTGTAGGTCATAGCCTACTTAAAAACAAGCTGATCTCTATGGCCATAAACAAAAAGATAGATTTATCTTTACAAGCCTTCATTTGGCAAATCAAATGACACATATAAAAAAATACTCAAAAGACCTACACATGCCATTGAACAATTTAGAAATGTCTTTATACCAAAGCTGGTCTATTTGATAGTATGCTGACTCTCTAACCGTCTTCCAATCTTTATGAGTCCTCAAACTCTGTGAGAGATAGGGAAAAGAGATGGGTAAGCATTTTCATGCTTAGTAAGCTCGAATAATCAGAAAGTAAACTTACCAAATAATTAGCATGCAATCAAATTGGGCAATAAATTCAATGAGCATAGGATGGCTTCCCTATCACTTCCACTCAATCAATGAGTTAGTCACATAACAATGCACTATGAAAGTTATCTTAGATGAGCTCATCATTCAACATCTCATTTGTGTATATATATATCACATTAATCTTGTTGATTTTCGAGGAAATCTCAATGGAATATCCATTTACAGTCAATTCGTACAATGATCGTTTCAGATATGCACTCCCGCGAACCTCACATCTTATGGCGGGATTACCAGTCAAGCTAAATCCCCCGTTTTATGAACTCATAAGGTGATGTCAAGATTACCAGTCTAGGCTAAATCCCTTGTAACAACAAAAACCTTTCTTAATCTTATATTTGAATTACCAGTCCAGGCTAAATTCAGATCCTAATCGGATTACCCGTCCAGGCTAAATCCACAATGCACACATATTCTTCGGGAGGCTCGACCATTCAAAGGAACACCCGTCTGAGCTAGATCCTTTTATAAATGAGATCAACAGATTACCCGTCTGGGCTAAATCCTTACTGCAACACATGCAGGATCTCATTACACATGTCAATCATGGTTTATCCATTGAATTCCCTTTTTAACCTCAACCGAGATATTTATCACAATTCATACTTAAACATGCATTTCATAGAATTTCATGTTATTAATAAATGCAATCATCATGGATTCATAAATCATATAATTAGGAACATTGAGTGTTTACTTTAAGTTATCCAAACTTACCTGGTATTCGTTTCGATGTCGTGTTTCGGTTATTCCAAAACCTCTTGTTTTCCTCGATCGACCTCCAGAATTTGTTCCTCGGGGTCTATAAGAATAAAAATAGATCATTAACACTACACATTATACATTTCTAGTAAAAATTCCACCCCCGGTCCAAATGACCGTTTTGCCCCTAACCTTTCACATTTTTACGATTTAGTCCCTAGGCTCATATAATGAAACGCATGCAATTTCTACCTTACTCAAGCCTAGGCGAACACTTTTCCCTCTTATGGTAGCCCACATATTCCATTATTTTCACATTTCTACCACACATTTTACAACTTTTGCAAAAAGGTCCCTTTAAGGGTTTTTCATGAAAATCACCTAGGAAAAGTTTTTTAACACACCTCAAACTTTCATAGTCCTCCATAAAACATCAAAATACAAGTAACTCATGCATGGGTAAATTTTTAAACATGAACCCTAGCATGAAATATGGGTAGAAATGGAGAGAGTAAGCTACAGGGATCTCAAAATTAAAAGGAACATTAAAAACGGGGCTTGGGAGCACTTACTAATGAGCTTGAAAAGCTTGGAAAGCTATGGTGTCTTAGGATTTTTGGCTGGAAAAGGGAGAAGAATGGCTAAATTTTGCCTTCTTTTTCCCATTTTATTTCCTTAATATGCCAAATGACCAAAATGCCCTTAAGCCCTCCCTTTCTTTGAAATTTCATCCATGCAAGCCCATTTTCGTCCAAAAACATAGAAATTGGGAAAATTGCTCCCCAAGACCTTCTATTTTATAATTTAAAAAAAATTCATGTAAATTGCTTCTAGAATCCATGTTTTGTAATTTATTCAATTTAGTCCCTAATTTTCCAATTGGGTACTTACTTAATGAATTCCTTCATGAAACTTTAACACATGGATATTCTCATATTTTAAGCCTTGTAGTAATCATAAAATAAATATTTTGATGTCGGATTTGTGGTCCCGAAACCACTATTCCGACTAGGCTCTATTTTGGGATGTTACATTTCTCCTCCCTTGGGGACTTTCGAAATAATTACTTTCAATACATCAACTTTCTTTGCTTTCACAAGCTCCTTAGTACATCTTATTTTAAGAACTCGTGCTCTTATTTTTTTTAATTTGAGCATTTTACTGTATGTACTATAGTTTTTTAGAGCATTTGATACTTCTTTTCAACTTCCCCAAACTTATTTTCAAAGAATACTTTAAATAGTACTGAGTCTAGTGTTTGGGACAATTTTAAGATAGTTAAGAGAGAAGTGATGGCTAAATTTGCAAGGGTTCAAATAAAATTAGGGCATATAGTCTCAAATTTGGGTTTCAAAGGACAAAAATTTCATTATGGTTGGCTTGGAAGGCTCAAACAATCCATAAAATAGTTGCCTAAATCATTTTCAACGCTCCATACTTCTTAGGATTTCACCTCAAGAAACTACTAAGTCAATTCTAAAGGCTTAAACTTTTATGCATGCCTAACTTTCCTAAGGAACTAAAATTTTATGGTATGATTTGCATGCTTTATTAAAAATACATTTATGTCATTATTAAGCTAACATAACAATTATTGAAAGAATCGAACTTTATTTATACTGAAGTTTAGCATACTTAACAACATTTCAAATTATTGAACAAAATATAACCTAATCATAACTGAAAGAAAAATTTATTTTAAGTGGAAATAATTTCAATTTTTCGGTCCCCCTACTTAAGACGAACAATGTCCTCATTGTTAAAAGTGAATAGATACTATACACCAGGCAGGAGTCTAGAAAAGAGGAGGTGAGTCAATTTGACTGCTTAAGTACCAAGCTCTCTCTAAATCCATTCCTAGACATATATATATTTATTGCCACACTTTGTACTTTGCAACTTGTTCATTTTTATTTATGATTTCCACATCTTGTTTTATTATGCGAAAAATAAAAATCATAATAGAACCTAATCCTTAAACATTAAATAACCTAGGAAAGAAAATGAAATAAAGTAAAGAACCCCCCTTTTTATTTATTTGCAGATCCTTCAGAATCTGACTCTTTTTTTTCCTTCCTCGACATTTTAGTCCATGGTTCAAGTATAAAGTCTAGAAATTCATGCACAAAAATAAATGGGTTATGAAATATATATTTTAACTACATGTGTTGCAGCGTACCCATTATACCAAACTATTCATTTCATGGAATGGTGCTAAATAAAAGGATTCTCAGTGTCAAACTTAGGAAATTTGTTAAAGGTGGTTTCAATTTTGGAAGGGTGGTTTCAATTTTGGGCAGGTGGGTTAGTAGTTAAGGGTAATGTTTAGAGTTGAAGAGGGTAGAAGTTTTTAAGATAGTTTAGGTGCGATAGTTGGTTACTTCGAATGAAGGTGTTTGGGGTGGCGATTCAGGGAGTTAAGGGCTGCAACATTAAGGGGTTAAGTGGGATACACTTTTGGGCTACTTAGGAAGGGTGGTAGAGCAAGGTAAGGGCTATAGATTTGTGTGGAAAAGGGTTGAATATTTCCCTTCTTAGTAGTATCTTGAGCCCAATGGCAGCTCCTTTTTGGATCCTAAGCTCCTATATTGAAAAAAAAAACTCAAAGAAATTAGTGCTTGGGTTAAAAGTTGACCCTTTATTTAACAAAAAAAATACTTAAATTCTTTGGGCTACTTAAAAAAATATTTTTTTGAAAACTTACATTAAATTAAACTCCAAGGAAAGACTGGAGGGGTCACGAATGGTCCCTCTTAAGACCCAATCTCCTAGATAGAGTTTTAATTAATGTAATGAACTAAAGAAATTTTTTTCTAAGTCTACAATTTTATTCAAATGAGAAAAAAAAACTAAAAATCTAAAAAAATGATAGAGAAACTGAAGAGAACTCTATCCATTTTATTTAGGATCGTGATTGATATGCGATTTTGGGATCTACATGCTCCTTGGTTAGAACCTCTAAGAGGTCCCAATGGTTTGGACTTGAGTAGGCTGAAAAAAGACATACAACTTTGGCAAGAATGGCGTTCTGCGGAATATATGACGCATGCTCCTTTAGGGTTGAATTCACTTTTTTCGTTCTACCTTCCCTATTTAATTTATCTAATTCTTATCTAATTCTAAAAAAAACTAAAAAAATAAAAAAAAGGAGCGAAAGAGTAGTCACAGATATTTGATTGTATCTCGATCTAATCTTTTTCACCCTGTCCCGCTGCAATAACTCAAATTAGAAAAAAGGGAATGTTAATGCATAACTTCCTATAATTCCTACAAATCCTCCCACCCGTGACTCGAATATGTGAAATAATCCATCCAGTACCTTGCGCCTTTCCAAAATCACAAGTGCTTCTTCTTCTTGATCTTTGGTGAACTCAACTGAAATAATGACAGGCAAATTCGAAGGCAGACCCAAATAATCATATTTCAAATAAGCAGACAAAATCTTCAATTCCAATTTAGCTGGCTCTTCAATCAACACTTTGGTTGTGTGTACTCCCGAGATAACAACTCTAATGATTCCAGTGGAACTTCTTGAGTAAATCTCTTTATTTTATCTTCTAACAAACTTTTTGTCTATATCGACAATGACTAGAATTTCCACTCCTTCTAAAACCCCAAACATACCTCGTCTTCATCACTACTTGGCAAATCCGATAGTAGAATACATTCTAATGAATCATCTACAGAATTGAGCTTTAACTCTGTAGAAGCCAGCGATTCCATCTTGGAAATAGTAGAACAGTCTTCAACTACATCTGGGAATTTAGTAGCATTGAAGTTATTAAAAGTCACCTTGTCATCAAAAATTTCTTTGAACTATGTATCTCATTGTTGCTTCTGGAATCATTGAGGATATGGCAATGGTGGAATCTTAGCTTTAATCAGACAACTCTTCTATGGAAACTTTTCTGCATCTAACAAGGGTGTTAGATAATCAGAACTAACTGGTTTAGAGTTTACCTCATCAAGGATCACTAAATCTAACTCCTGTGATACAGGAGTTTTAACACTTCGTTGAACTTCCTCTTTGTCTTGATGATCGCGTGATTTCGTGATAGGTTTTAAATATTTATAACTACTCGTTCTTGAACTAACTATTATCACGGTGTAGGCAAGCGTACCTATCGAACAATAGTATAGTTTTAGCAAAACCGGATTGTCGAACCTAAAGGAACTAAAAGTACTAGTAATGATTGTCTTTTTATTATCTAGCCTAAGAATAAAGAGGTTTTGTTTTCACTAACTAATTATCTAAACTAAGAATGCATAGAGAACGGAATTGGGGAATTGCTTTTGGGAAAATTGATTGAATGAAGACAATACCTAAGGAAAAATCCACCTAGACTGTACTTGTTATTCTGGCTCCGAATCAGACGATTTATTCATTTAACTTGTTCCGTAGAGATCCATAAGTTATGTTATTATCCCTATTGAAGACTAATAACGTCTAATCCCTAGATTGAATAACCGAGACTTTTCTCTAATTAACACTTTAGGGTTGCATTAACTCGATCTATGGATCCCTTTATTAGGTTTCACCCTAATCCGGCAAAATCTTGTCACCCTATGTCTATGGGCGCAATCAACTCCGCTTAATTATGACAAATGTACTCTTAGACAGAGTCTATTCCTCCTTTGAATAAGAGCTTATCTTGAATCAATATCCTGGGTTATCAAAACAAGAATTAAGAACACATAATTAAGAATAAGTCAAATACTTATCATACAATTCAGAAAATAATAACAAGATTTGTCTTAGGTTTCATTCCCCTTAGGTATTTAGGGGATTTAGTTCATAACTAAATAAGGAAAACATCTCAGAATAATAAAGAATACAAAACATAAAGAAAACCCAAAACTCCTAAAGGGGAATTAAGGAGAGATCTTCAGTCTTGATGATGAATCTGGCTTCTGAGATGAATCGATTGTTTTTCTTGGAGTAATTCCTTACCCTCTACTCTGCCCTCCTTTTCTTCCTTCTCTAGGGTGTATTTATAGGCTTTAGAATGTCTAAAAGCCCTCAAAATTAGCCTTTTCTGAATTAGACTCAACTTGGGCTTGGCAGGGACATGCCCGTGTAACACGCCCGTGTGTGATTACTTCAGGTCGTGCTCGAGCCTGCCAAATTGACACGGCTATGTGGTCTGCCTGTGTGAGGAGGTCCAGCCCGTTTTGGTTTCAAACTTTGGCTCATTTTCTCTGTTTTTGGCCCGTTTCTCAATCCTTTCACTCTCCTATGCTCTCTTAAGTGTAAAACATGAAATTAAAGCATTAGGAGAATCGAATTCACCAATTCTAATGAAAAATCATCCATAAAATGCGTTAAACATGGGGCAAAAATATGTATAAATTACGGTTTATCAAATACCCCCATACTTAAGCATTTGCTTGTCCTCAAACAAAAAACTCAACTCATAATCAAAATAAATTCTTCTCAACTTATAATTTCTATCAATAATATCTCAGAATAATCCATAGGTAATTCAACTAAAAGAACATAAAAGTTTTAAACATTCCAGGTTGAATATTTAATCATGCAAACATAGGTGTCTCTCCTTATTTAAGTAATTACCTTTTATTCAGAATACCACAGAGTTTCACATCCTCACTATAGACTCACTCAAATCATTCGAGGTGTTTAAGGATAATAAATGAAGCACTCAATAGTCAATAATGAAAAGTCATTACCATAGGCTTGCATGAAAATCAAATCTCCACCACTATAATTTAAGATGATACATGAATCAAAAGATCTTTAGAGGGTTGTAATGAGGTTTGGTTAGGGGGTGTGGTCACAAGCCGAAAGAAAGGGTTAGAATCGAGATTGAATTGAAAAATTACCTAACTAGAAAAAGAGTTCATCATCACTTGTGTACAATAAGCTTCTTCTCAGACTAAGGAAATTAACTTATGAAGCTTATAAACAGAATATCACTACTAATATGTATACATTTGTTTTTTAAGAACACATTAAATTACAGAGTAGAATAAAACATAGCTAAGCAACTATTTCAATTCAAATCTCGACAAAAATAGGGGCTTAAATTAATTTAGGGGATTTCAACAATAATGGGTTAAAGGTTAATATTAAGGGTAATACAAGAAATGGCTTGTTAGGCTCAAAGGGGTTTACTAGGGGTTAATCGTGGAGGTAGGCTTTTCATGGCATGAGTGGGTTAACCCTAAGTGCCTTAATCATTTTGACATATCAAACCAAATGGTGCGGTCTCAACATGAATAATCAAGTAAGTTCTAGAATAACAGTTCACTACTAACGCACTCAAAGCAATAATTAAAATGAACAAGAAAGAATTAATAGATGCTCAAATGGCTCAAAAATCTCACAAAAATTATGGCTTTTTGTTGTTTAAAACTTGTGAATCCCAACTCAAAGTAATACCAAAACCTTGGGGAAACAGCCTAAGATTTTAAATTCTTAAAAATCAACTCATCATGCTTGATTCTCTAATGTCATAAAATTTAACCAATCAATGCATAATTGCCTATGTTTTAATTAAAGATATATCAATCAAAATCATAAATCAATTAAAATTTATCCTAAATATGATATGAAAGCCTTTCAAGAGAACAAGGCAATCATTCGTGGATTTTTCGATAATGAAATAAATACCCCCACACTTACGATGTACATTACCCTTAATGTACAAAGATAGATATTAGAGTATAAAAATAAGATAGGAGAGAAGTGAAACTTCTTGTATGATGAATTCCTCGAACGGAGTTCTAGAGAGTAATCGGTTCAAGAGTGGAGGAGGATACTTCGGCAGTCGTAGAGGTTCATTAGGCTATAAGTCCTGTGCCAAAAGGATATTATCTTTAGTGGTAGCTATGGTCGTGGGTGAGCAGGACATGGAAGTCGTGGAGAACCTTTCCCGGTGGAGTTTTAGTTCCAATGTGATGATGAGCTTAAGAGCTCTATATAAATGTGATAAAATCAGAACTTTTAGGGATATTAGGAAGAATAATTACACAATAAGAAATAACCGAACTTAATAATTAAAAATAAAATTTCTAAAATCTAATAAAAATAAAAAGTAGTTTTAATAAAATTAAAAACATAAAATAATAAATAAATGTTTTAAACATCTTCATCATTGGATGGTTCGCGAGGTGGGGATGGCGATGAGATGTGGAGGTCTTGACAAATCTGCTGTAGAGTAGCATCAATGTTGTCAAATCGTTGAAAACACTGCTACTCGAATCGAGTGAGGCGCTCAGAGATGTCAGCATATGAAGTCGCCGCATGAACTAGATGAGAGGGTGGTGGTGGCTGAGCCGGTGGGTCCTCGTACTGTGGGGGGTCATCATCAGGGATGTCCTCGTAGTCCTCCTCCTCGGTAGATTGGGCGAGACGATATTGGGGAGGGTAGGTTCCTCAGCGCCACTCGATCATCCTCATGCTAAGCATGCTTAAGATTCCTTGTGGAGACATCTGGCTGATGAAGGTGGGGGATGATTCTTGGACCGCGGTGTTGAGGAGCCCGAAGTGTGGCGCTAGTCGAGTAACGTAGGGGCCAATGGAGATGACCTCCTTCCTATGCCGCTCCGTCTGGTACTGAATCGCGAGGGCGATGAAATAGGAAAGGTCGATGACATGCCCGTGCGACATGCACCATAAAAAGTAGGCGTCGTGAGTGTTAATGACGCCAGTGCTCTCTCACCTCCTTATAATTGTGTGAGCCAAAATGGTGTATAGGTACCTCAGGGATGGTGGGAGAACTGATGCCTTGGAGCGGCTAGGATTGTAGGAGGCTGCGCTAGGGGCCAAAGTGTGCCAGCACTTCGAGGGAGAGAAATGCATGTGGTGAGTGAGAGCATCCAAGTCATTATCTTCCTTGAACTCCTTTGTATATAAACCCAATGCCGTACCAAATTCTGAAACGCTAAGCTGGCGGGCTAATCTACCTAGTCAAAATTACACCTTACCGGAATCATCGTAGTTCGTCATTACGGTCTGGAGATGGAACATTGAGCATAGTTCTATCGTGAGCTCAAGGTATGTTGGCTCAATGATCCGAAAGAACAGCTCCCAAGGGTCTGTGGATAAGAGGGCCTGAATTGCATCAGCCAACTGAACTTGTTCTACGGCGGCCCAGTCGGTGCAGCGACCTGCAATTAAAGGTCGGGCCCGAAGTATCTGGAAAAGTTCTTCTTGGGGCCCACGAGGAAACTGTAGGTAGGAGTGACGAATTTTCGTGGTTGGACCCGCAGAAGATGACGCTCCCTTTTGTATTTTGGAAGCAGGGACAATAGCCTTTTTACCACGTGAAGTTGACATGGTACCTGCGATTAGAATCATCAAGTCATCTTCACGAGTGGTCAAAATAAAACGAAGTCAAATCATAAAAATCATAATTTCAAGCCTCAACTACTAAAACTAACTAAAAACATAAGTTCAGTGGTATACGTTTGTGGCACTAGCATGGTGATATAAATAAAATGGCGATGAATGGAATGCACATTACTATATGAATGAATAGAACTGTCAATACAAAAGGCATGATTATTTTAACTATCCTAACCATGGATATTCATTTCTAACTAATTAAATGGAGTAGATAAATCATGTAATGAGTAGCAATTTGGACATGAAAAAGATGATGACTTGTCCTATAAATGAAATTTGTGTGATAGAAAAATAAAAATGACATGAAAAATATAGACTACTAAGATAAATAGCATTATAAATGAGTGTAATTAAAGGGGAAGGAGTAAACAGACGCTAGAAAGGGGAGAATGGACGTCAAAAATGAAGTTAGAGGCAGTGCACGGGCGTGGCAGGGAGGCCATGTGAACTTACAGCGACTAAGGTTAGGGTTTTTGAATGGGGAAGAAAGTTAATAGTGCAGGGTATTTATAGATTTTGGGCCACACGGCCATGGCACACACCTGTGTTCCCCAATTTTTGCACGTGTGTTTTGCATTTTTGGTATTTGGGTGCGTCTGAAATTTGTCCCACGCCCGTGTACCTCAGGCGTGTGGGTTCACACGGCCATGTCGCACGACCGTGTCTAGCTTCATTCGCTTCTCCCACGCCCGTGTAGGAAATCCCCACGCCCGTATCAATCTAACAGGTTCGACCACGGGTGTGAGACACGGGCGTGTCGCATGCCCGTACTAGTTTCTCAGTTTCAACCACGGGTCTTCCACACGGGCGCGTCGCACGCCTGTGTTGTTTTGGCAGGCTTGACCACGGCCAAGTCTCACAGTCGTGGCATTTTATCGTAGCCCGTGTTTGGGGAAATCCTTGCCTTGTTTACGATGAAAAGTTCACAAGATCCACACACGAGCAGCCTACAATCGGTTACTATAACATTAGATTAAAACTCGATAACAACTTAACACATCAAACCCTTACCATATTCAGCCATTGTCCATATCTTTAACCCTTACCTTAATCGATCTCCAACTACCAGATCTAGATGCTCCAACAATGTCAACCTTCTATGCTCCTTGATTGCTTGTCTTTAAATCCACACTAAATACATACGAAACCATGAGAAGAGGCTATTAAAGCCTTTAGTCCAAAACGACAGTCTCCCTAAGTGATTAAGGACTTGTTGGCTTTTCGAAAGGTAATCGGTTAGCAATGGTTTGGGAGAGATCGGTGGAAGAAAAAGAATAGGGAAAGAATTTTAAGAATAGCAATAGAAGATTTAGGCTTCGGCGAAGAAAAGAAAGATGGATCAAAGGGATTGAAAGTTGATAAAATAAAATAAAAATATGATAAGAGAATTTGTGTTGAAAAAAATAAACAAACAATTCATCCTAGCCAAAATTAGAGAGCTATTTCGGTATCTAATTGCCTAAAGCTGAATGAGTTCTATTTCAGCACCACCGTCCTTCCCATGTTCAAATTCATTGTTTTCCTACTTAATTTTAGCCCTTAGTACAGTTTGAATTTACTTCAAACTCCTTCCCACCATTTAGCAGCCTTATCCGCCCCTTGCACCGCTTCAAAGACTTGCTGCTAAGAGAGTCTTGATCGACTCTAACTCCTTCCCCACGCTGAGCAACAAAATTGGTCCTTCGCACACAAGCAGACTTGAACTCCGGACCTACTCTTGTGCTGCGCTCCACATCCTATTGCTGGCCACTACACCAATCTTTCCTTTATACCATAATAAGGTCACAATTAATCTTAATCTATTCCTGCTGAAGCCTTGGTTACTTACGAAATAAAAAGGAAACTTCGCCTGCTATACATCTCGAACCTGCGACCTTCTAAACACACACACACGCTGCTTGCCACTGCACCGAAGTTCCTTTCATGACATAATCTTCTCACAATTAATTTTAAGGCTGAACGGCTGCAGTCATGGCTACTTAAAACTAAATCAAAATTTCGTCATCCCCTAGAATCGAACCCACATCCTCTCAGCATGCCTAGCGCACTACTGCCACTGCGCCACAGGCGCTCCTTGTGGCATACTCCGTTTGCGAATTCTTTTAAAGCCTATTTTAGTGCAACTCATTTACTTAAAAAAAATAAACATCTCGCGAGTTGTAACACCCTAAATTTGGGCCTAGAAGTATTGGGCCTTGAGTGGGGGTCCATAAGGAGGTTGTATATAGGTATTTAATTGTGCAATGAAATGACACAATTAAATGTCCGCTTTGGTGGTTAATGGCCCTGAGAAGTGTTAGAGAAATCTTGGGTTCAAACTTGGGCTTTAGCAAAAATTTTGGTATTAAGTGAAAAAAGCCTGGATGCTTGGATGAGGGTTTTTAAATTATTGTGTTAAATAAATGACACAAGGAAGCTTGTCGTTTAGTGGTTGTGGCGTCATTAAGGTTGTATGGGAGCCTGGGTTCAAGCCTTGGCTCTTGCAATTTATTTTGTTTTTTTAAAGGGAACCTGGACTTAGGCCTTTAGACCTTATAATTAATTGGGGATAAAATATGACACTAAAAGCCTTGTGGCTTAGTGGCAAGTAGCGTGTGGAGCATCTGAGGGGAGGCATGGGTTCAAATCCCATGGCAAGCAAAGAGCATTTATTTTGCTAAAAGGGGGCGGCAAGAGTTGGTGTTGAATTTAAACTCTGATGTTGGAGGGATCCCATATCGAGAAGATAACATAAGAGTGGATACAAAGCTGGCTTTAAATAGAGGGAACCATGAGGAGAGTAAAGGCACCTTTCTTGGCTGATCCCTTTCGCTGTATGGCGTGCTCGTTTGGGTTTGGCGTCGGCTAAGAGTGCTCAGAGTGTGGATTAACTCTAGTCTCCTATCAGGTGTGTATTTAGATCTATTTTCTATGCACATTTGAGTTGGATTCACAACGGATATGGGGTAGGAAGGTATTTGAAACGTTCTTCAACGAGTAGATCTCTTGGTAAGTATTCGAACATTCTTTCCATTTGTATCTTGTGGTTTAAGAAAAGCTGAAAACCCCTCTGTCGACTAAGGCTAAAAGGGTTTTTGGTGTTATTTGGTTTGTTGGTGCTAGTGAGGATTAAAGGCTACCGATCGAGGAGTGTGTGAAAAGCTTTGATCATCGGAGTGACTAAATCTAGTCATCAACTTCGGCAAAGGTATGAACCCAAGAGCCATTGGGGATGGTGGCCGAATGTGTAAGTGATGATAATAGGTAGTTTTCGATTTGGTTTAATATTAACATGGTCTAATATATAAGTGGTTGATTATAGGAGAAATCGCATAGGAGATCTCGTCAAGGAATATCGCAAATTAGGTGTGTAACGAACCCTTTTTCATAGCTTAAAGTGATAAATGCCGAAAAGCCGAAATGCAGAAATTCTGGCATTTCGAGGACTTGTGAGCAAGCAAATGCTCACTAGTTAGTTAGAATCGATGAGATGATGATCGGGAACAATGGAAACGGTAAGGACGTGTTTTTGGCGTTCACGGTAAGTTGGGCCTCGAGGGGCTAAAATAGGGCCCAATAGGCTTTCGAGCCCATTTGGGTAAAATTGGTAGAAAATGGAAATCTGTTAAATTGCCTGTTAAGATTATTAATACTATTATGGATATAGGCTAAATGGGCCTAGATGACAAAATCGGCTAAGTAGGGCCCATTAGTGGTTTTAGGCCCAATAACTCGGTTTCGTTAAAAGCGGGCTAGAAACGCGGTTTAAATAAATGAATAGTTAGTAACTGATGATGGACATGGAAAAATCCCTAATTTTTGGTAAATTTACGATATTACACTTATAATATGAAAATGACCATTTTGCCCCTAGGTAAAAATGACCATTATACCCCTAGGGTTTATACATGAATTTAATACATGGGATTTTGATAAACATGGTATGTATGATATGCACATGACATGTATGATATGCACATGATATGTATGATATGCACATGACATGTATGATATGCACATGAGATGTTCATAAATGCATTGGGTTGGGTTTTTATATGGATGGAGGAAGTGCAAAAGGGCTTATGCCCCAGTTATTAAAGGGCTTATGCCCTAGTTATTAAAGGGCTTATGCCCCAGTTATGATAAAGGGCTTATGCCCCAGTTATGATGAAGGGCTTATGCCCCAGTTGTGATAAAGGGCTTTTGCCCCAGTTATAAAAAGGGCTTTTTCCCCAGTTACTAAAAGAGGCTAGGCCTCCAGTTATATGATAAAGACTATCTTGCCGGTGGAGAGTTATGGCGGGGTGGGTCGAGTTAATCCCCACATGGTGTGTTGGTTGGTACGGTGGAGAGTAGCGGATGGTGGGTTGAGTAGTCTCCCAATTGGGCTTGCATTCTTTCATTGACATTATATGTGATATTGAAATGGGCCTATGGGCCATACTGTTTCTGAGAAAGGCTTGCCCAAGAATATGAAATTTGAAAAGGCTTCACCAGTGTTATGAAATATGAAATATGAAATGGGCTATGGCCCAAGACATGTTTGAGATTGGATTTGGGCTTAGACCCAACAGTCATTATTGTTTTGGGCTCTGAAAGGGCTTGTTGCACATGAGTTTCCAAACTCACCCCTTTCCTTAACCTTGCGGTGAGCCTTGATGTGGGGACTTGGTAGGAGGGATTCAGAGTGGCCACGGTGATTGTCTTTGGACTTTTAAATAAGCGTAGGTTTTCTTTAAATTTCCTTTAAATATTATTTATTTTTGGGTTGTAATAAGGCCATTTTAACTTTCCTTTTGTTTCTTTTCGGGATTACTTTAATTTTAATAACTTTAAACCTGGTTGATAATTATTCAAATGGGCTAGACTTAGGACGTGTTTTCAAAATGATACTTGTTTTCAAAATATCTCAACACCACGATTAATCGATTTATCAAAGACGTCCACTTAAACAAATTTAAACTCGATATGACAAAGTGTGGCTATGGTTGTGGGCATGTCTAGGATTGGATCCAATTAAATAGCTTGGTACTTAAGCAGCCTTCATAGCTCACCTCCTCTATCTCGGATACCTACCTGGTGCCCAGCTTCCATACACTTTGTTAACTCAACAAAATATATGGTTTTAAAACACTAAAAACGGAACGTGGGTTTTCAACTCCAATGTGGCACATCAGATTTGGCCATAACGTCTGGGCCAGGTTTGGGGTGTTACACAAGCCCCATACCTCGAATTGGGGTCCCCTTCATCCTTCTAATGTCCCTTGCCACTGGGCTGATATCTTTATTGTGACATGAGTTAGCCCCAACAACTCTTAAGGCCTGCCTGCGACAGCCCTTGACTTAAAAACATGTTTGCGCACGCTGGGAATTGAACCCCAGCCTTCCTTCCTATTGTCCAGCGTGCCTAACCACTGGGCCAGGCGTTCCTTTATGCCCAGTTTCTGCCCAACTTATTTTTAAGGCCTAATACCCAGATTTCCTTAAGAGGCAAAATTTAAGAATTTTCCTAAAGCTATGGGTCGAGCCCCGGACTTTTTCCCACACCATAAACCCTCCGTAATTTATTTAATTACTAAGCTAACATACTAGATAATAATAATAATAAAAACATCCAAATTATTCGAGCCGTCTTCTACCCGAACCCAGACTCAAGGCCCAATATTTTTAGGCCCAAAAATTGGGGCGTTACAACTCTACCCCCTTAAAAAAAATTTCGTCCTCGAAATTTTCCATCTAGCTATTAGTTGTCTAATACCGACTATTGCACTATGCTACCGCTGCGCACTCTGATTAAAAATAATTCTTGGTACGACCCAGAACATCTAATTACTAAGGTAAACAAACATTTACCAAGCACGCATACAACTCGTAACACACAATTAAATAGAATAAGCTTGGCAATCCTGAGCTCGATGCTCCTTGGACCCACATCTAAAGCATGCTCCTGTCTTCCTATGGCATTCACCCGGATGACACCCATTGCAGTTCTTGCAGGTTAGAAAGTTTGGTTGTGTCTTAACATGTTTCACAGAATGAGGCTCGGTCTTCTGAGAACTAGAATCCTTCCTCTTCTTACACTCCAAGCACCCTGCTTGAAGCGTTTCCCTAATTTCCTTAACCTTGGTCTCCAATACTTCTTCTACCACTTTCCTTACTATCTCGGCCAATGCCTCGGTACCAAGCTCTGAGTTACTGCTACCCGAAGTTGGCAGACTTTGCTTACCCTCAGAATCCATATCAACACTCTACATTACCGGCATACGTATCAAATAACTACCAAGGCCTCGATTCAATAATTTCAATACTTATTCATATGTGTTATGCAGAGATAGTATTTTAAAGTTTCTATTTTCACAGAATCATAGCCTAGCTACAGTCTCAGTATTCTAGGGTTTTTAGTATTGCCCTAGCTATAGTGTCATGATATGGTCTCAGTTCTATCAACAGTAATATCTTAATACAGTGTAGTATAAGTAACAGAAACACTTACAGACTTGGTGCCGGGGATTCAATGGGCCACTTCTTCAGTTATCAAATTTCTGAAACCCAGAAAAACTTAAACCATTTTAAGATTGAACCTTAAAACATGTATACCTTGTAAAATATCTTTGAAAAGAACTTTCCAGAACCGTTTCCAAAATACCCTTCTTGGGCCTAAGTTTAGCAAAACTTTTTTGAAAAGCTTTTCGGACCCGATTCACAGCCGAGTTGTTGCAAATGGGCTCTGATACACTAAATGTAACACCCCAAACCTGGCCCAGACGTTACGACTGAATCGGCGTGTCACATTATAGCATTACTAGAAAAGTCATGTTTTTACTAGAAAAGTCATGTTTTATCTAAAGTCTTTCTTAGTGTTTAAAGGATACCCTCGTTATAGATTAAAGTGAATGGAAGCTGTGCACCAAGTAGGATGCCAGAAAAGAGGAGGTGAGTCAATTAGATTGCTTAAGTACCCAGCTCTCCACGGATCCAATCCTAGACATGCACATAAACATTGCCACTCTTTAATTGAGTGATTGTTCATGGAAAACCAATTTGTTTAAAACCATTTGAAAAGGTTATTAATTTTGGAAACGTTTAAAACCAATTCGTTGCAGAAGCTTTGCTTTGTTATCGCGATATTTTGAAATCAAGTAACCTTTTTAAAATGCGCCCTAGTGCTATTCAATTTCAACCAATTAAAACAATATCATATCTAAGCTAACAAAACATACTAAAAACAATGAAAAATAATTAAACCGGCCTTGTTACAACCCGAAATATAACTGAAAAATAACTTAAAGAAATACTAATTTAATTAAAAGCCATCTGCGCTATCCACGTGGCCACCCTGAATCCTGCCAGCTCCAAGTCCTCAGTTTAAGGCTCACCTGCAAGGGTAAAAAGAAATGGGTAAGTTTGGAAAACTCTGTGTATAAAGTAAACCCAACTAGAGCCTAAATTGGTTCAAACTTTACTGTGCCTAAGACCTATCCAGAAATAGTATTAACTAGGCCTTAGCCCTATTTAGAAATCAGTGTGGCCCTTAAGCCCATTATAGAATAGAACATATATTATGCATGTATGCAGAAACCCAACCCATGTCCAGTCATATACACCCCCGCACCAACCTTACACCATGTGGGGAGACAACTCAACCCACCCTTCCGCTACACACCACATAATTTGCAGCAGAGCTGCCAGAACAGATAATGTGACAGAGTCACCAGATACAAATACTGTGGTAGAGCCAAAAGAACAGATATTTGTGGCATAGCCACCAGAACAGATATTTGTGGCATAGCCACCAGAATGCTTCCTCCATCAATATAACCCATACCCCATGCAACAGATATACATGTCATGGCATACAACATACAGAATCAGATTATCATGCATTTCAGTCAAAGTTAACCCTAGGGGTATAACGGTCACTTTGCACCTAAGAGTATAATGGTAATTTTATACTTAGGGGCATTTTAGTAAATTTTCTATTTTAGGGTTCTCATGCATATGCAACCATTAACGTATTAACAAAAACACTTATCGAGCGTTTTTACCAAATTGGGCCCGTTGGCCCATTAACCCAATTCTGGTACATTAAGCCCAAATATACCGAAGTGCACGAAATTGCGCACTCTGCAATCTTACCGCTTGAGATTACCAAGATTAACAAACAACTATCCCATGATCGTTCGTACGCTCACGAGTCCACAAAATGCCGGCTCTTCGATATTTCAGCTTTTCAGCTTTTGCCGATCTAGCCTATAAGTGGTGTCGTTTACACACCTTCTTTACGATGAAACGTTGACAAGATCCACACACGAGCAGCCTACACTTGGTTACTATAACATTAGATTAAAACTCGATAACAACTTAACACATGAAACCCTTACCATATTCTGCCATAGTCCATATCTTTAACCCTTACCTTTATCGATCTCCAACTACCAGATCTAGATGCTCCAATAGTGTTAACCCTCTATGCTCCTTGATTGCTTGTCCTTAAATCCACACTAAATACATACGAAACCATAAGAAAAGGCTATTAAAGCCTTTAGTCTAAAACGACCGTCCCCCTAAGTGATTAAGGACTTGTCGACTTTTCGAAGGGTAATCGGTTAGCAATGGTTTGAGAGAGATCGATGGAAGAAAAAGAAAAGGGAAAGAATTTTAAGAATAGTAATAGAAGATTTAGGCTTCGGCGAAGAAAAGAAAGATGGATCAAAAGGAATGAAAGTTGATATAATAAAATAAAAAAAATATGATAAGAGAATTTGAGCTGAAAAAAATAAATAAACAATTCATCCTAGCCAAAATTTGAGAGCTATTTCGGCATCTAATTGCCCAAAGCTGAATAGTTCTATTTCGGCACCACTGTCCTTTCCATATTCAAATTCCTTACTTTGCTCCTTAAGTTTAGCCCTTAGCACAGTTTCAATTTCATTCAAACTCCTTCCCACCGTTTAGCAGCCTTATCCACCCCTTGCACCACTTCAGCACGTTGCTGAGAGAGTCCTGATCAGACTCTAACTCCTTCTCCTTGCGAGTAGCAAAATTGGTCCTTCGCGCATACAGCAGCTCGAACTCCAGACCTCTTCTTGTCCCTGCGCTCCACATCCTGCTGCTGGCCACTGCACCAATCTTTCCTTTATACCATAATAGGGTCACAATTAATCATAATCTATTCATGCTGAAGCCTCGGTTACATGCGAAATAAAAAGGAAATTTCGCCTGCTATACATCTCGAACCTACAACCTTCTAAACACATACATACGCTCCTTGCCACTGCACTGAAGTTCCTTTCATGACATAATCTTCTCACAATTAATTTTAAGGCTTAACTGCTGCAGTCACGGCTACTTAAAAATAAATCAAAATTTCTCCTTCCCCTGGAATCGAACCCACATCCTCTCGGCATACCTAGCACGCTGCTGCCACTGCGCCACAGGCACTCATTGAGGCATACTCCGTTTGCGAATTCTTTTAAAGCCTATTTTAGTGCAACCCGTTTACTTAAAAAAATAAACATCTCGCGCGCCCCGTGCCTTGAACTGGGGTCCCCTTCAGCCTTCTAACGTCCCTTGCCACTGGGCTGAGTTCCTTATAGTGACATGAGTTAGCCCAACAACTCTTAAGGCCTGCCTGCGATAGCCCTTGACTTAAAAACATGTTTGCGCACGCTGGGAATCGAACCCCAACCTTCCTTCCTACTGTCCAGCGTGCCTAACCACTGGGCCAGGCATTCTTTTATGCCCAGTTTTTGCCCAACTTATTTTTAATGCCTTATGCCCAGATTTCCTTAAGAGGCAAAATTTAATAATTTTGCTAAAGCTATGGGCTAAGCCCCAGACACTTTTCCCACACCATAAACCCTTCGTAATTTATTTAATTACTAAACTAACATACTAAATAATAATAATAATAATAATAATAATAATAATAATAATAACATCCAAATTATTCGGGCTGTCTTCTTCTTGAACCCAGACTCAAGGCCCAATACTTTTAGGCCCAAAAATCGGGGCGTTACATGTTTAGTAAGGGGTTGTGGACCCAATTTTTTTGTAACTACTCAATCAGGCATAAAACTTAAATAATTAATTAATTGCGACCGTGGACGAGTCATAAGGTTAAGGTGTGGCAATGGGTATATGCATGTCTAGGGTTGGATCTAAGGAGAGCTTGGTACTTAAACGGTCTTGATGACGCACCTCCTCTTCTCTGGAATCCTACCTGGTGCATAGTATCTATTCACTTTAGCCAACGAGGACTTGTTAACGGGCCAAGGTAAGTCATAAACTCATAATAAAGAGAAATTACTAAAAATGCCCCTAAGGGTGGAAATGACTAAAATACCCCTATGTGTGGAATGTAAGATTTATGGATGTTACATGTATGCCTATTGCATTCATCTGATATTCTGTTTAGGTTGCATATGGGTTGGGAATTATGGAACGAAGGAAGTATATGAGGATCACATGGTTGCTTGACGACCATGGATCCACCGATGGCTATTAAGCCCAATATTGATTAGCAGCTTGCTACAATGAAGGTAATACCGCAACCGGACTACCATTGGAGTGTATCAGATGGGTGGGTCGATATTTATATCCCTACACAGTGTGTATCGGGGGATGGAGATGGTGTGTAGCGGTTGGATGGGTGGGTTCCATGCATATTTGATTGCTTTACGTTTGTTTTGAAATTGAATTGGGCTCAGGCCCAAAAAGACTTGCTATTGCGTGCTTTTCTATTTGCTGAGGGTTGTACACACTGAGCTTTTGAAAACTCACCCCCTCTTTTATTTTTCTCAGGTGATCCTCAGTAGGTGGTTCGACGGTTGGAGGGACTCCAAGGTGGCCAGCTAGCAAGATGACTTGGACTTCTTTTATTAAGCCTATAATTTCTAGTATTTAAAGTTATTTCAGTCCAGAATGTAATAAGGCCTTTCCTCTAGTTGTTATTCAAATTAGGATTATATTTATTATTATGCTTTATATTTGCTAGAAGTAGAACATGGTTTTCTTAAAACCATAACTATTTTTGAATACTACATTTCTGCAACTCAATTTTTAAATGACAAGTTTTCATAGATCATCTATTTTAAATAAAGATTCGCATCTAAAAGAGATTTTACAAAGTAATTATTATCATACAAGAAGGAATAGTTTTTCTTTAAAATACACCTCTCTTTGAAAGCAACAAATACAATCTGGGATTTTACTCAAGGTTTTCATTTCAAAGAAGGGTTTTCAATGAAAACAAGGTTTTCGATAAAACACTTCAATGTGACACGCTGGATCTGGCCATAACGTCTAGGTCAGGTTTGGGGTGTTACAACACAACTTTAAAAAAAAACCACTTACATATGCGGTATTAGTAATAGTCAATATGAAATTAGATGCTTTGCACATTAATGCAAATTAAAACATCCATACGGCAATAGTCATACATTTTCATAAACTTTATTTAAAACACTCATCATTAAAGACTAAACATACCTATTTTTTAGTCATTAGATCATACGCATCAGACCATAATAAATTAAACCATTTTAAGTACAAATACCACAAAAAAGTACACTCATTTCTTATGCTAATTAATATGCCTAAAATTGCATACTCATTAACAAACAAATAGTCAACATTCAGTCATTCAAAACAACTTCAATATGACTTTTAAAAATATTGCTCACTTATTGCTATTCATGACTGAACTTAAATAGCAAATTCATGATAAACATGTTTTAAGCATACAACCATATTTTATCTAGGTTTAACCGTATAATCATGCATTAAAAAATATTCCATGAATACATATTTTCAATATAATCTAAAGCATAGCTGAATTGACACTATAATTGACATCATTTACAAACCACAACTCAAAAACATCTATTCTCTATAAAATAAGCTTACTTAAAGCTATTTATAATTTATTCATGTCATTAACCAAATATCCTTTAATGCCAATTCACATAATAATACCTTAATCAATCATAACAACCAAATTCACATATACTTTTATCTATGCATAAACCATAACTGAATCAACCACATATACATCTAAAATCACCAACCATTTTTAAAGCATATAGCACATATAAACTTGACTAAAGTTTCATATACTCACATAACATATTAGCCATTTTGCATGGCTTAATATATACATGCTTCAAACTTAACCTTATATACCTAGCTTATACATGCCATAAGTTCAAGTTTAAACTTATAAAATACCAAAAATAGTCGATAGTGTAATGGACTTTACTGACGATCCTCGAGCTTGTAACTAATCTCTAAAATCTATAAAATAGAGGCAAATATAAACACACAAGAAGCTAACATAGCTTAGTAAATCATAAGAAAATAAACAACTCAATGACATAATCAACTCATTTAAACCAAACCAAATTATACTATCATAATCACATTAAATCTCAAGCTTACAATTTCATGTAAAACATATACTTTCACATATGAACTTATTCATGGATGAATGTACATATATATATTAACAAAGTATCTTTCAATTTCAAAGCCAAAATGTCATTATATAACCAAGTACATTTACACTCATATACATATACTCATGAATCAAAATATAACATCACATATATATACATAGTATAAAGCCCAATATACTACACAAATGTATATATGTTTACATTACTAACTTGTATAATTTGCATCACATATGAAATAGCCAACTTACCTTACTTTCAAATAAGTAATCAACTAACTCATACCTAATCGTTTTAGCTCATTTTAAACATTCGATCACAACTTATTATTGCCCGTTGAACCATTCAGAATTGAATAGGATAGTTGGATAGTCATATATATCATACAGTGCCAACGTCCTAGATGTGGTCTTACATGAAATCACATATCGATGCCATTGTCCCAGACAGGGTCTTACTTGCACACATATATCGGAGTCACATATCGATGCCAACGTATTAAACGTGGTCTTACTCGCACACATATATCGATGGTATGGTATTACTCGCACATCACATATCGGAATCCTATGTCATGACATATGTATCCTAGTTATTCCTAAGGTTTATACGGGGCTTTCGGACGTCGTAACTCAGTTGAAACTAACTTGTAAACATTGTTCCCATGTATATAACCATTCGACCATCATATATATATATACTCATAAAATTCAATTCAGCATTTTAAATTCAAATATACTCAAAATTAACAACATTTATTTTCTTATAAACTTACCTCAGACGATGAAAATCAGAATGAAATGGCTAACCGACAACTTTAGTTTCCCCCCCCGATCCAAATTTGATTTCTTTGGTTCTTGATCTAAACATATTCGAACTAAACTCATTCAAACATATTTTCACTCAATTTAGTCCAGAAACACATAAATGGGAAAATTATCATTTTACCCTTGACATTTTACACTTTTTACAATTTAGTCCAATTTACAAAGAAAACACAAAACATGCAAAATTTGCACACACCATGCTTAGGTCGAATGTTCCTTGTGTTCATACAAGTTCATATATTTCATTTATTTCACATTTTAATCCCTCAATTTATTATTTTTTCAATTTAGCCCTAATTACTCAAAATCATCAAAAATTCCAATACAAAACATTAATTCAAAACATATCCTTCATAATTCATCAACTAACATCACAAAACTCAAATATTCATCAATGGAATAACTCAAAATATTCATCAAAATCATAAATTCAAGCATGGGCTTTGTACACTGCAACGATCTCAAAAATGTAAAAATTATAAAAAACCAAGCTAGTTACATACCTTCATCAAGCTTCAACAATGTCGAATGCCCTAAGCTTTATTTTCTTTCTTTCTTTTGTTATTTCGGCAAGAACAAAGTATTTTGCATGCTTATTTTAATTCTTATGTTTTATTATATACATGTTATTACACAAATTACCATATTAACCTTTAAACATAAATATAAAACCATTATAACTTATGGTCACTACCGTCCACTAAATATTATCATGGGCAAATTGCATCTTAAACTCATCAAATTACAAAGACAATCACAATTTGACCCTTAAATATTAAACCATCAAATTTTTATTTTACGTGATTAAGCCCTTTTTATTAAATCAACACTCAAACGACAAAAATTAAAACACAAAAATTTCACTGATATAAGTTCACACATATTAAACACAAAAAATAAATTTAAAATATTTTTCTGACTAAGATTCGCGGTCCTAAATCCACCGTTTCGAATAGGGTTTTGAATTGGGCTGTTACTGTAACACCCCTAACCCGTATCTGTTGCCGAACTAGGGTTAAAGGCATTACCGAACAAAATCAGGACATTTAACTTTCAATTCATAAACATCAAAACATCATATATCAACATCAATATAGAGTCCCTTATATAGGTCATCGAGACCTTAAACATGTATTAGAAAGGGGTCGGGACTAAACTAAACACATACAAAGTTTCTCTAAAATTTAAACATTTTTCAAATAAGTACAGGTTACACGCCCGTGTGAACAGGCCGTGTTCCTCACACAGCTTTAGACACGCTTGTGTGTCTAGACCGTGTCAAAATGGGGCATACATACTGACTTGTTCACACTGCAACAAGACACACCCGTGTGCTTTGGTCATGGTCGAATCTGACTTGGGCCACACAGCTAACCACACGTGTAACAACCCGTTTTTAGGGTTAATCGAAACAGTGGTTTCAGAACCACCAAATTTGATGAGTAGGATTGTAAATATTATATTTAATATTTACGAGTTAATTGTGATTTTAAAAAGGCTTTTGATATTGTGATTTTTTTTATAAGCTATTTATTAAGTTCAAGTGGTATGACCATAAGGTCAAGTGGGTTTAAAAATAAGGTATCGGACCTCATTTCTATAAACCGGTCATAAATATTTTTATAAATAATTGCAGAGTGGCAATAAGATGGTATTAAAGTTTCGTTGAAAAATTTATCGTTTCGATTGTTAATTAAGCAAAAAGGACTAAATCGCGTAAAATGCAAAAATTGCATTCTAATTAAGTGTTTATTTTCTATGTTATACTAAAGTAGAAGTCCCTATTTATTAATTAAACCATTATTTTATGATGGTGGCGATTGGTGGTTTGGCATATATGAAATTATGTATTATTATAAAGGATAAAAAGGTAAATGGTATATTAAAATGTAATAAATAAAAACAAAACATAAAATGGCCATACAAATTTATCTCTTGGCCGAATATTGAGGAGAAAAAGAAAGCCATTGAAGCTTCCTTAGTTTCGGCACTTGCATGAATTGATTTAGGTATGTTTTGTGTTCGGTTTTAATAATTTTTATGTTTTTGAGATCATTGCTTCAGTATTCTAGATAGCAAGATCTCGATTTCAAAATTGTTAAAGATTTTGAAAGTTACCATTGACGAATATTGTAATTTTTGATATTAGATGATGAATTTGGAATGTTTATTTATATTCAAAAGTAATTTGTTACGTGATTTTGATGAATTTTTTGATTTGGGACTAATTTGTCAAATTGATAAAAGCACAAGGATTTAATGTGAAATTGTTGCATAAATGGGCTGTGTTAGCTTGGTTTTTTTGTTAAAAATGGTTAATTTGCATGTTTTGGGCTCAGGGACTAAATTGAATAAAAGTAAAATTTTAGGGGCAATTTTGTAAAAAATGTCAAAAATGACCAAATTGTGGAACTCATTTCACTTCAAGTCCAAAAATCGTTGGCTAATATATTTCTTCCTAAACTCTGCTCGGAAGAAATCCCAAGTAATATTTTCTTTCGGCACTACCGAGGATACAGTCTTCCACCAATTGTATGCAGTGTCCTTCAAAAGGGACACAGCACACTTCAAACATTCCTCGGGTGTGCATGACAGATCACCTAGCAGCCGCGTAGTATTCTCGAGTTAGAACTCAGCTCTTTCAGTGTCATCATTAACTTTAGCCCTGAATTCCTTAGCTCCATACTTTCTAAGCTTATCTACAGGGGCTTTATCGATTCTCACCTGTGCCATACCTAGTGGCACATCCTCATCAGGTTGGTTAGGGGGCTGGGGAGGTCTTGGTATATTGGGGCGATTTCTTAGAAAATCCCCAAACCATTCATCCATCATATCAAAGAAGGCAGCTCGGGCCTCTTCTCGGCCTTCTAACATCAGCCTTCTACTTCTACTAGATACAGCTCATTGTACGGAAGCTGGAGCATGGCTCTAGACTCCCTCGGACTCATCTTGTGCTTGATTGGTAGACATTCACTATATTCAAAATAGTTTAAACAATTAGGAGACGTCACACTATCAACATTCGAATAATGGGCTAGAACTGACTAGACTGTTATAGTGAACTTTAACATCCTCTACGGTAGTCCTAGAACCGACTAAACTGTAGCTCTGATACCAATAAATGTAACACCCCTCAGCTGTATCCAACACCGGGACAGGGCTTGAGGCATTACTGGAACTTTACACTTTCAGTATACTAACTCGGGTCACAAAATTTCACTTGAATTTAAAACTTTTCAATCATGAATATCTCGTCCCTTGTATAGGCCTTCGAGACCTATTACATACCTAATGGCAATACGGGACAAATTCGAGCACGATCAATGAACCTTAGTCTCCTCGAAAAATTTTCCTTAACATAAAGGGTCATGACTTTCGTGTAGATGGGCGTCATGAACTCACACACTGTGTGGCTTGGGACACTCCCATGCCTTTCAACCGTGGGCAACACTGACTTATTAACATGGCCAGGACACACACCCGTGCTGCTTGCCCATGGACGACACTGTCAATTGAACACGGCCATGGCACATGCCCGTGTGGCCTACTCGTGTACAACTTTGAGCTAAAATTTAAGTGTAGGGGACACACGGCCATAGCACACACCCATGGGAGAGAACCGTGTGTTACACACGGCCTAGACACACGCCCGTGTGTCCAACCATGTAAACTCTAATAGGCTATTTTCCAAGCATTTAGTCACCCTTTCTACTACTTGTACTTAGTGGTTACCAAGTTTGAGAGAAAACATGATTTTACACTTGTAAATAATCTTAATAAAGCTAGTTGTATGGAAACCTCATATCATTGGTTTCTCACATGAGAGGTTATTTTCCATTTAGTGTTATGGGTTCCCAAGTCACTTTAATTCATCCAAAATTGGCTCGTTCATGTGACTCATTGCCAATTGATAACAACCCATCACTTGTAATTAAAACCATGCATAATTTTGTAGGTCATAGCCTACTTCAATTAAGCCAATTTTCATGGCCATATACAAACAGATAAACACATTTTTACATGCCTTCATTTGAAAAATCAAATAACACATATACAAAATACTCAAAAATACTATACATGCCATTGAACAAAATAAACTAAGTCTTTATACCAAAGCTTGTCTAGTTGATAGTTTGTTGACTCTCCAATCATCTTCCAGTCCTTATGAGTTATCGAGCTCTGCGAGATGGGGAAAAAGAGAGGGGTAAGCATTTTTATGCTTAGTAAGCTCAAATAACTGGAAAGTAAACTTACTGAGTAATTAGCACACATCCATACTTAAATCATGAAATCATTAATTATGAAATGATTTCCTATCACACGCACTCAATCAATGAGTTAGTCACATAACAAAGCATCATGTAATTTATGTAGATGAGCTCATCATTCATCATCTTATTGACATACATCATATTAATCTCGTTGAGTTTCTAGGAAATCTCGATGGAATACCCATTATCCGTCAATTCTTACGAATGATCATTTCACATATATGCACTCCACGAACCTCACATTTCATGGCAGGATTACCAGTCCAGGCTAAATCCCCCATATCATGAACTCATAAGGTGATGTCGAAATTACCAGTCCAGGCTAAATCCATTATAGCGACAAACACCCTTAATGAGCTCGGATCTGAATTACCAGTCCAAGCTAAATTCAAATCCTAATCGGATTACCAGTCCCAGCTAAATCCATAATGCACACATATTCCTCGGGAGGCTTGAAGATTCAAGGAACACCCGTCTGGGCTAGATCCTTTTCATACTTGAGATCACGGATTACCCGTCTGGGCTAAATTCTTACTGCAACACATGCAGGATCTCTTTACACATATCAATGAGGGTTTATCCATCGAATTCCCTCTGTCAACCTCAACCAAGACATTTTTTAAATGTTACCATCAAATATGTATTTCCATGATATTTCATGCCAATAATAAATGCAATCATCATGTATTCATAAATCATTCAATTATGCATATTAGGGGTTTACTTTAAGTTATCCGAACTTACCTGGTATTTTTTTCGGAGTTGTGTTTCAGTTATTTCGAAACCTTATGTTTACCTCGATCGACCTTCGAAATTTGTTCCTCGGGGTCTATAACAGAAAAATTATCTCATTAATACCCTATATTATACATTTCAAGTTTAATATCTACACCCGGTCCAAATGACCATTTTGCCCCTAACCTTTCACATTTTTATGATTTAGTCCCTAGGCTCGTATAATGAAACACATGCACTTTTTATCTTACCCAAGCCTAGCCTAAACATATGCACTTTTTATCTTACCCAAGCCTAGCCTAACACTTTTCCTTCTTATGGTAGCCCATGTTTTCCATATTGTTCTCATTTCTACCACACATTTACATCTTTTGCAAAATAGTCCCTATAAGGGTTTCTCATGAAAACCAACTAGGAAAAGATGTTTAATACACATTCATCTTTCATATTCCTCCATAATCCATCAAAATACAAGCAACTCATGCATGGGTAAATTTTTAAACATGAACCCTAGCATGAAATATGGGTAGAAATGGAGAGAGCAAGCTACCGGGATTTCAAAAATACAAAGAACATTAAAATGAGGCTTGGGAGCACTTACTATTGAGTTTGGAAAGCTTGAAACCCTAGCTATGGAGAGCATGCAAATTTCGGAAGCCATGGAGAAGAAGATGAATGAATTTTGCTTCCTTTTCCCTTTTATTTCATTTATTACCAAATGACCAAAATGCCCTTCCTTAATAACCTTTCAAAATTTTCCTTCATGCCCATTTTTGTCCAAAAACTTAGAATTTGGGAAAATTGCTCTCCAATACCTTCTAATTCATAATCTAAAGCAATTTTGATACAATTTTCTTTTAGAATCCAAGTTTTGAAATTTATTCAATTTAGTCCCTAATTTCTAATTGGACATTTTATACTTAGAATTTCTTCATGAAACTTTAACACATGCATATATTCATATTGTACGCCTCATAATAATCATCAAAATAAATATTTTGATGTCATATTTGTGGTCCCAAAACCACTATTCTAACTAGGCCCTATTTCGGGATGTTACATTGATGGTTATGAAAGTTTGGTAAAAGTGGTCATCAAATGATAAGGTCAATGAATATAGAATTGCTGTGTCTAGATTTGATATTATATGAGTACGTGTAATAAGTGAATGATAGCATGTTAAAGTTAAGAATATACCTTAGTGAAGTATGTTAAATCATTAAAATGATGCAATGATGTATATATTTGATGTCTATAGATGTGAGGGATTAATGGTAACAAAAGTCTTGGAAAATAGCCTAAGTACTAATCACATAGGCAGAGACATGACCATGTTTCTCAACCGTGTCAAGGACAAGGGCTAGCACATGGAGGTGTGGCCTGGCCGTGTGGTTAAATTTGTTTTGTTGACATCATAAACAGAGAGTTACACGGCCTGAGGACACAGGCGTGTTGGAGGCACATGAGCGTGTCCCTGCGTCCACACGGGCGTATGACCCTATTTTAGGAAAATTTTTCTAAGTTTCCCCAAAACTTTCTAAAGTTTTCGATTTAGTCCCAAACTGCCTTTAAGGCATGTTTAGAGCCTCGGTAGCTTGTGTAAGGGACATTATGCATGTGGTTGAATGTTTTTAATTTAAATGAAATTTATGGCCCAGTTTTGCATGTTTGTGAATGTTTAAGTCCAGTAACGCCTCGAACCCTGTCCGACGTCAGATACAAGTAAAGGGTGTTACAATTCATGCCATATCATTATCAACAAATTCCATGCTTAACACCCATCCCAAAACATACCATATCATGAGCCATAATCAAACCAAAACATGTGGATTATAACGTTAATATACTCATTCAATCTAACACCACATTCTTACCAATTTCACAATTAAGCACATACCAAAAACTTACCACACTTAACAAATTTCTTGGCCATTCATAAACACATCATATTGATCATATTGCATCACATTTCATATACCAAAACCAAGCCATATCACATGGCATGATAAACACTTTACAAAACATATTCACATATCTCTAGCCTATACATGCCATACTTCAATATTTACACTTTGAAAAGGTACCAAAATAGAGTCGATAGTGTGATGAAGATCCTCGACGATCCCCAACCTCCCCGTAGCTTCGATATCTATAAAACAATAGAAACACACACAAAGTAAGCTTTCTAAAAGCTTAGTAAGCCATATAAATAAACTTATATTTCCACAGTCAAATATTATAACAAATTATATAGTTCATACACATTTCACATATTTTCAATTCATTTGTACATATAGGATATTTTCTTATACTTATATTACTTATCATCTCTTGCACATATACTTACCTTTTATTATCACTTGATGATAAACATTTCAAGCGTACTTGAGTCGATCTGAGATCCACATAATTATTCATTTCTCGTAATGCCCGTTGAACTGTTCGAAATTAATAAGGATACTCAGATAGCTCGGAAAACTCATACAATGCCAGCGTCCCAGACATGGTCTTAAATGTAATCAAATATCGATGCCAATGTCCTAGATAGGGTCTTACATGAAATCAAATACGATGTCGATGTCCTAAACATGGTCTTACACGTAAATCATTAGTCGATGCAAACGCCCCAGACCTGGTCTTACGCGAAAGCACATACCGGATCCTATGTCATGACATATGTATCCTAACTATTCCTATGGTTCGTACAGGGCTTTTCGAACGTTAAAACCTTTTCGATACTTTCTCGAATATCTCATGCTCAACTCATATAACAATTCATCAATGTTCAATCTCATATTAACAGTAATAATTCAACTCAAAACACACTTATTCAAACTCACATTCATTCAAATCAATCCAAAAACACATATTTTGTAACACCCCAAACCCGAGACCATCGCCGGTGTCGGACCCGAGGGGTTAACAAGCCAAGTTCACATGTTTTGCCCACCAATTTGACATTTCCAGTCAGGCTGGAAAACTGCGTCACTGTCGCCTTAAAAATCATATCTCGAGTTTCAAAACTCGGAAACTGGTTTCGTAAATTTTCCCTGAATTTAGACTCATATATCCATCCATGGATTTATTTCTAGGATTTTTGGTCGGGCCAATTGGTACAGTTTATTAGTTAAAGTCACCCATGTTACAGGGATCGACTGCTCTGACCTTCGCGCGGTATAACTTGAATATCTCTCTGTACAGGGCTTTAATGCTGGTTTCGTTTGTTTGTAATGAAATTAGACTCAAAATGGAATCTGTACATATAAGGTATGTCTCCTAATTCTTTCTGGATAATTTATAGTGAATTTTTAAAGTTGCGACAGGGAACCCAGAAACCATTCTGGCCCTGTCTCACAATAGCTTTAATATCTCTTAACCTGTAACTCCTATGACCATTTCGTTTCTTCCATATGAAAATAGACTCATCAAGGTTCATTTACAAAGCTTATTCACTATTTAATTCCATTCCTACGAATTTTGGTGATTTTTCACATTCACGCCACTGCAGCTGGCAGCATCTGTTTTTAAGGTAGGTCTTACCTATTTGGTAGTCTCCATGAACCAACTAGTCTTGCCATACATAGGTTCATATATGATCATTTTAACCATGCCAATGGCTGATCATATGACCAACATTCCCATTTCAAGCCATAGCCACATCATGACACCAAATATATACATACAAACCACAATTATTCTAAGTTCATGTTTCCTTTTGAGCCATTTTCGCATGGCCGTACATACTTACATCACAACATATTTAACAAACAAGGGTAGTCCTATACATGCCATCTCAAGTTCAACCAAAATTTATACCAAAATGGAGGCTTGATAGTGTGGATGACTTGACTTCAACGATCCCAAATCCGATTGCTTGACGAAATCTAGAAAAGCGAGAGCCAAAGCAGCGGGGTAAGCATTTTATGCTTAGTAAGTCTCAAGGAATATAATCAACTCTAATTACAGCAATACATTCACATAACCAAATGCATCATTTCATTAATACACATTCTTACTTCACACTTCATCATTATATAATTTCACAAAGTATCAATCAATTCAATAACTGAAATTCATTAGTCGATTGAGCGAATGTTGCTCAAACATGTCGACTTTCCAATGCACATATAAACGTACCTCATTCTTTGGGCTTTTTGAGTGTACTCATTGAATTTATTACAGCAGCCAACACTCACCTCCAGCCCAAGATTCTTGAACATAACCGGATATAACCATGTGCACAAATGCCTTGGTCTTAGCCGGATAGAATGTCTCGCACGAATGCCTTGGTCTTAGCCGGATGTAGCCACTAGCACAATTGCCTTGGTCTTAACCGGATATAATTTCCAGCATAATTGTCTTGATTTAGCCGGATATCATTCAATTTCCATGAACACATACATCAATTATCATTGGACATACATAATTCATTTTCGTTACTAAGGCTCAAACGCAATTATAGTCACAAGCATATTCGCCGGGACTTAGCCGGGTAGAATTCAAATACTCATGCATACATAATCAATAATCAATACACATCCATACTTTATTTCACATAATTCAAGTAGGGTCACTTCTTGAGGACTTACCTCGGATGTTGTCGAACGGCTTTTTCGGCTATTCGATCACTTTCTCCTTCCCTTGTCCAATTGTGGCCCTCTAAGCTCTTGAGCTAATTCAAACAAATTCAATTTATTAAAACCTCATTGTGCTAGCTTTTGGCGAATATGACAAGGAGTTTAAATGGTCATATGGCCACCCTTTAGCTTGAATACACAATGGTCATGCACATTTTATACTACATCAAGCAATTCAATACAATTTATTCGAGCATCAAGGAAATGCTAAGGCCTTCAATAGGCTACCCAAGGCGAATATTCATGTACATGTTGAGGTCAATTTTGCACTTAATACCTCACAAAAACAGCATGCAATTTACTAATTAATGCTTTGCACATTGTGGCCCAAAACTTATAATATAGCATCAAGCACTTATATGTGTGCTAGGCCGAATTGTGCTTGCACTTTCACAAGCATTCTTCCACATCTTCTTCTTTAAACCAATATATTCATCACTTAGTTCATAACCAAAACATAATGTGCAATCATATATATGCATATATGAGCATGGCAATTTCAAGGTGTCCATAGCCATCCAAAACACAAATTTTAACTAACATGCAAGAAGCATGAATCATGCTCAAGAATGCATCATGGCGAATATGACAATCATGCTCCTTTTCAACTTCAATCATGATAAAACAAAAAGAAAGCTCAAAATCTTACTCAAGAGTAGACAATCCATCATTGCATGCATCATCATCAAGCTTCACACTTAGCATGCAATGGCTTTATCACCATAACAACTTTGGCCAAATGCCATTTCCATGGCATAACAAAGATTTGAGCCATAGCTAACATGCACATCAAATTAGCAACCAAAACATGCATGAAACTCCCAACACAACCTCATACATACCTTACTCTTGTTGCAAGTTTAGCCAAATTTCCTTCTAGATCTCTTCTAAACAAAGAAAATGAAGCAAAAATCCTTCCTTCTTCCTTAGTATTTTCGGTCAAAGAAGAAAAATAGGTGAACAAAATTTTTTCTTTGCTTCTCTTTCACTCACGGCAAAAGGGGGAAGGATGAGCAAATTTTGATTTTTTGTTTCTCTTCCTACATGCTTAATTTTTTATCATTTATCACATCATGCATTAACAAAACATGTCATAACATGTCTTCCTTGCCCATATTCCCTTGTCATGGCCGGCCACTATACCATCCTTGGGGAAATTTGACATGCAAATCCCTTATTTTTGCATGCATGCTCAACTAGTCATCACACATTTCCCCATCATACTTTCAAAGTTTACTACTAGGTCCTTTCTAGTGAAATTCACATTTATAATTCTAAATTGAAACATCAAAATGTCATACACAATTTAACACATATCATAGGCATCAAAATAAATTTTTAATTATTTTTATGCCTCGGTTTTGTGGTCCCGAAACCACATTCCGACTAGGGTCAATTTTGGGCTGTCACATATTTAAGGCATTTTACAAATTAGCACTCACATTTTCACATTTTGACACTTTAGTCCCTATTTCACAAAATCACAAAATACACAAAATTTCTTTGCACACATGTGTAGCCAAATATTCATAGTGTTCATATAAGCCCCCATATTTCATTTATTTTACATTTTAGTCCCTCAAAATATCATTTTTACAATTTAGCCTAAATTACTCAAATTCATCAAAAACTCAAAGACAAAACATGTTAACCCAACATCAATCTTCCATATATTATCATCAAACTTCATAAAACTCATAGTTTCATCAATTGCTCAACTCAAAATCATCAAAAAATTTTAAAATTCAAACATGGACTTGATAGAACACTAAGCAAAGATCACAAAAACGTAGAAATTATCAAAAATCGATCAAAAATCAAACCTCAATTGAGCTTTAGCTTAGCTGAACCCTAAATGGTTCTTTTTCTTTTATTTTTCTTTGATTTTCAGCAATAGATGAACATAATGGCTTAATTTTCATGTTTGTTTAATTAATCTAATAAAATTAATATACATTTTACTTAAATAACCTATTAATATCATTAAAATTCCACCAACTAATGTCCATTAGTGTCATTTAATACAATCCATGGTCAAATAACCACTTAAGGACCTCACAATTAAGGAGACATAGCAATTAGGCACTTTCACAAATAGAATGCAAATTTTGCATTTTACGTGATTAGATCCTTTTATCAAATTAAGCATACAAATGATTGAATTTTCATATGAAACTTTCACACATGCTTAAACACATACTATAATCACAAAAAATAATATTAAAATATTTTTCTGACTTGAATCTATGGTCCCGAAACCACTATTTTGATTAGGGTCTAAACCGGGCTATTACAACTATGACTCTGTGTTCTAAAGAATTTATTACTTTAACCAGATATTAACTCGACTCAACCAATAAAATTTTTCTGTTACTAATGTTGTCCATAATCGTATGAATGTGTCGTTCCAATGTCATTCAATGCATACACCATAACATCAAAGATAGAAAAAGGTATGAATAATATCACCAAGAATGAAGCTACCTTGCGGACTCGGATCACATACACTTTAGTGAAAATTCAAGCTTCAGATTAACCGATTATGTCTTTTATTCCATTTCTACTAACTCTAGCCATGCCTCAAAATCCATTTCATCTATCTCTTGTAGAAGTAATAGTAGGTCTTACATTCTGGTCTTTATTTAACTTAGTTTGATTTAGAAATCTTTCTTAAAATAATAGTGAAATCCACAAATAAAGTAGAATTTGTCTTTTAAACTACACACTCCAGAGTGATTTTGGCCACAATGGTTGCATTTAGGCCTATTTACAATTTAAACATGACAGCATTGGCTACTGAAAGGCATCGGTGATCTCATACTATTCCATTTCATTCGATCTCTTTTAGACAACCTTGAAGGTGTTGAAAAACAACTACATGATTCTTTCATTTTCTTTTATGGAAGAGTAGAAAATGTTCCAAGTGTGCTACATTTACTGAGTTCATAAGCTTTCATTTCATACTATTTCTTGTGTTTGCATACTTATTACATATTCTGATCTTGACTTGACAAAATTACAACCTTTCGAATTTCCATCGCACCAATCATCTTCAAAGCACCAGCATATTTCTTCCTCAATCAATACAATTTCTCGGACATATTTACTGAACTGAACAAACTCACATTCATACTTCGCAACTAATATATTTCCCTATTTCAATTCAGAGAATTTTTTTTGTCTTCTTTTCACGATATCATTTGCTGAGGTATTTCTTTCAAACTAAATTTTAAAGAATTCCCAAATAACCCGTCCCTCTGATATATCCACAATTATAGTCGACCACACATAAAAAGCCTAATCTTTTAACAGTGACCCAACCCATCTGAAATAATCTTTGGAAATACATAACTCTTCATCTAGAATATTCTGCGAATATTTTTTCATATAAGACTTTGAGGACGAGGGGTGAAGGTCGTAGAGCCACAAAATTGATTTTCATATACACATCAAACATATCATTCATTATTACTAAAAATACAAAGAACCTCTTCTCTAAACTTCTTGACTTTCAACACATCATGAGTAGCCTTTTAATCAGAGCCTTGAGTATTACTTCTCGCTTCATTAGAATTAGCTCAGTTGGAAGACATCTCTTATCTATGAAAGAAACAGGATCACTTTAATTTAGAAGACATCACACTATCACGGGTTTCAAAATGACATGCATTTCTAGATTCCACACATGCTACATTTAATCTGAGAACCAACTAAATCGTAGCTCTAATACCACTAAATTTAACACCCCTAACCCATTTTCGTCGCCAGATTAAGGTTACGGAGCATTACCAAACATAACAGAACATTTATATTTAAAAAAAAGAAATTATGTAAATTCAATATTATCATTTAAAAACTCAAATTAATTCTAGTAAAAACACTCTTACAGGCATTAAATCGCATCTACAAGGCCCTAAAAATAGTTTGAGAACATTCAGGGACCAACTTGAAACAAATTAGAAAGTTTAGAAAAAAGTTAAATTTTTGGAAAACAAGGGTCACACGACCTTGTGGCTGACTATGTGACATAGCCTGGACTATGTGGACATTCGATGTCGGACACACGGCCGTGTCCCACCCATGTGTCTACTTGTGAGTATTTGAATAGGGTCACACGACCGTGTGCCAAATCATGTTTGTATTCGATGTTGGGTCACAGAGTCGTGTTGTAGGTATATAGAACCTGCACTTGAAATTTAAAATGACACATGGCAATGTAGGTTGTCCATGCATGGCACACGTAGTGTGTGGCAGCTCGTGTGCTCCTTTAATAACCCTTAAAACAAGCTATTTCAAATACCATTTCTAACCCACCAAGCCATACCATTTATAACATCTTTCAATCATATAAATCACATCCAAAGATACCTAAAATATGTCAAAAATTATGCAATAAGAAGTTAACCAATGTGAATTCATTAGACACCATAAGTCCATGACCAAAAAATCACACACTCACTATTTAGTTACTCACTCTCAAATCATACCTCTTAGACATACTTCTTTATAAGTGTAACACCTTTACCAAGATCCAACGCTTGGACAGGTTCAAACATTACAGACTTAAACTCAATTCAAACATCCAAAAGCGAGATAGAAATTTCTGTCCAAATTTAAAATTTTCATTTACAAGCAAAACATCCATTATATGGACCTACAAGGCCCAAAAAACACATTGAGGATAGTTCGGGAATAAACCGAAAACTTTAAAAATAGTAGGCAGACTTAGAAAATTTTCTTGATTTGGTGTAGCAGCCCGGATTAGACCCTATTCATAATAGTGGTTTTGGGACCACAAATCCAAGGTCAAAAAATTATTTTAATATTATTTTTGGTGTTTACAGTATGTGTTAATGTATGTGTGAAAGTTTCGTATGATAATTTCATCATTTGGATGTCTAAATTAAGAAAGGACTTAATCGCGTAAAATGTAAATGATGTGTTATATTTTTTAAAGTGCTTAATTGCTATGTCTTTTTAAATGAGAGGTCCTTATGATGCAAATTGACCATGGTTATAATTAAATGACATTGATGGACATAAGTTAGTGGAATTATAATGATTTTTACAAAGGTTAAATCGGTAAATGGTTTATTAAATGATAATTAATAAAACAAAACATGCAATAAGTTTAAATTATCATCTTGTTGCTGAAAATACAAAAGAAAAAGGAAGGTTGAAGCTCAACTAGGGTTCGACCATATTTTAAGCTCAATTATGTAAGCATTTGAGCTCAGTTTTTGATAATTTTTACATTTTTATGATCGTTGCTTTGTGTTCTATCAAGCCCATGCCTAAATTTTTGATTTGGATGATGATTTTGAGTTATGCCATTGTTGATTTTGTGAGTTTTATAATGTTAGTTGATGAAATATAGAAGCTTCATGATATATACATATGTTTTGTATTGGGATTTTTGATGAATTTGAGTAATTTGGGCTAAATTGTTAAAATAAGAAATTGGGGGAATAAAATGTGAATTAAATGAAATATATGGGCTGATATGAGCTAAGTGAATATTCTTCCTAACATGTGTATAAAGAAATTATGTGTATTTTGTGATTTTATGAATTAGGGACTAAAGTGATAAAATGTGAAAATGTGAGCGCTAATCTCTAAAATGCCCTAAATATGTGTTTATGGATCAAATTGAATGTTTTGTTGAATAAAAGGGTTAATTTGGAATACATATAGATCAAGAAAGGAGGAATTCAGATTTAGATCAAGGGAAATCAAATGTTATCGAGTAAACGATTAGAATTATCAATTCTGAATACGAGGTAAGTTCGTACGTGATAAATGATGTTACAATTTAAGTTTTAATGCTTTGATAATGCATAAATTGTATATATTTGATTATGGTTTTAACATGATGATAAATCGACTATGTTCGGCACTAAGTGTGCGATTCGAAATAGCTTCGGCTATAAATAGCACTAAGTGTGCCAATTAGAATGGTTTCAGCTATATGAGGCACTAAGTGTACGATACCGAGATAGCTTCAGTTATTTGAGATGGCACTAAGTGTGTAGGATTGTTACAACTTCGGCTAACCATTAAAGTACTAAGTGTGCGAATTCTTATAACATGGAAAGACTTCCTAATGAATTAATGTATTTGAACGAGAGGTGAGAATGAAATGAATAAATACAAGAAAGTTCAGGTATGTACGATACCTATGTGGTAGATGATACTATGTGTATGGAGCTTGATGAAATTGTATGAACATAGTTAATGTGATGGAATAGAATTGATGGATGAATTGTGAACTATTAAGTGTTTATTATTTGATGTTTCGTGTTATTTAAACTGTTGATTATATTCAGTGTGAACTTACTAAGCTTTAAAGCTTACTGTGTGAAATGTGCTCTATTTTACTGTAACACCTCAAACCTGGCCCAAACGTTATGGTCGAATCTGGCATGTCACATTGAAGTGTTTTGGCGAAAACCTTATTTTCATTAAAAACCCTTCCTTAAAAGTTACATCTCAATTACTTAGTAAAAATACTTTTCTGTTGCGAGGGCTTTGCTTAAAACATTTGACTTAAGAAAACTTATCCTTTAAAACTTTAGTTGCAGAAACATACTATTAAAAGAAAACTATAGCTTAGAAAATCCATGTTCCACTTATTATAATTACAACGCATGAATTTAATAATCCAAAAATAATAAAAGGGGGAGGCCTTATTACAATCCATACTAAATGAAAATTACTTAATAACCGAATAACTTATATACTTTTAAAAACCAACCCAAATTGTCTTGCTAGCTGGCCACCCAGAGTCCCTCTAGACATCGAACCTCTTACGAAGCATCACCTGAGAAAAATAACAGAGGGGGGTGAGTTTTCGGAAACTCAATGTGTACAACCCTCGACAAGTAATAAGCATTTATCATTCATCATAAAGTCATACATGCAATATAGTGCAACCCACCCCAATAATCCATCTGCTACACACCAACTCCGTCCCCCGGTATACACCATGTGGGGATATAAATATCAACCCACCCATCCGATACACTCCAATGGTAGCCCGGTTGTGGAACTACCTTCATTGCGAGAAGTCGCCAATCACATATTGGGCTTAAAGCGTCGGTGGATCCATGGTTGTCAAGCAACCATGCGACCCTCATATACTTCCTTGTTCCATAAGTCCCAACCCCTATGCAACCTAAGCAGAATATCATATGTATGCAGAAGTTATAAATGTAACATCCATAAATCTTACATTCAACACTTAGGGGTATTTTGGTCATTTTCGCCCTTAGGGGCATTTCAGTAATTTTCTTTTATTATGGGTCTTTACTTACCTTGGCCCGTTAACAAATCCTGTGAGCTAAGATGAAGGAATACTATGCACCAGGTAGGATTCCAGAGAAGAGGAGGTGGGTTATTAAGATCGCTTAAGTACCAAGCTCTCCTTAGATCCAATCCTAGACATGCATATACCCGTTGCCACACCTTAATCCTATGACTTGTCCACGGTCCTTTATAAATTAATTAAGGTTTATGCAGTCATCATATACTAGGCCTACAACCTCTTACAAAGCCCAGACAAATGCACATACCTATATATGACCCACTAGGCCTAATCTCTTTCATATGGCCCATTAGGCCCATTCACATTTACGTGGCCCATTAGGCCCAAATCACATTTACAGTCATGTTCACATACAATTTTCCATCACATAGCATCAATTATCCATTTTTGCCTATTATGGGCCCCATAGCCCATCGGGCCCATTTAGCCCATTCCGGCCCGTTTGTCCAATTCACAACCCAAGTCTATGGAATCACCCATGGGCCTCAAGTAACCTATCGGTTTCCCCCTTGCGACTGTTCGCACACTCGTAAGACTACCGTAGCCAAACTTTCAGCTTTTTGGCATTTCGACATTTTGGCTTTTCAGGATTTGCCGATTACTTGTGTGTGCAGTGTATGTACACACCTGGTAATAAAACGTGCTGCGATTTCCTTAGCCCTGAACCTATAATTGACATCATTCTTCAATTAATCGCATGCTTAACACATATCTCTACCAAAACCGAAACCTCACCTTTCACCTTACCTTGCGCGACAAGTTATAACGGCCTCTTTTTTAATCACTAACCATGATCAATTCCTAGATCTGCACCAATCTTAACTAGTAACACCAAAATAACAGGTGACTTGTATCCAACACAAGTCCCCTTTACCTTAACTATGGCCATTTGGCCAACTAAAATCAAGAACACTTACCTTGGTCTCTCTCCTAAGGAGTAAATCGGCAGAGATCCAAATATTGAGATTCGATACCTATTCCCACCCAAAATCGATTAGAAGAAGTAAGGGACAATAATTGATACTTAGCAAAACAAACCTATTGGAAGAGCGAACACTTATACTAGAACCGACTGAGTGGAAAGGGTAGTGGCGGCACCAAAGGTATTCAGCCAAAGAGGTGTTCGGCCCCTTGAGATTTGTATGGCAACAAAAGATTATTCAGCACCAAAGGAAAAAAAGAAGAAGTCAGCTAAACCAAAAGACAACAAATATTGTGTAGAGGAAGGAGGGGAAATCCGCACAAAGAAAAGAAAGTAAAGCAAAGGGTTTTCGACTTTTAGGGAAAAGGGTTTCTGGCAACAAGGTGAAGGGAATTCGGCATTAGCCTGGCCACCTCCCACTCGGCACCTATTTATAGCCCACTATAGTTGAATTTCTCAAGCCCAAGTCCCCAATTCAGCTCCACCTCATCCTTACTCCTCATCTCCTCGTTTTTCTCCCTGATAACCCCTTGATCCTCTCCTCAAATTTCTCCTTTTATCACTCCCTATAGAGTTCAACTCCAACACCACATCTATCCATCTTTTAAGCAAAAATAAATCCCTATTTTGAGCAGAATGGGATTTGAACCCCCAACCTCTGACACTAGCAACACACCACTTATCCCTTGGGCCAACAGGTTTCTTTTTGTCCAATTCTCCCTTCATTTATTCAAAAGCCCACCTATATGCCATCAGGGTTCTTTTAATAATTAAACTATAATTTCTTTTACCCCTAGGTTTGAAATCAAACCTTGACCAAGTCCTACCATCACATAATTAATGCTTAACCGGACATGCCAAACACACAAAAAGAAAAAATTTGAGATTTCAGGATTTTTAGGTTTTGGGATTTTTGGGGCGTTACATTTACAGTGTTATAAAGCCAGCTTGGATCCGGGGATCGTCAGTGGCTCATTCACACTATCGGACATCTATTTTGGTACCATTTTGAAAGTTTTGTTTATGGTATATGGCATGTATAGGCTAGAAGTATTTGAATATGTTTTGTAATGTATATATCATGCCATGTGATGTGGCTAGATTATGGTTGAACTTATAGTTTGATTTTGATATATGATATGTGATGCAAAAATGATATGTTTTGTGTATATATATGACCTAGTGAGAAATGGTCAATTTGGTAAGTTGGTAATGTGATTTAGTTATAGAAATGCTATGATTTTGGCATGAGATTGGATATGAAATATTAAGATAAGGATATGTTAGAATATATGAGTTTGCTATATGATTTTTGGTATGTTTGGAATTGGTTAAAAAGGATGAAATTTGTTGTTAATGAAATGGAAAGAATGATGTATGTTTTAGTTGTGAATTGGTTGAGAATTTGGTATAAAATGTTTGGTTTTGATCATGTAGGGAGGACCCAAAATTAGGGTGGCAAATTGGCCTTGTAAATGGCCTACTTTTGTCCACACGGGCAGAGACACGAGCGTATGTCTCAACCGTGTGTGACATACGGATATGTTACACGGTGGTGTGTTCCCTGGAGTGCCCTACAAATTAAAGTCAGTATAACCTACAATTTTGACACAGCCTAAACACACGGGCGTGTTTATCGGTCATGTGTAGCACTCGGGCTGGCACATGGGTGTGTGGTCGGCTGTGTGACCCAAGTTAGTAGCCTCTCTAATTTTCACATGGCCTGGCACACGGGCATGACTTGTGGCCGTATGGACAAGTCAGGATGTATGCATTGTTTTGCCACGGCTTAGACACACGAGCGTGTCTAATGTCGTGTGAGGCACACGGCCTGCTCACACAGGCGTGTGACCTTTATAACTATGAAAAATGTTTAAGTTTTGAAAAATTTTGTATGAGCTCAGTTTAGTCTTGACCCATTTCTGAAGCATGTTTAAGGTCTCGATGACCTAAGAAAGAGACTTTATGTTGATGTTTGATTATGATATAATGAAGTATGACGTTTAGATTTTGAAATGAATTCGAAATGTTTCGATTGTCTAGTAATGCCTCTTAACCTTAGTCTGGCGATGGATATGGGTTAGGGGTGTTACATTTGGTTGGTATCAGAGCTACGGTTTAGTCAATTCTAGGACTAACATAGCAAGTGAGAGTCTAGCTATACATGCCATATATATAACTATGATAGTGTGATGATTCTTGATATTTGAAATGTATTTTTCATATAGCAAATGGATCCTAAACGAGCGATAGCTGATGATGTTGAAAGCAATGCACCTACTCCCGCTCAAGGAGTAGTACCGATTGAATCTAGGCTGATATCTAGTAGTCAAGGAGGAGAGGCTAAGCAAGCCTTCTTCTAAATGATGACTAAATGGTTCACAAAATTAATATGAACGAATCCAGCTACTCAACAACCTCCACCCCACCTGTTCCTGAACAAGTCCTGGTTGTACCACAAGTAATAGATCCGATTCGATTTAGTAAACCACCTGTTGATAAGATTCGTTAACACAGGGCTGAAGAGTTTCAAACTACAGTTGATGATGATGCTGAGAGTGCTGAGTTCTGGCTTGAGAACACTATCTGAGTACTCGATGAACTGTCCTGTACTTCAGAAGAATGTATAAAATGCTTAGAATTCTTGCTTAGAGATACTGCATATCACTGGTGGAAAACATTGACATTGGTGGTTTCTAGGAAATGAGTTACCTGGGAATTCTTTTAGACTGAGTTCTGAAAAAAGTACATAAGGATTCCTCAATTAGAAAAATAAAGAGTTTCTGGAATTGAAACAAGGCCGGATGACTGTTACTGAGTATGAAAGAGAATTCATACGTTTAAGCAAATATGCCTGGGAATATGTGTCTACTGAAGAGATCTTGTGTAAAATATTTGTTGATGGATTGAACAAAGACATAAAACTATTAGTTGGGATACTTGAATTGAAAGAATTCATAGTCCTGGTTGAGAAGGCCTGTAAGGCCGAAGATCTCAGTAAAGAAAAAAGAAAAGCTGATTCAGAGGCTAGAGATTCGAAGAAGCGATCGATGACTAAATCTTATCATTCTTCGTCGAAGAAATCAAAAGATTACTTTAATCGATCGACTGCTTCAACGGGATATCAGAGTAGAGATCACGAGAAGCAATACACTAATCGTAAAGCTCAAACCACATCAGTATCGAGAGTTGGTAACACAAAAGACGCTAAGCCTGAGTGTCAATAATGTGGAAGACAACATTTTGGTGATTACTGGGGGAAAAGTAATAACAGGGCTTGTTACAGTTGTGGTTCACGAGATCACTTTATAAAAGATTGCCCAGAGTTAGCTGAAAAAGATAATGCTCAGAACATGAGGTCAAGTAACATTGCAGATAGAGGTAGACCACCGAGAAACACGGGAAATGTGAGTGGTAGTAGAGGTGTGATGCGAGACACTACAGCGAGATCTGATGCTAGAGCACCTGCACGAGCTACGCTATTCGAGTACATGAAGAAATGTCATCTTCAGATGTTATAACTGGTACTTTCACACTTTATGATACTTTTGTGATTGTATTTATAGGTCCAGGATCAACACATTCATATATATGCATGAACTTAGTGAAAAGTAAGACATTGCCTGTAGAGTCTATTGAATTCATGATTAGAGTATCGAACCCCTAGGTAAGAGTGTTTTAGTTGACAAAGTGTTCAAGGATTGTCTGTTAATGTTTCGAGACAACTATTTTCTGGCCGATCTGTTGCCATTTGACGAGTTTGATATAATCTTGGGTATGGATTGGCTAATATTGCATGATGTTGTTGTGAATTGCAAACGAAAGATGATTAATTTGAGATGTTAGAGTAATAAGATTATTCGAATTGAATCAGATGTTTTGAACGGATTGCTAGCTGTGATTTCAATGATGTTAGCTTAGAAATATGTGAGAAAGGGTTGCGAAGCTTATTTAGCTTATGTGCTTGACATGAAAGTGACTGAAATGAAGATTGAATCTGTGCCAGTTGTTTGTGAATATCCAAATGTGTTTCCTAATGAGTTACCGAGTTTACCACCGATCCGAGGAGTCGAGTTTGGTATCGAATTAATACCAGGAACTACTCTGATATCGATAACTCCGTACAGAATGGCATCGACTAAATTAAAAGAGTTGAAAGCTCAGTTGCAAGAATTGACATATAGAGGCTTCACATGACCGAGTTATTCTCCTTGGGGTGCACCAGTTTTGTTTGTGAAAAAGAAAGATGAAACTATAAGAACGTGCATCGATTATCGATAGCTCAATAAAGTGATGATCAAGAACAAATATCCTTTACCGCAGATAGATGATTTGTTTGATCAGTTGACAGGGGCTACAGTGCTTTCAAAGATAGATTGGAGATCTGGTTACTATCAGTTGTGAGTGAAAGACTCTGATGTGCCAAAAACTGCTTTTCGAACAAGGTACGGACACTATGAGTTTTTAGTTATGCCTTTCGGATTAACAAATGTACCTGCTATTTTTATGGATTTGATGAACATAATTTTTAGACCATATTTAGATCGATTTGTTGTCATATTCATTGATGATATTTTGATTTGTTCATGTGATGAAACTGAGCATGTTGAACATTTGAGAATAGTGCTACAGACATTGCGAGATAAGCATTTATATGCGAAGTTTAGCAAATGTGAATTTTGGTTACGAGAAGTCGATTTTCTGGGACATGTTATGTCGGCATCTGGTATCTGAGTTGATTCGAGCAAGATTTCAGCTATTTTGGATTGGAAGCCTCCGAGAAATGTTTCTGAAGTCTGCAGTTTTTTGGGACTTGCTGGTTAATATTGCCGATTCGTAAAAGACTTTTCTATGATTGCGACTCTGTTTACGAAATTGCTTCAGAAAGATGTGAAATTTGATTGGTCTAAAAAGTGTTAGAAAAGCTTTGATCAGTTGAAAGCCCTATTGACTGAAGCTCCGGTGTTAGTACAACCAGAATCGGGTAAAGAATTTGTGATCTATAGTGATGCTTTGTTAAAGGTCTGGGTTGCATTTTGATGCAGGAAGGCAAAGTTATAGCTTATGCCTTGAGACAATTGAAGCCGCATGAAAAGAATTACCCGACACACGATCTGGAATTGATAGCTATAGTGTTTGCGTTGAAGATTTGGCACCACCATCTATTTGGTGAGAAATTTTACGTTTATTCTGATCACAAAAGCTTAAAATATTTGATGACTCAGAAAGATCTGAATCTACAATAGCAGAGATGGTTAGAATTGTTAAAAAATTACAAGCTTGTAATTGACTATCATCCGAGAAAAGCAAATGTTGTTGCTGATGCTCTAAGTCAGAAATCATTGTTTGCATTGCGTGTGATGAATACTCAGTTAACTTTGTCTGATGATAGTTCGATTTTAGCTGAGTTGAAAGTGAGAGCCATTATTTATTCCACAGATTTACGAGGCTCAGAAGATTGATGATGAATTGTTAGCAAAATGGGTTCAATGTGATTTGAATATTGATTCAGAATTTCATGTTGATAATAACGATTGTTTGAGATTCTGAGGTCAGATTTGTGTTCCGAGAAATCCAGATTTGATTCATATGATTTTGAAAGAAGCTCATAATAATCGTCTATCTTTTCATCCGGGAAGTACAAAAATGTATAATAATCTGAAACAGCTTTATTGGTGGCATGGTATGAAACAAGATATCTCAAAATTTGTTTCGAAATGCTTAATTTGTCAACAAGTTAAAGTTGAGCATCAGGTTCTGTCTGGCTTACTTCAATCGATTATGATTCTAGAGTGGAAATGGGACAGAATCACAATGGATTTTGTATCGGGTTTACTTTTGTCACCGAGTAAGAAAGATGCAATCTGGGTTGTTGTTGATAGATTGACTAAATTGGCTCATTTCAACCGGGTTTGTACAGATTATTCATTTGATAAGCTTGTTAAGTTACATTTTCAAAATTGTGAGATTGTACGGGGTTAAAGAAGCTACGTGGGAACCCGAGGATGCTATGAGAAAACAATATCCAAACCTATTCACTAGTAAGATTTTCGGGGACGAAAATCTCTAAAGGGGGAGAGTTGTAAGAGCCTGATTTAGACCCTATTCGGAGCAGTGGTTTCGGGACCATAAATTCGAGGTTAAAAAATTATTTTAATATTATTTTTGGTGTTTACAGTATGTGTTAATGTTTCGTGCGATAATTTTATAATTTGGATGTCTAAATTAAGAAAATGACTTAATCGCGTAAAATGTAAAAGATGTGTTCTATTTGTTAAAGTGCTTGTAACACCCCTCGCCCATATCCAACGCCAGGACAGGGCTTGAGGTGCTACCGAACTTAAACTCAACGAACAATAGAAAATCAGGCCATAAAATTTTAATCAATTTAAAACTTTTCATTTCATATGCAAACTGTCCCTTAGTTGGGCTTACGAGGCCCAAAACATACATTCGAGGTGGTTCGGGACTAACCCGGGGCTCAGGAAAAACGTAGAAAATTTTGTGCTTTAATGTTCCATACACCTATGTGGGTATAGGGCACATGCCCGTGTGCTTGGGACACGCCCATGTGCTTGGGACACGCCCATGTCCTGCACCCATGTGGCCAATTTAATTTTTACAATTTTTCATAAAACTAGTGCAGACTTCACACGGCTTAGACACACGCCCGTGTCCTTTGCTCGTGTCCTTTCACACAGCCACAACACGCCCATGGCACAGCCCATGTGCAAAAACCTGGGTATTCTATTTCTGACGTCAGTATCATATGACCATGGTACACGCCGTGTACTAGGCCGTGCCCTCAACACAGATGAGTTACACGGCCATGTCTTTGCCCGTGTGACCCTTACCATGCATTCTGACTTGAAATTTCTAGGTCCAAGGGATGCACAACCTTCTCACACGCCCATGGGTTGACCGTGTGTCACACACGGCCTAGACACACGCCTGTGTGTCTACCCGTGTGGACAATATGAGACTATCTACCAAGCCTCTTTGCCACCCTAATGTACCTATTTTCATGTCAATACCAACCAATAACAAAACAAGCATAATAGACATTCATTCAACCGTGAAGTTGCATCTTTTATAGACTCAAAATGAAAGCCCTCATTCAAGGCTTAATGTAAAGAGTAGAATCTATTCTAGACCAACACATTTGATCAATTCTCAAAGACACAAAATAATAAGGTCTAGCCCTATACATGCCATAATCAAAAATATAAATCCAACTATACCAAATATTACGGCAGATAGTGTGATTGATATCTCTAACTTCAAGGGATCCTTGAGCAAGTAAATCGGCACTGAAAGAAAAGGGAAAGGAAGGAGAGTAAGTATAAAGCTTAGTAAGTTACATATAAATAAATATACCACAACAATTTCACCTCTAGTCAACATACTAAGAGCACAAAGATAGGCATAAGCTTGACTTACTCATTACCGTCTACTCTAGTCACATTTTCTATTTTGTGCTCATACTCATGCATACCTAATAGGTACCTGTACCACTCACAACATTATTATACTTTTCTTATTAACTCACTTCCATAACTTTTAAAGTTGAGCCTTTTGGAATACTATCGGATATTCTATAAGCCTCAAACATGGGTTAAGTTGCGGATGCCATGTCCCAGACATGGTCTTACACTAGCTCTTGCGTATCCATGTCGATGCCATGTCCCAGACATGGTCTTACACTGACATGTCTCGTAGCCAATGCATGTCCCAGACATGTCTTACATTTGCTTATGTCTCGAGGCCAATGCATGCCCCGGACATGTCTTACACTGGCACTCGTCTCAATGCCGATGCCATGTCCCAGACATGGTTTTACACTAGCACACAAATTACCCAAATGTCATAGCATGAATATCCGGTTTGTTTCCTAAGGTTTTAACGGGGTCTTTCTACTATCTCAATTATTACTAAGCATTCTCAATTCACAATTTAGCAATTCATGCTATATCAATTCAATGATAATGCAAATACATGTATTAACAAGGTAGATATATTATTTACATACAACTTACCTCGGATTACAAAATGTACTCGACTAGTCGGTTTAGTCGATTTGCTTGGCTTTCCCCCAGTCTAGGTTCGAATTTGGTGAATCTTGATCTATAATAGCAAAATGCACTTATTTAGTCATTAAACACAATTAGGGAATCTAAAATTTACATTTTAGTTAAAATGACCATTTTGCCCCTAAACCTTGGCGAAATGACCATTTTGCCCCTATGCTCGAAAATTAATTTTTATCAAATTTACTTTTATTCTAGGCCTATCCGACCCCTTTTTACTCTTATAGAAACCTCAAATTCTCACTATTTCATGCACTTACCACCTATTTTTCAACTTATACAAAGTAGTCCCTTTAGGTGTTTTCATGCTAACACCTTTCACAAAAGTTGTTTAGAACTTTTCTAAGATTCATTTTCTTCCATAAAATTTTAGGAAACAACATAAACTCTCTTATTGTAAATCCCTAGACTTTTCACCATTTTTTCAAAATAGTCCTCTCATTTGAAGCCCACGATACAAGCATGCCAAAAATGTAAAAATCATCAAGATCACGTACATTATGAGAGGAAGAAGTTGCTGAAAATTTTCAACTTTGAAACCTCCATATTTGCTAATATTTTTGGTGGGGAGAAGATATGGAGAAGAAATAAATTGATAGCTAAGCTCATAGGTATTATTTTATCACAAGATTATGTCATCAAGTCACCTAACATTGACCTTTTGACTAAATTTGCTTCCTATGGCCGACCACCTTGTTTCTAGGGGTCTAATTGCTCTTTAAAAGCCCCTAATTTTGGTTCCCTAGCTATTTAACACATCTTGGTACTAAAATGAAACTTTTTCCTTTTATGCGATTTAGTCCTTTTTCGCAATTGGGCTCTCAAACATTAAAATTGACTCACCAAATTTTTCATGCACTAATATAATCATGCCATGACTCCATAATAGTAATAAAATAAATTTTATAACTTTGAATTTGGTCCCGAGACTAGTTTTCCGACTAGGCCCTAAATCAGGCTGTTACATTTCTCCCTCCTTTAGAGATTTTCGTCCTCAAAAATCTTACCGGTGAATAAGTTCGGATACTGCTATCTCAAAGACTCCTCGGGTTACCATGTGGTTTCCTCAACTCCATGTCTATGCTACAAAACCTTCACAAGTGATATATTCTTATTTCTTAACTGTTTGACTTCTTGACCTAAGATCTTGACTGGCTCCTCACCATAAGTCATATCCGGAAGAATCTCAACTTCAGTTGGCGCGATTACATGCGAAGGGTCTGATCTGTACCGGCGTAACATGGACACGTAAAACACATCATGAATCTTTTCTAACTCTGGTGGCAAATTTAAACGGTAGGCGACAGGCCCTACTTTCTCAGTAACCTCATAAGGTCCTATGAAACGAGGACTCAACCTGCCCCTTTTACCAAACCTGAGGACTTTCCTCCACTAGGAAACTTTCAAAAATACTTTATCACTGACTTCAAACTTAATTTCCTTTCATCTCAAATCCGCGTAGGAGTTTTGTCTATCCGAGGCAGCTTTTAGGCAGTCATAAATCACTTAACTTTCTCCTCCACCTCTTTGACCAAATCGACCTCGTGAATCTAATTCTCTCTCAACTCAGTCCAGTATATGGGCGTTCGACACTTTCGCTCGTACAAGGCCTCATAAGGCGCCATTTTTAGACTCGACTGATAGCTGTTGTTATAGGAAAATTCAACCAATGGAAAGTTTTTTTCCCAACTTCCTTGAAATTCAAGAACACAACATCTCAACATGTCCTCTAAGATCTGTATCACTCTTTCCGACTGTCTGTCAGTTTGAGGATGAAATGTCGTGCTGAAACTCAACTTGGTTCCCAAAGTCTCTTGTAACTTTTTCCAAAACCTCGATGTAAACCTTGGATCTCTATCTGACACAATAGACAATGGCACTCCATAAAGCCTTACAATCTCAGAAATATATAAGTCTGCTAATTTCTTGAGGGAGTAATCGGTACGCACTGGTATGAAATGTGCCGACTTAGTTTGTCTGTCGACAATAACCCATACTGCATCTCTCTTTTTTGGGGTACTGGCAAACTGGCCACTAAATCCATAGTGACACGATCCCATTTCCACTTGGGAACTATAATAGGTTGAAGTAGACTTGAAGGTACTTGATGTTCAGCCTTCACTTGCTGACACACTTGGCACCTGGAAATGAACTCTGAAATGTCTCTTTTCATACCCGACCACCAATACATTTTCTTAAGGTCGTTGTACATTTTTGCACTACCTGGGTGAGCAGATAAACAACCACCATGTGCCTCACTCAAAATCTTCTGAATAAGTTCATTGTCCTTGGGTACGCAAAATCTATATTTTAACATTATGCATCCATCTGTACCGATACGAAAATTCGATTCAATTTTCGACTCACACTGATTTCTCTTGGCTTGCAACTTCTCATCACCTTTCTGAGCTTCTCGAATTTCATGAAGAAAAGTCAGTCTGGCTCTCAACTCTGCTAGGATCGAATCATTATTAGATACAGTTAACCGAGTGTTCAAGGCTCTCAAGGTAAACAATGACTTCCTACTCAAGGCGTCGGTGACTACATTCGCCTTTCCTAAATGATAGTCAATAATCAATTCATAATCCTTTAACAGCTCTAACATCAGCGTTGTCTCAAATTCAACACCTTTTTAGTCATCAAGTACTTTAAGCTCTTATGGTCAGTGAATACCCCACATTTCTCTCCATACAAATGATGTCTCCAAATCTTCAGCGCGGACACCACAGCTACTAGTTCCAAATCATGGGTCAGATAATTTCTCTCGTTTGATTTTAGCTGTCTCGAGGCATAGGCTATAACCTTGCCTTCTTGCATAAGCACAACCCCAAACCATTTAAGAAGGCGTCACTGAAAATCACAAATTCCTTGCACGACTCTGGTTGCACTAACACTGGGGCTTCTGTACAAAGTCTTTAATCTCTCAAAACTTTACTGACACTTTTCTGTCCATCCAAACTTAACGTCTTTTTGCAGTAGCCTAGTTATCGGGGTAGCTATCATAAAAAATCCATTTACAAACCGTCTGTAGTATCCGACCAAACCCAAAAAGCTTCGAACCTCTATTACATTCCTCGGTGGTTTTGTAACACCCCGAACCCGAGACCGTTGCCGGTGTCGGACACGAGGGGTTAACAAGCCAAAACCACTTATGGCACCGAGCAATTTGACATTTCCAGGCAAGCTGGAAAACTGCATCGCTGTCACCTTAAAAAGCGTATCTCGAGTTTCACAACTCGGAAACTGATTCCGTAAATTTTCCCTGAATTTAGACTCATATATCCATCCATGGATTTATTTCTAGAATTTTTGGTCGGGCCAATTGGTACAGTTTATTAGTTAAAGTCACCCATGTTACAGGGGTCGACTACACTGACCTTCGCGCGTTAGAACTTGAATATCTCTCTGTACAGGGTTTCAATACTGATGCCGTTTGTTTCTAATGAAACTAGACTCAAAAAGAAATCTTCACATATAGGGCATGACTTCTAATTCAATCTGGATAATTTATGGTAAATTTTCAAAGTCGCGACAGGGGACCCAGAAACCGTTCTGGCCCTGTCTCACGAGAACTTTAATATCTCTCGGTATACTGTTCATATGATCGTTTCGTTACTTTCATATGAAAATAGACTCGTCAAGGTTTGATTACATAATTTATTCACTATTAAAACCATTCCTACAAATTTTGGTGATTTTCCACATCCACATCACTGCAGCTGGCAGCATCTGTTTTTAAGGTAGGCTTTACCTATATTGTAGTTCCCATGAACCAACTATAGTCTAGTCATACTTAGGTCCACATATGATCATATTTAGCCATTCCAATGGCTGATCATGTGACCAACTCTCTCATTCCAAACCATAATCACCTCATGAAACCAAATATAATTACAAACCACAAATGGTCTAATTCCATACTCCACTATTACGAACCATTTTCGCATGGCCGTACACATATACATCACAAGTACTTAAAAACAACCGAGGGTAGTCCTATACATGCCATATCCAAAAATCAACTAAAGGAGTACCAAAAAGGGCTTTGATAGTGTAGATGACTTCGACTTTAATGATCCCGAATCCGATTGCTATCGAGCAAAATCTATAAAACAGAGAGCCAAAGCAACGGGGTAAGCATTTTTATGCTTAGTAAGTCTCAAGGAATAAAATCAGCTTTAATTAAAGCAATACATTCACATAGCCAAATGCATCATTTCATTAATACACATTCACATAATCATTCTTACTTCACACTTCATCATTATATACTTTCACAAGGTATCAACAACTTCAATAGTTGATATTCATTAGTCGATTGAGCGAATGTTGCCCAAACATGTCGACTTTTCCAATGCACATATAAACATACCTTATTCTTTGGGCTTTTCGAGCGTACTAATTGAATTTATTACAGCAACCAACACTCACCTCCAGCCCAAGCTTCTTCGGAATACAACCGGATATAACCACGTGCACGAATGCCTTGGTCTTAGCTCGGATAGAACGACTTGCACGAATGCCTTGGTCTTAGCCGGATGTAGCCGCTAGCACAATTGCCTTGGTCTTAACCGGATATAATTTCCAGCATAAATGTCTTGGGACTTAGCCGGATATCATTCAATTGCTCATGCACACATACATCAATAATCATTAGACATTCATGTTTCATTTTCGTTACTAAGGCTCAAACACAAAGGTAATCACTAGCATAATCGCCGGGACTTAGCCGGGTATCATTCAAATACTCATACACACATAAATCGATAATCATTACACATCCATATTTCATTTCACATAATTCAAGTAGGGTCACTTCTTGAGGACTTACCTCGGATGTTGTCGAGCGGCTTTTACGGCTATTCGATCACTTTTTCCTTCCCCTTGTCCAATTGTGGCCCTCTAAGCTCTTGAGCTAATTCAAACAAATTTAATTTATTAAAACCTCATTATGCTAGCTTATGGCCGAATATGACAAGGAGTTTAAATGGTCATATGGCCACCCTTTAGCTTGAATACACAATGGTCATGCACATTTTATACTACATCAAGCAATTCATTCAAGCATCAAGGAAAAGCTAAGGCCATCAATAGGCTACCTAAGGCCGAATATACATGTCCAATTTGAGGCCAATTATCCACTTAATACCACACAAAAAAAACAGCATGCATTTTACTAGTTAATGTTTTACATATTGTGGCTCAATACTTATAATATAGCATCAAGCACTCATATGGCCGATTATACTTGCAATTTCACAAACATTCTTCAACATTTTCTTCTTTAATCAAACATATTCATCACTTACTTCATAACCAAAACATCATGTGCAAACATATATATACATATATGTGCATGGCCAAATTTCAAGGTGCCCATAGCCATCCAAAACACAAATTTTAACTATCATGCAAGAAGCATGAACCATGCTCATGAATGCATCATGGCGAATACATCACAATCATGCCCTTTCAACTTCAATCATGGTTAAACAAAAAGAAAACTCAAAGTCTTACTCAAGATGGCTATAAAGAAATTTCAAGAGTAGACAATCCATCTTTGCATGCATCATCATCAAGCTTCACACTTAGCATGCAATGGCTTTATCACCATATTCACTTGGGCGAATTTCATTCCCATGACATAACAAAGATTTGAACCATGGGCTAACAAGAACATCAATCTAGCAACCAAAAACATGCATGAATCTCATGGCACAACCTCAAACATACCTTACTCTTGATGCAAGTATAGCCAACCTCTTCCTAATCCTCTTCCAAACCAAGTATGAAGCAAAACTCCTTCCTTATCCTTAGTATTTTCGGCCAAAAGGAGAGTGAAAATAGATGAAGAAAAATTTTTTTCTTTGTTTTGTTTCTCTCATGTACGGCACAAGGGGGAAAGCATCCACACTCATTTTTTTTTCATTTCTTTACCCATGCTCTTATTTTATTATTTCTAACATCCACCACTAGCAAAACATGTTTAAGACATGTTTTCTTTTGCCCATCTTCAACACCATGGCGGCCACTTCCTTCTCTTTGGGTAAATTGACATGCAAAACCATTCTTTTGCATGCATATACTATTAGACCATTGAAGATTGGCCTATCACCTTTCAACAATGTTTTATATAAGTCCATCTTAATAAATTCACATAGAAATGATCAAATTAATGCATGCAACTTTCACACATGCATTTGCTAACATCATAAACATAGAATATAACTTTTAATTACTTATAAGACTCGGTTTAATGGTCCCGACACCACTTCCCGACTAGGGTCAAATTAGGGATGTCACAACTCTCCCCCACTTAAGAAATTTTCGTCCCGAAAATCTTACGGTAAATAGGTTTGGATATCGCTCTTTCATAGAGTTCTCGGTCTCCCGGTAGCTTCTTCTATCCGTGCTTGAGCCATAACACTTCACTAGCGGAACCCGCTTGTTTCGCAACTCTTTCACTTCCCGTGATAGGATACGAATCGGTTCTTCCTCATAACTCATATTAGCTTGAATTTCAATTTCTGATGGACTAATCACGTGCGATGGATCGGATCTATAGCGTCGAAGCATCAAAACATGAAAGACATCGTGAACCTTTTCGAGTTCAGGGGGCAAAATCAAACGATATGCCACTGGACCGACTCGCTCGGATATCTCATATGGCCTAATGAACCTCGGGCTCAACTTGCCCTTACGGCCGAATCTGAGTATCTTTTTCCAAGGCAAAACCTTGAGAAACACTTTATCTCCCACCTGATGCTCGATGTCTTTACACTTCAGATCCGCGTACGACTTCTGATGATCGGAGGCTATCTTCAGATTTTCACGGATCACTATCACTTTCTGTTCAGCATCTTTAATCAAGTCCACCCCGAAAATTTTGCTTTCACCGAGCTCCGTCCAACACAATGGTGTACGGCATTTATGCCCGTACAAGGCCTCGTAAGGTGCCATCTTAATACTTGATTGAAAACTATTGTTGTAGCGAATTCAATCAAAGGCAAATATCGTTCCCATGAACCACTCGAACTCGAGGATGCAACATCTTAACATATCCTCAAGTATCCGAATCATCCGCCGGATTGACCATCGGTTTGGGGTGAAAGGTGGTGCTGAAATGCAACCGTACCCAGAGCCTCTCGCAACTTCTTCCAAAATCGCGAGGTAAATCTCGGATCTCTATCCGACACGATGGAAATAGGCACCCGTGTAATCTCACAATCCGAGAAAGCGTACAATTGGCTAGTTTGTCCATTGAAAATCCGTGCGTCACGGGGACAAAGTGAGTCGACTTAGTCAATCTATCTACAACGACCCAAATCGCATCTTTCTTACTCACGACAATGGCGGTTCGGATACAAAGTCCATTGTGACTCGATCCCATTTCCACTCGGGTATCGTGATCGGTGAAGTAATCTGAAGGCACTTGATGTTCCGCTTTCACTTGTTGACATATTAAACACCTCGAAGACGCGTCGGAGATGTCCGGTTTCATACCATGCCACCAAAACCGACGTTTCAAATCATTGTACATTTCAGTACTCCGGGTGGATCGCCATTCGGCTACAATGGGCTTCTTTCAGAATTATCGAAATATGTTCAATTCTTTGGAAACACAGACGATTCTCAACCTCAAACAATCGTCATCATCGATTTGAAACTCCGATTCCTTGTTCGAACACACTCACCCGCTTTTGCAACCAGCTCATCGTCGACTTTACGAGCATCACGAATTTGACGTATCAATAATGGTTTGGCTTTCAATTCAGCTACTAACACTGCTGTCGGATCGAAGCAGACAAGTGCACATTCATCACTAAGAAGCGAATAATGATTTACGACTCAAGGCATCCGCAACCACATTCGCCTTTCCGGGTGATAGTCAAAGACCACTCATAATCCTTTAACACTCGAGCCAACGTCTTTATCGCAGATTTAAGTCTCTTTGAGTCATCAAATATTTGAGACTTTTATGATCCGAATACACATGGCACTTCTCACCAAATAAGTAATGTCGCCATATCTTTAAGGCGAATACGATGGCAGCCAATTCGAGACCATGGGTCGGATAATTTTTCTCATGTGGCTTTAATTGCCTCGCGCGATAGGCCACAACTCGACCTTCTTGCATCAATACACAACCTAACCCAAGTAGGGAGGCATCACTATAGATGACAAACTCTTTGCCAGATTCGGGTTGCACTAGAATTGGGGCTTCAGTCAAATAAGTTTTCAGTTGATCGAAACTTTTCTGACATTTCTCCGTCCATTCGAACTTAACATCCTTTTGGAGTAACCGTCATCGGCGTGGCTATCGTTGAGAAACCTTTACAAATCGTCGATAATAACCTAAGCAAGCCCCAAAAGCTCGAACCTCAATAATATTTCTCGGAGGCTTCCTATTAAGTATGGCTGAAATTTTGTTGAATCGACTCGAATACCCGTCACGAGATACCACATGTCCCAAGAAGCTAACCTCTCTTAACCGAACTCACACTTGCTGAACTTAGCATATAATTGCTTATCCCATAAGATTCGCAAAGACTAACCTCGGTGTTCAAGCATGTTCGGCCTCATTTCTTGAATAGACCAAGATGTCATCAATGAACACGACTACGAACCGATCCAAATATGGTCCAAGATCCGATTCATCAAATCCATTTTCGAGAACACCGAGGCTCCTTTGATTGATCGAACAAATCATCGCTTCTGTGATAACGGATATTTGTTCTTTATCGTCGCTTTATTAAGTCGACGATAGTCGATCACAACCTTATGGTTCCACCCTTCTTTTTCACAAACAACACTGGTGCACCCCAAGGTGAAAAACTCGGGCGAGCAAAACCTCTATTCACCAATTCTTACAACTGAGCTTTCAACTCCTTTAATTCCGTTGGTGCCATACGATACGGAGCTATCGAAATTGGAGTGGTACCAGGTACCAATTCGATGCCAAAATCTATTTCCCGAACAGGTGGTAAACTCAGCAATTCTTCAAGGAAAACATCCGGGTATTCACAAACCACGGGCACAGATTCGGGTTTCTTTTCTGATTCCTTGTCATCAAGCACGTATGCAAGGTACGCTTCGCACCCTTTTCTTACACATTTCCGGGCCAACATTGCTGATATTACAGCTGGCAACCCCTTTTAAGTCCGTAGACTCAACCCGAATTATCTCGTTATTCGTACACCTCAGATCAATGGTCTTGCTTTTTCAATTTACAACCACATCGTGCATGGTCAACCAATCCAAACCAAGAATAACGTCGAATTCGTCGAATGGCAAAAGCATCAAGTCCGCCAGAAAACAAGAACCTCGAAATACTAGGGGACTTTTCTTACACACTTTGTTGACAAGCACGTAATGACCCAAGGGTTTGACACGAATTACAAACTCGAGAGACTCAATGGGCAAAGTCTTCTTTGGATGCTAAGGTTTCATATAATAAGAATGAGTAGGACCAGGTCAATCAAAGCAATCACATTAGTGTAAAGGAGAGTAAGAGTACCGGTAATAACATCCGTGAGGAAGCATCCTCACGTCGGCGTATGGCACAAGTCTTAGCAGAGCACGAGCCTCGGATCGATGGTAGCATCTCTAGATCCTCTCGACCGCCACTAGCATTGCCCATATTTCTAGGTGGCCCACCTCGAGTTGTGGTAGCACCGGGTTCCCACTTTGATTTACGTTTTGTTCAGATAAACTCGAGCAATCCTTAATGAAATGATCGGTGATCCGCACTTGTAACAGAGCGGTCACGGAATCTACAACTCCTAGAATACCACTTGCCACAATATTGGCACTCCGTTCATCTCGACGATCATTGCCAACATCGGCGATCGAAGTGACTCAGCGTGCCCAAAGGGGGTCGATCGCGGTCTCGTCTAGAAAAGGCGAAATGTCTCTAGACCGCCTAAGCCATCTCTAAATTTCTTTGATGATCGTGGGAAGGGCTTCCCCAAGACCTTTACTGAAACTCCCTTGCTCCCACTTCAGCTTTTCTTTTCTCCATCTTGAGCTCCTCGGCTTTGCACTTTCGCTCGACAAGAGCCACAAACTCTCGGATTTCCAAAATGCCAACATACGACTTATATCATCGTTCAGTCCATCTTCCAAGCGTTTACACATCACACCACGAAGAAATGCACTTCTGCAGCGTACCAGCTAAGCCTCACAAATTTTCGTTCGTTAGTGATGAATGCCGACATGGAACCTTGCTTAAGATCAAGGAATTCCTTTCGTTTCGATCCATAAATCTCGACCGATATACTTCTTTGAACTCGGTTAGAAAGAACTCCCAAGTTACTTGCTCTCTAGGCACTGTGAAGTCGAGTACTCCACCCATAGTAGGCGGAATCGCGTAGCAAGGAGATGGTACACTTTAAGCACTCATCGGTGTACAAGATAGCTCATCGAGCACCGGATAGTGTTGTCCAACCAAAATTCAGCTTGCTCGGCATCGTCGCTATCCGTAGCTTTGAATTCAGTGGCCCCATGTTTACTGAATTTGTCGATTGGGGCTTACTTGACCTTATTTGGTCGATTCTGGGAGGTATTGTAGGTCTTGGGGTTGCATTAGTCGGGAATGGAGGTTGTGGAACAGTAGTGTTAGTTCGAATATATTGGTTAAACCAATCATTCATCACACTATAAAAGGCTTGCTTAGCCTCATCATTGGATTCTTGGCAATAGGTTGAGAGTCCTTGGCGCTGTCCCTTCTTGCAGAGCAGCGCCACACTCTCCACATCATTAGCTATTGCTCGGTTGGGATCGGGATCCATTGCTATAAACAAACACAAACTCAAATTGTCGTAAATCACCACACTATCAATTTATCACTTAATGGCATGTATAGCTAGACCCCAAACATATCACGGTAGTCCTAGGATCGACTAAACCGTAGCTCGATACCAATAAAATTGTAACACCCGAACCCGAGACCGTTGCGGTGTCGGACACGAGGGGTTAACAAGCCAAAACCACTTACGGCACCGACCAATTTGACATTTCCAGGCAAGCTGGAAAACTGCATTGCTGTCGCCTTAAAAAGCGTATCTCGAGTTTCACAACTCAGAAACTGATTCCGTAAATTTTCCCTGAATTTAGACTCATATATCCATCCATGGATTTATTTCTAGAATTTTTGGTCGGGCAAATTGGTACAGTTTATTAGTTAAAGTCACCCATGTTACAGGGGTCGACTACACTGACCTTCGCGCGTTAGAACTTGAATATCTCTCTGTACAGGGTTTCAATACTGATGTTGTTTGTTTCTAATGAAACTAGACTCAAAAAGGAATCTTCACATATAAGGCATGACTTCTAATTCAATCTGGATAATTTATGGTAAATTTTCAAAGTCGCGACAGGGGACCCAGAAACCGTTCTGGCCCTGTCTCACGAGAACTTTAATATCTCTCGGTATACTGTTCATATGATCGTTTCGTTACTTTCATATGAAAATAGACTCGTCAAGGTTCGATTACATAATTTATTCACTATTTAACACCATTCCTACAAATTTTGGTGATTTTCCACATCCACATCACTGCAGCTGGCAGCATCTGTTTTTAAGGTAGGCTTTACCTATATTGTAGTTCCCATGAACCAACTATAGTCTAGTCATACTTAGGTCCACATATGATCATATTAGCCATTCCAATGGCTGATCATGTGACCAACTTTCTCATTCCAAACCATAATCACCTCATGAAACCAAATATAATTACAAACCACAAATGGTCTAATTCCATACTCCACTATTACGAACCATTTTCGCATGGCCGTACACATATACATCACAAGTACTTAAAAACAACCGAGGGTAGTCCTATACATGCCATATCCAAAACTCAACTAAAGGAGTACCAAAAAGGGCTTTGATAGTGTAGATGACTTCGACTTTAATGATCCCGAATCCTATTGCTATCGAGCAAAATCTATAAAACAGAGAGCCAAAGCAACGGGGTAAGCATTTTTATGCTTAGTAAGTCTCAAGGAATAAAATCAGCTTTAATTAAAGCAATACATTCACATAGCCAAATGCATCATTTCATTAATACACATTCACATAATCATTCTTACTTCACACTTCATCATTATATACTTTCACAAGGTATCAACCACTTCAATAGTTGATATTCGTTAGTCGATTGAGCGAATGTTGCTCAAACATGTCGACTTTTCAATGCACATATAAACATACCTTATTCTTTGGGCTTTTCGGCGTACTAATTGAATTTATTACAGCAACCAACACTCACCTCCAGCCCAAGCTTCTTGAATACAACCGGATATAACCACGCACGAATGCCTTGGTCTTAGCCGGATAGAACGACTTGCACGAATGCCTTGGTCTTAGCCTGGATGTAGCCGCTAGCACAATTGCCTTGGTCTTAACCGGATATAATTTCAGCATAAATGTCTTGGGACTTAGCCGGATATCATTCAATTGCTCATGCACACATACATCAATAATCATTAGACATTCATGTTTCATTTTCGTTACTAAGGCTCAAACACAAAGGTAATCACTAGCATAATTGCCTTCGGGACTTAGCCCGGGTATCATTCAAATACTCATACACACATAAATCGATAATCATTACACATCCATATTTCATTTCACATAATTCAAGTAGGGTCACTTCTTGAGGACGTACCTCGGATGTTGTCGAACGGCTTTTATGGCTATTCGATCACTTTTTCCTTCCCCTTGTCCAATTGTGGCCCTCTAAGCTCTTGAGCTAATTCAAACAAATTTAATTTATTAAAACCTCATTATGCTAGCTTATGGCGAATATGACAAGGAGTTTAAATGGTCATATGGCCACCCTTTAACTTGAATACACAATGGTCATGCACATTTTATACTACATCAAGCAATTCATTCAAGCATCAAGGAAAAGCTAAGGCCATCAATAGGCTACCTAAGGCCGAATATACATGTCCAATTTGAGGCCAATTATCCACTTAATACCACACAAAAAAACAGCATGCATTTTACTAGTTAATGTTTTACATATTGTGGCTCAATACTTATAATATAGCATCAAGCACTCATATGGCCGATTATACTTGCAATTTCACAAACATTCTTCAACATTTTCTTCTTTAAACAAACATATTCATCACTTACTTCATAACCAAAACATCATGTGCAAACATATATATACATATATGTGCATGGCAATTCAAGGTGCCCATAGCCATCCAAAACACAAATTTTAACTATCATGCAAGAAGCATGAACCATGCTCATGAATGCATCATGGCGAATACATCACAATCATGCCCTTTCAACTTCAATCATGGTTAAACAAAAAGAAAACTCAAAGTCTTACTCAAGATGGCTACAAAGAAATTTCAAGAGTAGACAATCCATCTTTGCATGCATCATCATCAAGCTTCACACTTAGCATGCAATGGCTTTATCACCATATTCACTTGGGCGAATTTCATTCCCATGACATAACAAAGATTTGAACCATGGGCTAACAAGAACATCAATCTAGCAACCAAAAACATGCATGAATCTCATGGCACAACCTCAAACATACCTTACTCTTGATGCAAGTATAGCCAACCTCTTCCTAATCCTCTTCCAAACCAAGTATGAAGCAAAACTCCTTCCTTATCCTTAGTATTTTCGGCCAAAAGGAGAGTGAAAATAGATGAACAAAAATTTTTTTTCTTTGTTTTGTTTCTCTCATGTACGGCACAAGGGGGGAAAGCATCCACGCTCATTTTTTTTTCATTTCTTTACCCATGCTCTTATTTTATTATTTCTAACATCCACCACTAGCAAAACATGTTTAAGACATGTTTTCTTTTGCCCATCTTCATCACCATGGCCGCCACTTCCTTCTCTTTGGGTAAATTGACATGCAAAACCATTCTTTTGCATGCATATACTATTAGACCATTGAAGATTGGCCTATCACCTTTCAACAATGTTTCATATAAGTCCATCTTAATAAATTCACATAGAAATGATCAAATTAATGCATGCAACTTTCACACATGCATTTGCTAACATCATAAACATAGAATATAACTTTTAATTACTTATAAGACTCGGTTTAATGGTCCCGACACCACTTCCCGACTAGGGTCAAATTAGGGATGTCACAGGTTTCCACTCCACAATAGTGGAGATCTTATTTGGATCAACTCGGATTCTGTCACCCGACACAATATTTCCTAGAAACCCGACCTCTTTAAGCCAAAATTCACTATTGCTGAACTTGGCATATAATCATTTGTCTCTCAAGATTTGCAACACAACCCTCAGATGCTCTGCATGCTCTCTTTCATTGCGCAAATAGATCAGTATGTCATCGATAAAGACGACAACAAACTTATCCAGATACGGCCTGAATATACAGTTCATCAAATCCATAAATACCGTCGAGGCATTAGTCAAACCAAAAGGCATGACAAGAAACTTATAATGCCCATATCTTGTCCGAAATGCAATCTTCGGCACATCTCGCTCTTCAACCCTTAACTGATAATAACCAGACCTCAGGTCGATCTTAGAAAACATAGTAGCTCCCTTCAACTGATAAAACAAATCGTCGATCCTTTGTAAAGGGTATTTGCTCTTCACTGTCAGTTTGTTAAGTTGCCTATAGTGAATGCATAATCTCATCGGCCCATCTTTATTCTTCGCAAAGAGTACAGAGAAAAGCTCGGTCTTGTAAAGCCCTTGTCTATCAAATCTTGCAACTGTGCTTTCATCTCTTTCAGCTCGTTGGAGCCATCCTATCTGATTGATCGAGATAGGTGTCGTACCAGAAACCAATTCAATTTCAAACTCGACCTCTCTCACTGGAGGTAATCCAGATAATTTCTCTAGAAACACGTCCGTGGACTCATAGACTACCGGCACTGATTCAATCCTTAACTCTGTCTCTTGAGTATTCAGCACAAAATCTAAATAAGCCTCATACTTCTTTTTTAAATATTTCTCAGCAGTTAATGACGATATTACTACAGGCAGATTTTCTAACTCACCTAGTCCAACTCAAAGAACATTCTCATCTTCATATCTAAACTCTATTACTTTTCGTCCACATTCCACTGCAACACCATGAGAGGCCAACCAATCCATCCTAAGGATTACATCAAACTCCTTAAATGGCAATAACATCAAATTTGCCGGAAAATAATGGCCTCTAATTTTCAAAGGACAATTTCTACATACTTGGTCCACTAAAACATGCTTGGGTTAGACACTTTTATTACAAACTCGATAGACTCTACTATCATATTCATACAAGGTATTAATTCCATACACATGTAAGAGTGGGTAGATCCCAGGTAAATTAAAGCAAGAACAATTATATCACAGATAGAAAAGGTACCAATGATCACATCGGGAGACTCTGTCGCCTCCCGGGCACGTATAGCATAGGTCTTCGTTGGCGCTCTACCTTCAGACCTCACCATGGCATCTCTTGACTCGCCTCTACCACTAGTCCTACTCTTGGGGTTCTTTTGTGGCCTACTCTTCAAGGGAGCACTACTTGCTTTCATATCTTCTTTTCTTCCTCTCTCGTCCATCTCAGGACAATCACAGATAAAGTGGTCAAGTGACCCACACTTGAAACAACCGCTCTCATTTACTCGGCATTCGCCTAAATGACGTCTTCCACATTGTGGACACTCTTGCCTACTTGGCCGAGTGCTACCAACACTAGCAACCGAAGTAGTCTGGGCTTTAGATGCCATATTCTATTGATTCTTGTTTCCCTTCAAATACCCCACCGAAGCATTCGATTGGTTAGTAAATTCTTTTGATCTTTTGGATGAGGACTGATGTGCTTTCCCCATCTGTCTTTTCTTTATATCTCGCGACTCAATGGTCGCTTTCCTCCTCTCTTTTACCAGCTTTTCCGCTTTACACGCTCTCTCAACGAGCACCACAAATTCTTTTAATTCTAGGATACCTACAAACACTCGACTATCTTCATTGAGGCCATTCTCAAACCTCTTACACATGGTAGCTTGGTGGATACACATTCCCACGCATACTTTGAGTTTCACAAACTCACACTCATATTCTGTCACAATCTTATTACCCTGTTTCAACTCTAAAAATTCCTTCCTTTTCTGGTCTATAAACCTCTGGCTAATGTACTTCTTTCTGAAATCTTCTTAGAAAATTTCCGAAGTTACTCTTTCTCTCGGTCCCATAGACACGAGAGTATTTCACCACTGATTAGCCGAATCCCGTAAGAGTGACATTGCACACTTCACGTACTACTCAGGTGTGCATGATAATTCATCGAACACCCTTATGGTATTTTCTAACCAAAACTTTGCCTTCTCCGAGTCATCATCTAAGCTAGCCCAGAATTCCTCGATCTTTTGTTTCCAGATCTTGTCAACTGGAGGCTTCTCTCTTCTAAACATGTCCGCACCTTGCGGAGCTACCAGGGCATACTGAGGAAACAGAGTAGGTGGGGGAGGTGGAGTGTTTGGGTTCACACGAACAAACTCTGAATACCAAGTATCCATCATTTGGAGGTAGGCTTCTCTAGCCCTCCGCCTTGGCCCATACTCATAGGCTCACTCTCTACTAGTGCGGTCCCCTTAACGTGAGCCGACGCATTACTTTCCACGTCATCCGCCGTGGTTCTATCATGATCCATCTACTATGTAAGAAAAACATAATTTATAATCGTCAGAAATCTTTACACTATCAATATATATTTATGGCATGTATAGCTAGACTCGTGCTCTAGATAGGTTAGTCCTAGAACCGATTAAACCATAGCTCTGATACCACTAAATGTAACTCCCCTCGTCCCGCATCCAATGCCAGGATAGGGCTTGAGGTGTTATCGAACTTAAACTCAACCAATAATAGAAAACCAGGCCATAAAATTTTGATCAATTTAAAGCTTTTCATTCCATATAAAAATTATCCCTTAATTGGGCTTACGAGGCCCAAAACATACATTCGAGGTGGTTCAGGACTAAACTGGGCATCAAGAAAAACTTAGAAAATTTTGTGCTTCAAGGTTCCACAAGCCCGTGTGGGTATAAGGCACATGCCCATGTGCTTGGGACATGCCCATGTCCTGCACCCGTGTGGCCAATTTAATTTTTACAATTTTTCATAAAACAAGTGCAGACTTCACACGGCCTGGACACACGCCCGTGTCCTTTGCCCGTGTCCTTTCACACGGAGAACACGCCCGTGTCCTTTCTGACATTAGCATCACACGACCATGGTACATGCCCGTGTACTAGGCCGTGCCCTCTACACGGTTGAGATACACAGCCGTATCTCTGCCCATGTGACCCTTACCATGCATTTTGACTTGAAATTTCTAGGTGCAGGGGATGCATGGCCTTCTCACATGCGTATGGGCTGACCGTGTGTCATACATGGCCTAGACACACGCCTGTGTATCTACCCGTGTCGACAATATGAGGCTATCTACCAAGCCTCTTTGCCACCCTAGTGTACCTATTTTCATGTCAATACCAACCAATACCAAAGCAATCATAATAGACATTCATTCAACCGTGGAGATGCATCTTTTATAGACTCAAAATGAAAGCCCTCATTCAAGGCTCAATGTAAAGAGTAGAATCTATTCTAGACCAACACATTTAAATAGATGATAGGCTAATGTTAAAGTGGCCAATTAATGCATGTAAGAAAAGGGGGGGGGACTTGCATGTCAATTTCCCCCCCCCCCCAATTAGTAGTGGCCGGCCATGCTATGGGTGGAAAACATGTCTCCAACATGTTATGTTAATAGTGTATGTAGGAAACTATTAAATAAAAAAAAGAAAAAAGCTAGCATTAAAGAAATGGAAAAAGGGGAAAGGATGAACAAAGAGAAATGGTCTCATGCATGCCCCCCTTTGTTCTTGTGAGTTAAAAAAAAAAAAGAAAGAAGAAAGTGTTCATCCTTGGTTCATGCTTGGCCGAATTGAAGGAGAAAGGAAGAGAAGGTTTGGTCACCCTTGAGCTTGAATTAAGGTAAGTGAGTTCATGTTGGTTCTTGAAAGGTTAGCATACTTTAAGCTAGCTACTAAGTTTCCTACTTAGCCATGTCAAAACCTTGATGATGAATGGTTAATGTTTATACTAGTAATAGCCGAAATAAAGATGCTTGATGTCATGAGTAAATGTTGTTTATATGTTTGGAATTGAAAAAAAAGAAAAGAGATTGATGTTTAATCACTTAAGGATTCGGCATTGTTTAGGATGACTTAGTTAATATGTGATTTTGGGTATTTTGAGTTTGAAATGTAAGTATATGTGTGTGCTTGGTCATAAAAGTTTGCTAGAAAATTTTGTTGGTTGAGTGATGAATGGCCGAATGAACTATGAATGTTATGAAAAGAATGTAGGAAGCCCAAGGTGTGAATTTTAGTCTCGGTGATAGGAAGGATTCGGTTGGTGTTTTGATGTTGTGGATGAGACATGAAGTCTTGACCATGGTGTTAAAAATGTGGTACTTGTGTTAGACTTAGAATCAATTTGCTATATGGTTAGTATAGCTATGGATGACCGAATATGAGAGCATGATTAGATGAAGAGTTTGGTTAATTGATATGTGGTAAATGTTAAGTGTTAAATGAAGTGGAAATGATAGATTGATGTTGCACATTCGGCTATAGTTAGGCAAATCGATGATTTTTATCTTGACTTAGATAATTGGCTATAAGTCGAATAGCTTAAGATCATAAGGTAGAAAGATATAAATTTTCCATGTGTCTCCTATGCTATGAAATCATTAGTATTTTGATATTAATATTGGGCAAGATGGTTAAACTAGTTAATTTATTGATTTAGCTCAAGGAGTTAGAGGAGGCGAATCAAGCAAAAGCAAAGGGAAGAACGTCGAGTAGCCGAGTTGGAACCGTTTTACCTAACACAAGGTAAGTCATTAAGCACGTATTTGATATTGCTTAAATGATTGTAAAATTTATGCAATTGTGTTTAATGGGATGATATATATATATAAATGAAAATGTATGTGTATGGAGTGATGACATTTGTTGAATGTAAAAGAAATAGTGAAATGTGTAGAAAGTTTGCTTTCGGCACTAAGTGTGAGGCAATACGTGTGTACGGTGACGAGATTGGCACTAAGTGTGCATGCTGGAAATATATGGCACTAAGTGTGCATGCTGGAAATATCTGACCTTTGGGTGTGCGAGCTCGAAGGGTATGGCACTATGTGTGCGGGCTTAAATTGCATGGCACTAAGTGTGCGAAATCGAGTAATAAGCCTTGTGTGTGCTTACTCTATATATGTATATATATATATATATCTCCGATCGAACAATTATATGGAGGGTGTGTCTCCATCGAGTTGAGTATGGACAGCGGATCGGGTAAGTACCTTGAGCTCATGACGAATAGGAAATACGTTCATGCTCGGGGCTGAACTTGGTAAGCCTTAGATCTATGCGATGATTGCAATTGTATGATTGTGTTGTGAATGAGTTGGGGTATAAAGTGCCTCAAATATCGTATTGTATAAATATGAAATGTGGATGTATGACTTGGTATGAGATTGAACCGAAAGGTCCGAGGAATTATGGTATAGTTTCGATATGGATGAGTACCTAGCCACGTTTATTGTTTCATGTTGTGATAACTTTATCAATGGGTGGTTGATGAATGCTTATGACTTACTGAGTTATAAACTCACTCGGTGTTTTCTTGTCACCCATTTTAGGTCTCTTGGACTCGTATTGTTGCGTGCTCGGAACCGTCGTTGAAGTCATCACACCGCTGGAAATCTTTTGGTATTGTCTTCGTTGTTGAAGAACATTTGGCATGTATAGGCTGTTATGTTTTGTTGAACTGTGGGTTGTAAACTTTAAGCCATGTGAAAATGGCCTATGTGGTCGTCGAGTGGGATGCTAGAACCTATAGCTACGAGTCTTAGAAACTTTAATTTTGATAAGGTGGCCATAATTTGTGTCATGTATGATGGATGATTAAGGCCAAGGAAAGATTCATGAAATTGGCATAGTCTACTGCAGTAACTGTTGCGGACAGCAGCAGTGAGATAAGATTGAAAAATCACTAAAATAGTAGAAGTAGAGTTAAATAGTGAATAAATTATGAAATTGAACCTTGATGAATCTATTTTATATGGACGAAACGAAACGACCATATGAGCAGTATACTGAGAGATATTAAAGTTCTCATGAGACAGGGCTGGAACGGTTTCTGGGTCCCCTGTCGCGACTTTGAAAATTTACTATAAATTATCAAGAAAGAATTAGAAGTCATGCATTATATGTGCAGATTCCATTTTGAGTCTAGTTTCATTAGAAACAATCGGCACCAGTATTAAAGCCCTGTACAGAGAGATATTCAAGTTGTAACGCGTGAAGGTCAGTGTAGTCGACCCCTGTAACATGGGTGACTTTAACTAATAAACTGTACCAATTGGCCTGACCAAAAATTCTAGAAATAAATCCATGGATGGATATATGAGTCTAAATTCAGGGAAAATTTACGGAATCAGTTTCCGAGTTTTGGAACTCGAGATATGATTTTTAAGGCGACAGTGACGCAGTTTTCCAGCCTGTCGGGAAATGCCAAATTGGTTGGTACTTTGAGAGGATTTGGCCCGTTAACCCCTCGTGTCCGACACCGGCGACGGTCACGGGTTTGGGGTGTTACATTTAATTGGTATCATAGCCATGGTTTAGTCGGTTCTAGGACTACCATAGAGCGTGTGAGTCTAGCTATACATGCCAAATTGTTAGTGCTTAATAATGTGATGACTTCTGACGGTTGAAATTTTTGTTTTGATTAGCGATGGAACCCGGGGTAGAGAGACCCTTGGCGGATGACATCGAAAGTGTAGCGGCTGCTCCCGCGCAAGGGACACCGCCTGTTGAGCCTCAGTCATCCGCGAATAATCAAAATGAAGGGGCAAAACAAGCCTTCTTCACCATGATGAATGAGTGGGTCGCATAATATGCCCGAACCAACCCGGCTGTCCAACCATTCCGAATTTAAATACTCCGCCCCAAGAGTCCGCAATGCCTCCGGTTCTCGATCCCGTAAGGCTAAGCAAACCACCAGAGACTTGATTAGGAAGCGGGGCCGAGGAGTTCAAGGCCATAGTCATCGATGATCTTTGAAAGAGCCGAATTCTGGCTCGATAACACCATTCGAGTGTTAGATGAACTGTCATGCACACCCGATGAATGTCTTAAGTGTGCTATATCCTTGTTGCGAGACTCAGCTTACTATTGGTGGAGGACTTTAATTTCCATAGTCCCAAATGAACGAGTTACTTGGGATTTCTTTCAATCCAAATTTTGAAAGAAATACATTAGTCAACGGTTCATCGATCGAAGCGTAAGGAGTTCTTGGAACTCAAGCAAGGCCGTATGATCAGATGTCTGAATATGAACATGAGTTCGTAAGACTTAGTCGGTATGCTCGGAGTGTGTGGCTGATGAGGTTGCTATGTGCAAAAGAATTGAAGAAGGATTGAATGAAGAGTTAAAGTTACTAGTGGGAATTTTGGAGATAAAGGAGTTTGTGACACTAGTCGAACGAGCCTGCAAGGCGGAAGAACTTGGGAAGGAGAAGAAGAAGGCTGAATTTGAAGCAAGAGATTACCGTAAAAGATCAACGAGTAAAGCTCCGTTCTCGACTGTAAAGAGGTTCAGGGAGGACACCAGTAAGTCGAGGGCGACTGCGGGAATTTCCATTAGAGCCCGACCATTGACGGACTCCCGAGCTACATCGGTAGCTAGTGTGGGCAATAATCGTCAAGAGAGACTGGATGTCCCCAATGTGGAAGACGACACCTAGGTGAATGTTGGGGTAAGTCTGTTGCTTAAGGCTCATTACGGATGTGGTTCAAGGACCACTTCATTAGGGATTGCACGAGCTAGATGAGAAGAATAAGATGCAAGGTGCGAGATCTAGTGGGCGACAGCTAGAGGTAGACCCCGAGGGTTTCAGGAGGTAGGGGTGGTAATCGGAGGGAGCCACCGACACGACTGCTCGATCCGAGACCCGAGCTCTGCTAGAGCATATGCCATCCGCGCACGAGAGGAGGCATCCTCCCGACGTTATCACCGGTACTTTTACTCTCTTTGATACTAGTGTGATTGCATTGATTGACCCGCTCTACTCATTCATATGTATGTGAAACTTTAGCATCCAAGAAGACTCTACTGTTGAGTCTCTCGAGTTCGTAATTCAGTGTCAAACCCTTTGGGTCAATACGTACTCGTTGATAAAGTGTGCAAGAGATGCCCCTAATAATTCGAGAATCCTATTTTCCTACCGATCGATGCTTCTACCATTTGATGAATTCGATGTTATTCTTGGTATGGATTGGTTGATCAGTACATGATGCGGTGGTGGATCGCAAAAGGAAAACCATTGATTTGAGGAGTACAAATAATGAGGTAGTCCGAGTCGAGTCTACTGATTTAAAAGGAGTGCCAGCGATAATATCTTCTATGACCGCTCGGAGATATGTGAAAAAGGGGTGTGAAACATACCTTGCGTATGTGTTGGAAAGTAAAGAGACGGAAAAGAAACTCGAATCGGTATCGATTGGTTTGTGAGTATTCGATGTTTTTCCGGAGGAGTTATCGGATTGCCACCGGTTCGAGAAGTGGAATTCGCATCGGTTGTACCGCACTACGCCGATCTCAATAGCTCCGTATCGTATGGCATTAACGGAGTTAAAGGAATTGAAGGTTCAATTGCAAGAATTGACGGATAGAGGTTTCGCTCGACCGAGTTTTTCTCCATGGGGCGCACCGGTATTGTTTGTGAAAAGAAGGACGGAAGCATGAGGTTGTGCATCGACTACCGTCAACTCAATAAAGTGACGATAAAGAATAAATATCCGTTGCCACGAATTGACGATTTGTTTGATCAATTAAAGGGAGCCTCGGTGTTTTCAAAGATAGATTTGAGGTCGGGGTACTATCAGTTGAGGGTCCGAGAATCGGACATACCAAAACCGCTTTTAGAACAAGGTACGGTCACTACTGAATTCTTGGTGATGTCGTTTGGGCTCACTAATGCCCCTGCGGTGTTTATGGATTTAATGAATAGAATTTTCAGGCCATACTTGGATCGGTTCGTAGTTGTATTTATCGATGACATTTTGGTCTATTCGAGAGATGAAACTGAACATGCTGAACACCTGAGGCTAGTGTTGCAAATCTTACGAGATAAGCGATTATACGCAAAGTTCATAAATGTGAATTTTGGTTGAAAGAGGTTAGCTCTTTGGGGTGCGTGGTGTCGCGACGGTGTCGAGGTGGACCCGAACAAAATTTCGACCATAGTCAATTGGAAACCTCAAGGAATGTTACCAAGTTAGGAGCTTTTGGGGCTTGCGGTTACTACCGACGGTTTGTAAAAGGATTCTCGATGATAGCCACACCCATGACAAAACCGCTTGAGAAAGATGTCAAATTTGAATGGACGGAAAAGTGTCGGAAAAGTTTGACCAATTGAAAACCCATTTGACTAAAGCTCCGGTTCTAGTACTGCCGAATCGGCAAAGAGTTTGTCATCTATAGTGATGCCTCCCTACTTGGGTTAGGTTGCGTATTGATGCAAGAAGGTCGAGTTGTGGCCTATCGTCGAGACAATTAAAGCCACATGAGAAAAATTATCCAACCCATGATCTCGAATCGGTCGCCATCGTATTCGCCTTTAAAGATATGGCGACATTACTTATTTGGTGAGAAGTGCCATGTGTATTCGGATCACAAAAGTCTCAAATATTTGATGACTCGAGAGACTTAAATCTGTGACAAAGACGATGGCTCGAGTTGTTAAAAGATTATGAACTCGTCATTGATTATCACGGGAAAGGCTAATGTGGTTGCGGATGCCTTAAGTCGGAAATCACCGTTTGCTTTTCTGAGCAATGAATGTACACTTGTCTATCCTACCCGACAATGTGTTAGTAGCCAATTAAAGGCCAAACCATTGTTGGCTCATCAAATTCGGGAAGCTCAGAAAGTTGATGAGGAGTTGCTTGCAAAACGGGCTGAGTGTGTTCTGAACAAGGAATCAGAGTTTCAAATTGATGATGACGATTGTTTGAGGTTTAGAAGTCGTCTGTGTGTTCCAAAGAATTCGGAACTTATTTCGATAATTCTAAATGAAGCCCATTGTAGCCGAATGGCAATCCACCCGGGGAGTACGAAGATGTACAACGATTTCAAACGTCGGTTTTGGTGGCATGGTATGAAACGAGACATCTCTGATTTTGTTTCGAAATGTTTAATATGTCAACAAGTGAAAGCGGAACATCAAGTGCCATCGGGATTACTTCAGCCGATCACGATACCCGAGTGGAAATGGGATCGAGTCACAATGGACTTTGTATCCGGACTGCCATTGTCAGCAAGTAAGAAGGATGCGATTTGGGTCGTTGTAGATAGATTGACTAAGTCGGCTCACTTTGTCCCCGTGCACGCACGGATTTTCAATGGACAAACTAGCCGAATTGTACGTTCTCGATTGTGAGACTACACGGGTGCCTATTTCCATCGTGTCGGATAGAGATCCGAGATTTACCTCGCGATTTTGGAAGAAGTTGCAAGAGGCTTTGGGTACCAAGCGCATTTTAACAACGCTTTTCATCCCCAAACCGATGGTCAATTCGAACGGGTAATTCAAATCTGGAGGATATGTTGAGATGTTGCATCCTTGAGTTTAGTGGTTCATGGGAAAGATATTTGCCTTTGATTGAATTCGCTTATAACAATAGTTTTCAATCAAGTATTAAGATGGCGCCTTACGAGGCCTTGTACGGCGTAAATGCCGTACACCATTGTTTTGGACCGAGCTCGGTGAGAACAAAATTTTGGAGTGGATTTGATTAAAGATCTTTGAGCAGAAAGTAAAAGTAATCCGTGAAAATCAAGATAGCCTCCGATCGTCTCAAGTCGACGCGGATCTAAAACGAAAAGACATTGAGTATCAAGTGGGAGATAAAGTGTTTCTTAAAGTTTCGCCTTGGAAGAAGATACTCAGATTCTACCAGTAGGGCAAATTGAGCCCGAGGTTCATCGGGCCATATGAGATATCCGAACGAGTCGGTCTAGTCGCGTATCGTTTGATTTTGCCCCCTGAGCTCGAAAAGATTCACAATGTTTCTCATGTCTCGATGCTTCGACGATATGGGTCTGATCCATCGCACGTAATTGCTCCATCTGAGATTGAGATTCAGCCTAATTTGAGCTATGAAGAGGAACCGGTTCGCATTATGAGGCGTGAAGTAAAAGAGTTGCGTAATAGGAAAATACCGTTAGTGAAGGTGTTGTGGCATAAACACGGAATGGAAGAAGCCACTTGGGAGCTTGAGGACTCTATGAAAGAGCGATACCCGAGCCTATTCACCGGTAAGACTTTCGGGGACGAAAATTTCTTAAGTGGGGGAGAGTTGTGACATCCCAAAATTGACCATAGTTGGGAAGTGGTTTCGGGACCGCTAAACCGAGTCACCGACATGTTCGAACGTAATATTTATTGTCTAGAATATGTGAAAATGCATGTGTGAATTTTGAGTTCTTTGATTTAGTTAATTTGATTGTGAATTGAAAGAAAAAGGACTCATGTGAAAGGATTTAAATAGATGATAGGCTAATGTTAAAGTGGCCAATTAATGCATGTAAGAAAAGGGGGGGACTTGCATGTCAATTTCCCCCCCAATTAGTAGTGGCGGCCATGCTATGGGTGGAAAACATGTCTCCAACATGTTATGTTAATAGTGTATGTAGGAAACTATTAAATAAAGAAAAGAAAAAAAGCTAGCATTAAAGAAATGGAAAAAGGGGGAAAGGATGAACAAAGAGAAATGGTCTCATGCATGCCCCCCCCTTTGTTGCGGTGAGTTAAAAAAAAAAAAAAGAAAGAAGAAAGTGTTCATCCTTGGTTCATGCTTGGCCGAATTGAAGGAGAAAGGAAGAGAAGGTTTGGTCACCCTTGAGCTTGAATTAAGGTAAGTGAGTTCATGTTGGTTCTTGAAAGGTTAGCATACTTTAAGCTAGCTACTAAGTTTCCTACTTAGCCATGTCAAAACCTTGATGATGAATGGTTAATGTTTATACTAGTAATAGCCGAAATAAAGATGCTTGATGTCATGAGTAAATGTTGTTTATATGTTTGGAATTGAAAAAAAAAAGAAAAGAGATTGATGTTTAATCACTTAAGGATTCGGCATTGTTTAGGATGACTTAGTTAATATGTGATTTTGGGTATTTTGAGTTTGAAATGTAAGTATATGTGTGTGCTTGGTCATAAAAGTTTGCTAGAAAATTTTGTTGGTTGAGTGATGAATGGCCGAATGAACTATGAATGTTATGAAAAGAATGTAGGAAGCCCAAGGTGTGAATTTTAGTCTCGGTGATAGGAAGGATTCGGTTGGTGTTTTGATGTTGTGGATGAGACATGAAGTCTTCGGCCATGGTGTTAAAAATGTGGTACTTGTGTTAGACTTAGAATCAATTTGCTATATGGTTAGTATAGCTATGGATGACCGAATATGAGAGCATGATTAGATGAAGAGTTTGGTTAATTGATATGTGGTAAATGTTAAGTGTTAAATGAAGTGGAAATGATAGATTGATGTTGCACATTCGGCTATAGTTAGGCAAATCGATGATTTTATCTTGACTTAGATAATTGGCTATAAGTCGAATAGCTTAAGATCATAAGGTAGAAAGATATAAATTTTCCATGTGTCTCCTATGCTATGAAATCATTAGTATTTTGATATTAATATTGGGCAAGATGGTTAAACTAGTTAATTTATTGATTTAGCTCAAGGAGTTAGAGGAGGCGAATCAAGCAAAAGCAAAGGGAAGAACGTCGAGTAGCCGAGTTGGAACCGTTTTACCTAACACAAGGTAAGTCATTAAGCACGTATTTGATATTGCTTAAATGATTGTAAAATTTATGCAATTGTGTTTAATGGGATGATATATATATATAAATGAAAATGTATGTGTATGGAGTGATGACATTTGTTGAATGTAAAAGAAATAGTGAAATGTGTAGAAAGTTTGCTTTCGGCACTAAGTGTCTGGGCAATACGTGTGTACGGTGACGAGATTGGCACTAAGTGTGCATGCTGGAAATATATGGCACTAAGTGTGCATGCTGGAAATATCTGACCTTGGGTGTGCGAGCTCGAAGGGTATGGCACTATGTGTGCGGGCTTAAATTGCATGGCACTAAGTGTGCGAAATCGAGTAATAAGCACTGTGTGTGCGTACTCTATATATATGTATATATATATATATATATCTCCGATCGAAAAATTATATGGAGGGTGTGTCTCCATCGAGTTGAGTATGGACAGCGGATCGGGTAAGTACCTTGAGCTCATGACGAATAGGAAATACGTTCATGCTCGGGGCTGAACTTGGTAAGTCTTAGATCTATCACGATGATTGCAATTGTATGATTGTGTTGTGAATGAGTTGGGGTATAAAGTGCCTCAAATATCGTATTGTATAAATATGAAATGTGGATGTATGACTTGGTATGAGATTGAACCGAAAGGTCCGAGGAATTATGGTATAGTTTCGATATGGATGAGTACCTAGCCACGTTTATTGTTTCATGTTGTGATAACTTTATCAATGGGTGGTTGATGAATGCTTATGACTTACTGAGTTATAAACTCACTCGGTGTTTTCTTGTCACCCATTTTAGGTCTCTTGGACTCGTATTGTTGCGTGCTCGGAACCGTCGTTGAAGTCATCACACCGGCTGGAAATCTTTTGGTATTGTCTTCGTTGTTGAAGAACATTTGGCATGTATAGGCTGTTATGTTTTGTTGAACTGTGGGTTGTAAACTTTAAGCCATGTGAAAATGGCCTATGTGGTCGTCGAGTGGGATGCTAGAACCTATAGCTACGAGTCTTAGAAACTTTAATTTTGATAAGGTGGCCATAATTTGTGTCATGTATGATGGATGATTAAGGCCAAGGAAAGATTCATGAAATTGGCATAGTCTACTGCAGTAACTGTTGCGGACAGCAGCAGTGAGATAAGATTGAAAATCACTAAAATAGTAGAAGTAGAGTTAAATAGTGAATAAATTATGAAATTGAACCTTGATGAATCTATTTTTATATGGACGAAACGAAACGACCATATGAGCAGTATACTGAGAGATATTAAAGTTCTCGCGAGACAGGGCTGGAACGGTTTCTGGGTCCCCTGTCGCGACTTTGAAAATTTACTATAAATTATCAAGAAAGAATTAGAAGTCATGCCTTATATGTGAAGATTCCATTTTGAGTCTAGTTTCATTATAAACAATCGACACCAGTATTAAAGCTCTGTACAGAGAGATATTCAAGTTGTAACCCGCGAAGGTCAGTGTAGTCGACCCCTGTAACATGGGTGACTTTAACTAATAAACTGTACCAATTGGCCTGACCAAAAATTCTAGAAATAAATCCATGGATGGATATATGAGTCTAAATTCAGGGAAAATTTACGGAATCAGTTTCCGAGTTTTGGAACTCGAGATATGATTTTTAAGGCGACAGTGACGCAGTTTTCCAGCCTGTCGGGAAATGCCAAATTGGTTGGTACTTTGAGAGGATTTGGCCCGTTAACCCCTCGTGTCCGACACCGGCGACGGTGACGGGTTCGGGGTGTTACATAGCAAGGATGAACACACACTTTTTTTTGTTCATTTTCTTATTATTAATCTTTATTTCTTCTCTATTTTAATTACTCACCAATATTAAATAATAAACAACATAACCTTGGAAGAATGAAGCCATGCTTGGCCGGTCACTCAACATAGTTTGGGGCATTTTGACATGCAAACCCAAATTTTCATATTTCAATACTATTTGGTCCTTACTTATTTACCTATCAAATTTTCTAAGTCTCTCAACTAAATCCTTTCAAGCAAGATTCACATTCCTAAGATAAAAATTAAAACATCAAATTTTTATACAAGTACTACCACACATATAAGGTATGCAAATAAAATTTTAACTAAATTTTATGACTCGGTTTTGTGGTCCCGAAACCACATTCCGACTAGGGTCAAATTAGGGCTGTTACAGTCCTAATTTTGTCCATGAACTTAAAATTGGTCAAATTGCTATTTAAGACCTCCTCATTAATATTCCAAAACAATTTCATACTAAAAACTTCTAGAATGCAAGTTTTGCAACTTATTCGATTTAGTCCCTACTTTCAATTTAAGCACTTTAGGCATAGAATTTCATCACGAAATTTTCACACAATCATGCAATCATATCATATTCATCAAAATAATTATAAAATAATTATTTCTATCTCAGATTCGTGATCACGAAACCACTATTCCGATTAAGCCCTAATTCAGGATATTACAATATCCATTTACTGTCAATTCATACAATGATCGTTTCAGATATGCACTCCCGTGAACCTCACATCTTATGGCAGGATAACCAGTCCAGGCTAAATCCCCCATTTTATGAAGTCATAAGGTGATGTCAGGATTACAAGTCCAGGCTAAATCCCTTATAACAAAAAACACCTTTATTCATCTCGGATCTAAATTACCAGTCCAGGGTAAATTTAGATCCTAATCGAATACCCGTCAGGCTAAATCCACAATGCACACATATTCTTGGGAGGCTCGACCATTCAAAGGAACACCCGTCGGGCTAGATCCTTTTATAAATGAGATCACAAATTACTGTTTGGGCTAAATCCTTCTCGCAACACATGCGGGACCTCATTACACATGTCAATCATGGTTTATCCATCAATTCCCTTTTAACCTTAACCGAGACATTTATCACAATTCATACTTAAACATGCATTTTATATAATTTCATGTTATTAATAAATGCAATCATCATGCTTTCATAAATCATATAATTAGGCACATTGAGTGTTTACTTTAAGTTATCTGAACTTATCTGGTATTCGTTTCGATGTCGTGTTTCGGTTATTCTGAAACCTTTCGTTTTCCTCGATCGACCTCCAGAATTTGTTCCTCGGGGTCTATAACAATAAAAATAGATCATTATCACTCCACATTATATATTTCAAGTCTAAATTCCACCCCCGGTCCAAATGACCGTTTTTCCCCTAAACTTTCACATTTTTACGATTTTGTCCCTAGGCTCGTATAATGAAACGCATGCAATTTCTACCTTACTCAAGCCTAGTCGAACACTTTTGCCTCTTATGGCAGCCCACATATTCCATTATTTTCACATTTCTACCACACATTTTACAACTTTTGTAAAAAGGTCCCTTTAAGGGTTTTTCATGAAAATCACCTAGGAATAGTTGTTTAACACACCTTAAAATTTCATATTCCTCCATAAAACATCAAAATACAAGTAACTCATGCATGGGTAAATTTTTAAACATGAACCCTAGCATGAAATATGGGTAGAAATGGAGAGAGTAAGCTACAGGGATCTCAAAATTAAAAGGAACATTAAAAACGGGGCTTGGGAGCACTTACTAATGAGCTTGAAAAGCTTGGAAACCCTAGCTATGGTGTCTTAGGAATTTTGACTGGACAAAGGAGAAGAATGGCTGATTTTTGCCTTCTTTTTCCCATTTTATTTCATTAATCTGCCAAATGACCAAAATACCTTTAAGCCCTTTCTTTGAAATTTCATCCATGCAAGCCCATTTTTGTCCAAAAACTTAGAAATTGGGAAAATTTCTCCCCAAGACCTTTTATTTTATAATCCAAAACAATTTCATGCAAATTGCTTCTAGAATCCAAGTTTTGCAATTTATTCAATTTAGTCTCTAATTTTCCAATTGGGAACTTACTCAATGAATTCTTTCATGAAAATTTAACACATGGATATTCTCATATTCTAAGCCTTGTAATAATCATAAAAAAAATATTTTGATGTCGAATTTGTGGCCCCGAAACTACTATTCTGACTAGGCCCTATTTTGGGATGTTACATTTCTCCCCCCTTGGGGACTTTCGTTCTCGAAAGTCTTACCAGTGAACAGATTCGGATATTGGCTTCTCATGGTTTCTTCTAGTTCCCATGTAGCCTCTTCTACACCATGTCGATGCCATAAAAATTTTACTAAGGCCACATCTTTATTCCTTAGCTATTTAACCTCACGAGCCAATATCTTAATTGGTTCCTCTCCATAGGTCATGTCCAGTCGAATTACAATATCAGTTGGCGAAATCATGCGAGAGGGGTCTGATCGGTATCGCCTTAACATAGATACGTTGAACACATTGTGAATCTTTTCCAGGTCAGGTGGTAATGCCAAACGATAGGCTAACTGTCAAACTCTTTCAATTATCTGGTACGGTCCGATAAATCGTTGACTCAGTTTGCCTTTTTGGCCAAATCTCAACACCTTTTTCCATGAAGACACTTTTAAGAATACTCTATCTCTAACTTGAATCTCAATTTCCTTTCTTTTCAGATCAGCATATGACTTTTTCCTATCCGATGCCGCTTTCAAACAGTCTCGTATCACTTTAATTTTCTCTTCAGTTTCTTTAATCAAGTCAACTCTGTGAATCTGATTTCCCTTAAGTTTTGTCCAATACAATGGAGTTCGGCATTTCCTGCCATACAAGGCCTCATAAGGTGCCAAACTTGTCTGAAAACTGTTGTTGTAGGCGAATTCTACTAGCGGCAAATATTTTTCCTAGCTACCCTGAAATTCAAGCATGCAACATCGCAACATATCCTCAAGAATCTGAATCATCCGCTTAGACTGACCATCTGTCTGAGGGCGAAAAGTTGTACTAAAGCTTAAATTCATACCCAAGGCTTCTTGTAATTTCTTTTGGAATCTCAATGTGAACCTCGGGGCTCTGTCGGAAATAATCGACAGTGGTACCCCATACAATCTTACAATCTCAAAAATGTACAAGTCGACCAATCTATTGAGGGCGTCATCTGTCCTCACCGGAATAAAAATGATCCGACTTCATCAACTTATCTACTACGACCTATACTACATCTTTCGTGTTCGGAGTCAATGGCAATCCTGTCACGAAATCCAAAGTAACTTTGTCCCACATCCATTCGGGGATCGTCACAGGCAGTAGCAAAACTGAAGGCACTTGATGTTCAGCTTTAACTTGCTGACATACTAGGCATCTTGACACAAATTCAGAAATATCTCTTTTCATGCTATTCCACCAGTTCATTTTCTTCAAATCGTTGTACATCTTGGTACTTCCTGTGAATTGACAAGCGGTACATTATGTGCCTCTTGCAAAATTTTTCGAATAAGATCATTATTTTTGGGTACACAAACCCTATCTCTGAACATCAAACATCCATCAGAACCAATCCGAAAATCTGATTCAATACATGACTCACATTGAGTTCTTTTAGCTTGCAAGTCATCATCATTAGTTTGAACATTATAGATTTTCTAAAGGAATGTCGGCCTAGCCTCTAGCTCAGCCAAGACTGAACCATCATCAAGCAATGCCATACAAGCATCCATAGCCCTTAATGCAAACAAGGATTTTTTGCTCAACGCGTCAGCCACCACATTCGCCTTTCTCGGGTGATAGTCAATAATCAGTTCGTAATCCTTGATTAACTCTAGCCACCTCTGCTGCCTCAAATTTAATTTTTTTTTAGTCATCAAATACTTCAAACTCTTGTGGTCTGTGAAAATGCCTCCAAATTTTCAAAGAAAAAATGATGGCGGCAAGTTCTAGGTCGTGTGTAGGATAGTTCTTCTCATGCGGCTTTAATTGTCGTGAAGCATAGGCTATTACCTTGTTATCTTGCATAAGTACACAACCTAGTCCATTTGAGGATGCGTCACTATAGACTACTAATTCTTTTCCCGACTCAGGCAATACTAAAATAGGAGCTTTAGTTAATAGTGTCTTTAACCTATCAAATCTTTGTTGACACTTTTCTGTCCATTCAAACTTAATGTTTTTCTTTAACAATCTTGTCATCGGAGTTTCTATCATTGAGAATCCTTTCACAAATCTTCAATAGTAACCGGCTAAGCCCAAAAAGCTTCTAACTTCAGTTACATTCTTAGGTGGTTTCCACTCGACGATAGCAGAAATCTTACTTGGATCGACTCAGATGCCTTCACCTGAAACAATATGACCCAAAAATTCAACTTCCTGAAGCCAAAACTCACTCTTGCTAAACCTAGCATACAGCTACGTTTCCCGCAAAGTCTGCAACACAATTCTCAAGTGCTTTGCTTATTCTGAATCATCTTTGGAATAAATCAAGATGTCGTCAATGAACACAATGACAAACTTATCCAAATATGACCTGAAGATCCTATTCATTAGATCCATGAATACGACCGGTGCATTTGTTAACCCAAACGGCATGATGAGAAATTCATAATAACCGTACCTCGTTCTGAAAGCTATCTTAGGTACATCCGATTCTTTAACTCACAACTGATAATAGCCATACCTCAAGTCTATCTTAGAGAACACGGTGGCTTCTCTCAATTGATCGAATAAATCATAGATCCTTGGTAAAAGATACTTATTCTTGATAGTTACCTTGTTCAGTTGGCGGTAATCTATACATAACCTCATCGAACTATCTTTCTTCCTTATCCATCAGCTCTTGCAACTGTGCTTTCAACTCCCTCAGTTCAATTGGTGCCATCCCATATGGACCAATTGAAATAGGAGGTGTCCCTGGCACCAGTTCAATACCAAATTTTATTTCCCTTTCAGGAGGTAATCCAGCTAATTCTTCTGGAAATACATTTGGGTACTCACATACTGTGACAGCCCTAAATTGACCCTAGTCGGAAAGTGGTCTCGGGACCACTAAACCGAGTCACAAAAATAATTAGCCGTCATAGTTGATGCTCATTATATGTACATATGCATGTGTGAAAAATTCATGTTTGAATTTTGTTAATTGTAAGTGAATTTTATCAAATAGGACTTATGTGAGAAAATTTAGAAATGTGCTAGGCAAATGTAAAGTGGCCTATTAATGCATGTTGTGAAAATGATGGGCTTGCATGTCAAATTTCCCTAGATTAAAGCCTAGTGGCTGGCCATGACAAAGGGGGATGAGCAAAACATGTCATAAAACATGTTGTGTAAGTGGTTTATGTTGGAATAAATAAAATAAGGAGTATGGGTAATAAAAAAATGAAAAAAAAGGAAGAAAGAAGGTGTGTGATTCCTCCCCCCATTGCCGTGAGTTGAAGAAAAGAGAAAAAAAATTTGTTCATCCTTTTCATTTCCTTTTGGCCGAAAATTCTAAGGAAGAAGGAAGGAATTCTTGCTCCATGTTTGGTTTAGAAGAGGATTAGGAGGAGGTTCGGCCATACTTGTATCAAGATTAAGGTACGTTTGATGTTGTGCCATGAGTTTCATGCATGTTTTTAGTTGCTAGCTTGATGTTCTTATTAGCCCATGGTTCAAATCTTTGCTATGTCATGGGGATGGTATTCGGCCAAGGTGGATTTTGTGTTGATATCATTGCATGCTAAATGTGAAGCTTGTTAATGATGCATGTGATGGTGGATTGATAACTCTTGAATCTCCTTTTTAGCATCCTTGAGTGAGACATTAAGTTCCTTGTTCAACCATGACAAAAAATTGAAATGGTAAGGTGTTGTGATGCATTCGGCCATGGTAGGATATAGAAGAGAAATAAGGTTGTTGTTAGATGAAGTAGAGTCTAACAAATGAGCTCGTATGTGCATTGGTTGCTAAATGGAGAAGAATCGGCTAGCAAGTTGTGTGCTAAGGCGAATGTAATTTGGTATATTATGGGTAATGTATGTGTTGAATTAGTGTAAAGGAGAGGATGCTTTAATAGTGTATATATGTGTATTAGCCAAGTTTTGAACTTGAAACAAATGGTGTTTAGTCAACACAAGTGACCATACTTGTAGAATGTATTAAGTGTTGCAATCGGCCTTAGCATAGATGTGTATGTTCGGCCATTGGTAGCCTATTGATGGCTTTAGCTTGACTTAGAAAATTCAGCTAAGGGAAATATTAGCTAGTATGTTGAATTCGATTCGTGATTTCGTACATATGTGACTCTAATGTCGATGTATATATATGGGCTAAGTACCTTGAGCTTCTCTTTTGATGTTCGAATGAATTGTATTAAATTGTTGATGTGATTAAAATGCGTATGATCATTGTGTGTTTGAGCTAAAAGGTGGCCATATGACCTATCAAACTCCTTGTCATATTCGCCATAAGCTAGCAAAATGAGACTTTGATAAGTTAAATTTGTTTGAATTAGCTCAAGAGCTTAGGGGACCACAGTTGGATAAGGGAAAGGAAAAAGTGATCGAATAGCCGTTGAAGCCGTTCGACAACATCCGAGGTAAGTTTTCGAGTAATGGAACTTAAATTATGATTCGATTAGATTATGTCTTAAATAAATCAAAATCATGCACTTTGTATGTGGCTATTGAGCCGAAATTGTAAATATGATAAGTGTCTTGTGTTGAGCTTTGGTAATGAAAATGAAATATGGAAGTGTCATGATTTATTGATATATGTGTGCATGGTTCTTCGAATGATGTCCGGGCTAAGTCCCGAAGGCTTTGTGCTAAGTGACTATATCCGGACTAAGATCCGAAGGCATTTGTGCGAGTTACTAAATCCGGACTAAGATCCGAAGGCATTTGTGCGTGTTACTAAATCCGGACTAAGATCCGAAGGCATTTGTGCGAGTTACTAAATCTGGGTCAAGTCCCGAAGGCATTTGTGCGAGCTACTATAATCGGGCTATGTCCCGAAGGTATTTGAACGAGTAGCTATATTCGGTTAAACTTCGAAGGTACGTGATTCGGGAATGAATGAACTTGCTGTAAAAATTTCAGTTAATACACTTGTGAAATCCCAACAATGAGGTCTGTTTCGTATGTGCTTTGAATTAGTTGAGCCCTTACAAATAAGTATTCGCTCAGTTGATAAACGAGTTACCGGCCTTTGGCTAAGTTGATCTTTTGTGTATTTACATAAGGGTTGGCAATGTGAAGTAAGTATGATATTGAGAATTTGTGCATATGAAATTATCCGTTTAGCTATATGAATGCTATGCTTTTGTTGTGCTGGAATCCCTTGCTCAAAACTTACTAAGCATAAATTTGCTTACTCCGTTTCTTTGTTTCTCTGTTTTATAGATTTTGGCTCGTCACCTATCGAACTCGGGATTTTGGAAGTCGAAGTCTCCCACACTATCAAAGCCCCTTTTGGTACAATTTTGGTTGAACTTTGAAATGGCATGTATAGGACTACCCTTTTTGTTGTTGGTCATGTACCCATGGATTTTGTGTAAATTTGGATAGCCATGCGAAAATGGCTTATATCGTTTTAGCATAGTACTATAATCGTTTTGTATGTTGATCACTAAGAGGTATGGAAATGTTTGGAAACGATTAGCCATTGGAATGGTTAATCATGATTATACTTTGTGCTATGTATGCAAAAAGGGCTAATTGAATCATGGAAGCTATGAAATAGGTAAAGTCTACCTTAAAGGCAGATGCTGACAGCAGCAGCGATGTGGCTGTGTAAAATCACTAAAAATAGTAGGAATGGAATTAAATAGTGAATAAATTATGTAATGAACCTTGATGAATCTACTTTCATATGGAAGAAATGAAACGGTCATATGAGTTGTATGTTAAGAGATATTTAGGTTTTCGTGAAAAAGGGCCAGAACAGTTTCTGGATTCCATGTTCCGACTTTTGAAATTCATTATAAATTAACCAGAGATAATTAGGAGTCATGACATATATTTATAGATTCCTCCTTGAGTCTAGTTTCTATAGAAACAAACAACATCAGTATTGAAGCCTTGTACAGGGAGATATCCAAGTCGTAATACGCAAAGGTCAGTGTAGTCAATCCCTGTAACATGGGAGAATTTAACTAATAAACTGTACTAATTGGCCAGACCAAAAATTCTAGAAAAAAAATTTTAGATTTATATATGAGTCTAGTTTCATGGAAAAATCACGAAATTGATTTTCGAGTTGTGGAACGCAAGATATGATTTTTAAGGTGACAAGTGATACGATTAGCCATTGTCTGGAATTTTTAAATGGATGTGAAAATAAATATATTATGTCCATTAGCACCTCGTGTTCGACTCGCCACGGTCTAAAGTGCACGGGTGTTACAATTAGATTGGTATCAGAGCTGCGGTTTAGTCGATTCTAGGACTACCGTAATGCGTTTGGGTCTAGCTATACATGCCATTTTATGTGATTATTTGATAGTGTGGTGATTTCTGACATTTGCAAATGTGTTTATTTATAGTAATGGATCCCGATCCCGACCGAGCGGTAGCTGATGATCTTGAGAGTGTAGCGCCTGTTCCCGCATAAGGGACAGCGCCGACGGACTCTCAACCTAATGCTAGTAATCCAAATGATGAAGCTAGACAAGCTTTCTATAGCGTGATGAATGATTGGTTCAACCAATACATTCGAACTAATACGGCTGTTCCACAACCTCCATTCCCAACAAACACAACCCCTCACCTACAATGCCTCCGTAATCGACCAAATAAGGTCAAATAAGCCCCATTGATAGAATCCAAAACACGGGCTCTGAATTTAAGGCTACGGATAGTGATGATGCCGAGCAAGCTGAATTTTGGTTGGACAACACTATTCGGGTACTCGATGAACTATCTTGCACACCCGATGAGTGCCTAAAGTGTACTATCTCCTTGCTACGTGATTCTGCCTACTATTGGTGGAATACGTTGACTTCTATTGTGCCTAGAGAGCAAGTAACTTGGGCGTTCTACCAAACCGAGTTTCGAAAGAAGTATATCAGTCAGAGATTCATTGACCAAAAACGGAAGGAATTCCTTGAACTCAAACAAGGTTCCATGTCGGTTACCGACTATGAACGAAAATTTGTGAGGCTTAGCCAATGCACGAGAATGCATTTCCTCGAAGCCGTAATGTGTAAACGTTCGAGGATAGACTAAATGATGATATAAAGTCGTATGTTGGCATCTTGGAAACCGAGAATTTGTAGTACTTGTTGAGCGAGCTTGCAAGGCCGAGGAGCTCGATATGGAGAAAAGAAAAGTGAGGTGGGAGCAAGGAGTTTCAGAAGAGGTCTTGGGAAGCCCTTCCCACATCATCAAAGAAATTTAGAGATGGCTTGGGTCGATCTAGGGACACTTCGAGCTTTTCTAGACGAGATCGCGATCGACCCCCTGTGAGCACACGAGTCACTTCAATCGCCAGTGTTGGAAATGATCGTCGAGATAGAACGGAGTGCCAGTATTGTGGCAAATGGCATTCTGGAAGTTGTAGATTCCATGACCGCTCCTGTTACAAGTGCGAATCAGTTGACCACTTCATTAAAGATTGCCCGAGATTGCCTGAACAGAATGTAAATCAGAGTGGGAAACCGGGTGCTACCACTGCTCGAGGTAGACCATCTAGAAATACGGGCAATGCTAGTGGTGGTCAGAGAGGATCTAGAGATGCTACGACCAGATCCGAGGCTCGCGCTCCTGCTAGGGCTTATGCTATACGCGCACGCGAGGATGCTTCCTCGCTAGATGTTATTACGGGTACTTTCACTCTCTTTGATACTAATGTGATTGCTTTGATTGACCCTGGTTCTACTCATTCTTATATATGCGAAACCTTAGCATCCGAGAAGACTTTACCTATTGAGTCTACTGAGTTCGTAATTCGGGTGTCAAATCCCTTGGGTCGTTACGTGCTTGTCGACAAAGTTTGTAAGAAATGCCCCCTAGTAATTTGAGGTTCCTGTTTTCCGGCGGACTTGATGCTTTTGCCGTTCGATGAATTTGATGTTATTCTTGGTTTGGATTGGTTGACCGTGCATGATGCGGTTGTGAATTGCAAAAGCAAGACTATTGATTTAAGGTGCGCAAATAACGAGATGATCCGAGTTGAGTCTACGGACTTAAAGGGGTTGCCAGCTGTAATATCATCAATGTTGGCCCAGAAATATGTAAGAAAGGGGTGCGAAGCATACCTTGCGTATGTACTTGATGATAAGGAGTTAGAAATAAAACCCGAATCTGTGCGGTGGTTTGTGAATACCGGATGTTTTCCCGAAGAATTACGGGTTTGCCACTGTTCGGAGATAGAGTTTGGTATTGAGCTTGTACAGGACTACGCCGATTTCGATAGCTCCGTATCATATGGCACCAACCGAGTTAAAAGAGTTGAAAGCTCAGTTGCATGAATTGACGGATAAAGGTTTCGCTCGACCAAGTTTCTCACCTTGGGGTGCACCAGTACTGTTTGTGAAAAAGAAGGACGGAACCATGAGGTTGTGCATTGACTATCGTCGGTGAATAAAGTGACGATAAAGAATAAATATCCGTTATCGCGTATTGATGATTTGTTTGATCAACTAAAGGGAGCCTCGGTGTTTTCAAAGATAGATTTGAGATCGGGTATTACCGATTCATGAATTCGAGATTCGGATGTACCCAAAACCGCTTTCGAGCGAGGTACGGTCACTACGAGTTCTTAGTGATGCCGTTTGGGCTCACTAATGCCCCGCAGATTTATGGATTTGATGAATCGTATCTTCGATGATTTGGACCGGTTCGTAGTTGTGTTCATTGATGACATCTTGGTCTATTCAAGAGATGAGACCGAACATCTTTGAACACCGAGATTAGTGTTGCAAATTTTACGGGATAAGCGGTTATATGCTAAGTTCAGCAAGTGTGAGTTCGGTTAGAGAGGTTAGCTTCTTGGGTCATGTGGTATCTGCAGACGGGTATTGAGTCGACTCGAGTAAAATTTCAGCCATACTTAAGCTGGGCGCCTCAGAAATATTCTTGAAGTTCGACTTTTTGGGACTTGCGGTTACTACCGACGGTTTGTAAAGGTTTCTCGATGATAGCCACACCCATGACAAAGCTACTTCAAAAAGATGTTAAGTTGAATGGACGGAAAAATGTCGAAAAGTTTTGATCAAGCGAAAACTTATTTGACGGAAGCTCAATTTTAGTGCGGCCGAATCGGGCAAAGAGTTTGTCATCTATAGTGGCGCCTCCCTACTTGGGTTAGGTTGCGTATTGATGCAAGAAGGTCGAGTTGTGGCCTATGCGTCGAGACAATTAAAGCCACATGAGAAAAATCCGACCCATGATCTCGGATTAGCTGCCATCGTATTCGCCTTGAAAATATGGTGACATTACTTATTTGGTGAGAAGTGCCATGTATTTTCGGATCACAAAAGTCTCAAATACTTGATGACTCAAAGAGACTTGAATCTGCGACAAAGACGTTGGCTCGAGTTGTTAAAAGATTATGAGCTTGTCATTGATTATCACCCGGGAAGGCTAATGTGGTTGCGGACGCCTTAAGCGGAAATCCGCTTTGCTTTACTGACGATGAATGTACGATTGTCTATTCTACCCGACAATGTGTTAGTAGCCGAATTAAAGGCCAAACCATTATTGATTCATCAAATTCGTGAAGCTCAGAAAGTCGACGATGAGTTGGTTGCAAAACGGGCTGGATGTGTTCCGAATGTGGAATCGGAGTTTCAAATTGATGATGACGATTGTTTGAGGTATAGAAATTGGTTGTGTGTTCCAAGAAATTCAGAACTCATTTCGATGATTCTGAACGAAGCTCATTGTAGCCGAATGTCAATTCACCCGGGGAGTACGAAAATGTACAACGATCTGAGACGCTAGTTTTGGTGGCATGGTATGAAACGAAACATTTTCGATTTTGTTTCGAAGTGCTTAGTATGTCAGCAAGTGAAGGTGGAACATCAAGTGCCTACGGGTTTGCTTCAGCCGATCATGATACACGAATGGAAATGGAAGCGAGTCACAATGGATTTTGTATCCGGGTTACCAATGTCGGCAAGTAAGAAAGATGCGATTTGGGTCGTTGTCGATAGATGACTAAGTCGGCTCACTTTATCCCGTGCGACGCACGGATTTTTCATTGGATAAACTAGCTGAATTGTATGTTTCTCAGTTGTGAGATTACACGGGTACCGATTTCTATTGTGTCGGATAGAGATCCGAGATTCACCTCGCGATTTTGGAAGAAATTGCAAGAAGCTTTGGGTACCAAAGCGCATTAGCGCTTTTCATCCACAAGCAGATGGTCAATCCAAGCGGATAATTCGGATACTTGAGGATATGTTGAGATGTTGCATCCTCGAGTTTAGTGGTTCATGGGAATGGTATTTACCTTTGATTGAATTCGCTTACAACAATAGTTTTCAGTCAAGTATTAAGATGGCACCTTACGAGGCTTTATGCGGTCGAAAATGCCGACGCCATTGTTTTGGACCGAACTTCGGTGAAAGTAAAATTTTCGGAGTGGACTTGATTAAAGATCTTTGAGCAGAAAGTAAAGGTAATCCGTGAAAGTCTAAAAGCGACCACGGATCGTCGAAATAAATCGACGTGGATTTGAAACAAAAAGACATTGAATATCAGGTGGGAGATAAAGTGTTGCTTAAAGTTTCACCTTGGAGAAAGATACTTCGATTTGGCCGTAAGGGTAAACTGAGTCTGAGGTTCATCGGGCCATATGAGATATCTGAACGAGTCGGTCCAGTTGCGTATCGTTTGATTTTGCCTCCTGAACTTGAAAAGATTCACAACGTCTTTCATGTTTCGATGCTTGGACGTTATAGATCTGATCCGTCGCACGAAATTAGTCCATCAGAGGTTGAAATTCAAGCCAATATGAGTTATGAAGAAGAACCGATTCGTATCCTAGCACGTGAAGTGAAAGAGTTGCGAAACAAAAGGGTTCTGCTAGTGAAAGTGTTATGGCTCAAACACGGGATAGAAGAAGCTACTTGGGAACCCGAGAACTCTATGAAAGAGCGATACCCAAACCTATTTACCGGTAAGATTTTCGGGGACTAAAATTTCTTAAGTGGGGGAGAGTTGTGACAGCCCTAAATTGACCCTAGTCGGAAAGTGGTCTCGGGACCACTAAACCGAGTCACAAAAATTATTAGCCGTCATAGTTGATGCTCATTATATGTACATATGCATGTGTGAAAAATTCATGTTTGAATTTTGTTAATTGTAAGTGAATTTTATCAAATAGGACTTATGTGAGAAAATTTAGAAATGTGCTAGGCAAATGTAAAGTGGCCTATTAATGCATGTTGTGAAAATGATGGGCTTGCATGTCAAATTTCCCTAGATTAAAGCCTAGTGGCCGGCCATGACAAAGGGGGATGGGCAAAACATGTCATAAAACATGTTGTGTAAGTGGTTTATGTTGGAATAAACAAAATAAGGAGTATGGGTAATAAAAAAATGAAAAAAAAAGAAGAAAGAAGGTGTGTGATTCCCATCCATTGCCGTGAGTTGAAGAAAAGAGAAAAAAAAATTTGTTCATCCTTTTCATTTCCTTTTGGCCGAAAATTCTAAGGAAGAAGGAAGGAATTCTTGCTCCATGTTTGGTTTAGAAGAGGATTAGGAGGAGGTTCGACCATACTTGTATCAAGATTAAGGTATGTTTGATGTTGTGCCATGAGTTTCATGCATGTTTTTAGTTGCTAGCTTGATGTTCTTATTAGCCCATGGTTCAAATCTTTGCTATGTCATGGGGATGGTATTCGGCCAAGGTGGATTTTGTGTTGATATCATTGCATGCTAAATGTGAAGCTTGTTAATGATGCATGTGATGGTGGATTGATAACTCTTGAATCTCCTTTTTAGCATCCTTGAGTGAGACATTAAGTTCCTTGTTCAACCATGACAAAAAATTGAAATGGTAAGGTGTTGTGATGCATTCGGCCATGGTAGGATATAGAAGAGAAATAAGGTTGTTGTTAGATGAAGTAGAGTCTAACAAATGAGCTCGTATGTGCATTGGTTGCTAAATGGAGAAGAATCGGCTAGCAAGTTGTGTGCTAAGGCCGAATGTAATTTGGTATATTATGGGTAATGCATGTGTTGAATTAGTGTAAAGGGAGAGGATGCTTTAATAGTGTATATATGTGTATTAGCCAAGTTTTGAACTTGAAACAAATGGTGTTTAGTCAACACAAGTGACCATACTTGTAGAATGTATTAAGTGTTGCAATCGGCCTTAGCATAGATGTGTATGTTCGGCCATTGGTAGCCTATTGATGGCTTTAGCTTGACTTAGAAAATTCGGCTAAGGGGAAATATTAGCTGGTATGTTGAATTCGATTCGTGATTTCGTACATATGTGACTCTAATGTCTAATGTATATATATGGGCTAAGTACCTTGAGCTTCTCTTTTGATGTTGAATGAATTGTATTAAATTGTTGATGTGATTAAAAATGCGTATGATCATTGTGTGTTTGAGCTAAAAGGTGGCCATATGACCTATCAAACTCCTTGTCATATTCGCCATAAGCTAGCAAAATGAGACTTTGATAAGTTAAATTTGTTTGAATTAGCTCAAGAGCTTAGGGGACCACAATTTGGATAAGGGAAAGGAAAAAGTGATCGAATAGCCGTTGAAGTCGTTCGACAACATCCGAGGTAAGTTTTCGAGTAATGGAACTTAAATTATGATTCGATTAGATTATGTCTTAAATAAATCAAAATCATGCTCTTTGTATGTGGCTATTGAGCCGAAATTGTAAATATGATAAGTGTTTTGTGTTGAGCTTTGGTAATGAAAATGAAATATGGAAGTGTCATGATTTATTGATATATGTGTGCATGGTTCTTCGAATGATGTCCGGGCTAAGTCCCAAAGGCTTTGTGCTAAGTGACTATATCCGGACTAAGATCCGAAGGCATTTGTGCGAGTTACTAACTCCGGACTAAGATTCGAAGGCATTTGTGCGTGTTACTAAATCCGGACTAAGATCCGAAGGCATTTGTGCGAGTTACTAAATCCGGGTTAAGTCCCGAAGGCATTTGTGCGAGCTACTATAACCGGGCTATGTCCCGAAGGTATTTGAACGAGTAGCTATATCCGATTAAACTCTGAAGGTACATGATTCGAGAATGAATGAACTTGCTGTAAAAATTTTAGTTAATACGCTTGTGAAATCCCAACAATGAGGTATGTTTCGTATGTGCTTGGAATTAGTTGAGCCCTTACAAATAAATATTCGCTCAGTTGATAAACGAGTTACCGGCCTTTGGCTAAGTTGATCTTTTGTGTATTAACATAAGTGTTGGCAATGTGAAGTAAGTATCTGTGACATCCCTAATTTGACCCTAGTCGGGAAGTGGTGTCGGGACCATTAAACCGAGTCTTATAAGTAATTAAAAGTTATATTCTATGTTTATGATGTTAGCAAATGCATGTGTGAAAGTTGCATGCATTAATTTGATCATTTCTATGTGAATTTATTAAGATGGACTTATATGAAACATTGTTGAAAGGTGATAGGCCAATCTTCAATGGTCTAATAGTATATGCATGCAAAAGAATGGTTTTGCATGTCAATTTACCCAAAGAGAAGAAAGTGGCGGCCATGGTGATGAAGATGGGCAAAAGAAAACATGTCTTAAACATGTTTTGCTAGTGGTGGATGTTAGAAATAATAAAATAAGAGCATGGGTAAAGAAATGAAAAAAAAATGAGTTTGGATGCTTTCCCCCCCTTGTGCCGTACATGAGAGAAACAAAAACAAAGAAAAAAAATTTTGTTCATCTATTTTCACTCTCCTTTTGGCGAAAATACTAAGGATAAGGAAGGAGTTTTGCTTCATACTTGGTTTGGAAGAGGATTAGGAAGAGGTTGGCTATACTTGCATCAAGAGTAAGGTATGTTTGTGGTTGTGCCATGAGATTCATGCATGTTTTTGGTTGCTAGATTGATGTTCTTGTTAGCCCATGGTTCAAATCTTTGTTATGTCATGGGAATGAAATTCGCCCAAGTGAATATGGTGATAAAGCCATTGCATGCTAAGTGTGAAGCTTGATGATGATGCATGCAAAGATGGATTGTCTACTCTTGAAATTTCTTTGTAGCCATCTTGAGTAAGACTTTGAGTTTTCTTTTTGTTTAACCATGATTGAAGTTGAAAGGGCATGATTGTGATGTATTCGCCATGATGCATTCATGAGCATGGTTCATGCTTCTTGCATGATAGTTAAAATTTGTGTTTTGGATGGCTATGGGCACCTTGAAATTGACCATGCACATATATGTATATATATGTTTGCACATGATGTTTTGGTTATGAAGTAAGTGATGAATATGTTTGTTTAAAGAAGAAAATGTTGAAGAATGTTTGTGAAATTGCAAGTATAATCGGCCATATGAGTGCTTGATGCTATATTATAAGTATTGAGCCACAATATGTAAAACATTAACTAGTAAAATGCATGCTGTTTTTTGTGTGGTATTAAGTGGATAATTGGCCTCAAATTGGACATGTATATTCGCCTTAGGTAGCCTATTGATGGCCTTAGCTTTTCCTTGATGCTTGAATGAATTGCTTGATGTAGTATAAAATGTGCATGACCATTGTGTATTCAAGCTAAAGGGTGGCCATATGACCATTTAAACTCCTTGTCATATTCGGCCATAAGCTAGCATAATGAGGTTTTAATAAATTAAATTTGTTTGAATTAGCTCAAGAGCTTAGAGGGCCACAATTGGACAAGGGGAAGGAAAAAGTGATCGAATAGCCGTAAAAGCCGTTCGACAACATCCGAGGTAAGTCCTCAAGAAATGACCCTACTCGAATTATGTGAAATGAAAAATTGATATGTAATGACTATTGATTTATGTGTGTATGAGTATTTGAATGATACCTGGGCTAAGTTCCGAAGGCGATTATGCTAGTGATTACCTTTGTGTTTGAGCCTTAGTAACGAAAATGAAACATGAATGTCTAATGATTATTGATGTATGTGTGCATGAGCAATTGAATGATATCCGGGCTAAGTCCCGAAGACATTTATGCTGGAAATTATATCCACGTTAAGACCCGAAGGCAATTGTGCTAGCGGCTACATCCGGGCTAAGACCCGAAGGCATTCGTGCAAGTCGTTCTATCCGGGCTAAGACCCGAAGGCATTCGTGCTGCGTGGTTATATCCGGTTGTATTCGAAGAAGCTTGGGCTGGAGGTGAGTGTTGGTTGCTGTAATAAATTCAATTAATGCGCTCGAAAAGCCCAAAGAATAAGGTATGTTTATATGTGCATTGGAAAAGTCGACATGTTTGAGCAACATTCGCCCAATCGACTAACGAATATCAACTATTGAAGTGGTTGATACCTTGTGAAAGTATATAATGATGAAGTGTGAAGTAAGAATGATTATGTGAATGTGTATTAATGAAATGATGCATTTGGCTATGTGAATGTATTGCTTTAATTAAAGCTGATTTTATTCCTTGAGACTTACTAAGCATAAAATGCTTACCCGTTGCTTTGGCTCTCTGTTTTATAGATTTTGCTCGATAGCAAGCGGATTCGGGATCATTAAAGTCGAAGTCATCTACACTATCAAAGCCTCCATTTTGGTATAATTTTGGTTGAACTTTGAAATGGCATGTATAGGACTACCCCTTGTCGGTTCAATTGTGTTGTGATGTATATGTGTACGGCCATGCGAAAATGGCTCGTAGAAGTCAAGTATGAACTTAGACCATTTGTGATTTGTATATATATATATATGGTTTCATGATGTAATTATGGATTGGAAATGGGAGTGTTGGTCACATGATCAGCCATTGGAATGGCTAAAATGGTCATAGGTGAACCTATGTATGGCAAGACTAGTTGGATCATGGAGACTACAAATAGATAAGACCTACCTTGAAAACAGATGCTGGCAGCAGCAGTGAAGTGGTTTTGAAAAATCACCAAAATTTGTAGGAATGGTATTAAATAGTGAATAAGTTATGTAAATGAACCTTGATGAGTCTACTTTCATATGGAAGAAACGAAACGGTCATAGGAGTTACATGTTAAGAGATATTAATGCTATTGTGAGACAGGGCCAGAATGGTTTCTGGGTCCCCTGTCGCAACTTTAAAAATTTACTATAAATTATCCAGAAAGAATCAGGAGTCATGCATTATATGTACATATTCCATTTTGAGTCTAGTTTTATTAGAAATAAACGGCACCAGTATTAAAGCCCTGTACAGAGAGATATTCAAGTTGTAAAGCGAAAAGGTCAGAGCAGTCGATCTCTGTAACATGGGTGACTTTAACTAATAAACTGTACCAATCGGCCCGACCAAAAATTCTAGAAATACATCCATGGATGGATATATGAGTATAAATTCAGGGAAAATTTACGAAAACAGTTTCCGAGTTTTGAAACTCGAGATATGATTTTTAAGGCGACAGTGACGTAGTTTTCCAGCCTGACTGGAAATGTCAAATTGATGGGCGAAACATGTGAATTTGGCTTGTTAACCCCTCGTGTCCGACACCGGCGATGGTCTCGGGTTCGGGGTGTTACAGTATCATATTGAGAATTTGTGCATATGAAATTATCCGTTTAGCTATATGAATGCTATGCTTTTGTTGTGCTGGAATTCCTTGCTCAAAACTTACTAAGCATAAATTTGCTTACTCCGTTTCTTCGTTTCTCTGTTTTATAGATTTTGGCTCGTCAGCTATCGAACTCGGGATTTTTGGAAGTCGAAGTCTCCCACACTATCAAAGCCCCCTTTTTGGTACAATTTTGGTTGAACTTTGAAATGGCATGTATAGGACTACCCTTTTTGTTGTTGGTCATGTACCCATGGATTTTGTGTAAATTTGGATAGCCATGCGAAAATGGCTTATATCGTTTTAGCATAGTACTATAATCGTTTTGTATGTTGATCACTAAGAGGTATGGAAATGTTTGGAAACGATTAGCCATTGGAATGGTTAATCATGATTATACTTTGTGCTATGTATGCAAAAAGGGCTAATTGAATCATGGAAGCTATGAAATAGGTAAAGTCTACCTTAAAGGCAGATGCTGACAGCAGCAGCGATGTGGATGTGAAAAATCACTAAAAATAGTAGGAATGGAATTAAATAGTGAATAAATTATGTAAATGAACCTTGATGAATCTACTTTCATATGGAAGAAACAAAACGGTCATATGAGTTGTATGTTAAGAGATATTTAGGTTTTCGTGAAACAGGGCCAGAACAGTTTCTGGATTCCCTCTTCTGACTTTGGAAATTCATTATAAATTAACAGATAATTAGGAGTCATGAAATATATTTATAGATTCCTATTTGAATCTAGTTTCTATAGAAACAAACGTCATCAGTATTGAAGCCCTGTTTAGGAGATATCCAAGTCGTAATGCTGTGAAGGTCGGTGTAGTCGATCCTGTAACATGGGAGACTTTAACTAATAAAGCTGTACTAATTGGCCTGACCAAAATTCTAGAAAAAATTTTTAGATGCATATATGAGTCTAGTTTCATGGAAAAATAACAAAACTGATTTTCGAGTTGTGGAACTCAAGATATGATTTTTAAGGTGGCAAGTGACACGTTAGCCGGTATGTCTGGAATTTTTAAATGGATTGTGAAAATAAATATATTATGTCTGTTAGCACCTCGTGTTCGACTCCGGCCATGGTCTCGGGTACGGGGTGTTACACATACTATAGGCACAGACTCAATCTTCAACTCTGTTTCCTTAGTGTTCAATACAATTGCAAGGTAGGCTTCATACCCTTTTCTCATATATCTCTAAGCAACCATTGCCGTGATCACAACTGGAGGCATACCCAACTCTCTTGAATCAACCCGTAGAATCTCACCATCCGGGCATTTCAATTTAATATACTTACTACCACAATTTACAATTACATCATGCAGTGCTAACCAATCCATACCAAGTATTACATCAAATTCATCAAATGGTAACAACATAAGATTAGCCAGAAAATAATGACCCTGAATCGTCAAAGGACAATTCTTATAGACTTTATCAACCATGACTGATCTGCCTTGTGGGTCCAACACTTTAATAATAAATTTCGTAAGCTCAATGAGTATGTTGATTTTAGATACCAAGCTCATGTAAATGTATGAATGCATCGACCCCGGGTCAATTAAGGCAATAACACATATATCAAAAAGAGAAAAAGTACTTGTGATAACATCAGGAACAGAGGCTTCTTCTCGGGCGCGTATCGCATACGTTCTTGTCGGGACTCGAGCCTCTAGTTTTGTAGTGTCTTTAGCTGCAAGTCGACTGCCATTGGCACTTCTAGGATATCTCAGAGGTCTACCTCATGAAATGGGAGTACTCGACTTCGGGGCTACTTCCACTTCTTTCTCGCTCGTTCTGGGCAGTCCCTGAGAAAGTGGTCAAGAGATCCACATCTGAAACATGAATCGCTCTTCACTTGGCATTCTCCGTAGTGAAATTTGTTGCAACTCTTACACTTTAGCTTTTGATCATCTACACTCCCCACACTAATTACCATCGGGGAGGAAGACTTTTGGCTTCGTCGTTTAGAGCTTCTCGCTCTACCCGAATGTCCTACTTATGAAATGGAGTGTTCACGCTGGCTCCTTGATTTCTTTGTGGGAAATGAGAGTGTTTTACCACTGGACCTGTTGCTCACGACTCGGGCCCCTCTCTTTGCTTGCTTTCTTTTGTTGTTAAGCTCCTCGGCCTTCTTGGCCTGATCAGCCAATGCGGAAAATTCCCATATTTCTAGGATCCCAATCAACAACTTAATTTCTTCATTCAGACCTTCCTTAAAGCGTTTACACATTTTCGACTCGGTTTGGACCCATTCAGTTGCGTACTAACTTAGCTTCACCAACTCTCGTTCGTACTCTACTACATTCTTGTTCCCTTGTTTGAGTTCTAGGAACTCCTTTCGCTTCGAGTCTATAAAATGTTGGCTAATGTATTTCTTCCTAAACTCTTCTTGGAAGAAATCCCAAGTGATATTTTCCTTTGGCACTATCGAGGATTCAGTCTTTCACCAATGATACGTAGTATCTTTCAGGAGGGACACGACACACTTCAAACACTCCTCAGGTGTTCACGACAAATCATCTAACATCCGTGTAGTGTTCTCGAGCAAAAACTCAGCTCTTTCAGCATCATCATCAACTTTAGCTCTGAATTCCTCAATCCCATACTTTCTAAGCTTATCAACAGGGGCTTTACCAATTCTTGCCGGTGCCATACCTCATGGCACATCCTCATCAGGTTGGTTAGGGGGCGAGAGAGGTCTTGGTATGTTAAGGCGATTCCTCAGGTAATCACCAAACCATTCGTCCATCATATGAAAGAAGGCAGTTAGGGCATCTTCTCGGCCTTCAGTACTAGATACAGCTCGTTGTATGGAAACTGGAGCACGGTTCTTGACTCCCTCGGACTCATCTTATGCTTGATTGGAAGACATTCACTATATTCAAAACAATTAAACAGTTAGAAGACGTCACACTATCAATATTCAAATAATGGCGTGTATAACAAACCTCAATACTCTCTACGATAGTCCTAGAACTGACTAAATCGTAGCTCTGATATCACTAAATGTAACACAGCTCACCGTATTCGACGCTGGGATAGGGCTCGAGGCGTTATCGAGATATCACGTTTATAAACATATTAAATCAAGTCACTAAGTTACGCTCTAATTTAAAACTTTTCAAATATGTATATCCTTTCCCTTAAACAGGCCTTCCAGACCTAAAACATGCCTAAAGGCGGTGCCGGACAAAACCGAGAATGTTTGATAAACTTTGGGCACATTGGAAAATTTCTTTTAACTTGAAGTGTCACAAGCTCTTGTGACTTGGGACACGCCCGTGCAAGCACCCCATGTCCAAGACTAGAGCATTCTGTTAAATTCACACGGCCAAGACACACGCCCGTTTCTCTAGCCCGTGTTCATTTAACAGGCTTACCATTTTAGATGCAGAGGACACACGACCATGCCATATGCCCACGGGGGTGGCCCGTGTATCACACATGGCTTAAGCACACGCCCGTGTACCTAACCGTGTAGACCCTATTAGGCTATTTTCCAAGCCTATGGTAACCCCCTTTTAACACTTATACTTAATAAATATTAAAAACAAAGTAAAACATAATTATGCTCTCATAAATGATCATTGCAAAAACTCATTGCATGGAAACCTCATATCATTGGTTTCGTACATGCTAGGTTATTTCCCATCTTCTATTTATGTGTTGTCATACCACTTTAATACATTCAAGATTGGCTTGTTCTTATGACTCATTGCCAATTGGAATTCAACCATCGCACATGATTATAAACTTGCATGGAAATTTTGTAGGTCATAGCCTACTTCAAAACAAGCTGATCTCTATGGCCATAAACAAAAAGATAGATTTATCTTTACAAGCCTTCATTTGGCAAATCAAATGACACATATAAAAAAATACTCAAAAGACCTACACATGCCATTGAACAATTTAGAAATGTCTTTATACCAAAGCTGGTCTATTTGATAGTATGCTGACTCTCTAACCGTCTTCCAATCTTTATGAGTCCTCAAGCTCTGTGAGAGATAGGGAAAAGAGATGGGTAAGCATTTTCATGCTTAGTAAGCTCGAATAATCAGAAAGTAAACTTACCAAATAATTAGCATGCAATCAAATTGGGCAATAAATTCAATGAGCATAGGATGGCTTCCCTATCACTTCCACTCAATCAATGAGTTAGTCACATAACAATGCACTATGAAAGTTATCTTAGATGAGCTCATCATTCAACATCTCATTTGTGTATATATATATCACATTAATCTTGTTGATTTTCGAGGAAATCTTAATGGAATATCCATTTACAGTCAATTCGTACAATGATCGTTTCAGATATGCACTCCCGCGAACCTCACATCTTATGGCGGGATTACCAGTCAAGCTAAATCCCCCGTTTTATGAACTCATAAGGTGATGTCAAGATTACCAGTCTAGGCTAAATCCCTTATAACAACAAAAACCTTTCTTAATCTTATATTTGAATTACCAGTCCAAGCTAAATTCAGATCCTAATCGGATTACCCGTCCAGGCTAAATCCACAATGCACACATATTCTTCGGGAGGCTCGACCATTCAAAGGAACACCCGTCTGAGCTAGATCCTTTTATAAATGAGATCAACAGATTACCCGTCTGGGCTAAATCCTTACTGCAACACATGCAGGATCTCATTACACATGTCAATCATGGTTTATCCATTGAATTCCCTTTTTAACCTCAACCGAGATATTTATCACAATTCATACTTAAACATGCATTTCATAGAATTTCATGTTATTAATAAATGCAATCATCATGGATTCATAAATCATATAATTAGGAACATTGAGTGTTTACTTTAAGTTATCCAAACTTACCTGGTATTCGTTTCGATGTCGTGTTTCGGTTATTCCAAAACCTCTTGTTTTTCTCGATCGACCTCCAGAATTTGTTCCTCGGGGTCTATAACAATAAAAATAGATCATTAACACTACACATTATACATTTCTAGTATAAATTCCACCCCCGGTCCAAATGACCGTTTTGCCCCTAACCTTTCACATTTTTACGATTTAGTCCCTAGGCCCGTATAATGAAACGCATGCAATTTCTACCTTACTCAAGCCTTGACGAACACTTTTCCCTCTTTTGGTAGCCCACATATTCCATTATTTTCACATTTCTACCACACATTTTACAACTTTTGCAAAAAGGTCCCTTTAAGGGTTTTTCATGAAAATCACCTAGGAAAAGTTTTTTAACACACCTCAAACTTTCATAGTCCTCCATAAAACATCAAAATACAAGTAACTTATGCATGGGTAAATTTTTAAACATGAACCCTAGCATGAAATATGGGTAGAAATGGAGAGAATAAGCTACAGGGATCTCAAAATTAAAAGGAACATTAAAAACAGGGCTTGGGAGCACTTACTAATGAGCTTGAAAAGCTTGGAAAGCTATGGTGTCTTAGGATTTTTGGCTGGAAAAGGGAGAAGAATGGCTAAATTTTGCCTTCTTTTTCCCATTTTATTTCCTTAATATGCCAAATGACCAAAATGCCCTTAAGCCCTCCCTTTCTTTGAAATTTCATCCATGCAAGCCCATTTTCGTCCAAAAACATAGAAATTGGGAAAATTTCTCCCCAAGACCTTCTATTTTATAATTTAAAAAAATTTCATGTAAATTGCTTCTAGAATCCATGTTTTGTAATTTATTCAATTTAGTCCCTAATTTTCCAATTGGGTACTTACTTAATGAATTCCTTCATGAAACTTTAACACATGGATATTCTCATATTTTAAGCCTTGTAATAATCATAAAATAAATATTTTGATGTCGGATTTGTGGTTCCGAAACCACTATTCTGACTAGGCCCTATTTTGGGATGTTACATTTCTCCTTCCTTGGGGACTTTCGAAATAATTACTTTCAATACATCAACTTTCTTTGCTTTCACAAGCTCCTTAGTACATCTTATTTTAAGAACTCGTGCTCTTATTTTTTTTAATTTGAGAATTTTACTGTATGTACTATAGTTTTTTAGAGCATTTGATACTTCTTTTCAACTTCCCCAAACTTATTTTCAAAGAATACTTTAAATAGTACTGAGTCTAGTGTTTGGGACAATTTTAAGATAGTTAAGAGAGAAGTGATGGCTAAATTTGCAAGGGTTCAAATAAAATTAGGGCATATAGTCTCAAATTTAGGTTTCAAAGGACAAAAATTTCATCATGGTTGGCTTGGAAGGCTCAAACGATCCATAAAATAGTTGCCTAAATCATTTTCAACGCTCCATACTTCTTAGGATTTCACCTCAAGAAACTACTAAGTCAATTCTAAAGGCTTAAACTTTCATGCATGCCTAACTTTCCTAAGGAACTAAAATATTATGGTATGATTTGTATGCTTTATTAAAAATACATTTATGTCATTATTAAGCTAACATAACAATTATTGAAAGAATCGAACTTTATTTATACTGAAGTTTAGTATACTTAATAACATTTCAAATTATTGAACAAAATATAACCTAATCATAACTGAAAGAAAAATTTATTTTGAGTGGAAATAATTTCAATTTTTCGGTCCCCCTACTTAAGACGAACAATGTCCTCATTGTTAAAAGTGAATAGATACTATACACCAGGTAGGAGTCTAGAAAAGAGAAGGTGAGTCAATTTGACTGCTTAAGTACCAAGCTCTCTCTAAATCCATTCCTAGACATGTATATATTTATTGCCACACTTTGTACTTTGCAACTTGTTCATTTTTATTTATGATTTCCACATCTTGTTTTATTATGCGAAAAATAAAAATCATAATAGAACCTAATCCTTAAACATTAAATAACCTAGGAAAGAAAATGAAATAAAGTAAAGAACCCCCCTTTTTATTTATTTGCAGATCCCTCAGAATCTGACTCATTTTTTTCCTTCCTCGACATTTTAGTCCATGGTTCAAGTATAAAATCTAGAAATTCATGCACAAAAATAAATGGGTTATGAAATATATATTTTAACTACATGTGTTGCAGCGTAGCCATTATACCAAACTGTTCATTTCATGGAATGGTGCTAAATAAAAGGATTCTCAGTGTCAAACTTAGGAAATTTGTTAAAGGTGGTTTCAGTTTTGGAAGGGTGGTTTCAATTTTGGGCAGGTGGGTTAGTAGTTGAGGGTAATGTTTAGAGTTGAAGAGGGTAGAAGTTTTTAAGATAGTTTAGGTGCGATAGTTGGTTACTTCGAATGAAGGTGTTTGGGGTGGCAATTCAGGGAGTTAAGGGCTGCAACATTAAGGGGTTAAGTGGGATACACTTTTGGGCTACTTAGAAAGGGTGGTGGAGCAAGGTAAGGGCTATAGATTTGTGTGGAAAAGGGTTGAATATTTCCCTTCTTAGTAGTATCTTGAGCCCAATGGCAGCTCCTTTTTGGATCCTAAGCTCCTATATTGAAAAAAAAAACTCAAAGAAATTAGTGCTTGGGTTAAAAGTTGACCCTTTATTTAACAAAAAAAATACTTAAATTCTTTGGGCTACTTAAAAAAATATTTTTTTGAAAAATTACATTAAATTAAACTCCAAGGAAAGACTGGAGGGGTCACGAATGGTCCCTCTTAAGACCCAATCTCCTAGATAGAGTTTTAATTAATGTAATGAACTAAAGAAATTTTTTTCTAAGTCTACAATTTTATTCAAATGAGAAAAAAAAACTAAAAATCTAAAAAAATGATAGAGAAACTGAAGAGAACTCTATCCATTTTATTTAGGATCGTGATTGATATGCGATTTTGGGATCTACATGCTCCTTGGTTAGAACCTCTAAGAGGTCCCAATGGTTTGGACTTGAGTAGGCTGAAAAAAGACATACAACTTTGGCAAGAATGGCGTTCTGCGGAATATATGACGCATGCTCCTTTAGGGTTGAATTCACTTTTTTCGTTCTACCTTCCCTATTTAATTTATCTAATTCTTATCTAATTCTAAAAAAAAGTAAAAAAATAAAAAAAAAGGAGCGAAAGACTAGTCACAGATATTTGATTGTATCTCGATCTAATCTTTTTCACCCTGTCCCGCTGTAATAACTCGAATTAGAAAAAAGGGAATGTTAATGCATAACTTCCTGTAATTCCTACAAATCCTCCAACCCGTGACTCGAATATGTGAAATAATCCATCCAGTACCTTGCGCCTTTCCAAAATCACAAGTGCTTCTTCTTCTTGATCTTTGGTGAACTCAACTGAAATAATGACAGGCAAATTCGAAGGCAGACCCAAATAATCATATTTCAAATGAGGAGACAAAATCTTCAATTCCAATTTAGCTGGCTCTTCAATCAACACTTTGGTTGTGTGTACTCCCGAGATAACAACTCTAATGATTCCAGTGGAACTTCTTGAGTAAATCTCTTTGTTTTATCTTTTAACAAACTTTTTGTCTATATCGACAATGACTAGAATTTCCACTCCTTCTAAAACCCCAAACATACCTCGTCTTCATCACTACTTGGCAAATCCGATAGTAGAATACATTCTAATGAATCATCTACAGAATTGAGCTTTAACTCTGTAGAAGCCAGCGATTCCATCTTGGAAATAGTAGAATAGTCTTCAACTACATCTGGGAATTTAGTAGCATTGAAGTTATTAAAAGTCACCTTGTCATCAAAAATTTCTTTGAACTATGTATCTCATTGTTGCTTCTGGAATCATTGAGGATATGGCAATGGTGGAATCTTAGCTTTAATCGGACAACTCTTCTATGGAAACTTTTCTGCATCTAACAAGGGTGTTAGATAATCAGAACTAACTGGTTTAGAGTTTACCTCATCAAGGATCACTAAATCTAACTCCTGTGATACAGGAGTTTCAACACTTCGTTGAACTTCCTCTTTGTCTTGATGATCGCGTGATTTCGTGATAGGTTTTAAATATTTATAACTACTCGTTCTTGAACTAGCTATTATCATGGTGTAGGCAAGCGTACCTATCGAACAATAGTATAGTTTTAGCAAAATCGGATTGTCGAACCTAAAGGAACTAAAAGTACTAGTAATGACTGTCTTTTTATTATCTAGCCTAAGAATAAAGAGGTTTTGTTTTAACTAACTAATTATCTAAACTAAGAATGCATAGAGAACGGAATTGGGGAATTGCTTTTGGAAAAATTGATTGAATGAAGACAATACCTAAGGAAAAATCCACCTAGACTGTACTTGTTATTCTGGCTCCGAATCAGACGATTTATTCATTTAACTTGTTCCGTAGAGATCCATAAGTTATGTTATTATCCCTATTGAAGACTAATAACGTCTAATCCCTAGATTGAATAACCGGGACTTTTCTCTAATTAACACTTTAGGGTTGCATTAACTCGATCTATGGATCCCTTTACTAGGTTTCACCCTAATCCGGCAAAATCTTGTCACCCTATGTCTATGGGCGCAATCAACTCCGCTTAATTATGACAAATGTACTCTTAGACAGAGTCTATTCCTCCTTTGAATAAGAGCTTATCTTGAATCAATATCCTGGGTTATCAAAACAAGAATTAAGAACACATAATTAAGAATAAGTCAAATATTTATCATACAATTCAGAAAATAATAACAAGATTTGTCTTAGGTTTCATTCCCCTTAGGTATTTAGGGGATTTAGTTCATAACTAAATAAGGAAAACATCTCAGAATAATAAAGAATACAAAACATAAAGAAAACCCAAAACTCCTAAAGGGGAATTGAGGAGAGATCTTCAGTCTTGATGATGAATCTGGCTTCTGAGATGAATCGATTGTTTTTCTTGGAGTAATTCCTTACCCCCTACTCTGCCCTCCTTTTCTTCCTTCTCTAGGGTGTATTTATAGGCTTTAGAATGTCTAAAAGCCCTCAAAATTAGCCTTTTCTGAATTAGACTCAACTTTGGCTTGGCAGGACATGCCGTGTAACACGCCTGTGTGTGATTACTTCAGGTCGTGCTCGAGCCTGCTAAATTGACACGGCTATGTGGTCTGACTGTGTGAGGAGGTCCAGCCCGTGTTGGTTTCAAACTTTGGCTCATTTTCTCTATTTTTGGCCCGTTTCTCAATCCTTTCACTCTCCTATGCTCTCTTAAGTGTAAAACATGAAATTAAAGCATTAGGAGAATCGAATTCACCAATTCTAATGAAAAATCATCCATAAAATGCGTTAAACATGGGGCAAAAATATGTATAAATTACGGTTTATCAAATACCCCCATACTTAAGCATTTGCTTGTCCTCAAACAAAAAACTCAACTCATAATCAAAATAAATTCTTCTCAACTTATAATTTCTATCAATAATATCTCAGAATAATCCATAGGTAATTCAACTAAAAGAACATAAAAGTTTTAAACATTCTAGGTTGAATATTTAATCATGCAAACATAGGTGTCTCTCCTTATTTAAGTAATTACCTTTTATTCAGAATACCACAGAGTTTCACATCCTCACTATAGATTCACTCAAATCATTCGAGGTGTTTAAGGATAATAAATGAAGCACTCAATAGTCAATAATGAAAAGTCATTACCATAGGCTTGCATGAAAATCAAATCTCCACCACTATAATTTAAGATGATACATGAATCAAAAGATCTTTAGAGGGTTGTAATGAGGTTTGGTTAGGGGGTGTGGTCACAAGCCGAAAGAAAGGGTTAGAATCGAGATTGAATTGAAAAATTACCTAACTAGAAAAAGAGTTCATCATCACTTGCGTACAATAGAGCTTCTTCTCAGACTAAGGAAATTAACTTATGAAGCTTATAAACAGAATATCACTACTAATATGTATACATTTGTTTTTTAAGAACACATTAAATTACAGAGTAGAATAAAACATAGCTAAGCAACTATTTCAATTCAAATCTCGACAAAAATAGGGGCTTAAATTAATTTAGGGGATTTCAACAATAATGGGTTAAAGGTTAATATTAAGGGTAATACAAGAAATGGCTTGTTAGGCTCAAAGGGGTTTACTAGGGGTTAATCGTGGAGGTAGGCTTTTCATGGCATGAGTGGGTTAACCCTAAGTGCCTTAATCATTTTGACATATCAAACCAAATGGTGCGGTCTCAACATGAATAATCAAGTAAGTTCTAGAATAACAGTTCACTATTAACGCACTCAAAGCAATAATTAAAATGAACAAGAAAGAATTAATAGATGCTCAAATGGCTCAAAAATCTCACAAAAATTATGGCTTTTTGTTGTTTAAAATTTGTGAATCCCAACTCAAAGTAATACCAAAACCTTGGGGAAATAGCCTAAGATTTTAAATTCTTAAAAATCAACTCATCATGCTTAATTCTCTAATGTCATAAAATTTAACCAATCAATGCATAATTGCCTATGTTTTAATTAAAGATATATCAATCAAAATCATAAATCAATTAAAATTTATCCTAAATATGATATGAAAGCCTTTCAAGAGAACAAGGCAATCATTCAGGGATTTTTCTGATAATGAAATAAATACCCCCCACACTTACGATGTACATTACCCTTAATGTACAAAGATAGATATTAGAGTATAAAAATAAGATAGGGAGAGAAGTGAAACTTCTTGTATGATGAATTCCTCGAACTGGAGTTCTAGAGAGTAATCGGTTCAAGAGTGGAGGAGGATACTTCGGCAGTCGTAGAGGTTCATTAGGCTATAAGTCCTGCGCCAAAAGGATATTATCTTTAGTGGTAGCTATAGTCGTGGGCGAGCAGGACATGGAAGTCGTGGAGAACCTTTCCCAGTGGAGTTTTAGTTCCAATGTGATGATGAGCTTAAGAGCTCTATATAAATGTGATAAAATCAGGAACTTTTTAGGGGATATTAGGAAGAATAATTACACAATAAGAAATAACCGAACTTAATAATTAAAAATAAAATTTCTAAAATCTAATAAAAATAAAAAGTAGTTTTAATAAAAATTAAAAACATAAAATAATAAATAAATGTTTTTAAACATCTTCATCGCTGGATGGTTCGCGAGGTGGGACTGGCGATGAGATGTGGAGGTGCTGACAAACCTGCTGTAGAGTAGCATCAATGTTGTCAAATCGTTGAAAACACTGCTGCTCGAATCGAGTGAGGCGCTCAGAGATGTCAGCATATGAAGTCGCCGTATGAACTAGATGAGAGGGTGGTGGTGGCTGAGCCGGTGGGTCCTCGTGCTGTGGGGGGTCATCATCAGGGATGTCCTCGTAGTCCTCCTCCTCGGTAGATTGGGCGAGACGGTATTGGGGAGGGTAGGTTCCTCAGCGCCACTCGATCATCCTCATGCTAAGCATGCTCGAGATGCCTTGTGGAGACATCTGGCCGATGAAGGTGAGGGATGATTCTTGGACCGCGATGTTGAGGAGCCCGAAGTGTCGCGCTAGTCGAGTAACATTGGGGCCAATGGAGATGACCTCCTTCCTATGCCGCTCCGTCTGGTACTGAATCGCGAGGGCGATGAAATAGGAAAGGTCGATGACATGCCTGTGCGACATGCACCATAAAAAGTAGGCGTCGTGAGTGTTAATGACGCCAGTGCTCTCTCACCTCCTTATAATTGTGTGAGCCAAAATGGTGTATAGGTACCTAAGGGATGGTGGGAGAACTGATGCCTTGGAGCGGCTAGGATTGTAGGAGGCTGCGCTAGGGGCCAAAGTGTGCCAGCACTTCGAGGGAGAGAAATGCATGTGGTGAGTGAGAGCATCCAAGTCATTATCTTCCTTGAACTCCTTTGTATATAAACCCAATGCCGTACCAAATTCTGAAACGCTAAGCTGGCGGGCTAATCTACCTAGTCAAAATTACACCTTACCGGAATCATCGTAGTTCGTCGTTACGGTCTGGAGATGGAACGTTGAGCATAGTTCTATCGTGAGCTCAAGGTATGTTGGCTCAATGATCCGAAAGAACAGCTCCCAAGGGTCTGTGGTTAAGAGGGCCTGAATTGCATCAGCCAACTGAACTTGTTCTCGGCTGCCCGATCGGCAAATGACCGCAATTAAAGGTCGGGCCCGAAGTATCTGGAAAAGTTCTTCTTGGGGCCCACGGGGAAACTGTAGGAGGGAGTGAAGAATTTTCGTGGTTGGACCCGCAGAAGATGACGCTCCCTTTTGTATTTTCGAAGCAGGGACAATAGCCTTTTTACCACGTGAAGTTGACATGGTACCTGCGATTAGAATCATCAAGTCATCTTCACGAGTGGTCAAAATAAAACGAAGTCAAATCATAAAAATCATAATTTCAAGCCTCAACTACTAAAACTAACTAAAAACATAAGTTCAGTGGTATACGTTTGTGGCACTAGCATGGTGATATAAATAAAATGGCGATGAATGGAATGCACATTACTATATGAATGAATAGAACTGTCAATACAAAAGGCATGATTATTTTAACTATCCTAACCATGGATATTCATTTCTAACTAATTAAATGGAGTAGATAAATCATGTAATGAGTAGCAATTTGGACATGAAAAAGATGATGACTTGTCCTGTAAAGGAAATTTGTGTGATAGAAAAATAAAAATGACATGAAAAATATAGACTACTAAGATAAATAGCATTAAAAATGAGTGTAATTAAAGGGGAAGGAGTAAACAGACGCTAGAAAGGGGAGAATGGACGTCAAAAATGAAGTTAGAGGCAGTGCACGGGCGTGGCAGGGAGGCCATGTGAACTTACAGCGACTAGGGTTAGGGTTTTTGAATGGGGAAGAAAGTTAATAGTGCAGGGTATTTATAGATTTTGGGCCACACGGCCATGGCACACACCTGTGTTCCCCAATTTTTGCACGTGTGTTTTGCATTTTTCGTATTTGGGTGCGTCTGAAATTTGTCCCACGCCCGTGTACCTCAGGCGTGTGGGTTCACACGGCCATGTCGCACGACCGTGTCTAGCTTCATTCGCTTCTCCCACGCCCGTGTAGGAAATCCCCACGCCCGTATCAATCTAACAGGTTCGACCATGGGTGTGAGACACGGGCGTGTCGTATGCCCGTACTAGTTTCTCAGTTTCAACCACGGGTCTTCCACACGGGTGCGTCGCACGCCTGTGTTGTTTTGGCAGGCTTGACCATGGCCAAGTCTCACGGTCGTGGCATTTTATCGTAGCCCGTGTTTGGGAAAATCCTTGCCTTGTTTTCACATGACCATAAGCACGCCCGTGTTCTTGGCCGTGTCTCTATGGAAAACCTGTGTTCGAGAGCTCCGTTAGTAAGTTAGATGTTGAAGACTAAATTTTTAAGGAAGTTAATACATTTAGTGCTCAGGTTGCCTCCCGAGAAGCACTTATTTATAGTCTAAGCTCGACTTACCTCTCTGTTGAATGATCATGGTGGTTCGAGGAGTTTATACTCCTCATTCCTGCTATCAATCTTAAAATAAGGTTTTAAACGGGTGTTGTTTACCTTAAAAGTGCTGTACTTGGGATGACTCACCTCTACCGTACTGAATGGAAAAATGCTGAGTACCGTAAGAGGGATTTCTTCATTCGGTGTGGTAGTGACAAGTGGGGATCTGCGGCATCTAATAAGACTTTATCTCCAACTTTAAGTTGATTTAGAGAGGTATCAAGCTAGTCTTGGCGTAGTTTCAGTTTATTGTGTGTTCTCGGTTTATGTGTTTGCCATTCATCTAGCCCCTCTATTTGTAGCCTTCGTTCTTCATGAATAGATCCTTTACTATTGTTTGAGAGTGGCTTATGTGCTTCCCACAGACTTATCTCCTGCAAAGTGGGTTTTATCATGTGGTCAGATTTAATAGAATGGTTTAGATGATCACCTTCAATTTCCAATGTGTTGTCAGAATTGCGAGCTTGAAGGGTGAGTGTTTCGTCTCCTACGCGAAGCGTGAGCTCACCTATGCCAACATCAATAATTGTTTTAGCAGTTGCTAAATAGGGCCTTCCTAGAATTAAAGGAGTGTTGCTATCCTCCTTTATGTCTAAAACAATGAAGTTAACGGGAAATATAAATTTATCGATTTTTACTAGCACATCTTCAATAATACCCCTAGGAAATCTTATAGTTTTATCTGCTAGTTGAATGCTCATCCTATTCTGTTTGGGTTTCCCGAGACCTAGTTGCTTAGACATTTTATAAGGCATGATGTTGATACTAGCCCTTAAATTAGCTAAGGCATTATTAACATCTAAACTACCAATTAAGCAAGGAATCGTAAAACTCCTTGGATCTTTTAGTATGTTCGGTAGCTTTTTTTTCAGAATAGCTGAGCACACTGCGTTTAGCTCAACATGCGATGCCTCCTCCAACTTCTGCTTATTTGCTAAAAGCTCTTTTAAGAATTTCATTGCGTTTGGCATCTGCGATAGGGCTTCAATAAATGGTAAGTTAATATGTAATTTTTTTAAGAGTTTAAGGAATTTACCAAATTGCTCATCTAAGTGGTCTTTCCTTATCGTGTTGGGGTATGGCACACGAGGTTTATATTCGACATTCACCATTTTGTTCTTATTGTTATCTACCTCACCTTGACCTTTGCTTACAACAGTTTCTTGCCTCAGTTCTGGTTCAGGCTCAACAACTCATTCTTTATCTTGAATATTAATTGCGTTTAGCTGTTACCTTGGGTTGGGTTCAGTATTACTTGGCAAGCTACCTTGTGGTCGTTCGGAAATTAGTTTGGAAAGCTGGCCTATCTGAGGTTCGAGCCCTTGGATTGACGCTTGTTGATTTTTAAGTGATGTCTCGGTGTTCTGGAAATGAGTTTCTAGCACCGAAATAAACTTTGACAGCATCTCTTCAAGGTTAGGCTTCTTTTCCTGTTGGTAGGGTGGTTGTTGGTAGCCTGGAGGTGGTTGTGATCTTTGATTTCCTTGACCGCTCCACGAGAAATTGGGGTGGTTCCTTCAAAGTACTAGGAATGACTGTCTTTTTATTATCTAGCTTAAGAATAAAGAGGTTTTTGTTTTAACTAACTAATTATCTAAACTAAGAATGCACAGAGAATGGAATTGGGGAATTGCTTTTGGAAAAATCGATTGAACGAAGACAATACCTAAGGAAAAATCCACCTAGACTGTACTTGTTATTCTGGCTCTGAATCAGACGATTTATTCATTTAACTCATTCCGTAGAGATCCCTAAGTTATGTTATTATCCCTATTCAAGACTGTAACACCCCGTACCCGAGACCATTTCCGGAGACGAACACGAGGTGTTAACGGACTTAATTCATTACTTAAACAGCTCATACAATTCATTTTAAAATTTCCAGACAAGCTGGCTAACTGCATCACAGTCGCTTTAAAAATCATATCTCGAGTTCCGAAACTCGAAATCCAATTCCGTAAATTTTTACTAAAACTAGACTCATATATCTATCTACTAATTTTTTTATAGAATTTTTAGTCAGGCCAATTAGTACAGTTTATTAGTTAAAGTCTTCCCTGTTTCAGGGTTTGACTACTCTGACCTCTGTGTATTACGAATCAGATATCTCCCTGTACAGAGCTTCAATAACTATGCCGTTTGTCTCTAATAAAACTAGACTCAATAAAAAATCTGTAAATATAAATCATAACTTCTAATTATCTTTGTAAAATTTATGGTGAATTTCAAAAGTCAGAATAGGGGATCCAGAAATCGCTCTGGCCCTGTTTCACAAAAATTTAAACATCTCATAAAATATAGCTCATATACCTGTTTCACTTCTTCCATATGAAAATAGACTCATCAAGCTTCGATTCCATAACTTATTCATTATTTAATTCTATTTCTAATATTTTTAGTGATTTTTCAAATTCACGTCACTACTGCTGTCTGAATCTATTTTATGGTAAATTTTACCTTTTTCATGGTTTCCATGGATTAGCTAGCAATTTGACATACATAACACCAAATATGATCATGATTAGCCATTCCAATGGCTAATCATTACCAAGCATTTCCATACCACTCAATAACCATATCATAAGACCATATATACAAAATGATTATAATGCTATACATGCCATACTCAAAATATACAAGCCATTATGCCAAGATGGTATACGGATAGTGTGAGAGAGCCTCCGACCGTTCCCGATTTCCGAGCTGGCTTGTCAAAACTACAAGGAATGAAAAGGAGGGAGTAAGCATAAATGCTTAGTAAGTTCACATGCAAATAGCAAGTAACATAACCATATAAGCAAACATAAAACATCATTTGCATAATCATCACCAAGACATTCATATCACATTTTCATTTATCATCTTACCATATTGTTGTTATATCGAGTTTTCAACCCGAGGGTTAAGTACATACCTGTTCAAAGTATCCATTTCACAACACTTACCAATACGTCCCTTTCATCTTGAGTATTCCTCCATTTGAGTAGAACATTTCCCGTTGAACACATCGGCATATAATTCGGATACATGGAAAGTTTGCACATAAGTGCCACATATGTAGCCAAGCTACTATGTAACCCGCCCATAAGCGAACTTGGACTCAACTCAACGAGCTCGGGCGTTCGTATCCATGAGTGAACTCGGACTCAACTCAACGAGTTCGGACATTTGCATCCATAAGTGAACTCGGACTCAACTTAACGAGTTCGGATGCTCAACCATCCTAGTGACATGTCACTTGTATCCTAATCCATTCCTAAGGTTCAACGGGACCTTTTTCCCAATCATGTGTCTCAACCATCTTCTACGGAATGCCGATACCGATACTCGGTAGTATTTCACATTTTCCAAGTATATCACATAATTTGACATATTATCAAACAATTGTCACAAGTATGATATTTCATAATAATTATCATATCATTTAAATAACATTAAAACATTTAAAATAATAACTATGTTACCAACATTTACATATGAACTTACCTCGTATGCAAAAATGGCTACTTTTACCATTTCGTCCACAACTTGGTATTTTCCCCATTTTAGCCAATTTTAGTTTTCCTTGCTCTATCATTTAAAATATAGTCTAATTAGGACTCACATTATTCAAATTGACCCAAAATCATATTTTGGAAAAATTACAATTTTGCCCTAAACTTTTGCATATTTACACTTTTGCCCCAAAGCTCAGTAAATTAAACTTCAGCCTATTTTCTTATGTTTTATGACATGCTGATCATTTTTCCCTTCTATGGCAACATCAAATTCTCACTCTAACATGTACTTATGACTATTAGGTATTTTTACCGATTAAGCCCTTTTGCTCGTTTTCACTTAAAACCGAGTAGCACAAGTTGTCTAACATAATTTAAAACCTCATATTCTATCATAAAACACCAAAATACAGAAATTTCACCTATGGCTATTTTTCCAAATATAAACCCTAGGTTAAATTATTGCTAACATAATCTAAATCGAGCTACCGGGACTCCAAAAACGTAAAAATCATTAAAAACGAGGCTAGAATGGACTTACAATCGAGCTTGGAAGCTTGAAAAACCCTAGCCATGGTTTCTCCTTGCTATATTCGGCCATGGGGTTGAAGATGAGCAAAATTGGCTTTTAATTTTGTATTTTAATTCATTTTACCCCTAAATGACCAAAATGCCCTTACTACTAAACTTTCCAAAAATTCCATACATGTCCAATTTTTGTCCATAGACTTAGAAATTGGTAAAATTGCTATTTAAGACCTCCTAATTAATATTTCAAAACAATTTCATACTAGAAACTTCTAGAATACAAGTTTTGCAAATTATTTGATTTAGTCCCTAATTTCAATTTAAGCACTTTATGCATAAAATTTCTTCACGAAATTTTCACACAATCCTGAAATCATATCATAGACCTTAAAATAATTATTTCTATCTCAGATTTTGTGGTCACGAAACCACTATTCCGACTAGGCCCAAAATCAGCTTATTACAAAGACTAATAACGTCTAATCCCTAGATTTAATAACCGAGACATTTCTCTAATTAACATTCTAGGGTTGCATTAACTCGATGTATGGATCCCCTTATTAGGTTTCACCCTAATCCGGTAAAATCTTGTCACCCTATGTCTAGGCGCGCAATCAACTCCAATTAATTATGACAAATGTACTCTAAGACAGAGTCTATTCCTCCTCTGAATAAGAGCTTATCTTGAATCGGTATCTTGGGATATCAAAACAAGAATTAAGAACAAGTCAAAAATTTATCATACAATTCAGAAAATAATAACAAGATTCGTCTTAGGTTTCATTCCCCTTAGGTATTTTAGGGGATTTAGTTCATAACTAAATAAGAAAACATCTCAAAATAATAAAGAATACAAAACATAAAGAAAACCCAAAACTCCTGAAGGGGAATTGAGGAGAGATCTTCAATCTTGATGATGAATCCAACTCCTAAGATGAATCAATCGGCTTTCTTGGAGTAATTCCTTACCCCCTACTCTGGCCTCATTTTCTTCCTTCTTTAGGGTGTATTTATAGGCTTTAGAATGCCTAAAAGCCCTTAAAATTAGCCTTTTCTGAATTAGACTCAACTTGGGCTCGGCAGGGACATGCCTGTGTAACATGCCCGTGTGCGATTACTTCAGGCCATGCTCGAGCCTGCCAAATTGACACGGCCGTGTGGTCTGCCCATGTGAGGAGGTCCAGGCCGTGTTGATTTCGTACTTTGGCCCATTTTCTTCGTTTTTGGCCCGTTTCTCTGTCCTTTCGCTCTCCTATGCTCTCTTAAGTGTAAAACATGAAATTAAAGCATTAGGAGCATCGAATTCACCAATTCTAATGGAAAATCATTCATAAAATGTGTTAAACATGGCGTAAAAATATGTATAGATTACGGTTTATCACTTGAGCTAGAACAAGCTTATCTTGAACCTCAACCACATTGGGCTCCAATGTCTTTCCACTTGGAAAAGAGACTGTTTTGCAATGTTATTTGCCCAAAATTTTTGAATTTTTGGTGTTTCTTGGCCAAATACCTTGGGGTTTATTTCGAAGTTCATTGGATAGCTGACCTATTTGATTCTCCACATTTCTTAAAGTGGTATCATTCTTCGCTATGTATGCCTTCAGCAGATTCTCAAGATCATTTGAAGATCAGTTGGTGGGGGTTGCTGCACTTGTTGAGAATATTCTGACAGATAATTTGTACGAAATGGCATATCGCCATGGTCCACCCATTGATTACTCCATGCAGAAATTGGATGTGTAACACCCCTAACCTATACCTATCGTTGAACTAGGGTTAAAGGTGTTACCGGACAATTCAGAACATTTTACGAACAATTCATATACATTCACACATAATCATAAATTGATGGTCGCTAAACTAACTAAAAATTTGACTAAGGCAAACGCACCTATCGAACAGCAGTATAGTTATGGTGAGACCGAAAATATCGAATCCGCGAGGACTAAAAGTACTAGTAATTACTATTTTTTTATTATCTAGCCTAACAATTAAAGGAATGTTTTAACTAAAACTAATTATCTAATTAACTAATATTACGACAGAGATAAAAGTTGAAAAATATTGTTTAGAAAACCGATAGAGAAGCAATACCTAAGGAAGAATCCACCTAGACTTCACTTATTATTTCTAAATTAAATGATTTATTCACTTGACTTAATCCGTAGAAATCCCTGATTTATGTTAATATCTCTCTCGAGACTAAAAACAACTAACTCTAGGTTGATTAATCAAAATCTCTTTCTAATTAAAACCCCTATTGTCGCATTAACTTGATCTATGGATTCAATTATTAGATTTGACTCTAATCCTGCAGATTTATGTCGTCCTATCTCTGGGATTGCATGCAACTCCGCTTAATTATGGAGGATGTACTCGTAAACATGGACTTTTGCTCCACTGAATAAGCCAATCAAAACCTGAATTATTATCCTGAAATATTAAAACAATAATTAAATCTCACAATTAAGAATAAGAACAAGTATTTATCATATAATTCAAATAGTAATAAGATCCATCTTATGTTTCAACTTCCCTAGGTATTTAGGGAATTTAGTTCATAATAATAGAGGAATACATCTCAAAATTGGGACAAAAACAAAACATAAAGAAACCCAAAGAACTTCTAAGGAAATTGAATGGAGATCTTAAGTCTTGAAGGAGATCCCACTTCCGAGCTGACTCCGATGGCCGTTCTTTGAGTATTTTTCGCTTTCAACTTTGCGTCCCTTTTAATCCTCTTCTAGGGTGTTTATATAGACTTTGGAATGCTTCAAAACCCTCCAAATTAGCCTTTTTCGAGTAGAATTAGACTTGGGCTCGACACAGACACAGCCGTGTGCCACGCCCGTGTGAAGGTGCTCAAACCGAGTGTAATTCTGAGTTGGTTTTTAGTTGAAACGGCCATGACACACGAGCGTGTGGTCTGCTCATGCGCCTCACACCGTCGTGTGGTTTACCAGTGTGGAAGTGCCTAGGCCGTGTGAAATACTGAGATAAGCCCATTTTGTCCCTTTTTGGCCCGTTTCTTTTTTTTTTCACCTTCCTATGCTCACCTAAGTATAAAACATGAATTTAAAGGATTAGGAGCATCAAATTCACTAAATCTTATGATAAATCATCTAAAAATATGCCAAGCATGGGATAAAAATATGTATACATTATGGTTTATCAAATATCCCCACACTTAAGCATTTGCTTGTCCTCAAGCAAAATCCTCAACTCATAACCAAAATAAATTCTTCTCAACTTATAATTCTCAACAATAATGATTCGAAATGTTCCGCTTCTTATCAATAATGATTTGAAATGATCCGCAAATAATCATACATTGAGAATTCAACTAAAAGAACATCAAAGTTTCAAACAATCCAAGTTGAGCGTTTTAATCATAAAAATCATAGGTATCTCCCATTCTCTAAATAATTACCTTTAATTCCAAATTGACAAGAGTTGACATCCTCTCTAAAGATTCACTCAAATCACTCAAAGTGTTTAAGGTTCAATAATTAAGAACTCAATAGTCAAACATGAAAAGTTATTACCATAGGCTTGCATGAAAATCAAATCTCCCACACTATAAATGAAATGATACACAAATCAAAAGGTCTTTAGCAGGGTTGTAATGGGGCTTGAGTTAAAGGTGTGGATAAAGGCTGAAAAAGAGGGTTTGAATCGAGATTAATTTAATAAGTTACCAAACTTAGAATAATAAAGCTAATTACTGAATTACAAAGAATTGCCAGAATTAAGACTATCCAAAACTAATGAATTGAGCTTTCTTTTCTCGAAATAATAACTTTAACTTATCCAAGCTCTTTATAACATTATGTAATTATATGAATATAAATATACAATTTTTTTTCTTTAAGAATTAGAGCAAGTACAATAATGGAAAGTACATAAATAGAAATAATTCAGCAACTGGAATGAACAAACATTAGTTAGGTAACTAATCCAATCAAATCTCGATAAAAAAGAGTCAATGAAAAGGGAGAAATTCTTAACGAATCAAAAAGGGTTAAGTTGTGGGTTAACATTAAGGGGAAAATCAAGAAACAATGGTTAAGGCTCAAAGAGGTTCACTACGGGTCAATTATGTGGGTAGGCTTTTTATGGGGTAAGTGGGTTAAAACCTAAGTGCCTTTATCATCTCGGTATATCAAATCAATGGTGTGGTCTCGACATGTATAATCGAAGCAAGTTCTAGAATAACAAATCAGTATTGACACACTTATAAGCAACAATAAAAGTGAGCAAGAAAGGATATATGCTCTAAAGACTCAAGATCTCATAAAAATTATGGCTTTTGATATTAATCCTGTGAATTCGGAACTTCAAGATAATACCTCAATTCAGGGAAACAACCTAGCAATTTTAATTCTCAAAAGTCAACTTATCATGCTTGATTCTCTAATATCTTAAGGTTAAACAATCAATGTACAATTACTGATGATTTAATTCAAAACATATCAACAAAAATTATAAATCAATCAGAATTCACGCTAATAATAATATGAGAAAATTATTTGAGAACGAGATAAAAATTCAGGGATTTTCTAATAAACATATAAATAACCTCCCTACACTTAAAATATACATTGTTCTCAATGTACGAAGATAGATAATAATAATATAAGCATAAAATAAGAAGATATGGAGAGAAGCAAAACTGTCCTGAATTTTTTTGATGAAATCCTTGGAATAATGACAGCTAGAGTTGTAGATAAGGCTAATGAAAGGCATGATTCTGAGTTACTAATAACCACTATGGAAGAGAATTAAGGGATTACTTGATAATCTTTAAACATAGTTCAAAATATAAAACAAAAGTCTTCAAAAAATAAATAAAACAAAAATAAAAACAAAAATAAAATAAATAAAATAAATTGACTTAGAGGTCTTCATCATCAGATGCATCAACATCATGAGGTGGTGGTGGTAGAGGCGAGATATGGAAGTACTGCCAGATCTGTTGCAGATTTGCCTCGATGCTGTCGAACCTCACAAAACACTGTTGCTCGAAGCGAGTGAGTCACTGGGATATATTGGTCACAATAGCAACAGGAGATCGGTGACTCGATGGTGGCGATGGGTGTGGGTCCTTGTGAGGGGGAGGGACATCATCAGTAATGTCCTCTGGCTCATCCTGGTATCAGAGTGAACAAGTCTGTACTGAGGGGGTCAAATCCATGGCGTCGCTCTATCATCCTCATATGGATAATACTAGAAATTCCCTGAGGAGCCATCTGGCCTACTAGTGTGAGTGTCGATGACATCTCTGGAGTATCGAAGAGGCCGAAGTGTCGAGCAAGATGAGTCACGTAGGGACCAAGACAAATGGGACCCCTCCTATGGCGGTTCGTCTGATGGCGAAAAGCCAACGCTATGAAGTATGCCAAATAAAAAATGTGACCAGTCGCCATGCTCCAAAGATAGTATGCGTCAGTAGTGCTTACAACTCCTGTGCTCTCTCTCCTACAAGTTAATGTGTGAGCTAATAAGGCATGGATGTATCGTAGAGCCAGAGAAAGAGATGTCGCCTGCAAGCAACTCACGTCATAACGGATCTGACTAGCTATGAGATTGGTCCAACAGCATGAAGGTGAGTAATGGATGTGAAGGTAGAGGTAACAAAAGTTATCAGCACCTATAAACTTATCGGTGTAGATACCCAAAGCTGTGCCAAACTCAGGGACGCTTATATGTCGCACTAAGCCACCACGTCAGAAAGCGATAGTACCAGCCTCGTCATGGGTTTTCATCACATGCTGTAGATGGAAAGTAGTCCAAAACTCCAAGGTAAGCTCTGAATAGGTGGGCTCGATAATTGCAAAGAACCGATCCCACGAGGCAGTGGTAATGAAAGCACAGACCTCGTCAGCTAGTCAGACCTGCTCCAATGCGGCCCAGTCAATACATCGGCCCAAACCTAGCAGTCGCATGCTCAAAAGCTAAAACAAGTCGTCCTATGGGCCTGACGAAAATCGAAGCAGAAGGTGACGAGCTTCGGTTGAGGCGCTCGAGGAGGTTGCGCCAGGACCCTTCCATTTTTTCGAAGCGAGAAAGGCGACTTTGGATTTGCCATTAGTGTTCATCATAACAAATCTGCAAAAAAGCAATTGACGAAATTAAAATAGATATGAGCCCATAAGCAATCAAAATCTTAATTAAACTAAACAAGAGAAATATTAATGACATTGACCTGTAAAAGAAGCTAAAAAGCAAGTGATGCATAATAATGCACATAATGAAACCACCATCAAGAAATATTCAATAGCATCAAGATCCTAATATATATAATAAGCTATGTGAATACATCTAAAAATAAATGCTAACTAATCTAGGTGTACCAAATTAATGTCCTCTAAAATAATAAGAGAAATTTAAACTAAAAATAAAATAGAAAAATAAAAAATAAGAAATAAATGAAATAAATAAATAAATGAAATTGAAATAACATAAAAGTGGGGGTAAAAGGAGGAACCACAGGAGGTGCGCATTTACAAGTGGGTCAAGGAGGCTTCTTCTGGCTGGTGGCCGTCTGGAGCAAGTGTAAAAAGGAAAAGAAAGTAGGGGGAAAGGATGAAGAGAGGGGAAGAAGGGAAGAAAGGGAAAGGGGATTGGCTGCCGGTCGACAGTTGTGGTGTAATAGCCCAAAATTGGGTCTAGTTGGAACAGAGGTTTCAGGACCACAAAATCTGAGATATAAATAATTATTTTATGATTATTTTGAGGTCTATTATATGATTGCATGATTGTGTGAAAATTTCGTGAAGAAATTCTATGCATAAAGTGCTTAATTCGAAATTAGGGACTAAATTGAAGAAGTTGCAAATCTTGAATTCTAGAAGCTTCTAGTATGAAATTGATTTGAAATATTAATTAGGAGGTCTTAAATAGCAATTTGACCAATTTCTAAGTTATGGACAAAAATTGGACATGGATGGAATTTTTGGAAAGTTTAGTAGTAAGGGTATTTTGGTCATTTAGGGGTAAAATGAATTAAAATACAAAATTAAAAGCCAATTTTGCTCATCTTCTTCACCATGGACGTGTATACCAAGGGTGACTCCATGGATAGGGTTTTCAAGCTTCCCAAGCTCAATTGTAAGTCCGTTCTAACCCCGTTTTTCAAGTTCTTTACGTTTTTAGAGTCCCGGTAACTTGATTTAGCTTACGCTAGCAATAATTCAACCTAGGGTTCATATTTGGAAAAATACCCATAGGTAAAATTTGTGTATTCTGGTGTTTTATGATACAATATGAGGTTTTAAATTATGTTATACAACTTGTGCTACTCGGTTTTAAGTGAAAACGAGTAAAAAGGCTTAATCGGTAAAAATACCTAATAGTCATAAGTATATGTTAGAGTGAGAATTTGATGTTACCATAGAAGGAAAAAGTGATCATCATGTCATAAAACATAAGAATAAGGGATGAAGTTTAATTCCCGAGCCTAGGGGCAAAAGTGTAAATATGCAAAATTTTAGGGGCAAAATTGTAATTTTTCCAAAGTTTGAGTTAAGGACTGTTTTGAATAGTACATTAATTAAATAAGTAAAATATGTTGTTTTAGATCCCGGAAAATGAGATTTGAACCTAGAATGAGAGAAAAATCGAAAATTGGGAAAGTTGGTAAAATGACCGTTTTAATATCAAGGTAAGTTCATATGTATAATAAGCATTAATTTATGCATGTTTCAATGTAAAATTGTTATATTTACTATGATCTCCGAGGTGTTGAAAGTATGTAAGTTGGTATGATAATAATACAACAATAATGTTTGTAATTTATATTTGAAAGTTAAATTTAGTGAATTAATTGAATTATGTTAAATTAAATGATTATGGTGCCAAGTTTATGAATTGATTTAAAATATGTCTATGGTACATGAAGTGCATTGAATTATCATACATAAATGTGATTTCTATGATTATGGATATTATGGGAAATTGTAAGTTCATATGATTTTTAATAAGACAATGTGTAATTTAATGTTATTATGTTGATATTAAATGAGATGTAAGTAATACATCACTATTACTTGTATTATGATATTTTATAAAAATATTGGAAATATGTTTGTGGATAATTACTTGATTGGTGAAATTGTTGGAAAAGAGAGAAATCCGGTTGAACCTTGGAAAGATTGGATGATACAGATGGTATGTAGCTAGGTCACATGTATAGTCTTGAGTGCACATCATGTGTACAAGAGAGCTACAAGACATTATGATGTATCTAGGTCGCATGGGTGATACTATGTGTACACCATGTAGACAAGAGAGCTACGGGATATATGTAGCTAGGTCGCATGCGTGGTTCCAAGTGAAGGACACCATGTAGACAAGAGAGCTACGAGATAAACTGGCTAGGTCACATGGGTGATACTAAGTGTTCACCATGTGTACAAGAGAGCCGAACTATATGATGGGTGGAGCTATGTGCTGAAACCACCAAGTATCGAGGATTGATCCGAAGTGTTCAATGGGAGACTCTCTATGTATTGCTTTGTGAGTTTTGTGATGAATAAGTGCAGGAACTTGGTTATGTGAATGATGTGTTCATTAAGTGACTAGGATGTGGTAAGGTTATAAACAAGTAAGTTATACATGAGGATGATTTTATGGTGACCTTGTGATCATGGGCCTATACTTGTGATGTATGAAATGTGGTGAAAATGATTTGTGATATGTATGTTAAAATGAGGTTAATACAAAGAAAGTGTGAAAGAGTGAATTAGCAATAAAACTGTTTTGGACAGTAGCAGTGATGTGATTTTGAAAAATCACCAAAAATATTAGAAATTGAATCAGAGACTGAATGAGATATCAAATTAAATATTAACGAGTCTATTTTCAGATAAAAGAAACAGAGCAAGCAAAGGAATCCTATATTTTGAGATATTTATGTTTTTGTGAGACTGATTCAAAATGATTATGTGATCCCCTATTTTGAATTTGGAAAATCACAAAAATTTGGAGAAAAATAATTAGAGGCTTAAAATTATATTTTTAAAATCCATAATGAGTCTATTTTAAGATAAATCAACAAGAACATTATCCGAGTTCTCAGATCTGTGAGATAATTATTTTTAGTGAAGAGAGGTCAGAACTGTCAGAAAGTGAAACAGGGGAAATTTTAATGAATAAACTGTACTAATTGGCTAAACCAAAAATTATGAAAATTTTATGGTGGAAAGATATGTGATTCTAGTTTCAGGAGAAATTTACAGATCTTAATTTGGAGCTCTGTAGCTTGAATTATAAATAATTAAGTGACTATGACTCGTGTGGACAGTTTGATGTGAACATTTATTAGTAAATTGTGAAATTGTACTTACAAGAATGCTATATACATTAAGGATGTGGAATGGAAAGGAGGAGGAGGAAAATAAATATATGTGGAATACATGGAAACTATGGTATATGAAATATTGATATAATGAAATCAATGATATGTGTTTATAAGAAAACAAAAAGAGAATGTTATGTATCATGACATGTATATATATATATATATATATATATATATATATATATGACTAGTCTCAATGTAATGCTTGTTGGGTATGGAATTGAATTGAAATGTTTCAGGCAAACATGTTATTCTGTGCATCTAAATTGTGATATTTTATAAAGATATGATCTAGCTTTAAATATGAATGCTTGATGATTAAGCTGAAGATATTTGGTAAGATGATAATCTTGGTATAAATGTATAAGTGGTACTATAATAAACAAGGTAAAATGAGTATGAGAGACACATGTATGATGACATACAAATGCTATGTTTGTGGTTTAATTAGGGATGTTTAATCATTAAATGAATACCATGTTATATGCTTTTGATTTTGTATAAGTGTGTAGGAGATCAAGGTTGACCAAAGCTTGGAAAATAGCCTAGGTATATTCCACACAGGTAGAGACACGACCATGTGTCTCAGCCGTGTATGGAACACGACTTTGGGACACGGGCGTGTGGAGCCTTAAAGCATGAAATTTCCAAGATTTTCGTAAGTTCTCGGTTTAGTCCCAAACCCTTTCTAAAGTATGTTTTGGGCTCCGTAGACTCAAATAAGGGACTATGTGTAAGAGAATGAACGCTTTGAAATATGAATAAAATCTTATGGCTCGTATTTTAGTTTAATGTTTGTATGTTTGTTTGGTAACACCTCGTACCTTAGCCCGGCCTCGGATACGGGTAAGGGGTGTTACATGTGGAGAGGGAGGAAGGAGGTGGTCGGTGGTGAGGGGAAAGGGGGGGCTGCGAGCTGGTTGGAAGGGTTTGAGAAATAAGAAGACAAAATAAAAATTATGTTTTTGAGGGTTAAAATAGGGGCATGATCGTGTTAAGGCCCCGTGTTGGGCCACACGACCGTGTCACACACCCGTGTGGCTCGAGTTTAGCCCGTGTTAATCGGTAATACTGAATACCTATTCGTCACACGGCCTGGGACACACCCGTGTATTGCACGGCTGTGTGCTACTTTGTTCGATTCTCCCACGCCCGTGTTGTTTCCCACATGCCCGTGTGTCCGAACACACAGCCGTGTGGTTCGCCTGTGTATATCTCTGACCTGTTTAAAATTTGAAAATTTATCTCCAGTTTTCACACAGCCTAGAACACGCCCGTGCGTCCAGGCCGTGTGGTCCACACGGGTGTGTCGCACGCTCGTGTCTCCTTTTTTAGCCTGTGTCTGTCGAGTTTGGATAATTTTAAGCCCTGTTTCCACATGGCCAAGGACACGCCCGTGTGCCTAGGCCGTGTGGGTTACTATACCTGTATAAAAAACACGAAAAATAGATAAAATAAATGGGTTAGTGGTGTTAGTGCTCGGGTTGCCTCCCGAAAAGCACTTGTTTATAGTCTAAGCTCAACTCACCTCATATTTGCACTGTCATGGTGGTTCAAGGAGTTGAAACTCCTCATCCCTGCTGTCAATTTTATCAAAATAAGGTTTTAAAATAGTACTGTTTACCTTAAAAGTGCCGAATTTTGAATGAGTTACCTCGACTAAACTGTATGGGAAAATGTTGAGTATCGTAAATGGGATTTCTCTATTAGGTTCAGAAGAGGCAACACGAGAGTTTGCTTCATCTAACAGTACTTTGTCTCCAACATTAAGTTGATTCGATTCACCTTTAAGTTTGTCATGGCACTGCCTTGATTCATCGTGTATTCTCAATTTCTCCTTAACCTGTGTTCGCCATTCATCTAGTTCCTCGATCTGTAGCCTTTGCTCTTCATGGTTAGTCTTGTCATTGCATGGAATAGAATGTGGCTCATTTGTACTTCTTGAAAGCTTTTCTTGTGAAGAGGGTTGAACAACAAGGTTACTCACATTAACTAATGTAAACATCTTGATCACTAGTCTTTTTGACAGGATCACGAGCTTGAAGTTTAATCATGTCATCGCCTACCAAAAGTATTAACTCACCTGTATTGACATCAATAATAGTCCTAACAGTTGCTAAAAAAGGTCATCCTAAAATTAAAGGAATGTCACTATCATCATCCATGTCTAAAACAACAAAGTCTACTAGAAATATAAATTTATCGATTTTAACGAGCACATCCTCAGTTATACCCTTAGGAAATCTAATGGTTTTATCAGCCAATTGAACGCTCATCCTAGTTTGTTTGGGTTTCCCAAGACCTAGTTGTTTAAACATTTTATAAGGCATAACATTAATACTTGCTCCTAAATCAGCTAAAGCATTGTTACCATTCAAACTACCAATTAAACAAGGAATTGTAAAACTCCCTAGATCTTTCAGTGTGTTGGGTAGCTTGTTTTGTAGAATAGCTGAGCAGACTGCATTTATCTCCACAAGTGATGACTCATCTAACTTTTGTTTGTTTGATAAGAGCTCCTTTAAAAATTTAAATGAATTGGGCATCTGCGAAAGAGCTTCAATAAACTGTAAGTTAATATGTAACTTTTTAAGTTGTTTAAGGAATTTACTGAATTGTTCGTCTGTGCGGTCTTTCCTTTTTGCATTAGGATCTGTTATACAAGGTTTATACTCTTTGCTTACCGGCTTCTGTGTACCATGATTCATCTCATCCTTGCCATTACTTATCATAGCCTCGTGCCTTGTTTCACATTTAAATTCAACTAACCCTTCTTCGTCGCGCACAGTGATGGCATGAAGTTGCTCCCTTGGGTTAGTTTCTGTGTTACTGGGCAAGCTACCTTGTGGACTTTTAGAGATCAACTTAGCCTTCTATCCTATTTGGTTCTTGAGTTCTTGAATCGATGCCTGTTGATTTTTAATTGTAGTTTCAGTGTTTTGAAAATGGGTTTTCGCCACTAAAATAAACTTCATCATCATCTCTTCAAGGTTCAGCTTTTTCTCTTGCTGGTAAGGTTGTTGTTGGAATCCTAGAGGTGGTGGTGGTCTCTGATTTCCTTGACCACCCTAAGAGAATTTGGGATGGTTCCTCCAAGCTACATTGTAAGTATTACTATATGGATTATTCTGTGGTCTAAAATTGTTACCCTTACAGTTGACTTGTTCGTTCATAATACTATGGTCGTAGGCTAGGCATTTTGGATTATTTATCCCTCCTCCATTTGTATCACACTGCATCACCAGATGCACCTGTGTAGAAACACATAAACCATCAATCTTTTTATTTAAGAGCTCTACCTAGTTTGATAACATGGTTACCGTGTCGAGGTTGAAAACACTGGCTGCTTTATTAGGCTTTGTGCTTATGACTAGCCACTGATAATTATTCAGTGACATCTCTTCAATGAACTCATAAGCCTCCTCATGTGTTTTATTATTTAAGGTTTCACTGGCCGCTGCATCGACCATCTGTCTCATTGAGGGGTTCAAACTATTGTGGAAAGTTTGAACCTGTAGCCATAAAGGTAATCCATGGTGAGGGCACCTTCTCAATAAATCATTGTATCTCTCTCATGCATCATATAGTGTTTCTAAATCCATCTGCACAAAAGAAGAGTTATCATTCCTAAATTTAGCCATTTTAGCTAGAAAAAAATATTTGAGTAAAAATTTTTCGGTTATTTGCTCCCAAGTAGTGATTGATCCCTGTGGTAACGAGTTCAACCACTGTTTAGCCTTATTCCTTAATGAAAAGGGAAACAACTGAAGGCGAATGGCATCGTCAGAAATACCATTGATCTTAAAGGTGTCGCAGAATTCCAGAAAATTTGCTAAATGAGTGTTTGGATCCTCGTCCTACAAACCATCAAACTGAACAAATTGTTGTATCATTTGAATAGTGTTAGCTTTCAGTTCAAATTTATTTGCAGCAACAGCAAGTCTAACTATACTCAGTTCGGTTCCTATTAAAGTAGGTTTAGCATAATCATACATAGTACGAGGAGCAGGATTCTGATTTACTAGATTTGCAGCAACCACAAGAGGTAGCGGATTATTCTGATTATCAACCATCTCCTCGGTTGTAGTATGGATATCGTCCTCTCGCTCTTCCTCTATGTATTGTAGATTTCGCCTTATTTCTCTTTGGTTTCTACGAGCTGTGCTCTCGATCTCACTGTCAAAAAGCAAAGGTCTTGACGGGTTCCTCCTAGTCATAAACTAGAGACACCTGCCAGAAGCAATTAAAAAGAAAAATTTAGAAAAGAAAAATTAAACTAAAAACAAAAATTAAATTGCAATAAAAGTAAAAATGGCTAAAGTAAAAAAAAATCAAGCGTTCCTAATATCTTAGTCTCCGACAACGACGCTTGATGGTCGCTAAACTAACTAAAAAATCAACTAAGGCAAGCGCACCTATCGAACAATAGTATAGTTATGGTGAGACCGAAAATATCGTATCCACAAGGACTAAAAGTACTAGTAATTACTATATTTTTATTATCTAGCCTAACAATTAAAGGAATGTTTTAACTAAAACTAATTATCTAATTAACTAAGATTACGACAGAGATACAAGTTGAAAAATATTGTTTAGAAAACAGATGGAGAAGACAATACCCAAGGAAGAATCCACCTAGACTTCACTTATTATTTCTAAATTATATGATTTATTCACTTGACTTAATCCGTAGAAATCCCTGATTTATGTTAATATCTCTCTCGAGACTAAAAATAACTGAGAAATCCCTGATTTATGTTAATATCTCTCTCGAGACTAAAAACAATTGACTCTAGGTTGATTAATCGAATTCTCTTTCTAATTAAAACCCCTATTGTCGCATTAACTCGATCTATGGATTCCCTTATTAGATTTGACTCTAATCCGGCAAATTTATGTCGTCCTATCTCTAGGATTGCATGTAACTCCGCTTAATTATGCAGGATCTACTCTTAAACAGGGACTTTTGCTCTACTGAATAAGCACATTAAAACCTGAATTAATATCCTGAAATATTAAAACAAGGATTAAATCTCACAATTAAGAATAAGAACAAGTATTTATCATATAATTCAAATAGTAAGGTTTCAACTACCCTAGGTATTTAGGGAATTTAGCTCATAACAATAAAGGAAAACATCTCAAAATTCTGACAACAACAAAACATAAAGAAACCCAAAGAACTTTTAAGGAAATTGAATGGAGATCTTCAGTCTTGAAGGAGATCCTGCTTCCGAGCTGACTCCGATGGTTGTTCTTCAAGTATTTTCTGCTTTCTACTCTGCGTCCCTTTTAATCCTCTTCTAAGGTGTTTATATAAACTTTGGAATGCTTCAAAACCCTCCAAATTAGCCTTTTCTGAATAGAATTAGACTTGGGCTCAACAGGGACACGGCCGTGTGCCACACCTGTGTGAAGGTGCTCAAACCGTATGTAATTCTGAGTTGGTTTTTAGTTGACACGCCATGACACATAGGCGGTTTGCCCGTGTGCCTCACACAGGCGTGTGGTTTACCCGTGTGGAAGTGCTTAGGCCATGTGAAATACTGAGATAAGCCCATTTTGTCCATTTTTGGCCCGTTTCTTGCTCTTTTCACCTTCTTATGCTTACGTAAGAATAAAACAAGAATTTAAAGGATTAGGAGCATCAAATTCAGTAAATCTTATGATAAATCATCCAAAAATATGCCAAGCATGGGATAAAAATATGTATATATTATAGTTTATCATAAATCATTACAGAGTCCTTTACATAGGTCAACAAGACCTTAAATATGCTTTAGAAAGGGATCGGGACTAAATCGAGTTCATACAAAAATTTTTGAAACTTAAAAAATTTTAAAATTTGTACAGGTCACACGCCCGTGAGAACAGGCCGTGTGCCTTACACAGAATTAGACACGCTCGTGTTTTTAGACCGTGTCAAAAAAAGGCATACATATTGACTTCTCCACACGGCCACAAGACACGCCTGTGTGCCAGGATGTGTGAAAATTGCTTGGCTAGAGCTGACCACACGCCCCGTGTGTCTATCTTATGGTCGAAACTGACTTGGCCACACGACCTAGCACACGTCCATATGTGCAACCATGTGGTCTGCCCAGGCTCATTTCGAAATGGCCATTGATCAACACGGCTGAGACACACACCCATGTCTCTGCCTGTGTGGGCAAAATGTGACAGCCCTAATTTGACCCTAGTCGGAAAATGGTTTCAGGACCACAAAATCGAGTTTTTAAAAATAATTAACTGTTAAATTCTATGCCTCTTATATGTGTAAATGCATTTGTGAAAATCTCATGCTTTGATTTTATCAATTGTATGTGAAAATTTTAAATAAGACTTAAGTGAGACATTTCTGGAATGTGATGAGTAATTTTTAAGGTGATCTATTTATGCATGTTATTAAAAAGGTGGACTTGCCTGTCAATTTAGCAAATTCTTTTAGATAGTGGCCGGCCATGTTATTGCTCAAAACATATTATATTTATTTTATGTTAATATTTTAGATTACAAAAAAAAAAGAAATAATGAATAAAGAAAAGTAAAATATTGATTAGTGGGAGGAGAAACCAAAGTTAGTCCATTTTACTCCTCCGTTGTCGTATCTAGAAGAAGGAAAGCTTTGAGAAATTCGGCTATGGTGGTTAACTAAATTAAGGTAAGTTCAGTTATAATTCTTGGATTTTTAGCATATTTTGAGTTAGTTATTAAGTTCTTTACTTAACCCATGACCAAATTTGGAATTGTGTGGTGTCTTGAGCATTCGGCCATGGTAGAAAATGAAAGAGGTATATGGTTGTTTTCAAGTTTAATGAATAATTTACAAATGGTTGATAATTGAGATAGTTTAAGGTATTTGTAAGTAGTTTAAATGGTTGATAATTGAGATAGTTTAAGGTATTTGTAAGTAGTTTAAATGAATGAACAATAATAATAAATCATCTTGTGTATTGGTGTAATTGCCGAATTTGAACTAGGAAATTATTGAATAATGTTTGTATTTTAAATGATGGAATAGAGTGAATGCTTGGAATGTGATATGCATGAATTATAAGTTGGATTAAAGGCTGTTATATTGCCTTGTCATTTTCGAAAATGTGCTTTGTCAAAGAAATTGAGTGTTGATGTTTAAGTGATGTAAGTATAGGTATATTAAACTTGTAATTTTATAAATGTGATATGAGTATTTTGCTTTGTAAATGAGTAATAAGTATGTTATGAATGGTTCTTATATATATGCATATATACAATGAAATATATTCTTTAAATGATTAGTATATGTATGTGAAATATTATTTCGATACATGAGTTTTGCAATTGAGTGAAAAATGTACTAAGTTTAAATATGTCTTCTTGGCTTTGGAAGTGATTAATAATATGTTAGTGACTATATGAGTATTAGGTCAGAATGATGTTTAAGTATGAATGTATTTAGGTGGATGTGCTTATAAGTATAACTTGAGATATAATGGTATTTAGTCATTATAAATAACCATATTTGTAGAATTTATTAAATATATAATTGGTCTTAACATAGATATGCATATAACTATAAAGTTGTTAATGCCTAAGTAAGATGTTTGGTTGTGCATGACTAGAGAATATATATATGCATATGGTGTTTGATAGTTAATCATTAAGTCATATGTACCTCAACCTTATAATATACATGTATTATATTAAATTGCCTATTTGATTAGAAATTAAATGAATTCAATTGTTTTAAATTAAGCTCAAGAGCAAAGAGGATCTAGATCTGATAAGGGAAAGGAGAAAGCAATCTAATAGCCTATTAGCCACTTTTCAAAAATATCCGAGGTAAGTCTTTGAGTAATGAAACTTAGCTTATGATTTGATAAAATCATGGTATATAAGCATAATAAATAAATTGTGACCTATTGGTTCTACTTGAATTACATAGTGGGATAAATAATTTGAACATATGACTTGTAGCCGAATGGTTATAGAAATCATGTTGGATAGCAAAACGAAATCGTGTTCTTTGTATGTGGCTATTGAGCCGAAAGTGGAATGGTTGATAAGCACGTTGTGCTTGTGTTCAAGTAATGTAAATGAAATGCTAATGTGTTATGATATATATATATGTGCATGATAATGGAGAATTATATCCGAGCTAAGTCCCGAAGGCATTTGTGCTGGTGTTATATCCGGGCTAAGTCCCAAAGGCATTCGTGCTGGTGTTATATCTGGGCTAAAGTCCCGTAGGCTTTGTGTTGGTATTATATCCGGGCTTAAAGTCCTGTATGCTTTGTGGTGGTGATTGGATTTGGGTTTTAAACCTAGCAGACGTAATGCCGATGATTGGAGTAAGATTATGATTTCGAATGTTCGTAGTAAACTACCATTGAATATGTCAAATACATTAAGTTGTTCACGTATGTATTATATACTTTTATATGTTAGATTGATCAGAATTGAATCATGAATGCGAAATGAGAAGTATATGTGAAAATCTCATATGTGTATGTGTGTATTCGGTTATGGTGAAAGGTTTAATGAGATTGATTTGGTGATATACATGTTAAATAAAATGAATGCAAGAATGGGTAATAAATCTGCTTGGGACAGCAGCAGTAACATGATTTCGAAAAATCACCATAAATTGTGGAGTTGAGTTAGAAGCTTAATAAATTATGTCATCAAATCTTAATGAGTCTAGTTTCTTATAAAAGAAACCGTGTGAGCAAAAGAATTGCCAATAATGAGATATTTGAAGTGGCATGGAATAGAGTGAAGATGACTTCGAGGTCCCCTGTTCTATTTTCAGAAAATCATTATAAATGGTAAAAAAATGGTTATGAGATAAAATTTATATTATTAGACTCCTTAATGAGTCTAGTTTCAAATGAAATAAATGATAACATATTTCAAATTCTGTATAATGAGAAATTTGATTCGTAGTGAAGAGTGGTCAGAATAGTCAAACAGTGAAACAGGGGAAACTTTAATAAAAATCTGGTATTGATTGGTCAAACCAAAAATTCTGAAAATTTGATGGATGGAAGATATATGAGCCTATTTTCAGGGAAAATTAACAAAACTTGATTTGGAGTTTCTTAGCTCCAGTTATAAATAATTTAGTTACTATTGCTCAGGAAGACAGCTTGTAGTGAATTTGTGATTTTGTTGCAAACATGGTTAAAACTTGTTAATGAGATGCTTTTTGAGTTTTCATGATCTTATTTGTGATTTCAATATTTGGTTTTAATTGATTTCAGATTCAAGTGAGGTGAATTTGCTAAATATGCATTATGTTCATGGATACTTAGCCAAAATGGCAATTATCTAGGAATGATTTCTTGAAAATTTGAATAATCGATCTATAAGTAAATTAATTGTTTGCATTGCTTAAAACTTACTAAGCATTGAATCTTACTCCGTGTTCTCTTTTCCATTTCTTATAGGTTTATACTTTAGCTCGAGTTGGAAGGGCCGGAGATATCATCACACTATCGAGTCTTTATGTGAGTTGAGAAGATTGTATATCATCATGGTTTAAGGCATGTATAGGATAGACTATAGGTAGAATGATATTTTGACTTTGTATACATTATAGCCATGCGAAGATGGCTTGCTCATTTTGTTTAGAGAAGCCTTATAATTGAACTAATGTGGTGAAAGGTTTTAGTTATAACTTGATAGTAGTTAATTTTTTATTAGATATTCGGTTATGTTTTGATAGTGAGTCATTTTGAAAATTTATAAGAGCTCTTATGGAAAATCAATGAGACATGTTTCCATTGTTGATAATTTATGTCTGGTAAGTATCTTTGACCTTATAGAAGTTTTGTTCAGTCAAGTAATACCTCATAACCTTATTCCGGCAACGGATACGGGTTAGGAGTGTTACATTTAGTGGCATCAGAGCTATGGTTTAGTCGGTTCTCGGACTAACATAGCAAGTGTAAGAGTCTAACTATACATACCGTAAGTAAAGTGTGATAGTGTGAGGTCTCCTGGCTCTTATAAATTGTTTTGCTCAGGTAATGATGTGTTCCAACCGAGTTATTATTAATTGATCTGAAATTGATATTGAACTGATTGTAATATATATGTGATATGATGGAATTGAAAAGGTATGAAAAGAATTTTATGATATGTGTGCATCAGTGTAAAGATATGTATGAGATTGTATAAAGTAAATGGTAATGAAAGATCAAATTGAGTAGAACACAGGGAATGAGTACGATAGTTCAATAATGAATTGACGGAAAAGACCATGGCAATACATGAGACAGATGAGCTAGTGTAAGACCTATCGAAAATAGGCATCAACATGGGTAGAGCAAAGTTAGTATAAGACCATAGTTGCACTATGGCATCAAGTAAGCGATGTACTCAAAACCGTAAGACGTTTTTCAACGGGATAAATATTGACAAATGATCAAGACTAAATGTGGAAATTTGATAAGAAATTTCTTGGTAATTTGAGTAATAGAAATGAAAGTTTGAATCGTGATAATTTCACTTATGTTTTGTTAATACTTACATGAAATAAAGTTGCATGTGAAACTGAGATATGTGAAAATGTGTTTGTAAGAAGATGAAAAAAAAAATTGAAATGTTTGAATGAAGCGTTTGAATCAAACTGTCTAATACTATGATGATGAGAGATGAATTTATCTGTGTATTTGAATATGAAACTCCCTTTCGAGGCTTAACGACCTCACCCCCTTACCAGTGATGTGATTATAAGGTTTCAATGGAACTAAATAGAACGAGTTTGCAAAGAAAGATTAAAGAGTTAAATAGTGAGATAATGATAAAGTAAGCAAAGTTCAGAATGATTTGGCAATGAATTAAGGTTGGAAGGACTTGTACAATGTCCCAAAAGTTCTTCAGATTGAATATTGTCATTAGTAAAAGAAAGCTGGTCTGGTAATTTAATTCAATCAGATATGATTTATAAGTATGTATCTGTTGGGAATTCTTCCTGAGTGATTTTCATTAGTGAATGAAATAGAATGGAATTCGAAATGACGAATGAATAGTAAGAGTGTCTAAATTGGATAATTACAGTCAAGTGAATTTCGATGATTTCTTTTGAATATTCTGTATATTTCTTATTCTGAGAGAAACATGTGTGATTGTTCCTTTTTCTGATGAAAATACAATAAAGTGAGAATGTTATCTGACTCCGATGTTTTATAAAAGTATTGCTATTTTGGTTGGTTTATAATCGGTATCATCATATTCCTCTGTTTGAGAATTCATGGTAGTATGATCGGAATGAATTCAAGGATAAATTCAAATGATGTTATTCTTCTGTTTCTATTGATTTGCATTCCATCTTATAAAAATGTTGAAGAATGTGTTATTTCTGTTATAGAGGAAATTTCAAGGTTATTAATTATAGTCTTCTTCTGGTATTCTCTGAGGAGTTATTTTGATCTTTATTTCTATGTTCTGGGAGTTTCTATTCTAGGATTTCTGATACGACATTGTATTTTGGATTTCTGTATTCTGGTTTTCTTTTCATTTTTCTTATATGAATAATCAGATATGGCTCAGTTCTAAAGTGTAGATATATATATTTTTTATCTGAAACAATTATGTTTATAATGATTATATATTTGGATTTCTCTGATTCTTATGAAAGGAATGGCCACAAATAAGGGTCTGAATGATAGAGAATTCAGCTCAGACCTATGGATTGGTTTTCACTTATATATCAGTGAGTTAAAGATTGAGTGTTATGTTCTTTCAAGTTATGCAGTGATAATGAATTTTGATTAGTTATCTAAAGAGATCTAATAGAATGTATATTTGAAGAGTTACGACATGCACAAAGAAAAGTGGTCTTGAAAAGTTATTATTTGTTAGACAAGACTGATTCAGTTGTGTGGTTTAACTCGGATCATATGTATGATTGAATTTGTTAAAGATTCAGAGACAAATGTTAAAGTTATTATAAAAAGAACTATTCAGCTGATGATTAGAGATGATTGTGGTTGTGTCAGTGTTGCATATTTGACAATTTCGAATATTCGAGGGAAAAATTTGAACGTTTCTTGAACCAAGGAATAAAAGTATTGAACGTTAAGCAAGGTCTATTCTTCTAGTGAAATTGAGAAGTATAAAAGTATATTGAGATGTGATAGTTCAAAATGAGTTCAGAGTAACAGTTATTCGATTATGGATGTCTAGACATATAAAATTTCTGTTAATGTTATTATTGTTCTTATATGGAATAGGTATTCAGATGGGTTAAAGGATTTTTATATGAGCTCCGACTGTGAAATGTTTGTTTATCCGAGTTAAAATAAATAATACGATATATGGATCGGTGTATAAGGATTGTGTATTGTAGCGTATTTCGTAACTATATTCAGATGACAAGTTGCTATCTCGTCGAGTTGAAATTTTGTGTATATGGAATAAAAGCAATCAGTGATGTTATAGAAGTAGTTATGAGACAGAATCGATATCCAAACCGAATAAAAATTTTATTTGTCTTTTGAAAAAGAAATGTCACTGGGTCATGATCAATCTTTTAACAAGGAAGAATCTGTGTCTTCAGTTTAGTATGTACAAAATTCCGATCGACAAAGTTGTTGAGATATTCTTAATATAGTCTGCCAATGTGATCTGTCAGTGTGAATTAAAGTTTAGAGATTGTTGGTAAAAAGAGATACATGTGATGAATGGAAATTTGTGATTCTGAAATTTTTGAAAACATTTTCAGAATGGAAAATATTTTTGTTGATAAGATTTTCGGGGACGAAAATCCCTAAGGGGGGAGAGTTGTGACAGCCCTAATTTGACCCTAGTCGAAAAGTGGTTTCGGGACCACAAAACTGAGTTTTTAAAAATAATTAACTGTTAAATTCTATGCCTCTTATATGTGTAAATGCATTTGTGAAAATCTCAAGCTTTGATTTTGTCAATTGTATGTGAAAATTTTAAATAGGACTTAAGTGAGACATTTGTGAAATGTGATGGGTAATTTTTAAGGTGATCTATTTATGCATGTTATTAAAAAGATGGACTTGCATGTCAATTTAGCAAATTCTTTTAGATAGTGGCCGACCATGTTATTGATCAAAACATATTATATTTATTTTATGTTAATATTTTAGATTACAAAAAAAAAAGAAGAAATAATGAATAAAGAAAAGTAAAATATTGATTAGTGGGAGGAGAAACCAAAGTTAGTCCATTTTGCTCCTCCATTACCGTATCTAGAAGAAGGAAAGCTTTGAGAAATTCGGCTATGGTGGTTAGCTAAATTAAGGTAAGTTCAATGATAATTCTTGGATTTTTAGCATATTTTGAGTTAGTTATTAAGTTCTTTACTTAACCCTGACCAAATTTGGAATTGTGTGGTGTCTTGAGCATTCGACCATGGTAGAAAATGAAAGAGGTATATGGTTGTTTTCAAGTTTAATGAATAATTTACAAATGGTTGATAATTGAGATAGTTTAAGGTATTTGTAAGTAGTTTAAATGAATGAACAATAATAATAATAACTCATCTTGTGTATTGGTGTAATTGCCGAATTTGAACTAGGAAATTATTGAATAATGTTTGTATTTTAAATGATGGAATAGAGTGAATGCTTGGAATGTGATATGCCTGAATTATAAGTTGGATTAAAGGCTGTTATATTGCCTTGTCATTTTCGAAAATGTGCCTTGTCGAAGAAATTCAGTGTTGATGTTTAAGTGATGTAAGTATATGTGACAGCCCAAAATAGACCCTAGCCGGAATGTGGTTTCGGGACCACTAAACCGAGTCATAAAAATAATTAATTGTTATATTCTATGCTTACTATGTGTGTGCATGCATATGTGGAAATTTCATTCTCTAATTTTACCCATTTGTATGAGAAAGTATTAAATAGGGATCAAAGCGAAACATGGTGAAATATGATAGGCTAATTTTAAATGGCTTGTTAGTACATGTTAACAAAAAGGTGGAGTTGCATGTCAAATAATCCCCTTCCTAAGGAGGAGTGGCCGGCCATGACAAGGTTATGGGCAAGGGAGCATGTTTCCAACATGTTTTGCTAGTGGTGTATGTAGGAAGTCATAAAACAAAGACTAGCATTAAAGAAAAAAAATTGTTCATCCATTCTAAACACTTTGGCGAATGTCCTAAAGAAAGAAAAGAAAAATTTGTTCATCCTTTCTCATCTTCTTGGCCGAAAATACTAAGGGAAAAGGGGGAGGATTTTTGCTTCATGCTTGGGTTGGAAGAGACCTAGAAGGAGATTTGGCTAAGTTTGCATCAAGATTAAGGTATGTATGAGGTTGTGTTGGGAGTTTCATGCATGGTTTGGTTGCTAATTTGATGTGCATGTTAGCCATGGCTCAAATCCTTGTTATGCCATGGAAATGGTATTTGGCCAAAGTTGTTATGGTGATAAAGCCATTGCATGCTAAGTGTGAAGCTTGATGATGATGCATGCAATGATGGATTGTCTACTCTTGAGTAAGATTTTGAGTTTTCTTTTTGTGTTTAACCATGATTGAAGTTGAATGGAGCATGATTGTCATATTCGCCATGATGCATTCATGAGCATGGTTCATGCTTCTTGCATGTTAGTTAAAATTTGTATTTTGGATGGCTATGGACACCTTGAAATTCGCCATGCTCATATTGTATATATATGTTTGCACATGATGTTTTGGCTATGAAGTAAGTGATGAATATATTGGTTTAAAGAAGAAGATGTGGAAGAATGCTTGTGAAATTGCAAGCACAATTGACCTAGCACACATATAAGTGCTTGATGCTATATTATAAGTTTTGGGCCACAATGTGCAAAGCATTAACTAGTAAAATGCATGCTGTTTTGTGAGGTATTAAGTGCAAAATTGACCTCAACATGTACATGAATATTCGGCCTTGGGTAGCCTATTGAAGGCCTTAGCTTTTCCTTGATGCTCAAATAAATTGTATTGAATTGCTTGATGTAGTATAAAATGTGCATGACCATTGTGTATTCAAGCTAAAGAGTGGCCATATGACCATTTAAACTCCTTGTCATATTCGCCATAAGCAAGCACAATGAGGTTTTAATAAATTGAATTTGTTTGAATTAGCTCAAGAGCTAAGAGGGCCACAATTGGACAAGGGAAGGAAAAGGTGATCGAATAGCCGAAAAAGCCGTTCGACAACATCCGAGGTAAGTCCTCAAGAAGTGACCTTACTTGAATTATGTGAGATGAAGTATGGATGTGTATGATTATTGATTTATGTGTGTATGAGAAATTGAATGATACCGGGCTAAGTCCCAAGGCGAATATGCTTGTGAATATATGTGCGTTTGAGCCTTAGTAACGAAAATGAAATATGTATGTCCAATGATTATTGATGTATGTGTACATGAGAAATTGAATGATATCCGGCTAAGCCCCAAGACAATTATGCTGGAAATTATATCCGGTTAAGACCCAAGGCAATTGTGCTAGTGGCTATATCCGGGCTAAGACCAAGGCATTCGTATGAAGTTATTCTATCCGGGCTAAGACCAAGGTATTTGTGCATGTGATTATATCCGGTTATATTCTGAAGAATCTTGGGCTGGAGGTGAGTGTTGGTTGCTGTAATGAATTCAATTAGTACACTCGAAAAGCCCAAAGGATAAGGTACGTTATATGTGCATTGAAAGTCGACATGTTTGAGCAACATTCGCTCAATCGACTAATGAATTTCAGTTATTGAATTGATTGATACTTTGTGAAAGTATATAATGATGAAGTGTGAAGTAAGAATGTGTATTAATAAAATGATGCATTTGGCTATGTGAATGTATTGCTGTAATTAGAGCTGATTATATTCCTTGAGACTTACTAAGCATAAAAAATGCTTACCCGTTACTTTGGCTCTCTGTTTTATAGATTTCGCCGATAGCAATCGGATTCGGGATCAATAAAGTCAAGTCATCCACACTATCCACGTCTCTATTTTGGTATAAATTTTGGTTGAACTTTGAAATGGCATGTATAGGACTACCCCTTGTTGGTTGAATATGTTGTGATGTATATATGTACGGCCATGCGAAAATGGCTCGTAAAAGTGAAGTATCGACTTAGACTAATTGTGGTTTGTATGTATATATTTGGTGTCATGATGTGGCTATGGCTTGGAAATGGGAATGTTGGTCATATGATCAGCCATTGGCATGGTTAAAATGATCATATATGAACCTATGTATGGCAAGACTAGTTGGTTCATGGAGACTACCAAATAGGTAAGACCTACCTTAAAAACAGATGCTGCCAGCTGCAGTGATGTGAGTATGAAAAATCACCAAAATTCGTAGGAATGGAATTAAATAGTGAATAAGCTATGTAAATGAACCTTTATGAGTCTATTTTCATATGGAAGAAACGAAATGGTCATAGGAGTTACATGTTAAGAGATATTAAAGCTATTGTGAGACAGGGCCAGAACGGTTTCTGGGTTCCCTGTCGCAAATTTAAAAATTTACTATAATTTATCCAAAAAGAATTAGGAGACATACCTTATATGTACAGATTCCATTTTGAGTCTAGTTTCATTAGAAACAAACGACACCAGCATTAAAGTCCTGTACAGAGAGATATTCAAGTTATACCGCGCAAAGGTCAGAGCAGTCGATCCCTGTAACATGGGTGACTTTAACTAATAAACTGTACCAATTGGCCTGACCAAAAATTCTAGAAATAAATCCATGGATGGATATATGAGTCTAAATTCAGGGAAAATTTACGAAACCAGTTTCCAAGTTTTGAAACTCGAGATATGATTTTTATGGCGACAGTGATGCAGTTTTCCAGCCTGACTGGAAATGTCAAATGGATGGGCAAAACAAGTGAACTTGGCTTGTTAACCCCTCGTGTCCGATAACGGCGATGGTCTCGGGTTCGGGTGTTACAATTTTATTGGTATCGAGCCACGGTTTAGTCGATTCTAGGACTACCGTGATGTGTTTGGGGTCTAGCTATACATGCCATTAAATGATGAATCGATAGTGTGGTGATTTCGACAATTTGACTTTGTGTTTGTTTATAGCAATGGATCCCGATCCCAACCGAAGCGATAGCTGATGATGTGGAGAGTGTGGCGCCTGCTCCGCAAGAAGGGACAGCGCCGGCGGACTCTCAACCTATGGCCAGCAATCCTAATGACGAGGCTAGGCAAGCCTTTTATAGTGTGATGAACGAATGGTTTAATCAATACATTCGAACCAACACTACTGTTCCACAACCTCCATTCCCGAAAAATGCAACCCCGCACCTACAATACCTCCGGTGATGACCAAATAAGGTCAAGTAAGCCCCAATCGATATGATTCAAAACATGGGGCCACTGAATTTAAGGCTACGGATGATGATGATGCCGAGCGAGCTGAATTTTGGTTAGATAACACTATCCGGTGCTTGATGAGCTATCCTGCACACCGATGAGTGCTTAAAGTGTACCATCTCCTTGCTACGCAAGTCCGCCTACTATTGGTGGAGTACTCGACTTCGTGGTGCCTAGAGAGCAAGTGACTTGGGAATTCTTTCAAACCGAGTTCAAAAAGTATATCATCGAGATTCATCGACCAAAAGCGGAGGGAATTCCTTGATCTTAAGCAAGGTTCGATGTCGATTCGACTACGAATGAAAAGTTGTGAGGCTTAGCCAGACGCGAGAATGCATTTCGTCCGAAGCTATTATGTGTAAACGCCGAGGATGGGCTGAATGATGATATAAGGATGTTTGTTGGCATCCTCGAGATACGAGAGTTCGTAGTACTTGTTGAGCGAGCTTGTAAAGTCAAGAGCTTAGAAAGGAGAAACAAAAAGTGATGTGGGAACTGGAGAATTCGAAGAGGTCCTCGGAAAGTCTCTTCAACAAGCATCGAAGAGATTTCGAGATGATGTGAGCCGGTCTAGAGGCGTTTTGGGCTTTTCTAGACGAGGACGCGATCGACCCCCGTGACCACACGAGTCACCTCGATCACGGTGGTGGAAATGATCGCCGAGAGAGGGCGAGTGTCCACATTGTGGCAAATGGCATTCGGGAGCTGTTGGTTTCGTGATCGCTCTGCTATAAGTGTGGATCGGCCGACCACTTTATGAAGGATTGCCCGAGGATGCATGAGCAGAATGTAAGTCGAGTGCAAACCCGGTGCTACCATCGCTTGAGGTAGGCCACCTAGAAATATGGGCAATGTCATGGCGGTCGAGAGGATCTAGAGATGCTACCATCGGATCCGAGGCTCGTGCTCTGCTAGGACTTATGCCATACGCTGACGTGAGGATCTTGCCTCTCCGGATGTTATTACCGGTACTTTCACTCTTTTCAATACAAATGTGATTGCTTTGATTGACCCCGGTTCTACTCATTCATATATATGTGAAACCTTAGCATCCAAGAAGACTTTGCCCATTGAGTCATCGAGTTTGTAATTCGGTGTCAAACCCTTGGGTCATTACGTGCTTGTCAACAAAGTGTGCAAGAAAAGTCCCTAGTGTTCCGAGGTTCTTGTTTTCCGGCGGACTTGATGCTTTTGTCGTTCGATGAGTTCGACGTTATTCTTGGTTTGGATTGGTTGACCATGCACGATGCGGTTGTAAATTGCAAGAGCAAGACTATCGATTTGAGGTCTTGCGAATAATGAAATAATTTGGGTTGAGTCTACGGACTTAAAGGGTTGCCACCGTAATATCGCCGATGTTGGCCCGAAATATGTAAGAAAAGGGTGCGAAGCGTACCTTGCGACGTGCTTTCGATGACAAGGAATCAAAAAGAAACCCGAATCTGTACCGTGGTTTGTGAATACCGGATGTTTTCCCGAAGAATTGTCGGGTTTACCACTGCTCGAGAAATAGAATTTGGCATCGAATTGGTACCGGTACCACTCCAATTTCGATAGCTCCGTATCGTATGGCACCAACGGAATTAAAGGAGTTGAAAGCTCGGTTGCAAGAATTGGTGGATGGAGGTTTTGCTCGCCTTGAGTTTTTCGCCTTGGGTGCGCCAAGATTGTTCGTGAAGAAGAAGGATGGAACCATGCGGTGTGCATCGACTCGTCGACCTTAATAAAGCGACGATAAAGAACAAATATCCGTTGCCACGTATTGATGACTTGTTCGATCAACTGAAGGAGCCTCGGTGTTCTCGAAAATAGATTTGAGATCGGGCTATTATCAATTGCGAATCCGAGATTGAGACGTACCCAAGGCGCCTTGAGCGAGATATGGTCACTATGAGTTCCTAGTGATGCCGTTTGGGCTCACTAATGCCCTACGGTATTTATGGATTTAATGAATCGGATCTTTAGACCATATTTGGATCGATTCGTAGTCGTGTTCATTGATGACATCTTGGTCTATTCAAGAAATGAGACCGAACATTTGAACACTGCGGTTAGTCTTTGCAAATTTTACGGGATAAGCAATTATATGCTAAGTTCAAGCAAGTGTGAGTTACGGTTAAGAGAGGTTAGCTTCTTGGGTCATGTGGTATCTGATCGGGTATTCGAGTCGACCGAATAAAATTTCAGCCATACTTAATTGGAAGCCTCAGAAATATTCTCGAGGTTAAGACTTTTTGGGGCTTAGGTTATTACCGACGATTTGTAAAAGGCTTCTCAACGATAGCCACGCCGATGACGGCTTACTCCAAAAGGATGTTAAGTTCGAATGGACGGAGAAATGCCAAAAAGTTTCGATCAATGAAAACTTATTTGGTGAAGCCCCAATTCTAGTGCAACCCGAGTCCCAAGCAAGGAGTTTGTCATCTATAGCGACGCCTCTCTACTTGGGTTAGGTTGCGTATTAATGCAAGAAGGTCGAGTTGTGGCCTATCGTCGAGGCAATTAAAGCCACATGAGAAAAATTATCCGACTCATGATCTCGAATTGGCGCCATCGTATTCGCCTTAAAGATTTGGCGACATTACTTATTTGGTGAAAGGTGCCATGTATACTCGGATACAAAAGTCTCAAATATTTGATGACCCAAAGAGACTTAAATCTGCGACAAAGACGTTGGCTCGAGCTGTTAAAGGACTATGAGTGATCATTGACTATCACCGGGAAAGGCGAATGTGGTTGCGGATGCCTTGAGTCGTAAATCGTTATTCACTTCTGAGCGATGAATGTGCACTTGTCCGTCCGATCCGACGGTGTGTTAGTGGCTGAATTGAAAGCCAAACCATTATTGACACACCAAATTCGAGAAGCTCGGAAAGTCGACGACGAGTTGGTTGCAAAAGCGGGTGCGTGTGTTCGAACAAGGACTCGGAGTTTCAGATCGACGATGACGATTGTTTGAGGTTCAAAAGTCGTCTGTATCCCAAAGAATTGAACTCATTTCGATAATTCGAATGAAGCCCATTGTAGCCGAATGGCAATCCACCCGGGAGTACGAAGATGTACAATGATTTGAAACGTCGGTTTTGGTGGCATGGTATGAAGTGAGACATCTCAGACTTTGTTTGAGATGTTTAATATGTCAACAAGTGAAAGCGAAACATCGGTGCCTTGAGATTACTTGACCAATCACGATACCCGAGTGGAAATGGGATCGAGTCACAATGGACTTTGTATCCGGACCGCCATTGTCGACAAGTAAGAAGGATGCGGTTTGGGTCGTGGTAGATCGATTGACTAAGTCGGCCCACTTTGTCCCGTCGTCACGGATTTTTCAATGGACAAATTAGCGGAATTATACGTTTCTCAGTTGTGAGATTACACGGGTGCCTATTTCCATCGTTTGGATAGAGATCCGAGATTTACCTCGCGATTTTGGAAAAAGTTGCAAGAAGCTTTGGGTACCAAGTTGCATTTCAGACCGCCTTTCACCCCAAACCGATGGTCAATCCGGCGGATAATTCGGATACTTGAGGATATGTTAAGATGTTGCGTCCTCGAGTTTAGTGGTTCATGGGAGCGGTATTTGCCGTTGATTGAATTAACACAACAACGACTTTCAATCAAGTATTAAGATGGCACCCTACGAGGCCTTATACGATCGTAAATGCCGTACACCATTGTTTTGGACCGAGCTCGGTGAAAGCAAGATTTTCGGGTGGATTTGATTAGGGATGCTGAGCAGAAAGTGAAAGTAATCCGTGAAAGTCTGAAGATAGCCTCCGATCGTCAGAAGTCGTACGCGGATCTGAAGCGTAAGGATATCGAGTATCGGTGGGTGATAAAGTGTTTCTCAAGGTATCGCCTTGGAAAAAGATACTCGAGTTGGTACCGTAAGGGCAAGTTGAGCCCGAGGTTCATTGGGCCATATGAGATATCGAGCGAGTCGGTCCGGTGGCATATCGCTTGATTTTGCCCCGAACTCAAAAAGGTTCACGATGTCTTTCACGTTTCGATGCTTGACGCTATAGATCCGATCCATCGCACGTGATTAGTCCATCGAAATTGAAATTCAAGCTAATATGAGTTATGAGGAAGAACCGATTCGTATCCTATCACGAGAAGTGAAAGAGTTGCGAAACAAGCGGGTTCCGCTAGTGAAAGTGTTATGGCTCAAGCACGGGATAGAAGAAGCTACTTGGGAGACCGAGAATTCTATGAAAGAGCGATATCCAAACCTATTTACGGTAAGATTTTTGGGACGAAAATTTCTTAAGTGGGGAGAGTTGTGACAGCCCAAAATAGACCCTAGCGGAATGTGGTTTGGGACCACTAAACCGAGTCATAAAAATAATTAATTGTTATATTCTATGCTTACTATGTGTGTGCATGCATATGTGGAAATTTCATTCTCTAATTTTACCCATTTGTATGAGAAAGTATTAAATAGGGATCAAAGTGAAACATGGTGAAATATGATAGGCTAATTTTAAATGGCTTGTTAGTACATGTTAACAAAAAGGTGGAGTTGCATGTCAAATAATCCCTTCCTAAGGAGGAGTGGCGGCCATGACAAGGTTATGGGCAAGGAACATGTTTCCAACATGTTTTGCTAGTGGTGTATGTAGGAAGTCATAAAATAAAGACTAGCATTAAAGAAAAAAAAAAATTGTTCATCCGTTCTAAACACTTTGGCCGAATGTCCTAAAGAAAGAAAAGAAAAATTTGTTCATCCTTTCTCATCTTCTTGGCCGAAAATACTAAGGGAAAAGGGGGAGGATTTTTGCTTCATGCTTGGGTTGGAAGAGACCTAGAAGGAGATTTGGCTAAGTTTGCATCAAGATTATGGTATGTATGAGGTTGTGTTGGGAGTTTCATGCATGGTTTGGTTGCTAATTTGATGTGCATGTTAGCCATGGCTCAAATCCTTGTTATGCCATGGAAATGGTATTTGGCCAAAGTTGTTATGGTGATAAAGCCATTGCATGCTAAGTGTGAAGCTTGATGATGATGCATGCAATGATGGATTGTCTACTCTTGAGTAAGATTTTGAGTTTTCTTTTGTGTTTAACCATGATTGAAGTTGAATGGAGCATGATTGTCATATTCGCCATGATGCATTCATGAGCATGGTTCATGCTTCTTGCATGTTAGTTAAAATTTGTATTTTTGGATGGCTATGGACACCTTGAAATTCGCCATGCTCATATTGTATATATATGTTTGCACATGATGTTTTGGCTATGAAGTAAGTGATGAATATATTGGTTTAAAGAAGAAGATGTGGAAGAATGCTTGTGAAATTGCAAGCACAATTCGCCTAGCACACATATAAGTGCTTGATGCTATATTATAAGTTTTGGGCCACAATGTGCAAAGCATTAACTAGTAAAATGCATGCTGTTTTTGTGAGGTATTAAGTGCAAAATTGACCTCAACATGTACATGAATATTCGCCTTGGGTAGCCTATTGAAGGCCTTAGCTTTTCCTTGATGCTCAAATAAATTGTATTGAATTGCTTGATGTAGTATAAAATGTGCATGACCATTGTGTATTCAAGCTAAAGAGTGGCCATATGACCATTTAAACTCCTTGTCATATTCGCCATAAGCAAGCACAATGAGGTTTTAATAAATTGAATTTGTTTGAATTAGCTCAAGAGCTAAGAGGGCCACAATTGGACAAGGGAAGGAAAAGGTGATCGAATAGCCGAAAAAGCCGTTCGACAACATCCGAGGTAAGTCCTCAAGAAGTGACCTTACTTGAATTATGTGAGATGAAGTATGGATGTGTATGATTATTGATTTATGTGTGTATGAGAAATTGAATGATACCGGGCTAAGTCCAGAAGGCGAATATGCTTGTGAATATATGTGCGTTTGAGCCTTAGTGTGAAAATGAAATATGTATGTCCAATGATTATTGATGTATGTGTACATGAGAAATTGAATGATATCCGGGCTAAGCCCGAAGACAATTATGCTGGAAATTATATCCGGGTTAAGACCGAAGGCAATTGTGCTAGTGGCTATATCCAGGGCTAAGACCGAAGGCATTCGTGCGAAGTTATTCTATCCGGGCTAAGACCGAAGGCATTTGTGCGTGATTATATCCGGTTATATTCGAAGAATCTTGGGCTGGAGGTGAGTGTTGGTTGCTGTAATGAATTCAATTAGTACACTCGAAAAGCCCAAAGGATAAGGTATGTTATAAGTGCATTGGAAAGTCGACATGTTTGAGCAACATTCGCTCAATCGACTAATGAATTTCAGTTATTGAATTGATTGATACTTTGTGAAAGTATATAATGATGAAGTGTGAAGTAAGAATGTGTATTAATGAAATGATGCATTTGGCTATGTGAATGTATTGCTGTAATTAGAGCTGATTATATTCCTTGAGACTTACTAAGCATAAAAAATGCTTACCCCGTTACTTTGGCTCTCTGTTTTATAGATTTCGCTCGATAGCAATCGGATTCGGGATCAATAAAGTCGAAGTCATCCACACTATCCACGCCTCTATTTTGGTATAAATTTTGGTTGAACTTTGAAATGGCATGTATAGGACTACCCCTTGTTGGTTGAATATGTTGTGATGTATATATGTACGGCCATGCGAAAATGGCTCGTAAAAGTGAAGTATCGACTTAGACTAATTGTGGTTTGTATGTATATATTTGGTGTCATGATGTGGCTATGGCTTGGAAATGGGAATGTTGGTCATATGATCAGCCATTGGCATGGTTAAAATGATCATATATGAACCTATGTATGGCAAGACTAGTTGGTTCATGGAGACTACCAAATAGGTAAGACCTACCTTAAAACAGATGCTGCCAGCTGCAGTGACGTGAATGTGAAAAATCACCAAAATTCATAGGAATGGAATTAAATAGTGAATAAGCTATGTAAATGAACCTTGATGAGTCTATTTTCATATGGAAGAAACGAAATGGTCATAGGAGTTACATGTTAAGAGATATTAAAGCTATTGTGAGACAGGGCCAGAACGGTTTCTGGGTTCCCTGTTGCAACTTTAAAAATTTACTATAAATTATCCAAAAAGGATTAGGAGACATACCTTATATGTAAAGATTCCATTTTGAGTCTAGTTTCATTAGAAACAAACGGTACCAGCATTAAAGCCCTTTACAGAGAGATATTCAAGTTATACCGCGCAAAGATCAGAGCAGTCGATCCCTGTAACATGGGTGATTTTAACTAATAACCTGTACCAATTGGCCCGACCAAAAATTCTAGAAATAAATCCATGGATGGATATATGAGTTTAAATTCAGGGAAAATTTACGAAACCAGTTTCCGAGTTTTGAAACTCCAGATATGATTTTTAAGGCGACAGTGATGCAGTTTTCCAGCCTGACTGGAAATGTCAAATGGATGGGCAAAACAAGTGAACTTGGCTTGTTAACCCCTCGTGTCCGACACCGGCGATGGTCTCGGGTTTGGGGTGTTACAATTTTATTGGTATCAGAGCCACGGTTTAGTCGATTCTAGGACTACCGTGATGTGTTTGGGGTCTAGCTATACATGCCATTAAATAATGAATCGATAGTGTGGTGATTTCGACAATTTGACTTTGTGTTTGTTTATAGCAATGGATCCCGATCCCAACCGAGCGATAGTGATGATGTGGAGAGTGTGGCGCTGCTCCGCGCAAGGGACAGCGCCGGCGGACTCTCAACCTATGGCCAGCAATCCTAATGACGAGGCTAGGCAAGCCTTTTATAGTGTGATGAGCGAATGGTTTAATCAATACATTCGAACCAACACTACATTCCACAACCTCCATTCCCGACAAATGCAACCCCGCACCTACAATACCTCCGGTGACTGACCAAATAAGGTCAAGTAAGCCCCGATCGATAGGATTCAAAAACATGGGGCCACTGAATTTAAGGCTACGGATGATGATGATGCCGAAGCGAGCTGAATTTTGGTTAGATAACACTATCCGGTGCTTGATGAGCTATCCTGTACACCGATGAGTGCTTAAAGTGTACCATCTCCTTGCTACATAAGTCCGCCTACTATTGGTGGAGTACTCGACTACGTGGTGCCTAGAGAGCAAGTGACTTGGGAATTCTTTCAAACCGAGTTAGAAAAAAGTATATCGATCGAGATTCATCGACCAAAAGCGGAGGAATTCCTTGATCTTAAGCAAGGTTCGATGTCGCCACCGACTACGAACGAAAATTTGTGAGGCTTAGCGATGCAGCGAGAATGCATTTCGTCGAAGCTATTATGTGTGGCAACCGAGGATGGGCTGAATGATGATATAAGGATGTTTGTTGGCATCCTCGAGATACGAGAGTTCGTAGTACTTGTTGAGCGAGCTTGTAAAGCGAAGAGCTTAGAAAGGAGAAACAAAAAGTTGATGTGGGAGCTGGAGAATTCGAAAGAGGTCCTCGGAAAGTCTCTTCAACAAGCATCGAAGAGATTTCGAGATGATGTGAGCGGTCTAGAGGCGTTTGGGCTTTTCTAGGCGAGGACGCGATCGACCCTGTGACCACACGAGTCACCTCGATCACGGTGGTGGAAATGATTGTCGAGAGGCGGAGTGTCCACATTGTGGCAAATGGCATTCGGGGAGCTGTTGGTTTCGTGATCGCTCTGCTATAAGTGTGGATCGGCCGACCACTTTATGAAGGATTGCCCGAGGATGCATGAGCAGAATGTAAGTCGAGTGCAAACCGGGTGCTACCTTTGCTTGAGGTAGGCCACCTAGAAATATGGGCAATGTCGTTGGCGGTCGAGAGGATCTAGAGATGCTACCATCGGATCCGAGGCTTGTGCTCTGCTAGGACTTATGCCATCTGCGCGCATGAGGATCTGCCTCTCCGGATGTTATTACCGGTACTTTCACTCTTTTCAATACAAATGTGATTGCTTTGATTGACCCTGGTTCTACTCATTCATATATATGTGAAACCTTAGCATCTAGTAAGACTTTGCCCATTGAGTCTACTGAGTTTGTAATTCGGGTGTCAAACCCCTTGGGTCATTACGTGCTTGTCAACAAAGTGTGCAAGAAAAGTCCCCAGTGTTCGAGGTTCTTGTTTTCCGGCGGACTTGATGCTTTTGCCGTTCGATGAGTTCGACGTTATTCTTGGTTTGGATTGGTTGACCATGCACGATGCGGTTGTAAATTGCAAGAGCAAGACTATCGATTTGAGGTGCGCGAATAATGAAATAATTCGGGTTGAGTCTACGGACTTAAAGGGGTTGCCAGTTGTAATATCAGCGATGTTGGCCCAGAAATATGTAAGAAAAGGGTGCGAAGCGTACCTTGCGTACGTGCTCGATGACAAGGAATCAGAAAAGAAACCCGAATCTGTGCCGTAGTTTGTGAATACCGGATGTTTTCCAGAAGAATTGCGGGTTTACCACTGTTCGGAAATAGAATTTGGCATCGAATTGGTACCGGTACCACTCCAATTTCGATAGCTCGTATCGTATGGCACCAACGAAATTAAAGGAGTTGAAAGCTCGGTTGCAAGAATTGGTGGATGGAGGTTTTGCTCGCTTGAGTTTTTCGCCTCGGGTGCGCCAAGATTGTTCGTGAAGAAGAAGGATGGAACCATGCGGTGTGCATCGACTCGTCGCGTAATAAAGCGGCGATAAAGAACAAATATCCGTTGCCACGTATTGATGACTTGTTCTATCAAGCTGAAGGAGCCTCGGTGTTCTCGAAAATAGATTTGAGATCGGGCTATTATCAATTGCGAATCCGAGATTGAGACGTACCCAAGGCGCCTTGAGAATGAGATATGGTCACTATGAGTTCCTAGTGATGCCGTTTGGGCTCACTAATGCCCCGCGGTATTTATGGATTTAATGAATCGGATCTTTAGACCATATTTGGATCGATTCGTAGTCGTGTTCATTGATGACATCTTGGTCTATTCAAGAAATGAGACCGAACATCTTTGAACACTGCGGTTAGTCTTTGCAAATTTTACGGGATAAGCAATTATATGCTAAGTTCAGCAAGTGTGAGTTACGGTTAAGAGGTTAGCTTCTTGGGTCATGTGGTATCTGCGTGACGGTATTCGAGTCGACCAGAATAAAATTTCAGCCATACTTAATTGGAAGCCTCAGAAATATTCTTGAGGTTCGAGACTTTTTGGGGCTTGCTTAGGTTATTACCGACGATTTGTAAAAGGCTTCTCAACGATAGCCACGCCGATGATGGCTTCTCCAAAAGGATGTTAAGTTGAATGGACGGAGAAATGCCAAAAAGTTTCGATCAATGAAAACTTATTTGATGAAGCCCCAATTCTAGTGCAACCCGAGTCCCAAGGAGTTTGTCATCTATAGCGACGCCTCTCTACTTGGGTTAGGTTGCGTATTAATGCAAGAAGGTCGAGTTATGGCCTATCGTCGAGGCAATTAAAGCCACATGAGAAAAATTATCCGACTCATGATCTCGAATTGGCGCCATCGTATTCGCCTTAAAGATTTGGCGACATTACTTATTTGGTGAAAGGTGCCATGTATACTCGGATCACAAAAGTCTCAAATATTTGATGACCCAAAGAGACTTAAATCTGCGAGAAGAGCGTTGGCTCGAGTGTTAAAGGATTATGAGCTAATCATTGACTATCACGGGAAAGGCGAATGTGGTTGCGGATGCCTTGAGTCGTAAATCGTTATTCACTTTACGAGCGATGAATGTGCACTTATCGTCCGATCCGACGGTGTGTTAGTGGCTGAATTGAAGGCCAAACCATTATTGACACACCAAATTCGAGAAGCTCGGAAAGTCGACGACGAGTTGGTTGCAAAAGCGGCTGCGTGTGTTCGAACAAGGACTCGGAGTTTCAAATCGATGATGACGATTGTTTGAGGTTCAAAAGTCGTCTGTATCCCAAAGAATTGAACTCATTTCGATAATTCAGAATGAAGCCCATTGTAGCCGAATGGCAATCCACCCGGGAGTCTGAAGATGTACAATGATTTGAAAGCGTCGGTTTTGGTGGCATGGTATGAAGCGAGACATCTCGACTTTGTTTGAGATGTTTAATATGTCAACAAGTGAAAGCGGAACATCGGTGCCTTGAGATTACTTGACCAATCACGATACCCGAGTGGAAATGGGATCGAGTCACAATGGACTTTGTATCCGGACCGCCATTGTCGACAAGTAAGAAGGATGCGGTTTGGGTCGTGGTAGATCGATTGACTAAGTCGGCTCACTTTGTCCCCGTCGTCGGATTTTCAATGGACAAATTAGCGGAATTATGCGTTTCTCAGTTGTGAGATTACACGGGTGCCTATTTCCATCGTGTGGGATAGAGATCCGAGATTTACCTCGCGATTTTAGAAAAAGTTGCAAGAAGCTTTGGGTACCAAGTTGTATTTCAAAGACCGCCTTTCACCCCCAAACCGATGGTCAATCCGGCGGATAATTCGGATACTTGAGGATATGTTAAGATGTTGTGTCCTCGAGTTTAGTGGTTCATGGGAGCGGTATTTGCCGTTGATTGAATTCGCTTACAACAACGACTTTCAATCAAGTATTAAGATGGCACCCTACGAGGCCTTATGCGATTCGTAAATGCCGTACACCATTGTTTTGGGTGAGCTCGGTGAAAGCAAGATTTTCGGGGTGGATTTGATTAGGGATGCTGAACAGAAAGTGAAAGTAATCCGTGAAAGTCTGAAGATAGCCTCCGATCGTCAGAAGTCGTATGCGGATCTGAAGCGTAAGGATATCGAGTATCAGGCGGGTGATAAAGTGTTTCTCAAGGTATCCCCTTGGAAAAAGATACTCAGGTTTGGTCGTAAGGGCAAGTTGAGCCCGAGGTTCATTGGGCCATATGAGATATCGAGCGAGTCGGTCGGATGGCATATCGCTTGATTTTGCCCCCGAACTCAAAAGGTTCACGATGTCTTTCACGTTCGATGCTTGACGCTATAGATCCGATCCATCGCACGTGATTAGTCCATCAGAAATTGAAATTCAAGCTAATATGAGTTATGAGGAAGAACCGATTCGTATCCTATCACGAGAAGTGAAAGAGTTGCGAAACAAGCGGGTTCCGCTAGTGAAAGTGTTATGGCTCAAGCACGGGATAGAAGAAGCTACTTGGGAGACCGAGAATTCTATGAAAGAGCGATATCCAAACCTATTTACCGGTAAGATTTTCGGGACGAAAATTTCTTAAGTGGGGAGAGTTGTGACAGCCCAAAATAGACCCTAGCAGGAATGTGGTTTGGGACCACTAAACCGAGTCATAAAAATAATTAATTGTTATATTCTATGCTTACTATGTGTGTGCATGCATATGTGGAAATTTCATTCTCTAATTTTACCCATTTGTATGAGAAAGTATTAAATAGGGATCAAAGTGAAACATGGTGAAATATGATAGGCTAATTTTAAATGGCTTGTTAGTACATGTTAACAAAAGGTGGAGTTGCATGTCAAATAATCCCTTCCTAAGGAGGAGTGGCCGGCCATGACAAGGTTATGGGCAAGGAACATGTTTCCAACATGTTTTGCTAGTGGTGTATGTAGGAAGTCATAAAATAAAGACTAGCATTAAAGAAAAAAAATTGTTCATCCGTTCTAAACACTTTGGCGAATGTCCTAAAGAAAGAAAAGAAAATTTGTTCATCCTTTCTCATCTTCTTGGCCGAAAATACTAAGGGAAAAGGGGGAGGATTTTTGCTTCATGCTTGGGTTGGAAGAGACCTAGAAGGAGATTTGGCTAAGTTTGCATCAAGATTATGGTATGTATGAGGTTGTGTTGGGAGTTTCATGCATGGTTTGGTTGCTAATTTGATGTGCATGTTAGCCATGGCTCAAATCCTTGTTATGCCATGGAAATGGTATTTGGCCAAAGTTGTTATGGTGATAAAGCCATTGCATGCTAAGTGTGAAGCTTGATGATGATGCATGCAATGATGGATTGTCTACTCTTGAGTAAGATTTTGAGTTTTCTTTTGTGTTTAACCATGATTGAAGTTGAATGGAGCATGATTGTCATATTCGGCCATGATGCATTCATGAGCATGGTTCATGCTTTTGCATGTTAGTTAAAATTTGTATTTTTGGATGGCTATGGACACCTTGAAATTCGCCATGCTCATATTGTATATATATGTTTGCACATGATGTTTTGGCTATGAAGTAAGTGATGAATATATTGGTTTAAAGAAGAAGATGTGGAAGAATGCTTGTGAAATTGCAAGCACAATTCGCCTAGCACACATATAAGTGCTTGATGCTATATTATAAGTTTTGGGCCACAATGTGCAAAGCATTAACTAGTAAAATGCATGCTGTTTTTGTGAGGTATTAAGTGCAAAATTGACCTCAACATGTACATGAATATTGGCCTTGGGTAGCCTATTGAAGGCCTTAGCTTTTCCTTGATGCTCAAATAAATTGTATTGAATTGCTTGATGTAGTATAAAATGTGCATGACCATTGTGTATTCAAGCTAAAGAGTGGCCATATGACCATTTAAACTCCTTGTCATATTCGCCATAAGCAAGCACAATGAGGTTTTAATAAATTGAATTTGTTTGAATTAGCTCAAGAGCTAAGAGGGCCACAATTGGACAAGGGAAGGAAAAGGTGATCGAATAGCGAAAAAGCCGTTCAACAACATCCGAGGTAAGTCCTCAAGAAGTGACCTTACTTGAATTATGTGAGATGAAGTATGGATGTGTATGATTATTGATTTATGTGTGTATGAGAAATTGAATGATACGGGCTAAGTCCAGAAGGCGAATATGCTTGTGAATATATGTGCGTTTGAGCCTTAGTAACGAAAATGAAATATGTATGTCCAATGATTATTGATGTATGTGTACATGAGAAATTGAATGATATCCGGGCTAAGCCTCGAAGACAATTATGCTGGAAATTATATCCGGGTTAAGACCAAGGCAATTGTGCTAGTGGCTATATCAGGGCTAAGACCAAGGCATTCATGCGAGTTATTCTATCCGGGCTAAGACCGAAGGCATTTGTGCACGTGATTATATCCGGTTATATTCGAAGAATCTTGGGCTGGAGGTGAGTGTTGGTTGCTGTAATGAATTCAATTAGTACACTCGAAAAGCCCAAAGGATAAGGTACGTTATATGTGCATTGGAAAGTCGACATGTTTGAGCAACATTCGCTCAATCGACTAATGAATTTCAGTTATTGAATTGATTGATACTTTGTGAAAGTATATAATGATGAAGTGTGAAGTAAGAATGTGTATTAATGAAATGATGCATTTGGCTATGTGAATGTATTGCTGTAATTAGAGCTGATTATATTCCTTGAGACCGACTAAGCATAAAAAATGCTTACCCGTTACTTTGGCTCTCTGTTTTATAGATTTCGCTCGATAGCAATCGGATTCGGGATCAATAAAGTCGAAGTCATCCACACTATCCACGCCTCTATTTTGGTATAAATTTTGGTTGAACTTTGAAATGGCATGTATAGGACTACCCTTGTTGGTTGAATATGTTGTGATGTATATATGTACGGCCATGCGAAAATGGCTCGTAAAAGTGAAGTATCGACTTAGACTAATTGTGGTTTGTATGTATATATTTGGTGTCATGATGTGGCTATGGCTTGGAAATGGGAATGTTGGTCATATGATCAGCCATTGGCATGGTTAAAATGATCATATATGAACCTATGTATGGCAAGACTAGTTGGTTCATGGAGACTACCAAATAGGTAAGACCTACCTTAAAAACAGATGCTGCCAGCTGCAGTGACGTGAATGTGAAAAATCACCAAAATTCATAGGAATGTAATTAAATAGTGAATAAGCTATGTAAATGAACCTTGATGAGTCTATTTTCATATGGAAGAAACGAAATGGTCATAGGAGTTACATGTTAAGAGATATTAAAGCTATTGTGAGACAGGGCCAGAACGGTTTCTGGGTTCCCTGTCGCAACTTTAAAAATTTACTATAAATTATCCAAAAAGTATTAGGAGACATACCTTATATGTAAAGATTCCATTTTGAGTCTAGTTTCATTAGAAACAAACGGTACCAGCATTAAAGCCCTTTACAGAGAGATATTCAAGTTATACCGCGCGAAGGTCAGAGCAGTCGATCCCTGTAACATGGGTGACTTTAACTAATAACCTGTACCAATTGGCCTGACCAAAAATTCTAGAAATAAATCCATGGATGGATATATGAGTCTAAATTCATGGAAAATTTACGAAACCAGTTTCTGAGTTTTGAAACTCGAGATATGATTTTTAAGGCGACAGTGACGCAGTTTTCCAGCCTGACTGGAAATGTCAAATGGATGGGCAAAACAAGTGAACTTGGCTTGTTAACCCTCGTGTCCGACACGGCGATGGTCTCGGGTTCGGGTGTTACAATTTTATTGGTATCGAGCCACGGTTTAGTCGATTCTAGGACTACGGTGATGTGTTTGGGGTCTAGCTATACATGCCATTAAATGATGAATCGATAGTGTGGTGATTTCGACAATTTGACTTTGTGTTTGTTTATAGCAATGGATCCCGATCCCAACCGAGCGATAGTGATGATGTGGAGAATGTCGCGCTGCTCGCGCAAGGGACAGCGCGGCGGACTCTCAACCTATGGCCAGCAATCCTAATGACGAGGCTAGGCAAGCCTTTTATAGTGTGATGAGCGAATGGTTTAATCAATACATTCGAACCAACACTACTGTTCCACAACCTCCATTCCCGACAAATGCAACCCCGCACCTACAATACCTCCGGTGGATGACCAAATAAGGTCAAGTAAGCCCCAATCGATAGGATTCGAAAACATGGGGCCACTGAATTTAAGGCTACGGATGATGATGATGCCGAGTGAGCTGAATTTTGGTTAGATAACACTATCCGGGTGCTTGATGAGCTATCCTGTACACCCGATGAGTGCTTAAAGTGTACTTGAGATATGATTTTTAAGGCGACAGTGACGCAGTTTTCCAGCCTGACTGGAAATGTCAAATGGATGGGCAAAACAAGTGAACTTGGCTTGTTAACCCCTCGTGTCCGACACCGGTGATGGTCTCGGGTTCGGGGTGTTACAGTATAGGTATATTCGGCTTGTAATTTTATAAATGTGATATGAGTATTTTGCTTTGTAAATGAGTAATAACTATGTTATGAATGGTTCTTATATATATATATATGTACATGATAATGGAGAATTATATCCGAGCTAAGTCCCGAAGGCATTCGTGCTGGTGTTATATCCGGGCTAAGTCCCGACAAACATTAAATCTTTGGTGTTATATCCGCTAAGTGCGAAGGCATTCATCTTCGGTGTTATATCCGGGCTAAAGTCCCGTAGGCTTTGTGCTGGTATTATATCCGGGCCTAAAGTCCCGCATGCTTTGTGGTGGTGTTTGGATTTGGGTTTTAAACCTAGCTGACGTAATGCTGATGATTGGAGTAAGATTATGATTTCGAATGTTCGTAGTAAACTACCATTGAATATGTCAAATACATTAAGTTGGTCAGGTATGTATTATATACTTTTATATGTTAGATTGATCGGAATTGAATCATGAATGCGAAATGAGAAGTATATGTGAAAATATCATATGTGTATGTCTGTATTCGGTTATGGTGAAAGGCTATATGAGATTGATTTGGTGATATACATGTTAAATAAAATGAATGCAAGAATGGGTAATAAATCTGCTTGGGACAGCAGCAGTAACGTGATTTCGGAAAATTACCATAAATTGTGGGAGTTGAGTTAGAAGCTGAATAAATTATGTCATGAAATCTTAATGAGTTTAGTTTCTTATAAAAGAAACCGTGTGAGCAAAAGAATTGCCAATAATGAGATATTTGAAGTGGCATGGAATAGAGTCAAAATGACTTCGAGGTCCCCTATTCTATTTTCAGAAAAATCATTATAAATGGTACAAAAATGGTTATAAGATAAAATTTATATTCTTAGAGTCCTTAATGAGTCTAGTTTCAAATGAAATAAACTATAACATATTTCAAATTCTGTATAATGAGAAATTTGATTCGTAGTGAAGAGTGGTCAGAATAGTCAAACAGTGAAACAGGGGAAACTTCAATAAAAATCTGATATTGATTGGTCAAACCAAAAATTCTAAAAATTTTATGGATGGAATATATATGAGTTTATTTTCAGGGAAAATTAACAAAACTTGATTTGGAGTTTCTTAGCTCCAGTTATAAATAATTTAGTGACTGTTGCTCAGGAAGACAGCTTGTAGTGAATTTGTGATTTTGTTGCAAACATGGTTAAAACTTGTTAATGAGATGCTTTTTGAGTTTTCATGATCTTATTTGTGATTTCAACATTTGATTTTAATTGATTTCAGATTCAAGTCAGGTGAATTTTCTAAATATGCATTATGTTCATGGATACTTAGCCAAAATGGCAATTATCTAGGAATGATTTCTTGAAAATTTGAATAATCGATCTATAAGTAAATTAATTGTTTGCATTGCTTAAAACTTACTAGGCATTGAAGCTTACTCCGTGTTCTCTTTTCCATTTCTTATAGGTTTATACTTTAGCCCGAGTTGGAAGGGCCGGAGATATCATCACACTATCGAGTCTTTATGTGAGTTTAGAAGATTGTATATCATCATGGTTTAAGGCATGTATAGGATAGACTATAGGTAGAATGATATTTTGACTTTGTATACATTATAGCCATGCGAAGATGGCTTGCTCATTTTATTTAGAGAAGCCTTATAATTGTACTAATGTGGTGAAAGGTTTTAGTTATAACTTGATAGTAGTTAATTTGTTATTAGATATTCGATTATGTTTTGATAGTGAGTAATTTTGGAAATTTAAAAGAGCTCTTATGGAAAATCAATGAGACATGTTTGCATTGTTGATAATTTATGTCTGGTAAGTATCTTTGACCTTATAGAAGTTTTGTTCAATCAAGTAATACCTCATAACCTTATTCCGGCAACAAATACGGGTTAGGAGTGTTACATTTAGTGGTATCAGAGCTATGGTTTAGTCGGTTCTCGGACGAACATAGCAAGTGTAAGAGTCTAACTATACATGCCGTAAGTAAAATGTGATAGTGTGAGGTCTCCCGGCTCTTATAAATTGTTTTGCTCAGGTAATGATGTGTTCCAACCGAGTTATTATTAATTGATCTGAAATTGATATTGAACTGATTGTGATATATATGTGATATGATGGAATTGAAAAGGTATGAAAAGAATTTTATGATATGTGTGCATCAGTGTAAAGATATGTATGAGATTGTATAAAGTAAATGGTAAAGAAAGATCAAATTAGGTAGAACGCAGGGAATGAGTACGATCGTTCGATAATGAATTGACGGAAAAGACCATAGCAATACATGAGACAGATGAGCTAGTGTAAGACCTATCGGAAATATGCATCAACATGGGTAGAGCAAAGTTAGTATAAGACCATAGTTGGACTATGGCATCAAGTAAGCGACGTACTCAAAACCGTAAGACATTTTTCAATGGGATAAATATTAACAAATGATCAAGACTAAATGTGGAAGTTTGATAAGAAATTTCTTGGTAATTTGAGTAATAGAAATGAAAGTTTGAATCGTGATAATTTCACTTATGTTTTGTTAATACTCACATGAAATAATGTTGCATGTGAAACTGAGATATGTGAAAATGTGTTTGTAAGAAGATCAAAAAAAAATTTGAAATGTTTGAATGAAGCGTTTGAATCAAACTGTGTAATACTACGATGATGAGTGATGAATTTATCTGTGTATTCGAATATGAAACTCCCTTTCGAGGCTTAACGACCTTACCCCCTTACCAGTGATATGATTATAAGGTTTCAATGGAACGAAATAGAACGAGTTTGCAAAGAAAGATTGAAGAGTTAAATAGTGAGATAATGATAAAGTAAGCAAAGTTCGGAACGATTTGGCAATGAATTAAGGTTGGAAGGACTTGTACAATGTCCCAAAAGTTCTTCAGATTGAATATTGTCATTAGTAAAAGAAAGTTGGTCTGGTAATTTAATTCAATCAGATATGATTTCTAAGTTGTATCTGTTAGGAATTCTTCCTGAGTGGTTTTCATTAGTGAATGAAATAGAATGGAATTCGAAATGATGAATGAATAGTAAGAGTGTCTGAATTGGATAATTACAGTCAAGTGAATTTCGATGATTTCTTTTGAATATTCTGTATATTTCTTATTCTCAGAGACACATGTGTGATTGTTCCTTTTTCTGATGAAAATGCTATAAAGTGAGAATGTTATCTGACTCCGATGCTTTATAAAAGTATTGCTATTTTGATTGGTTTATAATCGGTATCATCGTATTCCTTTGTTTGAGAATTCATGGTAGCATGATCGGAATGAATTCGGGGATAAATTTATATGATGTTATTCTTCTGTTTCTATTGATTTGCATTCCATCTTATAAAAATGTTGAAGAATGTGTTATTTATGTTATAGAGGAAATTTCAAGGTTATTAATTATAGTCTTCTTCTGGTATTCTTTGAGGAGTTATTTTGATCTTTATTTCTATGTTCTGGGAGTTTCTATTCTAGGATTTCTGATACGACATTGTATTTTGGATTTCTGTATTCTGGTTTTCTTTTCATTTTTCTTATATGAATAATCAGATATGGCTCAGTTCTAAAGTGTATATATATATTTTTTTATCTGAAACAATTATGTTTATAATGATTATATATTTGGGTTTCTCTGATTCTTATGAAAGGAATGGCCACAAATAAGGGTCTGAATGATAGAGAATTCAGCTCAGACCTGTGGATTGGTTTTCACTTATATATCAGTGAGTTAAAGATTGAGTGTTATGTTCTTTCGAGTTATGCAGTGATAATGAATTTTGATTAGTTATCTGAAGAGATCTAATAGAATGTATATTTGAAGAGTTATGACATGCACAAAGAAAAGTGGTCTTGAAAAGTTATTATTTGTTAGACAAGACTGATTCAGTTGTGTGGTTTAACTCGGATCATATGTATGATTGAATTTGTTAAAGATTCAGAGACAAATGTTAAAGTTATTATAAAAGGACCTATTCGGCTGATGATTAGAGATGATTGTGGTTGTGTCAGTGTTGCATATTTGACAGTTTCGAATATTCGAGGGAAAAATTTGAATGTTTCTTGAACCAAGGAATAAAAGTATTGAATGTTAAGCAAGGTCTATTCTTCTAGTGAAATTGAGAAGTATAAAAGTATATTGAGATGTGATAGTTCAAAATGAGTTCAGAGTTACAGTTATTCGATTATGGATGTCTGGACATATAAAATTTCTGTTAATGTTATTATTGTTCTTATATGGAATAGGTATTCAGATGGGTTAAAGGATTTTTATATGAGCTCCGACTGTGAAATGTTTGTTTATCTGAGTTAAAATAAATAATACAGATATATGGATCAGGTGTATAAGTGACTGTGTATTGTAGCGTATTTCAGAACTATGTTCAGATGACAAGTTGCTATCTGTCAGAGTTGAAATTTTGTGTATATGGAATAAAAGTAATTAGTGATGTTATAGAAGTAGTTATGAGACAGAATCGATATCCAAACCGAATAAAAATTTTATTTGTCTTCTGAAAAAGAAATGTCACTGGGTCATGATCGATCTTTTAACAAGGAAGAATCTGTGTCTTCAGTTTAGTATGTACAAATTTCCGGTCGACAAAGTTGTTGAGATATTCATAATATAGTCTGCCAATGTGATCTGTCAGTGTGAATTAAAGTTTAGAGATTGTTGGTAAAAAGAGATACATGTGATGAATGGAAATTTGTGATTCTGAAATTTTTGAAAACATTTTCAGAATGGAAAATATTTTTGTTGATAAGATTTTCGGGGACGAAAATCCCTAAGGGGGGGAGAGTTGTGACAGCCCTAATTTGACCCTAGTCGGAAAGTGCTTTCGGGACCACAAAATCGAGTTTTTAAAAATAATTAACTGTTGAATTCTATGCCTATTATATGTGTAAATGCATTTGTGAAAATCTCATGCTTTGATTTTGTCAATTGTATGTGAAAATTTTAAATAGGACTTAAGTGAGACATTTGTGAAATGTGATGGGTAATTTTTAAGGTGATCTATTTATGCATGTTATTAAAAAGGTGGACTTGCATGTCAATTTAGGAAATTCTTTTAGATAGTGGCCGGCCATGTTATTGATCAAAACATATTATATTTATTTTATGTTAATATTTTAGATTACAAAAAAAAAAAAAGAAATAATGAATAAAGAAAAGTAAAATATTGATTAGTGGGAGGAGAAACCAAAGTTAGTCCATTTTGCTCCTCCATTGCCGTGTCTAGAAGAAGGAAAGCTTTGAGAAATTCGGCTATGGTGGTTAGCTAAATTAAAGTAAGTTCAATGATAATTCTTGGATTTTTAGCATATTTTGAGTTAGTTATTAAGTTCTTTACTTAACCTTGACCAAATTTGGAATTGTGTGGAGTCTTGAGCATTCGGCCATGGTAGAAAATGAAAGAGGTATATGGTTGTTTTCAAGTTTAATGAATAATTTACAAATGGTTGATAATTGAGATAGTTTAAGGTATTTGTAAGTAGTTTAAATGAATGAACAATAATAATAATAAATCATCTTGTGTATTGGTGTAATTGCCGAATTTGAACTAGGAAATTATTGAATAATGTTTGTATTTTAAATGATGGAATAGAGTGAATGCTTGGAATGTGATATGCCTGAATTATAAGTTGGATTAAAGGCTATTATATTGCCTTGTCATTTTCGAAAATGTGCCTTGTCAAAGAAATTGAGTGTTGATGTTTAAGTGATGTAAGTATAGGTATATTCGGCTTGTAATTTTATAAATGTGATATGAGTATTTTGCTTTGTAAATGAGTAATAAGTATGTTATGAATGGTTCTTATATATATATATATATATATATATGTAACACCCTTTACCCGTATCCGTCGCCGGAACAGGGTACGAGGTATTAACAAATTATAGTATATACTATTAAATAAAACCCAGCAAAAATATGGCGTGCAATTTGATCATTATAACATATGCCATTAACAATACAAACCAACTTCAAAGGCTTCGTACAAAATGATTAGTTTGATACTATAAGTAGTAATTTGAACCTAGACAATTATGACACGTAACATAATAACTAAGTCTGCTATACATGCCATATTTCAAAATGTTGAGTTCAGATACCAAGAGTATTGATAGTGCGGGCAGATCTTCTACGATCTCTGACTCCTGTGCTAGCTGGACGACACTATAAGACAAAGGAGAGAAAAGAAAGTAAGCTTATAGCTTAGTAAGTAAGTATATAAATAACAAATAAGAAATCTAATATGTTTACAACATAACTCAATTATATCATATTTTTAATTTTATTGTTTACTCCAATTTGATCAAGTTGTCCCTCCTGCGTCATGATCACTAAATAAATCATAACTTGAGTTACGAAACTCAAAATTCAAATCTGTAAAATTACCCTGAATCTAGACTCATAAAACTTCTTACTAATTTTTTTCTAGAATTTTTGGTTCAGCGAATTAGTACATTTTATTAGTTAAAGATTCCCCTATTACACAGCTCAACTGATCTGACCTCTGTTCATTACGAATTGAATTTCTCTCAGTAAAAAATTCAAATAACCATGAAACCTGTTTCATTTAAAACTAGACTCAATAAGGAATTTATGAATATAAACTATATTTCTTAATTTTTTTTTTACAATTTGTAATGATTTTTCAAATTTGAAATAGGGGATTACATAGTCATCATGCGCAAGTCTCACACAATTGAAAATATCTCAAAATATAGAACTCCTTTGCTTGCTCTGTTTCTTTTATATGAAATAGACTCATTGAGATTTAATTTCAAGTCTCATTCAACCTCTAATTAAATTCCTTCTATTTTTGGTGAATTTTCAAAATCACATCACAGCTACTGTCCAAAACAGTTTTAATACTAATTTCATTCTTTCGCACATTCTTTATACTAACCTCATTTTAACTTACATATATATATACTACAAATCATTTTCATCACATTTCATACATCACAAGTGTAAGTCTATGACTACAATGTCACCACAAAACCATCCCATTGAACAATTCGGAATAATCCTCGATACTTGATAGTTTCAGCACACAGCCCTACCATCATATCTCATTTAATTCGGCTCTCTTGTACACATGGTGAACACTTAGTACCACTCATGCGACCTAGCCGATTTATCTCGTAGCTCTCTTGTCTACATGGTGTCCTTCACTTGGAATCACTCATGCGACCTAGCTACATTTATCTCTCACGTAGCTCTCTTGTCTACGTGGGATACATCCCGTATCACACATGTGACCTAGCTATATTTATCTCTCACGTAGCTCTCTTGTCTACATGGGATACATCCCGTATCACACATGTGACCTAGCTACTATATAGTATCTCGTAGCCTTCTTGTACACATGATGTGCACTCGACACCATACATGTGACCTAGCTACGCTCCCTCTATTTTATTCGATTTTTCTGAATGTTCAACCGGGATCTCTCTCTCTATTATTTATTTCCATTCTTTCAATAGTCGATTTATACTTCAACATCAGCTAATATATATATATATAATAGGCTGAAATAGAAAAATGTAAATGAAATTAATGTATTATTTACATACAAACTTACCTCGATGCAAAATATGAGAATTTTGCAATTTAGTCCAAAACTTTCTCCTTTCCCCGTTCGAGGTCGATTCCACGGCTTTCTTGATCTATAACAACATATTTAGCTCATTTAACACTCAAACTATTTATTTTAATCCAAAAATCACATTATACAAAAATTACATTTTTGCCCCCTAACTTTTACAAAATTACGATTTTTCCCCAAGGCTCGAAAATTTAATTTCAGCCCTTATTCTTATGTTTAATGACCTACTGATCATTTTTATCTTCTATGGCAACATCAAATTCTCACTCTAACACATAGTTATGAACAATAGGTATTTTTATCGATTATGCCGTTTTGCTCGTTTTCGTTAAAAATTGCTTAGAAAAGATCGTTTCCCTAACTTCAAACATTCATATTCTACCATCAAACAAAAAAATACATGCTTATCATTCATGGGTAAATTTTTAAACATAAACCCTAATTCGAACTAATGGTAGAAATAAGTAAACCGAACTACGAGGATTTCAAAAATGTGAAGAACATTAAAAACGGGGCTTGAATTCACTTATTATGAAGCTTGAAAGTTGAAGAAACCCTAGCTATGGAGGAGAGAAATTTTCGGCAGCAAGTAATGAAGATGATAACCAATTTTGTGTTATTTTTCCCATTTTATTTCATTTAATATACAAATGACCAAAATGCCCTTACTACTAAACTTTCAAAAAAATTCCCTCCATGTCCAACTTTTGTCCATAACTTAAGAATGGGTCAAATTGCTATTTAAGACCTCCTAATTAATATCCCAAATCAATTTCATACTAAAAACTTCTAAAACATGAGTTTTACAAATTATTCGATTTAGTCCCTATTCTCAACTTAAGCGCGAAATGCACAGAATTTCATCACGAAATTTTCATGAAATCATGAAATCATTTCATAAACCCCAAAATAATTATAAAATGATTATTTCTATCTCGGATTTGTGGTCACGAAACCACTATTCCGATTAGGCCCTAATTCGGGTTGTCACAATTCTCTCCCTTTAGAGATTTTCGTCCCCGAAAATCTTACCAGAAAGAGGTTCGCATCTTGTTTCCTCATAGCTTCCTCGAGTTCCCACGTAGCCTCTTGTATCCCCTGTCTGTGCCACAATACTTTCATTAAGGCTATACTTTTATTTCTTAACTGTTTAATTTCTCGAGCCAAAATCTTTATTGGTTCCTCCTCATAGGTCATATTCGGTCGAATCTCAATTTCTGTTGGAGAAATCACATGTGAAGGATCAGAACGATAACGTCGCAACATTGATACATGAAACACGTTATGAATTCTTTCTAACTCTACCGGTAAGGCTAACCGATATGCCACTGGTCCAATCCTCTCAGTAATCTCATACGGCCCAATAAAACGCGGACTCAACTTGCCTTTTCGGCTAAATCTCAGAATCTTTTTCCATGGTGACACCTTCAAGAACACTTTATCACCTACCGAAATTCAATCTCTTTTCTTTTAAATCGCATATGACTTTTTTCGATCCAAGCGACTTTCAAGCAATCCCGAATTACTTTTATTTTCTCTTCGATTTCTTTAACTAGATCAACTCCGTGAATCTGTTTCTCACTAAGTTCGGTCCAATATAAAGGAGTCTGACACTTACCACCATACAAGGCTTCGTACGATGCCATTTGTATACTTGACTGATAACTGTTATTGTAGGCAAATTCAATCAAAGATAGATATTTCTCCCAACTACCTCCAAATTCTAAGACACAGCATCTAAGCATATCCTCGAGTACCTGGATTACTCTTTTCGACTGACCATCTGTTTGTGGATGAAACGCGGTACTAAAGTTCAATTTTGTACCCAAAGCTTCTTGTAAATTTTTCCAAAATCTCGAGGTAAATCTCGGATCTCTATCTGATATTATAGACATAGGTACTCCGTGTAACCTCACAATTTCAGCAATATATAAATCGGCTAATTTATCAAGTGAGTAATTGGTACGTACTGGTATAAAGTGGGCTGACTTTGTTAATCTATCAACCACTACCCAGACATCATCCTTCTTTTTAGGAGTTAAAGGCAAACCGGTTACAAAATCCATGGTAATCTTGTCCCATTTCCACTCAGCCCCATTACCGGTTGAAGTAATCCTGAAGGCACTTGATGTTCAGCTTTTACTTGTTGACAGATCAAACACTTGGTTACAAATTTAGAAATGTCCCTTTTCATACCTAGCCACCAATACAACTTCTTTAAATCACTATACATTTTTGTGCTACCAGGGTGAACTGATAAACAGCCACTATGCACCTCATGTAATATTTTCTGAATCAATTCATCATTTTTCGGTACACATATCCTGTCTCGAAACATCAAACAGTCATCTAGTCCAACTCGAAAATCTAAGTCGTAACCTGATTCGCATTGAGTTCTCTTGGTTCGCAACTCACTATCGTTCTTTTGAGCATCACAAATCAACTGGAGAAACAACGGTTTAACCCTCATCTCTGCTGAGATTGACCCATCATTAGACAATGCTAACCCCGTATTCATGGCTCTCAAAGTAAAAAGAAATTTCCTGCTCAAGGCGTCAGCAACCACATTTGCTTTTCCCGGATGATAATCAATCACTAGATCATAATCCTTTAATAATTCAAGCCATCTCCTCTGTCGCAGATTCAAATCCTTTTGATTCATCAAATACTTCAAACTTTTGTGATCAGTAAAAATTCGGCATTTTTCACCATACAAATAATGTCGCCAAATCTTCAAGGCAAAGACAATAGCGGCCAATTCCAAATCATGTGTAGGATAGTTCTTCTCATGCGGTTTTAACTGTCTCGAAGCATAAGCTACCACTTTACCCTCTTGCATCAACACACATCCAAGGCCTGTCAATGATGCATCACTATAAATTACGAACTCCTTTCCTGGCTCGGGCTGTACTAAAATTGGTGCTTCAGTCAATCGTGCTTTCAACTTTTCAAAACTCTGCTGACATTTATCAGTCCATTCAAACTTAACATTCTTTTGCAACAACTTAGTCATAGGAGAGGCAATCATCGAAAATCCCTCAACAAAACGTCTATAATACCCGGCTAAGCCTAAAAAGCTTCTAACCTCAGATACATTCTTGGGCGGTTTCCAATCAACGATCGCGAAATCTTGCTTGGATCCACCGAATACCATCACCGAGACTATATGTCCCAAAATCCGACTTCACGAAGCCGAACTCACTTTTCTTGAACTTAGCAAAGCAGTTTCTTTTCTCTCAAGATCTGCAATATGGTTCTCAAGTGTTCGGCATGTTCAGACTCATCCTGAGAATAAATTAGAATGTCGTCTATAAACACTACTACAAACTTAACCAAATATGGCCGAAAGATCCGATTCATTAAGTCCATAAATATAGCTGGAGCATTTGTTAAGCCGAAAGGCATCACAAGAAACTCATAATGTCTATACCTTGTCCTAAAGGCGTTTTCGGCACATCCGACTCCTTAACTCTCAACTGGTAGTAACCAGACCTCAAATCGATCTTTGAAAACACTGTGGCCCCCTTTAACTGATCGAATAAATCATCAATCCTCGGCAATGGGTACTTGTTCTTTATAGTCTCCTTATTAAGTTGACGGTAATCAATGCAAAGTCTCATTAAACCATCCTTCTTCTTTACGAACAATACAGGAGCACCCCAGGGAGAGAAACTCGGTCTCACAAATCCCTTGTCTGTTAACTCCGCAATCGAGCCTTCAATTCTTTTAATTCAGTTGGAGCCATTCTATATGGAGCAATCGAGATCGGTGCAATACCCTGCAACAAATCAATGGCAAACTCTATCTCTCGTTCGGAGGCAACCTGCAATTCCTCCGAAATACATCCGAAACTCACAGACTATCAGATCGATTCAAACTTCATTGAGGCAACTCAAGATTCATTACATAAGCTAGATAAGCTTCACACCCTTTCCTCATGTATTTCTGTGTAGACATGTGCGAAATCACCATAGGCAATTTATTTGATTCATCTGTTTCAACCCACAAAATTTCTCCATTTTCAAATTTCAACTCTAGTGTTTTTTGTTTACAATCTACCTTGGCATCATACAATGTCAACCAATCCATTCCCAAGATAACGTTAAACTCATCAAATGGTAACAGCATCAAATTAGCCGGAAAACAGTGACCTTGAATCATTAATGGGCAATTCTTGCAAACCTTGTCAACTAGCACATATTGGCCTAAGTGGTTCGACACTTTAATCATAAACTCAGTAAACTCAACAGGCAACTTTTTATTAGATACTAAATTCATGCAAATATAGGAATGAGTGGACCCGGGATCAATCAATGCAATAACAATAGTATCATAAAGAGAAAATGTACCAGTAATGACATCGGGAGATGATGCATCTTCTCGGGCACGTATAGCATAAGCTCTAGCAGGTGCTCTAGCTTCTGATCTTGCCGTTGAATCTTTCATCGCAGTTTTACTGCTAGTTCCACCTCCAGTATTTCTCGGTGGTCTACCTCTACTAGCGGTGGTATTCATCTAGCACTCAAATCTTTCTTCTTTAACTTTCTGGACAATCTCTAATAAAATGCTCGAGAACACTTTTGAAACAAGCTCGCTCGGTTCCCCAAAACTCACCATAATGTTGCCTGCCACACTGCTGACACTATGGCTTTCTAGGTCGCACATTACCCACACTTTCCACCGAAGTAGCTTGAGCTTTAGACCCCGAATATGCTCTACCACGATCTCTGTGTGAATCCCCAGTTGAAACTGTCATTCGAGGGTTTGTCTCTTTGGACCTCTTTGATTGAGATTGAAATGGCTTGCTTATCGGCCTTTTTCTGACATCTCGAGCCTCAATAGCAGCTTTTCTTCTTTCTTTGTTCAATTCTTCAGCTTTAAGAGCTCGATCAACCAATACTACAAATTTTTTCAACTCCAAAATTCCTACAAGCACTTTAATGTCCTCATTGAGCCCATCTTCAAACCTTCTACACATAATGGCCTCAGTGGACACACATTCCTGGGCATACTTGCTGAGTCTCACAAATTCGCGTTCATACTCTGCCACAGACATCTTGCCCTGTTTCAATTCAAGGAACTCCTTCCGTTTTTGATCAATAAATTGCTGACTTATGTATTTCTTTCTAAATTCTTCCTGGAAGAAATCCCTAGTAATGCTACCAAAGTCTTCCACTAGTGGTAGGCCGAATCTCTCAAAAGTGATACAGCACACTTTAAGCACTCCTCGGATGTACATGAGAGCTCATCAAATACACGGATAGAATTTTCAAGCCAGAATTCCGCTTTTTCAGGATCATCATCGACCTTTGCTCTAAACTCTTCGGCCCCTTGTTTTCGAATCTTGTCAACTGGAGGCTTGTTCATTCTTACCAAATCTATGCCTTGAGCAGCTACAAGAATCGCCTGAGGTATAGGAGGGGGTGGAAGAGGTTGAGCATTTGGATTTGCTCAAATAAATTTAGTATACCAACTGTTCATCATTTGGAGAAAGGCATCCCGAGCCTCATCTCCTGTCTCAATGTCTCAGTCTACTTTCCACAGTAGCGGTCCCTTAAAGGGAGCCGGCGCATTACTAGCAGCATCATCAGCCGCAGTTCCTTCAGGATCCATTACTATATTAAAAAAAAACACAGTCTAGAATAATCAGGAGTCACCACACTATCTGTGACAGCCTTAAAACGACCCTAGTCGAAATGTGGTTTCGGGACCACAAAACCAAGGCATAAAAATAATTTAATATTTATTTTATTGCCTATAATGTGTGTTAACTCATGTGTGATATTTTTATGCTTTGATTTAGAATTATAGATGTGAATTTCACTAGAAAGGACCTAGTAATAAACTTTGAAAGTATGAGGGAAATGTGTGATGACTAATTAAAGGATGCATGCAAAACAATGGACTTGCATGTCAAATTTCCCCCATAGCTAGTGGCCGGCCATGACAAGGATTTATGGGCAAAAATCATGTCATGAAACATGTTTGGTAAATGGGTTATGATGGAAAGAATAAAATAAGGGTATGGAATAAACAATTAATGTTAGTAGATGAGAAACAAAAAAAAAAGTGTCCATCTTCCTCCATAGCTTGGCCGAATGTCCTAAAGGAAGAAAGAAAAATTTTGTTCATCTCTTTTCACTCTCTTGTTGGCCGAAAATACTAAGGTTAAGGAAGGAGTTTTGCTTCATACTTGGTTTGGAAGAGGATTAGGAAGAGGTTGGCTAAACTTGCATCAAGATTAAGGTATGTTTGAGGTTCATGCATGTTTTTAGTTGCTAGCTTAATGTTCTTGTTAGCCCATGGTTCAAATCCTTGTTATGTCATGGGAATGAAATTCGGCCAAAGTGAATGTGGTGTTAATGCCATTGCATGTTAAATAACAAGCTTGAAAGTGATACATGTGATGGAGGATTGAAGATTCTTAGATTTTCTTTTAGCATTTTTTTTTGAATGAGATACTAAGTTCTTTGTTTCACCATGACCAAATTGAAATGGTGTGGTGTTGTAGTATTCGCCATGATATATCCATAAGTATAATTCATGCATGTTGCATGGTAAGTAAGATTTAAGCTTGAAATGTGTATATATTTGGATATAAGCCACTTGAGAATTCGCCCTTGCACCTACATGAATATATGTTTGCACATGATGGATTGGTATGACATATATACTAATTCAAAGTGTATATTTGCTTGTGATGATGTGTTGATTATGAAGTAAATAAGAGATGTGCAATGAATTACGATATGTAATGTGTTAGTAGTAAAATGTATGCTGTTTTTTTTGTGTGGTATTAAGTGTATATTCGCCACATGAGGGGTAATTAGTGTGCATGCATTCGGTTTGAGGCAAGCATATTGATGCCTATTCTTGGCTTAGAAAATTCGCTAAGAGGAATATTAACTAATGTGTTGAGTTCGATTTATGATTTCGTACATATACAACTTTGATGCCTAATGTATATAAGGGCCAAGTACTTTGAACTTCACGTTGATGTTTGAATGTATTGAATTGCTTGTTGTGATGTAAAAATGTGCATGACCATTGTGTATTTGAGCTAAAGGATGGCCATATGACCATTTACACTCCTTGTCATATTCGCCATAAGCTATCATGATGAGATTTTAATAAGTTAAATTTGTGTAAATTAGCTCAAGAGCAAAGGGAGCTAAATCCGATAAAGGGAAGGAAAAAGTAGTTGAATAGCCGTAAATCGCCGACAACATCCAAGGTAAGTCTTGAGTGATGACCCTACTTGAATTATATCAAAATTTTGCTCCTTGTTTGTGTGGCCATTGAGCCGAAATAGTAAAGGTTGATAGATATTTTGTGTTAGAGCTTTAGTAACGAAAATGAACTATGGACGTGTCTTGAATATTGATATATATGTAAGTGAACATTGGAAATATATCCGGCTAAGACCAAGGCATTCGTGCGAGTTGATATATCCGGCTAAGACCAAGGCATTCGTATGCGAGTTGATATATCGGGCTAAGACCAAGGCATTCGTGCGAGTTGATATATCCGGCTAAGACCAAGGCCTTTGTGCAAGTCACCAAATCCGGTTATGACCGAAGGCAATCGTCTGAGTCGCTATATCCGGTTAAATCCGAAAGTATGTGATTCGAAGTGAGCAATCTTGCTGTGAAAATTTCAGCTTATACACTTGTGAAAATTCCAGCAATGAGGTATGTTTGTATGTGCTTGTACTAATTGAATTCTTACAAGTAAGTATGCGCTAAGTTGATAAACGAGCTACCGGCCTTGGGCTAAGTTGTTCTTTTGTGTATGGACATAAGGGTCGGTGATGTGAAATAAGTATGAGTATGGGAATGTGAATTAGTAAAGTGGTTTAATTAGCCATGTGAATAAAATACCTTAGTCAAAGCTGATTTCATTGCTTGAGACTTACTAAGCATTAAAATGCTTACCCGTTGCTTTGGCTCTCTGTTTTATAGGTTTCGCTCGTTAGCTATCGGATTCGGGATCAAAGAAGTCGAAGTCATCCACACTATCGAAGCCCCATTTTGGTACAAATTTTGGTTGAACTTTGAAATGGCATGTATAGGACCATCCTTTGTTGAAGGTCATGTACCTTCCGGTTTGTGTAAACTTGGATAGCCATGCGAAAATGGCTTATATATCGTTTTAGCATAGAACTATAATCGTTTGTATGTTGACCCTTATGAGGTATGGAATTATTTTGAAACGATTAGCCATTGGAATGGTTAATCATGATCACGCTTTGTGCTATGTATGTAAAAAGGGCCAATTGAATCATGGAAAGTATGAAATAGGTAAAGCCTACTAAAGGCAGATGCTGACAGCAGCAGTGACGTGGATGTGAAAAATCACTAAAAATAGTAGGAATGGTATTAAATAGCAAATAAATTATGTAAGTGTACCTTGATGAATCTACTTTCATATGGAAGAAACGAAATGGTCATATGAGTTATAAGTTAACAGATTTTAAAGTTCTTGTGAAATAGGGCCAGAACGGTTTCTGGATCCCCTGTTCCAACTTTGGAAAATCATTGTAAATTAACCAGAGATAATTAGGAGTCATTCCATATATGTGTAGATTCCTCTCTGAGTCTAGTTTCTATAGAAACAAACGGCATTAGTATTGAAGCCCTGTACAGGAGATATCCAATTCGTAACGCACAAAGGTCAGTGTAGTCGATCCCTACAACAGGCGAGACTTTAACTAATAAACTGTACTAATTGGCTCGACCAAAATTCTAGAAAAAATATGTAGATGGACATATGAGTCTAGTTTCAGGAAAAATTTACGGAACTGATTTTCGAGTTGTAAAACTCAAGTTATGAATTTTGGAGCGACTAGTACTCAGATTGGCAGCTTGTCTGAAAATTGTCAATAAGTGGGTTGAAGTCTGTTAACACCTCGCGTTCGACTCCGGCGACGGTCTCGGGTTCGGGGTGTTACACTATCACAATATTTTTATGGCATGTATAACTAGACTTTTACACACACTTTATTAGTCCGAGAACCGACTAAACCATAGCTCTGATACCACTAAATGTAACACCCCTTACCCGTATCCGCCGCGAGCAGTACGAGGTATTAACAAATTATAGTATATACTATTAAACAAAACCCAACAAAAATATGGCGTGCAATTTGATCATTATAACATATGCCATTAACAATACAAACCAACTTCAAAGGCTTCGTACAAAATGATTAGTTTGGTACTATAAGTAGTAATTTGAACCTAGACAATTATGACACGTAACAAAATAACTAAGTCTGCTATACATGTCATATTTCAAAATGTTGAGTTCAGATACCAAGAGTATTGATAGTGCGTGTGACATCCCTAAAGTGACCCTAGTCGGAAAGCGATTTCGGGACCGCTAAACCGAGTCACTAAATTATTTGAGTATGATAGTTACTGTCTAAATATGTGAATATGCATGTGTGATAATTTCTTTATTGAAGTTTTACTTAATTATAGGTGAATTTTAGTGATTAGGACTTATGTGAGAAAATTTAGAAATGTGCTAGGCAAATGTAAGGTGGCCTAGTAATACATGTGGGAAAAGGGTTGTCCTTGCATGTCAAATAACCCCTTTTCCTAAGGTGAGTGGCCGCCATGACTAGGTGATGGGAAGGAAAACATGTCCTAGACATGTTGGCCTAGTGCATGATGTAAGGGAGAATAAAGAAATGGAAAAAAAGATAATGATGAAAAAAATGGGTGTGGATGCTCTTTTGCCGTGAGAAACAAAGAAAAAAAGGGAAGAAAAATTTGTTGCTCATCCTTGGGTGCCTTGGCGAATAGAAGAAAGGAAATTGAAAAAAAAATATATTGGTGTTCATCTTCTACCTTAGGAGTCGAAAGTTAAAGAAGGAAGGGGGATATGGCATTCGGTCATCTTAAGCTCAAAAACAAGGTTAGTAATTCTTGTTAGATTTTGGGATTTTAGCTTAACTTAAGTTATTTACTAAGTTCTTCAATTAGCCCATGCTAAAATTTTGGTTTTGGGTGGTGAATGAAGCATTCGGCCATGGTTGATAGTGAAGAAATTTGATTACCTTCTTCATGTTTGAATGAGTAATTGTGGATGGGTGAAGTATGAGTTAGTTAAATGTTCATATAGGTGGTTTGGGTGGTAGGAAAAGAAATCGGCTTGTGTGTGTATGTGAAATTGCGAATTTGAACTAGGAAGTTATTGAGTAATGTTTGTATTTTAAGTGATAGAATAGAGTGAATGCTTGGAATGTGATGTAAATGAATTATAAGTTGGATTAAAGGCTGTTATATTGTCTTATCATTTCCGGGAATGTGCTTTGTCAAGGAAATTGAGGGTTGATGTTTAAGTAATGTAAGTATAGGTATATTCGCTTGTAGTTTTATAAATGTGATATGAGTGTTAAGTCCGAATAATGTTTAAGTACGAATGTATTTGGATGGATGTGTTTATGAGTGTGACTTGAGATAAAACGGTGTTAGTCATTATAAATAACCATAATTGTAGAATGTGTTAAATATATATATTCGCCTTAACATAGATATGCATATATCTATAAAGTTGTTAATGCCCAAGTAAGATGTTGGGTTGTGCATGACTAGAGAATATATGTATATATGCGTATGGTGTTTGATAGTTAACCAATAAGTCATATGTACCTCAACCTTATAATATACATGGGTTATATTAAATCGTCTATTTGAATTGGAATTAAATGAATTCAATTGTTCAAAAACAAGCTCAAGAGCTCAAAGGATCGAAGTTGGACAAGGGAAAGAAAAAGTAATTGAATAGCCGTTGAAGACGGTGCGACAACATCCGAGGTAAGTCATTAAGCACATATGTTTGATATTGCTTAAATGATTGGAAAATCTATGCAATTGTGTTTAATGGAATGCTATATATGTATAAATGAAATTGTATGTGTATGGAGTGATGACAATTGTTGAATGTAAAAGAAATAGTGAAATGTGTAGAAAGTTTGCTTTCGGCACTAAGTGTCGGGCAATACGTGTGTATGGTGACGAGATTGGCACTAAGTGTGCGTGCTGGAAATATATGGCACTAAGTGTGCATGCTGGAAATATATGGCACTAAGTGTGCATGCTGGAAAAATACGGCACTGGGTGTGCGAGCTCGAAGGGTATGGCACTATGTGTGCGGGCTTAAATTGCGTGGCACTAAGTGTGCGAAATCAAGTATTAAGCACTGTGTGTGCGTACTCTATATATATGGAGGGTGTGTCTCCATCGAGTTGAGTATGGACAGCGGATCGGGTAAGTACCTCGAGCTCATGACGAATAGAAAATACGTTCATGCTCGGGGTTGAATTTGGTAAGCCTTAAATCTATGTGATGATTGAAATTGTATGATTGTGGTGGAAATGAGTTAGTGTGTGAAAATGCTTCAAATATCTTGTTGTGTAGAATATGAAATGTGGATGTATGACTTGGTATGAGATTGGACCAAAAGGTCCGAGGAATTATGGTATAGATTCGATATGGATGAGTACCTAGCCTCGTTTATTGTTCATGTTGTAGTAACTTTATCAGTGGATTGATGAATGCTTATGACTTACTGAGTTGTAAACTCACTCGGTGTTTTTATTGTCACCCATTTTAGGTCTCTCGGACTTGTATTGTTTGCGTGATCGGAACCGTCGTTGAAGTCATCACACCGGCTGAAATATTTTGGTATTGTCTTCGTTGTTGAAGAACATTTGTCATGTATAGGCTATTATATTTTGTTGAACTGTGGGTTGTAAACTTTAAGCCATGCGAAAATGGCCTATGTGGTCGGTTGAGTGTGATTCTAAAACCTATAGTCACAAGTCTTAGAAACCTTAATTTTGATAAGGTGGCCATAGCTTGTATTATGTATGATGAATTATAGTTGGCCATGGAAGAATTATGAAATAGTCATTGTTTGCTTTAGTAACAGATGCTTCCAGCAGCAGTGAGGTGAGATTGAAAAATCACTAAAAATAGTAGAAGTAGAATTAAATAGTGAATGAATTATGAAATTGAACCTTGATGAATCTACTTTCCTATGGAAGAAACGAAACGGTCATATGAGTCAGATTTTAAGAGATATTCAGGTTTTCGTGAACAGGGCCAGAACAGTTTCTGGATCCCCTGCTCCGACTTTGAAAATTTACCATAAATTATCCAGAAACAATTAGAATTCATGCCTTATATGCATAGATTCCCCTTTGAGTATAGTTTCATGAGAAACAAACGTTATGAGCATTGGAGCTCTGTACGAGATGATATCCAGGTTGTAATGCGCAAAGGTCAGTGTAGTCAAACCCTGAAACAGGGGTGATTTTAACTAATAAACTGTACCAATTGGCCCGATCAAAAATTCTAGAAAAAAATTTGTAGATGGAATTATGAGTCTAGTTTTAGGGAAAATTTACGGAACTGGTTTTCGAGTTCGGGAACTCGAGATATGATTTTTAAGGTAACAGTGACGCAGTTTTCCAGCCTGTCTGGAAATGCCAAATTGGTTGGTACCTTGAGAGGATTTGGCCCGTTAACCCCTCGTGTCCGACACCGGTGACGGTCACGGGTTTGGGGTGTTATAGTGCGGGCGGATCTTCTATGATCTCTGACTCCTGTGTTAGCTGGATGACACTATAAGACAAAGGAGAGAAAAGAAAGTAAGCTTATAGCTTAGCAAGTAAGTATATAAATAACAAATAAGAAATCTAATATGTTTACAACATAACTCAATTATATCATATTTTTAATTTTATTGTTTACTCCAATTTGATCAAGTTGTCCCTCTTGCGTCATGATCACTAAATAAATCATAACTCGAGTTACGAAACTCGAAATTAAAATCCGTAAAATTTCCATGAATCTAGACTCATAAAAATTATTAATAATTGTTTTATAGAATTTTTGGTTTAGCCAATTAGTACAGTTTATTAGTTAAAGTTTCCCCTGTTACACAGCTCAACTGATCTGACCTCTTTTCATTACGAATTGAGTTTCTCTCAGTACACAATTCAAATAACCATGAAACCTGTTTCATTCACAACTAGACTTAATAAGGAATTTAGGCATATAAACTATATTTCTTAATTTGTGTTGTACAATTTGTAATTATTTTTCAAAGTTCAAACAAGGGATTACATAGTCATCCTGAGCAAGTCTCACACAATTGTAAATATCTCAAAATATAGAACTCCTTTGCTTGCTCTGTTTCTTTTATATGAAAACAGACTCATTAAGCTTTAATTTCACATCTCATTCAACCTCTAATTAAATTCTTTCTATTTTTGGTGAATTGTCAAAATCACATCACTGCTACTGTCCAAAACAGTTTTAATGCTAATTTCATTCTTTCACACATTCTTTATACTAACCTCATTTTAACTTACATATATATATACTACAAATCATTTTCATCACATTTCATACATCACAAGTGTAAGTCTATGACTACAATGTCACCACAAAACCATCCCGTTGAACAATTCGGAATAATCCTCGATACTTGATAGTTTCAGCACACAGCCCCACCATCATATCTCATTTAATTCGGCTCTCTTGTACACATGGTGAACACTTAGTACCACTCATGCGACCTAGCCAATTTATCTCGTAGCTCTCTTGTCTATATGGTGTCCTTCACTTGGAATCACTCATGCGACCTAGCTACATTTATCTCTCACGTAGCTCTCTTGTGTACATGGGATACATCCCTTATCACACATGTGACCTAGCTACATTTATCTCTCACGTAGCTCTCTTGTCTACATGGGATACATCCCGTATCACACATGTGACCTAGCTACTATATAGTATCTCGTAGGCTCCTTGTACACATGATGTGCACTCGGTACCATACATGTGACCTAGCTACGCTCCCTCTATTTTATTCGATTTTTTCGAATGTTCAACCGGGATCTCTCTCTCTATTATTTATTTCCATTCTTTCAATAGTCGATTTATACTTCAACATCAGCTAATATATATATAATAGGCTGAAATATAAAAATGTAAATTAAATTGATGTATTATTTACATACAAACTTACCTCGATGCAAAATATGAGAATTTTGCAATTTAGTCCAAAACTTTCTCCTTTCCCCGTTCGAGGTCGATTCCACGCCTTTCTTGATCTATAACAACATATTTAGCTCATTTAACACTCAAACTATTTATTTTAATCCAAAAATCACATTATACAAAAATTACATTTTTGCCCCCTAACCTTTACAAAATTACGATTTTTCCCCAAGGCTCGGAAATTTAATTTCAGCCCTTATTCTTATGTTTAATGACCTACTGATCATTTTTATCTTCTATGGCAACATCAAATTCTCACTCTAACACATAGTTATGAACAATAGGTATTTTTATCGATTATGCCGTTTTGCTCGTTTTCGTTAAAAATAGCTTAGAAAAGATCGTTCCCCTAACTTCAAACATTCATATTCTACCATCAAACAACAAAATACATGCCTATCATTCATGGGTAAATTTTTAAACATGAACCCTAATTCGAACTAATGGTAGAAATAAGTAAACCGAGCTACGAGGATTTCAAAAATGTGAAGAACATTAAAAACGAGGCTTCAATTCACTTACTATGAAGCTTGAAAGTTGAAGAAACCCTAGCTATGGAGGAGAGCAATTTTCGGCAGCAAGTAATGAAGATGATAACCAATTTGTGTTATTTTTCCCATTTTATTTCATTTAATATACAAATGACCAAAATGCCCTTACTACTAAACTTTCAAAAAAATTCCCTCCATGTCCAACTTTTTCCCATAACTTAAGAATGGGTCAAATTGCTATTTAAGACCTCCTAATTAATATCCCAAAGCAATTTCATACTAAAAATTTCTAAAACACGAGTTTTACAATTTATTCGATTTAGTCCCTATTCTCAACTTAAGCGTGAAATGCACAGAATTTCATCACGAAATTTCCATGAAATCATGAAATCATATCATAAACCCCAAAATAATTATAAAACGATTATTTCTATCTCGGATTTGTGGTCACGAAACCACTATTCCGATTAGGCCCTAATTCGGGTTGTCACAATATATGTGCATGATAATGGAGAATTATGTCCGGGCTAAGTCCCGAAGGCATTCGTGCTGGTGTTATATCCGGGCTAAGTCCCGAAGGCATTCGTGTTGGTGTTATATCTGGGCTAAGTCCCGAAGGCATTCGTGCTGGTGTTATATCCAGGCTAAAGTCGCGTAGGCTTTGTGCTGGTATTATATCCGCGCTTAAAGTCCCGCATGCTTTGTGGTGGTGATTGGATTTGGGTTTTAAACCTAGCGACGTAATGCCGATGATTGGAGTAAGATTATGATTTCGAATGTTCGTAGTAAACTACCATTGAATATGTTAAATACATTAAGTTGGTCAGGTATGTATTATATACTTTTATCTGTTAGATTGATCGGAATTGAATCATGAATGCGAAATGAGAAGTATATGTGAAAATCTCATATGTGTATGTGTGTATTCGTTTATGGTGAAAGGTTATATGAGATTGATTTGGTGATATACATGTTAAATAAAATGAATGCAAGAATGGGTAATAAATCTGCTTGGGACAGCAGCAGTAACGTGATTTTGGAAAATCACCATAAATTGTGGGAGTTGAGTTAGAAGCTAAATAAATTATATCATCAAATCTTAATGAGTCTAGTTTCTTATAAAAGAAACCGTGTGAGCAAAAGAATTGCCAATAATGAGATATTTGAAGTGGCATGGAATAGAGTCAAAATTACTTCGAGGTCCCCTGTTCTGTTTTCAGAAAATCATTATAAATGGTAAAAAAATGGTTATAAGATAAAATTTATATTCTTAGACTCCTTAATGAGTCTAGTTTCAAATGAAATAAACGATAACATATTTCAAATTCTGTATAATGAGAAATTTGATTCGTAGTGAAGAGTGGTTAGAATAGTCAAAAAGTGAAATAGGGGAAACTTCAATAAAAATCTGTTATTGATTGGTCAAACTAAAAATTCTGAAAATTTGATGGATAGAAGATATATGAGTATATTTTCAGGGAAAATTAATGGCACTTGATTTGGAGTTTCTTAGCTCCAGTTATAAATAATTTTGTGACCATTGCTCAGGAAGACAGCTTGTAGTGAATTTGTGATTTTGTTGCAAACATGGTTAAAACTTGTTAATGAGATGCTTTTTGAGTTTTCATGATCTTATTTGTGATTTCAATATTTAGTTTTAATTGATTTCAGATTCAAGTCAGGTGAATTTTCTAAATATGCATTATGTTCATGGATACTTAGCCAAAATGGCAATTATCTAGGAATGATTTCTTGAAAATTTGAATAATCGATCTATAAGTAAATTAATTGTTTGCATTGCTTAAAACTTACTAGGCATTGAAGCTTACTCCGTGTTCTCTTTTCCATTTCTTATTGGTTTATACTTTAGCTCGAGTTGGAAGGGCCGGAGATATCATCACACTATCGAGTCTTTATGTGAGTTTAGAAGATTGTATATCATCATGGTTTAAGGCATGTATAGGATAGACTATAGGTAGAATGATATTTCGACTTTGTATACATTATAGCCATGCGAAGATGGCTTGCTCATTTTGTTTAGAGAAGCCTTATAATTGTACTAATGTGGTGAAAGGTTTTAGTTATAACTTGATAGTATTTAATTTGTTATTAGATATTCAGTTATGTTTTGATAGTGAGTCATTTTGGAAATTTATAAGAGCTCTTATGGAAAATCAATGAGACATGTTTGCATTGTTGATAATTTATGTCTGGTAAGTATCTTTGACCTTATAGAAGTTTTGTTCAGTCAAGTAATACCTCATAACCTTATTCCTGCAATGGATACGGGTTAGGAGTGTTACACAAAAATAGGCCATTTACAAGGCCATTTTGCCACCCATTAAGGGTCTTCCCTACAATCATCAAATTGGCACCAAATGTACACCAAAAGTTCATCCACTTCTCAACCAATACATACACCAATCATACCATAACATCAACCAATTTCATGCTTAATAGTCATACCAAATTATGCCAAAACATAAGACAAAATCATATCTAAACATTTGTTTCATAACCTCATTTTACTTCATTCAATCACATGCTATAAACTTACCAATTTCTCAAATATGCACATACCAAAACTTACCAAAATTGACCATTTCATTTGGTCATTCATAAACACATCACATAAGCATAATTTGCTTCACATATAATATACCAAAATCAAACCATAAGTTCAACAATAATTAAGCCATATCACATGGCTAAATTTACACTTCACAAAACATATTCAACTACCTCTAGCCTATACATGTCATACTCCAATATTTACACTTTCAAAATGTACCAAAATATAGTTTGATAGTGTGGTGATGATCATCGATGATCCTTAAGATCCCTATAGCTACAATATCTATACAACAATGCAAACACACACAAAGTAAGCTTTCAAGCTTAGTAATCCATATACAAATAAACTTGATATTCAAAACATGAAAACATCATCAAATTACATATATTCCATGGCCAAATACTATCTCAAACCACATAGTTCATATACATTTAACATATTCTCAATTCATTTGCACATATAGCATATTTTCTCATATTTATAACACATATATCATCACTTGTACATATACTTACCTTTTATTCTCAAACATAGTATATATTTCAAACATACCTGAATCGAATATAAATCACATATAATCATTCGTTTCTATACGCAGATAGCTCAGAAAGCTCGTACAATGCCAATGTCCCAGACGTGGTCTTACATGCAATCAAATATCAATGCCATTGTTCTAGACAGGGTCTTACAGGAAAGTAAATACAATGTCAACGTCCCAGACGTGGTCTTACAGGTAAATCATAAGTCGATGCCAACATCCTAGATGTGGCCTTACACGATAACACATATCAGATCCTATGTCATGACATATGTATCTTAACTATTCCTAAGGTTCGTACGGGGCTTTTCGGATGTCAGAACTTTGTCGATGCTTTCTCCAATGTCTCATTTTTTTCTCAACTCATATATTCATTCATCATAGTTCAATAGCATATAATCAATATTAATTCAATTTTAAACACATTTATTTGTATATAGACTTACCTCGTACGAATTCAGATAGACAGAATTGGCTACTCGACGACTTTCGACTTTTCCCGATCCAATTCCGCTTTCTTTAATTCTTTATCTATATAAATTCAAATTTAACCCTTTTATTACCCAAATCATTCAAATCAGTCCACAATACACATTTAGGGTAATTTACAAATTAGCCCTCATATTTTCTTATTTTGACAATTTAGTCCCTAATCAAAAAATACACAAAATTTGCATATAGTTATGCTTAGCTGAATATTCATAGCACTCATACAATTCCACATATTTCATTTATTTCATATTTTAGTCCCTCAATTTACAAATTTAACAATTTGGTCCAAATTACTCAAATTCATCAAAAATTCAAATACAAAATATATCAACCCAACACATATCTTTCAGTTTCTATCAACTAACTTCACAAAGCTCACAATTTCATCAATGGCATATTTCAAAATCATCATCAAAATCAGAAATTTAGGCATGGGCTTTATAGAATATCAAGCAACAATCACAAAAACGTAGAAATTATCGAAAATGGATCAAAACACATACCTCAATCAAGCAAAACTTAGCCGAACCCTAAACTCTTTTTCTTCTTCTTTTACTTAGTATTTTCAGCAACCATATATGAAAATGAACAAAATATATGACTTTTATTTTATTATAAACAGTATAATAACCATTTTACCAACAACAATGTCCATTTAATATATCAATGGTCTAATAACATAATAAGGACCTCGCTTTTAATAAGACAAATCAATTAAGCACTTAACAAACAACAAGTAACTTTTATATTTTACGCGATTAGATCCTTTTTCAAAATTAAGCATACAAACGATCAAATTTTTGTATGAAATTTTCACACACACTAATTCACATATAATAAGCACAAAAAATAATATTAAAATATTTTTTTGACTCGAATCTGTGGTCTCAAAACCACTATTTTAACTAGGGTCTAAACCGTACTGTTACAATTCTCCCCTTTTAGGGATTTTCGTCCCCGAAAATCTTACCATTGAATAGATTCAGATATTATTGTCTCATAACATTTTCAGGCTTCCACGTACCCTCTTCAACACCATGTCAATGCCACATTACTTTTACTAACAGAATTTTCTTATTTTACAGTTCTTTAATCTCACAAGCTAAAATACGATCGGTTCTTGTAACGCCCCAAATTTTGGGCCTAGAAGTTTTTAGCCTCGCGTGGGTATAGTTAGGAGACTGCACATAAATATTTAATTGTGGAATGAAGTGACACAATTGACTGCTTGGCTTAGTGGTTGTGTGCTTTGGAAGTGTCTGAGAAGTCATGGGTTCAAGTCATGGCTTCTACAAAATTTTGGTTTTTAAGGATAAAACTCCTATCTTTGGTCAGTAGGGTTATAAATAAAATTTGGTAAGGTATGACATAAAAAGCCTACTGATCTAGTGGTAAGTGGCGTGTTGTATATGCTATTGGTCTGAGGTTCGAATTTCTGCTTGTACAAATAGAGATTATTTTTATTGTTGGCTGTGGGAGGTAGTAGAGTTTGACTGAAACACTACAGAGTGGAGTGGAGTTTGAAGTGGTCATGGAGGGATTGTAGGAGGGAGTTGAGGAGAGATATGAGGAGAGATTTTAGGAGGAAATTGTGGGGAGTTGAGGGGTAAGTAGATGTTGTGCCAAATGGGGACTCTAGACTCCCTTTCAGTGTTCAGTTGTGAAGGGAGTGGGGAGGTGTTTAGGGTGTTGAAGGCTGAACGAATTTTTAAAGTGTTTAGGGTGTTGAAGGCTGAACAAATTTTTAAAGTGATTTTGGTCAAGAAAATTCAGCTATAGGCTTTTGGGGTACCGTTTTGGTGTTAGCTAACCATAGGTTTCAATACATCTGGTTGGCAATTTTACTTCTTCTTCTTTTTTTTTGGCTCTAGTCGAAGACTCCTAAAAACCTCTGAGCCTTTTGTTCTTTTCTTTGGCCAAATACCTAAAGTGACATCTTACTTTTGGTTTTTTCCTTCATCTTTGTCCCCTCTTCTCTAAAGCCGAATACTCTTTTTCCCTCTTTCGTTCTTCCTCCCTCTGTTCTTTACAGGCCGAATCATTCCCTCTCTTTCTTTACTGGCCGAAGACCCTAAGTAGTGTTCACTTCTTCTTCTCTGTTCTCTAAACCGATTACCCTCTGTCTTTGGGCAGTCAAAATTGTCAAGGTCTAGTTTTTTTCTCCCTTATCCTCTTATCTTTCCCCTTGGTCGATTCTTCCTCAAGTGCTGTCGAAATTCCTTTGACTTGTTGCGTAAGTGTTCTATGGTTTGTTTTTCCCCCTTAGTCGAATCTCATTTAATTTCTTCTCAAATATTTGGCTTTTGGTATCTCTTAGGCCGAGTGTTTGCTTTCTCTCTTTCCTACCATGGGGTAGTATTCATCTAACACCTTTTTAATTCCTTGTTCCAGCGGGGCTTGATTTCTGTAATTAGGGTGCTTAGCCGATTACCCTGTCCCTAAAAGTGGTACCTTCTCTATTGGTAAGTACATTAATCCTAGGTACAATTAACTAGGGTTATGGAATTTGATGATTTGGTTAACTGTTCTTGTGAAGGTAAAGTTTTTGGAAGGAGTACGTGGAGTTAGAGGAAGGGAAGGTTGTAATCATTGTTTGGTAAGTAGATGTTTCGATTGCAGCGATTTCAATATTATGTATTGAATTAACAAGGGTTTGAGACTAATGATGGGTTGTGGTTGATCATAGGTTCTTATTTTAGAAGTGTTCAGTTGCAACTCCATAGCCGATGTGTATTCACACACAGAATAGACTGTAGATCGGCAAAAGCCGAAAAGCCGAAAAGCCAAAAAGCTGAAAGGATGGACTTTTGGCCACATGAGTGTGCAAATGCGCATGTGGTGAACCGACCCCACAAAATGTTAGTGTTAGACTGTAGAGGCTACCATGGTTGTTCTCATGGGTTTGGGCCGTTCTTGGCCACGATGGGCCAAAACAAGTGCCGAATGGGCTTGTGAGCTCCACACGTATAAAATCAACAGTACATGGTAATTACTAGATTAGGCTATGTAGTTCCCATGGCCGTGGTAAATTTTGGGCTTGATGGGCCACACGAGCGTGTGGGCCTACTTAGGCTGCATGATGGCCTTGGGCCCATTTACACTGTTAGGACCGTTAAGGTTATACGAGTCACTCGAGGCGACTATAGACCTTCTGATGGGTCGATAAGAGTACCTAGACCTAAGGCAGGCAAAATGACCAAAATACCCTTATAGGGTAAAATGACTATTTTATCCCTCGAGGGTAAATGACTAATTTGTGCTATGATTTGACTATTCTTTCTGAGGATGACATTTTGCATATATGTATGATTTATGACATGACATTTTGCATGGGGATGGGTTTTTATGCTTTGGAGGAAGTGTACTATACTACTATGGTCGCATAGGTCGTACAAGTTGACTGTGGACCTAAGGTTGCACGGGTCGCACAAGATGACTGTGGACCTGCTGATGGCTTAAAGCCTATTACTGGCAGCTTTGTTGCGTTACTACTACTGGTAGCATTGCTGCGATATTTATGGCTTTGTGCCACTATTGATGGCTTCGTGCCGCTATTGATGGCTTCGAGCCGCTACTCATGGCTTTGTGCCATAAACTGATACTGGCAACTTACCGCGTTACTGTTATTGGCAGCTTTCCTGTGATACTGGTGTGTTGGCTGGGTGGGTTATCTTTGTCCCCACATGGTGTGCTGGTGGTACGGAGTGGTGTGTTGGTTGGATTGGGATGGGTTGCATTATTGCATTGAACTGTTATTGATATGGGCTTACGCCTAGACTGCATTGTTCACTGTTTGTTTATTATTGGGATTACACACTAAATTTTCGTAAACTCACCCATCTGTCTAACTGTGCAGGGAATCTTTAGGTGGATCGATGCTGCGAGGGACTCAAATATGGGCACACTACTGCTCATGTTTTCTTTTATTTGGCGTTTATTTGCTTTTAGATTACAATTTGGGTTTTAAATCATGCAATAAGGCCTCTCTAATTTCTAGATTTTAATTTAGGATTTTTGTTCTTATAATTTATATCTTTTAGAAGTAGAGAGCGGTTTTCCTAAATGATAACTGTTTTCAAAACACTATGTTTTTGCAACACTTTTGAAATTCTTCCGCAACAAAAAATGTTTTGAAAGTAATAAAAATTTAAAATGAATAATAGATAGCTATTTTGATTTGAGCTCTAACAAAGAGGCCTTAAATTCCCAAACGGGTTTACATGAGTAAGAGTAAATTTTTGAAAAGCACTCCAATGTGAAATTATAGATTCGGCCATAACGTCTAGGCCGGGATTGGGATGTTGCATTTAGTGGTATCAGAGCCAGGTTGCAAAACTTAGTTTTGGATTTGGGTTTCTTCCAAAACTTTGAAATTCTAAAAGAACTATTTTAAAACAATTTGAATTGTTTTGAAAGGATATGCTGAATATGTGGTACATCGAGTCTCCGCGCCGATCCTGTAAGTCATTCTGAAACTATTGCTTGTTTGCACTGAAATGTAGTAAATAGAAATACTTTGATTTCTTTAGATATTAGACTTAGTTAGAGTATACTAAAACACTGGAATTTAGATTTTGTATTTATTCTATGTGTGTTCTAGACATGTAGATTTTTAAGTTAACGATAGAATTGATATGGATTCTGAAGGTAAGCAAGGTCGTAAGAGGTTGCTTGTTTCACGAGATCATGAGATTGCTCAGGAGACAGAGGTCAGGGTAAGTTCAGAAACTTTGGATAGTGATAACCTGAAACTTGGTACTAAGGCACTAACTCGATTAGTAAGGGAGGTGCTAGAAGAAGTGTTTGAGGCCAGAGTTAAGGAGATTGGTGAAACGCTTCAGGGTAGGTGCTTGGATTGTAAGAAGAAGAGAGATCATAATTCTTTAAGGCTGGAGCCTCGTTCTGTGAAACGTGTTAGAATGTGTCCGAACTTTCCCTGCTTGTGAGCATTATAAAGGGTATCATTCGGGGGAATGCCGGAGGAAGTCAGGAGCATGTCTTAGATGCGGGTCAAAGGAGCATCGCGTTCGGGATTGCCAAGTCATTTTTAAGTAAGTTATGCTTTATTTCAGTATGGTGATTGGGATATAGAAATTGTATGCGGGTGATATCTATCTGCTCCAATGGTTAGATGTTTGGGTGTGTGTAAGACATTTCAAGATCAAGTTAAAGTGTGTAAGTGTTATTGGGGTCAAAGTGCACAGTGAGAACGTAGTGGTGTAGTCTGGGTTGTGCACCTGTTTAGATAATAGGAAATTTCAAGGATGAAATTTCTTTGAGGCGTGAATTGTAACGCCCCAAATTTTGGGCTAGAAGCTTTTAGTCTCGAGTGGGTGCAGTTAAGAGACTGCTTATAAATATTTAATTGTGCAAGGAAGTGACACAATTGAGTGTTTGGCTTAGTGGTTGTATGCTCTGGAAGTGCCTGAGAAGTCATGGGTTCAAGTCCTGCTTCTACAAAATTTTGGTTTTTAAGGATAAAACCCCTATCTTTGGTCAGTAGGGTTATAAATAAAATTTGGTAAGGTATGAAATAATAAGCCTACTGATCTAGTGATAAGTGGCATGTTGTATATGCTGTTGGTCTGAGGTTCGAATCTCTACTTGTGCAAATGGAGATTATTTTTACTGTTGGCTATGGGAGTTAGTAGAGTTTGACTAAAACGCTGCAAAGTGGAGTGGAGTTCGAATTCGTCATGGAGGGACTGTAGGAAGGAGTTGAGGAGATATTTGAGGAGAGATTTTAGGAGGAAATTGTGGGGAGTTGAGGGGTAAGTAGATGTTGTGCCGAATGGGGACTCTAGACTACCTTTTAGTGTCCAGTTGTGAAGGGAGTGGGGAGGTGTTTAGGGTGTTGAAGGTTGAACAAATTTGTGAAGTGTTTTTGGTAAATAAAATTTGGTAATAGGCTTTTGGGGTACCGTTTTGGTGTTAGCTAACCATAGGTTATTTTTGTTTCAATACCCCGGGTTTGCAATTTTACATCTTTTGTTTTGTTTTGGCTCTATTCGAGGACTCTTGAAAACCTCTCAGCCTTTTGTTCTTTTCTTTGGCCGAATACCTAAAGTGACATCTTACTTTTCGTTTTTTCCTTCTTCTTTGTCCCCTCTTCTCTAAAGCCAAATACTCATTTTCCCGATTTCATTCTTCCTTTCCCTATTCTTTGGCAGGCCGAATAATTCCCTCTCTTTCTTTGTTGGCCAAATACCCTAAGTAGTGTTCACTTATTCTTCTCTGTTCTTCAAACCAATTACCCTCTGTCTTTAGGTAGCCAAAATTTTCAAGGACTAGTTATTTTCTCCCTTCTCCTCTTATCTTTCCCTTGGCCGATTCTTGCTAAAGTGCTGCTGAAATTCCTTTGACTTGTGGGGTAAGTGTTATATGGTTTGTTTTCCCCCTTAGTCGAATGTCATTTGGTTTCTTCTCAAATATTTGGCTTTTGGTATCTCTTAGGCCGACTGTTTCCTACCATGGGTAGTATTCATCTAACACCTTTTGAATTCTTTGTTTGTGCGATTGTTATTAGGGGCTCGATTTTTGTAATCTGGGTGCTTAGCCGATTACCCTGTCCCTACAAGTGGTACCTTCTCTATTGGTAAGTACATTAATCCTAGGCACAATTAAGTAGGGTTATGGAGTTTGATGATTTGGTTAACTATTCTTGTGAAGGTAAAGCTTTTGCATTTGCAAGGAGTACGTGGAGTTAGAGGAAGGGAAGGTTGCGATCATTGTTTGGTAAGTAGATGTTTCAGTTGCAGCAGTTTCAATATTATGGTATTGAATTAACAAGGGCGTTCCCATGGGTTTGGGCCATTCTTGGCCACGATGGGGCAAAATGGACCGTGTGGCCCCAATTGGCTCGAGGGCTTCACATGGACAAAATCAACGGTATGTGGCAATTTCTGGATTGGGCTGCGTAGGTTGTGTGACAGCCCTAAATTGACCCTAGTCGGAAAGTGGTTTTGGGACCACTAAACCGAGTCAAAAAAAAATTAACCGTCATAGTTGATGCTCATTATATGTACATATGCATGTGTGAAAACTTCATGTTTGGATTTTGTTAATTGTAAGTGAATTTTATCAAATAGGACTTATGTGAGAAAATTTAGAAATGTGCTAGGCAAATGTAAAGTGGTCTATTAATGCATGTTGTGAAAATGATGGGTTTGCATGTCAATTTACCCAAAATTTAAGCATGGTGGACGGCCATGCTATGAGTGGAAACATGTTGCAAACATGTTGGGTTAGTGGTTATGTTAGAAAGAATAAAATAATGAAAAAAGGAATATGATGAAAACAAAGGAAAAAAAAGTGTCCATCCTTTCACATTTTTTTCCTTGGCAATGTTCTAAGAAGAAGGGGGAAGAGCTTGAGAAAATCAGCTATGGTAGTTTGCTAGACTAAGGTATGTTTGATGTTGTCCATGAGATTCATGCATGTTTTTAGTTGTTAGTTTGAGTTCTACCTAGCCCATGGTTTAAATCTTTGCTATGGGATGGAGATGATATTCGCCATGGGTGTTGTCTTCTTGGTTGATGTTTGATGTTGTGGTGATGAGGCATGAAGATGAGTTAAGTTTGGCTAAGGTGGATTTGTGTTGATGTCATTTGCATGCTAAGTGTGAAGCTTTGTAATGATACATGTGTATGGTGCTTTTGATGTTGTGAATGGAAGTAGTGGAAAAGTAAAAGGAAATTTATGTAGAAATGTGGTATATGTGGATTTGTAGGATGTTACAAATATATGTGAAGCCATGCTAGATTAGGAAGAATTCAGTCAAGTGTTCATGAGATGAAATTTTGTGTTTAGGTGAATTAAAGATGATAGTATAGTTGATATCATTTATATATGTATGCATATTCGGCCATCAAATTAAGAGCATAGGTGATGTTGAGTCTAAGCTTTGCACATTCGGCCATATATATATATATATATATATATATATATATGCATGTGTGATTGGATTATTGATAGTAGGGCGATAGCATATGGTTATTAGTCGAATAGCTTAAAAACATATGGTAGGAAGATAAGAATTAGTCATGTATCTCCTATGATATGAAATCATTAATATTTTGATATAAATATTTAGCAAGACGGTTAAACTAGTTAATTTGTTGATTAAGCTCAAGAAGTTAAAGGAGGAGAATCAAGCAAAGGCAAAGGAAAGAACATCGAGTAGCCAAGTTAGAACCGTTTTACCCAACACAAGGTAAGTTATTAAGCATATATTTTGTATTGATATAAATAATCATAATACCTATGTACTTATGCCGAATGGAATGATATATAAATGCATGAAGTGACAAAATTTATCGAGTGTAAAAAAAAAAGAAGTGAGATGTATTGAGTTGCTGATTTTGGCACTAAGTGTGCGGGTATAAACGTTTACTATAATGAGATTGGCACTAATTGTGCGACTTTAATTGTATAGCACTAAGTGTGCGAGTTTGAATTGTATAGCACTAAGTGTGCGAGTTTGAATATTAAGCACTAAGTGTGCGGACTTCTGTATATTTTGAATAATCATTAACGTTAAGTGTGCGACTTTATCGAGTAGATCATAGACAATGAACAGTAGATATTTTGAGTTCATAAGGAATAGATGTTATGTTTATATTTGGAACTGAGCTTGGTAAGTCTTGAACCTATGTGGTGATTATATTTGAAGTAGGAACATAATATTATTGTGGAGTAGATGAAATGCTATTATTAGTATAATCTAAATGAAAATAAAATGATGTGTGGAGATGCGTCAAATATCATATCGAATATCATACGAGATGTCAATGGAGGCTTGGCTAGTTGAGAGCATGTAATCATAAATGTGCGTGAAATTATGGCATAGTCGGTATGGATGGAGTACCTAATCTTGCATTATTTGATTTCTATTATGATATTTTATAAATGGACAGTAGTGTAATGCTTATGACTTACTGAGTTATATACTCATTCGGTGTGTTTATTTGTCACTTGTTTAGGTTCCTTTGATCCATTTTTGTGTGCTCGGGACCATCGTTGAAGTCATCACACCAGCTTGCAACTTTTTGGTATCTTCTTCCTAGTTGGTCTAAGAGAACATTTCGGCATGTATAGGCTATTATGTTTTGTTTGAACTTTGGTATGTAAAACTTTGGATAGCCATGCGAAAATGGCTTATATACGTTTTGAGCATAATGTTATAGTCATCTTGAATGTATATGTTCATTAAGAGGCATGGAAACTATGTAATAGGTAAAGTCTACCTTAAATGTAACACCCCTAACTCGTGACCGACGCCGGTGTCGGACACGAGGGGTTAACGGCCAAACCCTCTCAAGATGCCAACCAATTTGATATTACCAGTCAGGCTGGAAAACTGCGTCACCGTCGCCTTAAAAATCATATCTTGAGTTTCAAAACTCGGAAACTGGTTTCGTAAATTTTCCCTGAATTTAGACTCATATACCCATCCATGGATTTATTTTTAGAATTTTTGGTTGGGCCAATTGGTACAGTTTATTAGTTAAAGTCACCCATGTTACAGGGACCGACTGCTCTGCCCTTCACGCGTTACAACTTGAATATCTCTCTGTACAGGGCTTTAATACTGGTGCCGTTTGTTTCTAATGAAACTAGACTCAAAATGGAATCTGTACATATAAGGCATGACTCCTAATTCTTTCTGGATAATTTATGGTAAATTTTCAAAGTCGCGACAGGGGACCCAGAAACCGTTCTGGCCCTGTCTCACGAGAACCTTAATATTTCTCAGTATACTGCTCATATGGTCGTTTCGTTTCGTCCATATAAAATAGATTCATCAAGGTTCAGTTCCATAATTTACTCACTATTTAGTTCTACTTCTACTATTTTTAGTGATTTTTCAATCTTATCTCACTGCTGCTGTCCGCAACAGTTACTGCAGTAGACTATGCCAATTTCATGAATTTTCCTTGGCCTTAATCATCCATCATACATGACACAAATTATGGCCACCTTATCAAAATTTGAGTTTCTAAGACTCGTGGCTATAGGTTCTAGCATCCCACTCGACGACCTCGACGACCACATAGGCCATTTTCACATGGCTTAAAGTTTACAACCCACAATTCGACAAAATATAATAGCCTATACATGCCAAATGTTCTTCAACAACAAAAACAATACCACAAGATTTCAGCCGGTGTGATGACTTCAACGACGGTCCCGATCACGCAAACATTACGAGTCCGAGAGACCTAAAATGGGTGACAAGAAAACACCGAGTGAGTTTACAACTCAGTAAGTCATAAGCATTCATCAATCCATCGATAAAGTTACTACTACATGTACAACAAATGAGGCTAGGTACTCGTCCATATCGAATCTATACCATAATACCTCGGACCTTTCGGTCCAATCTCGTACTAATTCATACATCCACATTTCATATTCTACACAACAAGATAATCAAGCATTTTTACACATTAACTCATTTTCCAGCACAACCATACAATTTCAATCATCACATAGATTTAAGGCTTACCAATTTCAACCCCAAGCATGAACGTATTCTCTATTCGTCATGAGCTCGAGGTACTTACCCGATCCGCTGTCCATACTCAATTCAATGGAGACACACCTCCATATATTTAAAGCACGCACACACAGTGCTTACTACTCGATTTCGCACACTTAGTGCCACGTAATTTAAGCCCGCACACACAAGTGCCATACCCTCCGAGCTCGCACACCCAAAGGTCAGTATTTTTTCCAGCTTGCACACTTAGTGCCATATATTTCCAGCACGCACACTTAGTGCCATATATTTCCAGCACGCACACTTAGTGCCGATCTCATCACCGTACACACGTATTGTTCAAGACACTTAGTGCCGAAAGCAAACTTTCTACACATTTCACTATTTCTCTTACATTCAACAAATGTCATCACTCCATACACATACATTTTCATTCATATATATATATGTCATCCCATTAAACACAATTGTATAAATTTTACAATCATTTAAGCAATATCAAATACGTGCTTAATGACTTACCTTGTTTGGGGTAGAACGGTTCCAAATCGGCTACTCGTTTGCTTTCTCCTTTCCTTTGTCCAATCTAGTTCCCTTTGCTCTTGAGCTAAATCAAACAATTTACCTCTCCATCAAACACAAACATACGGCATTCACATGCATTATTATGGTTATTGCGAATACTTAACACAACTAAGCTGAAAATTTACTCAATCTCATCTTAATTTATTGCTACTTATTTATCAAAGTTTCCAATACAAGGTATTTGACACCTATGCCCATTTGTACCCCATATGGTCGAATGCTTCATTCCTTACCCAATTAACCATCCAACAATTTTTCAGCCTCATTACCACCCTTTTCATGTCTAATTGTTTAAATACTCTCAAGCTCATTCACAAGTACTATTATACATCTCATTAAGCATTAATCATGTTGCAACATAAATTCTATAGCATGGCGAATACTCATGCACACACACATAACAACAAGAACTCAATGGCACAAAATTTCCTTTTGTTAAACATTCGAACTTACTCATTTCCATGCTTTCATCACAACAACATCAAAACACTCACCAAGGAAAACAACATGCATGGCGAATTTTAACTCACCTAACAACTTAGTTTCGATTTGAGATTCAAGGAAAATTTTGAACCAATCCTCCAAATCATGCATGCATTTTCAAGAGTGGCATAAAACATACCTTCTTGTATCAAAACACCTTAGTCTAGTAAGCTCCCATGGCTGATTTTCTCAAGCTTTTTCCCCTTTCTTCTTAGTATATTCGCCAAGCAAGGAGAAAATGAGAGAATGAACACCCTTTTTTTTCTTTCTTTCTTTGCTTTTGTTTCTCTCATGTACTGCAAGGGGGGGGAAAGCATCCACACTTTTTTTTTTTGTTATCATCATTTTCTTTTTCCATTTCTTTAATGCTAACTTTCTTATTTTATTGTTTCCTACATGCATCACTAGTCTAACATGTTGGAGACATGTTTCCACCCATAGCATGGCCGGCCATCATGCTTCATTTTGGCTAATTTGACATGCAAGGACAACACTTTCCCACATGTATTAATAGGCCACCTTACATTTGCCTAGCACATTTCTAAATTTTCTCACATAAGTCCTATTTGATAAAAATTCACTTACAATTAACAAAATCCAAACATGAAATTTTCACACATGCATATATACATATAATGAGCATCAATTATGATGGTTAATTATTATTATGACTCGGTTTAGTGGTCCCGAAACCACTTTCCGACTAGGGTCAATTTAGGGATGTCACAACTCTCCCCCACTTAAGAAATTTTCGTCCCCGAAAATCTTACCGGTAAATAGGCTCGGGTATCGCTCTTTCATAGAGTCCTCAAGTTCCCAAGTGGCTTCTTCCATTCCGAGTTTATGCCACAACACCTTCACTAACGGGATTTTCCTATTGCGCAACTCTTTTACTTCACGCCTCATAATGTGAACCGGTTCCTCTTCATAGCTCAAATTAGGCTGAATCTCAATCTCAGATGGAGCAATTACGTGCGATGGATCAGACCTATATCGTCGAAGCATCGAGACATGAAAAACGTTGTGAATCCTTTCGAGCTCAGGGGGAAAAATTAATCGATATGCGACTGGCCCAATTCGTTCGGATACTTCATATGGCCCGATGAACCTTGGACTCAATTTGCCCTTACGACCAAATCTAAGCACCTTCTTCCAAGGTGAAACTTTGAGAAAGACCTTGTCTCCAACTCGATATTCAATATCTTTTCTTTTCAAATCCGCATCGACTTTTGGCGATCCGAAGCGACTTTCAAACTTTCACGAATTACTCGAACTTTTACTCGGCATCCTTAACCAAATCAACCGAAGAATTTACCTTCACTAAGTTCAGTCAGAATAATGGGTGCGGCATTTACGATCGTATAAAGCCTCGTAAGGCGCCATCTTAATACTTGATTGAAAGCTATTGTTGTGGCGAATTCAATCAAAGGCGATACCGTTCCCATGAACCACTAAACTCAAGGATGCAACATCTCAACATATCCTCGAGTATTTGAATTATCCGTTCGGATTGACCATCGGTTTGGGGGTGAAAAAGTGCTAAAATGCGTTTGGTACCCAAAGCCTCTTGCAATTTCTTCCAAAACCGCGACGTAAATCTTGGGTCTCTATCCGACACGATAGAAATAGGTACCCCATGCAATCGAACAATTTGGGAGACGTATAATTACATCAACTTATCGGCGTAAAATCCGTGCGGACAGGATAAAATGAGCAGACTTGGTCATCTATCAACAATGACCCAAACCGAGTCTTTCATATTTCGAGTCAATGGTAACCCCGGACACAAAGTCCATTGTTACTCGATCCTATTTCCATTCGGGTATCATGATCGGTGAAGTAATCCCGATGGCACTTGATGTTCCGCTTTCACTTGTTGACATATCGACACCTTGAAACAAATTGAAATGTCTCGTTTCATACCGCCACCAAAATTGGCGTTTGGTCATTGTACATTTTAGTACTACCGGGTGGATTGACATTCGACTACAATGGGCTTCATTGAATTATCGAAATAAGTTCAATTCTTTGGAACACACAGACGACTTCGAACCTCAAACAATCGTCATCATCAATTTGAAACTCGATTACTTGTTCGTAACACACTCGGCCCGTTTTGCAAGCAACTCCTCATCAACTTTTCGAGCTTCCTGAATTTGATGAGCCAATAATGGTTTGGTCTTTAATTGGCTACTAACACATTGTCGGGTAGAATAGACAAGTGTACATTCATCGCTAAAGCAAACAAAGTGATTTCGACTTAAGGCATCCGCAACCACATTAGCCTTTCGGGTGATAATCAATGACGAGTTCATAATCTTTTAACAACTCGAGCCATCGTCTTTGTCGCAGATTTAAGTCTCTCGAGTCATCAAATATTTGAGACTTTTGTGATCCGAATACACATGGCACTTCTCACCAAATAAGTAATGTCGCCATATCTTTAAAGCGAACACGATGGCGACCAATTCGAGATCATGGGTTGGATAATTTTTCTCATGTGGCTTTAATTATCTCGACGATAGGCCACAACTCGCCCTTCTTGCATCAATACGCAACCCAACCCAAGTAGGGATGCGTCACTATAAATGACAAACTCTTTGCCCGATTCGGGTTGCACTAGAATTGGGGCTTCATCAAATAAGCTTTCAGTTGATCGAAACTTTTTCGACATTTCTCCGTCCATTCGAACTTAACATCCTTTTGGAGTAAGCCGTCATTGGCGTGGCTATCGTCGAGAAACCTTTACAAATCGTCGGTAATAACCGCAAGCCCCAAAAAGCTCCTAACCGGTAACATTCCTTGGTGGTTTCCAATCGACTATGGCCAAAATTTTGTTCGGGTCCACCCTGACACCCGATGCGGACACCACGTGCCCCAAAAGCTAACCTCTTTCAACCAAAATTCACATTTACTGAACTTTGCGTATAACTGCTTATCTCGTAAGATTTGCAACACTAGCCTCAGGTGTTCAGCATGTTCAGTTTCATCTCTCGAATAGACCAAATGTCATCGATAAATACAACTACGAACCGATCCAAGTATGGCCTGAAAATTCTATTCACTAAATCCATAAACACCGCAAGGGCATTAGTGAGCCCAAACGGCATCACCAAGAATTCAGTAGTGACTATACCTCGCTCTAAAAGCGGTTTTGGGTATGTCCGATTCTCGGACCCTCAACGGATAGTACCCGACCTCAAATCTATCTTTGAAAACACCGAGGCTCCCTTTAATTGATCAAACAAATCGTCAATTCGTGGCAATGGATATTTATTCTTTATCGTCACTTTATTGAGTTGACGATAGTCGATGCACAACCTCATGGTTCCGTCCTTCTTCTTCACAAACAATACAGTCGCCCCATGGAGAAAAAACTCGACGAGCGAAACCTCTATCCGTCAATTCTTGCAATTGAACCTTCAATTCCTTTAATTCCGTTAATGCCATACGACACGGGGCTATTGAAATCGGCGTAGTACCGGTACAACCGATGCGAATTCCACTTCTCGAACCGGTGGCAATCCGGTAACTCCTCGGGAAAAACATCTGAATACTCACAAACCACTGTATGCGATTCGAGTTTCCTTTCGTCTCTTTACTTCCAAACACATACGCAAGGTATGTTTCACACCCTTTTTCACATACCTCCGGCGGTCATAGAAGATATTATCGTGGCGCTCCTTTTAAATCGATGAGACTCGACTCGGACTACCTCATTATTTGCACTCCTCAAATCAATGGTTTTCCTTTTGCGATCCACCATTGCATCATGTACGATCACCAATCCATACCAAGAATAACATCAATTCATTAAATGGTAGAAGCATCAGTTGGCGGAAAAGCAGATTCTCGAATTATTAGGGGCATCTCTTGCACACTTTATCAACGAAAGCACGTATTGACCCAAAGGGTTTGACACTCGAATTACAAACTCGGTAGACTCAACGGTAGAGTCTTCTTTGGATGCTAAGGTTTCACATACATATGAGTGAGTAGAGCGGGGTCAATCAATGCAATCACAATAGTATCAAAGAGAGTAAAAGTACCGGTGATAACGTCGGGGAGGATGCCTCTCTCGTCTTGCGGATGGCATATGCTCTAGCAGAGCACGGGTCTCGGATCGGACAGCCGTATTAGAGGCTCCTCTCGATTACCACCCCTACCTCCAGAGATTCTCGGGGCCTACCTCCGGCCGTCGTTCCACTAGGTCTTGCACCTTGCGTCTTATTCCTCTCATCTAGCTCCGTGCAATCTCTAATGAAGTGGTCCTTGAACCGCATCTATAATGAGCCCTATTAATGAGACTTACCCCAACATTCACCTAGGTGTCGTCTTCCACATTGGGGGCATTCAGGTCTCTCTTGACGATTATTGCCCACACTAGCTCTGAAGTAGCTCGGGAGTCCGTCAATGGTCGGGCTCTAATGGAAATTCCATGATCGTCCTCGACTTCATTGGTGTCCTCCCCGAACCTCTTTACAGCCGAGAACGGAGCTTTACTCGTCGATCTTTTACGGTAATCTCTTGCTTCAAATTCAGCCTTCTTCTTCTCCTTCCCAAGTTCTTCCGCCTTGCGTGCTCGTTCGACTAGTGTCACGAACTCCTTTATCTCTAAAATTCCCACTAGTAACTTTAACTCTTCATTCAATCCTTCTTCAAATCTTTTGCACATCGCAACCTCATCAGCCACACACTCCCGAGCATACCGACTAAGTCTTACGAACTCATGTTCGTATTCGAATCTGATCATCCGCCTTGCTTGAGTTCCAAGAATTCCTTACGCTCGATCGATGAACCGTTGACTAATGTATTTCTTTCGAAATTCGGATTGGAAGAAATCCCAAGTAACTCGTTCATTTGGGACTATGGAAATTAAAGTCCTCCACCAATAGTAAGCTGAGTCTCGTAACAAGGATATAGCACACTTAAGACATTCATCGGGTGTGCATGACAGTTCATCTAACACTCTAATGGTGTTATCGAGCCAGAACTCGGCCTTTTCGGCATCATCAGTAACTATGGCCTTGAACTCCTCGGCCCCACGCTTCCTAATCAAGTCCACAGGTGGTTTACTCAGCCTCACAGGATCGATGAATCGGAGGCATTGCGGGCTCTTGGGGTGGAGTATTTAAATTCGGGAATGGTTGGACAGCCGGGTTGGTTCGGGCATATTGCGCGACCCACTCATTCATCATGGTGAAGAAGGCTTGTTTTGCCCTTCATTTTGATTATTCGCGGATGATCGAGGCTCAGCAGGCGGTGTCCCTTGCGCAGAGCAGCCGCTACACTTTCAACGTCATCCGCCAAGGGTCTCTCTACCGGGTTCCATTGCTAATCAAAACAAAAATTCCAACCGTCGAAGTCATCACATTATTAAGCGCTAACAATTTGGCATGTATAGCTAGACTCACACGCGCTATGGTAGTCCTAGAACCGACTAAACCATAGCTCTGATACCAATAAAATTGTAACACCCCTAACTCGTGACCGACGCCGGTGTCGGACACGAGGGGTTAACGGCCAAACCCTCTCAAGATGCCAACCAATTTGACATTACCAGTCAGGCCGGAAAACTGCGTCACCATCGCCTTAAAAATCATATCTTGAGTTTCAAAACTCGGAAACTGGTTTCGTAAATTTTCCCTGAATTTAGACTCATATACCCATCCATGGATTTATTTTTAGAATTTTTGGTTGGGCCAATTGGTACAGTTTATTAGTTAAAGTCACCCATGTTACAGGGACCGACTGCTCTGACCTTCACGCGTTACAACTTGAATATCTCTCTGTACAGGGCTTTAATACTGGTGCCGTTTATTTCTAATGAAACTAGACTCAAAATGGAATCTGTACATATAAGGCATGACTCCTAATTCTTTCTGGATAATTTATGGTAAAATTTCAAAGTCGCGACAGGGGCCCAGAAACCGTTCTGGCCCTGTCTCACGAGAACCTTAATATTTCTCAGTATACTTCTCATATGGTCGTTTCGTTTCGTCCATATAAAAATAGATTCATCAAGGTTCAGTTCCATAATTTACTCACTATTTAGTTCTACTTCTACTATTTTTAGTGATTTTTCAATCTCATCTCACTGCTGCTGTCCGCAACAGTTACTGCAGTAGACTATGCCAATTTCATGAATTTTTCCTTGGCCTTAATCATCCATCATACATGACACAAATTATGGCCACCTTATCAAAATTTGAGTTTCTAAGACTCGTGGCTATAGGTTCTAGCATCCCACTCGACGACCACATAGGCCATTTTCACATGGCTTAAAGTTTACAACCCACAATTCGACAAAATATAATAGCCTATACATGCCAAATGTTCTTCAACAACAAAAACAATACCACAAGATTTCAGCCGGTGTGATGACGTCAACGACGGTCCCGATCACGCAAACATTACGAGTCCGAGAGACCTAAAATGGGTGACAAGAAAAACACCGAGTGAGTTTACAACTCAGTAAGTCATAAGCATTCATCAATCCACTGATAAAGTTACTACTACATGTACAACAAATGAGGCTAGGTACTCGTCCATATCGAATCTATACCATAATACCTCGGACCTTTCGGTCCAATCTCGTACCAATTCATACATCCACATTTCATATTCTACACAACAAGATAATCGAAGCATTTTTACACATTAACTCATTTTCCAGCACAACCATACAATTTCAATCATCACATAGATTTAAGGCTTACCAATTTCAACCCCAAGCATGAGCGTATTCTCTATTCGTCATGAGCTCGAGGTACTTACCGATCCGCTGTCCATACTCAATTCAATGGAGACACACCCTCCATATATTTAAAGTACGCACACAGTGCTTACTACTCGATTCGCACACTTAGTGCCACGTAATTTAAGCCCCACACACAGTGCCATACCCTCCGAGCTCGCACACCCGGTCTTGTAGTTTTTTCCAGCTTGCACACTTAGTGCCATATATTTCCAGCACGCACACTTAGTGCCATATATTTCCAGCACGCACACTTAGTGCCGATCTCATCACCGTACACACGTATTGTGCCCGACACTTAGTGCCGAAAGCAAACTTTCTACACATTTCACTATTTCTCTTACATTCAACAAATGTCATCACTCCATACACATACATTTTCATTCATATATATATATGTCATCCCATTAAACACAATTGTATAAATTTTACAATCATTTAAGCAATATCAAATCGTGCTTAATGACTTACCTTGTTTGGGGTAGAACGGTTCCAAATCGGCTACTCGTTTGCTTTCTCCTTTCCTTTGTCCAATCTAGTTCCCTTTGCTCTTGAGCTAAATCAAACAATTTACCTCTCCATCAAACACAAACATACGGCATTCACATGCATTATTATGGTTATTGCCGAATACTTAACACAACTAAGCTGAAAATTTACTCAATCTCATCTTAATTTATTGCTACTTATTTATCAAAGTTTCCAATACAAGGTATTTGACACCTATGCACATTTGTACCCCATATGGCCGAATGCTTCATTCCTTACCCAATTAACCATCCAACAATTTTTCAGCCTCATTACCACCCTTTTCATGTCTAATTGTTTAAATACTCTCAAGCTCATTCACAAGTACTATTATACATCTCATTAAGCATTAATCATGTTGCAACATAAATTCTATAGCATGGCCGAATACTCATGCACACACACATAACAACAAGAACTCAATGGCACAAAATTTCCTTTTTGTTAAACATTGAACTTACTCATTTCCATGCTTTCATCACAACAACATCAAAACACTCACCAAGGAAAACAACATGCATGGCGAATTTTAACTCACCTAACAACTTAGTTTCGATTTGAGATTCAAGGAAAATTTTGAACCAATCCTCCAAATCATGCATGCATTTTCAAGAGTGGCATAAAACATACCTTCTTGTATCAAAACACCTTAGTCTAGTAAGCTCCCATGGCTGATTTTCTCAAGCTTTTTCCCCCCTTTCTTCTTAGTATATTCGGCCAAGCAAGGAGAAAATGAGAGAATGAACACCCTTTTTTTTCTTTCTTTCTTTGCTTTTGTTTCTCTCATGTACTGCAAGGGGGGAAAGCATCCACACTTTTTTTTTTTTGTTATCATCATTTTCTTTTTCCATTTCTTTAATGCTAACTTTCTTATTTTATTGTTTCCTACATGCATCACTAGTCTAACATGTTGGAGACATGTTTCCACCCATAGCATGGCCGGCCATCATGCTTCATTTTGGCTAATTTGACATGCAAGGACAACACTTTCCCACATGTATTAATAGGCCACCTTACATTTGCCTAGCACATTTCTAAATTTTCTCACATAAGTCCTATTTGATAAAAATTCACTTACAATTAACAAAATCCAAACATGAAATTTTCACACATGCATATATACATATAATGAGCATCAATTATGATGGTTAATTATTATTATGACTCGGTTTAGTGGTCCCGAAACCACTTTTCGACTAGGGTCAATTTAGGGATGTCACAACTCTCCCCCACTTAAGAAATTTTCGTCCCCGAAAATCTTACCGGTAAATAGGCTCGGGTATCGCTCTTTCATAGAGTCCTCAAGTTCCCAAGTGGCTTCTTCCATTTCGAGTTTATGCCACAACACCTTCACTAACGGGATTTTCCTATTGCGCAACTCTTTTACTTCACGCCTCATAATGTGAACGGTTCCTCTTCATAGCTCAAATTAGGTGAATCTCAATCTCGGATGGAGCAATTACGTGCGATGGATCAGACCTATATCGTCGAAGCATCGAGACATGAAAACGTTGTGAATCCTTTCGAGCTCGGGGAAAAATTAATCGATATCGATGGCCCAATTCGTTCGGATACTTCATATGGCCCGATGAACCTCGGACTCAATTTGCCCTTACGACCAAATCTAAGCACCTTCTTCCAAGGTGAAACTTTGAGAAAGACCTTGTCTCCAACCCGATATTCAATATCTTTTCTTTTCAAATCGCATACGACTTTTGGCGATCCGGGCGACTTTCAAACTTTCACGAATTACTCGAACTTTTGCTCGGCATCCTTAACCAAATCAACCTCAAGAATTTACCTTCACTAACTTCACCCGAATAATGGGTGCGGCATTTACGACCGTATAAAGCCTCGTAAGGCGCCATCTTAATACTTGATTGAAAGCTATTGTTGTAGCGAATTCAATCAAAGGCGATACTGCTCCCATGAACCACTAAACTCAAGGATGCAACATCTCAACATATCCTCGAGTATTTGAATTATCCGTTCGGATTGACCATCGGTTTGGGGGTGAAAAGTGCTAAAATGCAGTTTGGTACCCAAAGCCTCTTGCAATTTCTTCCAAAACCGCGACGTAAATCTTGGGTCTCTATCCGACACGATAGAAATAGGTACCCCATGCAATCGAACAATTTGGGAGACGTATAATTCTGCCAACTTATCGAGCGTAAAATCCGTGCGGGCAGGGATAAAATGAGCAGACTTGGTCAGTCTATCAACAATGACCCAAACCGAGTCTTTCATATTATGAGTCAATGGTAACCCAGACACAAAGTCCATTGTTACTCGATCCCATTTCCATTCGGGTATCATGATCAGCTGAAGTAATCCCGATGGCACTTGATGTTCCGCTTTCACTTGTTGACATATCAGACACCTTGAAACAAATTCAGAAATGTCTCGTTTCATACCGGGCCACCAAAATTGGCGTTTCAGGTCATTGTACATTTTAGTACTACCCGGGTGGATTGACATTCGACTACAATGGGCTTCATTCAGAATTATCGAAATAAGTTTCGAATTCTTTGGAACACACAGACGACTTCTGAACCTCAAACAATCGTCATCATCAATTTGAAACTCTGATTACTTGTTCAGAACACACTCAGCCCGTTTTGCAAGCAACTCCTCATCAACTTTCTTCCTGAATTTGATGAGCCAATAATGGTTTGGTCTTTAATTCGGCTACTAACACATTGTCGGGTAGAATAGACAAGTGTACATTCATCGCTCGTAAAGCAAACAGTGATTTCCGACTTAAGGCATCCGCAACCACATTAGCCTTTCCCGGGTGATAATCAATGACGAGTTCATAATCTTTTAACAACTCGAGCCATCGTCTTTGTCGCAGATTTAAGTCTCTCTGAGTCATCAAATATTTGAGACTTTTGTGATCCGAATACACATGGCACTTCTCACCAAATAAGTAATGTCGCCATATCTTTAAGGCGAACACGATGGTAGCCAATTCGAGATCATGGGTTGGATAATTTTTCTCATGTGGCTTTAATTATCTCGACGCATAGGCCACAACTCGCCCTTCTTGCATCAATACGCAACCCAACCCAAGTAGGGATGCGTCACTATAAATGACAAACTCTTTGCCCGATTCGGGTTGCACTAGAATTGGGGCTTCAGTCAAATAAGCTTTCAGTTGATCGAAACTTTTCTGACATTTCTCCGTCCATTCGAACTTAACATCCTTTTGGAGTAACCGTCATTGGCGTGGCTATCGTCGAGAAACCTTTACAAATCGTCGGTAATAACAAGCAAGCCCCAAAAGCTCCTAACCGGTAACATTCCTTGGTGGTTTCCAATCGACTATGGCCAAAATTTTGTTCGGGTCCACCACGACACCGATCACGGACACCACGTGCCCCAAAAAGCTAACCTCTTTCAACCAAAATTCACATTTCTTGAACTTTGCGTATAAGCGCTTATCTCGTAAGATTTGCAACACTAGCCTCGGTGTTCAGATGTTCGGTTTCATCTCTCGAATAGACCAAAATGTCATCGATAAATACAACTACGAACCGATCCAAGTATGGCCTGAAAATTCTATTCATTAAATCCATAAACACCGAGGGCATTAGTGAGCCCAAACGGCATCACCAAGAATTCAGAGTGACTATACCTCGTTCTAAAAGCGGTTTTGGGTATGTCCGATTCTCGGACCCTCAACCGATAGTACCCGACCTCAAATCTATCTTTGAAAACACCGAGGCTCCCTTTAATTGATCAAACAAATCGTCAATTCGTGGCAATGGATATTTATTCTTTATCGTCACTTTATTGAGTTGACGATAGTCGATGCACAACCTCATGGTTCCGTCCTTCTTCTTCACAAACAATACAAAAGCGCCTTACGGAGAAAAACTCGGTCGAGCGAAACCTCTATCCGTCAATTCTTGCAATTGAACCTTCAATTCCTTTAATTCGTTAATGCCATACGACACGGGGCTATTGAAATCGGCGTAGTACCGGTACAACCGATGCGAATTCCACTTCTCGAACCGGTGGCAATCCGGTAACTCCTCGGGAAAAACATCTGAATACTCACAAACCATCGGTACCGATTCGAGTTTCCTTTCCGTCTCTTTACTTCCAAACACATACGCAAGGTATGTTTCACACCCTTTTTCACATACCTCCGAGCGGTCATAGAAGATATTATCGTGGCGCTCCTTTTAAATCGATGAGACTCGACTCGGACTACCTCATTATTTGCACTCCTCAAATCAATGGTTTTCCTTTTGCGATCCACAATTTGCATCATGTACGGTCACCAATCCATACCAAGAATAACATCGAATTCATTAAATGGTAGAAGCATCGGATCGGTAGGAAAAGCGAGATTCTCGAATTATTAGGGGCATCTCTTGCACACTTTATCAACGAGCACGTATTGACCCAAAGGGTTTGACACTCGAATTACAAACTCGAGAGACTCAACGGTAGAGTCTTCTTTGGATGCTAAGGTTTCACATACATATGAGTGAGTAGAGCGGGGTCAATCAATGCAATCACAATAGTATCAAAGAGAGTAAAAGTACCGGTGATAACATCGGGGAGGATGCCTCCTCTCGTCTTGCGGATGGCATATGCTCTAGCAGAGCACGGGTCTCGGATCGGACAGCCAGTATTAGAGGCTCCTCTCGATTACCACCCCTACCTCCAGAGATTCTCGGGGCCTACCTCCACTGTCGTTCCACTAGGTCTTGCACCTTGCGTCTTATTCCTCTCATCTAGCTCCGTGCAATCTCTAATGAAGTGGTCCTTGAACCGCATCTATATGAGCCCTATTAATGAGGCGTACCCCAACATTCACCTAGGTGTCGTCTTCCACATTGGGGGCATTCAGGTCTCTCTTGACGATTATTGCCCACACTAGCTCTGAAGTAGCTCGAGTCCGTCAATGGTCGGGCTCTAATGGAAATTCCATGATCGTCCTCGACTTCTGGTGTCCTCCCCGAACCTCTTTACAGCCGAGAACGGAGCTTTACTCATCGATCTTTTACGGTAATCTCTTGCTTCAAATTCAGCCTTCTTCTTCTCCTTCCCAAGTTCTTCCGCCTTGCGTGCTCGTTCGACTAGTGTCACGAACTCCTTTATCTCTAAAATTCCCACTAGTAACTTTAACTCTTCATTCAATCCTTCTTCAAATCTTTTGCACATCGCAACCTCATCAGCCACACACTCCCGAGCATACCGACTAAGTCTTACGAACTCATGTTCGTATTCGAATCTGATCATCCGCCTTGCTTGAGTTCCAAGAATTCCTTACGCTTCGATCGATGAACCGTTGACTAATGTATTTCTTTCGAAATTGGATTGGAAGAAATCCCAAGTAACTCGTTCATTTGGGACTATGGAAATTAAAGTCCTCCACCAATAGTAAGTGAGTCTCTTAACAAGGATATAGCACACTTAAGACATTCATCGGTGTGCATGACAGTTCATCTAACACTCTAATGGTGTTATCGAGCGAACTTCGGCCTTTTCGGCATCATCAAGAACTATGGCCTTGAACTCCTCCCCACGCTTCCTAATCAAGTCCACGGTGGTTTACTCACCTCACAGGATCGATGGCTTGGAGGCATTGCGGGCTCTTGGGGTGGAGTATTTAAATTCGGGAATGGTTGGACAGCCGGGTTGGTTCGGGCATATTATGCGACCCACTCATTCATCATGGTGAAGAAGGCTTGTTTTGCCCTTCATTTTGATTATTCGCGGATGGCCGAGGCTCAGCAGGCGGTGTCCCTTGTGCAGGAGCAGCCGCTACACTTTCAACGTCATCCGCCAAGGGTCTCTCTACCCGGGTTCCATTGCTAATGAAAACAAAAATTCCAACCGTCGAAGTCATCACATTATTAAGCGCTAACAATTTGGCATGTATAGCTAGACTCACACGCGCTATGGTAGTCCTAGAACCGACTAAACCATAGCTCTGATACCAATAAAATTGTAACACCCTAACTTCGTGACCGACGCGGTGTCGGGACACGAGGGTTAACGCCAAACCCTCTCAAGATGCCAACCAATTTGACATTACCAGTCAGGCTGGAAAACTGCGTCACCGTCGCCTTAAAAATCATATCTTGAGTTTCAAAACTCGGAAACTGGTTTCGTAAATTTTCCCTGAATTTAGACTCATATACCCATCCATGGATTTATTTTTAGAATTTTTGGTTGGGCCAATTGGTACAGTTTATTAGTTAAAGTCACCCATGTTACAGGGACCGACTGCTCTGACCTTCACGCGTTACAACTTGAATATCTCTCTGTACAGGGCTTTAATACTGGTGCCGTTTGTTTCTAATGAAACTAGACTCAAAATGGAATCTTTACATATAAGGCATGACTCCTAATTCTTTCTGGATAATTTATGGTAAATTTTCAAGTTCGCGACAGGGGCCCAGAAACCGTTCTGGCCCTGTCTCACAAGAACCTTAATATTTCTCAGTATACTGCTCATATGGTCGTTTCGTTTCGTCCATATAAAAATAGATTCATCAAGGTTCAGTTCCATAATTTACTCACTATTTAGTTCTACTTCTACTATTTTTAGTGATTTTTCAATCTCATCTCACTGCTGCTGTCCGCAACAGTTACTGCAGTAGACTATGCCAATTTCATGAATTTTTCCTTGGCCTTAATCATCCATCATACATGACACAAATTATGGCCACCTTATCAAAATTTGAGTTTCTAAGACTCGTGGCTATAGGTTCTAGCATCCCACTCGACGACCACATAGGCCATTTTCACATGGCTTAAAGTTTACAACCCACAATTCGACAAAATATAATAGCCTATACATGCCAAATGTTCTTCAACAACAAAAACAATACCACAAGATTTCAGCCGGTGTGATGGCGTCAACGACGGTCCCGATCACATAAACATTACGAGTCGAGAGACCTAAAATGGGTGACAAGAAAACACCGAGTGAGTTTACAACTCAGTAAGTCATAAGCATTCATCAATCCATCGATAAAGTTACTACTACATGTACAACAAATGAGGCTAGGTACTCGTCCATATCGAATCTATACCATAATACCTCGGACCTTTCGGTCCAATCTCGTACCAATTCATACATCCACATTTCATATTCTACACAACAAGATAATCGAAGCATTTTACACATTAACTCATTTTCCAGCACAACCATACAATTTCAATCATCACATAGATTTAAGGCTTACCAATTTCAACCCCAAGCATGAACGTATTCTCTATTCGTCATGAGCTCGAGTACTTACCCGATCCGCTGTCCATACTCAATTCAATGGAGACACACCCTCCATATATTTAAAATCACGCACACACAGTGCTTACTACTCGATTCGCACACTTAGTGCCACGTAATTTAAGCCCGCACACACATTGCCATACCCTCCGAGCCCGCACACCCAAAGGTCAGTATTTTTTCCAGCTTGCACACTTAGTGCCATATATTTCCAGCACGCACACTTAGTGCCATATATTTCCAGCACGCACACTTAGTGCCGATCTAGTCACCGTACACACGTATTGCCCGACACTTAGTGCCGAAAGCAAACTTTCTACACATTTCACTATTTCTCTTACATTCAACAAATGTCATCACTCCATACACATACATTTTCATTCATATATATATATGTCATCCCATTAAACACAATTGTATAAATTTTACAATCATTTAAGCAATATCAAATCGTTTAATGACTTACCTTGTTTGGGGTAGAACGGTTCCAAATCGGCTACTCGTTTGCTTTCTCCTTTCCTTTGTCCAATCTAGTTCCCTTTGCTCTTGAGCTAAATCAAACAATTTACCTCTCCATCAAACACAAACATACGGCATTCACATGCATTATTATGGTTATTGCCGAATACTTAACACAACTAAGCTGAAAATTTACTCAATCTCATCTTAATTTATTGCTACTTATTTATCAAAGTTTCCAATACAAGGTATTTAACACCTATGCCCATTTGTACCCCATATGGCGAATGCTTCATTCCTTACCCAATTAACCATCCAACAATTTTTCAGCCTCATTACCACCCTTTTCATGTCTAATTGTTTAAATACTCTCAAGCTCATTCACAAGTACTATTATACATCTCATTAAGCATTAATCATGTTGCAACATAAATTCTATAGCATGGCCGAATACTCATGCACACACACATAACAACAAGAACTCAATGGCACAAAATTTCCTTTTGTTAAACATTCGAACTTACTCATTTCCATGCTTTCATCACAACAACATCAAAACACTCACCAAGGAAAACAACATGCATGGCGAATTTTAACTCACCTAACAACTTAGTTTCGATTTGAGATTCAAGGAAAATTTTGAACCAATCCTCCAAATCATGCATGCATTTTCAAGAGTGGCATAAAACATACCTTCTTGTATCAAAACACCTTAGTCTAGTAAGCTCCCATGGCTGATTTTCTCAAGCTTTTTCCCCCTTTCTTCTTAGTATATTCGCCAAGCAAGGAGAAAATGAGAGAATGAACACCCTTTTTTTCTTTCTTTCTTTGCTTTTGTTTCTCTCATGTATGGCAGGGGGGGAAGCATCCACACTTTTTTTTTTTTGTTATCATCATTTTCTTTTTCCATTTCTTTAATGCTAACTTTCTTATTTTATTGTTTCCTACATGCATCACTAGTCTAACATGTTGGAGACATGTTTCCACCCATAGCATGGCTGGCCATCATGCTTCATTTTGGCTAATTTGACATGCAAGGACAACACTTTCCCACATGTATTAATAGGCCACCTTACATTTGCCTAGCACATTTCTAAATTTTCTCACATAAGTCCTATTTGATAAAAATTCACTTACAATTAACAAAATCCAAACATGAAATTTTCACACATGCATATATACATATAATGAGCATCAATTATGATGGTTAATTATTATTATGACTCGGTTTAGTGGTCCCGAAACCACTTTCCGACTAGGGTCAATTTAGGGATGTCACATTAAAAATGGATGCTGATAGCAGCAGTGATGTGGATGTGAAAAATCACTAAAAATAGTAGGAATGGAATTAAATAGTGAATAAATTATGTAATCGAATCTTGATGAATCTATTTTCATAGGAAAGTAACGAAATGATCATATGAACAGCATATTAGGAGATATTTAAGTTTTCGGAAAACAGAGCCAGGACAGTTTCTGGATTCTCTGTTCCGATTTTGGAAATTCATTATAAATTAACCAGAGATAATTAGAAGTTTTTCCATATATGTACAGATTCTTTTTTGAGTCTAGTTTCTATAGAAACAAACGGAATCAGTATTGAATCCCTGTAAAGGGAGATATCCAAGTCGTAATGCCTGAAGGTCAGTGTGGTCGAACCCTGAAACAGGGGAGACTTTAACTAATAAACTGTACTAATTGGCTTAACCAAAAATTCTAGAAAACAATTTATAGATGGATATATGAGTCTAATTTCAGGAAAAATTTACGGAACTGGTTTTCGACTTTTGGAACTCGAGATATGATTTTTAAGGTGACAGTGACGCAGTTAGCCAGCTCGTCTGGAAATTTAAAATGGACTGTGCAATAAGTGATTTAAGTCTGCGAACCCCTCATGTCTGACTCCAGCAACGGTCTCGGGTACGGGGTGTTACAGGTTGCATGGCCGTGGTAAATTTTGGGCTTGATCGGCCACACACGAGTGTGGGCCTACTTGGGTCGCATAATGGGCCTTTAGTCCATTTACACTGTTAGAACTGTTAAGGTTATACGAGTCACTCGAGGTGACTGTAGACCTTCTGATGGATCGATGGGAGTACCTAGACCCCAAGGCAGGTAAAATGACCAAAATACCCCTATAGGGTAAAATGACTATTTTACCCCTCGAGGGTAAATGACTGGTTTGTGCTATGATTTGACTGTTCTTTCTGAGTTTGACATTTTTCATATATGTATGATTTATGACATGACATTTTGCATGGGGGTGGGTTTACATGCTTTGGAGGAAGTGTAATGTATTGTTATGGTCACACGGGTCGCACAAGACGACTGTGGACCTAAGGTTGCGCGGGTCGCACAAGACAAATGTGGACCTGCTGATGGCTTAAAGCCTATTATCGACAACTTTGTTGCGTTACTACTACTGGCAGCATTGCTGCGATATTTATGGCTTTGTGCCACTATTGATGGCTTTGGGCCACTATTGATGGCTTTGTACCGGTACTGATGGCTTCGAGCCGCTACTCATGGCTCTGTGCCATATACTGATACTAACAGCTTTGCTGTGATATTGGTGGGTTGGCTGGGTGGGTCGACTTTGTCCCCACATGGTGTGTTCGTGGTACGGAGTGGTGTGTTGGCTGGATTGGGATGGGTTGCATTATTGCATTGAACTGTTATTGATATGGGCTTAGGGCCAGACTGCATTGTTCACTTTTTTTTATTATTGGGATTACACACTGAGTTTTCGTAAACTCACCCATCTGTCTAACTGTGAAGGTAATCCTTAGGACAATCGATGCTGCGATGGACTCGGAGATGGCCACACTACTGCTCCTGTTTTCTTTTACTTGGAATTTATTTGCTTTTAGATTACGATTTGGGTTTTAAATTATGTAATAAGACCTCTCTAATTTTCTAGCTTTTAATTTGGGATTTTTGTTATTATAATTTATATATGTTAGAAGTAGAGCGCGGTTTTCCTAAATGATAACTGTTTTCAAAACACTACGTTTTCTCAACACTTTTGAAATGCTTCCACAACAAAAAATGTTTTGAAAGTAATAAAAATTTAAAATGAATAATAGATAGCTATTTTGATTTGAGTTCTAACAAAGAGGCCTTAAATTCCCAAACGGGTTTACATGAGCAAGAGCAAATTTTCAAAAAGCACTCCAATGTGACATTGCCCGATTCAGCTATAAGTCTAGGCTAGGTTTTGGGTGTTACAGTTCTTCATTGAAATTCATACCAAACTAAATCTCAATCTCAGACGGAGGAATCACATGTGAAGGATCGGATCTGTATCGCCAAAGCATCTATATTTGAAATACATTGTGAATCTTTTCTAGCTCTGGTGGCAACAACAATCTATATGCAATCGGTCCGATACATTCGATAATCTTATATGGCCCAATGAACCTCAGACTCAATTTTATTTTTCTACCGAACCGAAGTACTTTCTTCCACGAGGATACTTTTAGAAACACTTTATCGCCAATCTCAATTCAACAACTTTTCGTTTCAAATCTGCATATGGTTTTTGACGATCGAAAGCTGCTTTCAGACTATCTGGGATCACTTTTACTTTCTGTTCAGTCTCTTTTATCAAGTTAACCCCGTGAATCTTATTCTCGCTGAGTTTAGTCCAATACAAAGGTGTACGACATTTGCGACCATATAAGGCTTCGTACGGTGCCATTTTGATGCTCGATTGAAAATTGTTATTATAAGCGAATTCAATCAAAGGTAAATACTATTCCTACGTACCTTCAAACTCAAGAATACAAAATCTCAACATATCCTTGAGTATCTGAATAATCTACTCGGGTCGACCATCCATTTGCGGGTGAAAAATAGTACTGAAGTGCAATTTCATACCCAGAGTATCTTACAATTTCTTCCTAAATCGCAATGTGAATCTCGGATCTCTGTCTAACACAAAAGAGAATGGCACACCATGAAATCTCATAATATCGAAAATGTATAACTCAGCTAACTTATCAAGTGAGTAATCGGATCGTACCGGAATAAAATGGGTTGATTTTGTCAATCAATCAACTACAACCCAGATTGCATCTTTCGTTCTCGAAGATAGGGGCAAACCCAAAACAAAATCAATCGTCACTGTATCCCATTTCCACTCCGGAATCATAATCGGTTGTAACAAACCAGATGGCACTTGCTGTTCAGCTTTAACTTGCTGACAAATTAAGCATTTCGCAACAAATTTAGAGATATCACACTTCATACCAGGCCACCAATAAAGTTGTTTTAGATCATTATACATTTTCGTACTGCCCGGATGAACAGATAAACAACTGTTGTGAGATTTATTCAAAATCATCTGAATCAATTCTGGATTTCTCGAAACACAAATTCGTTCTCGGAATCCCAAGTAATCATCTTTATCAACTCTAAATTCTGAATCAAAATCTAGATCACACTGAGCTCATTTTATTATAATCTCATTATCAACTTTTTGACCATCAATAATCTGTTGTAAGAACAATGGTCTTGCTTTAAATTCAGTAAAATCGAACCATCAACGGACACAACCAAATAAGCATTCATCGATGCAATGCAAACAATGATTTTTGGCTCAAAGCATCAGCAACAACATTTGTTTTTCAGAGATGATAGTCAATAACAAGTTCATAGTCTTTTAATAGTTCTAGCCATCTTGTCTGTTGCAAATTCAGATATTTCTTAGTCATCAGATATTTCAAACTCTTATGATCAGAATATACGTGACATTTCTCACCAAACAGATAGTGGCGCCAAATCTTCAAAGTAAACATTATCGCAGCTAACTCAAGGTCGTGCGTCGAATAGTTCTTTTCATGCAACTTTAACTGTCTCAAAGCATAAGCAATGACTTTGCCTTCCTGCATCAACATACATCCCAGTCCGTTCAACGAAGCATGCCCGATTCAGGTTGTACTAACACTGGAGCTTCAGTCAATAGGGCTTTCAATTGATCAAAGCTTTTTTGACATTTTTCAGACCATTCAAACTTCACATCTTTCTGAAGTAGTTTCGTTAACAGAGTTGCAATCATAGAAAAGCTTTTTACAAATCTCCTATAGTAACCAACAAGTCCCAAAAAACTGCAGACTTCGGAGACATTTCTCGGAGGCTTCTAATCCAAAATAGCTGAAATCTTACTCAGATCAACTCAGATACCTGATGCTGACACAATATGGCCCAAAAAACTAACTTATCGTAACCACAATTCACATTTACTAAACTTCACATATAATTGCTTATCACGCAAAGTCTGTAATACTATTCTTAGATGCTCGACATGCTCGGATTCATCACGTAAATAAATCAATATGTCATCAATAAATACTACAACAAATTGATCTAAATACGATCTGAAAATTCTATTCATCAAATCCATAAAGATAGCAGGTGCATTAGTTAATCTGAAAGGCATAACTAAGAACTCATAGTGCCCGTACCTCATTTTGAATGCAGTTTTTGGAATGACTGAGTCTTTTACTCGCAACTAATAATAACCAGATCTCAAATCTATCTCCAAAAACATGGTTGCTCCTTTCAATTGATCAAACAAATCATCAATTCGAGTTAGAGGGTATTTGTTCTTGATAGTCACCTTATTCAACTGACAATAATCTATGTACATTCTCATCATGCCGTCTTTCTTTTTCACAAACAAAACAAGAGCACCCTAAGGTGAAAAACTCATTCTAGCAAACCCTCTATCGGTCAACTCTTGCAACTAAGACTTTAATTCTTTTAACTCGGTCGGAGCCATTCTATACAAATCTATCAAAATCAGAGTAGTCCCGGGCATTAATTCAATGCCAAATTTGACTTCTCGAATAGGAGGTAATCCCATAAGTTCTTCAGGAAACACATCTGGGAATTCACAAACAATAGGCACTGATTCAACTTTCTTTTCTATTACTTTCAAATCAATTACATAGGCAAAGTAAGCTTCACAACCCTTTTTCACAATACTTATAGCTTTCATTGAAGATATCACATCCGGTAATCCATTCAAATCACTAGATTCAATTCGAACTAGTTCATCATTCTTGCATCTCAAATCAATAGTTTTTTGTTTGCTATTCACAATAGCATTATGCAAAGTTAGCCAATCCAAACCCAGGATTATATCAAACTCATCAAAGGGTAATAACATCAGATCAGCCAGAAAATAAATGTCTCAAAACATTAACGGACAATTCTTATAGACTTTATCAACCAAAACACATCTGCCTACGGGGTTCGATACTCTAATTACGAGTTTAGTAGACTCTACAGGCAAAGTCTTATTGGATACTAAATTCATACATATATAAGAATGTGTCGATCCTGGATCTATCAAAGCAATCATAGAAGTACCGTAAAGAGTAAAAGTACCCGTAATCACATCTGAGACGAAGCTTTCTCACGAGCTCGAATGGCATAGGCTCTGGAAGGTGCACAAGCCTCAGATTGAAAAGTAGTGTCCTTAGTCCCTCTTTGACTACCACTCACATTTCTCGTATTTCTGGGAGGTCTACCTCAAGCTGAAGTGTTACTAGGTCTCAGATTTTGTACAATTTCTTGTTCAACAGACTCGGGACAATCACGGATGAAATGGTCTAATGATCCACATTTGAAACAAGCCCATTAATACAATCTATAATTTCCTGGATGTCTTTTACCATAGTGTTTACACTCGGGTCGATCAGATCTGACATTTCCAACAATAAACATAGCTGGAGCTCTGAAGCTCGAATGTGATCTAGCACGATCTCTACTAGAATGTCCTACATTAGCCTTTGAATGGCTATAATCTTCTCGAAACTTCTTTGATACAGATTGAAATGGCTTGCTTGATGATCTCTTTCACACTTCTCTAGCTTCTGAATCAGCTTTTCTTTTCTCTTTCCCGAGTTTTTCAATTTTACACGCTCATTCAACAAGTATTAAAAATTCTTTGATCTCAAGAATACTGACCAACAAATGAATATCTTTGATTGTGAGGTTTCGTGATATGCTTCAAATATTTATAATTACTAGTTCTTGAACTAACTATTATCACGATGCAGGCTAGTGTACCTATCAAACAGTAGTATAGTTTTAGCAAGACTAGATTGTCGAACCCAAAGGAACTAAAAGTACTAATAATGACTGCCTTTTTATTATCTAGCCTAAGAATAAAAGGGGTTTTATTTGTTTTAATTAACTAATTATCTAAACTAAGAACGCAGAGAGAAAAGAATTGGGGAATTTCTTTTGGGAAAATTGATTGACTTGAGACAATACCTAAGGAAAAATCCACCTAGACTTTACTTGTTATTCTGGCTTCGAATTGGACAACTTATTAATTCAACTCGTTCCGTAGAGATCCCTAAGTTATGTTATTATCCTTATTCAAGACTAATAATGTCTAATCCCTAAATTGAATAACCGAGACTTTTCTCCAATTACCACTCTTGGGTTGCATTAACTCGATCTATCGATCCCCTTATTAGGTTTCACCCTAATCCAGTAAAATCTTGTCACCCTATTTCTAGGTGCGCAATCAACTCCACTTAATTATGACAAAAGTACTGTTGGACAGGGTCTATTCCTCCTCTGAATAAGAGCATGTCTTGAATTAGTATCCTGAGATATCAAAACAAGAATTAAGAACAAGTCAAATATTTATCATACGATTCAGAAAATAATAACAAGATTCGTCTTAGGTTTAATTCCCCTTAGGTATTTAGGGGACTTAGTTCATAACTAAATAAGAAAACATTTCCGAAGAATAAAGAATACAAAACATAAAGAAAAGCCAAAACTCCTGAAGGGAAATTAAGGAGAGATCTTCAGTCTTGATGATGAATCCGACTTCTGAAATGGATCAATCGGCTTCCTTGGGGTAATTCCTTACCCCCTTCTCCATCTCATTTCTTTCTACTCTAGGGTGTATTTATAGGGTTTGGAATGCCTAGAAGCCCTCAAAATTAGCCTTTTCCAAATTGGACTCAACTTGGGCTCGGCAGGGACACGCCTGTGTGACATGTCCATGTACGATTACCTCAGGCCGTGTTTGAGCCTATTAGAATGGCACGGGCATGTGCTATGCCCGTGTGAGCCGTGCTCCAATTTTTCCAGATTGACACGACCGCTTGGTCTACCTGTGTGAGGAGGTCCAAGCCGTGTTGATTTCGTACTTTGGCCCATTTTCTCCATTTTTGGCCCGTTTCTTGTTCCTTTCGCTCTCCTATGCTCTCCTAAGTATAAAACATGAAATTAAAGCATTTGGAGCATTGAATTCACCAATTCTAATGAGAAATCATCCATAAAATGCATTAAACATGGGGTAAAAATATGTATAAATTTACGGTTTATCAAATACCCCTACACTTAAGCATTTGTTTGTCCTCAAGCTAAATTCTCAACTCATAAGCAAAATTTATCCTTCTCAACTTATAATTTCTATCGATAATATCTCACATTAATCCATAAGTAATCATACATTGAGAATTCAACTAAAAAAACATAAAAGTTTCAATCATTCCAAGTTGAGCATTTTATTCCAAAAACTCCCTCATCTAAGTAATTACCTTTAATTCAAAATATCACAGAGTTTTACATCCTCACTAAAGATTCACTCAAATCACTCGAGGTGTTTTAAGGACAATAAAGGAAGCACTCAATAGTCAATAATGGAAAGTCAATACCATAGGCTTGCATGAAAATCAAATCTTCACCACTATAATTTAAGATGATACACCAATCAAAAGGTCTTTAGAGGGTTGTAATGAGGCTTGGTTAGGGGGTGTAGTCATAAGTTGAAAGAAAGGGTTAGAATCGAGATTGAATTGAAAATTTTACCTAACTAGAAAAATAGTTAATCTTCACTTGCGTACAATAGAGCTTCTCTCAAAATATGAAAGTACAGATATGTATACATAGTTTTTTTTTTAAGAACAAGTCAAATTAATATAGACTAACTATTAAGAACAAAACATAGCTAGGCAGTCCATTCAACTCAAATCTCGACAAAAATAGGGATTAATTTAGGGTATTTCAACAATAATGGGTTAAAGGTTTATATTAAGTGTAATATAAGAAATGGCTTGTTAGGCTCAAGGGGGTTTACTAGGAGTTAATCGTGGAGGTAGGCTTTTCATGGCATGAGTCGGCTAATCCTAAGTGCCTTAATCATTTTGACATATCAAATCAAATTGTGTGGTTTCGACATGCATAATCAAGTAAGTTCTAGAATAATAGTTCAATACTGACGCACTCAAAGCAATAATGAAAGTGAGCATGAAAGAATTATTAGATGCTCAAAAGGCTAAAAAATCTCACAAAAATTATGGCTTTTTGATGTTTAGACTCGTGAATTCTAATTCAAAGTAATACCTAGACTTGGGGAAACAACCTATAATTTTAATTTCTTAAAAATTAACTTATCATGCTTGATTCTCTAATGTCTTAAAGTTTAAATAATCAATGCATAAATCCCAATGTTTTAATTCAAGATATATCAATCAAAATCATAAATTAATTGAAATATATCCGAAATACGATATGAGAGTTTTTCAAGAGAACAAGATGATTATTTAGGGATTTTTCTGATAATGAAATAAATACCCCCATACTTAAGATGTACATTGCCCTCAATGTAAAAAGATAGATGTTAGAGTATAAAAATAAGATAGGGAGAGAAGTGAAACTTCTTGTATGATGAATTCCTTCAACTTAGAGTTTTGGTGAGTGATCGGTTCGAGAGTGAAGGATGATACTCCGGCGGTCGTAGAGGTTCATTAGGCCATAAGTCCTGCGCCAAAAGAATATTATATCTGGTGGTAGCTATGGTTGTGGTCGAGAAAGACATGGCAATCGTGGAGAACATTTCCCGGTGGAGTTTTAGTTCCTATGTGATGATGAGCTTAAGAGCTCTATATCATTGTGGTAAAATCAGGAACTTTTTAGGGGATATTAGGAAGAATAAGTACTCGAAAAAAATAACCGAAATTAATAATTAGAAATAAAATTGTAAAATCTAACAACAATAAAAAGTAGTTTCAATAAAAATTAAAAACAATAAATAAATATTTCTAAACATCTTCGTCACTGGATGGTTCGCGAGGTGGGACTGGTGATGAGATGTGGAGGTACTGACAAATCTGCTGTAGAGTAGCATCAATGTTGTCAAATTGTTGAAAACACAGATGATCAAATCGGGTGAAGCGCTCAGAGATGTCAGCATATGAAGCCGCCACATGAGAGGGTGGTGGTGGCTGAGTCAGTGGGTCCTCGTGTTGTGGGGGGACATCATTAGGAATGTCCTCATAGGCCTCCTCCCCGGTAGATTGGGCAAGACGATACTGGTGAGGGTAGGTTCCTCGGTGCCTCTCGATCATCCTCATGCTAAGCATGCTCGAGATGCCCTGTGGAGACATCTGGCCGATGAGGGTGAGGGATGATTCTTGGGCCGCAGTATTGAGGAGCCTAAAGTGTCGTGCCAGCCTAGTCACGTAGGGGCCAATGGAGATGACCCACTTCCGATGCCATTCTTTCTGGTGCTGAATCGCAAGCGCGATGAAATAGGCAAGGTTAGTGATGTGCCCTTGTTACATGCACAATAAGAAGTAGACATTGTGGGTGTTGACGACACCAGTGCTCTCTCGCCTCCTTGTAATCGTGTGAGCTAAAATAGCGTGTAAGTACCTCAGAGATAGTGGGAGAACTGATGCCTTAGAGTAGTTAGGATTGTACGAGGCCGTGCTAGGGGCCAACGTGTGCTAGCACTTCGAGGGAGAGAAATGTATGTGGCTACTGAGAGTATGTAGTTCATTCTCCTCTCGAAACTCCTCCGTATATAGGCCTAGAGCAGCACCGAACTCTAGGACGCTTAGCTAGTGGATTAATCCACCTAGGCGAAACTAGACCGTGTCGGGATCATCATACCTTGTCATTACGGTCTGGAGATGGAACGTTGAGCATAGTTCCATCGTAAGCTCGAGGTATGTAGGCTCGATAATCCCAAAAAATAGCTCCCAAGGGTCAGTGGTTAGGAGAGCCCGAATCGCGTCAGCCATCTGGACTTGCTCTACAGCAACCCAGTCGATGCAGCGGCCCGAAGTATTTGGAACAGTTCTTCCTGGGGCCCTCGTGGAAACTGTAGGAGAGGGTGGCAAATTTTCACGGTTGGGCCCACGGAAGAGGACGCTCCCTTCCTCTTCTTCAAAGCAGGTATAGTGGTTTTCTTTCCTCTTGATGATGACACGGTACCTGTGATTAGAATCATCAAGTCATTTTGATGAGTGGTCAAAGTAAAAGGAATACAATTTCCAATTAAAAAGCAAACTTTCAGCCACAACCAACATAACTAATATAATAATTTCGTGACTTTGTCATTGTATGTAGTATTGGCATGTGTAAAAGAATGATTCTTTCCTAGCAACATGAAATGTATAAGACATAATTGAACAATGCAAATTACATTAGAGATATTGGTCATAGGAATATCATGAGAATGAGCATGGTAAAATCATGGGTATGAAGTTTCCTAATTACTTTATTTAACATGCAATGTATAATAACTAACTAAAAGCACAAACTAAATGATAAAGTAATGAACAAAAATGGAAGATAGTTTAAAAGAAATGGAAATTATTGTAATAATAAGCATTAGTACTCAGTAGAATAGAAGTGAAGATAGTAAACAAACGCTAAGGGAGAGAGTTTAGGTGTCAAAAACAAAGTTGAAGGCGACGCACAGGCGTTGCAGGGGGCCATGTGGAGTTGCAGTAGCTAGGGTTAGGGTTTTTGAATGGGGAATAAAGTGAATAGTGTAGGGTATTTATAGATTTTGGGGCACACGGCCATGGCACATGCCCGTGTTCCCTAATTTCAACCCGTGTGATTCATGAATTTCAAATTTGGGCGCATCTGACATTTAGTACACGCCTGTGTTTATCGGGCATTTGGGTTCACACGGTCGTGTTTCACGGCCGTGTCTAGTTTCGTTCGCTTCTCCCATGCCCGTGTGTTCAAGCTCTATGCCCGTGTTAATTTAATAGGTTCGACCATGAGTGTTAGACACGGGCGTGTTGCACACCCATGCTAGTTTCTCAGTTTCAACCACGGGTCTTCCACACGGGCATGTCGCACACCCGTGTAGTTTTGGCAGGCTCGACCACGGCCATGTCGCACGGTCGTGGCATTTTATAGTAGCCCGTGTTGGGGAAATCTTTTGCCCTGTTTTCACACGGCCTTAAGGACACCCGTGTTCTTGGCTGTGTCTCTGTGGGAACACCTGTATTCAAGATCTCTATTAGTAGGTTAGGAGTTAAAAACCAAAATTTAAAGAAATTAATAATGTTAGTGCTCGGGTTGCCTCTCGAGAAGCACTTATTTATAGTCTAAACTTGACTTACCTCTCCGTTGTATGGTCATGGTGGTTCGAGGAGTTTATACTCCTCATTCCTGCTATCAATCTCATTAAAACAAGGTTTTAAACGGGTGTTGTTTACCTTAAATGTGCCGAACCTAGGATGACTCACCTCCACCGTACCGAATGGAAAAATACTGAGTACCGTAAGAGGGATTTCCTCATTCGGTATGGTAGTACAATGTGGGGATCTGCGACATCTAGTAAGACTTTATCACCAACCTTTAGTTGATTTGGAGAGGTATCGGGCTCGTTTTGGTGTAGTTTCAGTTTATCGTGTGTTGTCGGTTTATGTTCTCGCCATTCGTCTAGCTCCTCTATCCGCAGCCTTCGTTCTTTATGAATAGATCATTTACTATTGTTTGAGAGTGGCTCTTGTATTTCCTTCAGACTTATTTCCTGCAATGTGGGTTGTATCTCGTGATCAGTTTTAATAGAATGATTTAGACAATCACCTTCAATTTCCGATGTGTTGTCAAAATTGCGAGCTTGAAGGGTGAGTGTTTCGTCTCCTACGCGAAGCGTGAGCTCACCTGTGCCAACATCAATAATTGTTTTAGCAGTTGCTAAAAAGGGCCTCCCTAAAATCAAAGGGGTGTTATTATTCTCCTTTATGTCTAGAACAATAAAATCAATAGGAAATATGAACTTATCTACTTTCACTAGTACATCTTTAATAATACCCTAGGAAATCATATAGTTTTATCTGCCAATTTAATGCTTATCCTAATTTGTTTAGGTTTCCCAAGACCTAGTTACTTAAACATTTTTAAGGCATGACGTTAATACTAGCCCCTAAATCAGCTAATGCATGACTTATATCTAAACTACCGATTAAGTAAGGGATTGTAAAACTCCCTGGATCTTTCAATTTGTGGGGTAGCTTATTCTGTAGAATAGCTGAGCAGACTGCATTTAGCTCCACATGCGATGCTTCGTCCAACTTCCGCTTATTTACTAAAAGCTCTTTTAAAAATTTCATTGCATTCAGCATCTGCGATAGAGCTTCAATAAACGGTAAGTTAATATGTAATTTTTTCAAAAGTTTAAGGAATTTACCGAATTGTTCATTTGAGCGGTCTTTCCTTGTCGCGTTAGGATATGGGACACGAGGTTTATATTCTTCATTCACTGTTTTGTTATTACTCACCTCACTTTTACCTTTGCTCACCACAGTTTCTTGCATCAATTCTGGTTCAGGCGCAATGAATCCTTCCTTATCTTGAGTACTAATTGCGTTGAGGTGTTCCCTTGGGTTAGGTTCGGTATTACTTGGTAAGCTACCTTGTGGTCGTTCGGAGATTAGTTTGGATAGCTAGCCTATCTGAGATCGATGCTTGTTGATTTTTAAGTGCTGTCTCGGTATTTTGGAAATAGGTTTCTCACACTGATATGAATTTTGAGAGCATCTCCTCAAGATTCGGTTTCGTCTCCTGCTGATAAGGTGGATGTTGTGGATTTTGTGGCTTTTGATTCCCTTGACCACCCCAGGAGAAATTGGGATGGTTCCTCCAACCTTTATTATAAGTATTATTGTATGGGTTATTTTGAGATATAAAGTTATTGTTACCTATATAGTTGACTTGTTCCTCTTCGGTTGTAGGATTGAAGGATTGATATTCTGTATGCACACCTCCTCCACTTGAATCACACCTCGTTACTGGATGTACTTGCGTAGAACTAAGAAAACCATCAATATTTTTATTGAGAAGTTCTACCTGATTTGACAGCATAGTAACTGAGTTGACGTTATAAACGCCAGCTGTTTTTGTTGGCTTAGTCCTCATGACTTGCCACTGATAATTATTCAGTGAAATTTCTTCAAAGAATTCATAATCCTCTTGTGTGTTTTGTCATTGATGGTTCCTCCAAATTGCGTCAATCATCTGTCTTGTTGAGGGATTCACACCATTGTAAAATGTTTGAACTTGCAGCTATAGAGGTAACCCATGGTGAGGGCACCTTCGCAGTAGATCCTTGTATCTCTCCCATGCATCATAAAGTGTTTCTAAGTCCATCTGCACAAAGAAGAAATATCATTAGTAGAAATTTTTTGGTCATTTGTTCCCAAGTAGTGATGGACCCTCGTGGTAATGAGTTCAACCACTGTTTAGCTTTGTTTCTCAGTGAGAAAGGGAACAACCGAAGGCGAATGACATCATCAGAAATGCCATTAATTTTGAAAGTGTCACAAAACTTCAGAAAATTCGCCGAGTGTTGGGATCCTCATCCTGCAAACCATCAAACTGAACAAATTGTTGTATCATCTAAATTGTGTTAGGTTTCAGTTCGAAATTATTTGCAGCAATAGCAGGTCTAACTATACTAGATTCAGTTCCTGTTAAAGAAGGTTTACAATAGTCATATATAGTGCGTGGAGCAGGATTTTGATTAGCCGCAATTGTAGGAGGTAGCTGATTACCTTAGTTTTCAGCCATCTCTTCGATTGGAGGTTGAGTCTTCTTGTTCGTTCTCTATGTATCTTAAGCTTCGCTTTATTTCTCTTTGGTTTCTACGAACTGTGCGATCGATTTTTTCGTTAAAAAGTAATGGTCCTGACGAGTTTCTTCTAGTCATAAACTAGGAAAACCTGCCAAGAGAAAGAAAAAGTAAATTAATTAGTAATAATTAAATTGCAAGAAAAAATAAATGGCTAAATTAATTAAAATTGAGTGTTCCTGCTATTTCAGTTCCCCAGCAACGGTGCCAAAAACTATATCGCGAGGTTTCGTGATAGGCTTCAAATATTTATAATTACTCGTTCTTGAACTAACTATTATTGCTATGTAGGCAAGTGTACCTATCGAACAGTAGTATAGTTTTAGCAAGATCGGATTGCCGAACCCAAAGGAACTAAAAGTACTAGTAATGACTGTCTTTTTATTATCTAGCCTAAGAATAAAAGGGGTTTTATTTGTTTTAATTAACTAATTATCTAAACTAAGAATGCATAAAGAAAAGAATTGGGGAATTACTTTTGGGAAAACCGATTGACTTGAGACAATACCTAAGGAAAAATCCACCTAGACTTTACTTGTTATTCTAGCTCCAAATCGGACGATTTATTCATTCAACTCGTTTCGTAGAGATCCCTAAGTTATGTTATTATCTCTATTAAAGACTAATAACGTCTAATCCCTAGATTGAATAACCGAGACTTTTCTCTATTTACCACTCTAGGGTTGCATTAACTCGATCTATAGATCCCCTTATTAGGTTTCACCCTAATCTGGCAAAATCTTGTCACCCTATTTCTAGGCACGCAATCAACTCTGCTTAATTATGACAAATGTACTCTTAGACAGGCTCTATTCCTCCTCTAAATAAGAGCATGCCTTAAATTAGTATCTTGGGATATCAAAACAAGAATTAAGAACAAGTCAAATATTTATCATACGATTCAGAAAATAATAACAAGATTCATCTTAAGTTTCATTCCCCTTAGGTATTTAGGGGATTTAGTTCATAACTAAATAAAAAAACATCTCCGAAGAATAAAGAATACAAAACATAAAGAAAACCCAAAACTCTTGAAGGGAAATTGAGGAGAGATCTTCAGTCTTGATGATGAATCCGGCTTCTGAGATGGATCAATCGGTTTCCTTGGGGTAATTCCTTACCCCCTTCTCTACCTCCTTTCTTCCTCCTCTAGGGTGTATTTATAGGCTTTGGAATGCCTAGAAGCCCTCAAAATTAGCCTTTTCCAAATTGGACTCAACTTGGGCTCTGTAGGGACACGCCCGTGTGTGATTACCTCAGGCCGTGTTTGAGCCTGTTAGAATGGCACTGACATGTGCTATGCCCGTGTGAGTCGTGCTCCATTTCTGCCAGATTAACACGGGCATGTGGTCTGCCCGTGTGAGGAGGTCTAGGCCGTGTTGATTTCGTACTTTGACCCATTTTCTCCGTTTTTGGCCCATTTCTCGTTCCTTTCGCTCTCCTATGCTCTCCTAAGTATAAAACATGAAATTAAAGCATTAGGAGCATCGAACTTACCAATTCTAATGAGAAATCATCCATAAAATGCATTAAACATGGCATAAAAATATGTATAATTTACGGTTTATCAATCTTCATTCAGACCATCTTCAAATCTTTTGCACATTATTGCCTCGGTAGATACACATTCTCGAGAATACTGACTTAGTCTTACAAATTCTCACTCGTATTCTGTAACAGACATACGACCTTGTTTAAGCTCAAGAAACTCTTTATGTTTCTGATCAATGAATCTCTGACTAATGTATTTCTTCCAGAATTCAGCTTGGAAGAAATCCCAGGTGACTCGTTCCCTCGGAACCACGGATATCAATGTCTTCCACCAGTGATACGCCGTATCTCTCAGAAGTGAAATGGCACTTTTTATGCATTCATCAGGAGTTAAAGACAATTCATCAAACACTCGTACTGTATTCTCTAACCAGAACTCAGCTCTTTCAGCATCATTATTTGTTGTAGCACGAAATTCTTCAGCTCTATATTTTCTAATTTTATCAATTGGAGGCTTATTTAACTGAGTCAGATTAATCGAGGTTGGGGGTTGTTGAATAGCCATATTAGTTCTAATGTATTGGGTGAACCAATCATTCATCATTTGATAGAAGGCTTGTCTAGCCTTTCCATCATGGCCACTCGTACCCGGTCTAGAATCAGATGGCGTTGTCCCTTGCGTGGGAGCAGGCACATTACTCTCGACATCGTCAGCTACGGCTTATTCGAGATCCATTTATTATATAAAAACAAATTTTCATTGTCAGGATTCATCACACTATCGCAGTTCATAAATATGGCATGTATAGCTAGACTCACAAATGCTACGTTAGTCTTAGAATTGACTAAACCGTAGCTCTGATAACAACCAAATGTAACACCTCTAACCCGTACCTGTCGTCGGACTAGAGTTAAAGGTGTTACTAGACAATTCAGAACATTTTATGAACAATTCATATACATCATTCACACATAACCATAAATCATTATAGAGTCCCTTACATAGGTCAACGAGACATTAGACATGATTTAGAAAGGGGTCAGGACTAAATCAAGTTCATACAAAACTTTTCAAAACTTAAACAATTTTCAATGTTGTAAAGGTCACACGCCTGTGTGAATAGGTTGTGTGCCTCACAGGGATTGAGACATGCATACTGACTTATCCACAAGGCCACAAGACAAGCCCGTGTGCCAGGCCTTGTGAAAATTAGGGAGGTTACTGACTTGGCCACAAACTTGACCACACGCCTGTGTATCTAGCCCGTGGTCGAAACTAACTTGGCCACACAGCCTAGCATACGCCCGTTTTTGCGACCATGTGGTCTACCCAGGCTCATTTCAAAATAGCCCTCGAGCAACATGGCTGAGATATATGCTAGTGTCTCTGCCTGTGTGGGCAAAAATAGGCCATTTACAAGGCCATTTTGCCACTCTTTATGGGTCCTCCCTACAATCGTCAAATTGGCACCAAATGCACACCAAATGTTCATCCACTTCTCCACCAATACATACACCAATCATACCATAACATTATCAACCAATTGCATGCTTAATAGTCATACCAAATTATGCCAAAACATAAGACAAAATTGTATCTAAACATTTTTTTCATAATCTCATTTTACTTCATTCAATCACATCCTATAAACTTACCAATTTCTCAAATACGCACATACCAAAACTTACCAAAATTGACCATTTCATTTGGTCATTCATAAACACATCACATAAACATAATTTCCATCACATATCAAATACCAAAATCAAACCATAAGTTCAACCATAATTAAGCCATATCACATGGGTAAACTTACACTTCACAAAACATATTCAACTACCTTTAGCTTATACATGCCATACCCCAATATTTACACTTTCAGAATGTACCAAAATAGAGTTTGATAATGTAACAGCCTGGTTTAGACCCTATTCGAAACAATGGTTTCAGAACCACAAATCTGATTCAAAAAAATATTTTAATATTATATTTATTGTTTACAGTATGTGAATTAATATGTGTGAAAAATTTGTGTAACATCCCAAATTAGGGCCTAGTTGGAATAGTGGTTTCAGGACTACAAATTTGAAAAAATATTTTTTTAATTATATTTTTATGGTCTACAATTTTAAGGGATGATTTCGTGAAAATTTCATTCTAAAAGTTTGACGTTTGGGCACTTAATTTGGTCAAAAGGACTAAATTGTAAAAAGTGCAAAAGATGAGTTCTACATGTTAGAGGTGTCTAATTGTTATGAGATTTTAATTTGGAGGCCCTTAAATAGTAATTAGACCATTGGATAATTTCTTTGACAAAAATCGACATGAAATGGATGAAATAGAATATTTTTAAGTTAGGGGCATTTTGGTAATCTAGAAATTAAAATGAATTGAAAATAAAATTAAAAGCCAATTTTTGTCCATCTTCTACCCCATGGCCGAAACTTGCATGGAGAAGACATAGCTACGATTTTTCAAGATTTGAAGCTCGATTGTAAGTCTGTTTTAGCCCCATTTTTAATGATTTTTACGTTTTTTAAATCCTTGTAACATGATTTTTACGGCTTTTACTAAGTGATTTTCGGTGAAATTGTCAAAAAGGACCGTTTTGTAAAATTTACAAAATTTATCATAAAAGTGTGATTTAATGGAAATTAGGGGCTGCTACAATTATGAAAATGATTCGGCTAAGCTTAAAATGCAAAGAAATTGAATAAAAAACATTTTACGAGCCTAGGGGCCAAAATACAAATATGTGGAAGTTTAGGGGTCAAAATGCAAATTTGTAAAAGTATGATTTTTCGACCCATATGAATAATGTCACTAATTAGTAAGCTAAATGTGGTATTATAGATCAAGGAAAATGAGATTCGGGCATAGATTGGAAATGAATGAGATTATGGACTAAATCAGAATATATAGTCGTACTCGAACCCGAGGCAAGTTCATGTGATTTTAATAATGCAATATTATATTTGAATGCTAATGCTTCAATATTACACGAGTTGTAAGTATATATATGTGAATAATTTGATATTATGTGATTATTTTGATGATATAACATGTTCTTGATGTTTTGCTATTATGATGAAAATGTTGCAATGCCATGTGATTATGAGATATTGCTATGTGAATGAAGCCACAATTCGAGTATGTCCAACAAAGGTTTTGAAGTTTGATGGAATATGATGTTTCTTTGAAACCAGTAAGTTTGTATGTAAATAACATTTCAATTCTTTTTTATGTTATTATCTTTTCTTACTATATGAGATGTGGCTGCCTATAGACTGATCAATTGATGTAAACTACGAATTGGGATTGACTAAGAACGAGTTAGTAAAATGTTGAAAAGTGAAGAATTTCTCAATTGAACCTTCGAAATAGAAGAGATACGAATGATCCATTGTGAGAACACATGTGTAGTACTATGTGCAGGCTACAATGTGTTTAAGATAGTTTTAGTTCACGTGTGTAGTACTAAGTACAGGTTACTACGTGTACCAGATTGTTAGGTCGCATGTGTAGTACTAAGTATAGGCTACTATGTGTACCTGATAGTTTCGATCACGAGTGCAGTAATAAGTGTAGGCTACTACGTGTATCAAATGGTTAGGTCACGTGTGCAGTACTAAGTGTAGGCTACTACGTGTACCGGATTGATAGGTCGCATGTGTAGTACTAAGTGCAAGCTACTACATGTATCAGATGGTTAAGTCACGTGTGTAATACTAAGTACAGGCTACTACGTGTACTAGATTGATAGGTCGCATGTGTAGTACTATGTGCAGGCTACTATGCGTACCAGAGAGCTTCGATTACACGGGTGGTATATGCACAGGCCACCGGGTATCTGTTATTATTCCGATGAGTTCAATGGGAAATTTACTAAGTGAAAATACATATGTACATGACTATGTGATGAATAAGTACAAGTATATCTATGTGAAAAGTTTTGAGCAATGTGTTCGCTAGTTGAGTGAATCTTTTGGTAAGATAGAATGGAGTAAGTGAAATTATATAAAAATGAAATTTTGTAATAAAATAGTTTTGGATAGAAACAGTTGTGTGATTTTGAAAAATCACCAAAAATGATAGAAATTGAATTGGAGGTTGAATAAGATATAAAATTAAATTGTAATGAGTCTATTTTCTCATAAAAGAAACGATGAAGGCAAAAGAATTTCATATTCTATGATAATTGAATTTTTGTGAGATAGGGTCAGAATGAATTTGGAATCCCCTATTCTGATTTGGGAAAATAATTAAAAATTGTAAAAAATAATTATGGGTCATAATTTGCATGTTTAAAATCCTTAATGAGTCTATGTTTAAGAGAAATTGATGGGGACAACATCCGAGTGTTGTACCATGAGATAAATATTTTCTTGTGAAGAGAGGTCGGAACTGTCAGACAGTGAATTAGGGGTATATTTAATGAATAAACTGTACTATTGGCTAGACCAAAAATTCTTAAACTTTTATGGTTAGAAGATATATGAGTCTCGTTTCATATAAAATTAATGGATTTTAATTTGGAGTTTCGTAGCTCCAGATATAAATAAATTAGTAACTATGACTCGAGAAAATAGCATGACAAAAAAATCATCAAAAGTGTAATTATGATTACAGTTTCATGGAATCATGTTGATAATTTTCTTATTATTTTCATATGGACTTACTAAACTTTAAGCTTACTCCCTCCTCTCCATTTCCTTAGTGTTCTCAGGTCAGCTCGAGGTTAGAGACCGTCGGAGTTAGTATCACACTATCAAGCTAACAACTCCAGAGTATTGTCATTTGTGTATTAAATACTTTCAAGTGAGTGGCATGTATACGGACTAGTTTTTATGTTAGATGTTGTTATGATTAGCCAAATGTATTGGCTTATATTGATTTATTGTATATGTCCATGAGATGTGGCTTAAATGGTTATGACTTGTAAGCCTAATTATTCTTGCTATGTGTTAATGTTTGTGATGTGTTTATAATTGGTTGTTATGAATAATTAGTGTAACACATGTACATGATGAAAGCTCTAATTCCATTCGAGGTGGTCGTGGCCATGGAATGAATGTGTGGCATGGTAGTAAGTTGATAATAATTGAATATGGACAATTGTAGAATGTGAATTGGAATGTCTAACTTGGTGTAACATGAGTATGGTAACAAACACATGTATGACAACGTGTACATACTTTAACGGAATTTTACTAAAGGATGGTTAACCATTAAATTGATATCATAATGTGTGTCTATAATGTGTATAAGTATGGGAGAGATTTAAGGACAACATAAGGCTTGGAAAATAGCCTAAGTGTTGGCTACACAGGTAGAGACATGGCCATGTGTCTCAGTCGTGTGGAGGACATAGCCTTGCACACGGGCCTGTGGCTTGGCCGTGTGAATCAATTTGTTTTGATGTTGTCATAAACAGATAATTACACGGCCTTAGGACTTGGGTGTGTTGAAGACACACGAGCGTGTCCTTGTGTGCACACGGGCTTGTATAAGGAACGATTTACATGTGTTTGAAAAGTTTTAATTTGGATGAAATTTTATGGCCTGGTTTTGCATGTTTGTGAATGTTTAAGTCTGGTAACGCCTCGAACCTTGTCCCGACTTCAAATACGGGTAAGGGGTGTCACATTTAGTGGTATCAAAGCTATGGTTTAGTCGGTTCTCGGACTAACCTAGCATGAATGAGAGTCTATCTATACATGGCACCAATCCGTGATAGTGTGATGTCTCCCGACGCAAATGAGAACCATCTTGTTTAGACGGAGGTACTCTCCAACCGAGCTACACTGACCATGTTAAATGTGAAGCTAAGGTATTCGGGTAAAGTAAAGTTATGATGAGCCTAAACTCAGAAAAGTATGAATAAAAATTAATGATATGTATATGATAACATGTGAGATAAAAGTTTATGTTACAAGGAATTCTCATGCTTGTTTGATATTCATATGATGTTGTACACTTGACTTGTTTTATTAAGTGAATGTGATAAAAACAAATTCATAAAGGTATGAATAAAGGTTTATAATATCATGTTACAGATGAAAATGTCATTTTCCCAATTGGACATTGAATGTTGATGAATTTCAACGATATCTTTAAATGAGACAAAGGATTATAATGTAATGAACTTATTTATGTTAAATTGATGGATTGATTCATATGAATGTAATGATATGTATATGATGAAGTGTTGTTTAAAAGTTTTGATTGTGACATACTTATCCATGTTTTTTTGGCCCTCATAAGATGTTATGTGCATGACTTGTTTGATTGAATGAATGGGATAAGTAAAGTTATTCAGAATCCATAGAATACATGCATAAATGCACTGGTTTAAATAAGATAACTGAAAAGTTCGTGTCATACGAACTTAAATAATAGTTTGCTTGAAGTGGATGATATGCTTGTGAAAATGTTACTATGATGATGAAATAGTGTTATATGTATATGTGTATGAAAGACGTGTTAGGGACCTTACGATCACACACCCTTACTAAAGTGGTGTTTTGTAAAGGATTTTATAAGATCAGTGTTGAATCAGCTCACAAGTATGAGACCAAAGAGTTCAGTTGTAGAATGATTATAACTATGATTAGAGATTAATTGGATTGATAAGTAAAGACAGAGCTAGTAAAGTGCGATGTCGAGAAACGTATTAACTGGAATTTCTTCAAAACCAATCTTCTTCAATGAAAATCATAATGTGGGGTTTGTAATAACAGAAATAGTTGGAGGAATAATTTTTGACATGTAAGATATCAGAATGTGATAATTATAGTAAGCAAATTATGACTGTCTCTCTTGAGGTACTCTATGAGTTCATTTACTCTCAAAATTATTACTGGGGCTATCTATTTTCAGATAAATTGTTATCGTGCAAAAATGTTTTCTAATCTTGGAATAAGACTTAAGTATTGATAGTCTAACTGGTATATAATTTGTATTGCTCAATTTTCCCTCTAGTACTCTATTACATTCCGTTTGTTGGGATTTTATGAGATAATGTACCTGATGTTATGATTTTGTTCTTTCTAATGGATGCTCTGTTTGATATATATATATATATATATATATATATATATATGGGAAGGTACATTATCCTTGTTGCATTTAGTTCCAGTGGGCTTGAATGATGTATTCTTCTAGACTTCTTTCTTTTGGGAAATTATCGAAATCTTCCATATTTTCTTATGAGCTTTGTTCTGGGTCTTTCATTATGATATTGTATCCTGGATTTCCTTATCTTGGATTTCTCTATCTTAGAGATCTTGGTTTTCTTGTTATCTATATCTGGAATTTATAAATCACGTCTCATATCTACAGTGTGTTCTTCAGTTGTGATAATCATGTCAAGTGTGACTATGCTTCTACTTTGATCATAGTAATGTGGTAATTCTAGTATCTAGATTTCTCTAAATCTTCGTGAAGGATTTGACATCGGCAAAGGCATAAGTGGTGAAATTGCTAGTATCAGTTTGTATGATAGATTTATTTTTTCAAGAAAGTTAATCAAGTTAATGCCTTCGATTGGGAACATTTATACTACCTTGAGCTAATGCAATTGAAATGAATTTTGATTAGTATGATAAGTGAATTTTGCATGATTACATGTTAAATCATTTTGACAACTGAAAGGAAGGATTTCCTAAAACTTTATCAAGTAAAAATTAAGACCGACTTGGTTGTTCAGTTTATATGGGTTATCGTTTGAAATATTTAATAGGATATTTATGTCTAAATTTTTTTTCCATGTCTGAGAATAAGATTTTATCTCTGGGTAAAAGATAGATAGTCTGAATGAAAATGTATATATCTTAGAAGACTTTGATACGATTTAAGGTTGCTTTTAATGATAAAGTTTTTGTCTAGTGAAGGTTAAATGGTCTACTACATGTTCATAACGATTTGGATATACGAGAATATTATTAACCAAAGCCTTGAAACTGGTTTAGTCTACATTGAACAAAGACTTCTCAATTTGTAGTGATGTGTTTTAAGACAAGAAGGGCAGTGTGATAGCTTAAAATATCTATTGTCATAGAAAAACTTAAGTTGAGATAGTGTAGCTGACTTGAATTTTTAAAGGATGATAAGATAGTTATGGTATGGTCTCTGAGAATGAGGTTACTATAGATTTCATATTAGAATTATTCCTATCTTTGAAAGAGAAATATGTCATATGACTTGTTGTTAAGTGATTGATGAATCTGCAAATCATGTCAGTAAGTACTGAATTTCCACTCATCAGACTTATGGGATTAAGTATCTTTGAGATTGTTGAATTTCTTAAAATGCTAGTTTTTGTTAATCGGATTGAGATTCGAGATTTATATTGTGAATTATTGAAAAAGATAATTGAGGCTCTGAATTTTAATGATGACCAGAGGTCGAACTAGTGAACTGTCGGGCTATATAAAATGATAGAGAACTTAAGGCCATGATGATCGGGCTGGCTCTGCCATTTGAATTCGAGAGGATTCAAGTATGATGTGTATATACATATTCTATGACAGTATGGGTGTATACATGAGTTCTCTGATAGAAGTCAAGTTTCGATTGATGCGTCCTATAACACGGAATTGTTCATGACTTTATTATGAGAAATTAAAGAGCTAAGTATTAAACATAGCCTCAGTAAAGGTTCTTCAACAATGATTAATAGTGGAGTTTATGTGAAAACCGAACCACTCATTTGGTAAGATTTTCGGGGACGAAAATCCCTAAAGGGGGAGAGTTATAACATCCAGAATTAGGGCCTAGTCGAAACAGTGGTTTCGGGACCACAAACCTGACACAATAAAATTTGTTTTTATTATATTTTTATCGTCTACAATTTCACGGGATGATTTCGTGAAAATTTCGTTCAAAAATTTTGACATTTGGGCACTCAATTTGGTCAAAAGGACTTAATTATAAAAAGTGCAAAAGTTGAGTTCTACATGTTAGAGGTGTCTAATTGTTATGAGATTTTAAATTGGAGGCCCTTAAATGGTAATTAGACCATTGGATAATTTGTTGGAGAAAAATAGACATGAAATGGGTGAAATAGAATATTTTTATGTTAGGGGCATTTTGGTAATCTAGTAATTAAAATGAATTAAAAACAAAATTAAAAGCCAATTTTTATTGATCTTCTACCCCATGCCTGAAACTTGCATGGAGAAGACATAGCTAGGGTTTTTCAAGCTTTCAAGCTCGATTGTAAGTCCGTTTTAGCCCCGTTTTTAATGATTTTTTACATTTTTGAAATCCTCGTAACAAGATCTACTCATTTCTACCTATATTTTGAGCTAGGGTTTGTGTTTAAAAATTTACCCATGGATGAAATGCATGTGTTTTGATGTCTAATGGTAGAATATGAATGCTCGATGTGTAATAAACGACTTTTACTAAGTGATTTTCAGTGAAGTTGTCAAAAAGGACCATTTTGTAAAAGTTACAAAATTTGTCATAAAAGTGTGATTTAGTGGAAATTAGGGGCTACTACAGTTATGAAAATGATTTGCCTGGGCTTAAAATGCAAGGAAATTGAATAAAAATCATTTTACGAGCCTAGGGGAAAAAGTACAAATATGTGAAAGTTTAGGGGTCAAAATGTAAATTTGTAAAAGTATGATTTTTTGACCCATATGAATAATGTGACTAATTAGTAAGCTAAATATGCTATTATAGATCAAGGAAAATGAGATTCGGGCATAGATTGGAAATGAATGAGATTATAGACTAAATCAGAATATATAGTCATACTCGAACCCGAGGTAAGTTCATGTGATTTTAATAATGCAGTATTGTATTTGAATGCTAATGTTTCGATATTACATGAGTTGTAAGTATATATATGTGAATAATTTGATATTATATGATTATTTTGATGATATAACATATTCTTGATGTTTTGCTATTGTGATGAAAATGTTGCAATGCCATGTGATTATGAGATATTGCTATGTGAATGAAGCCACAATTCGAGTACGTCCGGTAAAGGTTTGGAAGTTTGATGGAATATGATGTTTCTTTGAAACAAGTAAGTTTGTATGTAAATAATATTTCGATTCTTTTTATGTTATTATATTTTCTTACTATATGAGATGTGTCTGCCTATAGACTGATCAATTGATGTAAACTACGAATTGGGATTGACTAAGAACGAGTTAGTAAAATGTTGAAAAGTGAAGAATTTCCCGATTGAACCTTTGGAATAGAAGAGATACGAATGATCCGTTGTAAGAACACATGTGCAGTTCTATGTGCAGGCTACAATGTGTTTAAGATAGTCTTAGGTCAAGTGTGTAGTACTAAATGCAGGCTACTACGTGTACCCGATTCTTAGGTTGCATATATAGTACTAAGTGCAGGCTACTATGTGTACCCGATAGTTTCGATCACGTGTGTAGTACTAAGTGTAGGCTACTACGTGTATCAGATGGTTAAATCACGTGTGTAGTACTAAGTGCAGGCTACTACGTGTACCAGATTGATAGGTCGCTTGTGTAGTACTAAGTGCAGGCTACTATGCGTACCAGAGAGCTTTGGTTACAAGGGTGGTAAATGCACAGGCCATCGGGTATCTATTATTATTCCGATGAGTTCAACGGGAAATTTACTAAGTGAAAATACATATGTACATGACTATGTGATGAATAAGTGCAAGTATATCTATGTGAAAAGTTGTGAACAATGTGCTCAACAGTTGATCGAATCTTTTCGTAAAATGGAATGGAGTAAGTGAAATTATGTAAAAATGAAATTTTGTAATAAAACAGTTTTAGACAGCAGAAGTTGTGTGACTTTGAAAATCACCAAAAATGGTATAAATTGAATTAGAGGTTGAATAAGATAAAAAATTAAATATTAATGAGTCAATTTTTTCATAAAAGAAACGGTGAAGGCAAAAGAATTTCTTATCCTGTGATAATTGTATTTTTGTGAGACAAGGTCAGAATGAATTTGGAATCCCCTGTTTTGATTTGGGAAAATCATTAAAAATTGTAAAAAAAATAATTATGGGTCATAATTTGCATGCTTAAAATTCTTAATGAGTCTATTTTCAAGGGGAATTGATGGGGACAACATCCAAGTAATGTACCATGAGATAAATAATTTTTTGTGAAGAGAGGTCGGAACTGTCAAACAGTGAAAGAGGGGTATATTTAATGTATAAACTCTACTTATTTGCTAGACCAAAAATTCTGAAAATTTTATGGTAAGAATATATATGAGTCTAGTTTCATATAAAATTAACAGATCTTAATTTGGAGTTTTGTAACTCTAGATATAAATAAATTAGTAACTATGACTTGAGAAAATAGCATGACCAGAAAATCAGCAAAAGTGTAATTATGATTACATTTTCATGGAATCATGTTGATAATTTTCTTATTATTTTCATATGGACTTGCTAAGCTTTAAGCTTACTCCCTCCTCTCCATTTCTTTAGTGTTCTCAGGTCAGCTCGAGCTTAGAGACCGTCGGAGTTAGTATCACACTATCAAGCCAACAACTCCAGAGTATTGTCATTTGTGTATTAAATACTTTCAAGTGAGTGGCACGTATAAGGACTAGTTTTTATGTTAGATGTTATTATGATTAGTCAAATGTATCGGCTTATATTTATTTATTGTATATGGCCATGAGATTTGGTTCAAATGTTTATGTCTTGTAAGCCTAATTATTCTTGCTATGTGTTAATGTTTGTGATGTGTTTATAATTGGTTTTTATGAATGATTAGTATAACACATGTACATAATGAATGCATTAAGACCAATCGAGGTGCTCGTGGACATGGAATGAATGTGTGACATGGTAGTAAGTTGATAATGATTGAATATGGACAATTGTAGACAACATGTCTAACTTGGTGTAACATGAGTATAGATAATAAACGTGAGTATAGGTAATAAACACATGTATGACAACATGTAAATGCTTTAACGAAATTTTACTAAAGGATGATTAACCATTAAATTGATGTTATAATGTGTGTCTATAATGTGTATAAGTATGGAAGAGAATTAAGGACAACATAAGGCTTGGAAAATATCCTAAGTGTTGGCTATATGGGCAGAGACATGGCCATGTGTCTCAGTCGTGTGGAGGACACGGCCTAGCACACGGGTGTGTGGCTTGGCCGTGTGAATCAATTTGTTTTGCTGACATCATAAATAGAGAGTTACACGGCCTGAGGACACGGGCGTGTTGAAGACACACGAGCGTGTCTCTGTGTCCACACGGGCGTGTAACCCTGTTTCATGAAAATCTCTCTAAGTTTTCCTAAAGCTTTCTAAAGTCCCCGGTTTAGTCTCGAACCACCCTGATGAATGTTTTAGGCCTCGAAGGCTTGTATAAGGGACGATTTACATGTGTTCAAAAAGTTCTAATTTCGATGAAATTTTATGGCCCGGTTTTGCATGTTTTTGAATGTTTAAGTCTGGTAACCCCTCTAACCCTGTGCCGACTTCAGATACGGGTAAGAGGTGTTACATTTCATGTGAAAATTTTATCGTTTGTGTGCTCAATTTAATTAAAAGGACTTAATCGCATAAATGGTAAAAGTGGCTACCTAATTATTAAAGTGCTACATTGCTAATGTTTTTATAATGTGGAGTCCTTAAGATGTAATTTGACCTTTGGAAGCATGCATGGACGATTATGAACATTGATTAAAATGTTTTCAAATCAATTTACAAAGGTCAATTTAGTAAATTATGTATTATAATGTAATTAAATAAAAGAAAACATGAAAATTGCATGCAAATGTTCATCTTTAACCGAAGCTTGAGAAAGAAAAAGGGGTTTTAAGCTTTTAAACATTCGACCATGGTTCAAGCTTGATTCAAGATCAAGAAAAGAGGAAATTGAAATTGGATCGGGGGAAATCTAAAGCTGTCGAATAGTCATCCCGGTTCGTTCGTCTTCGTCTGAGGTAAGTTCATAAGTAAATAAATGTTGTTAAATTTTGTAAATAACCAAATTGAATTTTATGTATATATAACTAAGCCGAATTGAATATATATAACTACTTAGCCGAATTTAATTTAGCATGGAATGATGTGTTACGAGCATGAATCGATCGAGTTACGATGTTCAAAAGCCCCGTACGAACCTTAGGAATAGTTAGGATACATATGTCATGACATAGGATTCTGATATGTGATTTGTGTAAGACCACGTCTGGGATGTTAGCATCGATTTGTGATTTATGTGTAAGACCATGTTTGGGAAATCGGCATCGTATATGAGTTCATGTAAGACCCTGTCTGGGACAGTGGCATCGATAGTTGATTACATGTAGTACCTTGTCTGGGACGTAGGCATTGTACGAGCATTTTGAGCTATCCGAGTATCCTTATTAATTTCGAACAGTTCAAAGGGCAATGACATGGAAAAATCAAATGTGAATTCGAGTTAAATAATTCAGGTATGTTTTACTTTTATATGAAATCAAAAAGAAAAAGGTAAGTGTTATTGCATAATATGATCATGTGAACTATTTGTGATATGTTACTATATATATATGTGTGTGAAATTGGAGGAATTCGACCTAATTGAATTAAGTATAAATGTTCTTTTGATAATTTATTTGCTTATGACTTACTAAGCTATCTAAGCTTACTTTATGTGTTCATTTGGTGCTTTATAGTTTGGAAGCTAGTTACGAGCTTAGGGATCGTCAAGGATGATCATCACACTATCGACTATAATTTGAAACTTTTGTAGTTTGAAACTTTGAACATATGGCATGTATAGGCTAGTTTTAATGTGTTTGTATTTTTAATTTGTATATATATATATATAGCCATGCAAAAATGGCTTGAGTTTGTTGTTAATGCTAGTGCGAATTTGGTTATGCTTGAACTCATTTTGAGAAGTTTATATAATGGTATATCTTATGTGATGCTTGGTTTATAAAATTGTGAGTGATATCAATGTGGTTGATGGATGTGTTTTTGGGTGTGGTGTATATCTAATCATGGTATAAACTCATTTTAGTAAGTGTGTTTAATGGCATGTAAATATAGCGTTTTGGTTATATTGCTTGATTGACTGATGATAAGAATGGCCTATGATTAGCTCACTTTCAGTAAGTTTGATGCATGGTATGTTTTGTCTTTGTGAATGGTTTTATAATTTGGCTTTGTAATTGGGTAAAATGATGATTATATATTTGATTTGTGAATTGGTTATTGTGATGCGGTTTGTAATGGAAATGTATGTGCATATATTAACCTTGAATGGTTGGCTAATTAAGTATGGTTGGTGAGGGAAAATAATGAATATGTTATATGATTATTTTGGCTGATATGCTTTGTTTGAGGTTCGATAATGAAAGATCAAAATGTTAGGTTCAATATTTGAGTTGAAAATGTGCCATATTTGTGGTTAAATAATTTGGTATATGATAGATAGGTACTTTTGTATGATTTGCTTCGGTACTAGTGTTTAAAATGTATTATAATCATAATTGTATGCGGTTAAATGAATATGCTTGTTTATATGTATTATATACGCATGCCTATTATACCGTGTGGATGTGTTTATCTGGATAAACATGCATAACATATGAATTGGTATGGTCATGACTTAATTAATGGAATAGGTTATAGATTCAGAAATTATACATAAAAAAAAGCTGTAGCATTTAGGGTAAAATGCGTATATTATAATAACATCAAAGGTATGTACGGCCATATTGTAATGTTGTTAATGTCGCATATATGTGATTGGACATTAACTTGTATACATATTGGTTCAATTGGTTTCATTATGTACATATATAGAAGTTATGAAATGAAATGTTTGATACTTAGCTAATGAAATTATGTACTGACATATTTTATGTATATGAAAAGTAAGGATATATGCTTGAATATGATTTACTTATGAAAATGTCATTAATGTAATGGATATAGGCAACCAAATAATGAAAGTGTTAAATATGTGAACATGGCTTTGTTGTAACAAGTTTGGTTAGAATTTGGTAGGTAAGGAAAATCTTCAATTGAGTTTTGATCTATGTTCGAATTGAATTAGTTTAAATTTTTGAAATATGCTTATTTGTGATACATGATTAGTAGGGTATGATTGATCTGATTTGGAATTATGATTCACGTATTCAAATTTAGAATAAGTGAACTATTGATATTCAAGTTTGATAATGTTGTAAATGTATCGTTATTCTTTAGTGCATGAAGCATGATAAATGACTGTGCTGAACTATGTTTTGTATTGTAATGCCTCATAACCCTAATTTCGACGACTGATACGGCTTAGGGGTGTTACATTTGATTGGTATCAGAGCTACGATTTAGTCGGTTCTAGGACTAACGTAGCACGTGTGAGTCTAGCTATACATGCCATATTTTTATACTGCAATAGTGTGATGATTCCTGACAAATAAAATGTGTTTTCGTATAGTTAATGGATCCCAATCGAGCCGTAGCAGATGACGTGGAAGGTAATGTGCCCACTCCTGCTCAAAGGGTAGTGTCGACTAATTCTAGGCTAATTACGAGTAGCCACAAGGGAGAAGCTAAGCAAGCCTTCTTCCAGATGATGAATGAGTGGTTCACTCAATATATTAGAACTAATTCGACTGTTCAACAACCCCCACCCCCACCTAGTCCTCCTCAGATACCTGTGGTACCTCAAGTAATTGATCTGATAAGATTAAATAAGCCCTCGGTTGATAAAATCAAAAAACATGGGGCCGAAGAGTTCAGAGCTACTGTTGATGATGATGCTGAGCGAGCTAAATTCTGGCTTGATGATACAATCCATGTGTTTGATGAATTATCCTGTACCCCTGATGAGTGTATAAAATGTGATGTATCCTTGTTACAAGATCCCGCATATCACTGGTGTAATACACTAGTATCAGTGGTTCCAAAAAAACAGGTTACTTGGGAATTCTTTCAGAATGAATTCCAGAAGAAATATATTAGTCATTAGTTTATTTATCAAAAACGCAAAGAATTCCTCGAGTTAAAACAGGGTCGCATGATAGTTACAGAATATGAACGAAAATTTGTAAGACTCAGTAGATATGCCCAGGAATGAGTATCAACCGAAGCAATAATGTGTAAAAGATTCGAAGACGGATGAATGAAGATATTAAGTTGTTAATCAGGATTCTTGAAATAAAAGAGTTTGTGGTACTAATCGAGCAAGCATGCAAAGCTGAAGAGCTCGAGAAAGAGAAAAGAAAGGTTGACTTTGAAGCTAGAGGGTCATAGAAAAGATCATCAAGTAAGTCATTTCAGTCGGTAACAAAAAAATTCTGAGACGACTTTATCCGCTCAAAGGCTACTGCGGGCTATTCTAGACGTGATCAAAACAAACCACCTGTGAGTTCGAGAGCTACCTTAGTAGCTAGTGTTGGTAACATCCTATCGAACCAACCTGAGTGTAAAAATTGTGGTAAACGACATCCCAATAGTTGTAGATTGAATGAATGGGCTTGCTTTAAATGTTGATCGATGGATCACTTCATTCGTGAATGCCCTGAGTTGGTTGAGCAAGACATGAAGCAGAATACGAGGCAAAGTAACATGGTAGCTCGAGGTAGACCACCTAGAAATATGGGTAATGTGAGTGGCAGCCAGAGGAGAACTAAAGACACGGCTATTAGATCTGAGGCTCGCGCACCTGCCAAAGCTTATGCTATCTGTGCTTGAGAAGAAATATCGTCTCCAAATATGATTACTGGTACTTTCACTCTCTATGATACTAGTGTTGTTGCATTGATTGATCCTAGATCGACTGATTCTTATGTATGTGAGACTTTAGTATCCAGTAAGATTTTTCCTGTAGAGTTTACTGAGTTTGTGATTAGAGTATTGAACTCTTTAGGTCGGTGTGTTTTGGTTGATTAAGTATGCAAGAATTGCCCGTTGATGATTCGAGATTCATATTTTCCAGCTGATTTGATGTTGTTACCATTCGATGAGTTTGATATAATTCTGGGTCTGGATTAGTCAATATTGCACGATACTATTGTGAACTACAAACGAAAGACTATTGATTTGTGATGCTAGAATGATGAAATAATTCGAATTGAGTCTAAGGATCTGAATGGTTTACCGGCAGTCATTTTTTCGAAGTTAGCTTAGAAATATGTGAGAAAGGGTTGTGAAGCTTATTTGGCCTATGTACTCGATTCTAAAGTGACTAAAAAGAAGATTGAATTAGTACCAGTAGTGTGCAAATATCTAGATGTGTTTCTTGAAGAATTACCAGGTTTGCCATCGGTCTGAGAAGTAGAGTTTGGCATTGAGTTAGTGCCAGAGACAACTCTGATTTCGATAGCTCCGTACAGAATGGAACCGACCGAATTAAAAGAATTGAAAGCTCAGTTACAAGAATTGACTGATAGAGGCTTCGCCCAACCTAGTTTTTCACCTTGGGGTGCACCGATTTTATTTGTGAAAAAGAAAGACGAAACTATGAGAATGTGCATCGACTACCGACAGCTCAAGAAGGTGACTATAAAGAATAAATATCCTTTACCGTGAATTGACGACTTGTTCAATCAATTGAAAGGGGCTACAGTGTTTTCAAAGATAGATTTGGAATTATGTTACTATCAATTGCGAGTTAAAGACTCCGATGTGCCGAAAACTGCTTTCTGAACGAGGTATGGACACTATGAGTTTCTGGTTATGCCTTTCAGACTTACTAATGCACCTTTTATTTTTTTGGATTTAATGAATCGGATCTTCAAACAATATTTGGATCGATTGTGGTTGTGTTTATAGATGACATTTTGATTTATTCCCGTGATAAATTCAAGCACGTCGAACATTTGAGAATTGTGTTACAGACTTTACGAGATAAACAGTTGTATGCGAAGTTCAGTAAATGTGAGTTTTGGTTGCGTGAAGCTGGTTTCTTGGGATATGTTGTATCAGTGTCAGGCATTCGGGTTGATCCGAGCAAGATTTCGGCAATACTAGATTGGAAGCCTTCGAGAAATGTTTCCAAAGTCCGAAGCTTTTTGGGACTCACTGGTTATTACAGACAGTTTGTAAAGGGTTTCTCTATGATTGCAACCCCAATGACGAGACTACTTCAGAAAGATGTTAAATTTGAGTGGACAGAAAAGTGCCAAAAAAGTTTCGGGTAAAGAATCCGTAATTTATAGTGATACATCCTTGAATGGTCTAGGTTGTGTTTTGATGCAGGAAGGCAAAGTCATAGCTTATGCCTCGAGACAGTTAAAGCCGTACGAAAAGAACTATCCGACACATGATCTAGAATCAGTAGCTATTGTGTTTGCGTTGAAGATTTTGCGCCACTATCTGTTCGGTGAGAAATGTCACGTTTATTCTTATCACAAAAGTTTAAAATATGTGATGACTCATAAAGATCTAAATCTACGACAGTGAAGATGGTTAGAGTTGTTAAAGGATTACAAGCTTGTAATTGACTACCATTCGGGAAAGGCCAATGTTGTTGCTGATGCTCTAAGTCGAAAATCTCTACTTACGCTACGTGCGATGAATGGGCATATGGCTCTATCTGATGATGGCTCGATTGTACCCGAGTTGAAAATGACATTGTTACTTATGCAATAGATTTGCGAAACTTAGAAACTCGATAATGAATTGTTAGTAAAATGGGCTCAATGTGATTTAACCACTGATTCAGAATTTCGAGTTGATGCTGAGGATTGTTTGAGATTCAGAGGTTGAATATGTGTTTCTAGAAATTCAGAGTTGATTCAGATGATTTTAAATAAAGCTCAAAGCAGTCAGTTATCTATTTATCCAGATATACTAAAATGTATAACGATCTGAAACAGCTTTATTGGTGGCATGGTATGAAACGAGATATCTCAGAATTTATTTCAAAATGCTTAATTTTTCAGCAAGTTAAATCTGAGCATCAAGTTCTGTCTGGGTTACTTCATCCAATTATGATTCTTGAGTGGAAATGGGATAGAACCACGATGGATTTTGTATCAAGTTTACCTTTGTCACCGAGTAAGAAAGATGCAATCTGGGTTGTTGTTGATAGATTGACTAAATCGACTCATTTCATTCCGGTTCGCACAGATTATTCACTTGATAAGCTTGTTGAGTTGTACATTTCTCAGATTGTGAGTTGCACAGATCTATTGTTTCGGATAGAGATCCGAGGTTCACATCACAGTTTTGGAAGAAACTGCAAGATGCATTAGGTACGAAGCTACACTTCAGTACTGCCTTCCACCCACAGACAGATGGTTAATTCGAGCGAATTATTCAGATACTCGAGGATATCGTGAGATGTTGTATTCTTGAGTTCGAAGGCACGTGGGAACTATACTTTCCACTAATTGAATTTGCATATAATAATACCTTTCAATCTAGTATCAAAATGGATCTTTTCGAGGTTTTGTACGTTCACAAATGTTGAACACCTTTGTATTAGACTGAGCTCAGTGAGAATAAGATACACGGGGTCGATTTGATCAAAGAGATTGAACAGAAAGTAAAAGTGACTCGTGATAGTCTAAAAGCAGCGTCAGATCATCAGAAATCGTATGTAGACTTAAAACAAAAAGATATTGAGTTTCAAATCGAGGACAAAGTGTTTTTGAAAGTTTCACTGTGGAAGAAAATACTTCGATTCGGTCGTAAAGGCTAATTGAGTCCAAGATTTATTGGACCGTATGAGATTATCGAACGTATCAGGTTGGTTGCTTACAGGCTGTTGTTGCCACCTGGGTTAGAAAAGATCCATAACATGTTTCACGTATCGATGCTTCAACGATATCGATCCGACCCATCGCATGTGATTTCTCCGTCTGAGATTGAGATTTGGTCCGATATGACTTACAAGGAAGAATCGATACAAATTTTAGATCGCGAGGTTAAAGAATTAAGAAATAAGAAAAAAATTTTAGTGAAAGTCTTATGGCATCGACATGGGGTTGAAGAAGCTACGTGGGAGCCCAAGGATGCTATGAGAGAACGTTACCCAAACCTATTCGCCGATAAGATTTTCAAGGACGAAAATCCCTAAGGGGGGAGAGTTGTAACAGCCCGGTTTAGACTCTATTCGGGACAGTGGTTTTGGAACCACAAATATTAGTCAAAAAATATTTTAAAATTGTTTTTGGTGTTTACAGATGTGACTTAATATGTGAGAAAATTTCGTGTGAAATTTTATTTTTTTGTTCTCGATTTAATTAAAAGGACTTAATCGTATAAATTGTAAAAGTGGCTAGCTAATTGTTAAAGTGCTACATTGCTATTGTTTTTATAATGTGGAGTCCTTAAGATGTAATTTGACCTTTGGAAACATGCATGGATGGTTATGGATGTAACACCCCGAACCCGAGACCATCACCGGTGTCGGACACGAGGGGTTAACAAGCCAAGTTCACATGGTTTGCCCACCAATTTGACATTTCCAGTCAGGCTGGAAGACTGCATCACCGTCGCCTTAAAAATCATATCTCGAGTTTCAAAACTCGGAAACTGGTTTCGTAAATTTTCCCTGAATTTAGACTCATATATCCATCCATGGATTTATTTCTAGAATTTTTGGATGGGCCAATTGGTACAGTTTATTAGTTAAAGTCACCCATGTTACAGGGATCGACTGCTCTGACCTTCGCGCGGTATAACTTGAATATCTCTCTGTACAGGGCTTTAATGCTGGTGTCGTTTGTTTCTAATGAAACTAGACTCAAAATGGAATCTGTACATATAAGGTATGTCGCCTAATTATTTCTGGATAATTTATAGTAAATTTTAAAGTTGCGACAGGGAACCCAGAAACCGTTCTGGCCCTGTCTCACAATAGCATTAATATCTCTTAACATGTAACTCCTATGACCATTTCGTTTCTTCCATATGAAAATAGACTCATCAAGGTTCATTTACATAGCTTATTCACTATTTAATTCCATTTCTACGAATTTTGGTGATTTTTCACATTCACGTCACTGCAGCTGGCAGCATCTGTTTTAAGGTAGGTCTTACCTATTTGGTAGTCTCCATGAACCAACTAGTCTTTGCCATACATAGGTTCATATATGATCATTTTAACCATGCCAATGGCTGATCATATGACCAAAATTCCCATTTCCAAGCCATAGCCACATCATGACACCAAATATATACATACAAACCACAATTATTCTAAGTTCATGTTCCTTTTCGAGCCATTTTCGCATGGCCGTACATACTTACATCACCACATATTTAACAAACAAGGGTAGTCCTATACATGCCATTTCAAGTTCAACCAAGAATTTATACCAAAATGGGGGCTTGATAGTGTGGATGACTTCGACTTCAACGATCCCGAATCCGATTGCTATCGAGCGAAATCTAGAAAAGCGAGAGCCAAAGCGGTGGAGTAAGCATTTTTATGCTTAGTAAGTCTCAAGGAATATAATCAACTCTAATTACAGCAATACATTCACATAGTTAAATGCATCATTTCATTAATGCGCATTCACATAATCATACTTACTTTACCATCCCAACTCTTATGTTCATACACAAATAACGGCTTCATTAAGGCCGATAACTCGCTCCATCATAGGAGCGGATATTCATACGCTCTTACTCCTAGCGCGCAAAGCACACACCGCACTTACCTTATCATTGGGAAATTTCACAAGTGCATTAGCTGAAATTTTCCAGCAAGCTCATAATTTTCAAATCACATACCTTCGGAGTTTATCCGGATGTCGGTATTCGCTCAATCGCCTTGGGACATAGCCCGGTTATGGTAACCCGCACCAAGGCCAACGGACTTTACCCGGATATCACGATTTGCACAAATGCCTTGGTCTTAGCCCGGATTTAACAACTTGCACGAATGCCTTGGTCTTAGCCCGGATATAGCTACTAGCACAATTGCCTTGGTCTTAACCGGATATAAATTTCAGCATAATTGTCTTCGGGGCTTAGCCCGGATATCATTCAATTTCTCATGCACACATACATCAATAATCATTGGACATACATATTTCATTTTCGTTACTAAGGCTCAAACACAATTATAATCATTAGCATATTCGCCTTCGGGACTTAGCCCGGGTGGAATTCAAATACTCATACACACATGATCAATAATCATACACATCCATGTTTCATCTTACATAATTCAAGTAAGATCACTTCTTGAGGACTTACCTCGGATGCTGTCGAACGGCTTCAACGGCTATTCGATCACTTTTTCCTTCCCTTTATCAGATTTAGCTCCCCTTTGCTCTTGAGCTTAACGAATGCAAGTAGAAGTATTCAATATTTTTCTCAATAATGTTTACTTGTTAATCACATTCAGCATCTCATATCAACTCATTTTATTATAAACTATCAATCGACTTTTAAACCAAAACGCCATTATAAGGCCGATTGTTCTTGGTCATACATACACGAAATCAAAAATAAATTCCAAGGTTTTCACATTATAAGGTACTAAGCCGAATACACTTGCTAGGTTCACATACATTCTTCATCAATTTCATCTTTAAACAAACACATTTAAGCATTCCTTTCGTATTATCAACTCCAACCACATTCATTACTCAAGTATAGTATTTTCACATTCGGCAATAGTATTACATACAATAGCCGATTCTTCTTACTTTGTATTTGTGCATCTATTTGATCATTAGTTTAGTTCAAACACCCATACACCAAGATTCATCAAGTTTAGCATGAAACATAAACCTTAATCCCCAATGACCACAATGGCCGAAAATCCTAGTCAACCCAAAATCAAAATTTCTAGCATGGGTTACCTAGAGAACTTGGTAACTAGCTCAATTTCATCTAACGTTTCAAGAATTCACATGAATTTCTCACTTTATTTATAGCTTAGAAACTGAATGGTTGCTCCCTTAGAATCGGCCAAGAAGAAACAAGAACAAAAACTTGTTTCTTTCACCCATCCACCATTTCTCCTTAAAACACAAGACAACAATCATTTTCCTCCATTTCTTCCATGGCCGATTACCCACTATCACCACACAATCAAGATTTTGACAAGGCTAAGTAGGAAACTTAGTAACTAGCTTAATGTATGCTAATATTTCAAGAACTAACATGAAATCACTTACCTTGTTCCAAGCTTAAGGGTGACCGATTGGCTATCTCCCTTCTTCCTTTGAGTTTCGCCAAGCTAAGGAGGATGAACACTTTTCTTCTTTTTTTTTTTCTAGTTACGGCACAATGGGGGGCAAGGATGAAACAACCTTGGTTTCTCTTCCACTCCCCTCATATTTTATTGTTCCTCCCACAACATGTTATCACAACATGTTTATTATATTCATTACCCATCACATTTTGTCTATCTTCATTACCATGGCCGGCCACTTCCTATAGTTTGGCTAAATTGACATGCAAATCCCTCATGTCTTTACTTCATGCATTATTTGGCCACTTAAAATTTCACCTATCGCATTTTCAAGTCCTATCACGTGGGTCCTTTCTTATAAATTAGCACCTAATTAATAAAATCAAGGCACGAAATATTTACACATACTAATTCCACAAACAATAAGCACAGAATATAACACCTAATTATTTTTGTGACTCGGTTTTGTGGTCTCGAAACCACATCCCGACTAGGGTCAATTTTGGGCTGTCACAACTCTCCCCCACTTAAGAAATTTTCGTCCCCGAAAATCTCACCGGTAAATAGGTTTGGGTACCGCTCTTTCATAGAGTTCTCGGGTTCCCAAGTAGCTTTTTCTATCCCGTGTTTTAGCCATAACACTTTCACTAGCGGAATTCGCTTGTTTCGCAACTCTTTCACTTCACGTGCTAGGATACGAATCGATTCTTCTTCATAACTCATATTGGCTTGAATTTCAACCTCTGTTGGACTAATCACGCGATGGATCGATCTATAGCGTCAAGCATCGAAACATGAAAGACATCGTGAATCTTTTCGAGTTCGGGGCAAAATCAAACGATATGCAATCGGACCGACTCGCCGGATATCTCATATGGCCCAATGAACCTCGGGCTCAACTTGCCCTTACTACCGAATCGAGTATCTTTTTCCAAGGTGAAACCTTGAGAAACACTTTATCTCCCACCGATGCTCGATGTCTTTACGCTTCAGATCCGCGTACGACTTCTGACGATCGGAGGCTATCTTCAGACTTTCACGGATTACTTCCACTTTCGCTCAGCATCTCTAATCAAATCCACCCGAAAATTTTGCTTTCACCGAGCTCGGTCCAAAACAATGGTGTACGGCATTTACGACCGTACAAAGCCTCGTAGGGTGCCATCTTAATACTTGATTGAAAGTCGTTGTTGTGGCGAATTCAATCAATGACAAATACCGTTCCCATGAACCATCGAACTCGAGGATACAACATCTCAACATATCCTCAAGTATCCGAATTATCCGCCGGATTGACAATCGGTTTGGGGTGAAAGGCGGTCTGAAATGCAACTTGGTACCCAAAGCTTCTTGCAACTTTTTCCAAAATCGCGAGGTAAATCTCGGATCTCTATCCGACACGATGGAAATAGGCACCCGTGCAATCTCACAACTGAGAAACGCATTCGGCTAGTTTGTCCATTGAAAAGTCCGTGACGCACGGGGACAAAGTGAGCCGACTTAGTCAATCTATCTACAACGACCCAAATCGCATCCTTCTTACTCACCGACAATGGCGGTCCAGACACGAAGTCCATTGTGACTCGATCCCATTTCCACTCGGGTATCGTGATCGGTGAAGTAATCTCAAGGCACTTGATGTTCCGCTTTCACTTGTTGACATATTAAACATCTCAAACAAATTCGGAGATGTCTTGTTTCATACCATGCCACCAAAACCGACGTTTCAAATCGTTGTACATCTTCGTACTCCCCGGGTGGATTGCCATTCGGCTACAATGGGCTTCGTTCAGAATTATCGAAATAAGTTCCGAATTCCTTGGAACACACAGACGACTTCGAACCTAAAACAATCGTCATCATCGATCTGAAACTCGATTCCTTGTTCGAACACACTCGACCCGCTTTTGCAACCAACTCATCGTCGACCTTCCGAGCTTTACAAATTTGATGTATCAATAATGGTTTGGCTTTCAATTCAGCTACTAACACGTTGTCGGATCGAGCGGACAAGTGCACATTCATCGCTCAGAAGCGAATAATGATTTCGACTCAAGGCATCCGCAACCACATTCGCCTTTCCGGGTGATAGTCAATGACCAGCTCATAATCCTTTAACACTCGAGCCAACGTCTTTGTCGCAGATTTAAGTCTCTTTGGGTCATCAAATATTTGAGACTTTTGTGATCCGAGTACACATGGCACCTCTCACCAAATAAGTAATGTCACCAAATCTTCAAGGCGAATCGATGGCGACCAATTCGAGATCATGGGTCGGATAATTTTTCTCGTGTGGCTTTAATTGCCTCGACGATAGGCCACAACTCGACCTTCTTGCATCAATACGCAACCTAACCCAAGTAGGAGGCGTCACTATAGATGACAAACTCTTTGCCGATTCGGGTTGCACTAGAATTGGGGCTTCATCAAATAAGTTTTCAGTTGATCGAAACTTTTCGACATTTCTCCGTCCATTCGAACTTAACATCCTTTTGGAGTAACCTTCATCATCGGCGGCTATCGTTGAGAAACCTTTACAAATCGTCGGTAATAACCGGCAAGCCCCAAAAAGCTCGAACCTCAGTAATATTTCTGAGGCTTCCAATTAAGTATGGCTGAAATTTTATTGAATCGACTCGAATACCGATGCAGATACCACATGACCCAAGAAGCTAACTTCTCTTAACCGAACTCACACTTGCTGAACTTAGCATATAATTGCTTATCCCGTAAAATTTGCAGCACTAACCTCGGTGTTCAAGATGTTCGGTCTCATTTCTTGAATAGACCAAGATGTCATCAATGAACACGACTACGAATCGATCCAAATATGGTCTCAAGATCCGATTCATTAAATCCATAAATACCGCAGGGCATTAGTAAGCCCAAACGGCATCACTAGGAACTCATAGTGACCATATCTCGCTCAAGGCGGTCTTGGGTACGTCCGAATCTCAATTCACAATTGATAATAGCCCGATCTCAAATCTATTTTCGAGAACACCGAGGCTCCTTCAGTTGATCGAACAAGTCATCGATACGTGGTAACGGATATTTGTTCTTTATCGTCGCTTTATTAAGTCGACGATAGTCGATCACAACCTCATGGTTCCATCCTTCTTTTCACAAACAACACCGGCGCACCCCAAGGCGAAAAACTCGGCGAGCAAAACCTCATCCACCAATTCTTGCAACCGAGCTTTCAACTCCTTTAATTCCGTTGGTGCCATACGATACGGAGCTATCGAAATTGGAGTGGTACCGGTACCAATTCGATGCCAAATTCTATTTCCGACAGTGGTAAACCCGACAATTCTTCCGGAAAACATCCGGTATTCACAAACCATCGCATCGATTCGGGTTTCTTTTACGATTCCTTGTCATCGAGCACATACGCAAGGTACGCCGCACCCTTTTCTTACATATTTCCGGGCCAACATTGCGATATTACGGTGGTAACCCTTTAAGTCCGTAGACTCAACCCGAATTATCTCGTTATTCGCGCACCTCAAATCGATAGTCTTGCTCTTGCAATTTACAACCGCATCGTGCATGGTCAACCAATCCAAACCAAGAATAATGTCGAATTCATCGAACGGCAAAAGCATCAAGTCCACCGGAAAACAAGAACCTCGGAACACTAAGGGACTTTTCTTGCACACTTTGTTGACAAGCACGTAATGACCCAAAGGGTTTGACACCCGAATTTCAAACTCAGTAGACTCAATAGGCAAAGTCTTACTGGATGCTAAGGTTTCACATATGTAAGAATAAGTAGAACCAGGGTCAATCAAAGCAATCACATTAGTATTGAAAAGAGTGAAAGTACCGGTAATGACATCTGGTGAGGCAAAGATCCTCGCGTCTTGGCAGATGGCATAAGTCCTAGCAGAGCACGAGCCTTGGATCTGATGGTAGCATCTCTAGATCCTCTCTAACCGCCACTAACATTGCCCACATTTCTAGGTGGCCTACCTCGGCGATGGTAGCACCGGGTTTCCACTCGACTTACATTTTGTTCAAGCAACCTCGGGCAATCCTTCATAAGATGGTCGGCCGATCCACACTTATAGCAGAGCGATCACGGAACCAACAGCTCCCGAATGCCATTTGCCACAATGCGACACTCCGCCTCTCTCGGCGATCATTTCCACCATGGCGATTGAAGTGACTCGTGTGGTCACAGGGGTCGATCGCGTCCTCGTCTAGAAATGCCAAGCGCCTCTAGACCGGCTCACATCATCTCGAAATCTCTTGATGCTGTTGAAGAGACTTTCCGAGGACCTTTTCGAATTCTCCGGTTCCCACATCAACTTTTTGTTTCTCCTTTCTAAGCTCTTGACTTTACAAGCTCGCTCAACAAGTACTACGAACTCTCGTATTTCGAGAATGCCAACGAACATCCTTATATCATCATTCAGCCCATCCTCGAGTTGCCACACATAATAGCTTCGGACGAAATGCATTCTCGCTGCGTCTGGCTAAGCCTCACAAATTTTCGTTCGTAGTCGATGAATCGACATAGAACCTTGCTTAAGATCAAGAAATTCCTTCACTTTTGGTCGATGAATCTCGATCGATATACTTTTTTGAACTCGGTTTGAAAGAATTCCCAAGTCACTTGCTCTCTAGGCACCACGAAGTCGAGTACTCCACCAATAATAGGCGGAATCGCGTAGCAAGGAGATGGTACACTTTAAGCACTCATCGGTGTACAAGATAGCTCATCGAGCACCGAATAGTGTTATCCAACCAAAATTCAGCTTGCTCGGCATCGTCGCTATCCGTAGCCTTGAATTCAGTGGCCCCATGTTTACGAATTCGTCGATCGGGGCTTACTTGACCTTATTTGGTCGATTACGGAGGTATTGTAGGTGCGGGGTTGCATTAGTCGGGAATGGAGGTTGTGGAGCAGTCGTGTTAGTTCGAATGTATTGGTTGAACCAATCATTCATCACACTATAAAAGGCTTGCCTAGCCTCATCATTCGGATTGCTGGCCATAGGTTGAGAGTCCGCTGGCGCTGTCCCTTGCGCGGGAGCAGGCGCCACACTCTTCACATCATCAGCTATTGCTCGGTTGGGATCGGGATCCATTGCTATAAACAAACACAAAGTCAAATTGTCGTAAATCACCACACTATCAATTCATCATTTAATGGCATGTATAGCTAGACCCCAAACATATCACGGTAGTCCTAGAATCGACTAAACCGTGGCTCGATACCAATAAAATTGTAACACCCGAACCCGAGACCATCACCGTGTCGGACACGAGGGTTAACAAGCCAAGTTCACATGGTTTGCCCACCAATTTGACATTTCCAGTCAGGCTGGAAGACTGCATCACCGTCGCTTAAAAATCATATCTCGAGTTTCAAAACTCGGAAACTGGTTTCGTAAATTTTCCTGAATTTAGACTCATATATCCATCCATGGATTTATTTCTAGAATTTTGGATGGGCCAATTGGTACAGTTTATTAGTTAAAGTCACCCATGTTACAGGGATCGACTGCTCTGACCTTCGCGCGGTATAACTTGAATATCTCTCTGTACAGGGCTTTAATGCTGGTGTCGTTTGTTTCTAATGAAACTAGACTCAAAATGGAATCTGTACATATAAGGTATGTCGCCTAATTATTTCTGGATAATTTATAGTAAATTTTAAAGTTGCGACAGGGAACCCAGAAACCGTTCTGGCCCTGTCTCACAATAGCATTAATATCTCTTAACATGTAACTCCTATGACCATTTCGTTTCTTCCATATGAAAATAGACTCATCAAGGTTCATTTACATAGCTTATTCACTATTTAATTCCATTTCTACGAATTTTGGTGATTTTTCACATTCACGTCACTGCAGCTGGCAGCATCTGTTTTAAGGTAGGTCTTACCTATTTGGTAGTCTCCATGAACCAACTAGTCTTTGCCATACATAGGTTCATATATGATCATTTTAACCATGCCAATGGCTGATCATATGACCAAAATTCCCATTTCCAAGCCATAGCCACATCATGACACCAAATATATACATACAAACCACAATTATTCTAAGTTCATGTTCCCTTTTCGAGCCATTTTCGCATGGCCGTACATACTTACATCACCACATATTTAACAAACAAGGGGTAGTCCTATACATGCCATTTCAAGTTCAACCAAGAATTTATACCAAAATGGGGGGCTTGATAGTGTGGATGACTTCGACTTCAACGATCCCGAATCCGATTGCTATCGGCGAAATCTAGAAAACCGAGAGCCAAAGCAATGAGTAAGCATTTTATGCTTAGTAAGTCTCAAGGAATATAATCAACTCTAATTACAGCAATACATTCACATAGTTAAATGCATCATTTCATTAATGCGCATTCACATAATCATACTTACTTTACCATCCCAACTCTTATGTTCATACACAAATAACGGCTTCATTAAGGCCGATAACTCGCTCCATCATAGGAGCGGATATTCATACTCTTACTCCTAGCGCAAAGCACACACCGCACTTACCTTATCATTGGGAAATTTCACAAGTGCATTAGCTGAAATTTTCCAGCAAGCTCATAATTTTCAAATCACATACCTTCGAGTTTATCCGGATGTCGGTACTCGTTCAATCGCCTTGGGACATAGCCGGTTATGGTAACCCGCACCAAGGCCAACGGACTTTACCGGATATCACGATTTGCACAAATGCCTTGGTCTTAGCCCGGATTTAACAACTTGCACGAATGCCTTCGGTCTTAGCCGGATATAGCTACTAGCACAATTGCCTTCGGTCTTAACCGGATATAAATTTCAGCATAATTGTCTTGGGCTTAGCCCGGATATCATTCAATTTCTCATGCACACATACATCAATAATCATTGGACATACATATTTCATTTTCGTTACTAAGGCTCAAACACAATTATAATCATTAGCATATTCGCCGGGACTTAGCCCGGTGGAATTCAAATACTCATACACACATGATCAATAATCATACACATCCATGTTTCATCTTACATAATTCAAGTAAGATCACTTCTTGAGGACTTACCTCGGATGCTGTCGAACGGCTTCAACGGCTATTCGATCACTTTTTCCTTCCCTTTATCAGATTTAGCTCCCCTTTGCTCTTGAGCTTAACGAATGCAAGTAGAAGTATTCAATATTTTTCTCAATAATGTTTACTTGTTAATCACATTCAGCATCTCATATCAACTCATTTTATTATAAACTATCAATCGACTTTTAAACCAAAACGCCATTATAAGGCCGATTGTTCTTGGTCATACATACACGAAATCAAAAATAAATTCCAAGGTTTTCACATTATAAGGTACTAAGCCGAATACACTTGCTAGGTTCACATACATTCTTCATCAATTTCATCTTTAAACAAACACATTTAAGCATTCCTTTCGTATTATCAACTCCAACCACATTCATTACTCAAGTATAGTATTTTCACATTCGGCAATAGTATTACATACAATAGCCGATTCTTCTTACTTTGTATTTGTGCATCTATTTGATCATTAGTTTAGTTCAAACACCCATACACCAAGATTCATCAAGTTTAGCATGAAACATAAACCTTAATCCCCAATGACCACAATGGCCGAAAATCCTAGTCAACCCAAAATCAAAATTTCTAGCATGGGTTACCTAGAGAACTTGGTAACTAGCTCAATTTCATCTAACGTTTCAAGAATTCACATGAATTTCTCACTTTATTTATAGCTTAGAAACTGAATGGTTGCTCCCTTAGAATCGGCCAAGAAGAAACAAGAACAAAAACTTGTTTCTTTCACCCATCCACCATTTCTCCTTAAAACACAAGACAACAATCATTTTCCTCCATTTCTTCCATGGCCGATTACCCACTATCACCACACAATCAAGATTTTGACAAGGCTAAGTAGGAAACTTAGTAACTAGCTTAATGTATGCTAATATTTCAAGAACTAACATGAAATCACTTACCTTGTTCCAAGCTTAAGGGTGACCGATTGGCTATCTCCCCTTCTTCCTTTGAGTTTCGGCCAAGCTAAGGAGGATGAACACTTTTCTTCTTTTTTTTTTTTTTCTAGTTACGGCACAATGGGGGGGGCAAGGATGAAACAACCTTGGTTTCTCTTCCCACTCCCCTCATATTTTATTGTTCCTCCCACAACATGTTATCACAACATGTTTATTATATTCATTACCCATCACATTTTGTCTATCTTCATTACCATGGCCGGCCACTTCCTATAGTTTGGCTAAATTGACATGCAAATCCCTCATGTCTTTACTTCATGCATTATTTGGCCACTTAAAATTTCACCTATCGCATTTTCAAGTCCTATCACGTGGGTCCTTTCTTATAAATTAGCACCTAATTAATAAAATCAAGGCACGAAATATTTACACATACTAATTCCACAAACAATAAGCACAGAATATAACACCTAATTATTTTTGTGACTCGGTTTTGTGGTCTCGAAACCACATCCCGACTAGGGTCAATTTTGGGCTGTCACAATGGACATTGATTATAATGTTTTCAAATTAATTTATAAAGGTTAATTTAGTAAATTATGTATTATAATGTAATTAACTAAAAGAAAACATGAAAATTACATGCAACTGTTCATCTTTGACCGAAACTTGAGAAAGAAAAAGGGGTGTTAAGCTTTCAAACATTCAGCCATGGTTCAAGCTTGATTCAAGATCAAGAAAAGAAGAAATTGGAATTGGATCATGGGAAATCTAAAGTTGTCGAATAGTCATCCCAGTTCATTCGTCTTCGTCCGAGGTAAGTTCATACATAAATAAATGTTGTTAAATTGAATGTATTGATTTTGTTAATAACCGAATTGAATTTTATGTATGTATAATTACTTAGCCGAATTCAATTTAGCATGGAATGATGTGTTACAATCATGAATTGATCGAGTTACGACGTTCAAAAGCCCCGTATGAATCTTAGGAATAGTTAGGATACATATGTCATAACATAGGATTTCGATATGTGATTCGTGTAAGACCACGTCTGGGAGGTTGGCATCAATTTGTGATTTATGTGTAAGACCATGTCTAGGACAGTGGCATTGATAGTTGATTACATGTAAGACCTCATCTGGGACGTAGGCATTGTTCGAGTTTTTCGAGCTATCCGAGTATCCTTATTGATTCCGAATGGTACAACGGGCAATGTCATGGAAAAATCAAATGTGAATTGGAGTTAAATAATTCAGGTATGTTTTACGTTTATATGAAATTAGAAAGAAAAACGTAAGTGTTGTTGCATAATATGATCATGTGAACTATTTGTCATATGTTACTATATATATGTGTGTGTGAGATTGGAGGTATTCGGCGTAATTGAATTAAGTATAAATTTTCTTTTGATAATTTATTTGCTTATGACTTACTAAGCTATCTAAGCTTACTTTATGTGTTCATTTGGTGCTTTATAGATTTTGGAAGCTAGTTACGAGCTCGGGGATCATCAAGGATCATCATTACACTATCGACTATCATTCAGTACTTTTAAAGTTCGAAACTTTGAACATATGGCATGTATAGGCTAGTTTTAATTTGTTTGTATTTTGAATTTTTATATATATAGCCACGCGAAAATGGCTTGAGTTTGTTGTTAATGCTGGTGCGAATTTGGTTATGCTTAAACTCATTTTGAGAAGCTTATATCATGGTATATCTTGTGTGATGCTTGGTTTATAAAATTGTGAGAGATATCTGTAACACCCCTAACCCGAATCCGATCACCGGATTTAGGCTAAAAAGGTATTACCGAGCTAAAGATTAAATTTCTCATCCGCATTAACTAACATAAACAGAGATCGAGCTGAATACATATTGATTTATAAGTTATAAATGCTATTTTCATATGGCCAAAATATTTACAATACAAAACATTTTCATATGGCCAAAATATTTACAATACAAAACATAACTATCACCGGCCTAACCTATACATGCCATATCAAGGCCAAAAATATAACTGTACCAAAAAGATCGATAGTATGGTGAACTGCTGATGATCTCTGAGTCGGTGGCCAAAATCAACAATCTAAACAAAACAAAGAAATAAGGAACAAAGTAAGCTTTCGAGGCTTAGTAAGTTTTAAGCATTTCAAACAATTAAAAACTTGTTATTTAAATCGAACATTAAGTATCACAAAACTCGTATTCTAATTATAAATCACTTGACCGAATATACACAAGTACACTAGTTATAAAGCCTATTGGCCGAATATATATATATGAATACACAAGAAATTTCTAGCACATATTTCATTATACTATATGGCTCATACAATTACTTTAAGTCACATACTTTCATATAATGACATACATTGACCAAATAGGTCATTCTCTTACTCTTAGATACCGTATTCATCCACACGTATATATATATCGTGCTTTGATACTAATAATTCACTTTAAAATCAATTCACATATGAGTACATAATACGTACCTTAATATGTTAAATATATACTACTTACTCGACAGTGGTGTTTCCACGGATATTCAATGTCGTAATCTTACTTAATTTACTGGATTCAATCCTGTCAAGTCTTAGAACTTGAAACAAATTTCTAGCACCAGCCTACGGGAATTTAAACCTGGTATAATACCAGCTCGTAGCCTACGGGTCTTTAAGCCCGGATACAATTCCAGCATGAAGCCTGCGGGTCTTTAAGCCCAGATAACATTCCAGCATATAGCCTGCGGGTCTTTAAGCCCGAATAACATTCCAGCATATAGCCTGTGGGTCTTTAAGTCCGGATACAATTCCAGCACGCAGCCTGCGGGTCTTTAAGCCCGGATACAATTCCAGCATATAGCCTACGGGTCTTTAAGCCCGGATACAATTCCTCAAGTATCATGCATATTTAATCATACATTAACACATCTCATTTAACATGTCACATTAGTAGTCATTTGCTATGTGACAGCCTTAAAACGACCCTAGTCGGAATGTGGTTTCGGGACCACAAAAACCGAGGCATAAAAATAATTTGATATTTATTTTGATGCCTATAATATGTGTTAACTCATGTGTGACATTTTTGATGCTTTAATTTAGAGTTATAAATGTTAATTTCACTAGAAAGGACCTAGTAGAAAACTTTGAAAGTATGATGGGGGAATGTGTGATGACTAATTAAAGCATGCATGCAAAACAATGGCCTTGCATGTCAAATACTCCTCTTTTTACAAGTGATGGCCGACCATGACAAAGAAATATGGGCAAAACATGTCATAGACATGTTTTGTTGGTGAATCATGGGTGAAAAAAAATAAATTAATGAGCATAGGTAATAAAGAAATGGAAAAAGAAAAAAATGGTCTCATGCATGCCCCATTGCCGTGTATTGAGGAAGAGAAAAGAAAAAAATTTGTTCATCCATTTTTCATTCTCTCTTGACCGAAAATACTAGAGGGGAAGGGAGGAAATTTGCTTCATGCTTGGTTTGGAAGAGGATTAGGAAGAGATTTGGCTATACTTGCATCAAGATTAAGGTATGTTTGAGGTTGTGCCATGAGATTCATGCATATTTTTAGTTGATAGCTTGATGCTCTTGTTAGCCCATGGTTCAAACCTTTGTTATATCATGGGGATGGTATTTGGCCAAGGTGGATTTTGTGTTAATGCCATTGCATGTTAAATATGAAGCTTGCTAATGATATATGTGATGGTGGATTGATGGCTCTTGGACTTTCTTTTTAGTATTTTGAGTAAGACATTAAGTTCTTTGTTTAATCATGACCAAAATTATGGTGTTGTGATGTATTCGCCATGGTACATCCAAAAGTGTGATTTATGCTCATTGCATGGAAAGTAAGATTTGTGTTTTGAAATTATGTTCATGTTTAGTTACAATCAACTTGAGATTCGGCTCTAGCATATATATATGTATATATGTTTGTACATGATGTATTGGTATGACATATATACTATTTCAAGGTGTATATTTGCTTGTGATGATGTTTGGATATGAAGTAAATGAGAGATGTGTATTGAGCTACGATATGTAATGCGTTAGTTAGTAAAATGTATGCTGTTTTGTGTGGTATTAAGTGTATAATTGGCCTCAACATGGACATGCATATTCGCCACATGAGGGGAAATTGGTGTGCATGCATTCGGTTAGAGGCAAGCATATTGATGCCTATTCTTGGCTTAGAAAATTCGGCTAAGAGGAATATTAACTAATGTGTTGAGTTCGATTCATGATTTCGTACACATGCAACTTTGATGCCTAATGAGTATATATATTGGCTAAGTACCTTGTATTCCTCTTCGATGCTCAAATGATTAAATCGATTTATTTGTTAAATTAAGCTCAAGAGCAAAGGGAACTAGATCCGACAAAGGGAAGGAAAAAGTGGTCGAATAGCCATTGAAATCGTTCGACGACATCCTAGGTAAGTTCTTGAGTAATAGAGCTTAAATTCGAATTGATTAGATCATGTTTAAAGCAAATTAAAATCATGCTCTTTGTGTCCGGCTATTGAGCCAAAATTGCAAGTGTGAAAAGTGCCTTGTGTTTGAGTTTTGCTAATGAAAATGAAATACTGAATGTGTCATAATTTATTGATAATTGTGCTCGGTTATTGAATGATGTCGTGGCTAAGTCCCAAGGCTTTGTGCTAAGTGACTATATCCGGACTAGGATCCGAAGGCATTCGTATGAAGTTAATAAATCCGGCTAAGCCGAAGGCATTTGTGCAAGTTACTAAACCCGGGTTAAGTCCCGAAGGCATTCGTATGAAGTCACTATAACCGGGCTTCGTCTCAAGGCATTTGAGCGAGTCGTTATATCCAGTTAAATTTGAAGGTACGTGATTCGAGAATGAGCGATCTTGCTGTAAAATTTTCAGTTAATACGCTTGAAAAATTCCAGCAATGAGGTATGTTCGTATGTGCTTGAATTAGTTGATTCCTTGAATAATATTCGCTCAATCGAGTAATGAGTTTCGGTATTTGGCTAAGATGATCCCTTATGTATGAACATAGGGGTTGGAATGTGAAATGAGTAGGATATTGAGAATTTGTGCATATGAAATTATCCGTTAGCTTTATGAATGCTATGCTTTTGTTGTGCTGGAATTTCTTGCTCAAACTTACTAAGCATAAATTGCTTATTCCGCTTTCTCTGTTTCTTTGTTTATAGATTTTGGCTCGTCACCTATCGGACTCGGGATTTTTGGAAGTCAAGTCTCCCACACAATGAAAGCCCCATTTTGGTACAATTTTGGTTGAACTTTGAAATGGCATGTATAGGACTACCCTTTTGTTGAAGGTCATGTACCTTTCGGTTTTGTGTAAACTTGGATAGCCATGCGAAAATGGCTTATATATCGCTTTTAGCATAGTACCATAATCGTTTGTATGTTGATCATTATGAGGTATGGAATTGTTTTGAAACGATTAGCCATTGTAATGGTTAATCATGATCACACTTTGTGCTATGTATGCAAAAAGGGCCAATTGAATCATGGAAATCATGAAATAGGTAAAGCCTACCTTAAAGGCAGATGCTGACAGCAGCAGTGATGTGGATGTGAAAAATCACTAAAAATAGTAGGAATGGTATTAAATAGTGAATAAATTATGTAAATGAACTTTGATGAATCTACTTTCATATGGAAGAAACGAAACGGTCATATGAGTTATATGTTAAGAGATATTAAAGTTCTCGTGAAACAGGGCCAGAACGGTTTCTGGATCCCCTGTTCCGACTTTGGAAATTCATTGTAAATTAACCAGAGATAATTAGGAGTCATTCCATATATGTATAGATTCCGCTCTGAGTCTAGTTTCTAAAGAAACAAACGGCTTCAGTATTAAAGCCCTGTACAAGGAGATATTCAATTCGTAACGCACAAAGGTCAGTGTAGTCGAACCCTGGAATAGGGGAGACTTTAACTAATAAACTGTAATAATTGGCTTGACCAAAAATTCTAGAAAAAAATATGTAGATGGAAATATGAGTCTAGTTTCAGGGAAAAATTACGAAAAAATTTTTTGAGCTTTGATACTCAAGATATGATGTTTAAGGCGACAGTGATGCAGTGACCAGCTAGTCTGGAAATTTCTAAATGGACTGTGAAAATAGTTAAGTCTGTGTGCACCTTGTGTCCGATTCCGGTAACGGACTCGGGTACGGGGTGTTACATGCTACATGCGAATATAAGCTCCATATGAACACCATCAATTACATTTCAGTTCAAAATTTATACAAAAATATCTCATATACATTTCATTAATCAAGCTTAACCCGTATTGACCATTCGACCATAGTTCATAATTCATCTAATATACACATATCAAGGCATCATAAATTTTATACTAAAGGTGATTACTCAAAACTTACCTCGGATATTTTGAACAGTTGCGGATAGGCTACTCGATTGCTTTCTCCTTTCCCCTATCTGATTTAGTTCCTCTTTGCTCTTGAGTTTAATTTAAACAAATGAATTTGTTTAATTACTTACTCAACTTTACTTCTTTAATAGTCACATTTGACAATCATATATAACTTCAATGCATATTATGTTTTATAAAATATGCCATGACTCGATTTCATGCTTATTATATCAATATCTAATTCGCATACACAAACAAAGATTCACATAACTTACCATGCTTTCATATACACGAATTTAACTATATATATATGTATATCCGAATGTTTCTATGTCACAAGGTACATACATAAGGCATATATATATACCTATGTGTGACTCTCACAATTTAATCGATTACTCATTTTATGCACAACCACGTATACATATATATATATATATTGCATGCCTTAATATCATATATACCCCATTCGGCCCTAACTACTCAAACATAGCCTTTATATTCAATTTCCATTTCATGACCAAATGTAGCAAATTGCACATAGGTTTCACCTATGCCAAACAATGACCGAATTACTCAATCACATTTATAGTCGATTCTATCTTGCTCATATTAAGGTCATAACTCACTTAAAATAATTTCTAATCTTTCGTACTCTCATATTGCTTAAACATAACTAAACTAAAAATTTTTCCACTACCTATTCTTCAACACATCGTATGCAAAGTAATTAACACCTATACATCATACCGAATTTGCTAACCCACATAGTCCTTGACCGAATGTTATCAATTCAAGCCACAAATATTATTCATTAAGACACCTTCAATGACCACATTCGGCACCTCCCTAAAAACACATACCAACCTCAACTTTCAAGTTAAAAACAATTAACAACTCATCATATCCTACATTAGTATCCATTTTAATGACATTAAATGTGACACCCCTAATGTGACCCTAGTCGGAGAGTGGTTTCGGGACCACAAAACCGAGTCACAAGAATAATTAGGTGTTATATTCTGTGCTTATTGTATGTGGAATTTGTATGCTTAAATATTTCGTGTCTTGATTTTTATTAATTAGGTGCTAATTTATAAGAAAGGACCCATGTGTTAGGACTTGAAAATGTGATAGGTGAATTTTTAAGTGGCCTAATAATGCATGAAGTGAAATAAATGGAGTTGCATGTCAATTATCCCATTTCCTAAGGTTAGTGGCCGCCATGACAAATTATGGGCAAAGGAACATGTTTCCAACATGTTTTGCTAATGGTTGATGTTAGAATGGTTATTATATTGGTGTTAGTAGGAAGAAAAGAAAAAAAAATGGGTATGTGTGGTTGCCCCTCCCCATTGCCGTGTATTGAGCAAAGAAAAAAAAAGTTTGGTTCATCTTCCTCCTAGCTTAGCCGATCCTTCAAGAAGAAAAGGAAGAGTTAGCATTCGGTCACTTGAGCTTGAACTAAGGTATGGAATCCATGTTAGTCTTTGAAATCTTTGCATATATGAAGCTAGTTACTAAGTCCTTTACTTGCCCATGTCAAAAATTTTGAAGGTGGTAGTAATACAAGTGTTCGCCATGGAAGATGTTTAGGGAAATGGTTGTTGCCTTTATGATTTAAGGAATAATTAGAAATGGGTGAAAGAAACAAGTCTTTGTTCTTGATTCTTCTTGGCGATTCTAAGGGAGAAAAGAGAGCAACCATTTGGTTTCTAAGCCATAAATAAGGTGAGAAATTCATATGAATCCTTGAAATTTTAGATGAAATTGAGCTAGTTACCAAGTATTTTTTTTAGGTGACCCATGTTAGAAATTGTGATTTTGGGGTGACTAGAACTTTCGGCCATAATGGTTATTGAGGATTAAGGTTATGTTTCATGCTAAACTTGATGAATCTTGGTGTATGGGTGCTTGAACTAAACGAATGATCAAGTAGATGCATAAATACAAAGTAAGAAGAATCGGCTATTATGTGTAATACTATTGCGAATATGAAAATGTTATACTTGAATAATGTATATGGTTGGAGTTGATAATATGAAAGGAAGGCTTAGATGTGTTTGTTTAAAGAAGGAATTGTTGAAGAATGTATGTGAACTTGGCCAACGATTCGGCTTAGTACATATATGATGTGAAAGTCTTGGAATTTATTTTTGATTTTTGTGTATTATGACCATGTATAATCGGCCACATGAGTAATTTGAGCACTTGATGTTATATTAAAATTCTTGAGCTTAAATATATGGATGTATGTATATGTGGTCATATAATGGCGTTTTGGTTTAAAGGTTGAATGATAAATTATAATAAAGCGAGATGATATGAGATGCGAATGTGATTGACAAGTAAACATTATTGATAAAAATATTGAATACTTCTACTTGTATTCGTTAAGCTCAAGAGCAAAGGGGAGCTAAATCCGATAAAGGGAAGTAAAAAGTGGTCGAATAGCCGTTAAAGCCGTCCGACGACATCCGAGGTAAGTCCTCAAGAAATGACCCTACTCGAATTATGTGAAATGAAATATGGATGTGTAATGATTATTGATTTATGTGTGTATGAGTACTTGAATGATACCCGGGCTAAGTCCCGAAGGCGATTATGCTAGTGATATGTTTGTGTTTGAGCCTTAGTAACGAAAATGAAATATGGATGTGTAATGATTATTGATGTATATGTGTGCATGAGCAATTGAATGATATCCGAGCTAAGTCCCAAGACATTTATGCTAGTAATTTTAACCGGTTAAGACCAAGGCAATTGTGCTAGTGACTACATCCCGCTAAGACCAAGGCATTCGTGCAAGTTGTTAAATCCGGGCTAATACCAAGGCATTTGTGCAAGTCGTTCTATCCGGCTAAGACCCAAGGCATTCGTGCATGTGGTTATATCCGGTTGTATTCAAGAAGCTTGGGCTGGAGGTGGCGTTGGTTGCTGTAATAAATTTAATTAGTACGCTCGAAAAGCCCAAAGAATAAGGTATGTTTATATGTGCATTGGAAAAGTCGATATGTTTGAGTAACATTCGCTCAATCGACTAACGAGTTTTCAGCTATTGAATTGGTTGATATCTTGTGAAAGTGTATAATGATGAAGTGTGAAGTAAGTATGATTATGTGAATGTGTATTAATGAAATGATTCATTTGGCTATGTGAATGTAATGCTTTAGTTAAAGCTGATTTTATTGCTTGAGACTTACTAAGCATAAAAAAATGCTTACCCGCTGCTTTGGCTCTCTGTTTTATAGATTTTGCTCGTTAGCGATCGGATTCGGGATCATTAAAGTCGAAGTCATCTACACTATCAAAGCCTCCATTTTGGTATAATTTTGGTTGAACTTTGAAATGGCATGTATAGGACTACCCTATTGTTGAAGGTCATGTACCTTTCGGTTTTGTGTAAGCTTGGATAGCCATGCGAAAATGGCTTATATCGTTTTAGTATGATTCTATAATCATTTGTATGATGATCATTATGGGGTATGGAATTGTTTGAAAATATTAGCCATTGGAATGGTTAATCATGATCACACTTTGTGCTATGTATGCAAAAAGGGCCAATTGAATCGTGGAAATCATGAAATAGGTAATGGTTACCTTGAAAACAGATGCTGGCAGCAGCAGTGGTGTGGTTTTGAAAAATCACCAAAATTTTTAGGAATGGTATTAAATAGTGAATAAGTTATGTAAATGAACCTTGATGAGTCTACTTTCATATGGAAGAAACGAAACGGTCATAGGAGTTACATGTTAAGAGATATTAAAGCTATTTTCAGACAGGGCCAGAATGGTTTCCGGGTCCCCTGTCGCGACTTTAAAAATTTACTATAAATTATCCAGAAAGAATTAGAAGTCATGCCTTATATGTTCAGATTCCATTTTGAGTATAGTTTCATTAGAAACAAACATCACCAGTATTAAAGCCCTGTACAGGGAGATATTGAAGTTGTAATGCGCGAAGGTCAGAGCAGTCGATCCCTGTAACATGGGTGACTTTTACTAATAAACTGTACCAATTGGCCTGACCAAAAATTCTAAAAATAAATCCATGGATGGATATATGAGTCTAAAGTCAGGGAAAATTTACGGAATCAGTTTCTGAGTTTTGAAACTCGAGATTTGATTTTTAAGGCGACAGTGACGCAGATTTCCAGCCTGTCTGGAAATGTCAAATTGGTGGGTGCAATATGTGGATTTGGCTTGTTAACCCCTCGTGTCCGACACCGGTGATGGTCTCGGGTTCGGGGTGTTACATTAAAATATCTACTAAGAGTTTCAAGCTTCTTGGCTGAATTTCAAACCTCCTAATAGCCTAAATTTAAACCATGGAATAGGTAGAATTCAAACTAATCATCTCAATTATGCATAAATTTTCAAGAATGGCATAGTACATACCTCATTCTAGCCATCATCTAAGCCGAAAATTAAACAAGAATTCTTCTTCTTCCTTACTTCAAGTTACAGCAATAAAGGAGCAAAGATGAACCAACTTTGGTTTCTCCTCCCACTAACCCAATATTTTATTACTCTTTATTCTTTAATTCATTTTGTAAATAAAAATGTTAGTATAAAAATACATATAATATATATATTAATCAATATCATAGCTGGCCACTATCCAAAAATGGGTAATTTGACATGCAAGTCCACCTTTTCGACATCATGCATTAATAGATCACTTTAAAATTTACCTATCACATTTCACAAATGTCTCACATAAGTCCTATTTAAAAATTTCACATACAAATGACAAAATCAAAGCATGAGACTTTCACAAATGCATTTACACATATAATAAGCATAAAATATAACGGTTAATTATTTTTATAACTCGGTTTTGTGGTCCCGAAACCACTTTCCGACTAGGGTCAAATTAGGGCTGTCACAACTCTCCCCCACTTAAGGAATTTTCGTCCCCGAAAATCTTACCAGTGAATAAGTTAGGATATCGATCTTTCATAGAGTCTTCAAGTTCCCAAGTAGCTTCTTCAACCCCATGCTTAAGCCACAGTACCTTCACTAATGAGATTTTCTTATTTCGTAGTTCTTTTACTTCACGAGCCAAAATATGAACCGGTTCTTCTTCGTAACTCAAATCAGATTGAATCTCAACTTCAGATGGATTAATTATATGCGATGGATCTAATCTATAACGTCGAAGCATCGAAACATGAAAAACATTGTGAATCTTTTCAAGCTCAGGGGGTAACATCAATCTGTATGCGACTAGCCCAACTCGTTCGGATATTTCATATGGCCCGATGAACCTCAGACTCAAGTTGCCCTTACAGCCAAATCTGAGCACCTTTTTCCAAGTTGAAACTTTAAGAAACACTTTGTCTCCGACCTGATATTCAATGTCTTTTCGTTTTAAATCCGCATACGACTTCTGACGATCTGAAGCTGCTTTCAGATTTTCACAGATCACTTTTACTTTTTGCTCAGCATCTTTAATCAAATCAACCTCGAAGATTTTACTTTTACTAAGCTCGGTCCAAAACAACGGTGTACGACATTTACGACCGTACAAAGCCTCGTAAGGTGCCATCTTAATGCTTGATTGAAAACTATTATTGTAAGCGAATTCAATCAAAGGTAAATACCGTTCCCATGAACCACTAAACTCAAGGATGCAACATCTCAACATATCCTCGAGTATCTGAATTATCCGCCCGGATTGACTATCAGTCTGGGGATGAAAAGCGGTGCTAAAATGCAACTTGGTACCTAATGCTTCTTGCTATTTCTTCCAAAATCGCAATGTGAATCTTGGATCTCTATCCGACACAATAGAAATAGGTACCCCGTGTAACCTTACAATTTGAGAAACATACAATTCGGCTAGCTTGTTAAATGAATAATCCATACGTACGGGAATAAAGTGAGCTGACTTTGTCAATCTATCAATAACAACCCAGATCGCATCTTTCTTGCATGCCGACAATGGCAACCCGGATACAAAATCAATCGTGACTCGATCCCATTTCCATTCGGGTATCATGATCGGCTAAAGTAATTCCGAAGGCACTTGATGTTTCGCTTTCACTTGTTGACATATCAAACACTTCGAAACAAAGTCAGAAATGTCTCGTTCATACCAGGCCACCAAAAGTGACGTTTCAGATCGTTGTACATTTTCGTACTACCCCAGTGGACTGACATTCGGCTACTATAAGCCTCGCTCAAAATCACCAAAATAAGTTCCAAATTTCTTGGAACACATAATTGACTTCTGAACTTCAAACAATCATTGTCGTCAATTTGAAACTCTGATTCCACATTTGAGGCACATTCAGCTCGTTTAGCAACCAATTCATCGTTGACTTTCTGAGATTCACGTATTTGATGGATCAATAATGGTTTGGCCTTTAATTCTGCTACTAACACATTATCGGCTGAAACGGACAGGTGTACATTCATCGCTCGCAAAGTAAACAGTGACTTGCGACTTAAAGCATTGGCAACCACGTTAGCCTTTCCCGGGTGATAGTTAATGATGAGCTCATAATCTTTCAACAACTCAAGCCAACGTCTTTGTCGCAGATTCAAATCTCTTTGAGTCATCAAATATTTGAGACTTTTGTGATTTGAATATACATGACCTCTCTCCAAACAAGTAATGTCGCCATATTTTCAAAGCGAATACGATGGCAGCTGATTCGAGATCATGGGTCGGATAGTTTTTCTCACGTGGCTTCAATTGCCTCGATGCGTAAGCTACAACTCGACCCGCTTCCATCAATACACAACCCAGCCCAAGTAAGGACACATCACTATAAATGACAAACTCTCTACCAGATTCGGGCTGCACTAACACTGGAGCTTCAGTCAAATAAGTTTTCAATTGATTGAAACTTTTCTGACATTTTTCTGACCAATCAAACTTAACATCTTTCTGAAGTAGTTTCGTCATTGGTGTGGCTATCATCGAGAAACCCTTTACAAACCGTCTGTAGTAACCGGCAAGTCCTAAGAAGCTTCGAACTTCAGTAACATTTCTCGAAGGCTTCCAATCAAGTATGGCTGAAATTTTTCTCGGATCAACTCGAATACCGGATACAGATACCGCATGCCCCAAAAAACTAACTTTTCTCAACTAGAATTCACATTTACTGAATTTCACGTATAACTGTTTGTCTCGTAAAATCTGTAATACCAATCTCAGGTGCTCGGCATGTTCAGTTTCATCGCGTGAATAAATCAAGATGTCATCTATAAACACAACTACAAACCGATCCAAATACTGTCTAAAAATTCGATTCATCAAATCCATAAATACTGCAGGGGCATTAGTGAGCCCAAACGACATCACTAAGAACTCGTAGTGACCGTATCTCATTCTGAAAGCAGTTTTAGGTATATCTGAGTCTCGAACTCGCAACTGATAATAACCCGATCTCAAATCTATCTTTGAAAACACTGAGGCTCCCTTCTGCTGATCAAAGAAATCATCACTACGCGGTAACAGATATTTGTTCTTTATTGTCACTTTATTCAATTGACGATAGTCGATGCACATTCTCATGGTTCCGTCTTTCTTTTTCACAAATAATACTGGTGCACCCCAAGGTGAGAAACTCGGTTGAGCGAAACCTCTATCCGTCAACTCTTGCAACTGAGTTTTCAATTCCTTCAATTCCGTTGGTGCCATACAGTATGGAGCTATCGAAATTGGTGTAGTCCCAAGTACAAGTTCAATGCCAAACTCTACCTCCCGAACAGGTGGTAACCCCGATAATTCCTCAGGAAAAACATTCGGATACTCACAAACCACTGGTACTGATTCAAGCTTCTTTTCTGATTCTCTACTATCAAGTACATACGCAAGATATGCTTCACACCCATTTTTTACATATTTCTAAGCCAACATCGAGGATATTATTGTGGGTAATCCGTTCATGCCAGCAGACTCAACTCGTATTATCTCATCATTTGCACATCTCAAATCAATAGTCTTTCTTTTGCAATTCACAACTGCATCATGTACAGTCAACCAATCCATACCGAGAATAACATCAAATTCATCAAACGGTAAAATCATCAAATTAGCCAGAAAACAAGAACCTCGGATTATTAGGGGACATTTCCTACACACTTTGTCAACTAGCACATATCGACCTAAGGGATTCGACACTCGAATCAGAAACTCAGTAGACTCAACAGGTAGAGTCTTACTGGATGCTAAAGTCTCACATACATATGAATGAGTAGAACCAGGATCATTCAATGCAATCACAATAGTATCAAAGAGAGTGAAAGTACCGGTAATGACATCAGGCGAAGAAGCATCTTCGCGTGCGCGTATAGCATAAGCTCTAGCATCTCTAGACCCTCTCTGACCGCCACTAGTATTCCCAATATTCGTAGAGGGTCTACCTCGAGCTGTAGTAGTACCCGATTTCCCACTCTGATTCACATTCTGTTCAGACAATCTCGGGCAGTCCTTGATAAAGTGGTCAGCTAATCCACACTTATAACAGGAGCGGTCATGAAATCTACAACTCCCCAAATGCCATTTCCCACAATACTTGCACTCAGTCCTGTCCGGACGATCGTTTCTAACACTGGCAACCGAAGTGGCTCGCGTACTCACAGAGGGTCGATCACGGTCTTGTCTGGAAAAGCTCGAAGTGTTCTTAGATCGGTTCGAATCATCTTAAAATTTCTTCAGTGACTACCGAAAGGGCTTTCCAAAAGATCTTTTACGGAACTCTCTAGCTCCATCTTCAGTTTTTCTTTTCTCTTTACTGAGCTCTTCGGCTTTGCAAGCTCGCTCGACAAGTACTACAAACTCTCTGATTTCAAGAATGCCAACAAACAGTTTTATATTTTCATTAAATCCATCTTCGAAACGTTTACACATTATAGCTTCTGAAGAAACACATTCTCGGGCATACCGGCTAAGCCTCACAAATTTGCTCATAATCGATGAATCGACATGGAACCCTGTTTAAGTTCAAGAAATTCCTTCCGTTTCTGATCGATGAATCTCTGGCTGATATACTTTTTCCAGAACTCGATTTGGAAGAACTCCCAAGTCACTCACTCTCTGGGCACAACAGAAACCAACGTATTCCACCAATAGTAGGCAGAATCACGTAGCAAAGATATAGAACATTTTAGGCATTCATCGGGTGTGCAAGATAGTTCATCGAACACTCAGATAGTATTGTCCAACCAAAATTTGGCTTGCTCAGCATCATCACTATCGGTAGCCTTAAATTCAGTAGCCCCATGCTTTCGGATTTTGTCAACCGGGGGCTTATTTAATCTCATCTGATCAATTATCGGAGGTATCGTAGGTGTAGGGGGTGTATTATTTGGGAGCGGGTGTTGTGGAACAGTCGTATTAGTTTGAATGTATTGGTTGAACCAATCATTCATCACACTATAAAAAGCATGCCTGGCCTCATCGTTCTGATTTCTTGCGATAGGTTGAGACTCCATCAGCGCTGTCCCATGCTCGGGAGCAGGCACTACACTCTCTACATCATCAGCTACCGCTCGATTGGGATCGGGATCCATTACTAAACGAAAACACATTTTTAACTATCAGAATTCATCATACTATCGTATTAATACTATATGGCATGTATAACTAGACTCAAACACTTTACGTTAGTCCTAGAATCGACTAAATCGTAACTATGATACCAATAAAATGTAACACCCCTAACCCGAATCCGATCGCCGGATTTAGGCTAAAAAGGTATTACCGAGCTAAACATTAAATTTCTCATCCACATTAACTAACATAAACAAAGATCGAGCGGAATACATATTGATTTATAAGTTATAAATGCTATTTTCATATGGCAAAAATATTTACAATACAAAACATAACTATCACCGGCCTAACCTATACATGCCATATCAAAGCCAAAAATATAACTGTACCAAAAAGATCAATAGTATGTTGAACTGCTGATGATCTCCGAGTTGGTGGCCAAAATGAACAATCTAAAAAAAAACAAAGAAATAAGGAACAGAGTAAGCTTTCGAGGCTTAGTAAGTTTTAAGCATTTCAAACAATTAAAAACTTGTTATTTAAATCGAACATTAAGTATCACAAAACTTATATTCTAATTGTAAATCACTTGACTGAATATACACAAGTACACTAGTTATAAAGCCTATTGGCCGAATATATATATATATGAATACACAAGAAATTTCCAGCACATATTTCATTATACTATATGGCTCATACAATTACTTTAAGTCACATACTTTCATATAATGACATACATTGACCGAATAGGTCATTCTCTTATTCTTAGATACCGTATTCATCTACACGTGTATATATATCGTTCTTTGATACTAATAATTCACTTTAAAATCAATTCACATATGAGTACATAATACGTACCTTAACATGTTAAATATATACTACTTACTCGACGGTGGTGTTTCCGCGGATATTCAATGTCGTAATCTTACTTAATTTACTGGCATCAATTGTAATGCCCCGTACCCGAGACCATCACCGGAGTCGAACACGAGGTGTTAACAGACTTAATTCATTACTTAAACAACTCAAACAATTTATTTTTAAAATTTCCAATCAAGCTAGCAATCTGCGTTACAGTCGCTTAAAAATTTATATCTCGAGTTCCTAAACTTGAAATCCAATACTGTAAATTTTCCCTGAAACTGGACTCATATATCTATTTAGTAATTTTTTTCTAGAATTTTTTGTCAATTCAATTAGTACAGTTTATTAGTTAAAGTCTTCCCTGTTTTAGGGTTCGACTGCTCTGACCTCTGTATATTACGAATCTGATATCTCTCTGTACAGAATTTCAATGACTATGAAGTTTCTTTCTCTTAAGCCTAGACTCAAGAAGGAATCTGTGCATATAAAGAATGACTTCTAATTATTGTTTTACAATTTATGATGAATTTGTAAATTCAGAACAGGGGATCTAGAAATCACACTGGACCTATTTCACCGAAATTCAAATATCGCATAAAATATAATTTATATACCTATTTTGTTCAATACATATGAAAATAGACTCCTTAAGATTCAATTTAATAACTTACTCATCATTTAATTCCATATCTACTATTTTTAGTGATTTTTCAAATTTACATCACTGCTGTTGTCAGATTCTGTTTTATGGCAAATTTCACTTTACTAAGGATTTTCATGGACTAAATAGCATTTTAAACATACATAACATCAAATATGACTTAGATTGGCCATTCCAATGGCTGATCATTTACAAACCCTTTTCTTACCAAACCATAGCCATATCATAAGATCAATTACACAAAGTGAGTGTTTTGCCATACATGCCACATTCAAAATACACAAGCCATTTTACCAATTTAAGCCTTCGGATAGTGTGAAGGAGTCTTCGACCTATCCCGATTCTCAAGCCGGCTTGTCAAAACTACAATGAAAGAAAAGGAAGGAGTAAGCACAAATGCTTAGTAAGTACACATGCAAATAGCAAGTAACATAATCACACAATCTCACATAAAACATCATTTGCACAAACAACACCAAGACATTCATGTTTCATTTACATTTAATATCTTCCTACGATTTCATCATACCAAGTTTTCAACCCGAGGGTTTAAGCACATACCTGTCAAATTTTCTCATTTACCACACTTACCAACATGTCACCTTCGTTTTAGGCCTTTTTCTTATTCACTTAAGATTCATCCGTTGAACACATCAGAATATAATTCGAATACACGGATTTCATGAACGTAAGTGTCATACCCGCAGCTAGACAAACTCAATAGCCTGCGGCACTTATGTAGCCAAGCTACTATGTAACCCACCCATAAGTGAACTCGGACTCAACTCAACGAGCTCGGGCGTTCGAATCCATAAGTGAACTCGGACTCAACTCAACGAGTTCGGATACCTAGTTACATCTCACGAATTCAGACTCAACTCAACGAGTTTGGAACTCAAGTATCCTAGTGACATGTCACTTGTATTCTAATCTATTCCTAAGGTTCAAACAGGTGTTTTCCTCAATCACACATCTTTGCCGTCTTCCACGGAATATCGAAATCGATACTTCGGTGATAGTTTATACTCATCAAGTAATTCACATAATTACATATTATTCAACAATAACCACAAAACATAACAATTCATGATAATAATAAGCATCATATCATATAAACAACATTAAATTGCTCAAAATGACAATTATGTTACTACATTTACACATGAACTTACCCCGGTATAAAATTGTTAGCAATCGAGCCTATTCTTCGTAAACTTTGGTTTTCCCTCAATCGCGACTTGAATCTCGTTTCTATTGATCTATAATGCCAAATTAATCTTATTTAATACATACATTCATCAAAACAGCATTTAATACGAAATTTGGCAAAATTACATTTTTGCCCCTAAACTTTTGCATAATTACACTTTTGCCCCTAGGCTCGGGAATTAAACTTTATCCCTTATTCTTATGTTTTATGTCATGCTGATCATTTTTCCCTTCTATGGCAACATCAAATTCACACTCTAACATGTACTTATGACTATTAGGTATTTTTACCGATTAAGCCCTTTTACTCGTTTTCGCTTAAAACTGAGTAGTACAAGTTGTCTAACATAATTTAAAACCTCATATTCTATCATAAACACCAAAATACACGAATTTCACCTATGGATATTTTTTCAAATATGAACCCTAGGTTGAATTATTGCTAGCATAAGCTTAATCGAGCTACCGGGATTCCAAAAACGTAAAGAACATTAAAAACGGGGCTTGGAATCACTTACTATGGAGCTTGAAAGGTTGAAACAAACCCTAACCATGGAGAACCCTTGAAATTTCAGCCTAATGAAGAAGATGGACAAAAATTGGCTTTTAATTTTGTTTTTAATTCATTTTAATAACTAAATGAGCAAAATGCCCTTACAACTAAACTTTCCAAAAATTCCATCCATGTCCAATTTTTGTCCATAGACTTAGAAATTGGTCAAATTTCTATTTAAGACCTCCTCATTAATATTCCAATACAATTTCATACTAAAAACTCCTAGAATGCAAGTTTTGCAAATTATCCGATTTAGTCCCTAATTTCAATTTAAGACTTTAGGCATAGGATTTCATCACGAAATTTTCACACAATCATGCACTCATATCATAAACATGAAAATAATTATAAAATAATTATTTCTATCTTGGATTTGTGGTCACGAAACCACTATTCCGATTAGGCCCTAATTCGGGATATTACAACTCTCCCCCCTTTAAGGATTTTCGTCCTCGAAAATCTTACCAGTAAACAAGTGTGGGTATTGGTTTCTCATAGTTTATTCAGGTTCCCATGTACTCTCTTCTACCCTGTGCTTTTGCCACAATACTTTCACGAGAGCGACACTTTGAAAAATACCTTATCACCAACTTGAAACTCGATTTCCCTTCGTTTCAAATCCGCATAAGATTTCTGTCTATCTAAAGCAGCTTTCAAACAATCTCAAATCACTTTCACCTTTTCTTCGATTTCTTTTATTAGATCAACTCCATAAATCTAATTTTCCTTCAGTTCAGTCCAATACAATGGCGTCTGACATTTACGACCATACAATGCTTCATATGGTGCCATTTTCAAACTCGTCTGATAACTATTATTATAAGCAAATTCTACCAACGGTAAGTACCTTTCCCAACTACCTTGAAATTCTAATACGCAACATCTGAGCATGTCTTCAAGAATCTGAATTACTCTCTCTGATTGTCCATCAGTTTGTGGATGAAAGGCAGTGCTGAAATTTAACTTCGTACCTAATGCCTCTTGCAACTTTTGCCAAAACCGTGAAGTAAATCTCGGATCTCTATCTGAAATGATTGACAAAGGTATTCCATGAAGTCTAACAATCTCACGGATATACAATTCAGCCAAATTATTAAGAGAATAATCCGACGCTTAGGAATAAAATGAGCCGATTTAGTCATCATCAACTATTACCCAGATGGCATTTTCTTCCCCGAGTTAACGGCAACCCCGATATAAAATCCATAGTAATCCGATCCCATTTCCATTCAGAACCATGATAGGTGGAGTAATCCCGAAGGTACTTGGTGTTCAGCTTTCACTTGTTGACAAACTAAGCACTTTGATACAAACTCAGAAGTATCTCTTTTCATTCCACTCCACCAGTACATTTTCTTCAAGTCATTATACATTTTCATACTGCTCGTATGAACCGCCAAACAACCATTATGTGCTTCATGCAAAATCTTTTGAATCAACTCATGATTTTTCGGTACACAAATCTGATTTTTAAACATCAAGCAACCATCAGAACCAATTCTGAAATCTGATCCCGTATCAACTTCACATTGCTTTCTCTTGGCTTGCAAATCTTGATCATTTTTCTGAGCTTCAGAAATCTCTTGTAAAAACATCGGTCTTGCTCTTAACTCTACTAGAATCGAACCATCATTTGATATCTTTAACCGAGTGTTCATAGTTCTCAAAGTAAATAGCAATTTTCTGCTTAAAGCATCGACAACCACATTCGCTTTTCCCGGATGGTAATCAATAACAAGCTCGTAATCTTTCAATAACTCCAACCATCTTCGCTGTCTCAAATTCAAGTCTTTTTGTGACATCAAGTACTTAAGACTTTTGTGGTCGGTATATACTCGGCACTTTTCACCATGCAAATAATGTTGCCAAATCTTCAAAGCAAACACTATAGCAGCCAATTCCAAATCATGAGTCGGATAATTTCTTTCGTGAGATTTTAACTGCCTCGATGCATAAGCCACCACTTTTCCTTCTTGCATAAGTACACATCCTAAGCCATTTCAAGAAGCATCACTATACACCACAAATTCTTTATCTGATTCGGGTTGTACCAACACTGGTGCTTCAGTTAATAACTTTTTCAATTCTTCAAAACTCTGTTGACATTCTTCCGTCCATTCAAATTTAACATTCTTTCAGAGTAGTCTAGTCATAGGAGCAACAATTATATAAAATCCATTTACAAACCGCCGATAATACCCAGTTAGGCCCAAGAAACTTCTAACCTCAGTTACATTTTTCGGTGGTTTCCAATCAACAATGGCTGAAATCTTACTAGGATCAACCCGTATACTATCACCTGAAACAATATGACCCAAAAATCTAACTTTCCCGAGCCAAAATTCACTTTTACTAAACTTATCATACAGCTGCCTATCTTTCAAAGTTTGCAAAACTATCCTCAAATGCTCAGCATGCTCTATCTCATCTTTTGAATAAATTAAAATATCATCTATAAACACCACAACAAATTTGTCCAAGTATGGCGAAATATGCGATTCATTAAATCCATAAACACAAAGAGAGCATTTGTCAACCCGAATGGCATAACTAAAATTCATAATGATCGTACCTTGTTCTAAAAGCAGTTTTAGGCACATCCGACTCTTTTACTTGCAGCTGGTAATACCCAGATCTCAAGTCAATCTTTGAAAACCATGTCGCTCCTTTTAGCTGATCAAACAAATCATCAATCCTTTGCAACGGATACTTGTTTTTGATTGTCACCTTGTTTAACTGCCGATAGTCAACACACAATCTCATAGAACCATCCTGCTTTTTCACAAATAACACGGGAACACCCCAAGGTGAAACACTCGGTCTCACAAAGCCTTTATCAGTCAACTCTTGCAACTGTGACTTTAATTCTTTCAACTCTGCTGGTGCCATTCTATATGGAGCAATCGAGATCGGAGTTGTTCCCGGTATCAAATCAATACCAAATTCTACTTCCCTGACTAGAGGCAAACCCGGCAATTCTTCTGGAAATACGTCCGCAAATTCACACACAACCCAAGACCGATTCAACTTTCTTTTCAACTTCTTTTGTATTAATTACATACGCCAAATAAGCTTCATAACCCTTTCTCAAATATCTCTGAGCCGACATCGAAGAAATCATACTAGATAATGCCTCTGATTTGTCTAGTTCAACCCGCAGAATTTCACCACTTTCACACTTTAATTCTATAACCTTTTCTTTGCAATTTATTATAGCATCATGCAATGTCAACCAATCCATACCCAAAATAACATCAAGTCGGCCGGAAAGTAATGACCCCGAATCATTAAAGGGCATTTCTTGCATACTTTATCAACTGTCACACATTTGCCTAACAGATTTGACACTCTAATCATAAATTTTTTGTTCTCAACAGGTATATTCATACTAGACACGAGTTTCATGCATACATATGAATGAGTAGAACCGGGATCAATCAAAGCAATAACATTAACATCATAAAGAGAAAATATACCAGTAATCACATTGGGTGATGAAGCATCTTCACGTGGCTTTATAGCATAAGTTCTCCCTTGCTTCAGATTTAACTGCTGAATCTCTGGCTACATTTTTGCTGCTTGCTTCATTTCCAGCTTTTCTCGAATATCTTCCCCTCGAGTTTGCACCACTGGCTTTTACATTCTGAAATTTTTCTTTCTCAGCTCTCTCTGGGCAATCTCTAATAAAATGATCTGGAGAACCACACCGAAAACATTCATTCACTCTACATGGGCCAAAATGATTTCTGCCACACCGCTAGCACTCAGGCTTAATAAATCTCGTATTTCCCCACACTAGCCGTAGAAGTAGTCTGAGATTTAGGACCCATATTTTGCTTCTTAGAATTTCCATATGATTGTCCAGCCGAAACCTGTGAACGAGGATTCATATTTCTAGATTTTCTGGATTGCTGTGAGAATGAACTGCTCGTCGATCTTTTCTTCCAATTTCTAGTCTCAGCCTCTACCTTTTTCTTCTCTTTAAGTAGTTCTTCAGCCTTGAAAGCTCGATCAACCAATACTACCATTTCTTTTAATTCAAGAATCCCAACAAATACTTTGATGTCTTCATTGAGTCCGTCTTCAAATCGTCTGCACATTTTAGCTTCTGTAGGAATATATTCTCTAGCATACTTACTCAACTTGACAAACTCCCTTTCGTATTCAGTAACTGTCATGTTCCCCTGCTTTAATTCAAGAAACTCTTTACGCTTCTGATCAATAAATCTTTCATTGATATATTTCTGCCGAAATTCTTCTTGAAAGAACTCCCAAGTTACTTTCTCTTTCGGTACTCATCAAGTTAATGTCTTACACCAATGATAAGTGAATCCTCAACAATGATATAGCACATTTCAAGCATTCCTCGGTGTACAAGACAATTCATCAAATACTTGAATAGAATTCTCGAGCCAAAACTCGCTTTCTCGGCATCATCATCAATATTTGCCTCAATTCTTGACCCCTTGTTTACGGATTTCATCAACCGGAGTTCGTGAAATTTCATCGATCTACACCTTGAGGCATCGGGGTACAGGTTGAGGAATCGGTGGAGGTGGGGGAGGTTGTGCATTCGGGTTCGTACGAATGAACTCAGTATACTAGGCACTCATCATTTGGAGAAAGGCTTCCCACCCTTCTCCAACTCCTTGACCAACATGAGGAGGTGGATTTTGATTGGCACCGCCTTGCCCTTCATTGGAGCTGGTGCATTACACTCTACATCATCACCGCAATCGGATCGGGATCCATTTACTATAAAAAAATCATTTAAAAGGTCAAGTCGTCACACTATCACAATATATATATGGCATGTATAGAAAAACCCGTACATACAACACATTAGTCTGAGAACCGACTAAACCTGCTTTGATACCACCAAATGTAATGCCCCGTACCTGAGACCATCACCGGAGTCGAACACGAGGTGTTAACAGACTTACTTCATTACTTAAACAGCTCAAACAATTTATTTTTAAAATTTCCAGTCAAGCTAGCAATCTGCGTCACAGTCGCTTAAAAATTCATATCTCGATTCCGAAACTCAAAATCCAATTCCATAAATTTTCCTAAAACTAGACTCATATATATATTTACTAATTTTTTTCTATAATTTTTTCTCAAGCCAATTAGTACAGTTTATTAGTTAAAGTCTCCCCTGTTTCAGGGTTCGACTGCTCTGACCTCTGTATATTACGAATCAGATATCTCTCTGTACAGAATTTCAATGTCTATGAAGTTTGTTTTTATTAAAGATAGGCTCAATAAGGAATCTGTACATATAAAGAATGACTTCTAATTATTTTTTTACAATTTATGATGAATTTGTAAAGTCAAAACAGGGGATCCAGAAATCACTCTGGACCTGTTTCACAAAAATTCAAATATCTCATAAAATATAATTTATATACCTATTTTGTTCAATACGTATGAAAATAGACTCATTAAACTTCAATTTAATAACTTAATCATCATTTAATTCCATTTCTAATATTTTTAGTGATTTTTCAAATTTACATCACTTCTTTCTTTGTCGATTCGCTTTTATGGCAAATTTCACTTTACTAAGAATTTTCATGGACTAAATAGCATTTTAAACATACATAACATCAAATCTGACTTAAATTGGCCATTCCAATGGCTAATCATTTACAAACCCTTTTCATACCAAACCATAGCCATATCATAAGATCAATTACACAAAGTGAGTGTTTTGCCATACATGCCACATTCAAAATACACAAGCCATTTTACCAATTTAAGCCTTCAGATAGTGTGAACGAGTCTTTGACTTATCCCGATTCTCAAGCCGGCTTGTCAAAACTACAATGAAAGAAAAGGAGGGAGTAAGCACAAATTCTTAGTAAGTTCACATGCAAATAGCAAGTAACATAATCACACAATCTCACATAAAACATCATTTGCATAAACAACACCAAGACATTCATGTTTCATTTACATTTAATATCTTCCTACGATTTCATCATACCAAGTTTTCAACCCGAGGGTTTAAGCACATACCTATCAAATTTTCTCATTTACCACACTTACCAACATGTCACCTTCGTTTTAGGCCTTCTTCTTATTCACTTAAGATTCACCCGTTGTACACATCGGAATATAATTCGAATACACGGATTTCATGAACGTAAGTGTCATACCTGCAGCTAGACAAACTCAATAGCCTGCAGAACTTATGTAGCCAAGCTACTATGTAACCCGCCCATAAGTGAACTCGGACTCAACTCAACGAGCTCAGGCGTTTGCATCCATAAGTGAACTCGGACTCAACTCAACGAGTTCAGAACTCAAGTATCCTAGTGACATGTCACTTGTATTCTAATCTATTCCTAAGGTTCAAACGGGCATTTTCCTTGATCACACATCTTTGCCGTCTTCCACGGAATATCGAAATCGATACTTCGGTGATAGTTCATACTCATCAAGTAATTCACATAATTACATATTATTCAACAATAACCACAAAACATAACAATTCATGATAATAATAAGCATCATATCATATAAACAACAATAAATTGCTCAAAATGACAATTATGTTACTACATTTACACATGAACTTATCTCGGTATAAAATTATTAGCAATCGAGCCTATTCTTCGTAAACTTTGTTTTTCCCTCGATCGCGAATTAAATCTCGTTTCTCTTGATCTATAATGCCAAATTAATCTTATTTAATACATACATTCATCAAAACAGCATTTAATATGAACTTTGCCAAAATTACATTTTTGCCCCTAAACTTTTGCATAATTACACTTTTGCCCCTAGGCTCAGGAATTAAACTTCATCCCTTATTCTTATGTTTTATGACATGCTAATCATTTTTCCCTTCTATGGCAACATCAAATTCACACTCTAACATGTACTTATGACTATTAGGTATTTTTACCGATTAAGCCCTTTTACTCGTTTTCGCTTAAAATCGAGTAGTACAAGTTGTCTAACATAATTTAAAACCTCATGTTCTATCATAAAACACCAAAATACACAAATTTCACCTATGGGTATTTTTCCAAATATGAACCCTAGGTTGAATTATTGCTAGCATAAGCTTAATCGAGCTACGGGGAAACGTAAAGAACATTAAAAACGGGGCTTGGAATAACTTAATATGGAGCTTGAAAGGTTGAAACAAACCCTAACCATGGAGAACCCTTGATATTTTGGCCTAATGAAGAAGATGGACAAAAATTGGCTTTTAATTTTGTTTTTAATTCATTTTAATAACTAAATGACCAAAATGCCCTTACTACTAAGCTTTCCAAAATTTCCATCCATGTCCAATTTATGTCCATAGACTTAGAAATTGGTCAAATTACTATTTAAGAGCTCCTCATTAATATTCCAAAACAATTTCATACTAAAAACTCCTAAAATGCAAGTTTTGCAAATTATTCGATTTAGTCCCTAATTTCAATTTAAGCACTTTAGGCATAGGATTTCATCACGAAATTTTCACACAATCATGCAATCATATCATAAACATCAAAATAATTATAAAATAATTATTTCTATCTTGGATTTGTGGTCACGAAACCACTATTCCGATTAGGCCCTAATTCGGGATATTACATCAATCCTGTCAAGTCTTAGAGCTTGAAACAAATTTCTAGCACCAACCTACGGGAATTTAAACCCGATATAATACCAGCTAGTAGCCTGCAAGTCTTTAAGCCCGGATACAATTCCAGCATGAAGCCTGCGGTTCTTTAAGCCCGGATAGCATTCTAGCATATAGCCTGCGGGTCTTTAAGCCCGGATAACATTCCAGCATATAGCCTGTAGGTCTTTAAGCCCGGATACAATTCTAGCATGAAGCCTGCGAGTCTTTAAGCACAGATACAATTCCAGCATATAGCCTGGGGGTCTTTAAGCCCGGATACAATTCCTCAAGTATCATGCATATTTAATCATACATTAACACATCTCATTTAACATGTCACATTAGTAGTCATTTGCTACATGCGAATATAAGCTCCATATGAACACCATCAATTACATTTCGGTTTAAAATTTATACAAAAATATCTCATATACATTTCATTAATCAAGCTTAACCCGTATTGACCATTCGACCATAGTTCATACTTCATCTAATATACACATATCAAAGCATCATAAATTTTATACTAAAGGTGATTACTCAAAACATACCTCGGATATTTTGAACAGTTGCGGATAGGCTACTCGATTGTTTTCTCCTTTCCCCTATCTGATTTAGTTCCTCTTTGCTCTTGAGCTTAATTTAAACAAATGTATTTGTTTAATTACTTACTCAACTTTACTTCTTTAATAGTCACATTTGACAATCATATATAACATCAATGCATATTATGTTTTATAAAATATGCCATGACTCGATTTCATGCTTATTATATCAATATCTCATTCACACACACAAACAAAGATTCACATAACTTACCATGCTTTCACATACAAGAATTTAACTAAACTAAAAATTTACCCTACATCACCTTAATAAACCACTACCTATTCTTCAACACATCGTATGCAAAGTAATTAACACCTATACATCATACCGAATTTGCTAACCCACATAGTCCTTGACCGAATGTTATCAATTCAAGCCACAAATATTATTCATTAAGACACCTTCAATGACCACATTCGGCACCTCCCTAAAAACACATACTAACCTCAACTTTCAGTGAAAAACAATTAACAACTCATCATATCCTACATTACTATCCATTTTAATGACATTAAAATATCTACTAAGAGTTTCAAGCTTCTTGGCCAAATTTCAAACCTCCTAATAGCCTAAATTTAAACCATGGAATACGTAGAATTCAAACTAATCATCTTAATTATGCATAAATTTTCAAGAATGGCATAGTACATACCTCATTCTAGCCATCATCTAAGCCGAAATTTAAACAAGAATTCTTTTTCTTCCTTACTTCAAGTTACGGCAATGGAGGAGCAAAGATGAACCAACTTTGGTTTCTCCTCCCACTAACCCAATATTTTATTACTCTTTATTCTTTAATTCATTTTGTAAATAAAAATGTTAATATAAAAATACATATAATATATATATTAATCAATATCATGGCCGACCACTATCCAAAAATGGGTAATTTGACATGCAAGTCCACCATTTTGACATCATGCATTAATAGATCACTTTAAAATTTACCTATCACATTTCACAAATGTCTCACATAAGTCCTATTTAAAAATTTCACATACAAATGACAAAATCAAAGCATGAGTGTGACAGCCCTATAGTGACCCTAGTCGGAAAGCGGTTTCGGGACTACTAAACCGAGTCACCAAATTCTTTGAATGTGATATTTATGGTCTAAAATATGTGAATATGAATGTGCAAAAATTTTAAGCTTCGATTTAGTTAATTGCATGTGAATGTAGTACATAGGACTTGTGTGACACTTTTGAAATGTGATAGGCTAATCTATAAGGATCTAATAGTGCATGTAATCAAAAGGGAGGACTTGCATGTCAATTTTCCCCCCTAATTAGTAGTGGCCGGCCATGACATGAGGGTGGACAAAATGTTATGGCTAAAACATGTCATAAACATGTTGGGTTAATGCTTCATGTAAGGAATAATAAAATAAAGAGCATGGGCAATAGGATGAGAAAAAAAAGAAAGAAAGAATGTGTGTGATTGTTCCCCCCCCCCATTGCCGTGAGTTGAAGGAAAGAAAACAAAAAAAAAGTGTTCATCCTTGAACATCTTTGGCCGAAAACTTTAAGGAGAAAGGAAGAAGAAAGGTTGAAGAGGTTCGGCCATGCATGTAACTAGGCTAAGCTCAAGAGCTTAGAGGACCAAAGTTGGATAAGGGAAAGGAAAAAGTGATCGAATAGCCGCCGAAATCGTTCGACAACATCCGAGGTAAGTTTTCAAGTAATGGAGCTTAGATTATGATTCGATTAGATTATGTCTTAAGTAAATCAAAATCATGCTCTTTGAATGTGGCTATTGAGCTGAAATTTGTAAGTGTGATAAGTGTTTTGTGTTTGAGCTTTGGTAATGAAAATGAAATATGGATGTGTCATGATTTATTGATACATGTGCATGGTTATTCGAATGATATCCGGCTAAGTCCCAAGGCTTTTGTGCTAGGTGACTATAATCGACTAAGATCCGAAGGCATTCTGCGAGTTGCTATATCCGGGCTAAGACCAAGGCATTTGTGCTAGCGACTATATCAAGGGCTAAGTCCCAAGGCATCTGTGCTAGTGACCATATCCGGCTAAGACCAAGGCCTTGTGCAAGTAGTTATATCCGGCTAAATCCCGAAAATTACTTGAGTTTGGGAATGAGCGATCTGCAGTAATAATTTCAATTAATACGCTCGTAAAATCTCAACAACGAGGTATGTGTTGTACATGCATTGGATTAATTGATTTCTCTTAAATAGCATTCGCTCCGTCGATTAAGGAGCTTCCGGTTTTTGGTTAAGTTGATCCCTTATGTATGAATATAAGGGTTGGAAATGTGAAGTAGGACTGATTTTTGAGAATATATGTGTATATGAAATTATCCGTTTAGTTATATGAATGCTATACTTCATGCCAGCCTAATTTCATTGCTCAAAACTTACTAAGCATTAAATGCTTACTCCGTTTCTTTGGATCTCTGTTTTATAGATTTTGGTTCGTCAGCTATCGGACTTGGGAGTGTCGAAGTCTAAGTCGCCCACACTACCAAAGCCCCTTTTGGTACACTTTTGGTTGAACTTTGAAATGGCATGTATAGGACTACCCGTTTTGTTATTGGTCATGGACCCTTTGGTTTTGTATAAATTTGGATAGCCATGCGAAAATGGCTTATATACAGTTTGAGCTTAGTATTATAATCATCTTGTATGATGTTCATTAAGAGGTATGGAAATGTTTGGGAACGATTAGCCATTGGAATGGTTAATCATGATCATATTTTGTGCTATTTATGCAAAAGGGCTAGTTGAATCATGGAAACTATGTAATAGGTAAAGTCTACCTTAAAAATAGATGCTAATAGCAGCAGTGACGTGAATGTGAAAACTCACTAAAAATAGTAGGAATGGAATTAAATAGTGACTAAATTATGTAACCTAACCTTGATGAATCTATTTTCATAGGAAAGTAACGAAATGATCATATGAACAGTATATTATGAGATATTTAAGTTTTCGTGAGACAGGGCCAGAACGGTTTCTGGATTCCCTGTTCCGACTTTGGAAATTCATTATAAATTAACCAGAGATAATTAGAAGTCATGCCATATATTTATAGATTCCTTTTTGAGTCTAGTTTCTATAGAAACAAACGGCATCAGTATTGAAACCCTGTACAGGGATATATCCAAGTCGTAATGCGCAAAGGTCAGTGTAGTCGAACCCTGAAACAGGGGAGACTTTAACTAATAAACTGTACTAATTGCCTCGACCAAAAATTCTAGAAAACAAATTGTAGATGACCATATGAGTCTAGTTTCAGGAAAAATTTACGAAACTGGTTTTCGAGTTTTGAAACTCAAGATATGATTTTTAAGGCGACAGTGATGCAGTAACCAGCTTGTCTAGAAAATTTTCAAATGGACTGTGAAAATAAGTGGATTAAGCCCGTTAACCCCTCGTGTCCGTCTCCGGAAACGGTCTCGGGTATGGCGTGTTACAATTTTATTGGTATCAGAGCTATGGTTTAGTCGATTCTAGGACTACCGTAATGCGTTTGGGTCTAGCTATACATGCCATTTTATGTGATTATTTGATAGTGTGGTGATTTCTGACATTTGCAAATGTGTTTATTTATAGTAATGGATCTTGATCCCGACCGAGCGGTAGCTGATGATCTTGAGAGTGTAGCGCCTGCTCCCGCACAAGGGACAGCGCCGGCGGACTCTCAACCTAATGCTAGTAATCCAAATGATGAAGCTAGACAAGCTTTCTATAGCGTGATGAATGATTGGTTCAACCAATACATTCGAACTAATACGGCTGTTCCACAACCTTCATTCCCGACAAATACCACCCCCGCACCTACAATACCTCCGATAACTGACCAAATAAGGTCAAATAAGTCCCCAGTTGACAGAATCTGAAAACACGGGGCTACTGAATTTAAAGCTACGGACAGCGATGATGCCGAGCAAGCGGAATTTTGGTTGGACAACACTATCCGGGTACTCGATGAGCTATCTTGCACACCCGATGAGTGCCTAAAGTGTACTATCTCCTTGCTACGTGATTCTGCCTACTATTGGTGGAATACGTTGACTTCTGTTGTGCCCAGAGAGCAAGTAACTTCGGCGTTTTTCCAAACCGAGTTTCGAAAGAAGTATATCAGTCAGATATTCATTGATCAAAAACGGAAGGAATTTCTTGAACTTAAACATGGTTCCATGTCGGTTACCGACTATGAATGAAAATTTGTAAGGCTTAGCCGGTACGCGCGAGAATGCATTTCTTCAGAAGCCGTGATGTGTAAACGTTTCGAGGATGGGTTGAATGATGATATAAAGCTGTATGTTGGCATTTTGGAAATCCGAGAATTTGTGGCACTTGTCGAGCGAGCTTGGAAAGCTGAGGAGCTCAGTATAGAGAAAAGAAAAGCTGATATGGGAGCAAAGGAGTTTCATAAGAGGTCTTCAGGGAGGCCCTTTCAACAGTCATCGAAGAAATTTAGAGATGATTTAGGCCGATCTAGAAACACTTCGGGCTTTTCTAGACGAGATCGCGATCAACCCCTTGTGAGTGCACAAGTCACTTCAGTCGCTAGTGTTGGAACTGATCGTCGAGACAGAGCAGAGTGCCAGTATTGTGGTAAATGGCATTCGGAGAGTTGTGTGAACAGAATGCAAATCAGAGTGGGAAACCGGGTGCTACCACTGCTCGAGGTAGACCATCTAGAAATACGGGTAATGCTAGTGGTGGTCAGAGAGGATCTAGAGATGCTACGACCAGATCTGAGGCTCGTGCTCCTGCTAGGGCTTATGCTATACGCGCACGCGAGGATGCTTCCACGCCAGATGTTATTACCAGTATTTTTACTCTCTTTGATACTAATGTGATTGCTTTGATTGACCCTGGTTCTACTCATTCTTATATATGTCAAACCTTAGCATCCAGTAAGACTTTACCTATTGAGTCTACTGAGTTCGTAATTCGGGTGTCAAATCCCTTGGGTGGTTACATGCTTGTCGACAAAGTGTGTAAGAAATGTCCCCTAGTAATTCGAGGTTCCTGTTTTCCGGCAGACTTGATGCTTTTGCCGTTTGATGAATTTGATGTTATTCTTGGTTTGGATTGGTTAACCATGCATGATGCGGTTGTGAATTGCAAAAGCAAGACTATTGATTTGAGGTGCGCAAGTAAAGAGATAATCCGAGTTGAGTCTACGAACTTAAAGGGGTTGCCAGCTATAATATCATCAATGTTGGCTCAAAAATATGTAAGAAAGGGGTGCGAAGCATACCTTGCGTATGTACTTGATGACAAAGAATTAGAAAAGAAACCCGAATCTGTGCCGGTGGTTTGTGAATACCCAGATGTTTTTCCGGAAGAATTACTGGGTTTACCACCCGTTCGGGAGGTAGAGTTTAGTATTGAGCTTGTACTTGGGACTACGCCAATTTCGATAGCTCCGTATCGTATGGCACCAACCGAGTTAAAAGAGTTGAAAGCTCAGTTGCAAGAGTTGACGGATAGAGGTTTCACTCGACCAAGTTTCTCACCTTGGGGTGCACCAGTATTGTTTGTGAAAAAGAAGGACGGAACCATGAGGTTGTGCATTGACTATCGTCAACTAAATAAAGTGACGAAAAAGAATAAATATCCGTTACCGCGTATTGATGATTTGTTTGATCAACTAAAGGGAGCCTCAGTGTTTTCAAAGATAGATTTGAGATCGGGTTATTACGATTCTAATTCGAGATTCGGATATACCCAAACCGCTTTCGAGCGAGATATGGCCACTACGAGTTCTTAGTGATGCCGTTTGGGCTCACTAATGCCCCGGCGAGATTTATGGATTTGATGAATCGGATCTTCGACGATGATTTGGACCGGTTCGTAGTTGTGTTCATTGATGACATCTTGGTCTATTCAAGAGATGAGACCGAACATGCTGAGCACCGAGATTAGTGTTGCAAATTTTACGGATAAGCGGTTATATGCTAAGTTCAAGAAGTGTGAGTTCGGTTAAGAGAGGTTAGCTTCTTGGGTCATGTGGTATCCGTGATCGGGTATTCGAGTTGACCCGAGTAAAATTTTAGCCATACTTAGCGGAAGCCTCGAGATATATTCTTGAGGTTCGAGCTTTTTGGGACTTGCCGGTTACTACCGACGGTTTGTAAAAGGTTTATCGATGATAGCCACACCAATGATGAAGCTACTTCAAAAAGATGTTAAGTTCGAATGGACGGAAAAATGTCAGAAAAGTTTTGATCAATTAAAAACTTATTTGATTGAAGCTCCAATTCTAGTACAGCCCGAATCAGGCAAAGAGTTTGTCATTTATAGTGATGCCTCCCTACTTGGGTTGGGTTGCGTATTGATGCAAGAGCGTCGAGTTGTGGCCTATGCGTCGAGACAACTAAAGCCACATGAGAAAAATTATCCGACCCATGATCTCGAACTAGCTGCCATCGTATTCGCTTTGAAAATATGGCGACACTACTTATTTGGGGAGAAGTGCCATGTATATTCGGATCACAAAAGTCTCAAATATTTGATGACTCAAAGAGACTTGAATCTGCGACAAAGACGTTGGCTCGAGTTGTTAAAAGATTATAAGCTTGTCATTGACTATCACCCGGGAAAGGCTAATATGGTTGCGGATGCCTTAAGTCGTAAATCACTATTTGCTTTACGAGCGATGAATGTACACTTGTTCGTTCTATCCGACAATGTGTTAGTGGCAAAATTAAAGGCCAAACCATTGTTGATTCATCAAATTCGTGAAGCTCAGAAAGTTGATGATGAATTGGTTGCAAAACGGGCTGAATGTGTTCCGAATGTGGAATCAGAGTTTCAAATTGATGATGACGATTGTTTGAGGTTCAGAAATCGGTTGTGTGTTCCAAGAAATTCAGAACTCATTTCAATGATTCTGAACGAAGCTCATTGTAGCCGAATGTCAATTCACCCGGGGAGTATGAAAATGTACCACGACCTAAGACGTCAGTTTTGGTGGCATGGTATGAAACAAGACATTTCCGATTTTGTCTCGAAGTGCTTAGTATGTCAGCAAGTGAAGGCGAAACATCAAGTGCCTACCGGTTTACTTCAACTGATCATGATACCTGAATGGAAATGGGATCGAGTCACAATGGATTTCGTATCTGGGTTGCCAGTATCGGCAAGTAAGAAGGATGCGATTTGGGTTGTTGTGGATAGACTGACTAAGTCAGCTCACTTTATTCCCGTATGCACAGATTTTTCAATGGATAAACTAGCTGAATTGTATGTTTCTCAGATTGTAAGATTACACGGGGTACCTATTTCTATCGTGTCGGATAGAGATCCGAGATTCACCTCACGATTTTGGAAGAAATTGCAAGAAGCTTTGGGTACCAAGCTGCATTTTAGCACTGCTTTTCATCCCCAAACCGATGGTCAATCCGAGCGGATAATTCAGATACTCGAGGATATGTTGAGATGCTGCATCCTTGAGTTTAGGGGTTCATGGGAATGGTATTTACCTTTGATTGAATTCGCTTACAACAATAGTTTTCAATCAAGTATTAAGATGGCACCTTACGAGGCTTTGTACGGGCGTAAATGCCGTAAGCCATTGTTTTGGACCGAGCTCGGTGAAAGCAAAATTTTCGGAGTGGATTGGATTAAAGATGCTGAACAGAATGTAAAAATAATTCGTGAAAGTCTGAAGGCAGCATCAGACGTCAGAAGTCGTACGCGGATTTAAAACAAAGAGATATTGAGTATCAGGTGGGAGACAAAGTGTTTCTTAAGGTATCGCTTGGAAAAGATACTCGATTTGGCCGTAAGGGCAAATTGAGTCCGAGATTCGTTGGGCGTATGAGATCTCCGAACGAGTTGGCCCGATTGCATATAGGTTGCTTTTACCCCGAACTCGAAAGGATCCACAACGTTTTCATGTTTCGATGCTTGACGTTACAGATCCGATCCTTCGACGTAATAAACCCTCCGAGGTCGAAATTCAAGCCGATATGAGTTATGAAGAAGAACCGATTCGTATCCTAGCTCGTGAAGTGAAAGAGTTGCGAAACAAAAGGGTTTTGTTAGTGAAAGTGTTATGGCTCAAACACGGGATCGAAGAAGCTACTTGGGAAACCGAGAATGCCATGAAGAACGATACCCAAACCTATTTACTGGTAAGATTTTCGGGGACGAAAATTTCTTAAGTGGGGGAGAGTTGTGACAGCCCTATAGTGACCCTAGTCGGAAAGCGGTTTCGGGACCGCTAAACCGAGTCACCAAATTATTTAAATGTGATATATATGGTCTAAAATATGTGAATATGAATGTGCGAAAATTTTAAGCTTCGATTTAGTTAATTGCATGTGAATGTAGTACATAGGACTTGTGTGACACTTTTGAAATGTGATAGGCTAATCTATAAGGATCTAATAGTGCATGTAATCAAAAGGGAGAACTTGCATGTCAATTTTCCCCCCCTAATTAGTAGTGGCCGGCCATGACATGAGGGTGGACAAAATGTTATGGCTAAAACATGTCATAAACATGTTGGGTTAATGCTTCATGTAAGGAATAATAAAATAAAGAGCATGGGCAATAAAGTATTAGTGTTAGTAGGATGAGAAAAAAAAGAAAGAAAGAATGTGTGTGATTGTTCCCCCCCCATTGCCGTGAGTTGAAGGAAAGAAAACAAAAAAAAAAAGTGTTCATCCTTGAACATCTTTGGTAAAAACTTTAAGGAGAAAGGAAGAAGAAAGGTTGAAGAGGTTCGGCCATGCATGTAACTAGGCTAAGCTCAAGAGCTTAGAGGACCAAAGTTGGATAAGGGAAAGGAAAAAGTGATCAAATAGCCGCCGAAATCGTTCGACAACATCCGAGGTAAGTTTTCGAGTAATAGAGCTTAGATTATGATTCGATTAGATTATGTCTTAAGTAAATCAAAATCATGCTCTTTGAATGTGGCTATTGAGATGAAATTTGTAAGTGTGATAAGTGTTTTGTGTTTGAGCTTTGGTAATGAAAATGAAATATGGATGTGTCATGATTTATTGATACATGTGCATGGTTATTCGAATTGTATCCGGGCTAAGTCCCGAAGGCTTTTGTGCTAGGTGACTATAACCGGACGAAGATCCGAAGGCATTCGTGCGAGTTGCTATATCCGGGCTAAGACCCGAAGGCATTTGTGCTAGCGACTATATTCGAGCTAAGTCCCGAAGGCATCTGTGCTAGTGACCATATCCGGGCTAAGACCAAGGCCTTGTGCAAGTAGTTATATCCGCTAAACTCAAGATCACTTGAGTTTGGGAATGAGCGATCTATCGTAATAATTTCAATTAATACGTCAGTAAAATCTCAACAACAAGGTATGTGTTGTACATGCATTAGATTAATTGATTTCTCTTAAATAGCATTCGCTCTGTCGATTAAGGAGCTTAGGTTTTGGTTAAGTTGATCCCTTATGTATGAATATAAGGGTTGGAAATGTAAGTAGGACTGATTTTGAGAATATATGTGTATATGAAATTATCCGTTTAGTTATATGAATGCTATACTTGATGGAGCCTAATTTCATTGCTCAAAACTTACTAAGCATTAAATGCTTACTCCGTTTCTTTGGATCTCTGTTTTATAGATTTTGGTTCGTCACCATCGAACTCGAAGTGTCAAGTCGAAGTCGCCCACACTATCAAAGCCCTTTTGGTACACTTTTGGTTGAACTTTGAAATGGCATGTATAGGACTACCCGTTTTGTTGTTGGTCATGGACCCTTTGGTTTTGTATAAATTTGGATAGCCATGCGAAAATGGCTTATATCTGATTTGAGCTTAGTATTATAATCATCTTGTATGATGTTCATTAAGAGGTATGGAAATGTTTGGGAACGATTAGCCATTGGAATGGTTAATCATGATCATATTTTGTGCTATTTATGCAAAAGGGCTAGTTGAATCATGGAAACTATGTAATAGGTAAAGTCTACCTTAAAAATAGATGCTGATAGCAGCAGTGACGTGAATGTGAAAACTCACTAAAAATAGTAGGAATGGAATTAAATAGTGACTAAATTATGTAACCTAACCTTGATGAATCTATTTTCATAGGAAAGTAACGAAATGATCATATGAACAGTATATTATGAGATATTTAAGTTTTCGTGAGACAGGGCCAGAACGGTTTCTGGATTCCCTGTTCCAACTTTGGAAATTCATTATAAATTAACCAGAGATAATTAGAAGTCATACCATATATTTATAGATTCCTTTTTGAGTCTAGTTTCTATAGAAACAAACGGCATCAGTATTGAAACCCTGTACAGGGATATATCCAAGTCGTAATGCGCAAAGGTCAGTGTAGTCGAACCCTGAAACAGGGGAGACTTTAACTAATAAACTGTACTAATTGCCTCGACCAAAAATTCTAGAAAACAAATTGTAGATGAACATATGAGTCTAGTTTCAGGAAATATTTACGAAACTGGTTTTCGAGTTTTGAAACTCAAGATATGATTTTTAAGGCGACAGTGACGCAATAACCAGCTTGTCTGGAAAATTTTCAAATGGACTGTGAAAATAAGTGGATTAAGCCCGTTAACCCCTCGTGTCCGTCTCCGGCAACGGTCTCGAGTACGGGGTGTTACAATGAGACTTTCACAAATGCATTTACACATATAATAAGCATAAAATATAACGGTTAATTATTTTTATAACTCGGTTTTGTGGTCCCAAAACCACTTTCCGACTTGGGTCAAATTAGGGCTGTCACAATATCAATGTGGTTGATGGATGTGTTTTTGGGTGTGGTGTATATCCGTTCATGGTATAAACTCATTTTAGTAAGTGTGTTTAATGGCATGTAAATATAGTGCTTTGGTTATGTAGCTTGATTGAGTATTGATAAGAATGGCTGATGATTAGCTCACTTTTGGTAAGTTTGATGCATGGCATGTTTTGTCCTTGTGAATGGTTTTATAATTTGGCTCAGTAATAGGGTAAAATGATGATTATATATTCAATTGTGAATTGGTTATTTTGATTTTGTTTGTAATGGCAATTTATGTACATATATTAAGCTTGAATGGTTGGCTAATTAAGTATGGTTGGTAAGGAAAAATAATGAATATGTTATATGATTATTTTGGTTGATATGCTTTGTTTGAAGTTCATTAATGAAAGATCAAAATGTTAGGTTTAATATTTGAGCTAAAAATGTGCCATATTTGTGGTTAAATAATTTGGTATATGATAGATAGGTACTTTGGTATGATTTGCTTCGGTACTAGTGTTTAAAATGGATTATAATCGTAATTGTATGTGGTTAAATGAATATGCTTGTTTATGTTTATTATATATGCATGCCTATTATGCTGTGTGGATGTGTTTATCTGGATAAACATGCATAACATGTGAATTGGTATAGTTATGACTTAATTAATGGAATAGGTTATAGATTCAGAAATTATACATACAAAAAAGGCCGTAGCATTTAGGGTAAAATGTGTATATTATAATAACATCGAAGGTATATACGGCCATATTGTAATGTTGCTAATGTCGTACATATGTGATTGGACATTAACTTGTATACATATTGGTTCGATTGGTTTCATTATGTACATATATAGAAGTTATGAAATGAATTGTTTGATACATAGCTAATGAAATTATGTATGACATATTTTCTGTATATGAAAAGTGAGGATATATGCTTGAATATGATTTAATTATGAAAATGTCAGTAATGTAATTGATATAAAGAATCGAATAATAAAAGTGTTAAATATGTGAACATGGCTTTGATGTATACAAGTTTGGTTAGAATTTGGTAGGTTAGGAACATGTTCAATTGAGTTTTGATGTATGTTCGAATTGAATTAGTTGAAATTTTTGAAATATGCTTATTTGTGATACATGATTAGTAGGCTATGATTGATTTGATTTGGAATTATGATTCATGTATTCGAATTTAAAAAAAGTGAATTGTGGATATTCAAGTTTGATAATGTTGTAATTGTATTGCTATTCTTTAATGCATGAAGATTTATAAATGACTGTGCTAAACTGTGTTTTGTACGGTAATGCCTCATAACCTTAATTCGGCGACGAATACTAGTTAAGGGTGTTACAGATAGTGTGGTGATGATCCTCAATTATCCCCAGGCTCCTGATAGCTACGATATCTATAAAACAATGCAAACACACACAAAGTAAGCTTTCAAAAGGTTAGTAAGTCATATACAAATAAACTTGACATTCAAAACATGAAAACATCATCAAATTACATATATTCCATGGCAAAATACTATCTCAACCACATAGTTCATATACATTTAACATATTCCCAATTCATTTGCACATATAGCATATTTTCTCATATTTATAACACATATATCATCATTTGTACATATACTTACCTTTTATTCTCAAACATAGTATACATTTCAAACATACCTGAATCAAATACACATCACATATAATCATTCGTTTCTCGAAATTCCTATTGAACCGTTTAGAATCATAAGCATACGTGGATAGCTCAGAAAGCTCGTACAATGCCAACGTCCCAGACGTCGTCTTACATGCAATCAAATATCGATGCCACTATCCTAGACAGGATCTTACACGAAATCAAATACAATGCCAATGTCCTAGACGTGGTCTTACATGTAAATCATAATTCGATGCCAACATCCCAGACGTGGTCTTACACGATAATACATATCAGATCCTATGTCATGACATATGTATCCTAACTATTCCTAAGGTTCGTACGAGGCTTTTCGGACGTCGGAACTTTGTCGATGCTTTCTCGGAGGTCTCATTTTTCCTCAACTCATATATTCATTCATCATAGTTTAATAGCATTTAATCGATAGTAATTCAATTTCAAACACATTTATTTGTATATAGACTTACCTCGTACGGATTCAGATAGACAGAATCAGCTATTCGACGACTTTCGGTTTTCCCCGATCTAATTCTGTTTTCTTTAATTCTTGATCTATATAAATTCAAATTTAACCCTTTTATTCACCAAATCATTCAAATCAATCCAAAATACACATTTAGGGAAATTTAAAAATTAGCCTCATATTTTCATATTTTAACAATTTAGTCCCTAATCACAAAATACACAAAATTTGCATGTACTTATGCTTAGCCGAATATTCATAGCAGTCATACAAGTCCACATATTTCATTTATTTCAGATTTTAGTCCCTCAATTTACAAATTTCACAATTTAGTCCAAGTTACTCAAATTCATCAAAAATTCAAATACAAAATATATCAACCCAACACATATCTTTCAATTTCTATCAACTAACTTCACAAAGCTCACAATTTCATCAATGGAAATTTTCAAAATAATCATCAAAATCAGAAATTTAGGCATGGGCTTTATAGAATATCAAGCAATGATCACAAAAACGTAGAAATTATCAAAAACGGATCAAAACACATACCTCAATCAAGCAAAACCTTAGTCGAACCTTAAACCCTTTTTCTTCTTCTTTTAATTAGTATTTTCGGCAACCATATATGAAAATGATCAAAATATATGACTTTTGTTTTATTATAAACATTATAATAACCATTTTACCAATTTAGCCTTACCAATATAAACATTTAAGCTTATAATTGATGTCCAACAATGTCCATTTAATATATAAATGGTCTAATAATATAATAAGGACCTCTCTTTTAATAATACAAATCAATTAAGCACTTTAACAAACAGTAGGCAACTTTTACATTTTACGCGATTAGATCCTTTTTCTAAATTAAGCACACAAACGATCAAATTTTTGTACGAAATTTTCACACATACTAATTCACATATAATAAGCATGGAAAATAATATTAAAATAGTTTTCTGACTTGGATCTTTGATCCCAAAACCACTATTCTGACTAGGGTCTAAACTGGACTTCTACAAGATGATTCTGCCATGAAGAGTTGTAAAAATTTGATTGCAGACCATTCATTGTAAAAATTTGATTGCAGACCATTCCAATTTTGATTTCTCATATAATAATTTGACTCTTGATTCGATGGGAAATTTTCAAAGAAATAGCCATCTCCACAGTATTCACTAGAAATATACTTGAACTGGTTCAATTGCTTACCTGTCAGATTACCGTTGAAACTATTAATAGTTATGTTCTTAAGCATAGAAGACATAGAGGATACTTGGGCTGCCAAAGAAGCAAGTGTGTCCGCTTTATGTACTCCTGTTGTTCGTCTTTCTGAGGCTGCTTGGTTGGTTGGCCACTGATAGTTATTGTGGGCAGTTCTTTCAATAATATTGTAAGCATCGTTATAAGACTTAGAAAGAAGGGCTCCATTTATCGAAGCATCCACCATCATTCTAGTATGAATATTGAGACCAATATAGAAAGTCTCCATTTGAACACAGCAAGGAATGTCATGATGAGGGCACTTTCGTAGTAACTCCTTGAATCATTCCCATGCCTCATATAAAGGTTCTTCATCAAGTTGTTGAAATGAAGTGATTTCATTTTGGATCTTGGCGATTAAAGATGGAGGGAAATATTTCATTAAGAAACGTTCAGCCAAACTCTTGCCATGTAGTTATGGAACTGAATGGTAGGGAGTTCAACCATTCTCGCGCTCTACCTCTTAAGGACTATGGAAATAATCTCGATATTAAGGCGGCCTCAATCACCTCGACTAGTTTAAATGAGTCACTTGCTTCCATGAATAGCCGAAAATGAAGATGTGGATCTTCAGTAGGAATCCCACTAAATTGACCCATATTTTGCAACATTTGGAACACGATCGGCTTCAACTCGAATTGTTGTGCCTCAATTTCGGGTCTCCTAATACTCAGATTGAGCTCGTTGAATAGAGGAATAGCATATTGTTGAATGGCACAGTTTCTATCATTGGCAACAATGATTGGATTGTGAGTATTATAAACGAATGTTGCTACTGGATTTTTAAAATTCATATCTTCGGTCCTTCTTTGGCTCGATTGTCTTCTCCTTTGTTAGAAAGTCCTTTCAATTTCAGGGTTTACGAGAAGGAAGTCAAAAATTTGATCAATACTCATAAACACCTAAAACAAAAAAAAAATAGAATTAAAATTTAACAGAATAAAAAGACAAAAATACAAATTTAACAATTTCAAAAATAATGTCTTCTAAAACAGTCCCCTGCAACAGCGCCAAAAACTTGGAACGACAGAAATGTGCAAGTGTACACAATCGCAACAAGTAATAAAGTGACAAGTAAATGTCGAGTTATCATACCCACAAGGACTGTGAAAAGAATTATTCATGAACTCTATTTAAAACACTTTGGTGAAGAAAAATATTTTGTTTGAAGAGGGTATTTAAAAATTAAGATTTTAAACTAATTAAACTAAATAAATAAATATCAAATGCACGATTTCAAATACGATTTTAATCAAGATAACATAATTGTGCTAGATTAATTACATTTCTTAACTTAGGATTATTAAACTCATGTTTACATTGTTACGAGAAAATTCACGGCAACTCGATAATTTGCTAACTTATGAACATACTCACCTACCAAAATCCATTCATCTCTTAGACATATCCCTATGTCAATTCAATCGATTAAACAAATCTTAATAGGTAAATATATTATAGCACATACATACTTATTAAATTGAAATAATCTCTTAAACATATCCTTATGTCAATTCAAACAATTAACTCGATTTAATAAGCACATAAAAAACTATGTGAGGTAACAAAGTATCCTTACGTTGAAACAGTTTAATCACAATAATCTTGCAAGTTATGGAAGGTAATTGTATCGTTAGATACCATTTCTTATTTAACCCTCAGCTACCTTAGATGATTAGACATGCACTAATTAAGTACTGTGTCAATTAATTACAATTTCAATCTGTTTAAATAATTAATTCATTATTTGCCTAACAATTGTAATGCAAGAATAACTTAGTCATTATTTTACTTAATAAAGCATCTTACCGAGGCCTATAACAACATAAACACAATTTTAATAATTTAAGCAAATGAAATGCAATCAACCTAACACGAATTAAATTCAAGCTAAATTGATTAAATTAACCATTCTAACAACATAAATATTCATAGATATGTTCATCATAACAATAACAAAAATTAAAAAAGATAGAGAACAAGAATCAAATCCGGTGTTTCTTCGTGGCTTGACTAGTTTGCTCAGTTCTTCGTTCTCTGTTTGTCCTCATCGACCAAAGATGCTATGAACTCTTCAATGTTGCTCCAAAATGGTTGATGAACACCCCTTTTCCAAGGGAAGATATCGGCAAGAGAGCAAGAGAATTTGGAATGGAAAAGAAGAGAGAATATGGAGAAAAAAGAGAAAAGATGTGAATGAATGAGATGTGTTTCAAATGATCAACTTAAGGGGGTTTTTATAGTTGAAGAGGGCTGCTAAAATAGCTAAAATTAGCAGCCAAAGATCCCTCCCTTGGCCAGCCACACATGTGGCAAGTTTCATGATTTCAAACTTGCTAAATCAAGCTTGGAGAAATTCTAGAAAGCCACCATTTGTGGAGGGGGTTGAATGCTATTTGAACAAGTCTTCAAGGGCCTCTTTGCAAGCTAAATAATCTACCAATAAGCTGATTTGGGTCAGCACATGGGGCAGTTTTGGGCTGCCCATTACTTGGTCGGTTTGGTTCATTTGGTTCGGCTCAACTGGACCACTTTTCATAATTTATTAACCCAAATTAAATTGGATATAAATTAAAATTAATAATATTATGAATTAATACACATAATTTTGGGCTGTCTTCGGCTGAAAATTAATTCGCCTTGATACTTCCAATTGCTTCTCGGTTTTGTGCTTCTAGCAGTGTCTACCAAGCCATTTTCCGCCTTTTGTCAAAATCTATCGAAAATAACCAAAATTCATCAAAATTAATTATAAAATTAATTAAAATTCAACATGTTTTGAAACATCCTGAAATAGGGCCTAGTCAGAATACTGGTTTCGGGACCACAAATTTGACATCAAAATATTTATTTTATGATTATTATGAGGCCTAGAATATGAGAATATGCATGTGTTAAAGTTTCATGAAGAAATTCTTTCTTTGAGTAAGGTGTCCAATTGGAAATTAGGGACTAAATTGAATAAATTGCAAAACTTGGATTCTAGAAAAAAGTGTATGAAATTGCTTTAGATTATAAATTAGAAGGTCTTGGTGAGTAATTTTCCCAATTTCTAAGTTTTTGAACAAAAATGGGCTTGCATGGATGAAATTTTAAAGAAAGGGCTTAAGGGTATTTTCGTAAAATGGCAAAAATGAACCAAAAATCAGCCATTTTCTCCCTTGTACTAGCCAAAACTCTCAAGCCCTCCATAGCTAGGGTTTCCAAGCTTTTCAAGCTCAATACTAAGTTCTCCCAAGCCCCGTTTTTAATGTTATTTGTATTTTTGAAATCCTGGTAGCTTACTCTTTCCATTTCTACCCATATTTCATGCTAGGGTTCATGTTTAAAAATTTACCCATATAGAGTTACTTGTATTTTGATTAATAATGAGGAATATGAAAGTTAGATGTGTGTTAAACATCTTTTCCTAGGTGATTTTCATGAAAAACCCTTAAAGGAACCTTTTTGCAAAAAGTTTTAAAATGTGTGGTAGAAATGAGAAAATAATGGAAAATGTGGGCTGCCATAAGAGGGAGAAGTGTTCGACTAGGCTTGGGTAAGGTAGAAATTGCATGTGTTTCATTATACGAGCCTAGGGACTAAATCATAAAAATATGAAAGGTTAGGAGAAAAACGGTCATTTGGACCGAGGGTGGAATTTAGACTTGAAATGTATAATGTGGAGAGTTAATGATTTAATTTTTTTGTTGTAGACCCCAAGGAACAAATTTCGGAGGTCGATCGAGGAAAACAAAAGGTTAGGAATAACTAAAATAAAACACCAAAACAAATAACAGGTAAGTTCGGATAACTTAAGGTAAACTCATAATCTGTCTAATTATATAATTTATGAACGCATGATGATTGTATTTATTGATGGCATGAAATTACATGAATTGCAACTCTGATAATGATATGTTGAAAAATTGTCTCGGTTGAGGTTAAAAAAAAAAGGGAATTCGATGGATAAACCATGCTTGACATGTGAATTGAGATCCTACATGTGTTGTAGTAAGGATTTAGCCCGAACGGGTAATCCATTGATCTCAATTATGAAAAGGATCTAGCTCGAACGGGTGTTCCTTTGGATGATCGAGCCTCCCGAAGAATATATGTGCATTACGGATTTAGCCCAGGTGGGTAATCTGATTTGGAGTCTGAATTTATCCTAGACTGGTAATTCAGATCTGAACTCATTAAGGATGTTTGTCGTTATAAGGGATTTAGCCTGGACTGGTAATCCCGACATCACCTTATGAGTTTACGATACGGGGAATTTAGCTTGGACTGGTAATTCTACCCTAAGATGTGAGGTTCGCGGGAGTGCATACCTGAAATGATTATCCTTATGAATTGACATATTATGGATATGCCATTGAGATTTCCTAGAAACTCAACGAGATTAATATAAGATATATGTACAAAATGAGATGTTGAATGATGAGCTCATTTAAGATAAATTACATCGTGCTTTGTTATATGACTAACTCTTTGAATGAGTGTATGTGATAAGGAAGTCATTTCATGCTTATTGATTTTATTACCCAATTTGGTTGAATGCTAATTACTTGGTAAATTTACTTTCTGATTATTCGAGCTTACTAAGCATGTAAATGCTTATCCCTCTCTTTTCCCAGCTTTTCAGAGCCCAAGGACTCGTAAGGATTGGAAGACGGTTGGGAGAATTAGGAGAACCAGCACACTATCAAATAGATCAGTTTTGGTATAAAGACATTTCTAATTTGTTCCATAGCATGTATAGGGCTTTTGACTATTTTGTTATATATGTCATTTAATTTGCCAAATGAAGGCATGTAAAGATATACCTATCTTTTTGTAATGGCCATGGGCATTGGCTTATTTTGAAGTAGGCTATGACCTATAAATCTATGCATGTTTATATTCATATGTGATGGTTTGTTTATAATTGGCAATGAGTCACAAGAACAAGCCAATTTTGAATGTGTTAAAGTGACATGGAAACCCATAAATACAAGATGGGGAATAACTTACCATGTATGAAACCAATGATATGAGGTTTCCATACAATGAGTTTTGCCAAGATCATTTATAAGAATATAATCATGTTTTACTTTGTATTTGGTAATCATTAAGTATAAGTGATGAAAAGGGTGAGCAAAGGCTTGGAAATAGCCAATTAGGGTCCACACGGTTGGACGCCCGGGCGTGTGTCTAGGCCATGTGTGACACACGACTCACCTCCATGGGTGTGTTATGGCTGTGCGTCCTCTGCTCCTAAAATTTTAAGTCAGTGTTATACACGGGCAGGCCACACGGGCGTGTGACTTGACAATGTGTCCCTAATTGTATGATATGATTAAAGTCAATGTTGCATATGGGCTGAGGGCACGGGCGTGTCCCAAGCCACATGGGCGTGTGAGATCACATGGCCTCACCCACACGGGCGTATGACACTTCAAAGTAAGAGAAATTTTCCAAGGTACCCAAAGTTTATCGAATGTTCCCGGTTCTGTCCCGAACTTCCCCTAGGTATGTTTTAGGCCTCGAAGGCCTGTGTAAGGGACGAGATGTACATGTTTGAAAAGTTTTAAATATTGGGAAAAATTTAATGACTCGATTTAGTATATTTGTAAGTGTGAAACCCTAGTTAGGGGTGAGGGTTCGATCGAATTGAACCGAATCGAATGAAAAATTTTTGAGTTAATCGAGATGACGAATAATATTTTATCATCCTAATTTGATTTGAAATTTTCTCTAATCGAGTCAAGTGAGATGGAATTTGAATCGAATCGAATCAAATATGTTTTTTCGAGTTAAATTTTTTTAAAAAAAATTTTGGGTCCTTGTAACCACTGTCACCCATCGTAATAAAATTGGTCCACCTTAACCAAAATTCTTATTAACTTTCATCACCTCATAATTTATTTATTAATTTTTATATACACTATGTATTTTGGAATTCAAAAATATATTAAATGTAAAAATGTGATTTTTTAAAAAAGTTATTTCAAAGCTAAAATGTGAAATTGATACCAATATAAAATTTTAACATGAATATTTAATGACATAATTAATATTTCAATTTTAATATAAATATTCAATATGACTAAACAATTTAATAATATAAATAATATAAAATGTGAAATTTAATTTAATAATATAAATAGTAGATATAAATAAAATTATTACTATTTATGTTTAGTGATTTTTTGGATAATTTTAAATTTTTATTTGAGAGTAAAGGGTGAGAAGTAAAAGTTTAGGGAAAAATAAAAAGTTTTGGCAATAAAAGTTTGAGGGAAAGTAAATAGGGGGGAGTAAAATTTTGGAGGGAAAATATTAAAAAAAAAATTGAGGCGGGAATAGCTTGGGGTAAATGGGAGGTGGGATGTGAAGGAAGTAAAAATTTTAGGGGGAAAGTGGGAGAGAGTAAAAATTTTAGTAGAAAATAAAAAGCTTTAAGGGTTTTTAGGAGTAAAATTTTGAGAAAAAAGTAAATGGGAAAGTAAAATTTTAGTGGGAAATTGATTTGGGGTAGATTGGGGGGTTGGGATGAAAGGAGAGTACAAGTTTTGGAGGGAAAGTGAGAGGGGGTAAAAGTTTTGAAGGAAAGTAAAAAGGTTTGAGAGTTTGAGGTAAAAATGTAAAATATTATAGTTTGATATTCGAATTATTCAAATTATTCGAGTTATTCGAATTCGAAAACTCAACTCGATTCGAACTCGAAATTCAAAAAAATTTGAGTTGACTCGAATAACTCGATTCGTTTAACTCAAAATTTAATTTTTATTTTATTTTTTCAAGTCGAATCGAGTTTTGCTCACCCCTAACCCCAGTAACGCCTCGAACTCTATCCAGACGTCGGATACGGGCGAGGAGTGTTACATTTAGTGGTATTAGAGCTACGATTTAGTCGGTTCTAGGACTACTGTAGAGGATATTGAGGTTTGCTATACATGCCATTATTCAAATATTGATAGTGTGACATCTCCTAACTGTTTAAATTTTTTTGAATATAGTAAATGTCTTCCAATCAAGTGCAAGATGAGTCCGAGGGAGCTGAGAGCCATGCTCTAGCTTTCGTACAACGAGTTGTTCTCGTAGTAGAAGGCTTATGTCTGAAGGCTGGGAAGAGGCCCGAGCTGCCTTCTTTAATATGATAGACAAATGGTTTAGGGATTACCTGAGGAATCGCCCCAACATACCAAGACCTCCCCCGCCCCCTAACCAACCTGATGAGGATGTGCCACAAGGTATGGCACTGGTAAGAATTGGTAAGGCCCCTGTAGATAAGCTTAGAAAGTATAGGGCTGAGGAATTCAGAGCTAAAATTGATGATGACATTGAAAGAGCCAAATTCTAGCTCGAGAATACTACACGGGTGTTAGATGAATTGTCGTGCACACTCGAGGAGTGTTTAAAGTGTGTCGTGTCCCTCCTGAAAGATATTGCATACCATTGGTGGAAGATTGTATCCTCAGTAATGCCAAAGGAAAATATCACTTGGGATTTCTTCCAAGCAGAGTTTAGGAAGAAATACATTAGCCAAAGGTTTTTAGATTTGAAGCAAAAGGAGTTCCTGGGACTCAAACAAGGGAACAAAACTGTAGCGGAATACGAAAGAGAGTTCATGAGGCTAAGTCAGTACGCAACTGAATGGGTCCAAACTGAATCGGAAATGTACAAATGCTTCAAGGAAGGTCTGGATGAGGAAATTAAGTTGTTGATTGGGATCCATGAAATACGGGAGTTTTCCGTATTGGCTGATCGGGCCAAAAAGGCCGATGAGCCTAATAATGAAAGAAAGCAATAAAAGAGAGAGGCTCGAGTTGTAAGCAAGAGGTCCAGCGGTAAAACACCCTCATTTTCTATGAATAAATCACGGTGCCAACATGAATGCTCCACTTTATCAGTAGGATATTCGGGTAGAGCAAGAAGCTTTAAACGACGAAGTCAGAAGTCTTCCTCCCCGATGGTGACTAGTGTGGGGAATGTAGATGATCAAAAGCTGAAGTGTAAGAGTTGCAAAAAATTTCACTTCAGAGAGTGTTGAATGAAGAGTGGCGCATATTTCAGATGTGGTTCTCTTGACCACTTTCTCAGAGACTGCCCAGAGCGAGTCAAAAAAGAAGTGGAAGTAACCCCGAAGTCGAGTGCTCCCATTCCACGAGGTAGACCTCTGAGATATCCTAGGAGTGCTAGTGGCATCAAGTTGTGACTAAAGATGCTGTAAAACCAGATGTTCGATCCCCGGCAAGAACGTATGCGATATGCACTCGAGAGGAAGCCTCTGCTCCTGACGTCATCACGGGTACTTTTTCTCTTTTCAATACATGTGTTATTGCCTTGATTAACCTGGGGTCGACGCATTCATACATTTGCATGAGTTTGCTGTCTAGTATGAACATACCCATTGAGCCTACAGAATTTATTATTAAAGTGTCAAACCCGCTAGGCAGGTTAGTCCTGATTGATAAAGTTTGTAAGAATTGTCCTTTGACGATTCAGGGTCACTATTTTCCGGCTAACCTTATGTTGTTACCATTTGATGAATTCGATGTAATACTTGGCATGGATTGGTTAGCCGTGTATGATGTGATTGTAAATTATGGTAGTAAGTATATTAAACTAAAATGCCCGGATGGTGAGATATTATGGGTCGATTCAAGAGAATTGAGTTCGCCATCGGTTGTAATCACAGCAGTGGTTGCTCAGAGATATATGAGAAAAGGGTATGAAGCCTACCTTGCATTTGTACTGAACACTAAAGAAACAGAGTTGAAGATTGAGTCTGTGTCGATAGTATGTGAGTATCCAGATGTGTTCCCAAAAGAATTACTCGGATTACCTCCTGAAAGGGAAATAGAATTTGGTATTGAATTGGTGCCAGAGACAACCCCCATTTCAATTGCCCCGTACAGGATGGCACCGATCAAGTTGAAAGAATTAAAAGTACAGTTACAATAGCTGACAGATAAAGGATTTGTAAGGCCAAGTTTTTCACCTTAGGGTGTCCCTGTATTATTTGTAAAGAAGAAAGATGGTTCGATGAGGCTATGTATAGATTACCGCCAACTAGACAAGGTAACTATCAAGAATAAGTATCCTTTGCCAAAGATTGATGATTTGTTTGACCAGTTAAGAGGAGCCACCTTGTTCTCTAAGGTAGACTTGAGGTCTGGCTACTATCAATTGCGAGTTAAAGAATCGGATGTACCTAAGACAGCTTTCAGGACAAGGTATGGTCATTATTAATTTCTTTTCATGCCATTTGGGCTGACGAATGCACCATCCGTATTTATGGATCTAATGAATAGGATCTTTCGGCCATGTTTGGATAAGTTTGTCATTGTGTTCATTGACGACATCTTGATTTACTCCAAAGATGAGGCAGAACATGCGAAGCACCTGAGAATTGTGTTGCAGACCTTGCGGGAAAAGCAATTGTATGCTAAGTTTAGCAAGAGTGAGTTTTGGCTCCAGGAAGTTGGATTTTTGGGTCATATTGTTTCGGGTGAAGGCATCCGAGTTGATCCAATTAAGATTTCTGCTATCATTGAATAGAAACCGCCTAAAAATGTAACCGATGTTAGAAGCTTTTTGGGTTTAGCCGATTACTATCAAAGATTTGTTAAAGGATTCTCCATGATACCGACTCCGATGACGAGGTTACTACAGAAAGACATTAAATTTGAATGGACAGAAGAGTGTCAGCAAAGTTTTGAGAAGTTAAAGACATTGCTAACTGAAGCTCCTGTTCTAGTATTGCCGGAGCCGGGAAAAGAATTTGTGGTCTACAGTGATGCATCCTTGAATGGACTGGGTTGTGTGCTTATGCAGGATGGCAAGGTGATAGCCTACGCTTCAGGACAGTTGAAACCACATGAGAAAAACTATCCTACACATGACCTAGAGCTTGCCGCCCTCGTTTTTGCTTTGAAAATTTGGAGGCATTATTTATATGGTGAGACTTGCCGCATATTCATAGACCACAAGAGTTTAAAGTATTTGATGACTAAAAAAGAATTAAATCTGAGATAGCGGAGATGGTTAGAATTAATCAAGGATTATGATCTGATCATCAACTATCACTTGGGAAAGGCGAATGTGGTCGCCGACGCATTGAGTAGAAAATCCTCGTTTGCATTAAGGGCCATGGATGCTCGTTTGACATTGCTTGATGATGGTTCAGTCTTGGTAGAGCTAGAGGCTAGGCCGACATTTCTTCAAGAAATCAATAATGCTCAACCTAATGATGATGACTTGCAAGCTAAAAGGACTCAATGTGAGTCAGGTATTGAATAAGATTTTTGGATTGGTTCCGATGAATGTTTGATGTTCAAAGATAGGGTTTGTGTACTTAAAGACAATGAGCTTATTCGGAAAATTTTGCAAGAAGCACATAACAGCCATTTATCAATTCACCTGGGAAGTACCAAGATGTACAACGATTTGAAGAAAATGTATTGGTGGAATGGCATGAAAAGAGATATTTTTGAATTTGTATCGAAATGCCTGGTATGTCAGCAAGTTAAAGCTGAACATCAAGTACCTTTAGGTTTGTTACAGCCTGTGATGGTCCCCGAATGGAAGTGGGACAGAGTTACTATGGATTTTGTGACAGGATTGCCGTTAACTGCGAAAAAGAAAGATGCCATATGGGTCGTAGTGGATAAGTTGAAGAAGTCGGCTTATTTTATTCCGGTAAGGACAAATCATTCTTTCGATAAGTTGGCCAAGTTATATATTTTCGAGATTGTGAGATTACATGGGGTACCACTGTCGATTATTTTAGACAAACACTCGAGGTTCACATCGAGATTCTGGAAGAAGTTACAAGCCTTAGGTACTAAGTTGAGCTTTAGTACAACTTTTCACCCGCAGACCGATGGTCAGTCTGAACGGATGATTCAGATTCTTAAGGATATGTTGCGATGTTGCATCCTCGAATTTCAGGGTAGCTGGGAAAAATACTTGCCATTGGTAGAATTTGCCTACAACAACAGTTTTCAAACAAGTTTGAAGATGGCACCTTATGAGGCCTTGTATGGCAGGAAGTGCCGAACTCCGTTGTACTGGACAAAACTCAAGGAAAGTCAGATTCACAGAGTAGATCTGATTAAGGAAACTGAAGAAAAAGTTAAAGTGATACGAGATTGTTTAAAAGTGGCATCGGATAGACAAAAATCATACGCTGATCTGAAAAGAAAGGAGATTGAGTTCCAAGTTGGAGATAAAGTATTTTTTAAAGTATCTCTAAGGAAAAAGGTGTTGAGATTTGGTCGGAAAGGCAAACTGAGTCCGCGATTTATCGGTCTGTACGAGATTAACGAAAAAGTTGGGCTATTAGCCTATCATTTGGCATTGCCACCCGAACTGGAATAGATTCATGATGTGTTCCATGTATCTATGTTTTACTAATCCGACCCCTCTCATGTGAGTTCACCGATAGAGATTGAAATTCGACCGGACATGACCTATAGAGAGGAACCGGTTAAGATTTTGGCTCGTGAGATTAAACAGTTGAGGAATAAAGATGTAGCTTTAGTAAAAGTTTTAAGGCATCGACATGGTGTGGAAGAGGCTACATAGGAGCCAGAAGAAACCAGGAGAAACTAATATCCGAACCTGTTTACTGGTAAGACTTTCGAGGACGAAAGTCCTTGAGGGGGA